>NC_089713.1:0-1200000 GCF_031753505.1 Anomalospiza imberbis | reverse complement strand
GAATGATTGATTCTAGAAGTGTTTTACTCACAACATTGGCATTGGCTTTAACCGTGGGTACCGCCTCTACCCAATGAGTCAGGTTACCTACTATCACTAGTAAAAACTTCCACCGTTGTACCTGGGGAAGCTCGGTAAAGTCTACTTGGATGTTTTGAAAGGGCTATAAGGCTACTTCTCGCCCTCCCCTGGGTGTTTTCCTCATGACCTTCTCATTTACTTGTTGACATATCACACACCTTTCAATTACCTGCTTAGCTATCCCAAAAATTCCTATGCAGGCCCAGTCCCTTAGAAATCGATCACTTAGCGCTGGTGTCCCCAGTGTGTTGTTCCATGTATGCCTTCTAGCATTTTCCTGGCAAGGGGTTTATTCAACATTTGCCTCCCATCTGGTAATCTCCACTTCCCTTTGTTATCTTTCTTGGCTCCTGTTTTGAGGAATTCTTTCTCTTCTGTCTCAATGAATACGCAGACTTCTTCCATTTCACTCATGGGGGTTAATGCTGTCATTAGTTTTCCTGTCCCTGATTCGGCTGCATTTGTAGCATCTAAATCTGCTAAATGGTTCCCTCGTGCTTCTTGAGTCACTCCTTTTTTATGTCCTTTAACATATACTGCTGCCACTTCTTCTGGTAATTGTAAGGTTTCTAACACTTCTAAAATAAGTTTTTAGTTCCTTTCCCCTTGAATTTAATAGCCCACTCTCTTCCCAAATTTTTCCAAAGGTATGCACTACTCCAAAAGCATATTTTGAGTCTGTATATATTGTTTCTCTTTTCTGTGTGAATATTTCCAGAGCTCACTTTAGGGCATACAACTCACATGCTTGGGCTGACCAGTTGGAAGGTAACTTTCCTTTTTCTAGGGCCACTAACTCGTCATCTGCTATAGCTCACCCCAATACCCTGTGCCCTGGATTACCCGTGAAAATCCGTCAATGTACAATCGTTTTCCACCTTGGAGTGGTTGATCTGTTAGGTCCTCTCTTACTTTACTTTGATAGTTTATGACCTCTAGGCAATTATGTATTAATTCCTCACCTGGTTTTCCATCTAAAGCTGGGCAGGGTTGAGTTGGTCACTCACGACTAGCTCTAAACCATTATCTATTAAGATGGCTTCATATTTTAGCACTTGGGAATCAGTGAGCCATTTCTCAGCCTTTTAGCTGAGGATACTCCTTACTTAGTGTGGGGTATATATTTTCAGTTTTCCCCCAACGGTTAATTTTTTGCTTTCTTCTACGAGTAGGGCGCTCGCTGCCACCGCCTGAATGCAGGTTGGCCACCCCCAGCTGACAGGGTCTTGCAGTTTTGATAAATAGGCCACTGTTTTCCTGGATCCTCCCCGGTCCTGGGCTAACCCTCCATGCGCTGCCCCTTCTTCTATATCCACAAACAGATAGAAGGGTTTGTCTAAGGCAGGAAGACTCAGTGCTGCTGCACTGACTAATTTTTGCTTTAAAGCTTCAAAATTTGCTTGTCGTCTTCTTCCCACCTAATCTCTTCTTCTACTGACTTTTCATACAAGAACCTGATGGCCTGCGTGTATCCTTCAATCCATAGCCTATGATATCCCAACAGGCCTAAAAACCTTCTGACTTCTCTCTTAGTTTTTGGTCATGGGAGTGAGGCTATCCCTGCAATTCTTTCAGGGTTCAGCCGCCGGCTCCCTTGACAAATCACGTGTCCCAGGCATTTTACTTCCCTCCCTACAAATTGGAGTTTCCCTTTTGATACTCAAAGTCCTTGGTCCCCCCAAAAATTTACCAGTGCTGTGGTGGATTCTCGAACTTTGAGATACCCTGAGAGGAGCCCAGTGCTCCTTGCTCCCCTGTGCTGACACGTGAGTGTTTGTCTGGTTTCAGGATGGCCCTGGCTGTGTGAGGGGTGCTGCGTGGACACGAGACAGCCGGTCCTGTCCCGCTGGGTCCCAGCAGTGCCTCACAGCAGTCCTGCATCCACGTCAGGATGCTGGCCAAGAGAGGTCCTGGAAGCTGAGGCAGCTGATTTTAAGCTTGTGCAGGTGCCTACAGGCCAAGGCGAATGGTGTTCCCTCAGGATATAGCAGTCCTGAGGGGTCTCCCTCATTCAAAGAAATCAGCAGACAAATGCATTGTCAGCCAAAAGCCCTTTTATTGACCTGGCAGGAGGGCAGGGGTCTGCACCCCACTAAAGTGTTTCTCTGCCACATATAAATTTCAGTGGGTTGATGTCGGAGTTGTATCAAAATCACCATCCATCTTTACACTGCTGAGGTGATTCCATAGGCAGGCGGTTGAAAATACATTGTGTCAGATTCCCATACTTGAAGCTGATGTCCAGGCCCTGGCCAGGAGCGGTCTCGATGCCCCAAAGCAGCACAAAGTCTTCCTCAGGGCTTCCCTGCACAGGGCTGATTCCACACTTGCCCTTAGTTCTTCTGGTAGACTGTGTCTAAAGCTTTTTGTCAGGTCACTCTCATGTCAAGTTAGGCCTGCCAGGTTTTTGTTATGCTAACTGGTGCTAAGTACTTAGGCATGTCTGTGCTAATTACTTGTTTACTCATGTGAATTGCTTGTGCTTACTTATGTCAAACCAAGGCCTTGTTCCATCCCCAAAGGTGCCTGAGGCCACCCGCTCCTTGTGGCACCAGTTGCTTTCCTGTGGAATGTTCTCCCTCCCCGAGGGTAAATGGAGAGCTGCAGAAAGAGCTTGCCAGGCTGCTCTCCATCCTTTCCCAGCACTCCTGGTGAAGTGGAGAAGTCCGAGCTGAGCGCAAAGGTGCAAATGGAGCAGCCGTGCACAGGAAGGCTCGGTGGGAAGGATGATCCAGGATCCATAGGCCTGGCAGCCTGAGCGTGCTCCAGGGGAAGGCCTTGGAGCAGATCCTCCTGAGTGCCATCCCACGGCACCTGCAGGGAACCAGGGCGTCTGCTGGAGGGTGGGAAAGCTCTGCGGAGGGACGGGGACAGCTGGGGCTCCTGGCGGTGTGTCGAGGGCTTCTGTGTGGGAGTTTGGGGGGCTGGTGTTGGTGGGGTGTTGGAGAAGGAGTTGTCTGAAAGGTGAGAGGTCTAGGCTGGAATTTGAGTCAGTTTGAAGGCAGCATCTGTGCTTTGGCACAGCTTTGGTTATGGAGGCCACAAGGAATATCTGTGACTTTTCCTCCTTATGGTCCTGATTGTCCTGCAGGGAACAAGAGGGGAGAGCTGTACTTTACTGGCCACTCAGATATCTGTACCAGGGGGAGGATTAGCCCTTTTGCCATCTACTCATTTCTTTGGGATACTTTTGTAACACCGAGTGGACTTTCATTTCTTGAGAGCGTTTATTCCTTATGAGAATTAGGATATTATCATCCCTTCCTAGTAAACCAAAGAATGGCCCTTGTTTTTTCCCTTTTTTTGTGTAGTGCTCTGTTCTGTAAAGTGACCCTCAGTGGATGAGGTTAAGGCAAATGAGTTGCTGCTTTGAGATGGGAAGCAAAATTCCAAGTCTTCACCTCCTCAGGCCATCCCAATTAATTTGGGAAGTTTGCAACTTTTTGGAACTGCTTGAGTTGAGCAACGGGAAGTAAAGCTTTCCTGAATTGAGGATTCTTACTTGCCAGATTCTTCTGTGCCTTCGCCGCTGAGGTGGTTTTGTGCTGAAGGCAGAAACTTCAATGAGAAAATAATTTCAGCATGGAGTAAGAGCTTCTGACAGAGACCAAGTGTTGCCAGCAGTTGCTCCAGGTGCTCCTGCCAACAGCCCCTGCAGGCAGGAGCTCAGCCCCCAATGCACATGGGCTTTGGCTCCCTCTGGCACAGAAGCCCCCCACGGGCACAGGTCTCTGGGGCACGAGACGGGCACCGGTGCTGCCAGGGCTCGGGGGGTGGCAGGTCTGCTTGGGCAGGGACTGTGCCACACCTGCTGATGTCAGCGCTCCCCGGGCCCCAGGGATCAGAACAGCATTCCTGCCCTGGCCCACACGTTCCTTGTCTGTGTCACACCCGTGGTTTAGGATGGCCACCAGCCGGGACGTGTCCCAAGGAGGCTGTGCCAGCTTCTGTGAAGGCCCCGTGCCCTTCCCAGCGCGGCTGCGTTGGCAGCCCTGGGGGCTCCTTCTGCTGCCCTGAGCCCGCAGAGCAGGGCAGCGTTTGCTGATGGTTTGAGCCGTTCCTAAAGATCCTGTTGGGCTGTCTTAGACACTTGGGGTGAGGGATTCCTTCCAACCTGAGCCACTTTGGGTGGGCTGGGGGCGGCCCCAGGGCAGGGGGCAGTGCAGGGGCCCTTTGTGACACGGTGCAGCACGTGTCACAAAGCTGGGACTGGGCAGCAGGCTGGGCTCCACTTGGATCAGCAGCAGCTGGAAACCTCTGGGCATCTCCATTTTCTGCTGCTGCTCAGAAGAAACAATGAAGCAAGTCAAAAAATTCTGGTTTCTCTTTCTCCTGGTGGATTTTTTTATTTGATTTGACACTCCAGAGGCAATTTCTGTGATGGCCTCTGTCAGTTGATTCTATTTCAGCAGCAGCAGCAGCAGCAACAGGGCTGTGTTTGAGCACTGAAAATGTGGCCTGTGTGGCTTTAATTCCCTGTGACTTAGGGCTCAGGGACTTGAGAGCATTTCAAGATCTGCTGATCATGATGCCTGTGACAAAAAGTCTGAGTTTCCTGTGACAAAAGCACTCTGGGTAGCACTGACAAAAAAAGCAGAGAGCCAGACCAACCCTTGGTATCCCTCCATTTCCAGCTGCACAGGGAAAGGTAGAAGAATTTAGAGATGCTGACAATGAAACTGAAGTCTTCAAAAAGGCCACTGTATTGTTCAAGCATGTTGGATGTGGGATCACCCTGAAACAGAGGAAGCTGAAATGAGCAAAGGGCTCCTGTGTGGGACCCGCAGGTCTGACTGCACAGGGGCACAGCAAGCCCTGTTTTCCCTAAGGGCTCCCCAGTGTTCAGGCTGAGAGCAGTGTCGAAGATGAGGCAGCAGCACAAACCGGACCTCAGCGAAAAAAGGCTGAGCAAAGTTCAGCCAACAAGGAGAAGTATTTTTGGGGGGATTCCTAATAAAAAAACATAGGAATGACATACTGAAATCTTTCCCGCCTTGTCAATATCTTCTTTCAATAGTCCATGATTCCCAGAGTGAAGAAACGTCCAACAGCAGATCCATCAGCCACTTCCTCCTGCTGGCACTGGCAGACACGTGGCAGCTGCAGCTCCTGCACTTCTGCCTCTTCCTGGGCATCTCCCTGGCTGCCCTCCTGGGCAACGGCCTCATCATCAGTGCCGTAGCCTGCAGCCACCACCTGCACACGCCCATGTTCTTCTTCCTGCTCAACCTGGCCCTCAGCGACCTGGGCTCCATCTGCACCACTGTCCCCAAAGCCATGCACAATTCCCTCTGGGACACCAGCACCATCTCCTACACAGGATGTGCTGCACAGCTCTTTTTCTTTCTGTTCTTCATCTCAGCAGAACTTTCCCTCCTGACCGTCATGTGCTACGACCGCTACGTGTCCATCTGCAAACCCCTGCACTACGGGACCCTCCTGGGCAGCAGAGCTTGTGCCCACATGGCAGCAGCTGCCTGGGCCAGTGCCTTTCTCAATGCACTGCTGCACACAGCCAATACATTTTCCCTGCCCCTGTGCCATGGCAATGCTCTGGGCCAGTTCTTCTGTGAAATCCCCCAGATCCTCAAGATCACACTGCAAACTCAGGGAAGCTGGGCTTATTGTACTAAGTGCTCTTCTATATTTAGGCTGTTTTGTGTTCATTGTTTTCTCCTATGTGCAGATCTTCAGGGCCGTGCTGAGGATCCCCTCTGAGCAGGGACGGCACAAAGCCTTTTCCACCTGCCTCCCTCACCTGGCCTTGCTCTCCCTGTTCCTCAGCACTGGCACTCTTGCCTACCTTAAGCCCCGCTCCATGTCCTCCCCATCCCTGGATCTGTCACTGTCAGTTCTGTACTCGATGGTGCCTCCAGCCCTGAATCCCCTCATCTACAGCCTGAGGAACCAGGAGCTCAAGGCTGCAGTGTGGAGACTGATGACTGGATGGTTTCAGAAACATTAAACTGCTGGCCAATTTCTGCAAAACACTTCTAATAAATGTCATCTTTGATACTTCTTGTTGTTTTACTTTTGGAGGTTGTTTTTCTTTGTTTTACATATTAATGTTGTCGACAAAGAAACGTCAAGAGCCCCTGTTTGCATTGCACACAGCAGGCAGGAGCACCCCCATGCTGCTGCTGTGGGGACATGAACCTGAGGGAGCACAAATGCCATCAGCCCCTGGGGCCAGGAAGGGCTGGGGGACGCCAGGGAAACCACTCAGCTTTGTCCTGGCCTCTGCAGCCAGCCAGAAAGTTTGTTCCCATCAGCTGGGAGTTTCCTGTCCCACTGCAGATGCTGCTGCTCAGAGCCAGGGCCGCCTGGCAGCCACCCCCAAACTGCCCTGAGCATTTCCTTGGCTTCACCTCTGCTTTCTTTTTCCTTCCCTTGTACATATTTCTTCCTATTGCCCACCCCTGTTCCCTCCCCTGCAAACAGCCCATCCCTGTTTGCCCTTTCCTCTCTGGCCCCACTCCCCATTCCAGTTCCTGACTTGGCACCATGGGAACGGCCCTTGGGGAGCAGGATCATCCCACAAGTGCTGCAGGAATTGTCTGCAGGCTCCTGCAGTGCCTGGTGCTGCTCCCTTGCCAGAGGCAGCCCAGGCCAGGGGGGCACATCTGGGCTGCTGTGTCTGGCTGTGGGGCTGCCTGTTCTGGGCAGTGAGGAGGGGCTGCAGAGGCTCTGCAGGACTGACAGGATGGGCTTTGGGGCTGTGAGGAGGAGCTGAGGGACCTGGGCTGCTGGAGCTTCTGAAGAGGAGGCCCAGGGCTCCTCCTGCAACTGCTCCAAGGGTGGTTTCAGAGAATCCCAGAATCAGCAAGGCTGGAAAAGACCTTGGAGATCATCAAGTCCAACCTGTGCCCTGACACCGCCTTGTGTCCCCTGAGCCTCCTCTTCTCCAGGATAAACAACCCCAGCTCCCTCAGCCGCTCCTCACAGGACTTGTGCTCCAGACCCCTCACCAGCCTTGTTGCCCTTCTCTGGACACGCTCCAGCTCCTCCATGTCCTTCCTAAATTGGGGGGCCCAGAACTGGACACAGCACTCGAGGTGCTGCCCAACCAGTGCCCAGCACAGGGGAAGAATCACTGCCCTGCTCCTGCTGGCCACACCATTCCTGATCCAGGCCAGGAGCCATTGGCCTTCTTGGCCACCTGGGCACACTGCTGGCTCATGTCCAGGCTGCTGTCCATCAGTCCCTGCAGGTCCCTTTCTGCCTGGCTGCTGTCCAGCCACTCTGTCCCCAGCCTGTAGCTCTGCAGGGGTTGTTGTGGCCAAAGTGCAGGACCTGGCACTTGGACTTGTTAAACCTCACCTTGTTGGATCTGGCTCCTGGATCCAGCCTGTCCAGGGCCCTGTGCAGAGCCCTCCTGCCTTCCAGAAGATCAACACCCCCAGACAACTTGGTGTCACCATGGTTCCATGAGGCCCCAGAGTGTCCCAATGGTCTCCATGATTCCATGAGGCCTCCCAGTGTCACAATGTCCCTCTGGTGTCACAAAGTCTCTTGGATCCTTGGGCCCCGCAGTGTCACAATGGCACTGTGGTGCCCCAGGGCCCTGCAGTGTCACAATGGATCCTTGGTTCCATGAGGTCTGGCAGTGCAGCAATGCTCTCCTTGGTTCCCGCTGTCTCCCACTCCTCCCACTGTCAGGCTATAGAAGGACACCTGGCTGATGAAGGGGAGTGGGAGTGGGTACCTACTCGAGGAGGTAATAATAAAAATCCCTCCCAACCCCCTCTCCCAAGCCAGGTGCCACTTCAGATTCTGTATGATCCCCTGGATCTGGAGAGTCAGCCAGATGGTTTAGAAGAAAATTATCTGCCCAGTGAGCCTCCCAATTATGATTCATCTGTGAGACAGATCAGCGCCTATAACATCAAAAAGGACAGAAGGGTAATCGTGGCAGGTGAGTCCCTCCTGAGGGGAACAGAGGGCCCCATATGTCGACCAGAGCCACCCCACAGAGAGGTCTGCTGCCTCCCTGGGGCCCGGGTACGGGATATCACTGACACACTGCCTGGGCTGATTCAGCCCTCTGATTATTGCCCACTGCTGATACCCCAGGCTGGCAGTGATGAGATTGAAAAGAGGAGTGTCAGGGCAATTAAAAGGGACTTTAGGGCATTGGGTCAGGTGGTTAATAGGACAGGGGCACAGACAGTCTTTTCCTCAGTCCCTTTGGAGTCGGAGAAAAAGGCTGAAAGCAATAGGAGAGCTCACATTATCAATGAGTGGCTCAAGGGTAGGTGTCATTGGCCAAATTTCGGATTCTTTAATCATGGGGCAACTTTTACAGCACCTGGCCTGCTTGGAGCAGACAGGCTCCATCTTTCTGTGAAGGGCAGAAGAATTTTAGCTCATGAACTGTCAGAACTTGTTGAGAGGGCTTTAAACTAGGTCTGAAGGGGAAGGGGATGCAGCTGGGTTTTCTGGAAGCAGGCTCGTGAGTGGTAAGCCTGAGCTAGGGGTGAAATCAGCAGCCCAGCTGAGGTGCATGTACACCAATGCACACAGCATGGGTAACAAACAAGAAGAGCTGGAGGCCATGGTGCAGCAGCAGAGCTATGATGTCATTGCCATCACAGAAACAGGGTGGGATAGCTCACATGGCTGGAGCGCTGCACTGGATGGCTGCAAGCTCTTCAGGAGAGACAGGAAAGGGAGAAGAGGTGGAGGGGTGGCCCTTTACATTAGGGAGGCTTTTGACACCATAAGTACTGAAATTTATGGAGATGGAGCTGAATGTCTATGGGTAAGAATTAAGGGAAGGCCAACAAGGCTGACATCCTACTGGGAGTCTGTTATCATCCACCCAGCCAGGAAGTAAAGGTGGACAACTCATTCTATAAGCAGCTAGAGAATGTTTCTGGATCATCACCATTTGTTCTTGTAGGTGACTTCAACCTGCTGGACATCTGCTGGGAACTCAATACAGCTGAAATGAGGCAGTCTAGGAAATATTTAGCGTTTGTGGAGGACAATTTTTTGTCGCAGCTGGTGAGTGAGCCCACCAGGAGAGGGACTATGTTAGATCTGTTGTTTGTAAATAGAGATGGGCTGGTGGGAGATGTGGTGGTTGGAGGTCACTTGGGGCACAGTGATCTTGAAATTATAGAATTCTCATGGTGAAGTCAGGTGGAACACTAATAGGACTTTTACATTGGACTTCGGAGGGCAGACTTTGGCCTACTTAGGAGACTTATTCAGAGAGTTCCTTGGGAAGCAGCCCTTGAAAACAAAGGAGTTCAGGAAAGGTGGGCAAGCTTCAAAACAGAGATCTCGAGGACACAGGAACAGACTGTCCCTGTGTGCTAAAAGATGAGTCGACGAGACAAACATCTAGCCTGGATGGGCAAGGAGGTTTTGAAGGAACTTAGGAATAAAAAGAGGATGTGTCATCTTTGGAAGGAGGGTCAGGTCTCTCAGGAAGTATTTAAGGGGCTTGCTGGGGCATGAAGGGAAGAAATTAGGGAGGCCAAAGCTCAGTTTGAACTTAAAATGACAGCTTCTGTAAAGGCTAATAAAAATGTTTTTACAAATATATCAATGGTTAAAGGAAGGGTAAGACCAATCTTTGTTCTTGATTAGATGTGGAAGGGAATTTAATAACTGCAGATGAGATAAAGGCAGAGGTGCTTAACGCCATTTTTTGCCTCAGTTTTTAGTGAGAAGACGATTTGCCTTCAGGACAACTGTCCTCCTGGGCTGGTAGATGGTGTCAGGGAGCAGAGTGGACCACTGTTATCTAGGAGGAGGCAGTCGGAGAACTGCTGAGCTGCTTGGATGTTCATAAATCTATGGGACCAGATGGGATCCACCCCAGGGTGATAGAGAGCTGGCAGATGAGCTTGCCAAGCCACTCTCCACCATTTACCAGCAGTCCTGGCTCACTGGTGAGGTCCCAGATGACTGGAAGCTGCCCAGTGTGATGCCCACTCGCAGCAAGGGTGGCAAGGATGATCCTGGTAATTACAGGCCAGTCAGCCTGAGCTCAGTACCCGGTAAGGTCATGGAACAGTTCACACTGAGTGCCATCACACAGCACTTCCAGGATGGCCAGGGTGTCAGGCCCAGCCAGCAGGGTTTCAGGAGGGCTAGGTCGTGTTTGAGCAACCTGGTCTCCTTCTATGACCAGGTGACCCTCCTGGTGGATGCGGGACAGGCTGTGGATGTTGTCTATTTGGACTCCAGCCAGGCCTTTGGCACTGTCTCCCACAGCACACTCCTGGAAAAGCTGCAGCCCACGGCTGGGCCAGGAGCACTCTGTGCTGGGTTCAGAACTGGCTGGATGGCCGGCCCAGAGAGTGGTGGTGAGCGGTGCTGCATCCAGCTGGGGACAGTCACCAGTGCTGTCCCTCAGGGCTCTGTGCTGGGCCAGCTCTGTTCAATGTTTTTATTGACCACATGGATGAGGGGATTGAGGCTTTCATTAGTAAATCTGCAGATAACACTAAGCTGGAAGCTTAGTTACCTACTCCTACCATCTGTTGGAAGGCAGAAGGGCTCTGCAGGGAGACCTGAACAGTTGGATGGATGGGCAGATTCCAACGGGAAGGAATTTAATAAATTCACTTTCGAAATCCTGCATTTTGGCCACAATAACCCCCTCACAGCTTTAGGCTGGGGACGGTGTGGCTGGACAGTGCCCAGGCAGAAAGGGACCTGGGGGCACTGGTCGACAACAGGCTGTACATGAGCCAGCAGTGTGCCCAGGTGGCCAAGAAGGCCAATGGCTCCTGGCCTGGATCAGGAAAAATGTGGCCAGCAGGAGCAGGGCAGTGATTCTTCCCCTGTACTTGGCACTGTTGTACTTGGCATTCTTCCCCTGTAGTGGCACCGTACCATGAGTACTGTGTCCAGTTCTGGCCCCTCTGTTTGGGAAGGACGTTGAGATGCTCGAGAGAAGAGCGACAAGGCTGGTGAGGGGCTTGGAACACAAATCCTGTGAGGAACAATTGAGGGAGCTGGGGTTGCTTAGCCTGGAGAAAAGGAGACTCAGAGGTGACCTTATCGCTCTCTACAACTTCCTGAAAGGTGGTTGCAGTCAGGTGGGGTTGGTCTCTTTCTCCAGGCAACAAATGTCAGAACGTGAGGACACTGTCTCAATCTGTGCCAGGGGAAATATAGGTTGGATACTAGGAAGAAGTTTTTCCCAGAAAGAGTGATAAAATATTGGAATGGACTGCCTGGGGAGGTGGTGGATTCACCATACCTGGGAATGTTCACAAAAAGACTGGCTATGGCACTTGGTGCCATGGGTCAGTTAAGGTGTTTAGGGCATGGATTAGACTTGATGATCTTGCAGGTCTCTTCCAACCCAGTCATTCTGTGATGCTGTGAAAGCAGCCCACACCTAAAGTCAACATCTGTGCAGACCAAAAGGCAACGCTGTCATCCTTCCTCAGCCCGCTCTCCCTGACCAGGCTGCCTTGCTGTTGGCATGGGTGGTGGGGCAGCAGGGTCATGACATGTGCATGCGTCACAATGTCCTCGGGGCACGATGTCACCGCGGGTCACAAAGGCCTGGTGGGCATGGCCGCCTTTCTGCCAGAGGCCTGGTGGTTTCCATGCAGATGTCCCTGGACACAAAGGCCTTCTTAATGCCTTTGCCCCTTGACTTTGCCTACTCTTGTTCCTCTCTCAATGATCTGCTGCTCTCTCTTGTCCCACCTTTGTTCCTCCCCTAAACATCCCCAAGGAAGCTCTGTGCAAAAGTGCCAAAGTGCTTTTCCCACCCAGCCCACCCTGGGTCCCAGCACTTGGCCCCAAGTTCCTGGAGAAAGATCATCAGGAAGGCAAAAGCCCCATCTAGTGGCTACTGTGGACTTAATCTGTTGGCTACTGTGGAAAACTATAAAAAGTGTGTTTTTTAAAAAGGTTAATAACAAAGTAGGGCCAAGGAAAATGTCCATTTTTTATTTCATATGGGGAGGGCAGGGGAGGGTGGAATACTGGTCAGGGATATGCCAGGGGCATCCTTGTATTCTGTGTCAGCCATAGTGTGGCCAGCAGGACCAGGGCTCTTATTTTCCCTCTCTGCTGGGCACTGGCGTGGTCACACCTCGAGTGCTGTGTGCACAAGTGTGCCCCCACTAAGATTTGATTAGTGTGAAATGCCTCTGCATGAATTAAGGTGCCAAGGAGATCATCTACCAAAGGCAAAAATGGGGATTTTATTTTACAATAAATGTGGGGTAGAGAGATTGAAATGGACTGGAAACAGGAGAGTGAGAAGGAAAGAGGCAGAAAAACGAGGCTGTGGTGTGGTGGGGAAATGATCAAACAAAGGACGGGTCCGGATGCTTGTCTCCAGCAGTGTCACGTTGCTCCTTGTCACCCTGCCTTGGGTGCCACCCACCCACCCATCGGAGTGTACCCCGGGTTTTTCTCTCCCTGCTGCTGTTAGCTCTGGGAGCTGCTGCTGTCCCTGGGAGCTGGGTGTCCTCAGCGTGAGCCAGCGTCTCTGGGCATCATCCTGGTGCTGGCCCCGGGCTCACTCCTCCGGCTGCCCCCTGAGGCAGCTGAAGGAGAAAAGGCGGCGCAGAGCTCGCCGGGCTGTCTCGGCCATGGAGCGCCATCGCCTTGGGGCCGGGGGCTGCGGGGCAGGCAGGAATGCTGCGTGCCAGGGGCTGGGCAGGCACCGGGCAAGCTCCTGCCAGCAGCTCATCCCCACAGGGCTTTTCCTGGGGCTTTCCCTGGGGCTTTTTCCCTGTGGGCTTTCCCGCATCCACCAGGCTGGGCACGGCCAGCCTCCATGCCAGCTTCTTCAGCCTCGTCCGCAGGGCCAGCAGGCAAGGCACAACCCACAGACATATTTGGGTCTTCGAGTGAGGCCGTGGGGAGGGGCTCGCTGTGCAGCTCGATGCAGGGATTGCTGTCCATGGGAGAAGCTGGTGGTTCTGCCTCCTCCTCTTGCAGTGGGAGAGACAACGGGCTCTCTGGCTCGCTGTCACTCCCTCCTGCCACTGCTCTGTCTTGGAGCTCTTCTTCCTCCCACACTTCCAGGAGCTCGTCTAGAAAGGTGCAGGATGGCGAGTCACCAGAGACAGGGCACAGGCCTGCCAACAGGTCAGGATGTGCAATCCCTGAGTTGTTTTCTGTCTCTCCTGTGGAATCCTTGAGGAGAGCATCGCATGACAGCGAGTTGTCCCAGACAGGGCACAGCTCAGCCAGCAACTGGTCAAGAGACACAAGTTCTGAGGACGTTTGTGTCTCTCCTGTGGCATCATCAATCACACTGCAAGTGCTGAGTGGGAACCAGGGGCCTGCAGCTGGCTCCAGGGTGAGGCTTGATGCATCCTTGAGGATGCACTTGGACCTCATGTGGCTTTCTGCATCATCCAAGGAGGAGAAGATGGCTCTAAACATCTCTTCATGGACTTTGCCTTCCACCTCCTCCAGCTCCTCCCTCTTTTTCCGCAGACGCTGCATCAAAGCCTCCTCATCCTCTGGGCACAGCCGCTTGAGCCGCGCAGTTTCCTCGGCTGGCTGACGAATTCCCTCTGCCTCTTGGCGGGCACTTAACCACTTGGGGGTTCTCAAGGTGGACCTGACGGACCTGTTCTCACGCAGGTATGGGCCCAGGCCTCTCAACAGCTCACTGCAGGTGTTGCCCCCATGCCCTTCCTGCACCTTGACAAGCTCCTCTATCTCAGAGCGCCCCAGGTGCTTCCAAGCCGGCTGGGTCCCAGTGCGGATCTGCAGGCCGTGTGCGGGTTGCACTGGTGGCAGGTGATGGCCCTGCCTTGCTGCTGAGCCACACCAGAGCCCTTCTGTTCTCCTTGCCAGGGCAGGCGTTTCCCAGGCCCCAGCAGCAGCCAGAGTGCCCCTTGGTGAAGGTGGTACCCTCTCTGGCTGGCCTCTGGCCACGGGGCCCACAGCACGTGCTGTGCCTCCGGGAGAAAACCCAGGGGCTGCTCCTGCTGCTGGTGCTGGCAGATGGGGCAGCTTGACCCTTGCAGAGGCTGCTCTTTGCATTTCAGGGCTGAGCTGGCAGGGAGGTACCAGAGGCTGCTCTTTGCATTTCAGGGCTGAGCTGGCAGGGAGGTACCAGTGGCAGCTGAGGGCCATGGAGAGACAGCAAGTCCGACACGGACAGTCTCTGTGGCCCTGTGACACTGCTGTGGGGCGTGTTGTTCGTCCAGGTGACCTGAGGTGCCGCCTGTGGCTGCCTGTGGGTCACCTGTGGGAAGCAGGAGGAGGCACGGGATGGAGGTGGCTGTGTGGGCACAGTGTCCCCCATGTGCCAGCATGCCCAGGCCTGGCCCCAGGGCAGGTGCTGGCCACAGCAGCCAGGCTGGGCCAGGTTCCCAGCTGGGCTCGCTGCCTCTGGGGCATTGCTGTGCCTGGCCCATCCCAGCACTGTCCCCTCCACAGAGCATGGCCTGGTGCCCGGCCTGGCTGTCTCTGCCCCAGGGCTGTCCCTCTGCAAGCTGTGCCTCCATCCCTGTCCCTCACCTTTTGCTGCATGGATCTGAGTGGCTGCCCCTCACGGGGCTGGCCGTGGGCATTCTCCTCCTCCTCCTTCAGCATTGTGGCAGTGCTCTGGTGAACACTGGCCACAGTCACCCAGGGGAGCTGCTGCCTCCAGAGAAGCTGCTGCCTCCTCAGAGAGCTGCTCTCCTGGCAGTGGCCACTGCAGGGACTGGCAGCCCCAAGGGTCAGGACATGCACCCGCGTCACAATGGCCTCTGGGCATGATGTCACCGCGGGTCACAAAGGCCTGGTGGACATGGCCACCCTTCCTCCCAGAGACATCTTGTCCCACCTTTGTTCCTCCCCTAAACATCCCCAAGGTATCCCTGTGCCAAAGTGCCAAAGTGCTTTTCCCACCCAGCCCACCCTGGGTCCCAGCCCTCAGCCCCGACCTCCTGGAGAAAGAACATCAGGAAGGCAAAAGCTCCATTTTGACTTAATCTGGTGGCTACTGTGAAAGACTATAAAAAGTGTGTTTTTTAAAAAAAAGATTAATAACAAAGTAGGGCCAAGGAAAATGTCCATTCTTTATTGCAGGGATTGGGGGCTGGGTGGGGAGGGAGGGATTCTGGTCAGGAATATGCCAGGGGCATCCTGGTTGTCTGTGCCAGCCACAGTGTGGGCAGCAGGACCGGGCTCTGATTGTCCCTCTCTGCTGGGCACTGGGGAGGCCACACCTCATATCCTGTGCCCAGCTTTGAGTCCCTTTACCCTGTGGCTACATTTAATACAAATTACCAATTCTTTGAATGGTAATTCAGTTATCTCTTGCATCTTTGTCAAAAATATGTGGCATATTGCAGATTAGAGGTAAGGGTACAGTTAATTGAAAAGTTTTCTAATTTATGGTTCAGAAATACTGCAATTATATTACATTTCATGTACTGAGTTCATTGTATGTGGTTTACATGTTGGATGGATATAATTTGGTTTATCTTCTGACAGGATATACAGGATGAATATAAACAGTAAGCAGAATATAGCCAAAACAAACAAAACTACAACATTAAATTCAAAATTCCAGTTGCTCTGTGTAGCAATCCAAAAATAGTTTCCCACCAGCAATGTTCTCTATCTTTCTTCCCTCTTTCAGGACATGGTGTATCTTCTCTGACTGACGATGGGTGGTAATGCGGGTTCCTTGTCTGGTGTGCTGTTGTCCATTTCAGCATGGACTCAGACCATTGCAACAGTTTCTTGCCAATGCCAGATTCACTCCAGCAGTGACAGGCAATGAAACTTGACACGGTGTGCAGTTGGACTGTAGCAATTGGTGAGTTGTGAGGGAGCTGAATTGTTAAAGCTGCAGCCCATAATTTTGCTAAAACTACAGATACAGCTATTAGAGCGATCAGATGTCTCTCAGGTGGTGTTTTCTGTAAACATAGAATCACACAGAGTTCTCATACAGATACATCCATTTCCAAAATATGCAAGCACAGTTGCTGGGGTTTCAACACAATATTGACATTTTCTTAGAGGTCAAGGCAAATGTCTTAGTTGTCAATAGTATTATTTTCACAAATAAATCCTTGTTGTTCCTGTCCAGTCAGGCATCAACATCCACAGTTGGCCATGGGCTCCCATTTGGGGCTCACACTGGTATGTTCTAACAGACAGAGGACAGTTCCATTGGGATTTAATCAGCACTATAATTGGGTATAAGGCATGGAGTATTGTTAAAAGAAAAGCTGTGGCTTTACCCTCAATGGGATAATAAGTGTCACTAACAAGATGTCACCAAGATTGGAAACCCTTTGAAAGAGACTGTCATAATCCCAAATTACCTTTAGTTTATCAGTGGTCAAGGTGCCATTATCACCTTCCCTTTTAATAGCTATTACAGCAGATTGCAACTGCATCTGTGGAAGACATGTGGTGCATGGCGCAGAATTGAACTAAAGTTACATTTATTATGATTTTTGTTATTCAATTGGCATAAATAAAGAAGTGAGGGTCTTCAGCGCGTGGGCCAAGCTGTGTGTATGTGTATTTTGGGTTCTCCTTTGAGAACGATCAGCAGTCCAGGAGATCGTCTGCAAAAGTCAATAACAGGGAATTTATTTAACAATAAATGTGCAGTAGACAGATAGAAAGGGATAGGATACAGGAGAGTGAGAAGGAAAGAGAGGGAAATGGAGGATGGGGTGGGGAAGGAAAGAGTGGGGGTGCATGGGTGTGGGGAAGATCAGGAGTGGGGTGGGGAAGAGATCAAACAGAGGACAGCACACGACTCTTGGCTCCAGCAGTGTCCCATCCATCCTTGGTCACCCTGCGCTTCTCTGCGCTGGAGTCCTGGTGGTTCTTGTGGAGGTGGGGAAACAAGGTCATTCATCTGGGGTTATCTTTCTCTGCTCCATGTTGCAGGTAGCCAGGGAACTGTTTTCCTCTTTGCCATGTGAAGAGAGAATGGGTTTGCCTTCATTTACCTGCCATGCTGATGCCCAAGGAGCATTTCTAAGCTCCTAAACCACCCTCCCTGGGGCAGGATGGGGATGCACCCCCATAATGCCGCTTAGCAGGTGGGTTGGGTTGTGCTCGTTCGTCCGTGCAGGTGCATGGCGGGGTTTTTCTCGGCGGCGGTGTGAAGTAGGGGCTTTAAAAGAGGCCTCTGGGGAGTGCGGTGACCCGGAGCGGGCAAGCAGGGGCATGGCACGGCTTTGAGGGCGTGGCATGGCAGTTTGTGTAGCAGTTTGCACGCAGTTTGCGCAGGCAGGGTTGAAGGTTTCCAGGTGGCCCCTGTTGGAAAGGTTTGCTGTGTGTTGCTTTCGGTGTTTTTGTTGTTTGGTTTCAGGGTTTCTGTTAGTAATGGTCTTCACACAACCAAAAACGCTAGTTAGTGCAAATCTGTGTAACCAAATGGAACCCTCCAGGAAGGATGTGTCTGTACAGACTCATTCTTGTGTGGACTGTTTGAGCTTAGCAGTGGTTTCAGAGGCATTGCAGAGGAAATCTGCCTGCGGTGTGAACAGGTGAATGATCTCCTCACACTGGTGGCCGAGCTTAGAGAGGAAGTTGAAAGACTAAGGAGTATCAGGGAAAGGGAAAGGGAAAGAGATTGGTGGAGTTCAGCCCTTCCATCCTTATGGGAGGCCCACCAAGGGTCAGAGGACTCCCATGCCTCCCACTGTCAGGCAATAGAATTGGTGGATAAAGGGGACTGGAAATGGGTTCCTGCTTGGGGAAGTATTAATAAAAACTCCTCCCAGCCCCATCCCTTATTCAGGTGCCACTTCAGAACAGGTATGAGCTCCTGGATCTAGAGAGTCAGGAAGACTTAGAAGAAATTTATCTGCCTCCCAGTTATTACTCATCTGTAAGACAGATCACTACTTGTAACACCAAAAAGAGAAGAAGAGTAGTCATAGTGGGTGAGTCCCTCCTGAGGGGAACAGAGGGCCCCATATATCGACCAGACCCACCCCACAGAGAGGTCTGCTGCCTCCCTGGGGCCCGGGTACGGGATATCACTGACACACTGCCTGGGCTGATTCAGCCCTCTGATTATTGCCCACTGCTGATAAACCAGGCTGGACAAGATGAGATTGAAAAGAGGAGTGTCAGGGCAATTAAAAGGGACTTTAGGGCATTGGGTCAGGTGGTTAATAGGACAGGGGCACAGACAGTCTTTTCCTCAGTCCCTTTGGAGTCGGAGAAAAATGGTGAAAGCAATAGGAGAGCTCACATTATCAACGAGTGGCTCAAGGGTTGGTGTTGCCAGCAGAATATTTCAGATTCTTTAATCATGGGGAAACTTTTACAGCACCTGGCCTGTTTGGGCCAGATGGGCTCCATCTTTCTGCTAAGGGCAGAAGAATTTTCACTAATGAACTGGCAGAACTTGTTGAGAAGGCTTTAAACTAGGTCGGAAGGGGGAGGGAGATGTAGCTGGGTTGTCTGGAAGCAGGCTCGTGGGTGGTAAGCCTGAGTTAGGGGTGAAATCAGCAGCCCAGCTGAGGTGGGCTGAAAAAAGGCAGTCCAGGAAATTTTTAGAGTTTGTGGAGGACAATTTTTTGTTGCAGCTGATGGGTGAGCCCACCAGGGGAGGGACTATGTTGGATCTGTTGTTTGTAAACAGAGATGGGCTGGTGGGAGATGTGGTGGGTGGAGGTCACTTGGGGCACAGTGATCATGAAATTATAGAGTTCTCAATATTTGGTGAAGTCAGGAGGAACACTAATAAGACTTTTACATTGGACTTGGGAGGGCGGACTTTGGCCCACTTAGGAGACTTATTCAGAGGTTTCCTTGGGAAGCAGCCCTTAAAAACAAGGGAGTTCAGGAAAGGTGGGCATGCTTCAAAACAGAGATCCTGAGGGCACAGGAACAGACTGTCCTTATGTGCACAAAGACGAGTCGACAAGGCAAACATCCAGTCTGGATGGGGAGGGAGGTTTTGAAGGAACTTAGGAATAAAAGGACGATGTATCATCTTTGGAAGGAGGGTCAGGTCTCTCAGGAAGTATTTAAGGGGCTTGCAAGGGCATGAAGGGAAGAAATTAGGGAAGCCAAAGCTCAGTTTGAACTTAAAATGGCAGCTTTTGTAAAGGATAATAAAAAATGTTTCTACAAATGCATCAGGAGTAAAAGGAAGGGTAAGACCCACCTTTGTTCTTGATTAGATGTGGAAGGGAATTTAATAACTGGAGATCAGGAGAAGGCAGAAGTGCTTAATGCCATTTTTTGCCTCAGTTTTTAGTGAGAAAACGATTTGCCTTCAGGACAACTCTCCTCCTGGGCTGGTAGATGGTGTCAGGGAGCAGAGTGGGACACTGTTATCCAAGAGGAGGCAGTCAGAGGACTGCTGAGCTGCTTGGATGTTCATAAATCTATGGGACCAGATGGGATCCAGCCCAGGGTGATAGGGAACTGGCAGATGAGCTTGCCAAGCTGCTCTCCTTTATTTACCAGCAGCCCTGGTTCTCTGGTGAGGTTCCCGATGACTGGAAGCTGCCCAATGTGATGCCCATTCACAGCAAGGGTGGGAAGGATGATCCTGGTAATTACAGGCCAGTCAGCCTGACCTCAGTACCCAGTAAGGTCATGGAACAGTTCACACTGAGTGCCATCACACAGCACTTCCAGGATGGCCAGGGTGTCAGACCCAGCCAGCAGGGGTTTAGGAGGGCTAGGTCGTGTTTGACCAACCTGGTCTCCTTCTATGACCAGGTGACCCTCCTGGTGGATGCGGGACAGGCTGTGGATGTGTCTATTTGGACTCCAGCAAGGCCTTTGGCACTGTCTCCCACAGCACACTCCTGGAAAAGCTGCAGCCCACGGCTGGGACAGGAGCACTCTGTGCTGGGTTCAGAACTGGCTGGATGGCCGGCCCAGAGAGTGGTGGTGAGCGATGCTGCATCCAGCTGGGGACAGTCACCAGTGCTGTCCCTCAGGGCTCTGTGCTGGGCCAGCTCTGTTCAATATTTTTATTGACCACATGGATGAGGGGATTGAGTCCTTCATTAGAAAATTTGCAGATGACACTAAGCTGGAAGCTTAGTTTCCTACTCCTACCATCTGTTGGAAGGCAGGAGGGCTCTGCAGGGAGACCTGAACAGTTGGATGGGTGGGCAGATTCCCACGGGAAGGAATTTAATAAATTCACTTTCGAAATCCTGCATTTTGGCCACAATAACCCCCTCACAGCTCTAGGCTGGGGACGGTGTGGCTGGACAGTGCCCAGGCAGAAAGGGACCTGGGGGTACTGGCCAACAGCCAGCTGGACATGAGCCAGCAGTGTGCCCAGGTGGCCAAGAAGGCCAATGGCTCCTGGCCTGGATCAGGAATGGTGTGGCCAGCAGGAGCAGGGCAGTGATTCTTCCCCTCTACTCGGCACTGGTGTACTTGGCATTCTTCCCCTGTAGTGGCACCGTACCATGAGTGCTGTGTCCAGTTCTGGCCCCTCTGTTTGGGAAGGACGTTGAGATGCTCGAGAGAAGAGCGACAAGGCTGGTGAGGGGCTTGGAACACAAATCCTGTGAGGAACAATTGAGGGAGCTGGGGTTGCTTAGCCTGGAGAAAAGGAGACTCAGAGGTGACCTTATCGCTCTCTACAACTTCCTGAAAGGTGGTTGCAGTCAGGTGGGGTTGGTCTCTTTCTCCAGGCAACAAATGTCAGAACGTGAGGACACTGTCTCAAGCTGTGCCAGGGGAAATATAGGTTGGATACTAGGAGGAAGTTTTTCACAAAAAGACTGATAAAATATCGGAATGGCCAGCCTGGGGAGGTGGGAAAGTCACCATCCCTGGGAATGTTCACAAAAAGACTGGATATGGCACTTGGTGCCATGGGTCAGTAAAGGTGTTTAGGGCATGGGTTAGACTTGATGATCTTGAAGGTCTCTTCCAACCCAGTCATTCTGTGATTCTGTGAAAGCAGCCCACACCTGAAGTCAACATCTGTGCAGACCAAAAGGCAACGCTGTCATCCTTCCTCAGCCCGCTCTCCCTGACCTGGCTGCCTTGCTGTTGGCATGGGTGGTGGGGCAGCAGGGTCATGACATGCACATGGGTCACAATGGCCTCGGGGCACGATGTCACCGCGGGTCACAAAGGCCTGGTGGGCATGGCCGCCTTTCTGCCAGAGGCCTGGTGGTTTCCATGCAGATGTCCCTGGACACAAAGGCCTTCTTAATGCCTTTGCCCCTTGACTTTGCCTACTCTTGTTCCTCTCTCAATGATCTGCTGCTCTCTCTTGTCCCACCTTTGTTCCTCCCCTAAACATCCCCAAGGAAGCTCTGTGCAAAAGTGCCAAAGTGCTTTTCCCACCCAGCCCACCCTGGGTCCCAGCACTTGGCCCCAAGTTCCTGGAGAAAGATCATCAGGAAGGCAAAAGCTCCATTTTGACTTAATCTGTTGGCTACTGTGGAAGACTATAAAAAGTGTATTTTTAAAAAAGATTAATAACAATGTAGGGCCAAGGAAAATGTCCATTCTCTATTGCACGGGATTGGGGGCTGGGTGGGGAGGGAGGGATTCTGGTCAGGAATATGCCAGGGGCATCCTGGTTGTCTGTGCCAGCCACAGTGTGGGCAGCAGGACCGGGCTCTGATTGTCCCTCTCTGCTGGGCACTGGGGAGGCCACACCTCATATCCTGTGCCCAGCTTTGAGTCCCTTTACCCTGTGGCTACATTTAATACAAATTACCAACTCCTTGAACGGTAATTCAGTTATCTCTTGTGTCTTTGTCATAAATATGTGGCATATTGCAGATTAGAGGTAAGGGTGAAATTAATTGATAAGTTTTCTCATTTATGGTTCAGAAATAATGCAATTATATAACATTTCATGTACTGAGTTCATTGTATGTGGTTTACATGTTGGATGGATATAATTTGGTTTATCTTCTGACAGGATATGCAGGATGATTATAAACAGGAAACAGAATAAAGCCTAAATAAACAAAACTACAATTGGATGCAACATTAAATTCAAAATTCCAGTTGCTCTGTGTGGCCATCCAAAAATAGTTTCCCACCAGCAATGTTCTCTATCTTTCTTCCCTCTTTCCAGGACATGGTGTATCTTCTCTGCCTGACGATGGGTGGTAATGTGGGTTCCTTGTCTGGTGTGCTGTTGTCCATTTCAGCATGGACTCAGACCATTGCAACAGTTTCTTGCCAATGCCAGATTCACTCCAGCAGTGACAGGCAATGAAACTTGACACGGTGTGCAGTTGGACTGTAGCAATTGGTGAGTTGTGAGGGAGCTGAATTGTTAAAGCTGCAGCCCATAATTTTGCTAAAACTACAGATACAGCTATTAGAGCGATCAGATGTCTCTCAGGTGGTGTTTTCTGTAAACATAGAATCACACAGAGTTCTCATACAGATACATCCATTTCCAACATATGCAAGCACAGTTGCTGGGGTTTCAACACAATATTGACATTTTCTTAGAGGTCAAGGCAAATGTCTTAGTTGTCAATAGTATTATTTTCACAAATAAATCCTTGCTGTTCCTGTCCAGTCAGGCATCAGCATCCACAGTTGGCCATGGGCTCCCATTTGGGGCTCACACTTGTATGTTCTAACAGACAGAGGACAGCTCCATTGGGATTTAATCAGCACTATAACTGGGTATAAGGCATAGAGTATTGTTAAAAGAAAAGCTGTGGCTTTACCCTCAATGGGATAATAAGTGTCACTAACAAGATGTCACCAAGATTGGAAACCCTTTCAAAAAGACTGTCATAATCCCAAATTACCTTTAATTTATCAGTGATCAAGGTGCCATTACCGCCTTCCCTTTTAATTGCTATTACAGCAGATTGCAACTGCATCTGTGGAAGACATGTGGTGCATGGTGTAGAATTGAACTAAAGTTATATTTATTATGATTTATGCTAATCAATTGGCATAAATAAAGAAGTGAGGGTCTTCAGCGTGCGGGTCAAGCTGTGTGTATGTGTATTTTGGGTTCTCCTTTGAGAACGATGAGCAGTCCAGGAGGTCATCTACAAAAGTCAACAACAGGGAATTTATTTAACAATAAATGTGCGGTAGACAGATAGAAAGGGATAGGAGACAGGAGAGTGAGAAGGAAAGAGGGGAAAGAGGGAGGATGGGGTGGGGAAGGAAAGAGTGTGGGTGCACGGGTGTAGGGAAGATCAGGAGTGGGGTGGGGAAGAGATCAAACAGAGGACAGCACACGACTCTTGGCTCCAGCAGTGTCCCATCCGTCCTTGGTCACACTGCGCTTCTCTGCGCTGGAGTCCTGGTGGTTCTTGTGGAGGTGGGGAAACAAGGTCATTCATCTGGGGTTATCTTTCTCTGGTACATATTGCGGGTATCCAGGGAACCGTTTTCCTCTTTGCCATGTGAAGAGAGAATGGGTTTGCCTTCATTTACCTGCAATGCTGAGGCCCAAGGAGCGTTTCTAAGCTCGTAAACCACCCTCCCTGGGGCAGGATGGAGATGCACCCCCATAATGCCGCTTAGCAGGTGGGTTGTGTTGTGCTCGTTAGTCCGCGCGGGCGCACGGTGGGGTCTTTCTCAGCTGCGGTGTGAAGTAGGGGCTTTAAAAGAGGCCTCTGGGGAGTGCGGTGACCCGGAGCGGGCAAGCAGGGGCATGGCACGGCTTTGAGGGCGTGGCATGGCAGTTTGTGTAGCAGTTTGCACGCAGTTTGCGCAGGCAGGGTTGAAGGTTTCCAGGTGGCCCCTGTTGGAAAGGTTTGCTGTGTGTTGCTTTCGGTGTTTTTGTTGTTTGGTTTCAGGGTTTCTGTTAGTAATGGTCTTCACACAACCAAAAACGCTAGTTAGTGCAAATCTGTGTAACCAAATGGAACCCTCCAGGAAGGATGTGTCTGTACAGACTCATTCTTGTGTGGACTGTTTGAGCTTAGCAGTGGTTTCAGAGGCATTGCAGAGGAAATCTGCCTGCGGTGTGAACAGGTGAATGATCTCCTCACACTGGTGGCCGAGCTTAGAGAGGAAGTTGAAAGACTAAGGAGTATCAGGGAAAGTGAAAGGGAAAGAGATTGGTGGAGTTCAGCCCTTCCATCTTTACGGGAGGCCCACCAAGGGTCAGAGGACTCCCATGCCTCCCACTGTCAGGCAATAGAAGAATGCTTGGGAGATGAAGGGGACTGGAAATGGGTTCCTGCTTGGGGAAGTATTAATAAAAATTCCTCTCAGCCCCCATCTCTTATTCAGGTGCCACTACAGAACAGGCATGAGCTCCTGGATCTAGAGAGTCAGGAAGAATTAGAAGAAAATTATCTGCCCAGTGAGCGTCCCAATTATGATTCATCTGTGAGACAGATCACCACCTCTAACATCAAAAAGGAAAGAAGGGTAATCGTGGTGGGTGAGTCCCTTCTGAGGGGAACAGAGGGCCCCATATGTTTACCAGACCCACCCCACAGAGAGGTCTGCTGCCTCCCTGGGGCCCGGGTACGGGATATCACTGACACACTGCCTGGGCTGATTCAGCCCTCTGATTATTGCCCACTGCTGATACCCCAGGCTGGCAGTGATGAGACTGAAAAGAGGAGTGTCAGGGCAATTAAAAGGGACTTTAGGGCATTGGGTCAGGTGGTTAATAGGACAGGGGCCCAGACAGTCTTTTTCTCAGTCCCTTTGGAGTCGGAGAAAAATGCTGAAAGCAATAGGAGAGCTCACATTATCAACGAGTGGCTCAAGGGATGGTGTCATTGACAAAATTTGGGATTCTTTAATCATGGGGCAACTTTTACAGCACCTGGCCTGCTTGGAGCAGACGGGCTCCATCTTTCTGTGAAGGGCAGAAGAATTTTAGCCCATGAACGGGCAGAATTTCTTGAGAGGGCATTAAACTAGGTCTGAAGGGGGAGGGAGATGTAGCTGGGTTTTCTGGAAGCAGGCTCGTGGGTGGTAAGCCTGAGTTAGGGGTGAAATCAGCAGCCCAGCTGAGGTGCATGTACACCAATGCACACAGCATGGGTAACAAACAAGAAGAGCTGGAGGCCATGGTGCAGCAGCAGAGCTATGATGTCATTGCCATCACAGAAACAGGGTGGGACGACTCACATGGCTGGAGCGCTGCACTGGATGGCTGCAAGCTCTTCAGGAGAGACAGGAAAGGGAGAAGAGGTGGAGGGGTGGCCCTTTACATTAGGGAGGCTTTTGATGCTACGGATGTTGAAACTAATGATGATGAGTCAAATGTCTATGGGTGAGACTAAAGGGGAAGGCCAACAAGGCTGACATCCTACTGGGAGTCTCTTATCATCCACCCAACCAGGAAGAAGAGGTAGACAACTCACTCTATAAGCAGCTAGAGAATGTTTCTGGATCATCAGCCCTTGTTCTTGTATGCGACTTCAACCTGCTGGACATCTGCTGGGAACTCAATACATCTGAAAAGAGGCAGTCCAGGAAATTTTTAGAGTTTGTGGAGGACAATTTTTTGTCGTAGTTGGTGAGTGAGCCCACCAGGAGAGGGACTATGTTAGATCTGTGGTTTGTAAATAGAGATGGGCTGGTGGGAGATGTGGTGGTTGGAGGTCACTTGGGGCACAGTGATTATGAAACTATAGAATTCTCAATATTTTGGTGAAGTCAGGAGGAACACTAATAAGACTTTTACATGGGACTTTGGAGGGCAGACTTTGGCCTACTTAGGAGATTTATTCAGAGAGTTCCTTGGGAAGCAGCCCTTAAAAACAAAGGAGTTCAAGAAAGGTGGGTCTGCTTCAAAACAGAGATCTCGAGGGCACAGGAACAAACTGTCCCTTTGTTCCAAAAGACGAGTCGACAAGGCAAACGCCCAGCCTGGATTGGCAAGGAGGTTTTGAAGGAACTTAGGAATAAAAAGAGGATGTATCATCTTTGGAAAGAGGGCCAGGTCTCTCAGGAAGTATTTAAGGGGCTTGCTAGGGCATGTAGGAAAGAAATTAGGGAAGCTAAACCTCAGTTTGAACTTAAAATGGCAGCTTTTGTAAAGGATAATAAAAAATGTATTTACAAATACATCAGTGGTAAAAGGAAGGGTAAGACCAACCTTTGTTCTTGATTAGATGTGGAAGGGAATTTAGAAACTGCAGATGAGGAGAAGGCAGAGGTGCTTAATGCCATTTTTTGCCTCAGTTTTTAGTGAGAAGATGATTTGTCTTCAGGACAACTCTCCTCCTGGGCTGGTAGATGGTGTCAGGGAGCAGAGTGGGACACTGTTATCCAATAGGAGGCAGTCAGAGAACTGCTGAGCTGCTTGGATGTTCATAAATCCATGGGACAAGATGGGATCCACCCCAGGGTGATGAGGGAGCTGGCAGATGAGCTTGCCAAGCTGCTCTCCATCATTTACCAGCATCCCTGGCTCACTGGTGAGGTTCCAGATGACTGGAAGCTGCCCAGTGTGACACCCATTCACAGCAAGGGTGGCAAGGAGGATCCTGGTAATTCCAGGCCAGTCAGCCTGACCTCAGTACCCGGTAAGGTCATGGAACAGTTCACACTGAGTGCCATCACACAGCACTTCCAGGATGGCCAGGGTGTCAGACCCAGCCAGCAGGGGTTTAGGAGGGCTAGGTCGTGTTTGACCAGCCTGGTCTCCTTCTATGACCAGGTGACCCTCCTGGTGGATGCAGGAAAGGCTGTGGATGTGTCTATTTGGACTCCAGCAAGGCCTTTGACACTGTCTCCCACAGCACACTGCTGGAAATGCTGCAGTCCACGGCTGGGCCAGGAGCACTCTGTGCTGGGTTCAGAACTGGCTGGATGGCCGGCCCAGAGAGTGGTGGTGAGCGGTGCTGCATCCAGCTGGGGACAGTCACCAGTGCTGTCCCTCAGGGCTCTGTGCTGGGCCAGCTCTGTTCAATATTTTTATTGATGTCATGGCTGAGGGGATTGAGTCCTTCATTAGTAAATCTGCAGATGACACTAAGCTGGGAGCGTGTGTCCATCTATTGGAATGCAGGACGGCTCTGCAGGGACACCTGGAATGGTTGGATGGATGGGCAGAGTCCAATAAGATGAAGTTAAACCAGGCCAAGTGCCCAGTCCTGCATTTTGGCCACAATAACCCCCTGCACAGCTCTAGGCTGGGGACGGTGTGGCTGGACAGTGCCCAGGCAGAAAGGGACCTGGGGGCACTGGTCGACAGCAGGCTGGACATGAGCCAGCATTGTGCCCAGGTGGCCAAGAAGGCCACTGGCTCCTGGCCTGGATCAGGAATGGTGTGGCCAGCAGGAGCAGGGAGGTCATTCTTCCCCTGTACTTGGCACTCGTGTACTTGGCATTCTTCCCCTGTACTGGCACCATTTCTCGAGTGCTGTGTCCAGTTCTGGGCTCCCCAATTTAGGAGGGACACAGAGGACCTGGAGTATGTCCAGAGGAGGGCAACAAGGTGGGTGAGGGGTCTGGTACACAAGTCCTGTGAGGAACGACTGAGGGAGCTGGAGTTGTTTATCCTGGAGAAGACTCAGAGGTGACCTTATCACTCTCCACACTCCCTGAAAGGTGGTTGCAGTCAGGTGGGGGTCGGTCTCTTTCTCCCCACAGCAACTGACAGGACCAGAGGACAGTGTCTTAAGCTGTACCAAGGGAAATTTAGGTTGGATATTAAGAAGAATGATTTAATGGAAAGGGTGATAAATTCCTGGAATTGTCTGTCCAGGGAGGTGGTGGAGTCACCACCATGGGATGTGTTTAAAAAAAGACTGGATGTGGCACTCAGTGCCATGGTTTAGCTGAGGTGGTGTTAGCGCATGGGTTGGACTTGATGATCTTAAAGGTCTCTTCCAACCCACCAATTCTGTGATTCTGTGATTGTGTGACATCACAGACCAGGTTGTGACATCATATATATGTCACAGTTGGCTGTGACATCCCTGGTTTATTATGTGACATCACAGAATAGGCTGTGACATCACAGGATGCCTGTATGACATCACAGAGCAGAGCAAGCTGTGAGGTCAAAGAGTGTGCTGTGACATTATAGGGTGGCTGTGTTCCATCACTGAAGGTGTTGTGACATCACAGGGTGGGTCTCTGAGCCCACAGAGGTGCTGTGTGACATGTTAAGTGAGTTCTGCCATCACAGAACAGGCTGTGACATCACAGAGCAGGCTGTGACATCACAGAGGAGGTTGTGATGTCACAAAGTCAGCTGTGACATTACAGGCTGGCAGTGTGACATCACAGAATGGGCTGTGAGGCCACAGAGGAGATTCTGCCTTCATAGTAAAGGGCTCTGCGACATCTCTTCGCCATCCACCACTGACATCTTTGCAAATCAGGAATTGTTTGAGCGGTTTTGCCTCCACTGCAGGACAATCATCCTGATACAAGAACTTAATTGTGTTTATTTCTATCACAGAACCACGATTGTCTAAAATCAATTCTAGTATGGAAA
This sequence comes from Anomalospiza imberbis, assembly GCF_031753505.1. NCBI lineage: Eukaryota > Metazoa > Chordata > Aves > Passeriformes > Viduidae > Anomalospiza > Anomalospiza imberbis. Next base: position 1,171,601 of record NC_089713.1, on the reverse strand, counting down.
TCACTTGTGGATGGTGGACTCATCAGGCACTGCTGGGATGTTGCACATAGCTAAGGAAGGAGTGTGATTGTTATTAAATTGTGTCCTGTTCAACCATGGTCTTTTGGCCATGAAGAGAAACTTTCTGTGCCTCTTGAGTCTCACCAGTTCCTGACCCCCAAAGGACACAAACCTGATGAGTTGTGGTTCCCACTCCAGTGGTGGCACTTGGACCTCCCTCCATCCCCAGAGCAGAGCTCCCTTGTCCCAGAAAGTCCCTGGCAATGCAGGGATGAAGGAAACAGAAGAGGCTGAGGGGATTAGGGGCAGGGCACAGCCAGGGATTTGGGGTGGTTGTGAGCCCAGGGCAGGACCCGGCCCTTGGCCTTGGTGAACCTCATCCAATTGTCCTGGGCCCATGGCTCCAGCCTGCCCAGATCCCTCTGCAGAGCTTCCTGCCCTCCAGCACAGCCACACTCCCACCCAGCTTGGGCTCACCTGGGAACTGACTGAGGGTGCCCTCGATGGCCTCATCCAGATCAGCAATAAAGAGATTTCACTGACCCGGCCCCAATCCTGAGCCCTGGGGACATCCCTGGGTGTGACTCCATTCCTCATCTGCTCTGAGTGCCAGGGGTTGGATGAGGGAAATGGTGGGGAGGCGGTAGGGACAAAGTGCTGTTGATTGTCAGTCATGGAGGGTCTTGATTTTCATATCTGTTTAAACTGCATTAGGAGGTGCTGGGGGTCAGTATCAATTGGACATTGCTGATATCAAACTACAAACAGGAAAAGAACAATTCTCTCAGCACTGTTTTCAATATGGTATATTCACTTTGAATACATTACTGAAATCTGTTTAATTAACCACAGAAGAATTGAAAACTTCAATTATTCCCTTTTTTCTTGTCTTGGGTGTTTTGAAAAATGTTTATGAGATTTTCACACTGAATTCTTAAACTGAAGAGCTCAAGAAAGAAGAGGCCTGTGGAGTAGTAAAATTCATCAGCAACCTCCAAGTGGCTGAGGATCCATCCCCATTGTAGCAGCAATGACCAGAAATGGGCACAGCTTTGTGGCTGCCCCAGCTCTGGGATGGGCCCTGGGCCTGGAGCAGGAGCAGCTCTGGAGGGCCCCAAGGCCGAGCTCTTGTGCAGGCCTGGGCAGATGGGATGGCAGCAGGGGCTGCAGAGCTCTCAGCACCTCAGCCCGAGGGGAGCAGGGCACCCAGGGAGCCTCCTTTGGCCTTGGCCAAGCCCCTTCCCCCATGGCTGGGGCTGAGTCCCGGGTGAGCTGCAGCTGCTGCTGTGCCCTGGCCAGGGGCTGAGGCCGTGGGGCCAGTGGCCAGAGCAGCCTGGGCTGAGCAGAGCTGTGGGGCCAGAGCCGGCTGGGCTGTGCTGGGGAGAGGCCCTTGGTGCTGCACAGAGCTCAGGGCAGCTGGCAGAGCTTGCAGGGAGCTGGGCTGGGCTCAGAGAGCCTGGCACAGAAACCATCAGTGTCCATCCCAGCCTGGCTGAGCGTGCAGGGGCCAAGGAGAGCAGCCCAGGGTCTGCAAGTTCTCTGTGTGGGAGCTGAGCTGGTGAGCCCCTGAGCCCTCCCGAATGCTGGGGCTGCACCTCCAGCTCCAGAGGAGATGTGACAGATGGGAGCAGAGACAAATCATTCTTGTTGGGTTCTTTATTGTGTTTGCTTATACAGGTGACCTGGATCCATATGTAGTCAAGCTGTTTTGTGTCAGCAAACACTGGTAGAGTGAGAAGAACAATATTTCTTAGCTGAAAATAGTATTTCATGCATAAGACACAATGAGAAAGAAAAGACACATGTGATCAGAAGAGCATCTGAGTTTTTTAGAGGATGAGAGACTCATTGATGTTCCAGCAGGCAAACCTGCTCAAATACTTTCCTCAGGACTTCCTTGAGATGAGAGGTGACCACCAGAGGACCAGGCCAACCAGAGGTGTCTGTCCTGCCAGCTTTCGTCTCGGAGAACCCTTGCACATAGGGAATTTTTCTGGAGGAGTATCAGTTTTGGCTGTGGGCACCTGGAAAGACGGATGGTTCTTTTCCATAGGAAGGAAAGCACAGAGCTCCAGTTCTCCAGGGACTGATGAGAGGCAGCCCTCAACATTCCAAGATCAGCTGGGCCTGTCAGGTAGCCCCTGGGAGGCCAAGCCCTTGCTTCCATGAGGCCTTGCAGTGTCACAGGGGTCTCCTTGGTGCCGCAGTATCACAATGGATCCTTGGTTCCATGGGGACTCCCAGTGTCAGAAGGGTCTCCTTGGTTCCACGAGGCCCTGCAGAGCCCCTTGATTCAATGAGGCCTCAAAGTGTCACCATGGCCTCCAGGGTTCCATGAGGCCCCGCAATGTCACAGTGGACCTTTGGTTCCATGGAGTCCTGCACTGTTCCACGGATCCTTAGTTCCATGGGGCCCTGAAGTGTCACAATGGACCCCTTGGTTCCATGGTGCCACACAGTGTGACAAGTGCCCCTTGGCCTGCCAAGACTCCATAGTGTCACAATGGCCCCTTGGATCCTTGGGGCCTGTAGTGTCACAATGGCTCCTTGGATCCATGGGGCCTGTAGTGTCACAATGGCTCCTTGGATCCATGGGGCCTGTAGTGTCACAATGGTCTCCATGATGCCATAAGGCCTTGCAGTGTCACAACAGACCATTGGTTTCACTGAGCCCCACAGAGTCACTATGGTCCCCTTGGCTGCACAGGGCTCTGGAGTGCCACAATGCCTCCTTGGTGTCACAAAGCCTCAAAGTGTCAAAATGGCCTCCAAGGTTCCATGAGGCCCTGCTGTGTCACAGTGGACCTGTGGTTCCATGATGCCCCATAGTGTCACAATGGCATCCTTGGTTCCACGGTGTCAGAATGGCCCCTTCATCCCATGGACACCCACAGTGTTCACTGTAGTCCCCTTGATTCCACGAGGCCCTGCCATGCTCTAATGGCCCCTTGGTTCCAGTGGGTCCAAAGTGTCAGAAGAGTCTCCATTGTTCCATGAGGCCCCGCAATGTCACTGTGCTCCCCTTGGTTCCACAGGACCCCACAGTTGAACAACGGACTCTTGGTTCCATGAGGTTCCTCAGTCACAATGGTCTCCTTGGATTCACAGTGTCACCATGGACCCATGGCTCCACGAGGCCTTGCTGTGTCAGAATGTTCCCTTGGTTCCAAGAGGTTTCTCAGTGTCACAATGGTCTCCTTGGATCCGCGGTATCACAATGGACCATTGGTTCAGTGTGGGCCCAGCGTGCCAAAATGGATCTTGGTTCCATGGGGTTCCGCTGTGTCACCATGGACCCTTTGTTCCATGAGTTTGCTCAGTGTCACAGCTGACTCCTTGGTTCTGTGAGGCCCCGCTGCCACCAAATCTCTGAAATATCAGAATGAGGCTCCTTAACACTCATTTGCTATTTTCAGAGGGTATCGTTTATTCAGGCCTGAGGTCTAACATGGGATAACTCCTAACCTGACGTGGACATGTAATTCTACCAGTGTGTTGCTCATCTACAGTCGCTAAATGCCAATCACAATTTACCCATTTCCATAAATCCCACCGCGAGTTCACAGATTCAGTCCTTGTTTTCTCTATCACTGTACCCTTGAGCCAGATGTCTTCTCCTTCTCTTCCAGCCATCCTTGCTGGGAAAGCAGCCCCTGCATGCCTTGTTCCTGTGCTGGAAGTTCACAGGCACGGTAAAAATGGAATGAACCCTTTGGGTCTCAAGGCCAAGGCTTTGTGTGGCCAGGCAGGGGCAGGCAGGAGGCAGAGCTGTCAGCAAAGGAAGGGGCCAGCGAGGTGGGGCAGCCGGGGGATGACGACAGCCTGCAGGGACAGAGGCCAGGGCAGGGACACCGCAGGACAGCCTGGGCTGCAGAGGGCACAGGGATGTGCAGCAGCTGCAAGGCCCTGACAGAGCCAACCTGTGCAGCCCTTTGGCCATGGCTGCTGGCCCTGGGCCTGAGGCCACGAGGGGACAAGTGACCCTTGCAGCCCTGGGGCCTCATGGCCTCCTTGTCCCTGCTCAGCAGCCTGGCAGGGGCCGCCCCATGATCCTGCCCTTGGCATAGCACATCCCCACATGCCAGTGCCCATCCCGGGAAGAGCCCTGAGCAAGGAGGGAGGGACAGGATCTGCCTTGCCAGGGGCTGGGGCTCAGCCTTGGCCCTTTGCATTCCTGAGACACATCCAGGTTTGCTCAGCACCAGAGACACCTTTGCCTTGTTTGTCCCCACCTGTCATCAGTGCCTCCAGGGTTCTGCTCTAACTGGAACCTGGGGACACTTTCTCAGTCGTGTCCCTCAGTGAGACCCATTAAAACTTCAAGAAACTTTGGAGTTTAAATTTGAGTTCTTGAGAAGTTTTTTGAAGACACTCTCAGGGACTGAGTCTGATGTAAACAACACCAGAGCCCTGAGAGGGCCATTAAAGTTTCTCCTAGTGCAGTTATGGAGAAAGATTTCAAAGAGCTTGTAAGAAATACACTGTCCTCTTTCAAAGGGTGTATTTTATTACATTTCTCTTTAGAGCAGAGGCGATTGCAGCATTCTGTGATTGATACTGACCCAGGCTCTCCCCTCAGGAGCTCTGGCCTGCTCAGAGCAGCTGTGCCTTGAGCTCTGGCCCAGTGTGGACAGCCTTGCTCCACATTGCCCAAGCCCATCCTGTCTGTCCTCGCTCACCCGGGACCTGCTGTGCTTGCAGAGCTGGCTGCACCCAGCCTGAGAGGGGCTTTCCCTTTGTCTATTTTTGAAGCAATCTAAAACTCCCGAGTTTCCCCATGAAAACAGACACACTCCTCAGGTGTGTGCCAGCCCAAGGTGCCACCAAAACCACTGCAGACCTGCCCTGGGCCAGCTGTGAGGGTGGATCATCAGCCCAAGCTGCACTGGGCCACTGCAAGGGGCCGTGGCCATGGACACTGCACCGACCGCACTGCTGTCTTTGGCTGCCACGGCAACCCTGAGACATTAAACTGTCCTTGGAAACACTGGGGAGGACTGGGACATACTGGGGGACACTGGGAATGCTGTAGGAGACACTGGGAGTGATACTGGGAGTGACCCTGGGGGATACTGGGATGGACACTGGGAACATTGAGGGGAAGACTGGGAGGAACTGGAAGGGACTGGGAATGGACTCATGTATTGGGAGGGACAGGGGTGTACTGGGAGGGACTGGAGGGGCACTGGGGTTGTACTCGGCTGTACTGGGGATGCACTGGGCTGTACTGGGAGGGACTGGAGGAGCACTGGGGCTGTACTGGGCTGTACTGGGGATGCACTGGGCTGGACTGGAGGGGTTGGATGGGCTGTTCCCGCCTCCGCCGCCTCCCACTTGCCGGGGCTCCCGCCCATCACCGCCCGCAGCCAATCAGCGACAGGGATTGTGGCCTTGGGGCGGTGCCTGGAGTCAGCGCCATACTTCCGCTATTGCCTACAACTCCCGTCATGCCCCGCGGCCCGATTCAGCCCCATTGGAGCCGGGACTACAACGCCCGTCATGCCCCGCGCTCCACAGAACCCCCTCGGTACCCGCCCCCATCTGTCCCGTAAGTGTCCCCCAGACCCTCCAGGATCCCCAAGTGCCCCTCAGCGCCCATTCGGGACCCCCCAAAGGCGCCCCCGGATCCCCGGAGCGCTCCCGACCCCACGGATGCCCGGCACAGCCACTGCTGGGAATTCATCTCCTCTCATCCCCCGCGGCCCCAGAGCCCCTCAGAACACAGTCACGCGCCTAAACCGCCTGCCGTACCCCGCGCCCTAAGGAGCCCGGGTAGAGCTCCCCGAGCTCCCCCCAAGTTCTCCCGAACCGTTTACGTTCGCCCCGAGGGCCTCAAGTCGCGGCTCGGACGCAAAAGTGTCCCCCAAGGGCCTTCCCGGACCCCCAAACGCCGCGTCCGAGCCACTGCCGGGACTACAGCTCCCATCATGCTCCGCGGCGCACGTCCCGCACTACTGCAGCCGTGACTTCATCTCCCGTCATGCCCCGCGCCCCATCGCAGCTGCGCCTAGAACTCCCGTGATGCTCCGCGGCCCCGTTCAACCGTATTCTACCCGCGCCTACAACTCCCATCACCCCCCGCGCCCCGGAGAGCCCCGCTGGAGCCCCCAAGTGCCCGCCCGGGCCCCGCGGGGCCCCAAATTCCCCTCCCTGACCTCCAAGGGCCCCCCGGGACCCCCAAGTGCTCCCCCGGACCCCGAGCTGTCCCTCAGAACCCCTAAGTGCCCCTCCAAGTGCCCACCCGGCTCCCCCAAGTGTCCTCCAGACCCTCAAGTTCTCTATGAATTCCCTCCCCAGGCACAGAACTGCCCCAAATGTGCCCCAGAAATGTCTCCAAGGATCCCAAAGTGGCCCCTCCTCAACCCTGTGTGAGAAAAAGATGATAAAAAATATGACAAAATACTGGAAATATTGCTAATTGCCATAAACAGGAAGAAATAAATAGCCAATACATCTTAATTCATTAATGAAGGGAATTGTGTTACTGAGATACAAAGAACATTCGTTTTCTTGGCTACTAAAAACGTATAGGTTTTTAATGTAAATATTAAAACTAGGTAAGAAAACCCAATGCTATTATTAGAAATAAATTTAATACATCTCAAAATAATTAAATATGTGAAAAATGGATATTATATGGCTCTATGCAGATAGTTACTATATGTATTATGTTATATTGATTGTAAGAAAATGACCTTTTTGTTCGTACTGAAATGTTTCAAGAAACAGGCTGAGATAAGAAACAGACTGAGGTCAGTTTGTTCTGTAAATGTGTAACCGCAAAGGCATGTGGGCGGACCTATGCTGCAATGATATGTGCTTGAGAAAATCCCCAGGTTCCAAGGACAACCGTGAGGAGGAGGAGGCGCCTTCGTCCCGCGACCACCAAGAGGCAGAGGAACGACCACCTAGCAACGGGGGGCGCAGGCGCAGATCATACTGACGCGTATCCGGAAAGACGACAGGATAAAAGGAGACGGACTGGGGGGGGCGGCGCGGCTGTTGGCGGAGCGCTGACTCCCCTGCCGTCCAGCGCTGTTTTTGCTTCTGCTCTCATACATAGACTGTAATCAATAAATTTCACTAATTGGCATTGATAGCCTCTTGTGCTCATTCATAACAATTTGGTGCCGTGACTCGGATCGTGGACCTGGGGAACCCCTCTCTGGGGGAGGCGCCCCAAATCCACTCCTTTGAGTGGGCCCAGTTTGGGGTTTCCCCTTCGTCCCGACTGACGAACCCAAAACGTTGAGAGGGAAGCAAAGGAAGGGTAACGGGCCCAGGAGACCCCCTTCAAAGTTTGTGCACAAAGTCCGGACGAAGACGCAGGACGCGTGAGTATAACGGAATCCGTTCGGGCGAGGGTGGGATCCCGGAGTGCGGCGAGTGTGTGAGTTGTGTGAGAGGGGAGCTGACAGTCTGACTCCCCAAGCGAATGAGGACCCTTAGTAGTGCATTTCCCTAAGCCCGCGAGGGCCTGGGTCACGAACCAGGGGAAGCGATTGTGTTGTTGAGTGACTGAAGGCACTCCGGAGGATATGGGGCAGGGAAAGAGTAAATCCCCCTCCCCGGCGGGGGTAAAGCTTCCCCCAATTCCTAAGGATAGTCCCTTAGGGTTCATGCTGAATAATTGGGAACACTTCCCTGGAACTCCGGGAAAAGATAAGGCAAAAATGATACATTACTGTATAGAAATATGGGGAGGGAAAGAGATTTCCAAGAGAGTCTTCTGGCCAATATTTGAGTCATCGGAGGACTGGGTAAAGCAACTCTTGAATTTATGGGTGGCCAGTAAAAAGCCTCCTAATCCAGAGGAGATGAGTTATGCCCAGGTCTGGGTTGGGCATCCAGAAGTTTTTGTGTATAAATTATCTGAAAAGTTAAGGAATAAGAAAAAGAGACAAGCGGAGGATTCATTAGTAATCCCACCGCCGTATGCCCCTCCACCGAATGCGCCTCCTCCCCCGAATGAACCCCCCTCATCCGGAGAAGAAGACTTAGGTGATGATCAGCCCTCTGGCTCCCGGAGGGAAGGGGGCCCAGTAACACGCAGTCAAACGAGAGGCGGACTGTACCCTTTAAGGGAAATGCCAATGGGAGGGCCACAACCGGGGATAGGGTTTATCTCTGTTCCCCTAAGCTCGGGAGATGTCAGAGATTTCAAGAAGGAAATGGGAAGTTTGCTAGAAGACCCCCTGGGAGTGGCTGAAAGAGTAGATCAGTTTTTGGGTCCGAATATGTATACTTGGGGGGAGATGCAGTCCATTTTAAACATTCTATTTACGGCAGAGGAGAGGAATATGATTAGAACCGCAGGGATGAGAGTTTGGGATGCCGCACCGGGACATGCTAATGACCCAGCAGATACCAAATGGCCCCTCCAGAATCCTAACTGGGATAATCAAAATGCAGCCCACAGGGCTAATATGCAGCATTTCCGAACCATTTTAATCGACGGGATTCGGGAATCGGTTCCAAGGGGCCAGAATATTAATAAGGCATTTAATGATAGGCAAAAGAAGGATGAGACACCTACAGAATGGCTAGAGCGATTGAGAAAGAGTCTCCAACTCTATTCAGGATTAAAGTTGGGTGAACCGGCAGGACAGGCCATTCTCAAGGTGCAGTTTGTGTCGAAATCCTGGGATGATATTAGAAAAAAGTTGCAGAAATTGGAAGACTGGCAGGAAAGAGAACTATCCGAGCTGCTCCGGGAGGCTCAGAAAGTGTATGTTCGGAGAGAGGAGGAAGGACACAAAAGACAAGTTAGAATGATGGTTGCTGCGGTACGTGAAAGCAGGAAGGGAGACGAGAAACAGAAGCGGGTCCCTCCGAAGGGGATGGAAGGGAGAGATAGGCCAGGAAGGGGTGAGGGGAAGACTTGTCACTACTGTGGCAGGAGAGGACATTTTAAGAGGGAATGTAGGGTTAGAATTAGAGATGAGAAGGAATTCAAAGAAGATTAGGGGAGTCAGGGGCTCTATTTTATGGGGACCCAGAGATATCACAAAGAGCCCTTGATAAAATTAAAAGTGGGTCCCCAGGGCCAGGAGATGGAATTCCTGGTCGATACTGGGGCGGAAAGGTCGACCCTTCGGTTTCTACCCCCGGGTTGTGAGCTATCCCGTCACACTGCTACCGTAATTGGGGCAAAAGGGGAACCATTTGAGGTACCTGTTATTAAAGAAGTAATAGTGGAATCAGGAACCAAAATGGGGGTGGGAAACTTTTTACTGGTACCTGAAACAGATTTTAATCTTTTGGGAAGGGATTTGATTGTAGAATTAGGGATCCGAATTGAGGTAGTAGAAAAGGAGCTGATGATAAGACTTTGTCCGCTCCGGGTGGAGGATGAAAAAGAAATAAATCCGGAGGTTTGGTATAATCCGGACACAGTAGGGAAATTGGCAATAACTCCTTTTACGGTAAAAATTAAAAACACTGAAATTCCAGTCAGAGTAAAGCAATATCCCATTTCCTTAGAAGGACGAAAAGGCTTGAAGCCCGAGGTTGAGAGGTTAATAGATAAAGGATTACTGGAACCATGTATGTCCCCCTACAACACCCCTATACTGCCAGTAAAAAAGGCAGACGGGTCTTATCGATTAGTGCATGATTTAAGGGAAATCAATAAACGAACAATTGCCCGATTCCCAGTGGTAGCTAACCCATATACCCTGTTAAGTAATCTGGGGCCGGAAAATCAGTGGAATAGTGTTATTGATTTAAAAGATGCATTTTGGGCATGTCCTCTAGATGAGGCCAGTAGGGATTTTTTTGCCTTTGAATGGGAAGACCCCGACACGGGGAGGCGACAACAATTAAGGTGGACGGTATTACCCCAAGGGTTCACCGAGTCCCCGAACTTATTTGGACAGGCCCTGGAGCAAATTTTGCAAGACTATAATACAGACCCAGAAGTGAAATTGATTCAATATGTGGATGACCTGCTGATCGCAGGAAAATGTGAAGACAAAGTCTGAAGGGAAAGTATAAAATTACTTAATTTCCTAGGACTAAAAGGACTAAAAGTGTCTAAAGCAAAACTGCAGTTTGTAGAAGAAGAGGTGAAATACTTGGGGCATTATTTAAAGAAAGGCGAAAAAAGGATCGACCCGGATCGGGTACAAGCGATCCTCTCCCTTCCTTTACCACAAAGCAAACGACAAATTAGGCAGATATTGGCGCTCACTGGGTATTGTAGACAATGGATTGAAAATTATAGTGGAAAGGCAAAATTTTTGTATCACAAGTTGACCCAGGGTGGACACCTTAAGTGGACAAAAGAAGAGGAATCCCAATTCCAAGAGCTAAAGGAAACCCTGGTTCATGCCCCAGTTCTTAGTCTTCCAGACTTGAACAGACCTTTTCTTCTATTTGTGAATGTTGCAGATGGAGTAGCTTATGGGGTACTTACTCAAGAATGGGCAGGGAAAAGGAAGCCAATCGCATATTTATCAAAAATCTTAGACCCTGTGAGTAGAGGATGGCCAGGCTGCCTGCAAATAGTTGCAGGAAGCGCGATGCTGGTAGAGGAAACGAGGAAAATTACTTTCAATGCAACACTGAAGGTACTGACCCCACACAATATACGGGGTGTAATGCAACAGAAGGCAGAAAAATGGATATCGGATGCGAGGCTCCTCAAGTATGAGGGAATTTTGCTGGAAACCCCGAATTTCACTTTAGAAACCACTTCCCTGCAAAACCCAGCCTCGTTTCTTTTCGGGGAACCCGAAACTGACACCTTGTCCCATGATTGTGTAATCACTATAGAAGAACAGACTAAAATTAGACCCGATTTAGAAGAAGAAGAGCTGGAGGGGGGAGAGAAGTTGTTTGTGGATGGTTCCTCTAGGGTAATCGAAGGCCAGAGAAAATCGGGATATGCTATAGTGGGAGGGCCAAATTTGAAAATAATTGAATCTGGTGCCTTAGATAAATCCTGGTCTGCCCAAGCCTGTGAATTATATGCAATATTGAGAGCCCTAGAATTACTAAAAGACAAAGAGGGCACTATATATACAGACTCTAAATATGGGTATGGAATAGTGCATACATTTGGGAAACTGTGGGAAGAAAGGGGCTTAATGAACTCACAAGGGAAAGACTTAGTGCATCAAAGGCTAATAGTGGACCTCCTAAAAGCCTTGAGGGGCCCCACTAGAATAGCCATAGTCCACCTTAAGGGACATCAGCGGGGGATGGACTACCGGAGCAGGGGCAATAATGCAGCAGACCAGGAAGCCAAAAGAGCTGCACTACAGATATTCATCTTAAAAAAAGAAAAACAAAAAAATCCAGGGGAAGCCACAGGAGATTTGGGAGTAGCTTATCAAGAAAAGCTTGTGTTTACTAAAGAAGAACAAGACAGGTTCGAAAAGTTGGGAATAAAAGAGATATCAGGAAAATGGCAATTGAATGATAGTAGAGAAGTCTTGCCGAAGGCAGTGGCTCGACAAATGCTCAACAAAATGCATCAGAAAACGCACTGGGGTGCTCAAAGGCTCGTAGACCACTTTGCCACTCAATATATGACCATAGGTCTTCATGACCTGGCAAAGAACATCACCAGGGGGTGTCCAACTTGTTTGCGGGTAAATAGGAGAAATTTAAGGAAATTGCCTCTGGGAGGGAGGCCGGTGGCAAAGATGCCCTTTGCGCACCTGCAGGTGGATTTCACCGAACTCCCTCGGGTGGGGAGAGTAAAGTATCTTTTGGTTATAATAGACCACTTAACCCACTATGTGGAGGCGTTCCCCACGGCGAAGGAAACAGCCCGAACAGTAACTAGAATCTTATTAGAAGAAATAGTACCCCGATATGGAGTTCCCCAGACCATAGACTCCAATAAAGGCCCCCACTTCACCTCAAAGATAACACAATTACTGGCAGACACCCTGGGTATAAGATGAGAACAACACACTCCTTGGCATCCCCAAAGTTCGGGAAAAGTAGAAAGGATGAATGGGGAAATTAAAAAGCAACTGACTAAGCTAGTATTGGAAACTAAAATGTCATGAGTAAAGTGTCTTCCATTAGCATTGCTAAATATTAGAACTCAGCCACGGGCTGATGTGGGGGTATCTCCATTTGAAATGCTATACGGGATGCCCTATTCCCTTGAACGAGTTCATACCAATCCGAATATTGCAGATCAAAGCATCAATAAATATTTAAGCATACTAATGAAATATAAACAACAATTATGGAAAAAAGGAATGTGGGCTCAAAGACCACCACTAGATCTTGTATTACATCAGGTACAACCTGGCGATTGGGTCCTTGTCCGAGGCTGGAGGGACGATTCACTTACTCCGAAGTGGGAAGGACCATACCTCGTCCTAATTACCACTGATTCGGCAGTCCGAACAGCAGAAAAAGGATGGACGCATGCCAGCCGAATTAAAGGACCAGTGGATCCTACCCAGTTCGAACCTAGATCCCAGCAAAAGAAGGAATGGAGAGTTAAAGGGAGACCAGGAGATTTGAAATTTACCTTACAGAGAGAGAACTCACAGCTTTGATAGACCTTGCGGGTTTTGAGGACCTATGGGTGGGGAACAATTGGGATTTGCAGAAGTGGCTCATTGGAGACTCCGAAGCTCCAGGTTATTGTAAATATTTAGAAGATTTAGCAAATCAACCTTATTATAGGCCTGTAAGACTAGAGAACCGAGGGGAACCTTGGACTGGAGAGAGTCACGCCAATCAAGACGACATTAGAGTGAAATGTAGTTGGCTAGACTGTAATTGTTATCCATTTGTATGCTTTATTTGCAAAATTTGTAACAAGCGGTGGTGGACCCATTGTAAGAGGGGAAGGGCTCCTAAAAGCGTGTGTCAGCGTTGCTGGAGGGTGCAGCGTAAAATAACTCAAGAAGTACTAAATTGGAAAGTAGCCAACCGGGAATTAAAGGCAGGTACCCCTGCCTGGTGGGAAATTTATACAAAAGGAATAAATCCTGACTTTCATTGCTATCACTCCAACGAACCCTCGGGGCCGTTCCTAACCGACATAGTAATAGTCAAGTGTCGGAAGCTCTTTAAAGAGCTCAGGTGTGACATCCCACAATTAAGAGAGCATAATTGGAATACTCGAAGATACAAGTGGGAGAGGGAAGGCATAACCCCTGAAGAATATCCCTGCTGTCGAGAAGATGGTTTACCCTGTAGCTTGTAGCAACCAAGTTGACAGGCAGGACAGAGGGATACCTCACGGTGGGGAAAAGAAATGCCCCTCTATCCAGTGGAGAATGTCGACCTGTATAATAGAAATCCGACCGGGCTCACAGAGAGATAGCACAAGAGAGAATTTGAGGGAAAAAAAGAAGCTAATGTCACCAATGACCATATCCTACAAAGGATTCCACCTAGCTCTGCAGTTAGTTATATTGCTCTTAAGATGGCATGTTTGTGCTTGTAAATCGCATGAACCTTTTAAATGGACTTTAAGCAGGTGGGAGACTCATGACACCCTACATGAACTACAATCTATCATTTCTTCCGGGGCTCCGAACTTTGTTGCAGGAGTATGCAACATGACCCGAGCTCCCTCTTGTGGGAAGCTTTTGAATATAACATCGTTCTATATGTGCCCGGCTTCAAACCCAGGGAAGGCGTACTGTCATTGGCCAGGGCATTATTACTGTGCCTACTGGGGATGTGAAACTATAGCATTTGGGTTTACCCCAGGAGGAGGACCTGACAAGTACTTGAAGGTCAGTTATGGCCCTTTCGGATGTAAGAAGCCTGCGGCATGGATTCCTGGTTGTGTAGGGAAGGTTGACAAGTGTTGGGGAAACTGCACGCATTTTTATTTCAATGTCACCCAACCTGATGACGTGGGATGGTTGGTAAGAAAAACTTGGGGAATTAGACATTGGCAAGAGGGAACAGACTTGGGAAATTTAATCCAGATAAAAAAGGAGCCGATTCCCCATGATCCCAGCCCGGTGGGTCCGAACCCAGCAATAAATGGAAAATTAGGCATTAAAGAAGCATATTCAGGTGGTAACAAAAGTTCGGGGAGTACCCTTGAAAACACTACTGGTTCAGGTCAGCAACTGCCTACTAAAAAATATACAGCATTGTGGGAAGTAATGCAAGCCACCTTTACTGTCCTAAATCATACCTATCCAAATCTCACCGAGGGGTGCTGGCTCTGCTATATGATAAACCCTCCCTTTTATGAGGCCATAGGAATTTCCGCCAAAGCTAGAAGAGTGAACGGAATAAACCCTAAAGAATGCTTGTGGAAACAAGAGAAAGAAGATAAGACCCCAGGAGTAACCTTAGCACAAGTAAGCGGGAAAGGGAGATGTGTGGGAAAAGTGCCTGTGGATATGCAGCATTTATGCAACACAACAACCAACATTAGAGGGGGTAATAAAACAGCCAAATGGCTTTTACCTGCACCCAATACCAAGTGGGTATGTAACACCCTTGGAGTTACCCCTTGTTTGTCCATAGACCATTTCAATGAGGATTCAGACTATTGTATACAAGTACTAATAGTCCCCCGCATATCATACCACCCCAGGGACTATGTATTAGAACATCAGATAACTCCTGAGCACCACCTAGTAAAAAGAGAGCCCTTGACGGTTCTCACTGTAGCTGTATTGCTAAGCGTTGGGGGAACTGGGATTGGGACCGGAGTAGCCTCCCTGGTAAATCAACAGCAAGGTATGAGAAATTTGCGCATCTCAGTAGACGAGGATTTAAGCAGAATAGAGAAGACAATAGATGGGCTGGTAAAATCGGTCAGATCATTATCTGAGGTTGTGCTACAGAACAGAAGGGGATTGGATCTACTGTTTTTACAACAAGGGGGCCTATGCGTGGCCCTGCGGGAAGAATGTTGTACGTACGCAGATCACACTGGTATTGTAATAGATACTATGGCAGAGCTACGCAAGCAAATTGAGCAAAGGAAGAAAGAGAGGGAGTCCCAGCAAAGCTGGTACGAGACCTGGTTTACTCACTCCCCTTGGCTCACAACTCTCTTATCCACAATTGCAGGACCTGTAATTTTACTGATTTCGGCGTTAACCTTTGGCCCCTGTATTCTTAATAAAGTAGTAGCCGTAGTGAAGAGCCGTTTAGAAGCAGCCCATTTGCTGATGATTCATACTAAATATGAACCCCTTACAGGGGAGGCGGGTGAAGATTACTTAGAACTTAGCAGGAAAGAACTAATCCGCTTTAACGAACAAAAAGAAGGTTAAAAAAAAGAAAAAGGGGGGGAATTGTAAGAAAATGACCTTTTTGTTCGTACTGAAATGTTTCAAGAAACAGGCTGAGATAAGAAACAGACTGAGGTCAGTTTGTTCTGTAAATGTGTAACCGCAAAGGCATGTGGGCGGACCTATGCTGCAATGATATGTGCTTGAGAAAATCCCCAGGTTCCAAGGACAACCGTGAGGAGGAGGAGGCGCCTTCGTCCCGCGACCACCAAGAGGCAGAGGAACGACCACCTAGCAACGGGGGGCGCAGGCGCAGATCATACTGGCGCGTATCCGGAAAGACGGCGGGATAAAAGGAGACAGACTGGGGGGGGGCGGCGCGGCTGTTGGCGGAGCGCTGACTCCCCTGCCGTCCAGCGCTGTTTTTGCTTCTGCTCTCATACATAGACTGTAATCAATAAATTTCACTAATTGGCATAGATAGCCTCTTGTGCTCATTCATAACATTGATTAGTTGTGCTGTATTAACATTTTAATAGTACAGTAAATGTAGTTTTGTAGCTAAAATGAAGCTTTAGTAGTTAAAACAGAAACTCTGTATGTGGGGGTTTTTTAAAGGAATGAGACACTGGCTTCGAGCTAACAGTCACAGAACACCTAAATCTGCCAGAAAAGAGGAATTTATGGTTTTCTCATCAGAAGAAGCTGATTCCTTCAGGCCTTGCTCAGACTCAAAGATGCCCTGGGGATTAAAGGTAGCTGTTGAAAAATACCAGAGTTGCTTGTTTTAAATAGAATGTATGCATAACCATGAAGTATGTATGAATATGCCACAGTGTATGGTTTTTAAGGTTATTCCTGTGTTCACAAAACGTGCTTATCGGGCTTAAGTGTCCGAGAGCATCCGGACGTCCGTAAGTCTTTGTTTTTATTGTCTTGTAATTGCCCTAACTCTAAATTTTTATTGCTCTAATTGTATTACTATTTTTATAACCATTTCATTATTATTAAACTTTTTAAATTTTAAAAACCAAGTGATTGGTGTTTTTCACAGTTGTTAACACAAAGTGTTACAGAACAGAAATAAGAGAATAAATCACATGAGCATTTTTGTGTATTTTGGCGTGTCAGTCCCAGGTGGGCGGTGTCAGACGTGGTGACGCTGGAGGTGAGGAGCAGGTTGTCCAAACAGGGTCAGCCCAAAAGGGGCTCATTCTTCTCCATTCTGTTAGAAATGAGAAGCTTGACTCAGCCAATACATCAAGCAGCAATTAAATTTATTAATTAATATGGTAACGTGTGAGCAGAGACAGCGCTGGGTGCAGTGGTGGGGGTTTTCCCCTCCAACTGCGCACCGGTTGTTGGGCTTGCTGGTGTGTATTGATCATATTCATGCATATTCATCAGCTTTCCCCAGCAGCTTCTATTTCCCATTTTGACGTGAGCTTTCAGCAGTTTCTATTTCTACCTTTTGACGCCACAATTCTATACTTTAGGATCGTAAATCTGTGATGGTGATGTCTGGTTCCTTTCCAATTTCTGTACTCTGTTGTGATCTATTCCAGGTTTCAATATCCTGGGATGTGTGTCCCACATGGTGGGGTCCAGCTTCTATTTTCTGGGATCATTAATCTATGGTAGTGATGTCCAGCTTCCCCTTTCGAAATCATTAATCAGCAACCTTGATGTCCATCTTCCTTTTCCAGGAGCTTGGGATAGGGTCACTTCCCTTTCTGTTTAAATCCTTTATATATTCTAAAGCTACAGTTTAACATCCTTAATACTAAGCAACATTCCAAAGTTAGAATTCAAAGGTTCTTACTGCAAAACAGCTTAAGACTTAATTACAAGTAAAAAGTTCTTCTCAAAAGCAACATTCTAAAGTTAGAATTCAAATACTCTTATTACAAAACAGTTTAAGACTTGTAATTGTTATTTGCAAATAAAAGATTGGTTCAAAAGCCTTCTTCCATGCTTTCCTGGGTTGTGTATTAGAACTCATCTTTATAACTGTCCCATGGCCGTGTTCCATACATTTCATAACCACAACTGCACAGGCTGCCTTTATTTACCTGACACAAAACACAACTTTGTATTTCACACTCCTGCACAGAACTCCAAACCGACTCCAGTCACTGCACAAGCCCTGGAGCCTTGAAGACCATGGAAGGAAGACAAAGAGCTCCTGAGGGCTTTCTGTATTTTCATCAGCCCCACGGTGGATTTGGGGCTGGGTCCAGGACCCTCAGGCACTGGGAGAAGGATGAAGAAGCTGCTCAAGGAGTCAGAAGGAAAACTCCAAGTCCCTGGGAGCATCCCTGGGCCCCAGCGAGGGCAGGGAGTGCCAGAGGCTCCCCAGGGAGTGCAGAGAGCAGATCCTTGAGGCCAGGATTGCAGGGAGCCCAAGGCTCTGAGCAGGGAACTGCGATGCTGAGCAAGGCCTGGCTTGGCTGCAGGAAGCAGAAAGGCCAAGCCCTGAGCCCAGCCTGGCACAGCAGGGCCTGTCCCTCACGGCTGGCTCGGGGCTGTTTGTGGGGCAGGGGGATGTGAGGGGCAGCAAGGACAAATGTCACAAACCTGTGTGACACTCCAGATCCTCATGGAGCCAAGGGGCCAGTGTGACACTGTGGGGCCTCATGGAAACAAGAGGCCATTGTGAGCCTGCAGGGCTGTAACACCCCAGAACACTGAAATGCTGGGGGTCACCAAAGGTTTCTTTATTCGAGTTTGTTGTACAGGAGAAACACCAACCAGATATTCTCACCATGGCCAGATGAAAGAGTTTTCTTGGTAGGAAGGGACCCACAATGATCATCAAGTCCAGCTCTGAAGTGAATGGCCCACACAGGGACTGAACACAGCCTCAGTGATACCAGCACCATGCTCTAACCAACAGAGCTGAGAGAGCAAAATGACACAAAATTTTACTGGCAAAATATAGACAATCTAGGAACTTTGACAAAGGGTTTAATACAACATCCCGTTCTACATAAAACTCTTATCATAGCATTAACTCCATTAACTTAGCCCATTTAACCTAAAAACCTTTGAGCCTTAAGATGCTAAGTTACCCAAAAATGTTCCAGGTAAGTAGGATTAGAAGGAGAAGAAATGGAGAACAACAGAAAGACAGAAGATCTAGAGAAAGACACACACAGAGGCACCACCTGCTCAGGTTCCAGCACCACTAACAGAGGAACCCCAGGAGAAGGCAGGATCCAGACCATGGGCCGGCCTCGTGCTCCGGCTTTTAAACCCCTGGGCCTCCATGGGCCCACCCCTGGGGTGGGACTGCCAGTTGCTTGTCCAATCAGAGTCAGGGTAGGCACCAGCTGCTGGAGTATGATTGACTGACAGCTGGGCCAATCAGAGCTGGGTTAGCCCTGCCTGCTGTGTGATTGATTGACAGCTCAGCCAATCAGAGCTGGGTTAACACCACCCCTTCCATGTGATTGACAGCTGTGCCAGGCCAGGGCTGGGGGCGGGGCTCTGTCCCACCACAAACCAAGGCCTGACCCGCTTCTGGTCCCACACGGGCATTCCGAGCATCCCAAGGTGTCTGGGGACATTGATCTCATCCAGCCTCTGACAGCGACCACGGTGACACTACAGAACCTCATGGAGCCATGGGTCAGCTGTGACACTGTGCTGCCCCATGGAATCAAGGAGACCACGGGGGCCCCAAGGAGCCAAGGGTCCATGGTGACTTTGTGGAGCCCGCAGTGTCACAGAGGAGTCGTTGTGACACAGCGAGGGCGCACGGAGCTGAGGAGCCATCGTGACACATCAGGGCTTTGTGGAACCATGAAGCCATTGTGACATTGCAAGGCCCCATGGAAGCACAGGGCCATTGTGACACTGCAGAAGCAAGGGGAACATTGTGACACTCCAGGGCCTCATGGAACCAAGGAGACCATTGGGACACTGTGGGGTCACACGAAACCAAGGGAACATGGAACAGGTCTGGCTGGCTGGGCCTCCTGGGGACCACCTGACAGGTCCAGCAGACCTTGGCATGTCGATGGCTGCTTCTCACCTGCCCTGAAGCACTGGGGCTCTGGGCTTTCCTTCCTATGGGAGAGAACTGTCCTTCTCCTCCATGGGCCATGGCCAAAACTGGGATTCCTCCTCCAAATTTCCTTATATGCAAGGATTGTTCCCAGATGAAATCTGCCAGGAGAGACAGATCTGGCTGCCTTGGCCACCCAGGGGTCACCTCTCATCTGCCTTTGAGACACTGGGACCATGTGCTTTTCTTTCTTATGCGAAAAAAAACATCCATCTCAACCAGGCACCCATGGCCAAAATGGGGCATCTGCCTCCAGAATTCCCTATATCCAGGGATAGCTCCCAGACAAAAGCTGCCAGGGGAGGCAAGTCTGGCTGGCCTTGGCTTCCTGAGGGCTGGCACTCATGTGCCTCTGAAACACTGGGGCTCTGTGCTTTCCTTGCTAATGAAAAGAACTCTTCTTCCTGTCCAGGCACCCATGGCCAAAACTGAGATTCTACCTCCAAAATGCCCTGTGTCCAAGGATAGCCCCTAGAGGAAAGGTGCCAGGAGAGACAGGTCTGGCTGGCTTGGCCTAAGGGTGGCCACCTTTCATCTTCTTCCAGAACACTTGCATTTTGTGCTTTTCTTTCCTATCGGAAAAAAACATCCATCCTGACCAGGCGCCCATGGCCAAAATTAGGATCCCACCTCCAAAACTCTGTACATCCAAGGATTGCTCCCAAGTGAAAGCTCTTAGGACAGACAGGTCTGGGTGTCCTTGGCATCTTGGGAGCTGCCTCTCACCTGCCTCGAAATACTGGGGTTTGATGCTTTCCTTCCTATGGAAAAGAACCATCCTTCTTCTCAAGGTGTCCATGGTCCAAATTGAGATTCCTCCTCACAAATTCCAAATATCCAAGGATCCCTCCATGACAAAAGCTGCCAGTACCGCCAAGTCTGGCTGGCTTGGCCTCCCAGGAGCCACCTCTCTCCTCTTCTGCCTTTGAAACACTTGGGCTCTGTGCTTTCCTTCTTATGGAATAGAACCGTCCTTCTTATCTATGCAGAAATGGCCAAAACTGGGGTTCCAGCTCCCAAATTCCCTATATCCAAGGGTTGCTTTCAGACAAAAGCTACCAGGACAAAGAGGTCTGGCTGGCCTAGGCCTCTGGTGGCCATCTTTCATCTGCCCCTGAATCACCAGTGTTCTGTGCTTTTCTTCGTATGGAAAAGAATTATGCTTCTCCTCCGGGTGTCCATGTCTGAAATTGGGATTCCACTTCTAAAATTCCCTATATCCAAAGGTTGTTCCCAGCCAAAATCTGCCAGTACCGCCAAGTCTGGCTGGCCTTGGCCTCTGGTGGCTGCCCCTGCCACACTGGGGCTCGGTTCTTTCCTTCCCATGGAGATCACTGTGACACGGTGGGGACCTCATGGAAGCAAGGGGATCATTGTGGCACCACTGGAGCCCATGGAACCAAGGGGCCATGGTGACACAGCGGGGCTTCATGGACCCAGAGACCATTATGACTCTGTGGGGCCTGATGGAACCATGGAGGCCATTCTGACCCTTCAGGGCCTCGTGTCACCAAGGGGGCATTGTGACACCTCAGGGCCTCATGGAAGCAAGGGAACTTTGGGACACTGTGGGGCCTCATGGAACCGAGGGAACATGGAACAGGTCTGGCTGGCTTGGCCTCCCAGGGGCCACCTGAAGGTCAGGCTGATGTTGGAATGCCAAGGGCTGCCTCTCATAAGCTCCTGGAGCACTGGGGCTCTGTGCTTTCCTTGCTATGGGAAAGAACTGTCCCTCTTTTCAGATGCCCATTGCTAAAACTGGTAAGCTCCCTAAAAAATTCCTCCATGCAAAGTTATTTCTCAGAGCAAAACATGCCAGCTCTGGCTGGATTTTGCCTCTGGTGGTCACCTCTCATCTGCCCCTGAAACAGAGGGCTCTGTTCCTTCCTTCCTGTGGAAAAAAATACAGCCTTCTTGCCAAGGACCATGGCAAAAACTAGAATTTGGCCTCCCAAATTCCATATATCCAAGGATCGCTCCCAGACAATAGTAGCCAGGACAGACATGTCAGGCTGGCCCTGTCCTCTGGTGATTTTCTTAGACTATGAGCTGAATGTTTTCATTTGAAAACACCCTGGAGAGTGCCCAGAGATCTCCCAAGCTGGGATTTTTGAGGTCTTGGGCACATGACAACTACATATGGACAAAGGAGCTCTGTGCTCTGTGCTGTTGTGGTGCTTTTGCATCATGGAAGTGATGTCCTGAGAGAAGCTGCTAGCAGTTTCCTCGGTGTCTGACAAAAAAACAATCAGTAATTAGCTTTGAGAGCTGACAATCTGTTAAACCACTAAGGAAACTGCACACGCCTCTGTGAAGACACAAGTTAAAGATGGAGAAGCCTGGCTGGGTCTGTTTCCCTTCTGGCCAGCAAAGAGGTGACCAGGCCGGCCCAGCCCCCATCTCAGCCAGGCCAGGCCGGGCGGCTCCTGCCGTGGGGCCGGGCCCCTTCCCAGGGAGCCACCAGGCCCCATCGGCTGCCGGGCAGGGCAGGGGAGGCCGCGGGGCCGAGGCCGGGCCGGGCCGTGGCTGCGGTTGCTGACATCTGGCCGCTACCGAGCCCTGCCCCGCCGCCAGCCCGGGCCCAGCCAGGATCCGCCGGGCCCCAGGAGCAGCCCCGGGCCGGGCCGGCTCGGCCAAGGTTCTGCCGCCCTTGGGGTTCGCCCGCAACCAGCGGGCAGGGGGAGGAGAAGCCATGGGCCCCGGCCGTGCTGCTGCTGTGCTCTGGCCTGGCTGCTGAGATCCTGGCCCTGCCCCAGCGCGGCCCAGCCTGACACAGCCCCAGCGCAGCCGCTGCAGAAACCTCCATGGTAAAACAGCTCCGGCCGCAAGTACCGAGCCCGGCCGGGGTCACGGAACCATCTGCAGGCCCCGGCTGAGATATTGACTCTTCCAGTGCTTCTATCCTCCCTCGAGTGAGAGAAAAGGACAAAGTGCAGGCACACACAGGAGCAACATGAAGACACCAAGGTCAGTGAAGAGGAAGTTGAGGCCCAGGTGGGAGGGATGAGGAGCTGCCTTGAACTTGGGGCTGAAATCCTCTGGTAAAGCTATGGAGAAGGATGTAATTGATACATCAGACTCTCTTTTTCCCTATAAAGCATTGAAAAGAACTGGGAGATGACTTGTTCAGCAAAGGCCTCCATGCTAATGTAAGGAAATGTTGAAGTAGCTGTGATCCCATGACAAGTTTGAACAATGAAAGACAGCAGAGGGATGAGAACCTATGCCCCCAGAGAGAGAAGAAGACCTCTGTTTCCAGAGATGAAGGTGATTTCAGAAATAAATGAAGAGAACCTTTGCTCTTAAACAGCTCATCTGTAAACTAATACCCCATAAGTTGGCATGGCCCATAAACACAGCTGTGGGAAAGGCTGTGAAAGAAAGGGAGGGACTTCACGATTGCAGGCAGCTGCTATTCATGGAAATGAAAAGCCATGAGACAACTGTTTGTTTTGTGGAGAAGTCTCCATAACATTTACAAGAGGAACTTCTCTCCCTAAGTGAACTGAAGAAAGACTATTCTAGAGGTGGAAAGCTGACTGAAAATTTTAGGTTTTGTCTCTTTACATTGTCAGGTTGTATGGAGAGAGGAAGTGTTCTGAAAGTTTTGTTCTGATTCTTATTACTCTTTATTTCAGTGACAATTAATAAACTTTTCTTTATACCCTTTTAAAATTTTGAGCCCATCTTGCATTTCTCCTAATCTTATCTCAGAGCAAGAAATTAGTAAGTATATTCTAGTGAATGCCCTGGTAATTAGCCAACACTGAACCCACCACACTAATTAACACATTGGCCGAGAAATCTCAAATTGGTGAAGCAAAGCCAATACAAAATCTTCCTGATGAACTGCCACAGACAAGAGGGAAATCAAGGCACAGCCATGGTTTGTCAGGACTTGCTTGATCCTCATGAGCCCCGTGTTTCATTTAAAGCTGAGCCCTGGAACTTCAGGGCACGAGAGGAGATGGCACAAACCTTTCCAGGAGTCAAAGTCAGAAGAAAAGCCCAAAGTGTCTCAAAGCATAAATGGGACCCACTGAGGTCCATCCCCAAAGCAGGCTCCTCATGGACTCCTTGGAGGAGAGAATTGGAGGCCAGGATGGCACAAAAACCTCTCAGAGACTCAAAAGAGCACAAAAACCTCTCAGTATGGAAAGGAAAATCCAAAGTAATTTACAAAACTTGAGTATCTCAAAGCATTCATAAGCCCCACTGAGTGTCAGCACAAAGCTCTCAAGGGACTCGTTAAAGCAGATAACTGGGGCCATGATTGCACAAACCTCTCACAGAGGCTGGATCAAAAGGGAAACACCAAGTACCTTAAAAGAACTGAAGTACCTTGAAGCATTAATGAGCCCCACTGAGTGTTGTTCCTGACAAAGCCTCTCCAGGGACTAATTACAGCAGATAATTGGAGGCCATGACTGCACAAAGCTCTCAGAGACTCCAAGGCAAAAGCCAAAGCCAAAGTGCTTTGAAAAACCTGCAGTCCCTGGAAGCATGAAGGAGCCCCCAGGGCCATTCCTGAGCAAGGCTCCCCAGGGACTCCTTCCAGCAGATCCTTGAGGCCACTGGGATGTGGGCTAGGGGGGGATGTGAGGGCAGGACAAGGGGGTGACAGTGCCCAGCCTGGCTGGGGCTGTGCCAGGAGGCCCCAGTGCCTCAGGACAAGGTGTCTCCTGACAGCCCTTGGTGGCACAGACCCTGCTGTGCCCCAGGGCACCAGGACTTGGCTTCTCTTTGTCCCCACCTGTCATCAGTGCCTCCAGTTCTCTGCTCTGCCTGGGGCCTGGGGACACTTTCTCAGTCGTGTCCCTCAGTGGGACCCATTAAAAGTCAAAGAAACTTTGGAGCTGGATTCTGACTTGGAGCTCTGGAGAGGTTTCTGCAGCTCCCTCTCAGGGCCTGATGTTCAGGGCCTGAGCACAAAGCCCCAGAGGGTCATTAAAGTCCTTGTGCTGTGTCTGTGCTGCTGAGCTGGGCCGGGCTCCTGGCACATAGGATGATCCTGGCAACCAAGGAGAGCTTCAAAAGCACATTTCTCTGGATGAGCAGCTCTTCTGCCAGCCCAGCAGGGCTGGGGCACTGCCTGCAGCCAGCCCGGGCACAGCACAGAGGCACAGAGAGCTTCCATCAGTCAGGGCTGGGAAGGTGCTGAGAAGTGCCTGGGGCAGAATCCCTGGCAGCCCTTGGCACAGGAACCTCTGGCTGCAGGACAATGCAGCTGCAGCTCCTGGAGTGATCTCCTACAGCTGGAACATCCCAATGCCCACAGACCCTGAGAGTTCATTCTCTGATCATCTCTTGTGCAGAGCAGCCAGGGGTGCCCAGGGCTGTCCTGCAGAGCAGGGTCCTGCAGCCCAGGGCGCTGTGCTTGGCCAGGGACTCTGCTGCCTGCCAGGGACAGCTCTCAGCCGGCCCGGGGAGCTGCTCCCAGCACTGGAGAGAAGCTGTGGGGGGAAGGATCCACCCTGAGCAGGGCAGGTGCTGCTGCTGAGAGCTGCTGGCTGGGGCAGGGCTGCTCCCAGCTCCAGAGCAGCCTGGGCACAGCTCCGGAGGACACACCCCAGAGAAGGTAAACCTGGGATTGCTGTAAAGCTCAGCAGCTTTCCTGAGAGTGTTTTCCATTTCCTGCTTGCAGAAGGATGAGAAAGTTGCGGTGGTGACAAAAAGATTTCTGCTTTTTATTCATTTTTCATATATTTGTAGCTCTGTAAATTACTATTATATAGTTATAAAAATATAATCCTTACTTAACTCTATATAACTCTTAATTAACTCTATTAAACTACTGTTATGTACTTTTATAACTATAATCCTTAATTAACTCTAGTACATTTCCTAACCTTTCTCTTAGATTTTAGAAAAATTACCTGTCTAAATACATTCCTGAAATACTATATAGTCTTATGATCAGGAAGAGGACCCACAAGAAGAATATTTTTGTTTTTGAGCAGAATTTAAGCAGTCATAACAAAAACGTGCAAAAAAAAACCCTTGGACCTACTCCAATGGGTTGAGCAAGGGGTTGTTACTGGGGCAACTGAATGTCCTACTGGATGTTCCTGTTAAATATCCTAAATAATCAACCATAATAAATTGTTGAAATCAGGGGCCAGGTATGACCCATCCCCACTGGGACACCTGGAAGCTTCCAATAAAGGTCTGTTTTTTACTTTACTGGTCTAACACTGTTTTTACTTTACTGTTCTAACTTTGTTGCAAGGTTTTTGTTTTTTTTTTTTTTTTTTCCTCTTTTGATTATAGACAACAGGGGGATGAGAGAAGCAGAACAGGAATTGTGATCCCAGAATGACAGAACATTCTGAGTTGAAAGGGACACACAGGATCATCAAAGGAATGTTTGAACATTTATAGAGACTCCAGAACTGTGACTTTGGGTGGTCAGTCTCTCTGCTGGCAGCCTCCCAAAGGGCCTTCAGCCACTCCTCAGCCCTGGACAGCAGCAGCATCACCTTTGCAGGGCCCAGCAGGGCTCTCCTGAGCTGCCCTCGCCCAGCTGCACACAGACCCTGCCCCAGCCAGGGCCCTGCACACAGGCAGGTTTCTGTAGGGCCGGGCCGAGGGCACACAGGGTGGGATGGGCTCTGTGAGCGCTGGCAGGGACAAGGCACCTCTCAGGAGGGAATGTCCAGGCCCAGGGAGATGCTCAGGGAAGCAGAGGGGGCTGAACAGAGCAGTGCTGGGGCAGGAGGGCACTGTTGGTGTGTGGGAGGTGCCGGGCACAGCCGGACACGGGAACACTGTCCTGAGTGCCCGGCTGTCTCTGCCCTGCCCTCTCAGGCACAGCACCACAACATCTTCTCCTGTTTCTGCACTCCCCTGATATTGTCAGTGTTTTCTGGTGCTCTCAGGGAGGCTCTGGCCTTTGCAGCAGCTGAGTCAGGCACTGCCCTTGGCATTCCTGCCAGGCAGGGCTGTCCATGGGAATGGGGTGTCCAAGCTTCCCTGGGACCTGTGGGGCTGTGGGCAAAGCAGTCCATGGGAAAGGGGAATGAGCTGAGCCCCTCCCTGAGATCCCATCATGGGCACAGCCAGGGATCTCCTTGCTGTGCCCTTCCCAGCTCTGAGCTGCCCTCCTGGGTGCAGAGCTGTGCCAGAGCCTCTGGGAGTTCCCTGAATGTCCCACGGGGAAGTGCAGAGATGCCACAGCTGAGGAAATGCTGCTGGGTTGGCCAAGGGAGCCGTGAGTGTCCTTGGCACAAGGGGGTGCTGAGAGCTTGCCCAGAGACCTTTAGAGAGGGTGAGACATTCAGGGATCCCTCTGCTCTGAGCAGGGTCTGGTTTATCCCAGGGTGACCCAGGGGTGCGATTGTGCTCTGATTCCAGCCAAAGGTGCAAAGCCAGGGCAGTTGGGAACAAGCCCATCCAGCCCCTCACATTCCCTCATCCACAGGGAATCCTTTGCCTCTCACATCTCTCAGTGGCAAACTGAGTGTAGCAGGAATGCTGGGGATTTCTGACCTCAGAGAGCCAGGAATTATGTGTGGGTAGGAAAACAATTCCTAAACAAGCTACTGCCAGCCTCTCTTGACTTGTCACTGTCCTTTCTCCATGAACAGGTCCCAACGTGCAGCCACAGCCAATGTCCAACAGCAGCTCCATCAGCCACTTCCTCCTGCTGGCACTGGCAGACACGCGGCAGCTGCAGCTCCTGCACTTCTGCCTCTTCCTGGGCATCTCCCTGGCTGCCCTCCTGGGCAACGGCCTCATCATCAGCGCCGTAGCCTGCGGCCACCACCTGCACACGCCCATGTTCTTCTTCCTGCTCAACCTGGCCCTCAGCGACCTGGGCTCCATCTGCACCACTGTCCCCAAAGCCATGCACAATTCCCTCTGGGACACCAGCACCATCTCCTACACAGGATGTGCTGCACAGGTGTTTCTGGTTTTCTTCTTCCTTGGAGCAGAGTATTTCCTCCTGACCATCATGTGCTACGACCGCTACGTGTCCATCTGCAAACCCCTGCACTACGGGACCCTCCTGGGCAGCAGAGCTTGTGCCCACATGGCAGCAGCTGCCTGGGCCAGTGCCTTTCTCTATTCACTGCTGCACACGGCCAATACATTTTCCCTGCCCCTGTGCCATGGCAATGCCCTGGGCCAGTTCTTCTGTGAAATCCCACACATCCTCAAGCTCTCCTGCTCCAAATCCCACCTCAGGGAACTTGGGCTCATTGCTGTTAGTGCCTGTTTGGTATTTGGTTGTTTTGTGTTCATGGTTTTCTCCTATGTGCAGATCTTCAGGGCTGTGCTGAGGATCCCCTCTGAGCAGGGACGGCACAAAGCCTTTTCCACCTGCCTCCCTCACCTGGCCGTGATCTCCCTGTTCCTCAGCACTGGCACTCTTGCCTACCTGAAGCCCCCCTCCATGTCCTCCCCATCCCTGGATCTGGCCCTGTCAGTTCTGTACTCAGTGGTGTCTCCAGCCCTGAACCCCCTCATCTACAGCCTGAGGAACCAGGAGCTCAAGGCTGCAGTGTGGAGACTGATGACTGGATGCTTTCAGGGACATTAAACTGCTGGCTAATTTCTGCAAATAATTGTAATAAAAGTCATCTTTGGTACTTCTTGTTGGTTTCATTTTGGAGTTTCTTTTTATTTGTTTTTGTTTTTCCATGTTGTCCAAAAGGAAAAGCCATTCCTTGTGCCATTTCTCATTTCATTTCACTCCACCTTCCCTGTGTCTACAGACTGTGTCAATGAGGAGCTGCACTCTCGGTGCCTTTAAAGGAGCTAAAGGATGTCCCAGCAAAGTTTTCTGCAGAGATGCCCTTTTGTTGCCTTCTCTGGAGCTGCAGCAGCAATGTCTGTGTGCAGAGCTGGGGGCAGATCAGTGCTGGCACAACAGCTGTGCCCAGCAGCAGCAGCACTTGGTGTTGCCAGTGCTGCTCCCGTGGCCCTGCCCCGCTGCCCTGGTGGCCCTGGTGTTGCTGCAGGGCCTGAGTGCTCTCGGGGCCGGGCACAGTCCTGGGGGTGGCAGTGCCGGGGCTGCAGCAGGGACAGCCCATGGGCACTGCTGGGGCAGCGCTGACGCCTCAGGCCAGGGCCTGGGGGCTGCAGGCTCCTTGCCCAGGCTCTCTCAAGAACACGGCCAGGCCAATGCTCAGCACAGAAAACCCCCGTGAGCAGCCCCAGGCTGGCCGTGGGCAGGCTGGGGGCAAACAGCATGGCTGGTGCTCTGCAGGGGCCCTGGGGGAGACGGGAAGGAGCAGCAGAGCAGGGGCTGATCCATCCCCAGTGCGCTGGACAGCCCAGGGCAGCGTCCCAGAGCGTCCTGATGGAGCTGCCAACAACATCCCCCCTCTGCAGCCCTGGCCTCTCCTCCAGCTCACACAGGTGCCGCATCCTTGCAGGCACAGCCACGGCAGCGCTGGCTCAGGAGCCCCTGTTTGCATTGCACACAGCAGGCGGGAGCACCCCCATGCTGCTGCTGTGGGGACATGAACCTGAGCGAGCACAAATGCCATCAGCCCCTGGGGCCAGGAAGGGCTGGGGGACGCCAGGGAAACCACTCAGCTTTGTCCTGGCTGCTGCAGTCAGCCAGAAAGTTTGTTCCCATCAGCTGGGAGTTTCCTGTCCCACTGCAGACGCTGTTGCTCAGAGCCTGGGCTGCCTGGCAGCCACTCCCAGACTGCCCTGAGCATTTCCTTGGCTTCTCCTTTGCTTTCTTTACTCTTCCCTAGACCAGATTTCTTCCTCTTGCCCACCCCTGTTCCCTCCCCTGCAAACAGCCCATCCCTGTTTGCCCTTTCCTCTCTGGCCCCACTCCCCATTCCAGTTCCTGGCTTGGCACCATGGGAACATCTCTTGGGGAGCAGGATCATCCCACAAGTGCTGCAGGAATTGTCTGTAGGCTCCTGCAGTGCCTCGTGCTGCTCCCTTGCCAGAGGCACCCCAGGCCATGGGGCACATCTGGGCTGCTGTGTCTGGCTGTGGGGCTGCCTGTTCTGGGCAGTGAGGAGGGGCTGCAGAGGCTCTGCAGGACTGACAGGATGGGCTTTGGGGCTGTGAGGAGGAGCTGAGGGACCTGGGCTGCTGGAGCTTCTGAAGAGGAGGCCCAGGGCTCCTCCTGCAACTGCTCCAAGGGTGGTTTCAGAGAATCCCAGAATCAGCAAGGCTGGAAAAGACCTTGGAGATCATCAAGTCCAACCTGTGCCCTGACACCACCTTGTCTCCCCTGAGGCTCCTCTTCTCCCGAATAAACAACCCCAGCTCCCTCAGCCGCTCCTCACAGCACTTGTGCTCCTGACCCCTCACCAGCCTTGTTGCCCTTCTCTGGACACGATCCAGTTCCTCCATGTCCTTCCTAAATTGGGGGGCCCAGAACTGGACACAGCACTCGAGGTGCTGCCCAAGCAGTGTCCAGCACAGGGGAAGAACCACTGCCCTGCTCCTGCTGGCCACACCATTCCTGATCCAGGCCAGGAGCCATTGGCCTTCTTGGCCACCTGGGCACACTGCTGGCTCATGTCCAGCCTGCTGTCCATCAGTCCCTGCAGGTCCCTTTCTGCCTGGCTGCTGTCCAGCCACTCTGTCCCCAGCCTGTAGTGCTGCAGGGGTTGTTGTGGCCACGGTGCAGGACCCGGCACTTGGACTTGTTAAACCTCACCTTGTTGGATTTGGGCCCTGGATCCAGCCTGTCCAGGGCCCTGTGCAGAGCCCTCCTGCCCTCCAGCAGATCAACACCCCCAGACAACTTGACATGGCACACAGACAACGGTTCCATGAGGCCCCTGAGTGTCCCAGTGCTCTCCATGATTCCATGAGGCCTCCCAGTGTCCCAATGTCCCTCTGGTGTCACAATGTCCCTTGGATCCTTGGGCCCTGCAGTGTCACAATGGCATCGTGGTGCCTCAGGGCCCTGCAGTGTCACAATGGATCCTTGGTTCCATGAGGTCTGGCAGGGCAGCAATGCTCTCCTTGGTTCCCGCTGTCTCCCACACCTCCCACTGTCAGGCTATAGAAGGACACCTGGCTGATGAAGGGGAGTGGGAGGAGGTAATAATAAAAATCCCTCCCAACCCCCTCTCCCAAGCCAGGTGCCGCTTCAGATTAGGTATGATCCCCTGGATCTGGAGAGTCAGCCAGATGGTTTAGAAGAAAATTATCTGTCCAGTGAGCCTCCCAACTATGATTCATCTGTGAGACAGATCAGCACCTCTAACATCAAAAAGGAAAGAAGGGTAATTGTTGTGGGTGAGTCCCTCCTGAGGGGAACAGAGGGCCCCATATGTCGACCAGACCCATCCCACAGAGAGGTCTGCTGCCTCCCTGGGGCCCGGGTACGGGATATCACTGACACACTGCCTGGGCTGATTCAGCCCTCTGATTATTGCCCACTGCTGATACCCCAGGCTGGCAGTGATGAGATTGAAAAGAGGAGTGTCAGGGCAATTAAAAGGGACTTTAGGGCATTGGGTCAGGTGGTTAATAGGACAGGGGCACAGACAGTCTTTTCCTCAGTCCCTTTGGAGTCTGAGAAAAATGGTGAAAGCAATAGGAAAGCTCACATTATCAACAAGTGGCTCAAGGGTTGGTGTCATCGACAAAATTTGGGATTCTTTAATCATGGGGCAATTTTTATGGCACCTGACCTGCTTGGACCAGACGGGCTCCATCTTTCTGTGAAGGGCAGAAGAATTTTAGCTCATGAACTGGCAGAATTTGTTGATAGGGCTTTAAACTAGGTCTGAAGGGGGAGGGAGATGTAGCTGGTTTGTCTGGAAGCAGGCTCATGGGTGGTAAGCCTGAGTTAGGGGTGAAATCAGCTGCCCAGCTGAGGTGGGCTCAATAAAGGCCGCCCAGGAAATTTTTTGAGTTTGTGGAGGACAATTTTTTGTTGCAGCTGATGGGTGAGCCCACCAGGGGAGGGACTATGTTAGATCTGTTGTTTGTAAATAGAGATGGGCTGGTGGGAGATGTGGTGGATGGAGGTCACTTGGGGCACAGTGATCATGAAATTATAGAATTCTCAATATTTGGTGAAATGAGGAAGAACACCAATAAAACTCTTACATTGGACTTCTGGAGGGCAAACTTTGGCCTACTTAGGAGACTTATTCAGAGAGTTCCTTGGGAAGCAGCCCTTGAAAACAAAGGAGTTCAGGAAAGGTGGGAAGCTTTAAAACAGAGATCTCGAGGGCACAGGAACAGACTGTCCCTCTGTGCCAAAAGACGAGTTGACAAGGCAAACATCTAGCCTGGATGGGCAAGGAGGTTTTGAAGGAACTTAGGAATAAAAAGAGGATGTATCATCTTTGGAAGGAGGGTCAGGTCTCTCAGGTAGTATTTAAGGGGCTTGCTAGGGCATGAAGGGAAGAAATTAGGGAGGCCAAAGCTCAGATTGAACTTAAAATGGCAGCTTCTGTAAAGGCTAATAAAAATGTTTTTATAAATACATCAATGGTTAAAGGAAGGGTAAGATCAACCATTGTTCTTTATTAGATATGGAAGGGAATTTAATACCTGCAGATGAGGAGAAGGCAGAGGTGCTAAACACAATTTTTTGCCTCAGTTTTTAGTGAGAAGATGATTTGCCGTCAGGACAACTGTCCCCCTGGGCTGGTTGATGGTGTCAAAAAGCAGAGTGGACCACTGTTATCCAAGAGGATGCCATCAGGGAACTGCTGAGCTGCTTGGATGTTCATAAATCCATGGGACCAGATGGGATCCAGCCCAGGGTGATGAGGGAGCTGGCAGATGAGCTTGTGAAGCCACTCTCCATCATTTACCAGCAGCCCTGGCTCACTGGTGAGGTCCCAGATGACTGGAAGCAGCCCAATGTGATGCCCATTCACAGCAAGTGTGGGAACGAGGATCCTGGTAATTACAGGCCAGTCAGCCTGAGCTCAGTACCCGGTAAGGTCATGGAACAGTTCACACTGAGTGTCATCACACAGCACTTCCAGGATGGCCAGGGTGTCAGACCCAGCCAGCAGGGGTTTAGCAGGGCTAGGTCGTGTTTGACCAGCCTGGTCACCTTTCATGACCAGGTGACCCTCCTGGTGGATGCAGGACAGGCTGTGGATGTGTCTATTTGGATTCCAGCAAGGCCTTTGGCACTGTCTCCCACAGCACCCTCCTGGAAAAGCTGCAGCCCACGGCTGGGCCAGGAGCACTCTATGCTGGGTTCAGAACTGGCTGGATGGCCGGCCCAGAGAGTGGTGGTGAGCGGTGCTGCATCCAGCTGGGGACAGTCACCAGTGCTGTCCCTCAGGGCTCTGTGCTGGGCCAGCTCTGTTCAATATTTTTATTGACCACATGGATGAGGGGGTTGAGGCTATCATTAGTAAATCTGCAGATGACACTAAACTTGGAGCATGTGTCCATCTGTTGGAAGGCAGGAGGGCTCTGCAGGAACACCTGGAACAGCTGGATAGATGGAAGATTCCAGTAAGATGAAGTTTAATCAGTCCTAGTGTCAAGTCCTGCATTTTGTCCATAATAACCCCCTGCACAGCTCTAGGCTGGGGACGGTGTGGCTGGACAGTGCCCAGGCAGAAAGGGACCTGGGGGCACTGGTCGACAGCAGGCTGGACATGAGCCAGCAGTGTGCCCAGGTGGCCAAGAAGCCCACTGGCTCTTGGCCTGGATCAGGAATGGTGTGGCCAGCAGGAGCAGGGAGGTCATTCTTCCCCTGTACTTGGCACTCGTGTACTTGGCATTCTTCCCCTGTACTGGCACCGTTCCTCGAGTGCTGTGTCCAGTTCTGGGCTCCCCAGTTTAGGAAGGACATGGAGGAGCAGGAGCGTGTCCAGAGAAGGACAACAAGGCTGGTGAGGGGTCTGGAACACAAGTCCTGTGAGGAATGACTGAGGGAGCTGGAGTTGTTTATCTTGGAGAAGACTCAGAGGTGACCTTATTACTCTCCACACTCCCTGAAAGGTGGTTGCAGTCAGGTGGGGTCGGTCTCTTTCTCCTCACAGCAACTGACAGGACCAGAGGACAGTGTCTTAAGCTGTACCAAGGGAAATTTAGGTTGGATATTAGGAAAAAAGTTTTTTATGGAAAGGGTGATAAAGTACTGGAACTGTCTGTCCAGGGAGGTGGTGGAGTCACCATCATGGGATGTGTTTAAAAAAAGACTGGATGTGGCACTCAGTGCCATGGTTTAGCTGAGGTGGTGTTAGGGCATGGGTTGGACTTGATGACCTTGAAGGTCTCTTCCAACCCAGCAATTCTGTGATTCTGTGATTGTGTGACATCACAGACCAGGTTGTGACATCATACAGTTGGCTGTGACATCACTGGTTTATTATGTGACATCACAGAGCAGGCTGTGACATCAGAGCATGCCTGTATGACATCACAGAGCAGAGCAAGCTGTGAGGTCAAAGAGTGTGCTGTGACATTATAGGGTGGCTGTGTTCCATCCCTGAAGGTGTTGTGACATCACAGGGCGGGTCTGTGAGCCCACAGAGGTGCTGTGTGACATGTTAAGTGAGTTCTGCCATCACAGAGCAGGCTGTGACATCACAGAGCAGGCTGTGACATCACAGGGGAGGTTGTGATGTCACAAAGTCGGCTGTGACATTACAGGCTGGCTGTGTGACATCACAGAACGAGCTGTGAGGCCACAGAGAAGACTCTGCCATCATAGAAAAGGGCTCTGTGACATCACAGAGCAGCTGTGTGATGTCACAGAGGAGGCTGAGACAATACAGAGTGGGTTGTGACATCACAGAGCTGACTGTGAAATCACAGAGCAGGCTGTGACATCACAGCGAGGCTGCATAACATCACAAAGGTGGCTGTGCCATCATAGAGCTGGCTGTGACATCACAGGGTGTCTATGACATCACAGGCTGGGCTGTGACATCACAGGGCAGATTTTGTGACATCACAGAGCAGACTGGGACCTCAAAGTGCCGGCTGTGACCTCTCAGGACACCTGTATGAAATCACAGGTGGCCTGTTACATCTCAGAGTGGGCTGTGTGACATCACAGGGGCTGTGTGACATCACAGGGGCTGTGTGAGGTCACTGGGGAGGTCACTCCACCCCAGCCCCCCCTCCCAGTTCCCCCAGAGAAGTCCAACGCTGCTCGTGCACAGCGGGGTCCCCTGTCCCCCCGGGTCCCCCCGCCCCCGGCGCCGCAGCCTCCCCCAGAGGATGTTCCACGAGATCGACCCCAGAGCCTGACACGGGGATGGGAGCTGGGGCTGTGGGGGGTGGGACAGGGGGACAGGGACCCCCCGGCAGCGTCCCCGTGTCCCCCAGGGCCAGAGCCTGGGCCAGGGCTCCTTCACCCTGTTACCAACGAGGGCTTGAGAGTGCTGAAAAAATCCCCAGCAAGGGATCAGCAAAAACCAGATTTAATATTAAGCGACAGCACCACAAAGTTCCTTGGCAAGAGTCACTCTGCTCCTGGAGCCGTTGTGATGGTTGGTGCCATGGAAACCTGCCCTGGCCCCTTGCTCAGGGCTGGTGTCACTGCCCAGAGCCAGAGGGGATCCCTTGCTGGGGGCTTGTGCCACGGCCACCTGCCCTGTGCCGCGCTGGCCGGTCAGGCGCCGCGGAACCAGCAGCAAACACCAGGGCCAGGGCCAAAGGCCAGGTCAGCCCGACAGAAAGGGGCAGTGCTGGGCACTGTTTCCATGGCAGCCCTTACTGGGGGTGACACCTGTGTCACCTGTCCTGGCAGTTGCCATGGAAACCCGGCTCATTGGAAATACAAGGGTGGACAAAGGTTTTAGTAGGGCCTGGCACAACGGGACAAAGGGGGGTGGTTTTAAACTAAAGAAGGGAGGTTCAGATAAGAACAGATAAGGAGGAAATGTTTGATGATGAGGGCGGTGATACACCAGGACAGGTTCCCAGGGAGGTGGTCAGTGCCCCTTCCCTGGAAACATTCAAGTCCAGCTGGGACAGGGCTCTGAACAACGTGATCTGGTGAAAGATGTCCCTGCTCATGGCGGGGTTTGGATGAGATGAGCACTGCAGAGCTCTTCCCATCCAATCCATTCCAGGACTGCATGGGCAGAAGGGGCTGCTCAGTGCACTCCATCCACTGCCTTGACTCCTCATGGTCTCTGCTGGACCCCACATCCCACAGCCAAACCCAGCCCCTTCTCTGCCTTTCCTCCCCCTGCCCCAGGGGCTGGCACAGCCAGGGGGGCACAGGTGACCTTTGGGCTTTGCAGGGCTCAGGCACAAGGGCCGTGGCAGAGTCAGGGCTGAGGTCACACTCTGTGGGCTGGGGCAGAGCCCAGCCAGAAATGAGCCCTGAGGCAGCAGCTCTGCAGTGCTGGCCACCAGGCCGGCTTGCCAAGGGAGACTTCTGGCCATGCCCTGCAAGCAGCTGCTGCTGCCAAGGCGCCTTTGGTGCCTCAGGCTCTCCCTGGCACAGCTCCCAGCACGGCACTCTGCCCTTGTGCCCGAGGCCTTCCCTGTGCTGGGGCTGGCCTGGGGCTTTTCCTGCAGCAGGACCTGCCCTGCTCCTGGCACAGTCCACCAAGTCATTCCCTGCATTTCTCCTTTTCAAATCCTTTCGGTCACCTACTCTCAGAGGTCCAGCCTGTTCTGGTGCTTATCATGAACTGACTGTGCTCTTGATTTATACCAGCACAGGAGATGTAGAATCACCCAAACTGAACACGGAAACAAACTCCCTCTGTCCCATTTTCATGTTCTAGATCACTTTCCAGGTGTCCATGGAGATGTGGGAATGATTATCACACAACTCTCCATTTCTGGCTGCGGGCTCTGGAGATTCCTTCTCTGCATTCAGTCAGGCTTGTATTCCCTAACAAGTCCTGGTTCCACCTCCTGTTTCCCAAGGCTGGAACAGTCACAATGAAAACCTCACCAATGGCACAACTCCCCAGCTCACCAGGAAAAGAAAGGACAAGCTGTCAAGTTCTCCAAACCTTTGTCCTGCTCTGCTGCAAGAGTCCTGCTGCACACCCACTGTGGAAAGCCAAGAGAAGCTGCAGTTGGTGGCACATCTTGTGACAAGAGCTCAACCTGGTTCTCCAGGAAAGGTTCTTGAGAAGAGCAAACAGGACTGTGGAAAAGATTCCTGGAAAACTGAAACAGCTTTCCAGAAGTGAAATGAAAATTGAAAGAAACAGTCCAAGATGTTTTCCTCTATTTATTTCTCTGCTCCCTTTCTCCATCTTGCACTACTTCTCCATCCCATTAATTCCAAATGTATCTCACCTCTAAGATCAGTGACTTAGCGAGTTCTAGACACTCTAAAGTACCATGAGCTACACAGTTTCCCTTCCAGTTTTTGCTGGAAAGCAACACTGGAGCCATAAGTGCAGGGCCAGGACCAGGGAATCCTCCAGCCAGGGAATGTGCCCCGATAGGGTTTGATCCTCAGCGGGGACCTCTGAGATACTTCTGACCTCGTGCAGGAGTCCAGACTCTGGATCTGGGCTGAACACGGCAAAGTTCCCGTGTTTGGACAGGCTCAGGGGCTGCCCCCGGGGAGCGGGGGGCTGGGCGTGGGGGTGAGCGGGCAACGGACAAACGGACACGGGGACAAACGGCCCCGGAGCTTCAGTTGCAGCAGCAGCAGCGGCGGCGGCAGCAGCAGCAGCAGCAGCAGCCAAAGCAGTGATTTTGTCGACTCCCTCTTGTTACTCCTCTCCCTGTCCCGCTGTCCCGCACCGTCTCCCGCTCTCCCTTTCCCGCTGTCCCCTCCTCTCCCAGTCTCTCTCTCCCCATTCCCGGCCGGGCCATGCCCCCGGCCCGCCCCCGGCTGCCCCATCCCCGCCCCCGGCCGTCGCGCCGGGGTCTCGCCTCCGCCCGGCTCTGGCCGTGCTGGCGGTGGCGCTTCTGGGCGGGCATCGGTGCCTGGGGCTGGGGCGGCATCGCCTCGCTCTGGCTCCGCCTGGCCCGAGCCTGGCCCCGGCCCCGGCTCCTCCTGGGCCCCGCGGAGGACACACGCGGCGCGGCCGCTGCCGCCGCCTCCGCTGCGGCTTCCCCGGCCCGAGCTCCGCAGCTCGGCAGCGCGGCCGCCGCCCCCGAGCCGCCGCTGTCCCGTTGCCGGGAGCGAACGCCTGGGGAGGGCCGGCCCGGGGCGGTCGGGGGGCGCTCGGGGGCCGCTCCTGGCCCCGGGCCGAGCGCTGACAGCCGCGTCCCGCCCGCAGGGAAGGCGCAGCAGGGCCTGCAGGAGCGGTACCGGCTGGGTTCGCTGCTGGGCAGCGGCGGCTTCGGCAGCGTCTTCGCGGCCACGCGGCTCTCGGACGGCGCCCCGGTGAGCGGCGGGGCCGGCGGCGGGCGGAGGAGGAGGAGGAGGAGGAGGAGGGGGAGGAGGAGGGATAGAAGGAGAAGGGAGAGGGGGAGAGGGGGGAGGAGGAGGAGGAGGAGGAGGAGGAGGATGGGGCTGGAGCTGGGGCTGGGGCTGGGGCTGGGCATGGCGGGCGGCGAGCTCAGCCCGCTGCTGCTCTTGGCTTGCAGGTGGCCATCAAAAGGGTGCCAAGGAACCGCGTCCGGCACTGGGGCGAGCTGGTGAGTGAGCGGGGCCAGCGGCAGAAGCCGGGCCGTGCCGGGCGGGAATAAGCCGAGGCCCGGCAGGGTGGGAGCCACCAGGACGCCTCGAGGGAGAGCGGGCGTGGGGCCAGCGCAGGGCACAGAGCATCCCGGGCTGGGTGAGGGGCTCCCGATCCCCGGCACGGCATCAGCCCCACTGATGGCATCGTGCTCCTCCCGCAGCCCGACGGCACCAGCGCACCCCTGGAGATCGTGCTGCTG
The DNA here is from genome assembly GCF_031753505.1 of Anomalospiza imberbis. Lineage (NCBI taxonomy): Eukaryota > Metazoa > Chordata > Aves > Passeriformes > Viduidae > Anomalospiza > Anomalospiza imberbis. Next base: position 1,133,615 of record NC_089713.1, on the reverse strand, counting down.
GACAAGGTGTCCACTGGCTTCCCCGGTGTCGTCCAGCTGCTGGAGTGGCTTGAGCTCCCCAACGACATCTTGATCGTGCTGGAACGCCCAGAGCACTCTCAGGACCTGCACAATTTCATTCGGGCACGGGGGTTCCTGTCCGAGGAGGTGGCACGGGATCTGTTCCGCCAGGTGCTGGAGGCCGTGCAGCACTGCACCAGCTGTGGAGTCCTGCACAGGGACATCAAACCACAGAACATCCTGGTTGACCTGGCCACCGGGCAGGCCAAATTGATTGACTTTGGCTGTGGCACCTACCTGCAAGACACAGCCTACACTCGCTTTGCAGGTGAGCCCACGCAGGGGTGTGCTCTCGGTCCTGGCATCTCATGGCCCAACATCTCACAGCCCAAGCTGGGTGTGGCAGTGGGGATTCTCCCTTTTGCTGCCCTTCATGGCACTGAGATTTCAGCTGAGTTGCGTTTGAGCAGGGCTGGGTGGGGAGCCAGCTTCCAGCCCTGCTGGCAGCCTTTGCCCACCACTCTGGGCAGGACTGGGGCTGGGTCTGGGGCAGCCAGCCCAACAAAAACACGGGTGGGTGGGGGTAGCAGAGAGGGGGGCCGTAACCTGTGTCCCAGCCGGTTTGGTGTGCAGGTGACAAAGGGCTTGGACTGCTCCACTCACCTGGTTTGTTTTGGATTCATGATGTTTTTGGGCAGTGCAGGCAGGGAGGATGAAGGCATGGTTTTCCCAAGCACTGGGTGGGTTTTTCCTCCTCATGGTCGGGCCTTGCCAGGACTTCTGCTGCCCTCTTCCAACCCCAGTGGCTTCTTTTCCAACCCCGAGTCTGTACACAAGTCCCAGGTGCTGGCGAGAGGGCAGCGGTCACCCCGTGTGCCACTGGGACAGCCCCCACACGCCCAGGGATGCTGGGGCCAGGCTCTGGGAGCAGCAGCATCCCCCTGATGAACCCCATCTGTATTCCACAGGAACACGATCATACAGGCCCCCAGAATGGACCCACTTTCGATTTTACTACGGCAAGCCAGCTACCATCTGGTCCCTGGGCATCCTGCTGCACCAGATGGTCTGCGGGGAGCACCCTTTCAGGAGGAGCCAGAACATCAGCTGGGACCATCAGCTCTCGCTGCTACAACGGCTCTCTCAAGGTGGATCCTCATCTCTGGCCACGGGGGCAATGCCAGTGCTGGGAGACAGCAGCAGCTCGTGAGCATCCTGCTCTGGCAGCTGCTGAGGAGGTGGCACATGTCCTGCTCTCCTGCTCTCCTCCAAAACAGGGAATTGATGGGGGAGTTTAGGCCCAGCTCTGAGCACATCCAGCATGGCCTGGGCACAGGAATAGTGGGGCAAAGCCAACAGGAGCCTTCTCCAGCTGACCGGAGGGTTCTGGTTTCTCTGCCCAGAGTGCCAAGATGTGATCAGGCGATGTTTATCCACGCTGCACTCAGACAGGCCCTCATTAGAAGAGCTGTTCTGTGATCCCTGGCTGCAGGATATTGATCGGCCCTAGAAGAAGGAAGAGAGCCACAGGCACACTTTGATGCAAGGCCCTGGTAAGTTGCAGCTCCACACATGCCTTGGCAATCAGAAGCAAAGGAACCCAGACATTTTGTCCTGCCTGTGTCACTGCCCAGGGGTCATCAGATGGGGACACGCAGCCCTTGTGCTGGAGCTGAGCTGCTCTGCCCAGCACTGGTGGCTGCCATCTGAGCTGGTTTTGCTTGTCTGGTTCCCTGACAGCTGGGGCCCTGGGCAGAACCCAGACAGCCTGGGCTCACCCCCAGGGAAGGAGAAGGAGCCCCTGGAGAAGCTGTACCAGGTGGGGCTGCTGCTGCTGGGGACAGCAAGGATGACATCAAGGATGACAACCTCTTCCTCCATCTGGCCACCGGCAGCTGAGGATGATGGACTTCGATTCTGGCACCTTCTCCAAAGCCAGGCTCCACAGGGAATTTGCAGGTGAGTCCACACGCAGGGGGATGCTCCCAGATTTGGGCATTGCACAGCCTGGCCAGGAACCAAAGGTTCCCCCTTTGCTGGGGTGGATGCAGCTGATCCTTCAGTCGGCTGCCAGGCTGCTTTTGGCAGGGCTGGGGGATGGGCTGGGGTGGTGATGAAATGGGAGTGGGCTCCTGGCCCTGCCAACAGCCCCAGCACCCACCGTGCCCCGGGCTGGGGCTGGGGCAGCCAGCTCGACACAAACAAACCCCCATGGTGGGAGCAGAGGTGGGACTCCAGAACCTGTGCAGGGGCTGCTTTGCTTTGCAGGCAAGGAAGGGCTTGGGCTGCTCCACTGCCCCTGTTTGCTTTGGGGTCACCGTTATTTTGGGGGGCAGTGCAGGGGGGAAGGGAGAAAGCCTGGGCTTCCCTCACCTGTGGGTGGGTTTTTCCCTGGCATGCAGGGGTTGGGCCTTCCTCAAGTCCCTGACAGTAATATGATTTTTGACCTTTTTTCTTGTTCGCCTTTTTGTCTGTAATCTATTTTCAATAAGTTGTTGTGTGTTTTCCTAGAGGAAGCGTTCTAGCTGGGGTCCAGTCTGAATGGGGAAGTGCTTGGGAGCAGCTGTGGCGTGGATGGGCCGTGCCCTTGGAGAAGGATGAGGACATCGTTTGGGACCAGGTTTTCTTCCAGTGGGGGATGGCGTCAGGTGGGTCCCGTCTGCTTGGCATGGTGGGATCAGAGTTTGGGGAGATGGCAGCGAGCACAGGAGCATCCTGCTCTGGGCAGCTGCTGAGGGCTGGATGTGCCGTGGCCGGCTGCAGGCTGGGCACATGTCCTGCCCTCCTGCTCTACTCCCAAAGGCAGCAGGGATGGGCAGCTCTGGGCACAGCTCTGGGCACGGCCAGCATGGCCTGGGCACCGCGGGTGGCTGGGACAAGGGGACAGGAGCCTTCAGCTGACGCGTGCTTTCTGGTTTCTGTACTTGCAGCCGGGCTCTGCGGGTGCTGAGGCTGCTCTGGGCTCTGCCAGGGCTCTGCTGGAGCTCAGCACCGGGCCGCAATCAGCCAAAGAAGAAATGGGGTGACCTGCAGCACAGACCTGCTGGAGCATTTCAGCAACACAGCTCAAGTGTGCAGAGTGTACACCTCCCAGGGAAAACATGACACCACCCCAAAATAAACTTGTTCAATAGCTTCTGAAATGAAATCAATCTGGGATGGCCCCAAATGACATTTTGCAGCTTGCTCAAGCTGTAGCTCAGTCTTTCTCTGAACAGTTCTCTCCCCCACCTGCCTTGTACTTCCCAACTGCTCCCTCTTTTCCCCCAGTGAGTTCCCAGCCCATGGCAGTCTCCATCACACTGTTGCATTCCTTGATGCCCCTCAACACGAGGAAGGCTGAGCCCCAGGCTTAGGGACTCATCCTGTCACGGGCTGAGGAGCAGCAATGTCTCAGAGGTCCAGTGGGATTTTAGTGTCATTCAGAGCTGCTCTCCAGCCCTCAGCTCTCCTCACTGCTCAGTTCCCACTCCCTTTTCCTCGTCCTTGCAGCAGGAGGAGCTCTGTGAATCCCCTTGAGCCTCCCCACTCTTCCCAGCCCACGCACCCACCTCAGTTAGGCTGAAGCTGCAGCTTCTCTGTCTCCTGTGGCACACCAGTCCAGTCCCCTGTGCGGGGAGCCCCAGCCCCAGAGCACAGCACTCAGCAGTGCAGTCCGGGCTGGAGCAGCTGCCCTGCAGCCCTGGCTTGGCTCTTTGTGGCAAGGGAATGCTCCCTGTTTGCAGCTGTCCCTGCAGGATGGCCCCAGGGCAGAGCCCAGCCAGGCTCCCACTGCAGCCCCTGAAGCTTGGGGCAGACAGTGATCCCAGAACTGAGGTTCACGGGGAGCACCCGGAGCTGTGGCTTGCAGTCAGTGTTGGCAAATGTTGTGTTCTCATCTCCTGCAGACTGTGGGGAAAGCCACCTGTGCTGCCAGGCCTGTGTGTGCCAGGCCTGTGTGTGCCAGGGGCTCTGTATCCATGGACAGAAGGCTCTGTGTGTGCCAGGGGCTCTTGGATGTCTCTGTACCCATGGACAGAAGGCTCTGTGTGTGCCAGGGGCTCTTGGATGTCTCTGTATCCATGTTCAGAAGGCTCTGAGTGTGCCAGGGTTTCCATAATGTCTCTGTGCCCATGGGTATGGAATAGCATGGACACTGAAAGTGTCAGTCCCGTTGCTTGCACGCTCCTTACTTTGTATACAAGACACATCCATGCACACCCCCATGTACAGATACATTAAAACATCAGGGAGGGACAGAGATTTCCCACAGAGCTCTAACTTGGGCATAACTCACCTTTTAGCCGGTGGCCAGGGGATTTTTTTCCCAGCTCTGTGTGAGAAGGTGTCCAGGAGCTGAAGGTGTCCAGGAGCAGCTGCTCCATTGCACTCTTGGAGAAAGCTCTTGGCTGGTTCAAAGCGCTGAAAGGCGTGCAGGGCAGAGAGGAGGCCACACCAAACACTGCTCCTGTTTCCACAGCTTCCCCTCTCCGTGTCCCAGAAGGAATTGGATGGACTGCGTTCTTCTCCCCGAGTTGTCTGGTTCAGCACCAGCAGCTGAGCACCAGGAGCTGAAGGAGCTGAAGCCTCAGGCCACAAGAGCTGGGCCTGAAGAGACTTTCTGAGCAAATGAATGCTGCTAACATGGACCTGGCTGAATGCAGCAGATGGAATCATGGAATTGTTACGTGTATTTTAGGTAATTCGTGCTTGTGAGAAATAGATGTATGAAATATGTTATATTGATAAGAAATATTCTGTAAGTTTTTTTAAGCACCCCAACAAGGACAGGAAGGTTGCTTCACAGTATTTCAAACCCGCAGCTGGCAGCAGGGAGAAAAGGACCTAATTTGCAAACGAATGGACGTGGCCGGCTCGGAGATGGGTGCTTTTCATCACTGGTGGGTTCCTTTGTCTCCCTGGTGCTACACTGCAGCTCCTGGCATGTAGATGTTAGCAAAAAGGATTCTCTTTGAGGAAAGATCTAATACTCAGATCCTTTGGCATTCATCATTTTTCAAGTGTCTTATGTTACATTTTACATATTTGTCGTGGTTTGACATGGAAATGAATTTTTTCAGGAAGTTGGGTCAAACCAATCAGTGGTCAGGTTTGGATATTGGCACACTATTTTGAATTCTTCTGATGAAAAGCACCTACTTGGCTGCAGGCTCTTTACTGCCAAGCTCTCAGCAGGGTGGCTGGCTGGAGGTTTGCTTTGTCCCTCATCAGCTTCAAGGAGAAACCATCTCACCACCACAGTGACTGCTCAATGTCCCAGTGCAGAATTTTTAAAACACGGGGCTTCTGTTCCTCTCCTATTCTCCAGCATTAGCCAAGGTATTTCAGAATGTTTGTACTGATTTGCTGAATCCCTCTGGACATTTAGAAAGTAAAACATTACTGAACTGCTTTGCTGGCTGCTTTTGTTTTATTGGTAGCTGCACATTTGAGCTGGTAAAACGGTTTGCTGTTGCTATTCCAAAATTTGTTCACTAACTTACCCTGCTATTCTATATGCTAATCTTTTTGTTTCTCTCTTCATTCTCTTTCCCTCACGCATCTCCATTCTCGTCTTTTTCTCATTTTATGAGCTAATTCCCTTTCTCTAATTCCCTTTTTCTGCGTCAAATCCCATATATAACAAAGTGTCTGAGATTTTACTCTGCAAGTTGTTGTATGTAATAAACTTCTGTATATCTTATCCAGCTGAACACAATGGCACCACTTACACGCCCTAAGTGACATGTACATGTTTGGAACGCCCAACGAGAAACACGCTGTAAGTAGTTGAGAGTGAGATAACCAGAACCATCAGGGAAATACATCTGAATACCGAACTCCAGGAGCACGATCGATCGGACAGGTTCTGTTCAACTTGCCACAGTGAAGGAACTCCACATGAATAGGTGCAGCCCAGAAAAGAAGAAAGTGACTTTGCCTCAGGCAAGAAAAACCATATATAAATCACTTGGACAGAACAGTCGGGGTGAACATAGGGGACCCTATGCTGTAGTGGTCAAACCTGTGTCTCACCCAGCGCCGATCCCAGGCTCGGCACTGACCTTTTTTTGATAGTGGCTTTTCGTTGTTATTCTCTAAATTTATATTTGGACAACTTAATAAATTTTCTTTAATTAATAAATTGGAGCATTCATTTATAACAATCTTGAATCCATCTATAACATACTAAAAATCCTAAAGCTTAAATTTCTTACCCATGTGACATACTAAACTCCTCTCTACAATCTCTACAATCTATTTCACACTTTTGTGGTTTCTAGTTTACCTTGAGGCTTTGGAAGTTTTCTCCATGAATGAGGGTCAAAGTCAGTGCTCCCCTGGGGGTCAGGACACCCCAGAGCAGACAGAGAAATACTCCTGGTGTCCTGGGTTTCCACATCATCCCTTCCTCCTTTATTCATTATACACAATTCACAAAGTTCTATTGTGACATTTGGGTCTTGGCCAGTCCTTTTCTGTAGGGTATTCAGTGTCACAGTGAGCAGCCAAAGGTGACATATTAGCATTGTCAGCCTTATTTCACATTATCAATTTTTAATTCTATCTGAAAAAAAAATGTATAATAATGTTCTATTTTTATATAACTGTTATTAATGATGATAATAATAATATTATATTTCACTTGCACAAATGAACCTGAGCTCAAGTTTTAACCTTCCTCTGTCCCTCCATGTGGGAGCATTCCAAAAGCAATTCTTCCTTCTGTTGGTGCTGTTTCCAATGTGCCATTTACAAACTTCACCCACATATTCCCAAACCCACAATTCTTTGCCTTCTTCCACATGCAATTTTTGGATGCATTTGAAGACATCCAGGGGTTCAGCCTCTTTTAACAGAGTGCCCCACTGCTGACACCAGTGCTCTGACCTCAGCCCACTCCAGAGCCAGGGAACTCCAGGGAAGGGCTTCCCATCTGGGAATTTCTGATGGAACTGATTCCTCACATTTACATTTAAAAAGTGACATTTTGTTGTGATCTGGCCAGGCTGTGCCAGTTTTGTTTCACCAGTGGGCAGGGTCAGCACCAAAGACACAGACACCAACTGAAGGACTCAGTGTCATTGACTGTAGCTCAAAGCAGCAAAGAATCCCAAAAGGAGCAGCTCAGCAATGCACCCAGCCAGCAGCACCAGAGATTGCAGCAGTGATTGAGAAAGATCCAGCAGCAGTTACCCTCAGGCTTTACCATGCCCCAGATCCACACAGCAGCTGGGGAAGCTGTCACAGCCAAGGGCTGCAGAGCCACTCCTGGACACTGGGAATTCCTGCAGGTGCCTCCAGCCACAGGTGGGGCTCCAGCCTCGCTGGGAGAGGGCCCAGCTCTGACAGTGCTGAATGAACAAACTGACAGCGCTGCTGGTGCGGGAACATCTGGTTTCATCCTCCTCCTGGGTTCCTCCCAAAGCCTGGCCAGGGCCCAAGAGGAACCAAGGGAGGTGACTTTGCCCATTCAGCCCCAGACAAGGCCAGATGTCAGATTTCATGGCCTTGTCTGGCTTCTAAACACAGAAAGGTCAATCCATGTTTCACTAATGAGTGGATACATCTATCACAGTGCTAATGACCATGCACATTTCATTAGTGAGCAGATACAAAGATAAGCTTTGGTTGGAAGGTTCATCCAGAGGCCACCTTTGGCTCAGGGCCTCACTCAGGGCTGTTGTCCAGGCCTTGGCACTTCAGGGACGTGGTTTAGTGCTGGGCTCGACACTGCTGGGAGACCGGCTGGACTGGATGAGCTCAGAGGTCTTTTCCAACAGAAAGGATTCTGTGATTCCATGATTCCATCTGCTGCATTCAGCCAGGTCCATGTTAGCAGCATTCATTTGCTCACAAAGTCTCCTCAGGCCCAGCTCTTGAGGCCTGAGGCTTCAGCTCCTTCAGCTCCTGGTGATCAGCTGCTCGTGCTGAACCTGACGACTCGGGGAGAAGAACGCAGTCCATCCAATTCCTTCTGGGACACGGAGAGGGGAAGCTGTGGAAACAGGAGCAGTGTTTGGTGTGGCCTCCTCTCTGCCCTGCACGCCTTTCAGCGCTTGGAACCAGCCAAGAGCTTTCTCCAAGAGTGCAATGGAGCAGCTGTTCCTGCTGCCGGGTCTGGCTCTCTCCAGTCTCTGACCTTGCCTGCTTTTGTCCCTCTTGCTGTGCCCTCTGCTCCCCCAGGGCTCGGTGGCTGCTGCCCAGGACTGTGGACTGGCGCAGATCCAGGGGTCGAGACCCTCCTTTCTCTGCCCTTGGAGCTGCCTGGGCACAGCAGCCTTTTCCATCTGGAAGCTCCCCATGGACAGGGAGTCCCCAGCTCTGTTCCTTGCACAAGCTCCAGGAGCCCAGGGCTGCCATCTCAAGTCCCTGCTGGCCCTGGGGCTCCCAGGTGCCTCAGGCTGCTGTGACACCGCTGCACACGGGAGGGAAGAGTGGCAGGGGCTGTGCTGAAAGTCAGCTCCACGTGCTGCTGCTGCTGGGGGTCATTTGTCCAGGCCTGCCCCAGAGCCAGGGATCAGATCCAGGCCCTGCTGCTGCTCCCTCGGGATCAGCCCCAGTTTGGGTGTTGCTGTCAGGGCCAGCAGAAGCGGTGGCTGCAGCAGCGGGTGCTGACCGTGCCCCAGTCCCTGGGACTGGAGGGGTCCCTGGGCTGGGGCTGGGAGCGAGCTGCTCCAGCCCGGAGTGCACTGCTGAGTGCTGTGCTCTGGGGCTGGGGCTCCCCGCACAGGGGACTGGACTGGTGTGCCACAGGAGACAGAGAAGCTGCAGCTTCAGCCTAACTGAGGTGGGTGCATGGGCTGGGAAGAGTGGGGAGGCTCAAGGGGATTCACAGAGCTCCTCCTGCTGCAAGGACGAGGAAAAGGGAGTGGGAACTCAGCAGTGAGGAGAGCTGAGGGCTGGAGAGCAGCTCTGAATGACACTAAAATCCCACTGGACCTCTGAGACATTGCTGCTCCTCAGCCAGTGACAGGATGAGTCCCTAAGCCTGGGGCTCGGCCTTCCTCGTGGTGAGGGGCATCAAGGAAGACAACAGTATGATGGAGACTTCCATGGGCTGGGAACTCACTGGGGGAAAAGAGGGAGCAGTTGGGAAGTACAAGGCAGGTGGGGGAGAGAACTGTTCAGAGAAAGACTGAGCTACAGCTTGAGCAAGCTGCAAAATGTCATTTGGGGTCATCCCAGATTGATTTCATTTCAGAAGCTATTGAACAAGTTTATTTTGGGGTGGTGTCATGTTTTCCCTGGGAGGTGTACACTCTGCACACTTGAGCTGTGTTGCTGAAATGCTCCAGCAGGTCTGTGCTGCAGGTCACCCCATTTCTTCTTTGGCTGATTGCGGCCCGGTGCTGAGCTCCAGCAGAGCCCTGGCAGAGCCCAGAGCAGCCTCAGCACCCGCAGAGCCCGGCTGCAAGTACAGAAACCAGAAAGCACGCGTCAGCTGAAGGCTCCTGTCCCCTTGTCCCAGCCGCCCGCGGTGCCCAGGCCATGCTGGCCGTGCCCAGAGCTGTGCCCAGAGCTGCCCATCCCTGCTGCCTTTGGGAGCAGAGCAGGAGGGCAGGACATGTGCCCAGCCTGCAGCCAGCCACGGCACATCCAGCCCTCAGCAGCTGCCCAGAGCAGGATGCTCCTGTGCTCGCTGCCATCTCCCCAAAGCTCTGATCCCACCATGCCAAGCAGACGGGACCCACCTGACGCCATCCCCCGCTGGAAGAAAAGCTGGTCCCAAACAATGTCCTCTGTGGATATTCTCAGTTCAGTCAGAGAGAAAAAGAGAAGGTTTTCTAACCAGGCGAGAGCCTGGGAGACAGTTGGGAGAGAATGTAAATAATTCTCTAATCTCTCTTGTTGTTCACATTGTTTATCGATAGGTTCTGCCACCGTGCGTCATTCACTGCACACCAATGGTGTGAGATGTTTTTACTCTAGGACCAACGAAATTAGTCCACACTATGTTCTCTATAAATAGAGTGGTGCATTTGAAATAAATCAGAGTTCATTCTCTTTGCCTTTGATTTGGAGTCATTTTCGTTCCCGTCCTGCTCTACGGCGACACTGCACTACCAAGATTGTGGCCCCCAAATCCATCAGTATTTATGTCTCCAGCTGCTTGCACCAATGGCAGGGAACGTCCTCAACAGTGCTGGGGCACAAAGTTACCTTCCACAGGTCATCTGACAGGGCCTTTTTCTCCCTGTGCTTCCTGTCTTTCTCCTTGTCTCCTACTTGCAATTTTGACAGGATTTATTCTTATTTTCTCTTGATCAGTGCTAAAATGCATGTTTCTCTTCCAAGTTTCAGTTTGTTTAGTGATCCTGCCAAGCCTTTTCTCAGAAGCCTTTTTAATGAAATTGAGAGTCAATTTCATCAATTTTGGTGATTCCCTGTGTGAGTTACACAAATCTCCTGTTAATTAGGGCACCACTTAGGAAGGTAGAAAGAGAAAAAGGATCTTTCTGTATGTCAGTTCAGTAGTGGAATATTCATGGATAGAGGGAGTGATTAGCTGAATTTTACATGTACTCCTAACCTGAAAGTGCAACAGCTAACTTGGGGAGAAATTAGAGCCAGATCTCTTCTTCTACCAGCCGGAATTCAAATGTAAAGGAAATACAGCAGGGTGAGAATGTTAGTGCTCAGCTCCTAAAGTGCCTTGTTAAGGTGTTGTTAGAGTAATGGAGATAAACATCTGGGTTCCCATTCCTAATTGTCACTTTAATTGGCTCTGAAAACAGCAGAGATGTGCACATCACACTTATCAATCCATTTGGGGATGTTTTAGGTTTGTAATGTAATAGCTTTTTAGATCTCTAGACAATGCTTCCAGGAGACTAAATGACTGAATGACTTTCTCCTTTTCTCCTCAGTCTTTGCATTCCTGTGCACCAGAGATCTTCAGTGAATGTGTTCCACTCTACTCCAAGCTGAATCTCTCAGCTGTGTTTACAGTGGTTGTCTGTGGGTCTCTTCCGCACAGCGCAATTTTACAATCTTCATTCCTTTATATCTCTGTTTTCCTGCTCTCTGTGTTATCACAGTTGTTCAGCAAGTTTTCTTTCCAAGAATACTAATCACAATATCCCAAAGGAATAAAAAACGGTTGGATATTTGTTCCCCAAGTATTTACAAAAGAACAACTTAAAAACCTGTATAAATGCTGGATGCAAATTGCAAATAAAAATTAACTTGAGAGTTCTCCCAAAAACCTTAAGAAAAAAACCCCATGTATTCAATAAAAACAGATAATTCATCTGCAGAATACGAAAAGGGGCATGTTCTAGAAGAGAAAATTTGTACAACAGTGCTGCACAGAATGAGATGCTTTCAAGCTTTTTGCACTTCAGGGGCAGTATCATTCTCTGAACTGTAATGCTCTGCGCATGTTCTGCTCACCATGGCAGCTTTCTGCTCTCCCCTGGTACAGATCATCCTCCCAGCAAAGGGTGAGTGCAGCCACCACAACTCCCAGCACCGTCCCACACAGCAGGAACCTGAAGGAGAGAGATGGCTTTCACCAGCTGCTGCGTGTTCTAATACTGCCACCTCTCAGCTGCTGAAAGCCTGAATTTCTGTGCCTTTTTCTCCTTCCCCAAATGTTACATTTTGCACCCCAAACCTGCAAACCATTCCTCTCATCAAAGAGGAATGTCTACCCCACCTGTATTTCAATGCCACCACTTGGCTCAGCCTCCTTTCCTTAGACCTACAACTTTTTTCCCAGTGTGTGAAATGCCTCCTCTTTAGAAAGGCATATTCCAGAACTTAGCAGAACAGCAGGGGTGATGCATGGATTGAGAGCAGCCCTGTGGGGAAGGACTGGGAGATCCTTGAGAAGGAAACATTGGCTATGAGCTGTGTGCTTGCAGCCCTGAAAGCCCTCTGTGGCTGTGTCTAAAGAGGGATGTCCAACAGGTCAGGGGAGGGAGTTCTGCCCCTCTGCTCGAGGGAAAGCCAGGAACAGGATGCCCATGGCTGTTGTGGATGTGCCCTCATTGGGAGTGTTCAGGGTCAGGTTGGATGAGGGTCTGAGGAGTGAGGTCTAGTGAAGAGTGGCCCCGAGCATAGCGGGGGGCTTGGACTAGATGATCTCTAAAAGTCCCTTCCATCCCCACCCTTTCTGTCATTTCATCATTTCAGGGCCCACGGGACAGGAGAGAAAAAGAAATGAAATGGGATCATGGCAGCAAGTTAATGGGGGGATATTCTGGGCCACAGATGCGCAAGGAACTCAAGATCAAACCAGCACCTTGGCCAAGAGTCCTCTTAAAGCATGAAATGTACCTCCTGGGGTGCATTAGTTACCCCAGGAAAAAGGGAATATTTTGGTACTCTGAAATTCCAGCTGCTGCCTGCACATTTAGACCGTTAAAAGTCCAATTCCAAATGAAATGGAATATAACTGCATAGTTTAAGAGGCACTTTCTCAAGCAAGGAGAAACACCCTCCCCATAACAACACAAAGAAGTCCTGATGAACAAACTTCCGTCTTTTTCCTTGTGTATTGTTAAGCACCAAAGTATGGCAATGGACATCCTCCATCTGCACAGGTTTGAAGAGAGATCTCTGCACCCTGAGGCAGAGCCACATGGTGGTTGCACACAGCATCCTTGCCTCACAGCAGCCAAGCCTCAAACCAGGAGCAGTTAGTTCCAAGTGAAGAAAGAACTGCTTGGGCTGATGACTCTCAGGGATGACAACAGCCAGAGGCAGGAAGGGATGATGGCACAGCATGGCCCACGCGGTGATGGGTCCTGGGCTCTCCAGAGTCACGACAGGGTTCCTCTGGCCCTTGTACCCCACTCTGCTGGGACAGCAACTCCAGGTCGTTCCTGAGGCTCTGGAAAGGAGCACAAAGGCACTGAACTCCAGAAACACAAACTTGGGAAGTGCAGAGGGACCCGGCACTGTGGGCAAGTGCCAGCGGGAGTGGATGGGGCTGGAGCAAAACATTCCTTCCTGCTTCTCCCCGAAGCAGGGACACAACCCTGTCCCATGGAGGGGGACACTCTCACCCCGGGCTGGCCACCAGCACCCAGGTTCTCCAAATCCCAGCACTGCCACGGAAAGGCAGTGACAGGAGGAGACATCATCCAGCCACAGGCCGTTCATGCTGACAGCTCCCACCACTCCGCTCCTCACAGAAAACCTTGGCAAGGTGTCAGGAGCAGGGATGAGACACGGCCATGGACACATGACACAGGTGGCCAAGGCGGAGCAATATGGAAGTGCAGAAGTTTTCTTCTTTCTCCTATCAACATGCACTGGCGTGGACATGGCCTCCTGATGGAGGGTGACATCACCGAGCGCAGGATTGTGACATGTCCCCCCTCGCTGCTTAAATACAGACGTGGGCAGAGCCGGTGCCAGTCTGGCTCTGGCCTGAACTCCTACCGAGCCTGACTGCGAGGTGTGGAGGGTCAAGCCAGGTTTCTCTGGTGCTGAGTGGTATGGGCAGCTTAATTGTCTTCAAGGCCAATCTTACCTAAGAAGAAGTTGCCTGGACTTTCATTTGTCTCAATGTCAATTCCACTCTTGGAGTTTTTCCCAGCTTTGTCCTTCCCAAGGCTTTTTGTGCTAAAATATCTCAATACTCCATCCTGGATCTTATGAACATCTGCGAACAGCTGTTTTGTGATGCTAATTACATATCACTTTCCCCTATTACTTTTTAACAAATATTTTCTAAAATTATCAATATAGTTACAATTATTGGCACAAATCATATTCATTTATCACATCTCTATCTGGCTTTGTTTGAAGGTGTAGGCCCAAAGCAAACTCCCTTAGTTCCTCCCTGAGCCCTGGCCAAGAGGAGAATGAAACCAGATGTTCCCGCACTAGAAGTTGTGGTAGCTTGTTTATTCAACAGTATAAAATCTGGGCCCTCTCACTTGGCGCAAAGTTGGCGGCCTCGCCTGAGGGTGGGCGAACCACATCGGAATTCCCAGTTACTGGGAGTGCTTCTCCAATCCCTTGGTGTGACAGGGCATCCCCAGCTGACGTGTATGTCAGGACAATGGTCAAGTATTAGGGTAACTGGTGATGTATCTTTCCGAATCCCTACAGGCAATCTTTTCTAGTAATAATCAGGTGCATTGCTTAGCTTATCCTTTTGTACTTCTGTGCTGCTTTGCCCTACAGTCAATGACACTTCTTCCTTAAGCTGGGGTGGGTGTCTTTGGTGCTGACCCTGCCAGCAAGCCATTCCCTTCAGAATTGGACTCGGTGGATCCCTTCCAACACAGAACATTCTGTGATTCTGTGATCACTTCTACAAAGTTTGCTCAGAATGAGTTTCAGCTAAAACACTTGGAATTATTTGCTGAAATTAGAGTTGGTAGATGGAACTCTTGTTGGTAAACAATGGAGGGAGAGAACAGCTTCATGTGGGTTTTTGGGGCGTTGCCCCAATTTTGTGGGTTCCTCCCTCCATTTTGGGATTTCACACCTCCGTTTTGGGGGTCTCCACCCAGCGATTTTGGCTTCCACTCCTTCCACTTTGGGGTCCCCCTTTACTTTTGTGCACCCCATCCCCATGTTCCACACATGCCCAGCGGCCCCAGTGTGCACTGAACGGCCAGCAAGGGACTGGGGAATGCTGGGACCCACAGTGATGTCAGTCATCCCTCCTGGTTACACACAGGACTCCTCGGCCCTTTTTGGGGTGCCCTGGAGTGCCAAGGCCACGGGGAGGAAATGTCTTTGCTGCCATGCTGGGCAGGATCTTGCTTGGCCCATTGTGGCCTCATGTCCCCTGTCTCTCATTGTCCTCTGACAGCCCCTGTGTCCCTGCACCCCTCTCAAGAGCAGGACTTTGGTGCCAGCACCCCCAGGCTCCAAATCCCCGCGTTGGCTCTGTCCCTATGGTATCCCCACGCGGCCGTTGCGCCGGGGCCGTTGTGGCGACAGCCGGCGAGCGGCGCCATGGCGGAGCTGCCGCTGCCCGCCGGGCTCAGAGCCAGCGCCTTCCCCGCCAAGCTGTGGCGCCTGGCGAACAGCCCCCGCGTCCGCTCCGTGCGCTGGGACAGCCGGGCCCGGGGGCTGCTCATCCACCGCTCCCTCTTCGAGCGGGAGCTGCTCAGCCCGGGCGACGCCCGGGGCCCGGCCCCGCACACCTTCAGGGCCACGCAGTTCCGCAGCTTCGTGCGCCAGCTCTACCGCTACGGCTTCCGCAGGGTGCCGGGCCGGGTTGGCTCAGCTGCGCCGGGCGATGCCGGGGCTTGGCTCCACTACAGCAACCCCTGCTTTCGCCGCGACCGCCCCGACCTCCTGCTCCGCATCAGGCGCCGGAGCGCGGCCAACAGGCAGCGGCCGGCGGTGGGGCGGGAGGGCCGCAGGCGCCCGCCCCGCGGCTCCCAGCAGCTCCCCGGGGCGCGGCCGCTGCCGCACGGGCGGGACGGGCGCAGTCGCTTCCAGCCGCTCTCCAGGGAGCGGCCGCCGCTGCCGCCCGGGCGCCCGCCCAGCGGCTTCCTGCTGCTGCACAGGGAGCGGACGCTGCCGGACGGGCGGGAGCTGCGCAGCCCCCGGCCTGGCCGCTTCCAGCCGCCCCCCGGGCAGCGGCCGCTGCTCGCCCGGTGCCCGCCCTGCGGCTTCCACCTGCTGCACAGGGACCGGCCGGTGCCGGCCCGGCGGGAGGGGCCGAGCCGCTTCCAGGAGCTCTATGGGGAGCGGCCGCCGCCCGCCGAGCGGGAGCTGCTGCGCATCCCGCCCTGCGGCTTCTTCGGTTTCTACGGGGAGCCGCTGCTGCCGCTCGGGCGGGAGGGGCCTCGCAGCCGCTTCCAGCAGCTCTACGGGGGGCAGCTGCCTCCCATCGACCGGGAGGTGCTCAGGATCCAGCCCTGCAGCTTCCAGCAGCTCCACAGGGAGCAGCAGCCCCCAGCCCACGACCCACGAGGTAGGAAAAGAGTTGTAGCCTTGCTTTTCCAAAAGGTCCTGAAAAGTGACTGCTTGAAGTATTTTTCCACAAGGCTTTGTCATTCTCGGCCCAAAATTCTCAAGCTTATTTAGAAGGGGCACCTCGAAAGGCAAAAGATTCTCTGCCTGGTTTTCTTGCCTGCTTCCTGTGATGTTTGATCCAAGGCAGCAACAGAGATCTGTGTCCCAGAGCCACATTGTGGAGTGTGACCAATGTCTTTGGATTCTTGCAGCCACCTCGGGCACTTCAGCCCCCAGCGCTCCACCTGGCAGTGCAGGTTGTGCAGCATCTACGGCTTCCGGCTCAGCCTGGAATGTACCTGGTGAAGAGCAGTTGCCACCAGTGGATCTTGGCTTTGTCGTCGAGCAAATGATCCGGGAGATCAGGAGATCCCTGCCTGAAAGGTCTCCCTCTGCTCAGGTAACCCATTGGAGGGGAATGGAAGAGGCTGGGCTGAAAGCTTTTGAACGCTGTTACATGGAGAAGGAGAGTAACCGTATCCTTGATGTGATTCCAGCAAAATACTGAATGATCTTTAGTTTTCTTTTTTTTCTATTGTTCTTTCAAGGGCAATATGAATGTTGCCCCTGAGTCTTCAGGAGGGGAGCCTGTGAACCGGGCTGCAGCAGAGGAAACTTCATCTGGCACCGAGAGCTGCGAGAACAGTTCCCCAGAGCCCGAGGAGCCTGGTAAGGACAGAGCCCCCGTTGGTTTAGAGAGGTGTGAGACGGCTGCTCTGAGCCTGCCTCTGGCAGGAAGGGAGACGAGAAGAGTTGAGCTCTTGTCTGCAGGGTTGGTGCTTCATGGTGCCTTTAGTTCAAAGGCACGTGCTCAACCTGCCCGAGCCCTTCCCTCCACGCTTCGCCAGAGGCTTGGGCACTGAGTCCTCTGCTGTGGCAAGAGAGCAGGGAATAAACCTGACCTTGTGGGAGTTGTGCCACCAAGCTGGGTGTCCCAGTCTGGTTCATACCTCAGCCCCCAGCAGCCTTCAGCCATTTCAGTGAGGACTGTGGTCTCTCTGTCACTGGGACTGTCTGTGTTTCAAGCTCTCGTGGGTGCCATTTGCACTGTGGGTGCTGAGACTTTATTAGAATACTTAAATACTTTACACAGTTCCGTTTGGAAAACTTGGAAGGATCCCTGTTCTTTATAGAGCAGGCTTCAAATTGCCAAGTGAGAGTCTGCCTTTCAGGCCATCTTTTAATGTCCCTGATAGAAGAACAATTGGTGCTCAAGGGACACTTGCACAAGGGCCAGGATTGTCTCAGAGTTCCCTTTGCTTCCCAGATCCCGTGTGATCAACTTGTCCAGGAGGGCTGCCCTGTGTGCCAGGAAGAGACAGAGGGAGAGCCTGTGACCATTGGGCAGGTAGAATTCCTCTGTCTCTAGTTATATTTCTAGATGTGTATAGTTCTATTTATTGATATATGTAGTTGTATTTATAGGTTTATGTAGTTATATTTATCTATCTACATAGATATTTGTCTAGTTAATTTATTTTTAGTTTTAGGTGTATATATTTATATTTTTTGATGTGCAGTTATAGTTGTAGATGTCCATAGTTGCATTTATACATGTGTATAGTTACATTTACATATATATAGTTATATTTGTAGATAGGCATATTTATATTGATATATGGGGGTTTAGTTACATAGATTGATATCTGTATAGGTGTAGGCCTCTTTTTAACCTTTTCCCCTGCTCTGCTTCCTCCCTCACCTCTTGCTTTTCCCCCGTGCCCCCTGTGTTCCCTGTCCCTGTGCTGGGTCCGAGCTGGCGGCCGGGCCGGGCGGAGCAGCAGTTCCAGCCCCGGGTGTCCCTGGAGCGGTGGGAGCTGCCGGTGGCCCCAGGCAGTGTCCCCTGAGGAGCTGCTGAAGGACGGTGAGACTGAGGGGGCTGAGGGGGCGGTGACGCTGAAGGGACGGTGACCCTGAGGTGCTGCTGGGGCTGAGGGCTGTGGGGCAGCCGAGGGCGATGGTGGCACTGAGGTGACAGGGAAGTGGCACAGGCCGAGGGGTGGCGGGTCTAGGGGGACGGGATGGGTCAGAAGGGACTGAGGGGCTGAGAGGACTGTGAGGGGCTGAAGAAACTGAAGGGGGCTGGGGGTTTGCCGAGAGCATGGCGGGGCTGAGGGGATGGAGGGGGCCGGCAGGGAGCACAGAGGGCTCCGGGACTGCAGCTCTGCCAGGCCTTGGAACCAGTTGCAGAGCCTCCGCTTTTGCCACGGCTGCAGTGGAGACCTTGAGGACAGCCGGAGACTGACGGGAGCCAGCAGGGAGAAGCTGAAGGCCAGCAGCAAGAGCAGGGAACGGGGACCTGCTGCTGCCACGCTGGAGAGAGCCCGGGTGAGGCCCCAGGGCCGGGGAAGCAGGGTGGGGCTGAGGGTGGCGTGGGCTGTGGCCGTGGGCACTGCCCGGCGGGGCAGCAGCGGGCCCTGCCCGTGCCAGGGCTGCTCAGCGCAGCTGCCCCGGCCGGCACAGGGGCTGTCCTTGGGCAAGGCAGCTGTGCCGGCAGGGCCCGGGAGCTGTGCCGGCCGTGCCGGGCTGCCGGGGCTGCGGGACAGTCCCGCCATGGCTGCGCTCACCGCAGCCTGGCCTGCTCGGCTGCTTTTTCTTTCTGACCCTCCTGGGGAGGCTCTGAGATCTTCCCTTCCCTGATGAAAGTGCAGCTGCTGCCAAGGAAAACGTCCCCATACTGACTCAGTGCTCCCTTTGCTTCCCAGCTGTGCCATCTGCCGTCCCTGTCCAGGAGAGCTGCTCTGCACGGGAGGAAGAGCCCGAGGGAGAGGCTTTGAAGATGGGGCAGCAGCAAGAGCAGGGAACGGGTGTTATAAGTTAAAGTAAATAATTTGTCTGATCCTTTAGGGATTGATAAAAAGAATTTTATTGATTACAGCAAGTAATGACAAGCAAACAGCGCTGGGAGCAGACGGGGAGTCAGTGCTCCGCCAAGGCTCACACCGCTTCCCTTTTCCCACGGTCCTTTATTCTCCCCCTTCTTCCGCGTTTGTGGCTTTTCCGGTAGTACTCTGCGCGTGCGCCTCCAGTTGCTAGGGGGTCGCCGCCTGCTCTCTGGTGGTCGTGTGGATGAAGGCTCTCCTCCTCTTCCTCGCTGGGGGTTTATGACCCTGTAACAATCTTTCCATAGATGGTTACACACCTCCCGACCCTAGTTGTACAATCAACTTAAGGAGTCAGCATATCCTCGGGTTTCCTGTTATTCACAAAAAACCTCTTCCTTTGCCTGAGTTCCTGTTTAATGATGAACAAAGAGACTTCTCTTATCTGTTACAAGGGGTCTGGAACACAAGTCCTGTGAGGAATGACTGAGGGAGCTGGGGTTGTTTATCCTGGAGAAGACTCAGAGGTGACCTTATCACTCTCCACACTCCCTGTAAGGTGGTTGCAGTCAGGTGGGGGTCGGTCTCTTTCTCCTCACAGCAACTGACAGAACCAGGGGACAGTGTCTTAAGCTGCACCAAGGGAAATTTAGGTTTTATATTAGAAAAAAAGTTTTTTATGGAAAGGGTGATAAAGTACTGGAATTGTCTGTCCAGGGAGGTGGTGGAGTCACCATCCTGGGATGTGTTTAAAAAAAGACTGGATGTGGCACTCAGTGCCATGGTTTAGCTGAGGTGGTGTCAGGGCATGGGCTGGACTTGATGATCTTAAAGGTCTCTTCCAATCCAGCAATTCTGTGATTGTGTGACATCACAGACCAGGTTGTGACATCATATAGTTGGCTGTGACATCCCTGGTTTATTATGTGACATCACAGAGCAGGATGTGACATCACAGGATGCTTGTATGACATCACAGAGCAGAGCGAGCTGTGAGGTCAAAGAGTGTGCTGTGACATTATAGGGTGGCTGTGTTCCATCACTGAAGGTGTTGTGACATCACAGGGTGGGTCTGTGAGCCCACAGAGGTGCTGTGTGACATGTTAAGTGAGTTCTGCCATCACAGAGCAGGCTGTGACATCACAGAGCAGGCTGTGACATCACAGAGGAGGTTGTGATGTCACAAAGTCGGCTGTGACATTACAGGCTGGCAGTGTGACATCACAGAACGGGCTGTGAGGCCACAGAGAAGACTCTGCCATCATAGAAAAGGGCTCTGTGACATCACAGAGCAGCTGTGTGATGTCACAGAGAAGGCTGAGACAATACAGAGTGGGTTGTGACATCACAGAGCTGACTGCGAAACCACAGAGCAGGCTGTGACATCACAGCGAGGCTGCATAACTTCACAAAGGTGGCTGTGACATCATAGAGCTGGCTGTGACATCACAGGGTGTCTGTGAAATCACAGGCTGGGCTGTGACATCACAGGGAAGATTTTGTGACATCACAGAGCAGACTGGCACCTCAAAGAGCAGGGTGTGACCTCACAGGACACCTGTCTGATATCACAGGTGGCCTGATACATCTCAGAGTGGGCTGTGTGACATTACAGGGGCTGTGTGACATCACAGGGGCTGTGTGACATCACAGGGGCAGTGTGAGGTCACTGGGGAGGTCACTCCACCCCAGACCCCCCTCCCAGTTCCCCCAGAGAAGTCCAACGCTGCTCATGCACAGCGGGGTCCCCTGTCCCCCCGGGTCCCCCCGCCCCCGGCGCCGCAGCCTCCCCCAGAGGATGTTCCACGAGATCGACCCCAGAGCCTGACACGGGGACAGGGGCTGAGACTTTGGGGGGTGGGACAGGAGGACAGGAACCCACCGGCAGTGTCCCCGTGTCACCCAGGGCCAGAGCCTGGGCCAGGGCTCCTTCACCCTGTTACCAATGAGGGCTTGAGAGCGCTGAAAAAATCCCCAGCAAGGAATCAGCAAAAACCAGATTTAATATTAAGTGACAGCACCACAAAGTTCCTTGGCAAGAGTCACTCTGCTCCTGACTGGACACTGCAGGCACACCAAGGAAACAAAGCAACAACAAAACCAAACAAAATCCAGGCAATCAAACCAGAAATGAGCTGAGACCTGGGGCTTTCATTGCTATGGAAAAGAACTGTCCTTCTCGTCCAGGTGCCCATGGCCAGAACTGGGATTTCACCTCCAACACTGCCTGTTGTGACAGACTGGAGGAGATTGTTGGCTGGAAACATTTCATGTGTGGGGAGGAAGGGGCAGGTCCAGCCTTGCCCTGCCCTGGAATCCCAATCCCCCCCGAGCCTCTATCCCAGCCCAGCAGTGTCTGCCAGTCCCTGGCACAGCACAGGCAATGCTCCACAGCCACCTCTGGAGCCCCCAGCCCAGCTCCTGAGTGACCAAATGACCCCAAGTCCCACCTGGGGGAAGGGCCCAGGAACACCAAGGGGTATTTATGGCTGAGCACAAGGCAAGCACACGTCTTGACTCTACCTCCTCTTGGAATTTCTATTTTTTTTAGAACCACTGGAATCTAGGAGTTGGTAGCTCTGTGTGTGCTTCTCTAAATCATATTTTTCTCTATTTCTGTGTCTTCTTGTGAATTTTGATTAACTTAAAATTGAACAGGTTTAGAGTTTGTGATGTTGAATGGGCCAAGTTAATGCTTTGAGAAGTGTTTTTGTTGATTAAATGTTGTATAAGACATTTTGCCAAAGTTTCTCTGCTCTTCTAAAGTTCCCAATAAAGGCTGTTTTGTTGTTTTGAGCTCCTGAGAATCTCTTGTTGGTATTTCTCCAGTGCATCCAACTCAGAGGACACAAACAATTGCAATTCCTCTTAAATGTCTCCTTGAGATAATTGTTTGAGGGATGGGGATCATGGCTTGTGTGTCCTGCTTGGCACAGCCCAGGCAGGGCTTTCACAGCCCCATTCCACACTCCATTTCCCAGCTGGAGCCGCTGGTGCCTCTGAGTTCTGCTGCCCCAGCCCCAGGGACGCTCTCCTTGTCTGCCCATTCCCCCACGGTCTCTGGGCAGGGATGGCCTCAGTGGGGGCTGCTGACATCCTCAGCACCTTGGAGGCTGCTGCTGAATTTTACTGCTCCAGAGGCTTCTTCAGCCTTCCGCTCTTCAGTTCAGGAATTCAGTGTCCCAGAGCTCATTAACATTCAAAACACCTTAACAAGCCAAGCCTCTGGGAATAATGTAAATGTTCAAATCATTTGTGGTTAATTAGCCCAATTACAGAAGCCTCTTCAAAGTGATTACACTAGATTTAAAAAGACAGTGAGAAAAGATTTTTCAGGTCCTGTTTAGGTTTTTTTTTCCTTGTTTTTACATTAATAAGTGCACTCTCCAATTGACACTGAATCCAAGTACCTCCTCATGCAGTTGGAATAGATATGAAAATCAAGACCCTTCATGGCTGACAATCAATCAGACTCTGTCCCTACCCCCACCCCACCATCTCCCCCATCCAAGCCCTGGCACTCAGAGCAGCCTTGTGCAAATCTGAGCTCCCTCCAGCCCAGGCTGCACCTGCAGGTTTCAGCTCCTTGGCTCCAACTCCCACCTGCTTTCCTTGGAGAAGGAACTGCCCGAGACACAGAGGGATGTTCATTTCTTGTCAGCCAACAAAGCCAAGGGAAGGCACAGCTCCATCAAATGCAAAAGTCATTCCTCTGCTGGATATTAACTCCACTGTGCACAGCAGACAGTCTCAGAGCAATGGAAAACACCTTCTGAGCCCAGCACAGATCCCAAGGCCCCCCAAACCCTCCCTGCCCCGATTCTGCCCAGATTTGCTCTTTGCACACACGAGTCACAGGCTGAAGTCAGGAGCTCCCTCCATGCCCAGAGGGAAGAAAAGAGGGAAAGTGGATGAAGAGCTCTCCTGTGCAGAGCCAAGGTCCAAATCCCCCTGCAGTGGGAACCACAACTCATCAGGTTTGTGTCCTTTGGGCTCAGGGATGGTGACACTCAGAGGCACAGAAAGGTTTCTTGCCAAGAAACACAAGCTGAACATTTGAACAGTTTAATAACCATCCCAGCTCTTCCCTCAGCTCTCTGTGATGTCCCAGCAGGATCTGACATGTCCCCCATTCCCAAGGGATTTCTGTACAGGAACAGTTTTAGACAAAGACACAAGAAAAGGTAATTCTATGATAGATATGAACACTAATAAGGATGTTGACTAATATGATATTTTTTTGAACTTCGGAAAGATTGGACCACTCCCTGAAGCTCAAAGCATGAAACCAGTCAGGTGAGAGGCACTTGAATGACCAGAAAGCATCTGGAGGAGAAAAACTTGGAGCAATAGGAAGTACATAGATCCAGCTGGTCGAGTGAAGAGATTTCCTTAAACAAGGCCATTTAAACAGGAGAGTGGGAAACACCTGAAGGAAGAGAGAGATGATATAATAAACAGAATATTGGTGACTCAAGTAGACAGGAAGATCAGTATTTCTTCTTCTCCCATCAGTACACTTCCAGGAAATTCCTGTTCCTGGAGGGAAAACTTTGCTATTTCTTAAAAATACTCAAGTGACCTAGATAATAAAAATGTGCCTGTATATTATTAAAATAAAAGATATTACAACTTTTGCCCCGTTTCCAGGCAGACATCAGCTGTGTGCCCATGACCAGGCAGTGCCACTTGTGCCCTGAGCTGCCGAGCTGGGATTGGATCTCTCAGAGAGGAGCTGAGGGAGAGCAGAGCACCTTGCAAGCTGCAGGTCCCTGCCAGCCCCACAGGGCTCCTGTGCCATCAACATCTGCTCTGCTCCAGCCTGAAACAGGGCCCAGCATGGTGCCAGGACCATCAGAGAGCTGAGGTGTGTGCTGGAATTCAATGCCCTCCCCATGGCGCAGCAGCCCTGCATTTCCCTGCTCCAGCCTTGGTCTCCAGCACAGCCATGGAGGCTCTTTGGGCTCCTGAGTGTTCCTGCTGTGTCCATGCCCCCAAGGGCACAGAGCAGCCTCCTCTCTCGGGCACTTGCCTGTTTTCCATGCCTTGCACAGGCGCTGGCCCTGCCCCACAAGGCCTGGGCTGAGTCCTGCCCTGCACGCTCAGCCAGGCTGGGATGGACACTGATGGTTTCTGTGCCAGGCTCTCTGAGCCCAGCCCAGCTCCCTGCAAGCTCTGCCAGCTGCCCTGAGCTCTGTGCAGCACCAAGGGCCTCTCCCCAGCACAGCCCAGCCGGCTCTGGCCCCACAGCTCTGCTCAGCCCAGGCTGCTCTGGCCACTGGCCCCACGGCCTCAGCCCCTGGCCAGGGCACAGCAGCAGCTGCAGCTCAGCCAGGACTCAGCCCCAGCCATGGGGGAAGGGGCTTGGCCAAGGCCAAAGGAGGCTCCCTGGGTGCCCTGCTCCCCTCGGGCTGAGGTGCTGAGAGCTCTGCAGCCCCTGCTGCCATCCCATCTGCCCAGGCCAGCACAAGAGCCCGGCCTTGGGGCCCTCCAGAGCTGCTCCTGCTCCAGGCCCAGGGCCCATCCCAGAGCTGGGGAAGCCACAAAGCTGTCTTAGGGTGACGTTATGGTGCTTGTATCCCCAGTCATGTGTTCTGTTTATGCCTGATATTATATTCTGCGCCATCAGGACTGACTCTGAAAAGGAAGGATTGTTTTGTCTTTTTATCAGCCGGCTCACCTCCCCCCATGGTCTGTGTATAGGAGAGGCTTGGCTTGCTTGCTTGCTTGCTTTTCGCTTTCCTTTTGCTTTTGCTTATTAGTTAGTTTAGCTAGGCTAGGCAGTCCAATTTTTACCCTGGATTGGTTTTTTTCCTCCTTCCCTTTCCCTTTCCTGAATATCATCTGAACCTGCTCCGGACCGGGACCTGGGAAACACCAAGAGACACCGAGAGCCTGCATTTTGTGACCTGCAGCAGCCATCCCCTGCACCGGAGACCGAGAACTGGGTGACCACTCCCAGGAGAGACTTTCCGAATTTGTCATCTCTTCAGAACAGTGAAAGAGTTTTGTCATCTGGTGTTTTTGTACTGGGGAGTGTTTTGCTTGTTAAATAAACAGGTTTTTTTTCCACTACTCTCCCAGGGAGTTCTTCCCAAACCAGGTGGAGAAGGGGCCGTGAAAGTTTGCTTTCTGGGGGCTCCTTCCGGAGGTCTTCTCCCAGATTTGCCCTAATCTAGGACAATCTAATCTGTGCCCATTTCTGTTCATTGCTTCTCTGATGGGGATGGAGCCTCAGCCACTTGGAGGTTGTTGATGAATTTTACTACTCCACAGGCCTCTTCTTTCTTGAGCTCTTCAGTTCAGGAATTCAGTGAGAAAGGCTCATAAAGATTTGTTTAAAACTTCCAAACAAGAAAAGCCCATGGGAATAATTGAAGTTTTCAATTCTTCTGTGATGAATTAGACAGATTTCAGTAGTGTATTTAAAGTGAATATACTGTTTTGCAAACTATGCAGAGAAAACTGTTTTGTCCTGTTTTCTTTTCCAGTTTTTCCTGTTTAGAGATGGATATCAGCAATGTCCAATTGATATTGACCCCCAGCACCTCCTAATGCAGTCTGAATTAATGTGTAAATCAAGACCCTCCATGGCTGACAATCAATAACACTTTGTCCCCAACCCCTCCCCACCATTTCCCTCATCCAACCCCTGGCACTCAGAGCAGCTGAGGAATGGAGTCACACCCAGGGATGTCCCCAGGGCTCAGGACTGGGGCCAGGTCAGTGAAATCTCTTTATTGCTGATCTGGATGAGGCCATCGAGGGCACCCTCAGTCAGTTCCCAGGTGAGCCCAAGCTGGGTGGGAGTGTGGCTGTGCTGGAGGGCAGGAAGCTCTGCAGAGGGATCTGGACAGGCTGGAGCCATGGGCCCAGGACAATTGGATGAGGTTCACCAAGGCCAAGGGCCGGGTCCTGCCCTGGGCTCACAACCACCCCAAATCCCTGGCCATGCCCTGCCCCTGATCCCCACAGCCTATCCTGTTTCCTTCATCCCTGCATTGCCAGAGACTTTCTGGGACACAGGAACTCTGCTCTGGGGATGGAGGGAGGTCCAAGTGCCACCACTGGAGTGGGAACCACAACTCATCAGGTTTGTGACCTTTGGGGGTCAGGAACTGGAGAGACTCAGAGGCACAGAAAGTTTCTCTTCATGGCCAACAGACCATGGTTGAACAGGACACAATTTAATAACAATCCCACTCTTCCCTGAGCAATGTGCAATGTCCCAGCAGTGTTGGATGAGTCCACCATCCACAAGTGATTTCCATACTAAAACTGATTTTAGACTAACGTCGTTCTGCGGTAGATATAAACCAAATTAAGTTCTTCGATCCGGTTGCTCATCCTGCAGTGGTGGCAAAACAGCTCAAATACTTCCTGATTTGCAAAGCTGTCAGTGGTGGATGGAGAAGGGAGGTCAGGCTGCTTTTGTCTTTTGTCTCCCTCCAGGCCCCCGGTGAAGAGCCTGGCTCTGTGTTCTCCAACCCCTCCTCGCTGGCACTGCCAGGCTGGGATGAAGAGCCCCTCAGCCTTCCCAGCTCCCTCAGCTTCTGCTCACAGCCCAAGGGCTCCAGCCCCACCTTGGTGGCCCTTCCCTAACCCTGCTCCAGCTGCCAGACATCTTTCCTGCCCTGGGGAAACCATCCCAGGCCACAGGGACCTGGATAATCCACGTCCTTGATGTCCTGGTCACACAGCCCTGGTCCCTTTTCCCCATGTCAGGCTCTGGGGTGGATCCTGTGGAACATCCTTTGGTGGGGGCTGTGGCTCCAGGTGGACCGGGGGAATACTGGGGGACAGAGACCCGACTGGGCATGAACAGCATTGGATTTGTTGGGAGAAACTGTGAGGGGGAGCTGGGGCAGAGTGACCAACCCAGTGACCTCACACAGCCCTCCTGGGATGTCACACAGCCCCTCTGTGATGTCACAGCCTGCACTGACATGTCACAGCCCATTCTCTAATGTCACACAGCTGGTCTCTGATGTCACAGCAAACTCTGTGATGTCATAATCTGCTCTGTGATTTCAGACCTCTGTCCTGTGATGTCACCGCAGGCTCTGTGATGTCACAGAGGCAATCTATGATGCTGTAGCTGCTCGATGACCTCACATAACCCACTCTGTGATGTCATAACCCACTCTGTGACCTCATGTTACCAGATGATAAATTGTCTCCACCAGGTGAGCTGACACCTGGAGCTTGTTCTCCAAAACCCCAGGCCTATGGAAACCACACAATGCCCATTGTGTCAGAAGGGGAACTGGAAGTTCACCAGCCTCAGTGTCCTGCCAGCTCAGCCAGGCCCACTGGAACATTGGGGTCCACGACCACCAGGGACCACCAGAGAGACCCCCAGGACAGAAGAACACATGGGTAAAGGGGAGGGGAAATATGTTAATGATTCTGGGGAAATGATTATCATATGTGTGTTCGGTCCAGGACAATCAGTGAACATGTGTGCAAAATACAGAATATGAACAGAAACTTTCCTGTACTCAGCATGCTCGGCTTTGGGAGGAGCTATCCCCCGTGCACCCGGCTGAATAAAGAATGCTGCTTCTTAATGCTGCATTGGTGTGAAGGAGTTTTCTGTTTTACCGAATTTTTGGTAACACTCCACTCCCAAGGAAAGCTCTGTCTCCTGCTGCTCACAAACAGAGAAGGGCTGGTGGCAGATGTGGGGGTCGTTGGCTGCCTGGGGCACAGTGACCATGAAATAATCAAGTTTTCAGTGTTCTGTGAAAGAAGGAGGGG
The DNA here is from genome assembly GCF_031753505.1 of Anomalospiza imberbis. NCBI lineage: Eukaryota > Metazoa > Chordata > Aves > Passeriformes > Viduidae > Anomalospiza > Anomalospiza imberbis. The sequence continues at coordinate 1,106,115 of NC_089713.1, read as the reverse complement.
CAGCAACAAAACTTCCACACTGGAATTAGGAAGGGCAGACTTTAGCCTATTTAGGATGGAGATTTGGGGAGTATCAAATCATGGAACTGATTTTTTAATGGGAAACAGCCCTTAAAAACAAAGGGGTCCAGGAAGGATGGACACATTTCAAGAAAGTAATCTTAAGGGGGAAGAAGCAGCCTGTGCCAGTGTGGCCAAAGATGCGCTGGTGAGGAAAATGACTGCCCTGGCTGCCCGTGGAGCTTTTGTGGGAACTCAGGGGAAAGAAGAAGTGGCAACTCAGAAAGTGTTTAAAGATGTTCTTAGGTCATTCAGAAAGAGAAGCTGAGAGGTGAAAGCTCAATTAGAACTCAACCTGGCAGCTTCTGTAAAAAGAATAAAACATGTTTTTATAAAAAAATTTATAGCAAATGGAGTGGGAAGGAGAACCTCTACTCTTTGGATGCAGTGGAGCATACAGGAACTAAAGACAAGGAAAAGGGCAAGCTACTTAACACCTTGTTTGTATCAATTTACAATATTAGGCCAGGTTGTCCTCAGGACAAGAGTTCTCCTGGGCTGGTAGATGGGGTCAGAATGCAGAACAGGCCTCTGAAATCCAGGAAGAAGCAGCTGGGGACCTGTTGGGCCACTCAGATACTCACAGGTGTATGGGATCAGATGGGATCCATCCTAGGGGGATGAGGGAGCTGGTGGATGAGCTCCCCAAGCTGCTCTCCATCATTTACCATCAGTCCTGGCTCACCAGGGAGGTCCCAGAGCCCTGGAGGTGCCAGTGTGAGCCCATCCCCAAGAAGGGCTGGGAGGAGGATCTGGGGAACTCCAGGCCTGTCAGCCTGACCTCGGTGCCCGGCAAGGTTCTGGAACAGATCACCCTGAGTGCCATCACAGGGCACCCACAGGATGGCCGAGGGGTCAGAGCCAGCCAGCGTGGATTTCAGTATCAGCATGGATGATCTGCATGAGGGGATTGAGTCCAGCATCAGCAAATTTGCAGATGACACCAAGGTGGGTGTGGGTGTGGATGTGCTGGAGGATAGGAGGGCTCTGCAGAGGGACCTGGACAGGCTGGATCCAGGAACCAAATCCAACAAGGTGAGGTTTAACAAGTCCATGTGCCAGGTCCTGCCCCTTGGCCACAACAACCCCTGCAGCGCTACAGGCTGGGTACAGAGTGGCTGGACAGCAGCCAGGCAGAAAGGGACCTGCAGGGACTGATGGACAGCAGGCTGGACATGAGCCAGCAGTGTGCCCAGGTGGCCAAGAAGGCCGATGGCTCCTGGCCTGGATCAGGAATGGTGTGGCCAGCAGGACCAGGGCTTCTGTGCCAGCCCTGATCTGCCCCCAGCTCTGCACACAGACATTGCTGCTGCAGCTCCAGAGGAGGGAACAAAAGGAGGATCTCTGGTGAAAACTTTCCTGGGAGATCCTTTAGTTCATTTAAAGCCACTGAGAGCACAGCTCCTCATTGACACCGTCTGGGGCCACAGCAAAGGTAGAGAGAAACAAAATGAGAAATGGCACAAGGAATGGCCTTTGTGGACAATCTTAAAAAACTAAAACACAGGGGAAAAACCCCACAACCAAACCAACAGGAGCAATCAAAGATGACTTCTTACAAATTATTTGCAGAAGCTGGCCAGCAATTTTGTCAGTGCTACCCAGAGTGCTTTTCTGACAGGAAACTCAGACTTTTTGTCACAGGCATCATGATTAGCAGATCTTGAAATGCTCTCATGTCCCTGAGCACTAAGTCACAGAGAATTAAAGCCACACAGGCCACATCTGCAGTGCTCAAACACAGCCCTGTTGCTGCTGCTGCTGCTGCTGAAATAGAATCAACTGACAGAGGCCATCACAGAAATTGCCTCTGGAGTGTCAAATACAATGAAAAAATCCACCAGGAGAAAGAGAAACCAGAACTTCTCGGCTCGCTTCATTGTTTCTTCTGAGCAGCAGCAGAAAATGGGAGATGCCCAGAGATATTCCCAGCTGCTGCTGATCCCAGTGGAGCCCAGCCTGCTCCCAGTCCCAGCGGGAACCTGAGCCCAGCCCGGGGAGCTCCCACAGTGTCGGGAGCTCAGGGAGCCAGGCCCAGAGCCCCGGGCACGGCACAGACGGAATGTCCTGCAGCCCAAACCTCCTGCTCCTGCCTCACAGCGCCCAGCGTTCTCCCCCTCCTGCTCCTCTCCCAGCACGGCACACATTCCAGCTCGGAGGAGGCTTCCCCAGAGAGGGCTCCGGCTCCTGTTTCAGCCTCAGTGTCCCTGCAGAGGAACAGGGCATCTTTCAGGCACTTCCACAAGCTCCGGGTTCCCATTTCATGGGGATTCTAGGATGAAAATAGCCTTGTTAGGAAGGACAAAAGCGGAAGGAGTGGTGTCACTGTAGAGCAGGACGGGAACAAAAATGACTCCAAATCAAATGCAAAGAGAATGAACTCTGATTTTTTTCAAATGCACCGCACTATTTATAGAGAACATCGTGCGGACTGATTTCGTTGGTCTTAGAGTAAAAACATCTCACACCATTGGTGTGCAGTGAATGACGCACGGTGGCAGAACCTATCTATAAACAATGTGAACAACAAGATAGATTAGAGAATTATTTACATTCTTTCCCAACTGTCTCCCAGGCTCTCGCCTGGTTAGAAAACCTTCTTTTTTTCTCTCTGACTGAACTGAGAATATCCACATTTGCCTTCCTGATGAACTTTCTCCAGGAAGTTGGCGCTGTGTGCTGGGACCCGCGGTGGGCTGGGTGGGAAAAGCACTTTGGCACTTTTGCACAGAGCTTCCTTGGGGATGTTGAGGGGAGGAACAAAGGTGGGACAAGAGAGAGCTGCAGATCATTGAGAGAGGAACAAGGGTAGGCAAAGTCAAGGGGCAAAGGCATTAAGAAGGCCTTTGTGTCCAGGGGCATCTGCATGGAAACCACCAGGCCTCTGGCAGAAAGGCGGCCATGCCCACCAGGCCTTTGTGACCCGCGGTGACATCGTGCCCAGAGGCCATTGTGACCCATGTGCATGTCATGACCCTGCTGCCCCACCACCCATGCCAACAGCAAGGCAGCCAGGTCAGGGAGAGCGGGCTGAGGAAGGATGACAGCGTTGCCTTTTGGTCTGCACAGATGTTGACTTTAGGTGTGGGCTGCTTTCACAGCATCACAGAATGACTGGGTTGGAAGAGACCTACAAGATCATCAAGTCTAACCCATGCCCTAAACACCTTAACTGACCCATGGCACCAAGTGCCATATCCAGTCATTTTGTGAACATTCCCAGGGATGATGACTCCCCCACCTCCCCAGGCAGGCCATTCCAATATTTTATCACTCTTTTTGTGAAAAACTTCCTCCTACTATCCAACCTATATTTCCCCTGACACAGCTTGAGACTGTGTCCTCACATTCTGACATTTGTTGCCTGAAGAAAGAAACCAACCCCACCTGACTACAACCACATTTCAGGAGGTTGTAGAGAGCGATAAGGTCACCTCTGAGTCTCCTTTTCTCCAGGCTAAGCAACCCCAGCTCCCTCAGTTGTTCCTCACAGGATTTGTGTTCCAAGCCCCTCACCAGCCTTGTCGCTCTTCTCTCGAGCATCTCAACGTCCTTCCCAAACAGAGGGGCCAGAACTGGACACAGCACTCATGGTACGGCGCCAGTGCAGGGGAAGAATGCCAAGTACACCAGTGCCGAGTAGAGGGGAAGAATCACTGCCTTGCTCCTGCTGGCCACACCATTCCTGATCCAGCCCAGGAGCCATTGGCCTTCTTGGCCACCTGGGCACACTGCTGGCTCATGTCCAGCCTGCTGTCGACCAGTGCCCCCAGGTCCCTTTCTGCCTGGGCACTGTCCAGCCACACCATCCCCAGCCTATTGCATTGCAGGGGGTTTTTGTGGCCAAAATGCAGGATTTGGCAAGTGATTTTATTAAAATCCATCCCACTGGAATCTGCCCACCCATCACACTGTTCAGGTCTCCCTGCAGAGCCCTTCTGCCTTCCAACAGATGGTAGGAGTAGGTAACTAAGCTTCCAGCTTAGTGTCATCTGCAGATTTACTAATGAAAAGCTCAATCCCCTCATCCATGTGGTCAATAAAACTATTGAACAGAGCTGGCCCAGCAGAGAGCCCTGAGGGACAGCACTGGTGACTGTCCCCAGCTGGATGCAGCACCGCTCACCACCACTCTCTGGGCCGGCCATCCAGCCAGTTCTGAACCCAGCACAGAGTGCTCCTGTCCCAGCCGTGGGCTGCAGATTTTCCAGGAGTGTGCTGTGGGAGACAGTGTCAAAGGCCTTGCTGGAGTCCAAACAGACACATCCACAGCCTTTCCTGCATCCACCAGGAGGGTCACCTGGTCATGAAAGGAGACCAGGTTGGTCAAACACGACCTAGCCCTCCTAAACCCCTGCTGGCTGGGTCTGACACCCTGGCCATCCTGGAAGTGCTGTGTGATGACACTCAGTGTGAACTGATCCATGACCTTACCATGTACTGAGGTCAGGCTGACTGGCCTGTAATTACCAGGATCCTCCTTCCCACCCTTTTTCTGAATGGGTGTCACACTGGGCAGCTTCCAGTCATCTGGGACCTCACCAGTGAGCCAGGGATGCTGGTAAATGATGGAGAGCGGCTTGGCAAGCTCATCTGCCAGCTCCCTCATCACCCTGGGGTGGATCCCATCTGGTCCCAGAGATTTATGAACATCCAAGCAGCTCAGCAGTCCTCTGCCTGCCTCCTCTTGGATAACAGTGGCCCACTCTGCTCCCTGACACCATCTACCAGCCCAGGAGGACAGTTGTCCTGAAGGCAAATCATTTTCTCACTAAAAACTGAGGCAAAAAATGGCATTAAGCACTTCTGCCTTCTCCTGATCTGCAGTTATTAAATTCCCTTCCACATCTAATAAAGAACAAAGGTCGGTCTTACCCTTCCTTTTACTCCTGATGCATTTGTAGAAACATTTTTTATTATCCTTTACAAAAGCTGCCATTTTAAGTTCAAACTGAGCTTTGGCTTCCCTAATTTCTTCCCTTCATGCCCTTGCAAGCACCTTAAATACTTCCTGAGAGACCTGACCCTCCTTCCAAAGATGATACATCGTCCTTTTATTCCTAAGTTCCTTCAAAACCACCTTCCCCATCCAGACTGGACGTTTGCCTTGTCGACTCGTCTTTCGGCACACAAGGAAAGTCTGTTCCTGTGCCCTCGAGATCTCTGTTTTGAAGCTTCCCACCTTTCCTGAACTCCTTTGTTTTCAAGGGCTGCTTCCCAAGGAACTCTCAGAATAAGTCTCCTAAGTAGGCCAAAGTCTGCCCTCCAGAAATCCAGGGTAAAAGTCTTATTAGTGTTCCACCTAACTTCACCAAATATTGAGAATTCTATAATTTCATGATCACTGTGCCCCAAGTGACCTCCAACCACCACATCTCCCACCAGCCCATCTCTATTTACAAACAACAGATCCAACATAGTCCCTCCCCTGGTGGGCTCACCCATCAGCTGCAACAAAAAATTGTCCTCCACAAACTCTAAAAATTTCCTGGACTGCCTTTTTTCAGCCCACCTCAGCTGGGCTGCTGATTTCACCCCTAACTCAGGCTTACCACCCACGAGCCTGCTTCCAGACAACTCAGCTGCATCCCCTTCCCCTTCACACCTAGTTTAAAGCCCTCTCAACATATTCTGCCCATTCATGAGCTAAAATTCTTCTGCCCTTCACAGAAAGATGGATCACGTCTGGTCCAAGCAGGCCAGATGCCATAAAAGTTTCCCCATGATTAAAGAATCCCAAATTTGGCCAATGACACCAACCCTTGATTATGTGAGCTCTCCTATTGCTTTCACTGTTTTTCTCAGACTCCAAAGGGACTGAGGAAAAGACTGTCTGTGCCCCTGTCCTATTAACCACCTGACCCAATGCCATAAAGTCCCTTTTAATTGCCCTGACACTCCTGTATTCAATCTCATCACTGCCAGCCTGGTTTATCAGCAGTGGGCAATAATCAGAGGGCTGAATCAGCCCAGGCAGTGTGTCAGTGATATCCCGTACCCGGGCCCCAGGGAGGCAGCAGACCTCTCTGTGGGGTGGCTCTGGTCGATATATGGGGCCCTCTGTTCCCCTCAGGAGGGAGTCACCCACTATGACTACTCTTCTTCTCTTTTTGGTGTTACAAGTAGTGATCTGTCTTACAGATGAGTCATAACTGGGAGGCAGATAAATTTCTTCTAAGTCTTCCTGACTCTCTAGATCCCGGAGCTCATACCTGTTCTGAAGTGGCACCTGAATAAGGGATGGGGCTGCGAGGAGTTTTTATTAATACTTCCCCAAGCAGGAACCCATTTCCAGTCCCCTTTATCCACCAAGCATTCTTCTATTGCCTGACAGTGGGAGGCATGGGAGTCCTCTGACCCTTGGTGGGCCTCCCATAAGGATGGAAGGGCTGAACTCCACCAATCTCTTTCCCTTTCCCTTTCCCTGATACTCCTTAGTCTTTCAATTTCCTCTCTACGCTCGGCCACCAGTGTGAGGAGATCATTCACCTGTTCACACCGCAGGCAGATTTCCTCTGCAATGCCCCTGAAACCACTGCTAAGCTCAAACAGTCCACACAAGAATGAGTCTGTACAGACACATCCTTCCTGGAGGGTTCCATTTGGTTACACAGATTTGCACTAACTAGCGTTTTTGGTTGTGTGAAGACCATTACTAACAGAAACCCTGAAACCAAACAACAAAAACACCGAAAGCAACACACAGCAAACCTTTCCAACAGGGGCCACCTGGAAACCTGCAACCCTTCCTGCGCAAACTGTGTGCAAACTGCTACACAAACTGCCATGCCACGCCCTCAAAGCCGTGCCATGCCCCTGCTTGCCCGCTCCGGGTCACCGCACTCCCCAGAGGCCTCTTTTAAAGCCCCAGCTTCACACCGCCGCCGAGAAAAACCCCGCCATGCACCTGCACGGACGAACGAGCACAACCCAACCCACCTGCTAAACGGCATTATGGAGGTGCATCCCCATCCTGCCCCAGGGAGGGTGGTTTAGGAGCTTAGAAATGCTCCTTGGGCATCAGCATGGCAGGTAAATGAAGGCAAACCCATTCTCTCTTCACATGGCAAAGAGGAAAACAGTTCCCTGGCTACCTGCAACATGGAGCAGAGAAAGATAACCCCAGATGAATGACCTTGTTTCCCCACCTCCACAAGAACCACCAGGACTCCAGCGCAGAGAAGCGCAGGGTGACCAAGGACGGATGGGACACTGCTGGAGCCAAGAGTCGTGTGCTGTCCTCTGTTTGATCTCTTCCCCACCCCACTCCTGATCTTCCCCACACCCATGCACCCCCACTCTTTCCTTCCCCACCCCATCCTCCATTTCCCTCTCTTTCCTTCTCACTCTCCTGTCTCCTATCCCTTTCTATCTGTCTACTGCACATTTATTGTTAAATAAATTCCCTGTTATTGACTTTTGCAGACGATCTCCTGGACTGCTGATCGTTCTCAAAGGAGAACCCAAAATACACATACACACAGCTTGGCCCACGCGCTGAAGACCCTCACTTCTTTATTTATGCCAATTGAATAACAAAAATCATAATAAATGTAACTTTAGTTCAATTCTGCGCCATGCACCACATGTCTTCCACAGATGTGGTTGCAATCTGCTGTAATAGCTATTAAAAGGGAAGGTGATAATGGCACCTTGACCACTGATAAACTAAAGGTAATTTGGGATTATGACAGTCTCTTTCAAAGGGTTTCCAATCTTGGTGACATCTTGTTAGTGACACTTATTATCCCATTGAGGGTAAAGCCACAGCTTTTCTTTTAACAATACTCTATGCCTTATACCCAGTTATAGTGCTGATTAAATCCCAATGGAACTGTCCTCTGTTTGTTAGAACATACCAGTGTGAGCCCCAAATGGGAGGACATGGCCAGCTGTGGATGTTGATGCCTGACTGGACAGGAACAGCAAGGATTTCTTTGTGAAAATAATACTATTGACAACTAAGACATTTGCCTTGACCTTTAAGAAAATGTCAATATTGTGTTGAAACCCCAGCAACTGTACTTGCATATGTTGGAAATCGACGCATCTGTATGAGAACTCTGTGTGATTCTATGTTTACAGAAAACACCAGCTGAGAGACATCTGATCGCTCTAATAGCTGTATCTGTAGTTTTAGCAAAATTATGGGCTGCAGCTTTAACAATTCAGCTCCCTCACAACTCACCAATTGCTACAGTCCAACTGCACACCGTGTCAAGTTTCATTGCCTGTCACTGCTGGAGTGAATCTGGCATTGGCAAGAAACTGTTGCAATGGTCTGAGTCCTTGCTGAAATGGACAACAGCACACCAGACAAGAAACCCACATTACCACCCATCGTCAGGCAGAGAAGATACACCATGTCCTGGAAAGAGGGAAGAAAGATAGACAACATTGCTGGTGGGAAACTATTTTTGGATGGCCACACAGAGCAACTGGAATTTTGAATTTAATGTTGCATCCAATTGTAGTTTTGCTAGTTTTGTCTTTATTCTGTTTACTGTTTATAATAATACTGCATATCCTGTCAGAAGATAAACCAAATTATATCCATCCAACATGTAAACCACACACAATGAACTCAGTACATGAAATGTTATATAATTGCATTATTTCTGAACCATAAATGAGAAAACTTATCAATTAATTTCACCCTTACCTCTAATCTGCAAAATGCCAAATATTTATGACAAAGACACAAGAGATAGCTGAATTACCATTCAAGGAGTTGGTAAATTGTATTAAATGTAGCCACAGGGTAATGGGACTCAGAGCTGGGCACAGGATATGAGGTGTGGCCTCCCCAGTGCCCAGCAGAGAGGGACAATCAGAGCCCGGTCCTGCTGCCCACACTATTGCTGGCACAGACAACCAGGATGCCCCTGGCATATTCCTGACCAGAATCCCTCCCGCCCCACCCAGCTCCCAATCCCTGCAATAAAGAATGGACATTTTCCTTGGCCCTACTTTGTTATTAATCTTTTTTAAAAATTCACTTTTTAGAGTCTTCCACAGAAGCCACCAGAATAAGTCCAAATGGGGCTTCTGCCTTCCTGATGATCTTTCTCCAGGAAGTTGGGGCCAAGTGCTGGGACCCACAGTGGGCTGGGTGGGAAAAGCACTTTGGCACTTTTGCACAGAGCTTCCTTGGGGATGTTGAGGGGAGGAACAAAGGTGGGACAAGAGAGAGCTGCAGATCATTGAGAGAGGAACAAGGGTAGGCAAAGTCAAGGGGCAAAGGCATTAAGAAGGCCTTTGTGTCCAGGGGCATCTGCATGGAAACCACCAGGCCTCTGGCAGAAAGGCGGCCATGCCCACCAGGCCTTTGTGACCCGCGGTGACATCGTGCCCCGAGGCCATTGTGACGCATGCGCATGTCATGACCCTGCTGCCCCACCACCCATGCCAACAGCAAGGCAGCCTGGTCAGGGAGAGCGGGCTGAGGAAGGATGACAGCGTTGCCTTTTGGTCTGCACAGATGTTGACTTTAGGTGTGGGCTGCTTTCACAGCATCACAGAATGACTGGGTTGGAAGAGACCTGCAAGATCATCAAGTCTAACCCATGCCCTAAACACCTTAACTTACCCATGGCACCAAGTGCCATATCCAGTCTTTTTGTGAACATTCCCAGAGATGGTGACTCCCCCACCTCCCCAGGCAGGCCATTCCAATATTTAATCAGTCTTTTTGTGAAAAACTTCTTCCTAGTATCCAACCTATATTTCCCCTGACACAGCTTGAGACTGTGTCCTCACGTTCTGACATTTGTTGCCTGGAGAAAGAGACGAACCCCACCTGACTACAACCACCTTTCAGGAAGTTGTAGAGCGTGATAAGGTCAACTCTAAGTCTCCTTTTCTCCAGGCTAAGCAACCCCAGCTCCCTCAGTTGTTCCTCACAGGATTTGTGTTCCAAGCCCCTCACCAGCCTTGTCGCTCTTCTCTCGAGCATCTCAACGTCCTTCCCAAACAGAGGGGCCAGAACTGGACACAGCACTCGAGGAACGGTGCCACTACAGGGGAAGAATGCCAAGTACACCAGTGCTGAGTAGAGGGGAAGAATCACTGCCCTGCTCCTGCTGGCCACACCATTCCTGATCCAGCCCAGGAGCCATTGGCCTTCTTGGCCACCTGGGCACACTGCTGGCTCATGTCAAGCCTGCTGTCGACCAGTGCCCCCAGGTCCCTTTCTGCCTGGGCACTGTCCCGCCACGCCGAACCCAGACTATAGCAATGCAGGGGGTTATTGTGGCCAAAATGCAGGACTGGGCACTTGGACTGATTGAACTTCATCCTTTTGGACTCTGCCCATCCATCCAACCATTCCAGGTGTCCCTGCAGAGCCCTCCTGCCTTCCAACAGATGGACACATGCTCCCAGCTTTGTGTCATCTGCAGATTTACTAATGAAAGCCTCAATCCCCTCATCCATGTGGTCAATAAAACTATTGAACAGAGCTGGCCCAGCACAGAGCCCTGAGGGACAGCACTGGTGACTGTCCCCAGCTGGATGCAGCACCGCTCACCACCACTCTCTGGGCCGGCCATCCAGCCAGTTCTGAACCCAGCACAGAGTACTCCTGTCCCAGCCGTGGGCTGCAGCTTTTCCAGGAGTGTGCTGTGGGAGACAGTGTCAAAGGCCTTGCTGGAGTCCAAATAGACACATCCACAGCCTGTCCTGCATCCACCAGGAGGGTCACCTGGTCATGAAAGGAGACCAGGTTGGTCAAACACGACCTAGCCCTCCTAAACCCCTGCTGGCTGGGTCTGACACCCTGGCCATCCTGGAAGTGCTGTGTGATGGCACTCAGTGTGAACTGTTCCATGACCTTACCGGGTACTGAGCTCAGGCTGACTGGGCTGGAATTATCAGGATCCTCCTTCCCACCCTTTTTCTGAATGGGTGTCACACTGGGCAGCTTCCAGTCATCTGGGACCTCACCAGTGAGCCAGGACTGCTGGTAAATGGTGGAGAGCGGCTTCAAAAGCTCATCTGCCAGCTCCCTCATCACCCTGGGGTGGATCCCATCTGGTCCCATGGATTTATGAACATCCAAGCAGCTCAGCAGGTCTCTGATGGCCTCCTCTTGGATAATGGCTGCACCATTCTGCTCCCTGACACCATCAACCAGCCCAGGAGGACAGTTGTCCTGAAGACAAATCGTCTTCTCACTAAAAACTGAGGCAAAAAATGGCGTTAAGCACCTCTGCCTTCTCCTCATCTGCAGTTATTAAATTCTCTTCCACATCTAATCAAGAACAGTGGTTGGTCTTACCCTTCCTTTTACCATTGATATATTTGTAAAAACATTTTTATTATTCTTTACAAAAGCTGCCATTTTAAGTTCAAACTGATCTTTGACTTCCCTAATTGCTTTCCTACATGCCCTAGCAAGCACCTTAAATACTTCCTGAGAGACCTGACCCTCCTTCCAAAGACAATACATCCTCTTTTTTTCCTACGTTCCTTCAAAACCTCCTTTCCCATCCAGACTGGACGTTTGCCTTGTCAACTCGTCTTTCAGCACGCAGGGAAAGTCTGTTCCTGTGCCCTCAAGATCTCTGTTTTTAAGCTTCCCACCTTTCCTGAACTCCTTTGTTTTTTAGGGCTGCTTCCCAAGGAACTCTCTGAATAAGTCTCCTAAGTAGGCCAAAGTCTGCCCTCTTGAAGTCCAATGTAAAAATCTCATTATTGTTCCTCCTGACTTCACCAAATATTGAGAATTCTATAATTTCATGATCACTGTGCCCCAAGCAGCCTCAAACCAGCATATGTCTCACCAGCCCATCTCTATTTACAAACAACAGATCCAACATAGTCCCTCTCCTGGTGCGCTCACTCACCAGCTGCGACAAAATATTGTCCTCCACAAACTCTAAAAATTTCCAAGACTTCCTCTTTTCAGCTGTATTGAGTTCCCAGCAGATGTCCAGCAGGTTGAAGTCGCCTACAAGAACAAGGGCTGATGATCCAGAAACATTCTCTAGCTGCTTATAGAATGAGTTGTCCATCTCTTCTTCCCAGTTGGGTGGCTGATACCAGACTCCCAGTAGGATGTCAGCCTTGTTGGCCTTCCCCCTAAGTCTTACCCATAGAAATTCAGCTCCATCTTCATAAGTTTCAATACTGATGGTGTCAAAAGCCTCCCTAATGTAAAGGGCCACCCCTCCACCTCTTCTCCCTTTCCTGTCTCTCCTGAAGAGCTTGCAGCCATCCAGTGCAGCGCTCCAGCCATGTGAGTCGTCCCACCCTGTTTCTGTGATGGCAATTACATCACAGCTCTGCTGCTGCACCATGGCCTCCAGCTCTTCTTGTTTGTTACCCATGCTGTGTGCATTGGTGTACGTGCACCTCAGCTGGGCTGCTGATTTCACCCCTAACTCAGGCTTACCACCCACGAGCCTGCTTCCAGACAACCCAGCTACATCTCCCTCTCCCTTCAGACCTAGTTTAAACCCCTCTCAACAAGTTCTGCCAGTTCATGAGCTAAAATTCTTCTGCTCTTCACAGAAAGATGGAGCCCGTCTGGTCCAAGCAGGTCAGGTGCTGTAAAAGTTGCCCCATGATTAAAGAATCCCAAATTTTTTGTCGATGACAACAACCCTTGAGCCACTCGTTGATAATGTGAGCTCTCCCATTGCTTTCACTGTTTTTCTCAGACTCCAGAGGGACTGAGGAGAAGACTGTGCCCCTGTCCTATTAACCACCTGACCCAATGCCCTAAAGTCCCTTTTAATTGCCCTGACACTCCTCTTCTCAGTCTCATCACTGCCATCCTGGGGTATCAGCAGTGGGTAATAATCAGAGGGCTGAATCAGCCCAGGCAGTGTGTCAGTGATATCCCGTACCCAGGGATATCACTGACACACCCCAGGGAGGCAGCAGACCTCTCTGTGGGGTGGGTCTGGTCGACATATGGGGCCCTCTGTTCCCCTCAGGTGGGAGACACCCACCACGATTACCCTTCTTTCCTTCTTGATGTTAGAGGTGCTGATCTGTCTCACAGATGAATCATAATTGGGAGGCTCACTGGGCAGATAATTTTCTTCTAAACCACCTGGCTGACTCTCCAGATCCAGGGCATCATACCGAATCTGAAGTGGCACCTGGTTTGGGGGAGGGGGTTGGGAGGAATTTTTATTATTACCTCCTCGAGTAGGTACCCACTCCCACTCCCCTTCATCAGCCAGGTGTCCTTCTATAGCCTGACAGTGGGAGGTGTGGGAGACAGCAGGAACCAAGGAGAGCATTGCTGCACTGCCAGACCTCATGGAACCAAGGATCCATTGTGACACTGCAGGGCCCTGGGCACCACGGTGCCATTGTGACACTGCAGGGCCCAAGGATCCAAGGGACTTTGTGACACCAGAGGGACATTGTGACACTGGGAGGCCTCATGGAATCATGGAGACCATTGGGACACTCTGGGGCCTCATGGAACCGTGGTGACACCAAGTTGTCTGGGGGTGTTGATCTGCTGGAAGGCAGGAGGGCTCTGCAGAGGGACCTGGCCAGGCTGGATCCAGGGCCCAAATCCAACAAAATGAGGTTTAACAAGTCCATGTGCTGGATCCTGCACTTTGGAAATAACAACCCCTGCAGCGCTACAGGCTGGGGAAGGAGTGGCTGGACAGCAGCCAGGCAGAAAGGGACCTGCAGGGACTGATGGACAGCAGGCTGGACATGAGCCAGCAGCGTGCCCAGGTGGCCAAGAAGGCCAATGGCTTCTGGCCTGGATCAGGAATGGTGTGGCAAGCAGGAGCAGGGCAGTGGTTTTTCCCTTGTGCTCAGCACTGGTTGGGCAGCACCTCGAGTGCTGCGCCCAGTTCTGGGCCCCCCAATTTAGGAAGGACATGGAGGGGCTGGAGCATGTCCAGAGAAGGGCAACAAGGCTGGTGAGGTGTCTGGAGCACAAGTCCTCTGAGGAGCGGCTGAGGGAGCTGGGGTTGTTGATCCTGGAGAAGGGGAGGCTCACGGGAGACAAGGCGGGGTCAGGGCACAGGTTGGACTTGATGATCTCCAAGGTCTTTTCCAGCCTTGCTGATTCTGGGATTCTCTGAAACCACCCTTGGAGCAGTTGCAGGAGGAGCCCTGGGCCTCCTCTTCAGAAGCTCCAGCAGCCCAGGTCCCTCAGCTTCTCCTCACAGCCCCAAAGCCCATCCTGTCAGTCCTGCAGAGCCTCTGCAGCCCCTCCTCACTGCCCAGAACAGGGAGCCCCACAGCCAGACACAGCAGCCCAGATGTGCCCACCTGGCCTGGGGTGCCTCTGGCAAGGGAGTAGCACGAGGCACTGCAGGAGCCTGCAGACAATTCCTGCAGCACTTGTGGGATGATCCCGCTCCCCAAGGGACGTTCCCATGGTGCCAAGTCAGGAACTGGGATGGGGAGTGGGGCCAGAGAGGAAAGGGCAAACAGGGATGGGCTGTGTGCAGGGGAGGGAACAGGGCTGGGCAATGGAAAGAAATATGTACAAGGGAAGTAAAAAGAAAGCAAAGGAGAAGCCAAGGAAATGCTCAGGGCAGTCTGGGGGTGGCTGCCAGGCAGCCCTGGCTCTGAGCAACAGCGTCTGCAGTGGGACAGGAAACTCCCAGCTGATGGGAACAAACTTTGTGGCTGGCTGCAGAGGCCAGGACAAAGCTGAGTGGTTTCCCTGGCGTCCCCCAGCCCTTCCTGGCCCCAGGGGCTGATGGCATTTGTGCTCCCTCAGGTTCATGTCCCCACAGCAGCACCATGGGGGTGCTCCCGCCTGCTGTGTGCAATGCAAACAGGGGCTCCTGAGCCAGCGCTGCCGTGGCTGTGCCTGCAAGGATGCGGCACCTGTGTGAGCTGGGGGAGAGGCCCGGGCTGCAGAGGGGGGATGTTGTTGGCAGCTCCATGAGGACGCTCTGGGACGCTGCCCTGGGCTGTCCAGCGCACTGGGGATGGATCAGCCCCTGCTCTGCAGCTCCTTCCCGTCTCCCCCAGGGCCCTTGCAGAGCACCAGCCATGCTGTTTGCCCCCAGCCTGCCCACGGCCAGCCTGGGGCTGCTCACGGGGGTTTTCTGTGCTGAGCACTGGCCTGGCCGTGTCCTTGAGAGAGCCTGGGCAAGGAGCCTGGAGCCCCCAGGCCCTGGCCTGAGGCGTCAGCGCTGCCCCAGCAGTGCCCATGGGCTGTCCCTGCTGCAGCCCCGGCACTGCCACCCCCAGGACTGTGCCCGGCCCCGAGAGCACTCAGGCCCTGCAGCAACACCAGGGCCACCAGGGCAGCGGGGCAGGGCCACGGGAGCAGCACTGGCAACACCAAGTGCTGCTGCTGCTGGGCACAGCTGCTGTGCCAGCACTGATCTGCCCCAGCTCTGCACACAGACATTGCTGCTGCAGCTCCAGAGAAGGCAACAAAAGGGCATCTCTGCAGAAAACTGTGCTGGGAGATCCTTCAGTTCCTTTAAAGCCACCAAGAGTGCAGCCCCTCATTGACACAGTCTGTGGCAAGAGGGAATATGGAAAGAAACAAAACGAGGTATGGCACAAATTATGGCATTTCTTTGTGGATAATATTGAAAAAGTAAAAGAAATCCCATAACCGAACCAACAAGAAGTATCAAAGATGACTTTTATTACAAGTGATTTGCGGAAATTGGCCAGCAGTTTAATGTTTCCCAAACCATCCAGTCATCAGTGTCCACACTGCAGCTTTGAGCTCCTGGTTCCTCAGGCTGTAGATGAGGGGGTTCAGGGCTGGAGGCACCACCGAGTACAGAACTGACAGGGCCAGATCCAGGGATGGGGACGAGATGGAGGGCGGCTTCACGTAGGCAAACACTGCAGTGCTGATAAACAGAGAGACCACGGCCAGGTGAGGGAGGCAGGTGGAAAAGGCTTTGTGCCGTCCCTGCTCAGAGGGGATCCTCAGCACGGCCCTGAAGATCTGCACATAGGAGAAAACAATGAACACAAAACAGCCAAATGCCAAACAGGCACTAACAGCAAGAAGCCCAAGTTCCCTGAGGTAGGATTTGGAGCAGGAGAGCTTGAGGATCTGGGGGATTTCACAGAAGAACTGGCCCAGGGCATTGCCATGGCACAGGGGCAGGGAAAATGTATTGGCCGTGTGCAGCAGAGCACTGAGAAAGGCACTGGCCCAGGCAGCTGCTGCCATGTGGGCACAAGCTCTGCTGCCCAGGAGGGTCCCGTAGTGCAGGGGTTTGCAGATGGACACGTAGCGGTCGTAGCACATGATGGTCAGGAGATAAAACTCTGCTGAGATAAAAAAAACAAAAAAAAAGAGCTGAGCAGCACATCCTGTGTAGGAGATGGTGCTGGTGTCCCAGAGGGAATTGTGCATGGCTTTGGGGACAGTGGTGCAGATGGAGCCCAGGTCGCTGAGGGCCAGGTTGAGCAGGAAGAAGAACATGGGCGTGTGCAGGCGGTGGCCGCAGGCTACGGCGCTGATGATGAGGCCGTTGCCCAGGAGGGCAGCCAGGGAGATGCCCAGGAAGAGGCAGAAGTGCAGGAGCTGCAGCTGCCGCGTGTCTGCCAGTGCCAGCAGGAGGAAGTGGCTGATGGAGCTGCTGTTGGACATTGGCTGTGGCTGCACATGGGGACCTGTTCATGGAGAAAGGACAGTGAAGAGATAGAGGAGATACCTGTAACCAAAACCAAAGCCATTTCCCATACACCCTCCTCTGTAACACACACGGACACTCTTCTGTGTTTAAGAATTTAGAGGTTTTCATTTTAAGCTCCCCCCATGTCTCTCCTGCTATTCTTGGATGTCAGAAACACTCAACATTCCTGCCTCCCTCTGGTAGAACAGAGTTCCCTGAGGGAAGATTATGAGTGGAGACTGAGGGGAGATGGTCTGTCACTTCATACTCTTTGGAGTTTCTCTGGGCTTTCACTTTTTCAAATGACGGATGTTCACACTCTCATGTTTCTTTTAAAAACGCTATGGTGCTACTGAGACAGATGGATCCACCACAGCCCTGTTCCACATTTGTAACTGAGAGATGCTCTAGGACAGGTTTGCACCCTGGATTGAAGCTCCCAGCTTGGACTGGAATCTCAGGGAGACTTCCAAGTGTCCTTCTGATGGCACTGGATGAAGGGAGATGCAGCTCCTTCCCTGGCTGCACTGACAGCATTGCCCAGAGCCGGGCACTGGGGACAGCTGTGTCACCCTGAGCCAGCTGTGCCCCCTCCCAGAGGCCCCAGTGCCGGGCAGCTGCTCCCAGCCCTGTGCTCTGCAGAGGGAACTGGGCCCGGGGCTGCAGAGCTGCCCCACGGCTCTGCTGCAGCTCTGCCTGCACAGGAGGGGCTGCACGCCTTGGAGCCCCGGCCCTGAGGGCAGAGGCTTGGCTGGGGGGACAGGAGGGAGGGGCTGCACTGGAGGGGATCCTCTGGACATCTCTAAACTCTCCCTGCCACAGCATTTCTGGGTTTTGCTTTCTCTCCTTCCCTGATCTTCTCTCTGCTTCCTGGGGATTTTCCTCCTGCAGGTGTTTCCCTGTGCCTGATCTCTCCCTGCCAGCACTCACAGACCCCAAATCTCTGTGCACTCTCCTTGGCCTGACAGGACCCTGCTTGTTTGCAGGGCACTGGCTGGGGGCAGGTTCTGTTTGCAGCTTGGAGAAAGGACAGCTCAGACTGAGCCCGATGGCTCCAGCAGAGGTGATGCTGGTGCTGTCCATGGGCAGAGTGGCTGAAAGCACATTAGGGATCTTCTGTGAACCTCTTGATCACTAAAAGTAACAATTCAGATGTCTCAGGTGTCTCAGGTGCTTGTCAAAGTTCATAATCAACCCTTAATAACTATTCCTCCCTCCCTGCCATTCTCCAATAGCAGGAAACTGAATAAAAATTCTTAGGAAATGTCCTAATTTTTATCAAAATCCTTGTTTTGGAAACATTCTATGACCAATCAGGACCCCTCAGCATGTCAGAGCTTCATGAGCATTTCACCTCCCATGTGCCAGAAATACTCAGTTGTACTCACAGGGTCTGTGGGCATTGGGATGTTCCAGCTGTAGGAGATCACTCCAGGAGCTGCAGCTGCATTGTCCTGCAGCCAGAGGTTCCTGTGCCAAGGGCTGCCAGTGATTCTGCCCCAGGCACTTCTCAGCACCTGCCCAGCCCTGACTGATGGAAGCTCTCTGTGCCTCTGTGCTGTGCCCGGGCTGGCTGCAGGCAGTGCCCCAGCCCTGCTGGGCTGGGAGAAGAGCTGCTCATCCAGAGAAATGTGCTTTTGAAGCTCTCCTTGGTTACCAGGATCACCCTCTGTGCCAGGAGCCCGGCCCAGCTCAGCAGCACAGACACAGCACAAGGACTTTAATGACCCTCTGGGGCTTTGTGCTCAGGCCCTCAACATCAGGCCCTGAGAGGGAGCTGCAGAAACCTCTCCAGAGCTCCAAGTCAGAATCCAGCTCCAAAGTTTCTTTGACTTTTAATGGGTCCCACTGAGGGACACGACTGAGAAAGTGTCCCCAGGCAGAGCAGAGAACTGGAGGCACTGATGACAGGTGGGGACAAAGAGAAGCCAAGTCTTGGTGCCCTGGGGCACAGCAGGGTCTGTGCCACCAAGGGCTGTCAGGAGACACCTTGTCCTGATGCACTGGGGCCTCCTGGCACAGCCCCAGCCAGGCTGGGCACTGTCAGCCCCTTGTCCTGCCCTCAGCATCCCCCCCTAGCCCACATCCCAGTGGCCTCAAGGATCTGCTGGAAGGAGTCCCTGGGGAGCCTTGCTCAGGAATGGCCCTGGGGGCTCCTTCATGCTTCCAGGGACTGCAGGTTTTTCAAAGCACTTTGGCTTTGGCTTTTGCCTTGGAGTCTCTGAGAGGTTTGTGCAATCATGGCCCCAATTATCTGCTTTAACGAGTCCCCTGAGAGCTTTGTACTGACACTCAGTGGGGCTCATTAATGCTTTGAGATACTCAAGGAGTTTAAGGTACTTTGGATTGTCCTTTCCACAATGAGAGGTTGTTGTGCTATTTTGAGTCTCCGAGAGGTTTTTGTGCCATCCTGGCCTCCAGTTCTCTACCCCAAGGAGTCCATGAGGAGCCTGTGTTGGGGATGGACCTCAGTGGCATCCATTAATATCTTGAGAAACTTGGGGTTTTTCCTCTGACTTGGACTCCTGGAAAGGTTTGTGCAATCTCCTCTCAGGCCCTGAGGTTCCAGGGCTCAGCTCCAAATGCACCACGGGGCTCATTTGGATCAAGCAAGTCCTAACAAACCATGGCTCTGCCTTGATTTCCCTCTTGTCTGGGGCAGTTCATCAGGAAGTTTCTGTAGTGGTTTTGGTTCACCAATTTGAGTTTTCTCAGCTAATGCATCAATTAGTGTGGTGGGTTCAGTGTTGGCTAATTACCGGGGCACTCACTAGAATATACTTTCTCATTTCCTGCTCTGAGATAGGATTAGGAGAAAGGCAAAGTGGGCTCAAAACTTTAAAAGGGTATAAAGAAAAGTTTATTAACAGTAACTAAAAGAAAGAGTAATAAGAATCAGAGGAAAACTTTCAGAACACTTCCCCTCTCCATAGACCCTGACAATGAAGAGAGAAAAAACATAAAATTTCAGTCAGTATACCACCGCTAGAATAGTCTTTCTTCACTTAGGGAGAGAAGTTCCTCTTGTAAATGTTATGGAGACTTCTTCACAAGACCACAGTTGTCTCATGACTTTTCATTTACACGAATAGCAGCTGCCTGGAAAAACCTGGAATCGTGAAGTCCCTCTCATTTTTTCACAGCCTTTCCACAGCTATGTTTATGGGCCATACCAACCTATGGGGTATAAATTTAAAGATGTGGTGTTTAAGAGGAAAGGTTCTCTTCATCTATTTCTGAAATCATCGTCATCTGTGGAAACAGAGGTCTTCTTCTCTCCCTGAGGGCATAGGGTCTCATCACTCTGCTCTCTTTCATTGTTCAAACTTCTCATGGGATCACAGCTACTTCAACATTTCCTTACATTAGCATGGAGGCCTTTGCTGAACAAGTCATCTCCCCACACTTTTCAATGTGTTATAGGGAAAAAGAGAGTCTGATGTATCAATTACATCCTTCTCCATAGCTTTACCAGAGGATTTCAGCCCCAAGATCAAGGCATCTCCTCATCCCTCCCATCTGGGCCTCAACTTCCTCTTCACTGACCTCGGTGTCTTCATGTTGCTCCTGTGTGTGCCTGCACTTTGTCCTTTTCTCTCACTCGAGGGAGGATGGAAGCACTGGAAGAGTCAATATCTCAGCCGGGGTCTGCAGATGGTTCCGTGACCCCGGCCGGGCTCGGTACTTGCGGCCGGAGCTGTTTTACCGTGGAGGTTTCTGCAGCGGCTGCGCTGGGGCTGTGTCAGGCTGGGCCGCGCTGGGGCAGGACCAGGATCTCAGCAGCCAGGCCAGAGCACAGCAGCAGCACGGCCGGGGCCCATGGCTTCTCCTCCCCTGCCCGCTGGTTGCGGGCGAACCCCAAGGGCGGCAGAACCTTGGCCGAGCCGGCCCGGCCCGGGGCTGCTCCTGGGGCCCGGCGGATCCTGGCTGGGCCCGGGCTTGCGGCGGGGCAGGGCTCGGTAGCGGCCAGATGTCAGCAACCGCAGCCACGGCCCAGCCCGGCCTCGGCCCCGCGGCCTCCCCTGCCCTGCCCGGCAGCCGATGGGGCCTGGCGGCTCCCTGGGAAGGGGCCCGGCCCTACGGCAGGAGCCGCCCGGCCTGGCCTGGCTGAAACGGGGGCTGGGCTGGCCTGGTCACCTCTTTGCTGGCCAGAAGGGAAAGAGACCCAGCCAGGCTTTCTCATCTTTAACTTGTGTCTTGACAGAGGCGTGTGCAGTTTCCTTAGTGGTTTAACAGATTGTCAGCTCTCAAAGCTAATTACTGATTGGTTTTTTGTCAGACACCGAGGAAACTGCTAGCAGCTTCTCTCAGGACATCACTTCCGTGATGCAAAACCACCACAACAGCACAGAGCACAGAGCTCCTTTGCCTATATGTACTGGTCATGTGCACACGGTCTCAAAATCCCAACTTGGGAGATCTCTGGGCACTCTCCAGGGTGTTTTCAAATGAAAACATTCAGCTCATAGTCTAAGAAAATCACCAGAGCATAGAGCTAGCCTGACCTGTCTGTCCTGGCTACTTTTGTCTGGGAACAATCCTTGGATATACACAATTTGGGAGGCCAAAGTCTAATTTTTGCCATGGTCTTTGGCAAGAAGGCTGTTTTTTATCCATAGGAAGGAAGGAACAGAGCCCCTCTGTTTCAGAGGCAGATGAGAGGTGACCACTGGAGGCCAAGGCCAGCCAGAGCTGGCAGGTTTTTCTGAGAGATACCTTTGCATAGAGGAAATTTTTTAGGGAGCTTACCAATTTTGGCAATGGGCATCTGAAAAGAGGGACAGTTCTTTGCCTTAGGAAGGAAAGCATGGAGCTCCAGTGCTCCAGGAGCTTATGAGAGGCAGCTCTTGGCATTCCAAGATCAGCCAGACCTGTCAGGTGGCCCCTGGGAGGCCACGCCAGCCAGACCTGTTCCATGTTCCCTCGGTTTCATGAGGCCCCACAGTATCCCAATGGTCCCTTGCTTCCATGAGGCCCTGAGGTGTCACAATGCCCCCTTGGTGACACGAGGCCCTGAAGGGTCAGAATGGCCTCCATGGTTCCATCAGGCCCCACAGAGTCATAATGGTCTCTGGGTCCATGAAGCCCCGCTGTGTCACCATGGCCCCTTGGTTCCATGGGCTCCAGTGGTGCCACAATGATCCCCTTGCTTCCATGAGGTCCCCACCGTGTCACAGTGATCTCCATGGGAAGGAAAGAACTGAGCCCCAGTGTGGCAGGGGCAGCCACCAGAGGCCAAGGCCAGCCAGAATGGATGGTACTGGCAGATTTTGGCTGGGAGCAACTCTTGGATATAGGGAATTTGGGAGGTGGAACCCCAATTTTGGCCATTTCTGCATAGATAAGAAGGACAGTTCTTTTCCACAGGAAGGAAAACACAGAGCCCAAGTGTTTCAAAGGCAGAAGAGGAGAGAGGTGGCTCCTGGGAGGCCAAACCAGCCAGACCTGTGTGTCCTGGCAGCTTTTGTCATGAAGGGATCCTTGTATATATGAAATTTGGGAGGAGGAATCTCAATTGTGACCATGGACACCTTGAGAACAAGGACGGCTCTTTTCCATAGGAAGGAAAGCATTGGGCCCCAGTGTTTTGAGGCAGGTGAGAGGCAGCTCCCTAGAGGCCAAGGGCAGCCAAACCTTTAAGTCCTGGCTGCTTTCACTGGGGAGCAATCCTTGGATGTACGGAGTTTTGGAGGTGGAATCCCAGTTTTGGCCATGGGCGCCTGGTCAGGATGGATGGCTTTTTCCTATAGGAAAGAAAAGCACAAAATGCAAGTGTTCTGGAAGAAGATGAGAGGTGGCCACCCTTAGGCCAAGCCAGCCAGACCTGTCTGTCCTGGCACCTTTTGTCTAGGGGCTATCCTTGGACACAGGGCATTTTGGAAGTGGAATCTCAATTTTGGCCGTGGGTGCCTGGACAGGAAGAAGAGTTCTTTTCATTAGCAAGGAAATCACAGAGCCCCAGTGTTTCAGAGGCACATGAGTGCCAGCCCTCAGGAAGCCAAGGCCAGCTGGACTTGTCTCCCCTGGCAGCTTTTGTCTGGGAGCTATCATTGGATACAGGGAATTCTGGAGGCAGATCCCCAGTTTTGGCCATGGGTGCCTAGTTGAGATGGATGTTCTTTTCCCATAAGAAAGAAAAGTACATGGTCCCAGTGTCTCAAAGGCAGATGAGAGGTGGCCCCTGGGTGGCCAAGGCAGCCAGACCTGTCTTTCCTGGCAGATTTCATCTGGGAACAATCTTTGCATATAAAGAGATTTGGAGAAAGAATCCCGGTTTTGGCCCTGGGTCCCTGGAGGAGAAGGACAGTTCTCTCCCAAAGGAAGGAAAGCCACGAGCCCCAGTGCTTCAGGGCAGGTGAGAAGCAGCCCTTGACATGCCAAGGTGACCTAGTTTAGGGCAAATTTGGGAGAAAAACTCCAGGAGGAGCCCCCAAAAACCCCAAAAGCGAACCCTCCCACGGCCCCTCCCCTACCTGGTTCGGAAAGAATTTCCTTGGAGAGAAGTGGAAACAAACCCTGTTTTTTTAACGAGCAAAACACTCCCCAATAAAAAAATCAACTGATTAATAAGCAAAAGCAAAAGCAAGGGAAAACCAAAAGCAAGCAAGCCAGCAAGCAAGCAAGGAAACCTAGCCTCTCCTATACACAAACCATGGGGGAGGTGAGCTGGCTGATAACAAGACAAAACAAACCTTCACTTTCAGAGTCAGTCCTCAAGACATAAAACATAATATCAGGTACAAACAGAACACACGATTGGGGATGCAAGCACCATAACGTCACCCAAGGACATTCCACCCCATATCTTCAAATCATCAACATACTACCAAACGTCATGTAAAAACTTCATCAGGTAAAAACTTCCATCTTTCACTTACTCATCCTTCCATCTCACTTGCTCAAAACTTCAACACTTACACATTTCCTTCTATCTCTCTTGCTCAAACCTTAGATACTTAAATATTTCCTTCTGTCTCATGTCGGTGTGGTTTAATGTACAGACAATGGCAGTAACATCCAGCCAACAGTGATATTTGCATATGAGTCTCACCCCACAATCAGATCTCCCTGAGGTACACATCGTGTTCTTCCATATTTCTGCATTATTCACCATGTACAACCTGGTCCCTGAGAAAAGACAATCCCACCAGTGGGTTTGTCTGTACTCGAGGCAGAATTGATTCACACTGTCTTCCTTAACAAACCTCTGATATGTGCCACTGGGACTTTATCTCCGTCTGCTATATACATGGACTCAGACTGGGCAGGACCTGCTACATTGGCGGAACCTCAGGTGTTAACTAACCAGGTGGCCTTTGCTAAATGCTGCTCCCAGTTCTTGAAAGATCCCCCACCCAATGCTTTCAAGGTGGTTTTTAACAGTCCATTGTACCTCTCCACTTTGCCTGCAGCTGGTGCATAGTAGGGGATATGGTGCACCCACTCAATGCCATGTTCCCTAGCCCAGGTGTTGATAAGGCTGCTCTTGAAATGAGTCTCTTTGTCAGACTCAATCCTATCAGGGGTACCATGCCTCCAAAGGACCTGCTTTCCAAGGCCCAGGATGGTGCTCCGGGAAGTGGTGTGAGGCACAGGGGAGGTCTCCAACCATCCCGTGGTGGCTTCTACCATTGTGAGCACGTAGCGCTTGCCTTGGCGTGTCTGGGGCAGTGTGATGTAGTCAATCTGCCAGGCCTCCTCATACTTGGACCACCGCCCACCATGCCATAGGGCCTTCACCCACTTGGCCTGCTTGATCTCAGCACACATCTCACAGTCATGGATAACCTGAGAAATACTGTCCATGGTTAAATCCACCCCTCGGTCTCATGCCCACTTGTGGGTGGCATCTCTGCCCTGATGGCCTGAGGCATCATGGGCCCATCATGCTAGGAACAACTCCCCCTTATCCAAGTCTATCTTTGACACCGCTATCATTGCAGCCTGATCTACCTGCTCCTTGTTTCAGTGTTCCTCATTAGCCCGACTCTTGGGGACATGGGCATCTACATGACAGACTTTCACACACACATTTTCTACCCAAGAGGCAATGTCTTTCCACACATCAGTAGCCCAGATTGGTTTTCCTCTATGCTGCCAGTTGGCCTTTTTCCACCTTTCCAGCCAGCCCCACAGAGCATTGGCTGCCATCCAAGAATCCATATAAAGGTCGAGCTTTGGTCACTTCTCTCTCTCAGCAATGTCCAAAGCCAGCTGAACGGCCTTGAGTTCAGCAAGTTGACTTGATCCACCTTCTCCTTCAGTAGCTTGTGCTACGTGTTGTGTGGGGCTCCATACGGCTGCTTTCCACTTCCAGTTCATCCCTACGATGCCACAGGAACCGTCAGTGAAAACAGCGTATCGAGTTTCCTCTGCTGGTAGTCGGTTGCATGGTGCACCTTCTTTAGCCCTTGTCACTTGTTCCTGCTGCTCTCCGTCAGTGAGACCAAAGTTCTCACCAGCAGCCAGTTTGTAATTATCTCCAAAATCCCAGGGCGATTCAGGTTTCCAATCCGGGTGTGCTGCATGATGAGAGTAATCCATTTGCTCCATGTGGCAGCAGTGTCATGGAGGGCAGTGGGAACCTTTCCTTTAAACATCCACCCCAGTGCCGTCAGTCAGGGTGCCAGGAGGAGTTGTGTTTCTGTGGCAATCACCTCGGAGGCAGCTTGAACTCCTTCATGGGCAGCCAAGATTTCATTCTCTGTGGGAGTGCATTTGGTTTCAGACCCTCTGTAATTTCAGCTGCAGAATCCCAGTGGTCGGCCTCGAGTCTCCCCAGGCACCTTCTGCCAAAGGCTCCAGGACAAGCCGTTGTTCCCAGCTGCAGAGTAGAGCACATTCTTCATCTCTGGTCCCATCCTGAGTGGGCCAAGGGCAACTGCCTGAGCAATCTCCTGCTTGATCTGGGCGAAAGCTTGTTGGTGTTCAGGGCCCCAGAGGAAATCGTTCTTCTTGTAGGTGACCAGGTAGGGAGGGCTCACAATCTGGCTGTACTCGGGAATGTTCTGGAGGAAGTCTATGCCCAGAATACCCAGGGCCTCTGGGCTGGTCACAACAGGATGTTTCTGCCACTCCTTCCCAGTCAGGCTCACCTCGGCTCCCAACAGGGTCAATTGCTGTGATCCCCCCGTCACCCCAGCAATGGAAACAGGTTCTGCCCCCACATGTCCCGATGGTATCAGGGGACACTGCGCTCCAGTATCAACTAAGGTGTCGCATTTTTGTGGTTCTGATGTGCCCGGCCATCGGATCTACACTGACCAAAGATCCGGTTTTCCCATGCCTCTCCCTGGCTCGAGGCAGGGCCCCTCTAGCTCTGGTTATCCTTTCTTCCCTGAGCATTCATACTAGAGGTACCTTCAAGGGGATCTGACAGATCATACCCGGCAGCTCGGTCACTGGAGGCTGAGTCTACCTTCACCTTACTGTAATCCTCTCGGCTAGTGTTTCCCTCCTTGAGTTGACACACCCATGCTGCCAGGACAGAAGTGAGTTGATGTACTTCAGACCTGATTAGCAAAAAAAATTTGATAATCAGAATGCCTTGGCAAGAACAAACAGAGCTTTGAAGACTGCAAGAAGACTGAATCAAGAAAGAAGATTGAATCAACTTCTATTAACAAGAGATGCTGCAAAATGGATGTTCGTTTGTGATGATTAACCCAATTATTGTAGAAAAAATTACTAGTCTTCCTAGAATTTGTATAAGCATATGTAGTCCATGTGAAAAACACGTTCACTCTCCTGTCAAAATGTAAAAAGTTTAATAAAAGACAATAGGAGACAAGGACCATGGAGCAAAGGTTATTTATGGCTGGGTGCATCTTGGCACTCAGCCTAGACCACCCTGTTACCTTCAGGGATCCCCCTTAAATACCTTTTCCCTTACACCAGCCTTCTGCATATTCATAGCCCCTTATGCATACCCATCAACGAGTTTACATTTTCCAACAAATATTTTACATGGCCCCTCTTTGGGTCTGCCTTTTCAGAGCATGCGTGTTCCTTGGCTGGGGTTTGGCTCCTTCTCTTTATCCCTTCCAGTTCGGGCCTTGATCCGCACTGCCTTCAGACGGTGAGTGCTGATCGTTGGCAGATCTGTACAGGTGTGCTCATCCTGTGTTCATTGGATGTTATCCCATCCAAGCAGGCATTTTAACACAAGCATACTTCCATCAGCTATTGCACTACTGTGTCTAAGCCTAATTAACAACAAAATTAAAAACTATATATTTGGAACAAAGTTACTTTAACATCACATATATAAAATCCATTTTAATATTTGCAAAAACCCAATATTATAATATATATCTAGAACACTTCTCTCCTGCAAGTAAGGGCTGACACAGCTTGGCTTCTTCAGCCTGGGCAAGAGACTTAGACTTGACCCAACTGTGGCCTTCCAGTACCTGAGGGCAAGCTACAAGAAAGATGGACAGGGACTTTGTACAAGGGCAGGCAAGGACAGGACAAGGGAGAATGGATCCAGGTGGAAAGAGAGTCGGTTTAGGTAAGGAATTCAGAAAAAATTCTCTCCTGGAACAGGTTGCCCAGAGCAGGTGTGGCTGTCCCGTCCCTGACAGTGTTCAAGGCCAGGCTGCATGGAGCTCTAGACAAGCTGGGCTAGTGCAAGGGGTCCCCAGCCACAGCAGGGGGGTTGCAGCCGTGTGATTTTTCAGATCCTTTCCAAACCAAACCATGCCACGACTCCATGATTCTGGGATACTTCCCCTCCTCATCCTCTGGCAGAAAAAGGATCTTGGCCCCAAGCTCCACATTGCAGACCATGTCTTTTGGCAGCCTGCAACTGTCTCAACAGAGGATGAAAAGAGATGACATTACTGATACGATTTCCCTTTTCTACTTGAAAATTAAATGCTCCACTCCTGTCCACTCTCGCAAAAGTGTCTGAAGAGGCAATTCTTCCCCATGAAATGCTTCGTCTCAGCCAAAGAAGAAAGAAGCCACAAGCCAACACGCTTCTTTATTGCTACATTGTTTGATTTGGTTACTTCTCGAATAGGAATTACTTTGGGGTTTTATTTGTTAGTTTCTCTCTTTCGTTCCTCGGGGCGCGCGGCGGCTCCTCCGTTGGGTTCACGGAGGCAACGGAGGAACGTTCGCGAGCTCCGGCGGTTCCGCAGCAGCAGCAGCAGCAGCAGCAGCAGCAGCAGCAGCAGCGCTTCTCTCGATCGGTTTTCCGCTCGACTTTCCACTCGCTCCCCATCCCCTTCTCCCTCTCACACTCACTCTATTCCCGTCCCGTCCCGTCCGTGTTCTGCCTCTCCCAGCCCGGCTCATGCCGCGTCCCGCAAGGCGCCGCTCGGCGGGGCCGCCCCGTGCCCGCCCCTGCCCGTCCCGCCGTGGAGCCGCCTCGGCCGGGCTCTCTCCATACTGGCTGTGGCACTTCTGGAAGTGCCTCTTGCTCTGGTGCTGGCGGAGCAGCGCGGTCTTTTGGCTCCACCTGGCGCGGGCTCTGGGCTGGCCCTGGCTGGGGCCCCGGCCCCGAACCAAGCCCCTCCCGCGGTTCCGCCCGCAGCCGCCCCGCTGCCGCCCCGCGCCCGCCCCGGCCCCGACAGCATCGCAGGCAGCTTCCCCGCTCCGAGCTCCGCCGCTGCTCGGCTTAGCCGCCGGCCCCGAGCCGCCGCAGCCCGGGGCGGCTCGGCAAGCAGCAGCGCGCCGGGCGGTCGGGTTCCCGGGGCAGAAGAGCGGGAGCGCGGTGCCGCCCGCACGGGCGGAGAAGCCTGCCCTGGAGCAGCTCTACCGGGAGGGCCCGCTGCTGGGGAGCGGCGGCTGCGGCAGCGTTTACTCCGGGACCCGGCTCGCCGACGGCGCCCCGGTAAGAGACGGGGCCGGAGCGGAGGGGGCGGCGGGCGGCGAGCGGCGGGCAGGGAGCTCAGCCCGGCGCTCGCCTTGGCTTGCAGGTGGCCATCAAGCGAGTGCGCCGCGATGGCATCTCGGAGTGGGCGCGGCTGGTGAGTGAGCGGGGCCAGCGGGAGAAGCCGGCGGGGCGTGCCGGGCGGGGCTGAGGCGAAGCCCGGCAGGGTGGCAGCCGGAACGCTGCGAGGGCAGCGAGCGGGGAGTGAGCGGGGGCCGCGCAGCGTCCCGGACCGGGCAATGGCCAGCGGCGCTGGGGCCGGGCAGGTGGTGCCCAAGGTGCGGCGCAGCATCGGCCCCGCTGAGGGCATCGCGGTCCCCCCGCAGCACAACGGCGCCCTTGTGCCCATGGAGCTGGTGCTGCTGTGGATGGTGTCGTGCCCTGGCTTCCGCGGCGTCGTGCGGCTCCTGGACTGGTTCGAGCTGCCCGACGGCTTCGCGCTGGTCATGGAGCGTCCGCAGCGCTGTCAGGACCTCTGGGACTTCCTGGCCGAGCAGGGGTTCCTGACGGAGCCCGTGGCGCGGGGGCTGTTCCGCCAGGTGCTGGAGGCCGTGCGGCACTGCACCAGCCGCGGCGTCCTGCACCGCGACATCAAGGCCGAGAACGTCCTCGTCGACCTGGCCACGGGCGAGGCCAAGCTCATCGACTTCAGCTGCGGCACGATCCTCCAGGACACGTTCTACACCCAGATGTCAGGTGAGCCCAAAGCCGGGGCACAACCGGGCAGCGGAGGTTCCCCCCTTTGCTGGCAGAGGGGGAAGAGGGAGGCAGGGAGGGAGGGGGAATCCTTCTTCAGCCGGCTGCAGCCAAGTTGCTTTTCGGTGGGGCAGGGGCTGGCTGTTGTGGGACAGGAGCTGGCTGGGAGGGAGGGAGGGAGGGAGCAGCATGGGCCTGATGAGCTGTGCCCTTGTCCCATAGGAACGCCGGAGTACTGCCCACCGGAGTGGATCCTCTTTGGCTGCTACCATGGCCAGCCAGCCACCATCTGGTCCCTGGGCATCCTGCTTTATGACCTGGTCTGCGGGGACCTTCCTTTCCATACAAACAGGGACATCGTCCGGGGCCAGCTCTTCTTCCCACCCCGGGTGTCTCAAGGTGAGGATGCGCCTTCAAGGCTCGGGAGGAAGAGCGGGGTTGGGAGGGGGCAGCTGGCACAGAAGCGTCCCGCTCCAGCAGCTAGTGAGGAGGTTGATCTCCTGGGTTAGCTGGAGGAGGTGGCACGTGTGCCTCTGTGCTGCTCTCCTCCGGAAGGGAGGATCGATGGGAAGCTTTTGGCTGCAGCTCCGAGCACTCCTAGTGTGGCCTGGGCACCGTGGAATGTGGGAGAGCACGGACAGGAGCCTTGTCCCGCTGAGTGGCGGTTTCTGGTTTCTCTGCAGAGTGCCAGCACCTCATCAGGTGGTGTTTATCCATGGAGCCCGCAGACAGGCCATCACTGGAAGACCTTTTTGAGCATTCTTGGCTGCAGGAGCCCTGCCTGGCCCAGGAGACAGCAGAGATCCATCCCTCTGCTCAGTAGGATCCAGGAGCCCAGCAAGTACCCGCTGCACACGTCTCGTGGCACTCCAAGAAAACCCCGGAGCATTTCCCTGTGGCTGCGGCCCGGAGGAGAGAGCGCAGCCAAGGAGATGCTTCCGCTGGTCCCCAGCGAGTTGTGGAGGGAGCGTCTCAGTGCTCCCCGTCCCATTGGAGAAGTGGTGGCAGTGCAGTGAAGGTGCCACGGACTGGAACAGGGGAAACATCCCCCTGCAGCTCAATGGCATCGAGATGAGCCCGCAAGCCGAGGCACAGCTGGCATGTTCTTCTGGAGCACCACATGGAGCTGGGAACACCATCCTCGAGCTGGCCGCTGGCGGGGCAAAGCCGAGTGGCTTTGGCTGCGGCCCCTTCCTGGAGGACACGCTCTGCGCCCCGATGAAATCAAGATGAGTCCCCAGCTGGCGCAGGGGCGGGGGGATGCTCGAGCTTCCAGGCATGGCAGGGCTCGGGCTGGCCACGCGCCGTAGGTTCCCCGCTTGGTGGCCCTGGGGAATATTAATTTTTCCCCCGGCCGCCAAGCTGCTTTTTGGTGGGAGAGGGGACGGGTGTTGTGGAAGGGGAGCCGGCTCCTGGCCTTGCTGACAGCTTCTGCCAGCCAGCCTGGCATGGGCTGGGGCGGGGGCAGCCAGCCTGACAAAGCATCCATCCATGTGGATGGGGGAAGCAGAGGGGGACGGGTTCTGAAGCCATGCCCCAGCTGATCTGCTTTTTAGGCCCTTGAGGAAGGGGTGCGTTTAAGGGCAGGAAAGGTGGGGTTTTTCCCCACCCATGGACAGGTTTAATTCTCACATGGAGTGGTCAGACCCTCCTCAGGCCCGTGAAACGGTGACAGGCTTTGTAGCTTCTTGTTTCCAGGTCTTGTTTAGAATTGATTTCATGCAATTGTTCTTTGTTTTCCCAGGAAGATTACACCTGGTGCCCGGACCGGACGGGGAAGCGCCTGCACCGTCCCTGGAGCACCTCCAGTGCCAGCGCTACCCCAGGGGCCACGGTCTGCGGGGACATCCCCTTCAAGAAGGACGAGGACCTCGTGCGGAATCGGCTCCTCTCCTGGCAGCAGGTCTCCAGAGGTGGGCACCCGGCTCCACAGCTGGGCTGGCAGAAGGGCTTCGGGCAGAGGGCAGCGGGCACACGGGCATCCTGCCCTTACAGCTGCTGAGGAGGCTGCTGTGCTGTGCTTAAGCAGAGGAGGTGGAACATGGCCTGCCACGCTGCCCTTCTCTCGAAACAGAGAATGGCTCGGGAGGTTTGGGCTCTGAGCACAGCCAGCAGCCTGGCCCGGGGCCAGGCCATGGTGGGACAGGGGGACAGGAGCCTTCTGTGACTGACCGTGGCTCTCTGGTTTCTCTCCGCAGGCTGCCAGCACCTCATGCCATGGAAACGGCTCCGCTCGGCCTGCCAGTCTTGGGAGGGCTGGAGGGCGGCGGGTGCTCATTTGCTGTCAAAAAAAAATTTTTTTTTTTTTTTGTCATCGTCACGATCACAGCATTTCTTTCATCCTTTTCCAAGGTTTTGGCCTCCCTTCCTCCAGGCTAATCTTTTTGTGTCCTTCCTCAGCCACTTGATGGCATTTGGCAGGGGGGGTTAAGCAATGTGAAAAGTTCAACAACAGCTCCTGTTGCCAACTGCAGCAGCCCCTTCAAGAGCCCTGAGCTACCAGCGAGGTCCACGTCTGCCTTGCAAAAGGGAGTGGTTTGCAGCCATGGGGTTGTCGCCCTGCTGCAAAAGCTGGGAGGAAATCAGAAGTGGCAAAATGCCAATTTGGCTCAAGCCCTGCCCAGTTTCTTCATCTTTTCCCTCTGCTCAGTGATAGGCAGGCAGGGCTGGACTCCAGCGAGGTTCAAGCTCTTGGCGCTCCCTGGCATCAAGGGGATCAAGTCAACTCTTGTATGCAGTGACTGCAATAGAGCTCCTGAAGGAAAAAAGGGAATGTCATGAGGTGGGGCCTCCTTCTTGTCCCCTTTGTCTGCCCAGGAGCCCCTTGGAAAGGGAAATGCCCACACGGGTTTATCTGACTCCTTCCCAGCCAGCCTTTCCCTCACTCCCGGGTCTCATTTGCTCCGCAGGCTTCACCAGCTCGCTCAGCTCGGAGGAGCTCTCAGAGGAGAAAACGCTGCCTGGCGTGGGGCTGTCTGATCCACTTGCGGTGTGTCTCCTCCCTCCCAAAGGTAACCCTCTCCCCCCGCCCCAACCCCCATGAGCCCTGGCTGTGAGACAGGGGGTCCAGGGGGTCGAGTGATTGGCAGATTTGAAAGATACCCCCTGCCCCCTGTGGCTATTGGTAGACCTAAGTGCCCCTTCTCCCCTGGCACCCCTCCCCCTCACCTGGTTGGTGGCTACCTGTCCCTGCCCCTCCCCTTACCCCCGGGTTAAAAGGACAATCCAGCCACGTGGCCGGGCCTTCTGTTGGAGCTGCCACCAGGTCCACAACTCTGTAGCTGAAATAAAGACTCTGGATCAAGCTCTAGCAGAAGTGCCTCCTTTCTTCACCATCGCCTGAAGCGTCTCCACTGAGGAATATCGCTCGCAGCCTCTGAGTAACCCAAGGGTGTCACTGGGGAGGAAACATCCCAGCTGCCGCCATTGGACTCAGCAGCAAGGCAAGCCCGGGCAGGTCTCTGTCGGAATATTGGGAAACCCCAATAAACTCCTACATCAACCCACTGAAATTTATATGTGGCAGAGAAACACTTTAGTGGGGTGCAGACCCCTGCCCTCCTGCCAGGTCAATAAAAGGGCTTTTGGCTGACAATGCATTTGTCTGCCGATTTCTTTGAATGAGGGAGACCCCTCAGGACTGCTGTATCCTGAGGGAACACCGTTGGCCTTGGCCTGTAGGCACCTGCACAAGCTTAAAATCAGCTGCCTCAGCTTCCAGGACCTCTCTTGGCCGGCATCCTGACGTGAAGAGATTAGGTGGGAAGAAGACAAGAAGCAAATTTTGAAGCTTTAAAGCAAACATTAGTCAGTGCAGCAGCACTGAGTCTTCCTGCCTTAGACAAACCCTTCTATCTGTTTGTGGATATAGAAAAAGAGGCAGCACATGGAGGGTTAGCCCAGGACTGGGGAGGATCTAGGAAACCAGTGGCCTGTTTATCAAAACTGCAAGACCCTGTCAGCTGGGGGTGGCCAACCTGCATTCAGGCGGTGGCAGCGAGCGCCCCACTCGTAGAAGAAAGCAAAAAATTAACCTTTGGGGGAAAACTGAAAATATATACCCCACACTCAGTAAGGAGTATCCTCAGCTAAAAGGCTGAGAAATGGCTCACTGATTCCCAAGTACTAAAATATGAAGCCATCTTAATAGATAATGGTTTAGAGCTAGTCGTGAGTAGCCAACTCAACCCTGCCCAGTTTTAGATGGAAAACCAGGTGAGGAATTAATACATAATTGCCTAGAGGTTATAAACTATCAAACTAAAGTAAGAGAGGACCTAACAGATCAACCACTCCAAGGTGGGAAACGATTGTACATCGATGGATTTTCACGGGTAATCCAGGGCACAGGGTATTGGGGTAGGCTATAGCAGATGAAGAGTTAGTGGCCCTAGAAAAAGGAAAGTTACCTTCCAACTGGTCAGCCCAAGCATGTGAGTTGTATGCCCTAAAGTGAGCTCTGGAAATATTCACACAGAAAAGAGAAACAATACATACAGACTCAAAATATGCTTTTGGAGTACTGCATACCTTTGGAAAAATTTGGGAAAAGAGTGGGCTATTAAATTCAAGGGGAAAGGAACTAAAAATTTCTTTTAGAAGTGTTAGAAACCTTACAATGACCAGAAGAAGTGGCAGCAGTATATGTTAAAGGACATAAAAAAGGAGTGACTCAAGAAGCACCAGGGAACCATTTAGCAGATTTAGATGCTAAGAATGCAGCCGAATCAGGGACAGAAAACCTAATGACAGCATTAACCCCCATGAGAGAAATGGAAGAAGTCCCTGTATTCAGTGAGACAGAAGAGAAAGAATTCTTCAAAACAGGAGCCAAGAAAGATAACAAAGGGAAGTGGAGAGCCAATGTTGTGAGTAAAACACTTCCAGAATCAATCATTCCCCAATATGGGATGGTGAACAGGATTGATTCAGACGAAGTGTAAGAGGCCGTCTGAACCCCCACTTTTGCCCACCAATTGCCACGAGGAGAAACCCCTTCCCCCAATACAGTAACGGCTTGGAGAGAGCAGCAGTGCAGGTGCAGTTGCTGCACTGTTACGTTAGCTGTTCCGAACCAGGCCTGGCAAGGACTTGGCAAGGACCTGGCATGAACACAGCAAGGAACGGCCTACTGCATATTTGCCCACTCTCCTCCTGAAGCCAAATGAACTTTTGGGGTGACCCTAGTGGTCTCTCACTGAAGACCTCTCATCTGCCCCATTACCACTGTGACAGTCGGACGGAGATTGAAAACCCTCCTCCCAAGGACTGAGACTGAGACCCCTCCCACAGGGAGTGGGGAAACCACTAATGACATGACCTGTTCTTCTTCAGTAATTCCAATGGACTTATTCTTCATTGTGTTTTCCTGCTTTGGTGGTTTCAGTGGACTCACTTGTTCTCCTGCAGCAATTGCAACGGACTTTCATTGTCCTGCATGTTCCCCCCTTTTTTCCTCCATGGAGTATAACTGGACCCCTGAGTTGACCAGAACTTTGAAGACTTCCCCGACACGATCAGACGGATCCCCATCGTCTGGACCAGTGAGGATCTCGCCTGTGTTGGTAGCTATTCCCATCCCCCTCTTTTTTCTCTCTCTCTCTCTCTATCCTTTTATCTCCTTTCAGATCCCCACTATTGCACTTACTGTTTTGGCCCCTAATAAAGGTGCATTTGTTGTGATTAACTAATAGTCCCTTGTTGTTTGCCTTTTTGCACTTTTTGGATTGATGAAAAGAACCATCACGACACCCCGCACAAGCGGATTGTGACACCAAGGAGCTCATTTCACCTCTAAAATACTGCAAAAAGTTGTTCAAACCCTGGGAGTAAATGGGAATTACACACTCCATGGCATCCACAGAGTTCTAGTCACATTGAGAGGATGAATCAAACTCTTAAAAGAGCTCTAGATAAGCTAATGATTGAAACCCAAATGTAATGGATGAAATGTCTCCCTTTGTCCTTATTAAGACTTAGAACTCAACCCCAGTCAGATCTGGGGGTGTCACCTATGAAATGACGTTTGAGTTACCCTTTTTGACCTCACCCCAGAGGGTTGCCACCTATGAGGAAGGGGAAGCCAATGCCAAAAAATATGTTATGTCTATAGCAGAAATCTTAGAAGGGCTAAGACATAGAGGGGCAATTCCTCAAACAGCCACCCTGGATTTCAGAATCCATAATATTAATCCTGGGGACTGGGTGATGATCAAGTCATGGAGGGATCAGCCTTTAACTCCTCAATGGGAAGGTCCCTTTCAGGAACTGCTCACCACTGAATCAGCCATGTGAACTGCAGAGTGGGGATGGACTCATGCCAACAGATGGACTCATGCCAACAGAGTTAAAGGCCCAGCAGGAAAAACACAAAGAATGGACGACATATAACATCCAGACCAGGTGAAACGAGACTGAATCTCAAGCAGAGACTGAAAGACAACCAGAAAAACACCAAGACGCCTAAAGTCAAGCTTCCACCAACCAGTTTGAGAACTGTCTTCCTGTTTTAATGGGTGAGAATTGCAAGCATCTGTTGAGGGGAAGTACACAAGGGACTGTAAAAGGTAATGGGACATCTTCTTTAAGAAAATAAGACAAAGGATAGAGGGCAAGACCCCTTTGTTCACTTCCAAGAAGACTCCATAGCTCTGCTGTGGGTAGCAACCCCGTAAGCATGGTAATGTAGGGACAAAAGGCCATATTGGACCACTGTCATTCCCCAACTGTCTTTGAATACAACAGGGACTGGAGGGCGAGACCGAGCTGGCCTCTGGACCCCTAAGACACACTGACTATGGGTAGCAACCACATAGGCATGATAGATGGGAGTCAAAGCCATCCTGGACCTCTGTTAGGCCCTTCTGTCCATTCCAAATAAGTGTGTCTAAGGAAAACCTGAGATTTTTCTCCTGTTCCCACTGTCCTTGCCCACATCAACAGATGCTAGTATGACTCTTTCAATAAAAAAATTTCTTACTTAATTGTTCAAGCATAATGACATATAGAAAAAGAAAAGGGGGGTTTGTTATAGATGAGTAATCCTATGGTTGACTCTCACAATTAAGGGGTGAATATTAAGTAGATGTTAAAAGAAGTTGTGTAGGTGTATAGTTATCTTTCCCTTACCCCTTGCATTGTTATCATGGGATGCCCTAAGTAGTCAGGGCATTTGGGAGGGTCGGCTTGTTGCTATGGCAGCGCCTGAGCTCCAATCAAGCTGTAAGAAAGTGATCTCCACCACTGGACAGCGAAGGAGGAGTGGATTGACAAGATTTTGGGAGGGGCTGGAGGTATAAAAGACAGAACATCCATTTTGTAGATGAGCACATGGTGATTGAATCCTTTGCTCCTGGTGCTGTATTCTTTACTTTATTCACTCGTCTGTTGTATTTTGATAAGGTCTTAATAAAACCATTTAAATTATTGAAAGTGAAAATTGTTTCTCACATGGG
Source organism: Anomalospiza imberbis (assembly GCF_031753505.1). Lineage (NCBI taxonomy): Eukaryota > Metazoa > Chordata > Aves > Passeriformes > Viduidae > Anomalospiza > Anomalospiza imberbis. The sequence goes on along the minus strand of NC_089713.1, from coordinate 1,069,435 downwards.
GTTGGGGAATGTGGGGCAAGGTTGTCCACACTGGGTCAGACCTCAAGGTGAAACTTCTCTGACCTGGCCAGACCTCCTTAGGAGCGGCCCTATATCAATATCAATCACAGAATGCTGCAATCAGCTCTTCTCTAAAAAGAACAGTAATAAAGACACTCTTTAAAATAGGAATACTTATTTCTTATAAGCTCTTTGAAATATTTCTCCATAACCTAAAAGGAAAACTTCTTAATGGACTATATTAGAGCAGAGGGAAATCAACGCACAGCCATGGCTTCTCAGGACTTGCTTGATCCTAATGAGAACCGTGGTGCATTTGGAGCTGAGCCCTGGAACCTCAGGGCCTGAGAGGAGATTGCACAAACCTGTCCAGGAGTCAAAGTCAGAGAAAAAACCCCAAAGTTTCTCGATCCATTAATGGGTGCTACTGAGGTCCATCCCCAACGCAGGCTCCTCATGGACTCCTTGGAGGAGAGAACTGGAGGACAGAATGGCACAAAAACTTCTCAGAGACTCGGAGTGAAAAGGACAATCCAAAGTACCTTAAACTCCTTGCGTATCTCAAAGCACCAATGAGCCCCACTGAGTGTCAGTACAAAGCTCTCAGGGGGCTAATTAAAGAAGATAATTTCAGGCTGTGACTGCACAATCTTTCTCACAGAGTCTGGATCAAAAGGGAAACACCAAGTACCTTAAAAGAACTGAAGTACCTTGAAGCATTAATGAGCCCCACTGAGTGTTGTTCCTGACAAAGCCTCTCCAGGGACTAATTACAGCAGATAATTGGAGGCCATGATTGCACAAGGCTCTCAGGGACTCCAAGGCAAAAGCCAAAGCCAAAGTGCTTTGGAAAACCTGCAGTCCCTGGGAGCATGAAGGAGCCCCCAGGGCCATTCCTGAGCAAGGCTCCCCAGGGACTCCTTCCAGCAGATCCTTGAGGCCACTGGGATGTGGGCGAGGGGGGGATGTGAGGGCAGGACAAGGGGCTGACAGTGCCCAGCCTGGCTGGGGCTGTGCCAGGAGGCCCCAGTGCATCAGGACAAGGTGTCTCCTGAGAGCCCTTGGTGGCACAGAGCCTGCTGTGCCCCAGGGCACCAAGACTTGGCTTCTCCTTGTCCCCACCTGTCATCAGTGCCTCCAGTTCTCTGCTCTGCCTGGGGCCTGAGGACACTTTCTCAGTCGTGTCCCTCAGTGGGACCCATTAAAAGTCAAATAAACTTTGGAGTTGGATTCTGACTTGGAGTTCTGGAGAGGTTTCTGCAGCTCCCTCTCAGGGCCTGATGTTCAGGGCCTGAGCACAAAGCCCCAGAGGGTCATTAAAGTCCTTGTGCTGTGTCTGTGCTGCTGAGCTGGGCCGGGCTCCTGGCACAGAGGGTGATCCTGGTAACCAAGGAGAGCTTCAAAAGCACATTTCTCTGGATGAGCAGCTCTTCTCCCAGCCCAGCAGGGCTGGGGCACTGCCTGCAGCCAGCCCGGGCACAGCACAGAGGCACAGAGAGCTTCCATCAGTCAGGGCTGGGAAGGTGCTGAGAAGTGCCTGGGGCAGAATCCCTGGCAGCCCTTGGCACAGGAACCTCTGGCTGCAGGACAATGCAGCTGCAGCTCCTGGAGTGATCTCCTACAGCTGGAACATCCCAATGCCCACAGACCCTGAGAGTTCATTCTCTGATCATCTCTTGTGCAGAGCAGCCAGGGGTGCCCAGGGCTGTCCTGCAGAGCAGGGTCCTGCAGCCCAGGGCGCTGTGCTGGGCCAGAGACTCTGCTGCCTGCCAGGGACAGCTCTCAGCCGGCCCGGGGAGCTGCTCCCAGCGCTGGAGAGAAGCTGTGGGGGGAAGGATCCACCCTGAGCAGGGCAGGTGCTGCTGCTGAGAGCTGCTGGCTGGGGCAGGGCTGCTCCCAGCTCCAGACCAGCCTGGGCACAGCTCTGGAGGACACTTCCCATAGAAGGTAAACCTGGGATTGCTGTAAAGCTCAGGAGCTTTCCTGAGAGTGTTTTCAATTTCCTGCTTGGAGAAGGATGAGACAAAAAGATTTTTCCTTTTATACATTTTTAATATATTTGTAGGTCTGTAAATTACTATTAAATAGTTATAAAATTATAATCCTTACTCTATTAAACACTTAATTGGCTCTATTAAAGTTCTATTATATACTTCTATAACTGCGATCCTTAATTAACTTTAGTACATTTCCTAATCTTTTTCTTAGATTTTAGAACAATAAGCTGACCTTCTAAACACAGTCCTGTATTTCTGTATAGTCTTATTATCAGGAAGAGGACCTAGAAGAAGAACATTTTGGTTTTTGAATGTGCGCAGTGATAACAAAAACTGGGGCATAGAAGTCCTTAGACATACTCCAATGGGTTGAGCCAGGGGTGTGTAACTGGGGCAACTGAATCTCCTATTGGATGTTCCTGTTAAATATCCTAATTAATCAACCTTAATGAATTGTTGAAATCAGGGATTGGGTTTGCCCCATCCGCACTGGGACACCTGGAAGGTTCCAATAAAGGTCTGGATTTTACTTTATTGGTCTAACACTATTACAAGGATTTTATTTTTCTCTTTTGACTATAAACAACAGGGGGATTAGAGAAGCAGAACAGGAATTGTAATCCCAGAATGACAGAACATTCTGAGTTGAAAGGGACACACAGGATCATCAGAGCAATGTTTGAACATTTACAGAGACTCCAGAACTGTGACTTTGGGTGGTCAGTCTCTCTGCTGGCAGCCTCCCAAAGGGCCTTCAGCCACTCCTCAGCCCTGGACAGCAGCAGCATCACCTTTGCAGGGCCCAGCAGGGCTCTCCTGAGCTGCCCTCGCCCAGCTGCACACAGACCCTGCCCCAGCCAGGGCCCTGCACACAGGCAGGTTTCTGTAGGGCCGGGCCGAGGGCACACAGGGTGGGATGGGCTCTGTGAGCGCTGGCAGGGACAGGGCACCTCTCAGGAGGGAATGTCCAGGCCCAGGGAGATGCTCAGGGAAGCAGAGGGGGCTGAACAGAGCAGTGCTGGGGCAGGAGGGCACTGTTGGTGTGTGGGAGGTGCCGGGCACAGCTGGGCACGGGAACACTGTCCTGAGTGCCCGGCTGTCTCTGCCCTGCCCTCTCAGGCACAGCACCACAACATCTTCTCCTGTTTCTGCACTCCCCTGATATTGTCAGTGTTTTCTGGTGCTCTCAGGGAGGCTCTGGCCTTTGCAGCAGCTGAGTCAGGCACTGCCCTTGGCATTCCTGCCAGGCAGGGCTGTCCATGGGAATGGGGTGTCCAAGCTTCCCTGGGACCTGTGGGGCTGTGGGCAAAGCAGTCCATGGGAAAGGGGAATGAGCTGAGCCCCTCCCTGAGATCCCATCATGGGCACACCCAGGGATCTCCTTGCTGTGCCCTTCCCAGCTCTGAGCTGCCCTCCTGGGTGCAGAGCTGTGCCAGAGCCTCTGGGAGTTCCCTGAATGTCCCACGGGGAAGTGCAGAGCTGCCACAGCTGAGGAAATGCTGCTGGGTTGGCCAAGGGAGCCGTGAGTGTCCATGGCACAAGGGGGTGCTGAGAGCTTGCCCAGAGACCTTTGGAGAGGGTGAGACATTCAGGGATCCCTCTGCTCTGGGCAGGGTCTGGTTTATCTCAGGGTGACCCGGGAGTGTGATTGTGCTCTGATTCCAGCCAAAGGTGCAAAGCCAGGGCAGTTGGGAACAAGCCCATCCAGCCCCTCACCTGCCCTCAGCCACAGGGAATCCTTTGCCTCTCACATTTCTCAGTGGCAAACTCTGAGTGCAGCAGGAATGCTGGGGATTTCTGACCTCAGAGAGCCAGGAATGATGTGTGGGTAGGAAAACAATTTCTAAAACAAACTCATGCCATCTATTTCCTTAGGAAATAGAGTGAAATTCCTTTAGAAGTGTGAGTGCAGATGCTACCAACCCTTTCTGCATTAGGAGTGATTCCCCTGACAAATCTTGAATATCCAGCCTTGTCCCTCTGCCACATGGCCACAAACCCAGGGCAGGGGGCAGGGATGGCTCCTCTAGAGCACCCTGGCTGCTCCTGGCACATTCAGCAAGCACAACTGGAGCTCAGGCTGGGTAGCTTAGCTCAGGCTCAGGCAGGCACCTGGGTGAAGGTTTTCCCAGGGCAGGAACAAAGGTGGGTGACTCCCAGCAGAAAAGGCTACAGGGGATGGGCCAGGTTTGGTTCCAAACAGCCTCTCCTGACTGTCACTGTCCTTTCTGCCTGAACAGGTCCCCATGTGCAGCCACAGCCAATGTCCAACAGCAGCTCCATCAGCCAATTCCTCCTGCTGGCACTGGCAGACACGCGGCAGCTGCAGCTCCTGCACTTCTGCCTCTTCCTGGGCATCTCCCTGGCTGCCCTCCTGGGCAACGGCCTCATCATCAGTGCCGTAGCCTGCGGCCACCACCTGCACACGCCCATGTTCTTCTTCCTGCTCAACCTGGCCCTCAGCGACCTGGGCTCCATCTGCACCACTGTCCCCAAAGCCATGCACAATTCCCTCTGGGACATCAGCACCATCTCCTACACAGGATGTGCTGCTCAGCTCTTTTTTTTTGTCTTTTTCATCTCAGCAGAGTATTTCCTCCTGACCATCATGTGCTACGACCGCTACGTGTCCATCTGCAAACCCCTGCACTACGGGACCCTCCTGGGCAGCAGAGCTTGTGCCCACATGGCAGCAGCTGCCTGGGCCAGTGGCTTTCTCTATTCACTGCTGCACATGGCCAATACATTTTCCCTGCCCCTGTGCCATGGCAATGCCCTGGGCCAGTTCTTCTGTGAAATCCCCCAGATCCTCAAGCTCTCCTGCTCCAAATCCCACCTCAGGGAACTTGGGCTCATTGCTGTTAGTGCCTGTTTGGCATTTGGTTGTTTTGTGTTCATTGTTTTCTCCTATGTGCAGATCTTCAGGGCCGTGCTGAGGATCCCCTCTGAGCAGGGACGGCACAAAGCCTTTTCCACCTGCCTCCCTCACCTGGCCGTGGTCTCTCTGTTTGTCAGCAGTGCAGTGTTTGCTCACCTGAAGCCCCCCTCCATGTCCTCCCCATCCCTGGATCTGGCCCTGTCAGTTCTGTACTCAGTGATGCCTCCAGCCCTGAACCCCCTCATCTACAGCCTGAGGAACCAGGAGCTCAAGGCTGCAGTGTGGACACTGATGACTGGATGGTTTCAGAAACATTAAACTGCTGGCCAATTTCTGCAAATCACTTGTAATAAAAGTCATCTTTGCTACTTGTTGATTTCATTCTGGAGGTGCTTTTTCTTTGTTTTACATTTTAATTTTGTCCACAAATAAATGTCATTGTTTGTGCCATTTCTCATTTTGTTTCTCTCCACCTTCCCTGTGGCTGTGTCAATGAGGGGCTGTGCTCTCGTGGATTTAAAGGAACTCAAGGATGTCCCAGCAAAGTTTTCTGCAGGGATGCCCTTTTGTGGCCTTCTCTGGAGCTGCAGCAGCAATGTCTGTGTGCAGAGCTGGGGCAGATCAGTGCTGGCACAGCAGCTCTGGTCCTGCTGGCCACACCATTCTCAATCCAGGCCAGGAGCCATTGGCCTTCTTGGCCACCTGGGCACATGGCTGGCTCATGTCCAGCCTGCTGTCCATCAGTCCCTGCAGGTCCCTTTCTGCCTGGCTGCTGTCCAGCCACTCTGTCCCCAGCCTGTAGCTCTGCAGGGGTTGTTGTGGCCAAAGTGCAGGACTGGGCACTTGGACTTGTTAAACCTCACCTTGCTGGATTTGGGCCCTAGATCCAGTCTATCCAGGTCCCTCTGCTGAGCCCTCCTATGCTCCCAGAGATCAACACTCACATCCAGCTTGGAGTCATCTGCAAAAGATGTCCTTGGTTCCATGGGTCCCCTCAGTGTTACAATGTCACTTGGGTTACACCAGGCCCTGCACTGTCACACTGGTCTCCTTGGTTCCATGGGGCCCCAAAATGTGACAATGGATTCCTTGGTTCCATGGGGCTTCACAGTGTCACAATGCTCTCCTTGGTGACGCAGTTTCACAGTGGCCCCTTGGTTCCATGGGGCCCCAGGGTGTCACAAAGGCCCCATGGTTACATGAGGTCCCACACTGTCACAATGCTCTCTGTGGTTCCACAAGTCCCCTCAGTGTCCCAATGGACTCCTTGTTTCCATGAGGCCACACAGTGTCACAACAGCCTTCCAGATTCCTTGAAGCCCCAGAGTGTCACAGTGGCCCCTTGGTTACACAAGGTCCTGCAGTGTCACAATGTCCCCTTGGTTCCATGAGGCCCCGCAGTGTCAGAACGGCCCCTTGGTTCCACTGGGCCCTGGACTCTCCCAATGCTCTCCTTGGTTTTGCAGTGTCAAAATGGTGAAACCCCTCGGTTCCAGGAGGCCCCGCAGTGTCACAATGGCCTCTGTGGTTCCATGAGGACCCAGTGTCATGGGGGACTCCCTGGTTCCATTTGGCCCCAGAGCACCACAATGGAGTCCTGGTTCTATGGGGCTGCACAGTGTCACCATGGTCCTCTTAGTTCCACAAGGCCCTGCAGTGTCACAATGGCCCCAGAGTGTCCCAATCATCACAGAATGACAGAATCAAATAGGCTGGAAAAGACCTTTGGGATCATCAAGTCCAACCAATGCCCTAAAACCACTTTTTCACCCAGACCATGCCACTAAGTGCCACTGGAGAGGGACAGTGACTGTGCCACCTCCCCCCTGGCCTGCCCATGCCAATGCCCACTCACCCTTTCTGTGAAGAACTTCCTCCTGTTGTCCAGCCTAAACCTCCCCTGGTGCAGCTCAAGGCTGTGTCTTCTTGTCCTGCCCTCCAGCAGATCCACACTCACACCAGCTTGGTGTCATCTGCACATTTGGTGATGGTGGCTCGATCCCCTCACCCAGATCATCAGTGAAGATGTTAAACAGGACTGGGCCCAACACAGATCCCTGGGGGACAGCACCAGGGACTGGACACCAGCTGGATGCAGCACCATCCCCACCGCTCTCTGGGCCCAGCCTCCAGCCAGCTCTTCAATCTCCCAGTGAGGAGGGAACCTGCCCAAGCCGTGGGCTGCAGGTTTTCCAGGAAATGTTGTCAGAGACAGTGCCAAAGGCTTTGCTGAAGTCCAGACGGACGCATCCACAGCCTTTCCACATCCACAGCTGGGTCACCTGGTTACAAAAGGAGATCAGGTTGCTCAGGCGGGACATGCCCCTCTTAAATCCACACTGGCTGGCTCTGATCCCTCGGCCATCCTGTGGGTGCCCTGTGATGGCACTCAGGGTGATCTGTTCCAGAACCTTGCCGGGCACCGAGGTCAGGCTGACAGGCCTGGAGTTCCCCAGATCCTCCTCCCAGCCCTTCTTGGGGATGGGCTCACACTGGCACCTCCAGTGCTCTGGGTCCTCCCTGGTGAGCCAGGACTGATGGTAAATGATGGAGAGCAGCTTGGGGAGCTCATCCACCAGCTCCCTCATCCCTCTAGGATGGATCCCATCTGATCCCATACACCTGTGAGCATCTGAGCGGCTCAGCAGGTCCCCAGCTGCTTCCTCCTGGATTAGGGACTGCTCTGCTCCCTGTGCCCATCTACCAGCCCAGGAGAACTCTTGTCCTGAGGACAACCTGTCCATATATTGAAAATTGGTGCAAACAAGGTGTTAAGTAGCTTGCCCTTTTCCTTATCTTTAGTTCCTGTATGCTCCACTGCATCCAAAGAGTAGAGGTTCTCCTTCCCACTCCATTTGCTATAAATGTTTTTATAAAAACATGTTTTATTCTTTTTATAGAAGCTGCCAGGTTGAGTTCTAATTGAGCTTTCACTTCTCAGCTTCTCTTTCTGAATGACCTAAGAACATCTTTAAACACTTTCTGAGTTGCCACTTCTTTTTTCCCCTGAGTTCCCACAAAAGCTCCACGGGCAGCCAGGGCAGTCATTTTCCTCACCAGCGCATCTTTGGCCACACTGGCACAGGCTGTGCCTTCCCCCTTAAGATTACTTTCTTGAAATGTGTCCATCCTCCCTGGACCCCTTTGTTTTTAATGTTTTCCATTAAAAATCAGTACCTGATTCGGTACTCCCCAAATCAGCATCCTAAATAGGCCAAAGTCTGCCCTTCCTAATTCCAGTGTGGCAGTTTTGTTGCTGCCCCTCCTTCTTTCACAGATCATTGAAAACTTGATTATTTCATGGTCACTGTGCCCCAGGCAGCCTCCAACCCCCACATCTGCCACCAGCCCTTCTCTGTTTGTGAGCAGCAGGAGACAGAGCTTTCCTTGGGAGTGGAGTGTTACCAAAAATTCAGTAAAACAGAAAACTCCTTCACACCAATGCAGCATTAAGAAGCAGCATTCTTTATTCAGCCGGGTGCACAGGGGATAGCTCCTCCCAAAGCCGAGCATGCTGAGTACAGGAAAGTTTCTGTTCATATTCTGTATTTTGCACACATGTTCATTGATTGTCCTGGACTAAACACACATCTGATAATAATTTCCCCAGAATCATTAACATATTTCCCCTCCCCTTTACCCATGCTCTCTTCTGTCCTGGGGGTCTCTCTGGTGGTCCCTGGTGGTCGTGGACCCCAATGTTCACGGGGGCCTGGCTGAGCTGGCAGGACACTGAGGCTGGTGAACTTCCAGTTCCCCTTCCGACACAATGGGCACTGTGTGGTTTCCATAGGCCTGGGGATTTGGAGAACAAGCTCCAGGTGTCAGCTCACCTGGTGGAGACAATTTATCATCTGGTAACATGAGGTCACAGAGTGGGCTATGACATCACATGAGTGATCTATGACAGAATGGTCCATGACATCATAGAGTGGTTTATATGAGGTCATCAAGAAGCTATGACATCATAGGCCATCTCTGTGACATTGCAGAGCAGGCTGTGACATCACAGAGGGTCTGTGTGACATCCCAGGAGGGCTGTGTGAGGTCACTGGGTTGGTCACTCCACCCCAGCTCCCCCTCACAGTTTCTCCCAACAAGTCCAATGCTGTTCATGCCCAGCGGGGTCCCTGTCCCCCGGTATCCCCCCGGTCCACCTGGAGCCACATCCCCCACCAAAGGATGTTCCACAAGATCCACCCCAGAGCCTGACATGGGGAAAAGGGGCCAGGGCTGTGTGACCAGGACTTCAAGGACGTAGATTATCCAGGTCCCTGTGGCCTGGGTTGGGTTCCCCAGGGCAGGAAAGATGTCTGGCAGCTGGAGCAGGGTTAGGGAAGGGCCTCCAAGGTGGGGCTGGAGCCCTTGGGCTGTGAGCAGAGGCTGAGGGAGCTGGGCTTGTCCAGCCTGGAGCAGGGAAGGCTGAGGGGCTCCTCATCCCAGCCTGGCAGTGCCAGCGAGGAGGGGATGGAGAACACAGAGCCAGGCTCTTCACCGGGGGGCCTGGTGGGAGACAGAAGCCAATGGGTGGAAGGGGCAAGAGGGGAGATCAGCCAGGCCAGGAGGAGTTAAAATGAGTCAGGCTGGTTTCAGCATTTCCTCAACACCAAAAGCAGCCTGACCTCCCTTCTCCATCCACCACTGACAGCTTTGCAAATCAGGAATTGTTTGAGCTGTTTTGCCTCCAATCCAGGACGAGCATCCTGATACAAGAACTTAATTGTGTTTATTTCTACCACAGAACCACGTTTGTCTAAAATCAATTCTAGTAAGAAAATCACTTGTGGATGCTGGACTCATCAGACACTGCTGGGACATTGCACATAGCTCAGGGAAGAGTGTGATTGTTATTAAATTGTGTTCTGTTCAACCATTGTCTGTTGGCCATGAAGAGAAACTTTCTGTGCCTCTGACTCTCACCAGTTCCTGACCCCCAAAGGACACAAACCTGATGAGTTGTGGTTCCCACTCCAGCGGTGGCGCTCAGACCTCCCTCCATCCCCAGAGCAGAGCTCCCTTGTCCCAGAAAGTCCCTGGCAATGCAGGGATGAAGGAAACAGGACAGGCTGTGGGGATCAGGGGCAGGGCAGAGCCAGGGATTTGGGGTGGTTGTGAGCCCAGGGCAGGAGCTGGCCCTTGGCCTTGGTGAACCTCATCCAATTGTCCTGGGCCCATGGCTCCAGCCTGTCCAGATCCCTCTGCAGAGCTTCTGCCCTCCTGCACAGCCACACTCCCACCCAGCTTGGGCTCACCTGGGAACTGACTGAGGGTGCCCTCGATGGCCTCGTCCAGATCAGCAATCAAGAGATTTCACTGACCTGGCCCCAATCCTGAGCCCTGGGGACACCCCTGGGTGTGACTCCATTCCTCAGCTGCTCTGAGTGCCAGGGGTTGGATGAGGGGAATGGTGGGGAGGGGGTAGGGACAAAGTGTGATTGATTGTCAGCCATGAAGGGTCTTGATTTACACATCTATTCAGACTGCATTAGGAGGTGCTGGGGGTCAATATCAATTGGACATTGCTGATATCCATCTCTAAACAGGAAAAACAGGAAAAGAAAACAGGACAAAACAGTTCTCTCTGCATAGTTTTCAAAACAGTATATTCACTTTAAATACACTTCTGAAATCTAATTAACCTCAGAAGGATTGAAAACTTCAATTATTCCTAGTGGCATTTTTTGTTTGGGAGTTTTAATTAAATAGTTATGAGCCTTTTTCACTGAGTTCCTGAACTGAAGAGCTCAAGAAAGAAGAGCCCTGTGGAGTAATAAAATTCATCAGCAGCCTCCAAGTGGCTGAGGATCCATCCCCATCAGAGCAGCAGTGACCAGCAATGGGCACAGCTTTGTGGCTGCCCCAGCTCTGGGATGGGCCCTGGGCCTGGAGCAGGAGCAGCTCTGGAGGGCCCCAAGGCCGGGCTCTTGTGCTGGCCTGGGCAGATGGGATGGCAGCAGGGGCTGCAGAGCTCTCAGCACCTCAGCCCGAGGGGAGCAGGGCAGCCAGGGAGCCTCCTTTGGCCTTGGCCAAGCCCCTTCCCCCATGGCTGGGGCTGAGTCCTGGCTGAGCTGCAGCTGCTGCTGTGCCCTGGCCAGGGGCTGAGGCCGTGGGGCCAGTGGCCAGAGCAGCCTGGGCTGAGCAGAGCTGTGGGGCCAGAGCCGGCTGGGCTGTGCTGGGGAGAGGCCCTTGGTGCTGCACAGAGCTCAGGGCAGCTGGCAGAGCTTGCAGGGAGCTGGGCTGGGCTCAGAGAGCCTGGCACAGAAACCATCAGTGTCCATCCCAGCCTGGCTGAGCGTGCAGGGCAGGACTCAGCCCAGGCCTTGTGGGGCAGGGCCAGCGCCTGTGCAAGGCATGGAAAACAGGCAAGTGCCCGAGAGAGGAGGCTGCTCTGTGCCCTTGGGGGCATGGACACAGCAGGAACACTCAGGAGCCCAAAGAGCCTCCATGGCTGTTCTGGAGACCAAGGCTGGAGCAGGGAAATGCAGGGCTGCTGCGCCATGGGGAGGGCATTGAATTCCAGCACACACCTCAGCTCTCTGATGGTCCCGGCACCATGCTGGGCCCTGTTCCAGGCTGGAGCAGAGCAGATGTTGATGGCACAGGAGCCCTGCGGGGCTGGCAGGGACCTGCAGCTTGCAAGGTGCTCTGCTCTCCCTCAGCTCCTCTCTGAGAGATCCAATCCCAGCTCGGCACCTCAGGGACCAAGTGGCACTGCCTGGTCATGGGCACACAGCTGAAGTCTGCCTGGAAAGGGGCACAGGTGTTAATACTTGTACATTTCATATTATACAAGCACATTTGTATTATCTGCGTCACTTCAGTACTTTTAAGAAACAGCAATTTTCTGAAGTACTAATGGCAGAAGGAAAAGAAATACTGATCTTCCTGTCTGCTTGAGTCACCAATATTCTGTTTATTCTTGCCTCTCCCTCTTCCTTCAGGTGTTTCCAGTTCTCCTGTTGAAATGGCCATGTCTAAGGACATCTCTGCACTAGACCAGGTGGATCTATGTACTTCCTGTTGTGCCCAGATTTCCCCCTCCAGATGCTCTCTGGTCATTCAAATGTCTCTCGACGGACAGGTTTCACTCTTTGCACATCAGGGAGTGGCGCAATCTTTCTGAAGTTCAAATAAATATGAATTATATCTTGCTGTTTTTAAATCTATCACAGAATTACCATTTCTTACTTCTTTGTCTAAAACTGTTCCTGTACAGAAGTCCCTTGGGGAAGGGGGACATGTCAGATGCTGCTGGGACATCACAGAGAGCTGAGGGAAGAGCTGGGATGGTTATTAAACTGTTCAAATGTTCAACTTGTGTTTGTTGGCAGGAAACCTTTCTGTGCCTCTGAGTGTCACCATCCCTGAGCCCAAAGGACACAAACCTGATGAGTTGTGGTTCCCACTGCAGGGGCACTTGGACCTTGGCTCTGCACAGGAGAGCTCTTCATCCCCTTTCCCTCTTTTCCTCCCTCTGGGCATGGAGGGAGCTCCTGACTTCAGCCTGTGACTCGTGTGTGCAAAGAGCAAATCTGGGCAGAATCGGGGCAGGGAGGGTTTGGGGGGACTTTGCTGGGCACCGAAGGTGTTTTCCATTGCTCTGAGACTGTCTGCTGTGCAAAGTGGAGTTAATATCCAGCAGAAGAATGACTTTTGCATTTGATGGAGCTGTGCCTTCCCTTGGCTTTGTTGGCTGACAAGAAATGAACATCCCTCTGTGTCTGGAGCAGCTCCTTCTCCAAGGAAAGCAGGAGGGAGTTGGAGCCAAGGAGCTGAAACCTGCAGGTGCAGCCTGGGCTGGAGGGAGCTCAGATTTGCACAAGGCTGCTCTGAGTGCCAGGGCTTGGATGGGGGAAATGGTGGGGTGGGGGTAGGGACAGAGTCTGATTGATTGTCAGCCATGAAGGGTCTTGATTTTCATATCTATTCCAACTGCATGAGGAGGTACTTGGATTCAGTGTCAATTGGAGAGTGCACATATCAATGTATTAACAGAAAAAAAAAACAACAGGACCTAAAAAATCTTTTCTCACTGTCTTTTAAATATAATATATTCTCTTGGAATGGGCTTCTGAAATTGGTCTAATCAACCACAAAAGATTTGAACACTTACATTATTCCCAGAGGCTTGGCTTGCTAATCTGTTCTGAATGTTAATGAGCTCTGGGACACTGAATTGCTGAACTGAAAAGCTGAAGGCTGAAGAAGCCTCTGGAGCAGTAAAATTCAGCAGCAGCCTCCAATTTGCTGAGGATGTCAGCAGCCCCCACTGAGGCCATCCCTGCCCAGAGACCGTGGGGGAATGGGCAGACAAGGAGAGCGTCCCTGGGGCTGGGGCAGCAGAACTCAGAGGCACCAGCGGCTCCAGCTGGGAAATGGAGTGTGGAATGTGGCTGTGAAAGCCCTGCCTGGGCTGTGCCAAGCAGGACACACAAGCCCTGACTCCCATCCCCCAAACAACTCTCTCAAGGAGACATTTAAGAGGAATTACAATTGTTTGTGTCCTCTGAGTTGGATGCACTGGAGAAATACCAACAAGAGATTCTCAGGAGCAGAAACTAACAAAACAGCCTTTACTGGCAACTTTAGTAAATCAGAATAACTTTGGGAAAAGGTTTAATTTGATAATCAATCAACAAAAAACATTTCTCAAAGCATTAACTTGGCCCATTCAACATCACAAACTCTAAACCTGTTCAAATTTAAGGTAATGCAAATTTGGAAGAGGAAAGAAATAGAAGAAGACACAGAAAGAAAGACAAATACGATTTAGAGAAGCATACACAGAGCTACCATCTCCTGGATTGCAGCAGTGTTCTGATGGAAATTCTAAGAGGAGGTAGGGTCAAATGTGTGCTTGCCTTGTGCTCAGCCATAAATACCCCTTGGTGCTCCTGGGTCCTTCCCCCAGGTGGGACTTGGGGTCATTTGGTCACTCAGGAGCTGGGCTGGGGGCTCCAGAGGTGGCTGTGGAGCATTGCCTGTGCTGTGCCAGGGACTGGCAGACACTGCTGGGCTGGGATAGAGGCTCTGGGGGGATTGGGGTTCCAGGGCAGGGCAAGGCTGGACCTGCCCCTTCCTCCCCACACATGAAATGTTTCCAGCCAACAATCTCCTCCAGTCCGTCACAACAGGCAGTGTTGGAGGTGAAATCCCAATAGGCACCTGGACGAGAAGGATAATTCTTTTCCATAGCAATGAAAGCCCCAGGTCTCAGCTCATTTCTGGTTTGATTGCCTGGATTTTGTTTGGTTTTGTTGTTGCTTTGTTTCCTTGGTGTGCCTGCAGTGTCCAGCCAGGAGCAGAGTGACTCTTGCCAAGGAACTCTGTGGTGCTGTCACTTAATATTAAATCTGGTTTTTGCTGATCCCTTGCTGGGGATTTTTTCAGCGCTCTCAAGCCCTCGTTGGTAACAGGGTGAAGGAGCCCTGGCCCAGGCTCTGGCCCTGGGGGACACGGGGACGCTGCTGGGGGGTCCCTGTCCCCCTGTCCCACCCCCCACAGCCCCAGCCCCCGTCCCCGTGTCAGGCTCTGGGGTCGATCTCGTGGAACATCCTCTGGGGGAGGCTGCGGCGCTGGGGGCGGGGGGACCCGGGGGGACAGGGGACCCCGCTGTGCACGAGAAGCGTTGGACTTCTCTGGGGGAACTGGGAGGGGGGTCTGGGGTGGAGTGACCTCCCCAGTGACCTCACACAGCCCCTGTGATGTCACAGAACCCCTGTGATGTCACACAGCCCACTCTGAGATGTATCAGGCCACCTGTGATTTCATACAGGTGCCCTGTGATGTCACAGCCTGCTCTTTGAGGTACCAGTCTGCTCTGTGATGTCACAAAATCTTCCCTGTGATGTCACAGCCCAGCCTGTGATGTCACAGACACATTTGTGATGTTATGCAGCCTCGCTGTGATGTCACAGCCTGCTCTGTGATTTCACAGTCAGCTCTGTGATGTCACAACCCACTCTGTATTGTCTCAGCCTTCTCTGTGACATCACATAGCTGCTCTGCGATGTCACAGAGCCCTTTTGTATGATGGCAGAGTCTTCTCTGTGGCCTCACAGCCAGTTCTGTGATGTCACACTGCCAGCCTGTAATGTCACAGCTAACTTTGTGACATCACAACCTCCTCTGTGATGTCACAGCCTGCTCTGTGATGTCACAGCCTGCTCTGTGGTGGCAGAACTCACTTAGCATGTCACACAGCACCTCTGTGGGCTCACAGACCCACCCTGTGATGTCACAACACCTTCAGGGATGGAACACAGCCACCCTATAATGTCACAGCACACTCTTTGACCTCACAGCTTGCTCTGCTCTGTGATGTCATACAGGCATGCTCTGATGTCACAGCCTGCTCTGTGAGGTCACATAATAAACCAGGGATGTCACAGCCAACTGTATGATGTCACAACCTGGTCTGTGATGTCACACAATCACAGAATTGCTGGGTTGGAAGAGACCTTCAAGGTCATCAAGTCCAGCCCATGCCCTGACAGCACCTCAGCTAAACCATGGCACTGAGTGCCACATTCAGTCTTTTTTTAAACACATCCCATGATGGTGACTCCACCACCTCCCTGGACAGACAGTTCCAGTAATTTATCACCCTTTTCATAAAAAACTTTTTTCCTAATATCCAACCTAAATTTCCCTTGGTGCAGCTTAAGACACTGTCCTCTGGTCCTGTCAGTTGCTGTGAGGAGAAAGAGACCGACCCCCACCTGACTGCAACCACCTTTCAGGAATCTGTAGAGTGATAAGGTCATCCCTGAGTCTTCTCCAAGCAAAACAACTCCAGCTCCCTCAGTCGTTCCTCACAGGACTTGTGTTCCAGAACCCTCACCAGCCTTGTTGCCCTTCTATGGACATGCTCCAGTCCCTCCATGTCCTTCCTAAATTGGGGAGCCCAGAACTGGACACAGCACTCGAGGTAAGGTGCCAGTACAGGGGAAGAATGCCAAGCACACCAATGCCAAGTACAGGGGAAGAATGACCTCCCTGCTCCTGCTGGCCACACCATTCCTGATCCAGGCCAGGAGCCATTGGCCTTCTTGGCCACCTGGGCACACTGCTGGCTCATGTCCAGCCTGCTGTTGACCAGTGCCCCCAGGTCCCTTTCTGCCCGGGCACTGTCCAGCAACACCGTCCCCAGCCTAGAGCAGTGCAGGGGGTTATTGTGGCCAAAATGCAGGACTTGGCACATGGATTTATTAAATTTAAACTTATTGAACTCTGACATCTATCCAGCTGTTCCAGGTGTCCCTGCAGAGCCCTCCTGCCTTCCAACAGATGTACACACACTCCCAGCTTAGTGTCATCTGCAGATTTACTAATGAAAGCTTCAATCCCCTCATCCATGTGGTCAATAAAAATATTGAACAGAGCTGGCCCAGCACAGAGCCCTGAGGGACAGCACTGGTGACTGTCCCCAGCTGGATGCAGCACCGCTCACCACCACTCTCTGGGCCGGCCATCCGGCCAGTTCTGAACCCAGCACAGAGTGCTCCTGTCCCAGCCGTGGGCTGCAGCTTTTCCAGGAGTGTGCTGTGGGAGACAGTGCCAAAGGCCTTGCTGGAGTCCAAATAGACACATCCACAGCCTTTCCTGCATCCACCAGGAGGGTCACCTGGTCATAAAAGGAGACCAGGTTGGTCAAACACGACCTAGCCCTCCTAAACCCCTGCTGGCTGGGTCTGACACCCTGGCCATCCTGGAAGTGCTGTGTGATGACACTCAGTGTGAACTGATCCATGACCTTACCGGGTACTGAGGTCAGGCTGACTGGCCTGTAGTTACCAGGATCCTCCTTCCCACCCTTGCTGTTAATGGGTGTCACATTGGGCAGCTTCCAGTCATCTGGGACCTCACCAGTGAGCCAGGGCTGCTGGTAAATGATGGAGAGTGGCTTGGCAAGCTCATCTGCCAGTTCCCTCATCACCCTGGGGTGGATCCTGTCTGCTCCCATGGATTTATGAACATCCAAGCAGCTCAGCAGTTCTCTGACTGCCTCCTCCTGGATAACAGTGGCCCACTCTGCTCCCTGACACCATCTACCAGCCCAGGAGGACAGTTGTCCTGGAGGCAAATCGTCTTCTCACTAAAAACTGAGACAACGAAGGCGTTAAGCAGCTCTGCCTTCTCCTGATCTGCAGTTATTAAATTCCCTTCCACATCTAATCAAGAACAAAGGTTGGTCTTACCCTTCCTTTTACCATTGATATATTTGTAAAAACATTTTTATTAGCCTTAACTGAAGCTGATATTTTAAGTTTGAACTGAGCTTTGACCTCCCTAATTTCTTTCCTACATGCCCTAGAAAGCCCCTTAAATACTTCCTGAAAGACCTGACCCTCCTTCCAAAGATGATACATCCTCTTTTTATTCCTAAGTTCCTTCAAAACCTCCTTGCCCATCCAGGCTAGATGTTTGCCTCGTCGACTCATCTTTTGGCACACAGGAACAGTGTGTTCCTGTGCCCTAGAGATGTCTGTTTTGAAGCTTGTCCACCTTTCCTGAACTCCTTTGTTTTCAAGGGCTGCTTCCCAAGGAACTCTCTGAATAAGTCTCCTAAGTAGGCCAAAGTCTGCCCTCCTGAAGTCCAATGTAAAAGTCCTATTAATGTTCCACCTGACTTCACCATGAGAATTCTATAATTTCATGATCACTGTGCCCCAAGTGACCTCCAACCACCACATCTCCCACCAGCCCATCTCTATTTACAAACAACAGATCTAACATAGTCCCTCTCCTGGTGGGCTCACTCACCAGCTGCGACAAAAAAATTGTCCTCCACAAACCCTAAAAATTTCCTGGACTGTCTCTTTTCAGCTGTATTGAGTTCCCAGGAGATGTCCAGCAGGTTGAAGTCACCTAAAAGAGCAAGGGCTGATGATCTAGAAACATTCTCTAGCTGCTTGAAAAATAACCTGTCCAGCACTTCTTCCTGGCTGGGTGGCTGATAACAGACTCCCAGTAGGATGTCAGCCTTGTTGGCCTTCCCCCTAAGTCTCACCCATAGACATTTGACTTCATCATCATTAGTTTCAACATCCGTAGCATCAAAACCCTCCCTTAATGTAAAGGGCCACCCCTCGACCTCTTCTCCCTTTCCTGTCTCTCCTGAAGAGCTTGCAGCCCTCCAGTGCAGTGCTCCAGCCATGTGAGTCATCCGACCCTGTTTCTGTGGTGGCAATTACATCATAGCTCTGGTGCTGCACCATGGCCTCCAGCTCTTCTGGTTTGTCACCCATACTGTGTGCATTGGTGTACATGCACCTCAGCTGGGCTGCTGATTTCACCCCTAGCTCAGGCTTACCACCCACAAGCATTCTCCAGACAAACCAGCTGCTTCCCCTTCAGACCTAGTTTAAAGCCCTCTCAACAAGTTCTGCCAGTTCATGAGCTAAAATTCTTCTGCCCTTCACAGAAAGATGGAACCCGTCTGGTCCAAGCAGGCCAGGTGCTGTAAAAGTTGCCCCATGATTAAAGAATCCAAAATATTGTCGATGACACCAACCCTTGAGCCACTCGTTGATAATGTGAGCTCTCCTATTGCTTTCACAGTTTTTCTCAGACTCCAGAGGGACTGAGGAAAAGACTGTCTATGCCCCTGTCCTATTAACCACCTGACCCAATGCCCTAAAGTCCCTTTTAATTTTCCTGACACTCCTCTTTTCAATCTCATCACTGCCAGCCTGGGGTATCAGCAGTGGGCAATAATCAGAGGGCTGAATCAGCCCAGGCAGTGTGTCAGTGATATCCCGTACCCAGGCCCCAGGGAGGCAGCAGACCTCTCTGTGGGGTGGCTCTGGTCGACATATGGGGCCCTCTGTTCCCCTCAGGAGGGAGTCACCTGCCACAATTACCCTTCTTTCCTTTTTGATGTTAGAGGTGCTGAACTGTCTCACAGATGACTCATAATTGGGAGGTTCTTCCCCTGTGCTCAGCACTGGTTGGGCAGCACCTCGAGTGCTGTGTCCAGTTCTGGGCCAACCAATTTAGGGAGGACATGGAGGGGCTGGAGCGTGTCCAGAGAAGGGCAACAAGGCTGGTGAGGGGTCAGGAGCACAAGTCCTGTGAGGAGCAGCTGAGGGAGCTGGGGTTGTTTATCCTGGAGAAGAGGAGGCTCAGGGGACACAAGGCGATGTCAGGGCACAGGTTGGACTTGATGATCTCCAAGGTCTTTTCCAGCCTTGCTGATTCTGTGATTCTGTGAAACCACCCTGGGAGCAGTTGCAGGAGGAGCCCTGGGCCTCCTCTTCAGAAGCTCCAGCAGCCCAGGTCCCTCAGCTTCTCCTCACAGCCCCAAAGCCCATCCTGTCAGTCCTGCAGAGCCTCTGCAGCCCCTCCTCACTGCCCAGAACAGGCAGCCCCACAGCCAGACACAGCAGCCCAGATGTGCCCCCCTGGCCTGGGGTGCCTCTGGCAAGGGAGCAGCACGAGGCACTGCAGGAGCCTGCAGACAATTCCTGCAGCACTTGTGGGATGATCCTGCTCCCCAAGGGACGATCCCATGGTGCCAAGTCAGGAACTGGAATGGGGAGTGGGGCCAGAGAGGAAAGGGCAAACAGGGATGGGCTGTGTGCAGGGGAGGGAACAGGGATGGGCAATGGGAAGATTATCAGGAAGTGTAAAGAAAGCAAAGGTGAAGCCAAGGAAATGCTCAGGGCAGTTTGGGGGTGGCTGCCAGGCAGCCCTGGCTCTGAGCAACAGCGTCTGCAGTGGGACAGGAAACTCCCAGCTGATGGGAACAAACTTTCTGGCTGACTGCAGAGGCCAGGACAAAGCTGAGTGGTTTCCCTGGTGTCCCCCAGCCCTTCCTGGCCCCAGGGGCTGATGGCATTTGTGCTCCCTCAGGTTCATGTCCCCACAGCAGCAGCATGGGGGTGCTCCCGCCTGCTGTGTGCAATGCAAACAGGGGCTCCTGAGCCAGTGCTGCCATGGCTGTGCCTGCAAGGATGGGGCACCTGTGTGAGCTGGGGGAGAGGCCAGGGCTGCAGAGGGGGGATGTTGTTGGCAGCTCCATGAGGACGCTCTGGGACGCTGCCCTGGGCTGTCCAGCGCACTGGGGATGGATCAGCCCCTGCTCTGCAGCTCCTTCCCGTCTCCCCCAGGGCCCTTGCAGAGCACCAGCCATGCTGTTTGCCCCCAGCCTGCCCACGGCCAGCCTGGGGCTGCTCACGGGGGTTTTCTGTGCTGAGCATTGGCCTGGCCGTGTTCTTGAGAGAGCCTGGGCAAGGAGCCTGGAGCCCCCAGGCCCTGGCCTGAGGCGTCAGCGCTGCCCCAGCAGTGCCCATGGGCTGTCCCTGCTGCAGCCTCGGCACTGCCACCCCCAGGACTGTGCCCGGCCCCGAGAGCACTCAGGCCCTGCAGCAACACCAGGGCCACCAGGGCAGCAGGGCAGGGCCACGGGAACAGCACTGGCAACACCAAGTGCTGCTGCTGCTGGGCACAGCTGCTGTGCCAGCACTGATCTGCCCCCAGCTCTGCACACAGACATTGCTGCTGCAGCTCCAGAGAAGGCAACAAAAGGGCATCTCTGCAGAAAACTGTGCTGGGAGATCCTTGAGTTCCTTTAAAGCCACCGAGAGTGCAGCCGCTCATTGACACAGTCTGTGGCCACAGGGAAGGTGGAGAGAAACAAAATGAGAAAGGGCAGAAACAGTGACACTTTCTTGTGGTCAATTTTTAAAAAGGCAAAGGAAAAAATACCCCACAACTAAATCAACAAGAAGTATGAAAGATGAATTTTATTATAAGTGATTTGCAGAAATTGACCAGCAGTTTAAAGTTTCTGAAAACATCCAGTCATCAGTGTCCACACTGCAGCCTTGAGCTCCTGGTTCCTCAGGCTGTAGATGAGGGGGTTCAGGGCTGGAGGCACCACCGAGTACAGAACTGACAGGGCCAGATCCAGGGATGGGGACGAGATGGAGGGGGGCTTCAGGTGAGCAAACATAATAGTGCTGAGGAACAAGGCGACCACGGCCAGGTGAGGGAGGCAGGTGGAAAAGGCTTTGTGCCGTCCCTGCTCAGAGGGGATCCTCAGCACGGCCCTGAAGATCTGCACATAGGAGAAAACAATGAACACAAAACAGCCAAGTCCTAAACAGGCACTAACAACAATGAGCCCAAGTTCCCTGAGGTAGGATTTGGAGCAGGAGAGTTTGAGGATCTGGGGCATTTCACAGAAGAACTGGCCCAGGGCATTGCCATGGCACAGGGGCAGGGAAAATGTATTGGCCGTGTGCAGCAGAGCATTGAGAAAGGCACTGGCCCAGGCAGCTGCTGCCATGTGGGCACAAGCTCTGCTGCCCAGGAGGGTCCCGTAGTGCAGGGGTTTGCAGATGGACACGTAGCGGTCGTAGCACATGATGGTCAGGACGGAAAGCTCTGCTCCCATGAAGAAGATAAGCAGAAACACCTGTGCAGCACATCCTGAGTAAGAGATGGTGCTGGTGTCCCAGAGGGAATTGTGCATGGCTTTGGGGACAATGGTGCAGATGGAGCCCAGGTCGCTGAGGGCCAGGTTGAGCAGGAAGAAGAACATGGGCGTGTGCAGGTGGTGGCCGCAGGCTACGGCGCTGATGATGAGGCTGTTGCCCAGGAGGGCAGCCAGGGAGATGCCCAGGAAGAGGCAGAAGTGCAGGAGCTGCAGCTGCCGCGTGTCTGCCAGTGCCAGCAGGAGGAAGTGGCTGATGGAGCTGCTGTTGGACATTGGCTGTGGCTGCACATGGGGACCTGTTCAGGCAGAAAGGACAGAGAAGAGTTAGAGGAGATACCTGTAACCAAAACCAAAGCCATTTCCCATACACCCTCCTCTGTAACACACATGGATGCACTTCTGTGATTAAGAGTTTAGAGGTTTTTGTTTTAAGCTCCCTCCATGTCTCTCCTGGTATTCTTGGATATCAGAAACACTCAACATTTCTGCCTCCCTCTGGTAAAACAGAATTCCCTTAGGGAAGATTATGAGTGGAGACTGAGGGGAGATGGTCTGTCACTTCATTCCCTTTGGAGTTCCTCTGGGCTTCCACTTTTTCAAATGAAGGATGTTCACACTCTCCTGTTTATTTTAAAAACTCTACGGTGCTACTGAGAAAGATGGATCCACCCCAGCCCAGCTCCTTATTTGTAGCCAAGGACTCACTTTGCTCATTTCACCAAGCCAGCAGCATTTTCAGTGTCAGAACACCTCTGCCTTTCCCCATCAATCTTATTACTCAGAGATGCTCTAGGACAGGTTTGCATCCTGGATTGGAGCTCCCAGCTTGGACTGAAATCTCAGGGAGACTTCCAAGTGTCCTTCTGATGGCACTGGATGCAGGGAGATGCAGCTCCTTCCCTGGCTGCACTGACAGCATTGCCCAGAGCCAGGCACTGGGGACGGCTGTGTCACCCTGAGCCAGCTGTGCCCCCTCCCAGAGCCCCCAGTGCCGGGCAGCTGCTCCCAGCCCTGTGCTCTGCAGAGGGAACTGGGCCCGGGGCTGCAGAGCTGCCCCACGGCTCTGCTGCAGCTCTGCCTGCACAGGGGGGGCTGCACGCCTTGGAGCCCCGGCCCTGAGGGCAGAGGCTTGGCTGGGGGGACAGGAGGGAGGGGGCTTGTTCAGAGGAAGGGGCTGCACTGGAGGGGATCCTCTGGACATCTCTAAACTCTCCCTGCCACAGCATTTCTGGGTTTTGCTTTCTCTCCTTCCCTGATCTTCTCTCTGCTTCCTGGGGATTTTCCTCCTGCAGGTGTTTCCCTGTGCCTGATCTCTCCCTGCCAGCACTCACAGACCCCAAATCTCTGTGCACTCTCCTTGGCCTGACAGAACCCTGCCTGTTTGCAGGGCACTGGCTGGGGGCACGTTCTGTTTGCAGCTTGGAGAAAGGACAGCTCAGACTGAGCCTGATGGCTCCAGCAGAGGTGATGCTGGTGCTGTCCATGGGCAGAGTGGCTGAAAGCACATTAGGGATCTACTGTGGCCCTATTGATCACTAAAGGTAATAGTTTGGATGTCTCAGGTGCTTGTCAAAATTCATAATCAACTGTTACTATCTATTCCTCCCCCCCTGCCATTCTCCAACAGTACGAAACTGAATATAAATTCTTAGGAAATTTCCTCATTTTTATCAAAATCCTTGTCTTGGAAATATTCTATGACTGATCAGAACCCCTCAGCATATCAGAGCTTCATGAGCATTTCACCTCCCCTGCACCAGAAACACTCAGAGTTGTACTCACAGGGTCTGTGGGCATTGGGATGTTCCAGCTGTAGGAGATCACTCCAGGAGCTGCAGCTGCATTGTCCTGCAGCCAGAGGTTCCTGTGCCAAGGGCTGCCAGGGATTCTGCCCCAGGCACTTCTCAGCACCTTCCCAGCCCTGACTGATGGAAGCTCTCTGTGCCTCTGTGCTGTGCCCGGGCTGGCTGCAGGCACTGCCCCAGCCCTGCTGGGCTGGGAGAAGAGCTGCTCATCCAGAGAAATGTGCTTTTGAAGCTCTCCTTGGTTACCAGGATCACCCTCTGTGCCAGGAGCCCGGCCCAGCTCAGCAGCACAGACACAGCACAAGGACTTTAATGACCCTCTGGGGCTTTGTGCTCAGGCCCTGAACATCAGGCCCTGAGAGGGAGCTGCAGAAACCTCTCCAGAACTCCAAGTCAGAATCCAACTCCAAAGTTTATTTGACTTTTAATGGGTCCCACTGAGGGACACGACTGAGAAAGTGTCCCCAGGCCCCAGGCAGAGCAGAGAACTGGAGGCACTGATGTCAGGTGGGGACAAAGAGAAGCCAAGTCTTGGTGCCCTGGGGCACAGCAGGCTCTGTGCCACCAAGGGCTGTCAGGAGACACCTTGTCCTGAGGCACTGGGGCCTCCTGGCACAGCCCCAGCCAGGCTGGGCACTGTCAGCCCCTTGTCCTGCCCTCAGCATTCCCCCTAGACCACATCCCAGTGGCCTCAAGGATCTGCTGGAAGGAGTCCCTGGGGAGCCTTGCTCAGGAATGGCCCTGGGGGCTCCTTCATGCTCCCAGGGACTGCAGGTTTTTCAAAGCACTTTGGCTTTGGCTTTTGCCTTGGAGTCTCTGAGAGCTTTGTGCAATCATGGCCTCCAATTATCTGCTGTAATTAGTCCCTGGAGAGGCTTTGTCAGGAACAACACTCAGTGGGGCTCATTAATGCTTCAAGGTACTTCAGTTCTTTTAAGGTACTTGGTGTTTCCCTTTTGATCCAGACTCTGTGAGAGGTTTGTGCAATCATGGCCCCAATTATCTGCTTTAACGAGTCCCTTGAGAGCTTTGTGCTGACACTCAGTGGGGCTCATTAATGCTTTGAAATACTCAAACTTTTTCAGTTACTTTGGATTTTCCTTTTCACACTGAGAGGTTTTTGTGCCATTTTGAGTCTCTGAGAAGTTTTTGTGCCATCCTGGCCTCCAGTTCTCTCCTCCAAGGAGTCCATGAGGAGCCTGCATTGGGGATGGACCTCAGTGGCACCCATTAATGGCTCAAGAAACTTTGAGGTATTACTGTGACTTAGACTTCTGCAAAGTCTAATCTCCTCTCAGGGCCCTGAGGTTCCAGGGTTCAGCTCCAAATGCACCATGGGGCTCATTAGGATCAAGCAAGTCTTAACAAACCATGGCTCTGCCTTGATTTCCCTCTGGTCTGGTTAGGAAGGTTTCCTCCTGCAGTTATGGGGAATTATTTCAAAAGCCTTCTAAGAAAGATGCATTTCTATTATAAAGAGTGCATTTTATTACTGTTCTCTTTAGGGAAGAGGTGATTGCAGCATTTTGTGATGGATACTGACCCAGGGACTCTCCTGAGGAGGTCTGGCCTGCTCAGAGAAGCTGTGCCTTGAGATCTGACCCAGTATGGACAGCCTTGCTCCACATTCCCCAAGCCCATCCTGTCTCTCCTCACTCACCTGGGACCTGCTTTGCTCAGAGAACTGGCTGCACTCTGGCAAAGAGGGTCATATATAATATGTATAAATATATATTATAATACTGGCTTTTTGCAAATATTGAAATGGATGCTATATGTATAATGTTAAAATAACTTTGCTATAAATATATAGTTTTTATTTCTGCTATTAACTAAACTCAGTAGTGAAATAGCTGATATAGTCATGGTTGTGGTAATGGAACTGCCTGCTTGTCTGGGATAGCATCCAGTGAACATATGATGGAGACCCCTGCTGCTGACATGCCAGTTATCAGCACCCACTGTCTGTAGAAAATATGGACCAAAGCCCAAACTGGAGGTGATAACAAGAACAGACTAAAACCACAGCCAGGAAATGTGCGTGCTCTAAAAAGGCAGACCCAAGGAGGAGACGTGCTAAATAGTTCTTGGAACATGTAAACTAGTTTGGGGAAAAGTTTAAATATGCATCATTGTTTATGGATATGCAGCAGGCTGATGCAATAGAAAGGGTATGTAAAGGGCATCTCTGAAATAGCAGGGGTGCTCTTGGCAGAATGTCAAGCACTGAGCCATAAATCTTTGCTTTATTACCTTTGTCTCCTATTGTCCTTTAATAAATTTTTAAATTTTACCAGGAGACTGAACCTCATTTTTCACATCCTTATTCAGCCTTCTGTTGTATTTTTATAAGCTTTTAATAAACCTTCTAAATTTTTAAAAGTCAGCAGCATTTCTCACATCTTTAAACTGAACCAGAGTGGGTTAAACTTGTTATAAGGAGAAAATATTTTACAATGAGAATGGCAAAAAAATGCAACTGCTTTTCCAGAGAAGTGAATTTCTCATCCCAGGAATGCTCCAAGAGCAGGAGCCTTGTGCAACCTGGCCCAGTGGAACCCTCTCATCCCCAAGGACAGAATTCCTGTTGTGTGGGTTCTCTGATGTGCTGGGTGCCCTCACAATGCTTCTGGCCAGAATGTCTGCTGAGGGCAGCCAGGCTGCTGCAGGGGCAGTGACCTCACAGCCATCACCATTCCAGTGCTGGTACAAGGGGTTCCTTGGCAGGTAATAATTGACACAGACTCCATGCATTCACAGAAGGCTGATTATTTTCTTTTAGTAAGAAGCCCTTACTTTTTATACCCTAGTTCACTACAAGTGGACCTAATTGGTCCTTTAATTAAAACACCATCACCATTGGCTAATTAAGAAACCACCCTTTGGTAAATAAATCTCCATAACACATTCCATGTGTTCACAACACCAGGTGCAGGAAGTTAAGAGAAGAATTGTTTCTCATTCTTTTCCCTGATCTTCTCACAGTCTTTCCCAGTACCATGTCTGGGAAAGTTGTCTGTTTCTCTCTGTGGCCAGAGAGCTGCTGCCACAATCCAGCCCCGTCCCCTGGGCCTGGCTCTCCCCTTTCCTCTGCCCCTTCCTTGTCTCTGCTGGCAGGAAGAGTTTTGTCATTAATGTCCTGTCCCCAAGGTGCTGGGGCCAATGGCTTCCCCGTCAGGCTCCTGGAGCAGAAGTGGCTTTCCAGAGCCCAGCCAGAAATGAGCCCTGAGGCAGCAGCTCTGCAGTGCTGGCCACCAGGCTGGCTTGCCAAGGGAGGCTTCTGGCCATGCCCTGCAAGCAGCTGCTGCTGCCAAGGCGCCTTTGGTGCCTCAGGCTCTCCCTGGCACAGCTCCCAGCACGGCACTCTGCCCTTGTGCCCGAGGCCTTCCCTGTGCTGGGGCTGGCCTGGGGCTTTTCCTGCAGCGGGACCTGCCCTGCTCCTGGCACAGGAAAGGCAGTTCCTGCTGGAGCAGGAGGCTCTGCCTGCAATGGGCTCAAACCACTCCAGCAAGGCCCTCGTGACTTCAAAATTGGTTCCCAGAGCACTACATTCTAATAATTTTTATAGCTTCTATACTGTGGAGTAAATAAGTCTGATAAGGATCTTTCTTCTAATCATGATCAGAAACAATCAGAGCTCTATTTATATAAATATATCTAGCATTCCATCGTTAATCCTGTGGGATAAATTGCATTAAGGTTCAATTCCACCTGTCCAATCTTTTACACCTTTGATAAAGTTTGGAGGTGGGATTGGATCCAGCTGCTCCCAGTCTCCTTTCTTAGAAGGAATTCTAGAAGTCTGGGGGTCCTGCAGGGGTTTCAGGATCCATGGTGGCTGTTGTGTGTCATTTCTCCACCTCATGACTCAGCAGGAGTTTCTCCAGTAAGGAAATAAAGCTTTTGCCTGAAGCTCCCACTCTGCCCATGACAGGAACCCCTGTGAGTGTCTGTGACATCCCGACTCTTTGGCAGCCTGGGGACTCCTGGGATGTCACCGTGAAGCCCCCGTGAGTGCCTGTAACAGATCGGTGCCTTTGCAGCCCAATGTCCCCTGGGATGTCACCATGGGATGGCTGTGACTGCCTCTGACCACACGGCTGTCTCCCATCCGCAGAAACCCCTGGGAGGTCTCCATGGAGCCCCTGTCTCTGCCTGTGACATTCCAGCTCTTGAGCTCATTTCCGGCTCTTGGAAAGTCCCCATGGAACCCTTCTGAGTGCCTGTGACAAATCTGATCCTTAGCAGGCAAACATCACCAGGAACCCCTGTTGCTGTGGTTAGTTTCCATGGCAACCATCACCAGTCCCTGTTGCTGTGGTCAGTTTCCATGGCAACCATCACCAGCCCCCTGTTGCTTTGGTCAGTTTCCATGGCAACCATCACCAGTCCCTGTTGCTATGGTCTGTCCCTGGGGAGCTCCATGGAGACCCCATGCCAGGGGTGGTTGCCATGGACACCAGCTCAGGCCTGGAGCCAGAGCCCGTTGCCATGGCAACCATTGGCAGTCCCATCCCCAGGGCCATGGGATCCCAGAACCACAGAACTGGCTGAGCTGGGAGGGACCCATCAGGATCCTCGAGTCCAACTGCTGGCCCTGCACAGGACACCCCAACAATGCCAGCCTGGGCCTGGCAGCGGAGCTCTCTCCAAACGCTGCTGGAGCTCAGAGAGCCCTGGAGCTGTGACCCTTCCCTGGGGAGCCTGGGCAGTGCCCCAGCAGCCTCTGGGCAAAAACCTTTTCCTGAGATCCAACCTCAGCCTGCCCTGACTCAGCTGCAGCCGTTCCCTCCAGTCCTGTCCCTGGGCACCAGAGTGAAGAGGTTCCCACAGCCCCAGCCAGGGACCCGCTCCCAAGGCTGCTGCCATGGCCACCAGGGCTGGGACCAGCTGGGGTGCTCGGTTTCCAAAGGCCAGGGTTCAGGAATGGGATTCCCCAATTTCCTGCTCCTGCTAAAAACCATGCTGCCGCTCGCTGCCCTCCCGCCTCCCATGGAAAGCACAAAAGGCAAAGATCCCGGGCTGGGAGGAGAACAATTTACTGGGAACAGCAACGAGACAAGGAACAAACACGAACAGAAAAAATACTGATAACAGAAGGGATAAGAAAAACTATTTACAGGGAAAACTACATCACAACTGACTGGCTCTTCCTGGCCATGTATTTCCTCCTGCCTGGAAAGGACACCCTTCTCCTCGGGGACAGAGAGAGAGAGAGAGAGAGAGAGTCCCTTTGCTGCCCCTGGCAATGACCTGAGGTAGGAGTGAATGTAATGACAGGGCCATGGCCAGACCCTCATGTTCTTTGATCCCACACCATGTCATTGGCAAGGGCAGGAAAAGATCTCTTCCCAGCATGCATCACAGGGAACATGGATCACCAGGGCTCTTCCCAACATGGGTTCTCCCATAGGGGATGAAGCTGGAGCCGTGCACGAAGCTCCTCCTGCAGTTGGGGCACTCACAGAGCTTTCCTTACTGGTGCCTCCGTTGGTGTCTGGTCAAGTGAGAGCTCTGGGTGAAGCTCTTCCCACACTGGGGACACGTGTAGGGCCTCTCCCGGGTGTGGATGCGCCGGTGCTTGACAAGGGTGGAGCTGTGCTTGAAGCCCTTCCTGCAGTCGGGGCAGCGGAAGGGCCTGTCCTCTGTGTGAATCCGCTGGTGCAGGAGGAGTTGGGAGCTGGTTGGAAACCTCTTCTCACACGCGGGACACTCGTATGGCCTCTCTCCAGTGTGGATCATTTGATGGATGATCAGTTGGGACTTCTGGCTGAAGCCCTTCCCACATTCCCCACACTTGTATGGCCTTTCTCCAGTGTGGATCCTCTGGTGGCTGATCAAGTGGGACTTCTGGCGGAAGCTCTTCCCACATTCCCCACACTCATAGGGCCGTTCCCTGGTGTGGATCCTCTGGTGGCAGATCAGGCTGGAGCTCTGGCTGAAGGTCATCCCACATTCCCCACACTCATAGGGCCTCTCCCCGGTGTGGATCCGCTGGTGACGGAGGAGACTGGAGCTGGTCTGAAAACTCTTCTGACACTCGGGACACTCGTAGGGCCTCTCCCCCGTGTGGATGCGTTGGTGGATGACGAGGGCAGAGCTGCAGCTGAAGCCCTTCCCACACTCCCCACACTCGTAGGGCCATTCCCCAGTGTGGATCATCTGGTGGCAGATCAGGTTGAAACTACTCCTGAAGCTCTTCCCACACTCCAAGCACTTGTAGGGCTTCTCCCCATCATGAACCTGCTCATGCACCACCAGCTCTGAGCTCTGGCTGAAGCTCTGTCCACCTTCCTGGCACAGGGTGGGTCTTTCCTCCTCAGAGCACCCTGGGTTGGGTTTGCAGCCCCTCCTCCTGTGGAATCTCCGAGGCTTTTCCTCCCTGTTGAATTTCTGCGCCATGGAGTTGCTCAAAACAGCCTCTTCCACAAGGTTCTGCCGCGGGGATTTGTCCTCCCTGGTTTCCATCCTCAGCTCCTTCCCTGGGGGAGGAAGGACAAGGAGAGGATGGGATTTGCCTCCATGCCAGAGGGAAGGGGAAGAGAATCCCCCCAGTGTGTCCCTGGCAGGATGGCGTCGACAGCAGGGTTGTCCTGCAGCCGGGAGCCATGCTGGGCTGGGAGATGGAGCAGGAGAGAGGGGGAAAGGGGCACTGACTTCCTCCTCAGCTGCCCGGGGGTGCCAGGCCTCCTTCTTCTTCCTCGCAGCTACCTCCTCCATCTGGTGAAGGTTTGGAGATAGGAAATTCTGTTGTGGGAGAAAAACAAGGGATGAGCACAATGAGTTTTATACTGGTTTGAAGGCAAACCAGGGGGAGAGTCTAAGCCAGAATTACAATTTAGTAAGAATATTAAGATCAAGGCAATGATACAGAAACACTGGCTTAGATTGACAGCGTCAGGATTTAACCTGACACCCCGTTGGTCAGGGTGGTGGTAGCTGTCGGATGAAATGGTGTCTGCAGTCCTGTTGGAGTGATGAACGTGATTCTGTCAAAGCGGTGATCCTGTAGAAGGGTCTGGTCTTCCTCTGAAGGTCCAGTGGTGGTTACGGAGCTCTTGTCTTCTGGGAATCCAGTAGGCAAGGTGGTCCTGGTGTTGCAAGGGTGAGATTATATCCAGGTAGGACTGCTTGGTTCCTCCCCCTGGGCGGAGCATCCCACAATGGGATGATGTAATTTTATCAGTCCGGCAGTGACACTCAATGGCCCATTAACAGAAGATAGCCCCTGGAGGGCGTTATCAGGGCTGAGTCATGGAAGAGATAAAGAACACTGCCCCACCTGTTTATCACAGTTTATGAAGATGGTGACTGAAAACATACTTTGGAAGAGATAAAGAACACTGCCCCACCTGTTTATCACAGTTTATGAAGATGGTGACTGAAAACATACTTTGGGTTACATCTTACGTTGCACCCTGAAACAGTGAGGCAATCCCTGCTCGGGGTGGGGGGTGAACACCGCCCCCCTTTCCCAAACTGGCTCAGGTGTAAAACCCCCACCCTGGGAAGGCCACACACACAGGGGACAATGTCACACTTGCCCCCCCCAGGGGAGGTCTCTGTCCCTGTCACTCCCTTGCTCTCCCCCCTTTTCTCTTTCTTCCATCTCTCCCTCTACCTCACATTTACTGTTCAATAAAATCCACTTGGGATTTGGTCTCGTTAGCACCTTCATTGGGGCAGAGGCATCTCTCTAACAATTTTATTAACCAGACTGAGACATTATTTTGGCGCAGTGAGTTCAGGGCGTTATTGTCTGACCCCAAGTGCCTTTGACAACAGCATGGCTCCCTCCTCTCAGGAGGTTCAGGCTCTTTCTGGAGGAACTCTTGGAAACTTCAGTGCAGCTTCCTCTGAGTGACTTTTGGGAGAATTTATGAGGAAAATGGCTGTTATGGGTGGCCAGTGTAAAGAAAATATTTTGTTGTCCTTCCTAGAAAAGTTTGTTAAAATCACTGCAGGAAAGGGACCAAATGATACCAGCGAGACTGACAAGGATCATTCACCACAAGGTGAGGAACACAAGGCTATTAAAGTCCTACCAGAAGCCCAGCTCAAGTGTCTAAATTCCCAAATAACTCCCGAATTCACAGGCTTGGAGGCTTTGCCAAATGTGAGAATCATTATTTTCTTCGTCCATGTCTCCTTTGTGACAGCTACACATAGCTTTGCCTTCCTTTGAAAAATCTGTATTGGGACAAATTTTCACTTTTCTTTTATCAGAACCTGCCAGCAGCTGAGCTGGAGCTGTGCAGGAACCGATGAAACGTGGAATTACCACAGAATTGCTTCTATTGTCAGTTTATTCATGTTTGGGATTTGTTTGCGTTTCCATCACAAGTGACTTGTGGGAAAATCAAATATCCGTCAAGTATTTTATGCAGAGTTAAGTTTGATTTCTTATATCTGTTTAAAAACTCAAAAAACTCAAGTTTTTTTTTTTGTCCAGTCCGAGGGGATGCTCGAGGGATCTCTGTGCCACTCGCCCTGGGTGATGCTTGGGAGGGGCTTGGGGGGGTTGTCCCTGTCCCTGTCACCCCAGGCCATTCTCCAGGGGGTCTCCATTGTTCTCATCCCAGGGAATTCCTGGGGGTTCTCCCTCCCTCTCACCCTGTGCCAGGGGGTGCTCGGGGCAGTCTCTGTCCCTCTCAGCCCAGGGGATGCTCGGGGTCTCTGTCCTTTCACCCTGGGGGATGCTTGGGGGGTCTCCATCCCTCTGCCCTCAGGGAATGCTTGTGCAGAGCTGGGGACCAGGGGCTCTGTGTCCCTCTCAGCGCTGAGGGTGCTCGGGGCTGGGCGGTCTCCGACCTTCTCATATCTGATATCCCTCCTCTGCCTGCCGGTACCGGGTGATCGCCACGTGGCATCCCCCCAAGGTCCCTGCAGGGCCATTTCCGGCTCTGCTTTGGGGTCCTGCAAGACCCAAACATCCCCTGCCCTGCCAAACAACCCTGCCGGAGACCCCGCGATGGATTTGGGGCGAGCTCCCCTCCCCGCTCCCCTGCGGTTCTGGGGGGGCGATGCCGGCGGAGCCGCAGGAGCCGCGGCCCGAGCGGGGGAACCGCGTGGGGTTGGGGCTGGGGCTGCTCCTCCTCCCGCTCCTCCGCTGTCCCTCCTCCCGCTCCTCTTCCTCCTGGTCCTTCTTTTCCTCCCGCTCCTCTTTTTCCCTTTCCTTTTCCTCCTCCTCTCTCCCTCTTCTCCCTCCCGCTCCTCCTCCGCTCCCAGCCCGGCTCGGGCGGTGCCGACACCCAAAAGCAGCCGCGCTCTGCCCTGGGGGGGTTCCAAAGCGGCCCCGCCCCGCCCGGCACTGGGAGCGCTACTGGGAGCACTGGGAACGATGGTGAGAGCACCGGGAAGGAGCTGGGAGCGCTCTCCCTCCCAGTACCGCCTTACTGGGAGCACTGGGAACGATGGTGAGAGCACCGGGAAGGAGCTGGGAGCGCTCTCCCTCCCAGTACCGCTCTTACTGGGAGCACTGGGAACGATGGTGAGAGCACCGGGAAGGAGCTGGGAGCGCTCTCCCTCCCAGTACCGCCTTACTGGGAGCACTGGGAACGATGGCGAGAGCACCGGGAAGGAGCTGGGAGCGCTCTCCCTCCCAGTACCGCTC
The DNA here is from genome assembly GCF_031753505.1 of Anomalospiza imberbis. Lineage (NCBI taxonomy): Eukaryota > Metazoa > Chordata > Aves > Passeriformes > Viduidae > Anomalospiza > Anomalospiza imberbis. The sequence goes on along the minus strand of NC_089713.1, from coordinate 1,036,698 downwards.
TTACTGGGAGCACTGGGAACGATGGTGAGAGCACCGGGAAGGAGCTGGAAGCGCTCTCCCTCCCAGTACCGCCTCACTGGGAGCACTGGGAACGATGGTAAAGGACCGGGAAGGAGCTGGGAGCGCTCTACCTCCCAGTACCGCTCTTACTGGGAGCACTGGGAACGATGGTGAGAGCACCGGGAAGGAGCTGGGAGCGCTCTCCCTCCCAGTACCGCTCTTACTGGGAGCACTGGGAACGATGGTGAGAGCACCGCGAAGGAGCTGGGAGCGCTCTCCCTCCCAGTACCGCCTTACTGGGAGCACTGGGAACGATGGTGAGAGCACCGGGAAGGAACTGGGAGCGCTCTCCCTCCCAGTACCGCTCTTACTGGGAGCACTGGGAACGATGGTGAGAGCACCGGGAAGGAGCTGGGAGCGCTCTCCCTCCCAGTACCGCCTTACTGGGAGCACTGGGAACGATGGCGAGAGCACCGGGAAGGAGCTGGAAGCGCTCTCCCTCCCAGTACCGCCTCACTGGGAGCACTGGGAACGATGGTAAAGGACCGGGAAGGAGCTGGGAGCGCTCTACCTCCCAGTACCGCTCTTACTGGGAGCACTGGGAACGATGGTGAGAGCACCGGGAAGGAGCTGGGAGCGCTCTCCCTCCCAGTACCGCTCTTACTGGGAGCACTGGGAACGATGGTGAGAGCACCGCGAAGGAGCTGGGAGCGCTCTCCCTCCCAGTACCGCTCTTACTGGGAGCACTGGGAACGATGGTGAGAGCATCGGGAAGGAGCTGGGAGCGCTCTCCCTCCCAGTACCGCTCTTACTGGGAGCACTGGGAACGATGGTGAGAGCACCGGGAAGGAGCTGGGAGCGCTCTCCCTCCCAGTACCGCCTTACTGGGAGCACTGGGAACTATGGTGAGAGCACCGGGAAGGAGCTGGGAGCGCTCTCCCTCCCAGTACCGCTCTTACTGGGAGCACTGGGAACGATGGTGAGAGCACCGGGAAGGAGCTGGGAGCGCTCTCCCTCCCAGTACCGCCTTACTGGGAGCACTGGGAACGATGGTGAGAGCACCGGGAAGGAGCTGGGAGCGCTCTCCCTCCCAGTACCGCCTCACTGGGAGCACTGGGAGGGAACTGGGAGCAAACAGCGCCCGGACGCGGCTGCAGCCGGCGGGGGCGGGGCCAGGCCAAGGGGCGGGGCTATGCAAATACGGCGGGAGCAGCGCGGGGTTTGCTCGGTCACGTGAGGGCCGGGGGGGCTGGAGCGATGGCGGCGGCGTCGGTGAGAGGGGACAGGGACCGGGAATGGGGACAGGGACCGGGAATGGGGACAGGGACCGGGAATGGGGACAGGGACCGGGAATGGGGACAGGGAATGGGAATGGGGACAGGGACCGGGAATGGGGACAGGGAATGGGAATGGGGACAGGGAATGGGAATGGGGACAGGGACCGGGAATGGGGACAGGGACCGGGAATGGGGACAGGGAATGGAAATGGGGACAGGGACCGGGAATGGGGACAGGGAATGGGAATGGGGACAGGGACCGGGAATGGGGACAGGGACCGGGAATGGGGACAGGGACCAGGAATGGGGACAGGGAATGGGAATGGGGACAGGGACCGGGAATGGGGACCGGGAATGGGAATGGGGACACAAAGTGGGGACAGGGACTGGGAATCGGACCGGGAATGGGGACAGAGACCAGGAATAGGACTGGGAATGGGACCGGGAAGGGGGGCAGAAACCAGGAATAGGACTGGGAATGGGACCAGGAATGGGGACAGGGACGGGGGGTCCTTGACCAGCTTCCCCAGAACCTCCACCAGGGTCTCCCAGTGCAACCGGAGCCGCTCAGCCTGGTGTCCCCAAAGCCCTGAGCAACCCCCAGGGCCCTCCCAGGAACCCTCCGGTCCCTCAAAGCCAGCATCCCCCACATTCCCTGCAAGACCCCCATGTCCCCATCCTTGTCTTAGCTCAACGTCTTTATTTTTACCTGCTTTTGAGGGTTTTGAAAGGGCAAAGAGAAATGAAAAAAAAAATCCAGGCCAAGGGGAGCCAGGAGGATGTGGAGCCCCCAGCCAGGTGTCTTCCCAACACGGATCAGCGGCACCACGGATCACCGGGGCTCTGCCCACCGGGGCTCACTGGGGATCATCCAGCACGGATCCTCCCGTGGGGGATGGAGCTGGAGCAGCGCACGGAGCTCTTCCCACACTGGGGGCACTCGCAGGGCTGCCCTTGGTGGTGCCTCTGTTGGTGCTGGGTCAAGGCTGGGCTGTGTGAGGAGCTCTTCCCACACCTGGAACACTCGTAGAGCCTGGTACATCGCCAGGAGCGGGGCTGAGATGTGCTCTGGTGCCTGGGACATCACCAGGAGCGGGGCTGGGATGTGCTCTGGTGCCTGGGACATCACCAGGAGCAAGGCTGGGACGTGCTCTGGTGCCTGGGACATCACCAGGAGCAAGGCTGGGATGTGCTCTGGTGCCTGGGACATCACCAGGAGCGGGGCTGGGATGTGCTCTGGTGCCTGGGACATCACCAGGAGCGGGGCTGGGATGTGCTCTGGTGCCTGGGACATCACCAGGAGCGGGGCTGGGATGTGCTCTGGTGCCTGGGACATCACCAGGAGCAGGGCTGGGATGTGCTCTGGTGCCTGGGACATCACCAGGAGCGGGGCTGGGATGTGCTCTGGTGCCTGGGACATCACCAGGAGCGGGGCTGGGATGTGCTCTGGTGCCTGGGACACCACCAGGAGCGGGGCTGGGATGTGCTCTGGTGCCTGGGACACCACCAGGAGCGGGGCTGGGATGTGCTCTGGTGCCTGGGACACCACCAGGAGTGGGGCTGGCTGTGATGCTCTCCGGTGCCTGGGACATGACAAGGGGCGGTGCTGGCTGGGGTCTGTTTGTGCCTGTGAAGTGCCAAGGGCAGTGTCACAGCGGGGCAGCTCTCAGTGTCCCCAGCAGGTCACAGTGTCCAGTGCAGCCCGTGCCAGCGGTCACTGCGCACACGGGGCAGGCTGGGCTGGACGGGGGTCGGGGCAGAAATGCCGCCCCCGGGACTGGGCTCTCCCCCTGCCTCTGGGGCCCAGCCCCTGCTGGGAGCGCCTTGGGCAGGGCACGGGGCTGCTGCTGGGCCAGGGGGACAGGCCTTGCCCCCTGCCAGCTGCCCGGGCCCCTCTGATGCCTGTCCCACGTCCCTGTGGCTCCTGTCCCCACCACTCCCCACCACCTTCGCTCCCTCCATCAAAGCCCCACTCAACCTCTGCACCGTGACCTCTGGAAAGAAAGAAAGAATGAAGGAAAGGAAGTGTTGTCTCTTCACCCTGGCTGGATGCCAGGCACCCACCAAAGCTGCTCTCTCACTCCCCTCCAGAGATGGCCAGGAGAGAGAAAACAGAAGGAAGGCTTCATGGGTTGAGTTAAGGACTGGGGCAGATCACTCAGCAAATGCCATCAGGGGCAAAACATTTTGGAAATTAGGGATATTAGTGGAATTTATTGCTATCCAGATCAGGGCAGGACAGTGAGAAGTACAATAAAGCTTTAAAAACACTTTCTGCCCATCCCTTCCTCCTTCCCAGCTCTACCTCCTCCCCCAGTGGGTGCAGGGAGACAGGGAATGGGGGTTCTGGTCAGGTCATCACCTCTTGTTTCTCCTGCTGCTCGGGGAGAGGAGTCGTTCCCCTGCTGTGCTGGGGTCCCTCCCTGAGACACTTCTCCATGAACTTCTCCAAGGTGAGTTCATCTCAGGGACAGCAGTTCTTCACAAGCTGCTGCAGCGTGGCTCGCTCCTCCATGGGCTCACAGGTCCTACCAGGACCCTGCTCCAGCGTGGGCTCCTCTCTCCAGGGGTTTGCAGGTCCCTGCCAGGTCCCTGCTCCAGCACAGGTTTCTCGTGGGGTCACAGCTCCGCTCAGGCATCCCCCTGCTCCGGCACGGGCTCCTCCAGGTGCTGCAGGTGCATCTCTGCTCTCCGTGCCCTCCATGGGCTGCAGGGGCCCAGCTGCCTCACCAGGGACTGCACCAGGGAATCTCAGGGCAATCAGCTCCAGCACCTGGAGCAGCTCCTGCCCCTCCTGCCCTGCCCTGGGGTGTGCAGAGCTGTTCCTCTCACATGTTCTCACCCTGCTCTTCCCTGCTCGCAGTTACATCTACACGATCAATCATTTTCTTTTTCATAAATCTCTTATCCCAAAGGCGTTACCACCATTTCTAACTGGCCCAGCCTTGGCTGGTGGCCGGTCCATCCTGGAGTGGGCTGGAATTGACTCTGTGGGACATGGAGGAGCAGCTGCTCTACCAGAAGGTGCTCCTAGAGCCCCTCCCTTACCAAAACCTGGCCATGCAAACCTTGTATAAGTATGGTAGGGTTTTTATTACCATTATGATTTCAGTGATCTCTATTTTTGCTATTAATGGTGCAGTTGTTATTACTAGTATTTTTAGTCTTTTTGACTCTATATTAATAGTGGCTAGAGTAGAAACAGGTTCTTCATTGCAAGTAGAAGTTATAGTTTTGTCAGCCTCTTGCCCTGCCCTGTTCTGTGTCATTGCTGCGTGTGAAGCCGCTGCTGCCAGGGCTCCCCATTTCCCTGGTTTGGGAAATTCCATGGCATTGCTCCCATGTCAGAAAGAGAGGGCTCATTCCATTCAAATGGATTGCCTGAGCTCTTCTAGTCCCAGTGTTGGAAGCTTGTTTTCTAACATTGTTGACTTTCTCAGCTTCTGTTAACATTTGTGATTTTATAACAAAATGTTCTCGGATGTGATTTTCCAAGATTCTCTAATCAGCTTTCAGTTTGCTCTTGGATTTCTTAATGGTGTGTCCGAACCGAAGGCAGCATTTTGGGTGGGAAGGCTTCAGTCGGAGCTGGGATTGCCTCAGCAGCAGCTGGTTTTGCACATGTCAGCAGAGCTCACAGAGATTCCGGGAGCTGAATATTCTGCCTTGTTCGGAACCCGCAGTGCCCGGCTCGGGGGAGCTGCGCTGGGAGCTGCAGGTTGTGCCGGGGCCGGGCAATGGCCGGAGCCCCCGGCAAGGGCCGGCGATGGACACCGACCCTTTGCTGGGCAGGGGCTCGGGGCCCTGCGGCGCCGGGCGGTCGGTGCCCGGTCACGGCGGGACTGCGGGAGCCGGGAGCAGCGAGAGAGCCCGGGCGGAACATCAGCACCGGGGCGGGCACGGCCTGGGAGGGGGCACAGCCCGGGGGTCCCGCGGAGCCTCCCTGCTCCAGAGCCGCAGCTGCGACAGCGGGGCCGCTGCCGGGATCTTTGGGGCAGGGAGAGCCGCAGGCGGGCGTTCCAAGTGCCTCCTTCGGGGCAGGATTTTGTCCCGGTGCGGGGGAATTCCCGCGGGCTGGGGCCGCTGCCGAGCGCCGCCGCCTTTCCCGGGAGCCCCCGGGCAGAGCTCTCTGCTCGGGCTGTGAAAAACACGCTCACTCTCCTGTGAAAATTTAAACATTTTAATACAGGACGATAGGAGACAAGGACCATAGAGCAAAGGTTGTTACGGCCGGGTGCATCTTGGCACTGAACCAGGAGCACACTTATCTCTGGAGATGCCCATTAAATACCTTTTCCATTCCATCAGCCTGTTGCATATTCATAGACACTTATGCATAGTAAACTTTTTTCCCAAACTAGTTTACATATTCCAAGAACTGTTTCGAGTGGCTCCCCCTCCTCGGTTCCACCCTTTTAGAGCATGTGTATTCCTTGTTTGTGGTTTTAGTCCTTTTTTATCATCATCTTCAGTTTTGGCCCCGGCCCTCACTGCCTTCAGACGGTGAGTGCTGATCGTTGGCAGATCCGTACAGGTGTCCTCATCCTGTGTTCATTGCCATCCAAGCAGGCACTTTAACACAAGCATACTTGCTAGAAACATTCCCGGTACGAAAAGTGATTTCAGCATTTAATGTAATAAAAAAAGAAAGGCCTAGAGCATGGAGGCCCGCGGGCTGAGCAGGAGCGCTCCCCTCAAGGATGCTGCAGCGCCGGCGCTGGGTCTTCTGAGCAGCGACGTCCCCGACGTTCCAGGTGGAGCAGCACAGGTTCCGTGGGTCAGAAGCCCCCTTTTTATCCTGTTTGTTGTCCCTTTGGATCGGTTTCTTTTTGGATCCCTCATTTGCATGAAGGTTTAGGCGCTCGATTGGCCCGTGGCAGTTCAGTCCAGGCTGGCTCCTTTCCCTTGGGGGGCTGCACTTCACTTAGGTGTAATACGGTACGTGGAGTACCGTATTTCTTCTAACTACCCTTCAAACCCCTTTTACCATAACCAAACCAACAGTACACGCTCAACAGCTATCAACTATTTTACAATAGTTTCTAACCTATTTTAACAATTCCCCCTCTAACGATTTGATCAGTCTTCTAGCCTGCATCAGCCTTTTAAAGTCCAATTTCTAATTTTCTCAATTTGTCATACTGTTCAAGCATATCTCTGGCATTCTGATCACTCTGTTCTTTTATTAGCGTTACTTTTTTGTCATTTTTCCCTTCTACATTACCTTGCAGCATGATGCTGCCTTGGCCAATGCTGGGTACTATCAGGACTAGACATGGAATTGCACATGGTAGAAATATTACACTTACTAGTGCACACACTACAAAGAAGACCAATTTCTTCCACCATTTACCGTTCCAGGTGAACAAGTTGTCCCGCCTATCGGGGTCTCCAAAAAGGGGGTCCATTTTTGCGTTCCAGCATAGGTTAGTTTCCTAATATTTTGAGTAATGTTTTTAATTACATGACTGTGGTCATCTATCTCTACGCAGCATTCTGAAATGTTAAATTTCCCACAGATCCCTCCTTCCTCTGCGAGGAGGTAGTCCACTGCCAATCGAATTTGGTAAATTACTGATCATGTTTGTGGTTGCTGCTGGCTCAAGAGATCAATGGTCAGAGTTGTTTGATTGGACATTATTTCAAGTACTGCTTGTAAACGGATGATTCGATTGAGCATGTATACTGGGCTTCTGTACCCCCAGGATCCACCTTGGGCCCAGGCAGCCGGCCCATAAGTATCGATAATCTTTTGTGGGGTCCAAATTTAATTGTTCCAATTTTGGGTTCTGCCAAGTAAACTCCTTTTCTTTCTGGCCAGATCATCATATACTGGGACTCCCAAGTTTGATTTCAAGCAGTAAGAAAAAGGATGGTTTTACTGCTCCAATTGTGCAGCTCGTGGTCCACCCTCCCGGTAACTTCACATACGCTGTGTTACCACAGACCCAAAATAAATTTTTAGGTGCATCCCAGAAATTAGAATCTTGATTTGTTGTATGTTTCCAATATTTGGATAGGGTTTCTATTGCCCAGAATGGGTCAATATAATCTCCTAAGCATTCAAACAGTTTTTCACTGTATGCACATCTACTTTCAGTTTTTTCTGTTGACCAATATGAATGGGGGGTTTCTGGGATCCCCCTGGGGTGTGTGTGTCATTTGCTGCTAGATATCTTTCACATGGTGTTTCTCCTGCTTCTATAGTATACATTTTCCCTTTTCTTGATAAACACTCTTCCCCTATTATTGTGGATTTTAGCTTCCACTCTCCTTCCCTTCTTTTGGGTACTACCATACTTTTTTTTCATGTAATCCATTTAAAAATGTCTAGGGGACCCAAACTGATACCATCCCATGGCCAAATTTTAAGTGTGTCCCCTTGCACACCCAACAATCAGTCAAATTAAATTCTTTTGTAATCTTTTCCACCATATCGATAAAAAGATTCTTACCATTTATTTGTCCCTCCCTATCCCTTTGTCCTTTCAATTGCACTTCTTTCTCCTTGAATGTATCCTCTAAGTTGGTTTTACTTTCTTGTTCAAAACATACCCATCTTTCTTTCATGGGGCACTCTCCTGAGATCCTCTGACTTGGGTTTGCAATAGTTTTAGCCAGCCAATATATTTCATTATCCTCTTTACAGGTTGTTAACTGGGAGTGGTCGATACATTTGGGATTCATGTTGGTGTGCACTCTGATGAATGCACTTACTGTATCTCCTCTACACAAGGGATAGTAACACTTCTCACAAGTGTTTCCTCCACTTCCTCCGAAGTGGATGAGTAGCAGCATTGCTACCAGTGGGAGTCTGGTACGGGCTGGCCTCCTCACCTCTCGATCCACAGGGCTTTTCTCGGTGCCCTGAGAGTCTTTCCCAGAGGTAGTTCCTGGTCCAGTCTTGCCTCCCACCTCTGGTTTTCCCTCCTTCTGGAGACATTCTGCCATGACCCTTATCTCACCAGCTCCCTTCCCTCAATTTGGTCCCAATGAGGGTTGCAAGGGGAGTGCTCTATGGAGCAGTACTGGAAACTGAGATGTTATTCTGATTGTCAATTCTTAGCTAAACAAAACTTAAATTTATCCTATAACTATAACAAACATTAGCAAACTTTAATGATATACGGATAACAATGTAGAGGTTTCCTGTGGGGGGGTTGTGTTCAGGGTTGCACTTCTTTTGGTGCTTTCCTCAGGACCAGTTTCAAGTCTTTATCGTCTCTGCTGGCTATAGTCCATTCGCTTGCCTCAGCTGGGGGTTGTACTGGACCCTTCACTCGACTTGCATGAGTCCAGCCCCGCTCCTTTGTTCTCACTGTGGTGTTTGCTGCAAGCAGTGCCTGGAAGGGGCCTTCAAAGCGAGCAGTTAGTGGAGGGTTTTTCCATGATTTCATCAACACCCAGTCTCCTGGGTTAGTACCATGTATTTTACAGTCCAGTGGGGAAGTTTGAGGAAGGTAGCCGTTTTTCCTTAGTTCTTCCAGGGTTGTTGTTAGTGTTTCTATATATTTTTGCATGGTCATCCCCCCCTCTTGATGTTCCCCAGTACTGTATGGGGTAAGCAAGAAAGGCAGCCCAAACAACATTTCACAAGGAGAGACCCCTAGATCTGTTCTGGGTCTCGTTCTTATTCGTCATAGGGCTAGTGGTAAACATTTGACCCAATTCCATTGGCTTTCTAAGACCAATTTTGTTAAAATATTCTTTAAGGTTTGATTTACCCTCTCGACCCTCGCAGAACTCTGAGGGTGCCAAGGGGTGTGTAACTCCCACTTCATTCCCAGGGCCCCGAGGACTTGTTGCAGAACACTGGATGTAGAGTGGGGGCCACGGTCTGAATCAATAAAATTTACTAGCCCGTATCTCGGAATAATTTCTTCTAAAAGAACTTTTGTCACAGTTTGGGCTGTCTCCCTTCTCGTGGGGAATGCCTCAAACCAGTGGGTTAGATGGTGAATCTCCTCTGGGGAGAAGAGGATGTTCCTAATAGGATGCAGCTCTTCCCAGGTGTGTGTATTGGGACCCAGGAACTGATCTGTTTGCTGTGCGGTGCCAGTTGGATCTTCTGTTAAACCAACTAGCTCTTTCTTATATATTCTTGCTTCAGAAGCTGTCAGGGGTGCATTTATAACACCTATTCCTCCTACCCCCACACCTAGTGGAACTTCCCTCAGGGAAGCAGCCTGTCATCATTTACCTCTGGCCTTACACCACTTTTTGATCTGGTATTACAGTAAGGGCCAGCATCTGAAGGCTTATTTGACTGGCTCACTAATTCTTTGTTATCACGTTGGGAGGGCTCAGTTGTTAGGTTGGAGGATATATCCAGAGGCTTTTTCTCAGGGAAAGGTGTTGTATTCTGACTTACAGGTGAAGCAAGTTGTATGTTAGTGGGGGTAGGAGGCAACGGGGAAAAAGCACCAAGGGGTGGATATATATGGGGAGTGGGGTTGTTGGAGGGGGTAAAAATGGCATGGAGATTCCCTGAGGAGATAGAGAAGGGGCAGGGATCATTGGAGGGGGTAAAGGTAGGTTTTGAGAAGCAGGAGGCTGGGTGTTAAGTGGGGGGGTGGCTTCATAGTGTGAAAAAAGCCAATCACTTGGGGTTTTTTTAGTTTTAAAAGTTTATTAGTAATAAAATAGTTATAAAAATAGCAATAAAATTAGAGTAATAAAAATTTGGACAGTGAGGATTAGGACAATTACAAGACAATAAAAAGTAAAGAATTATGGATGTCCGGATGTTTTTGGGCACTAAGCTGCCAAAAACATGCCTTGTGAACAAAGGAATTACCCTTAAAAGCAACAGCCTGATGCATATTCATATATATCTCATACATGATGCATAAATTCCATGCAAATTAAGAATTTTTCTGGTTGTTGTCAACTTCTTCCCCTTAATCCTAGTGGTTCCATAAAGATGGAGAGAAGGTGGAAGAATGTTTGTCTTTTCCGATAAGGAGGCAGTAACTCTTTATGTGTCTTGTCGCTGTTACTTCTGTGCAAAGAGTTTCTTGATTATCTTATCCCTTTTCTTGAGCTAGTAAAAATATCAGACATTGCAGAGTTTCTATTTTAACATTGTGTTATAACCTATAACTATATTTAACACACTACTTACGAGAATTAATACAGCATAACTTTCTATCATTGCACATATAATATTTGTTTTAATATTTGTGAAAAAAGCCAATAATAAAATATGCATTTTTCACACCTTGCCCTCACTGCCCTTTTGTCACACACACACACACAGGGACAGTTCTCAGTTCATTTCTGGTTTGATTTCCTGCATTTTGTTTGGTTTTGTTGTTGCTTTGTTTCCTTGGTGTGCCTGCAGTATCCAGTCAGGAGCAGAGTGACTCTTGCCAAGGAACTTTGTGGTGCTGTCGCTTAATATTAAATCTGTTTTTTGCTGATCCCTTGCTGGGGATTTTTTCAGCGCTCTCAAGCCCTCATTGGTAACAGGGTGAAGGAGCCCTGGCACAGGCCCTGGCCCTGGGGGACACGGGGACGCTGCCGGGGGGTCCCTGTCCCCCTGTCCCACCCCCCACAGCCCCAGCCCCCGTCCCCGTGTCAGGCTCTGGGGTCGATCTCGTGGAACATCCTCTGGGGGAGGCTGCGGTGCCGGGGGCGGGGGGACCTGGGGGGACAGGGGACCCCGCTGTGCACGAGCAGCGTTGGACTTCTCTGGGGGAACTGGGAGGGGGGGCCGGGGTGAAGTGACCTCCCCAGTGACCTCACACAGCCCCTGTGATGTCACAGAGCTCCTGTGATGTCACACAGCTGCCCTGTGATGTCACAGCCTGCTCTTTGAGGTCCCAGTCTGCTCTGTGATGTCAAAAAATCTGCCCTGTGATGTCACAGACACCCTGTGATGTCACAGCCAGCTCTATGATGGCACAGCCACCTTTGTGATGTTATGCAGCCTCGCTTTGATGTTGCAGCCTGCTCTGTGATTTCACAGTCAGCTCTGTGATGTCACAACCCACTCTGTATTGTCTCAGCCTTCTCTGTGACATCACACAGCTGCTCTGTGATGTCACAGAGCCCTTTTCTATGATGGCCGAGTCTTCTCTGTGGCCTCACAGCCCATTCTGTGATGTCACAGTGCCAGCCTGTAATGTCACAGCCAACTTTGTGACATCACAGCCTGCTCTGTGATGTCACAGCCTGCTCTGTGATGTCACAGCCTGCTCTGTGATGGCAGAACTCACTTAACATGTCACACAGCACCTCTGTGGGCTCACAGACCCACCCTGTGATGTCACAACACCTTCAGTGATGGAACACAGCCACCCTATAATGTCACAGCACACTCTTTGACCTCACAGCTTGCTCTGCTCTGGGATGTCATACAGGCATGCTCTGATGTCACAGCCTGCTCGGTGATGTCACATAATAAACCAGTGATGTCACAGCCAACTATATGATGTCACAACCTGGTCTGTGATGTCACACAATCACAGAATCACAGAATTGCTGGGTTGGAAGAGACCTTTAAGGCCATCAAGTCCAGCCCATGCCCTAACACCACCTCAGCTAAACCATGGCACTGAGTGCCACATCCAGTCTTTGTTTAAACACATCCCAGGATGGTGACTCCACCACCTCCCTGGATAGACAGTTCTAGTACTTCATCACCCTTTCCATAAAAAACTTTTTTCCTAATATCCAACCTAAATTTCCCTTGGTGCAGCTTAAGACACTGTCCTCTGGTCCTGTCAGTTGCTGTGAGGAGCGAGACCGACCCCCACCTGACTGCAACCACCTTTCAGGGAGTGTGGAGAGTGATAAGGTCACCTCTGAGTCTTCTCCAGGATAAACAACTCCAGCTCCCTCAGTCATTCCTCACAGGACTTGTGTTCCAGACCCCTTGTAATAGATAAGAGAAGTCTCTTTGTTCATCATTAAACAGAAACTCAGGCAAAGGAAGAGGTTTTTTGTGAATAACAGGAAACCTGAGGATATGCTGACTCCTTAAGTTGATGGTACAACGAGGGTCGGGAGGTGTGTAACCATCTGTGGAAAGATTGTTACAGGGTCATAAACCCCCAGCGAGGAAGAGGAGGAGAGCCTTCATCCAGACGACCACCAGAAAGCAGGCGGCGACCCCCTAGCAACTGGAGGCGCACGCGCAGAGTACTACCGGAAAAGCCACAAACGCGGAAGAAGGGGGAGAATAAAGGACCGTGGGAAAAGGGAAGCGGTGTGAGCCTTGGCGGAGCACTGACTCCCCGGCTGCACCCAGCGCTGTTTGCTTGTCATTGCTTGCTGTAATCAATAAAATTCTTTTTATCAATCCCTAAAGGATCAGACAAATTATTTACTTTAACTTATAACACCCGTTCCCTGCTCTTGCTGCTGCCCCATCTTCAAAGCCTCTCCCTCAGGCTCTTCCTCCTGTGCAGAGCAGCTCTCCTGGACAGGGACGGCAGATGGCACAGCTAGGAAGCAAAGGGAGCACTGAGTCAGTATGGGGACGTTTTCCTTGGCAGCAGCTGCACTTCCATCAGGGAAGGGAAGATCTCAGAGCCTCCCCAGGAGGGTCAGAAAGAAAAAGCAGCCGAGCGGGCCAGGCTGTGGTGAGCGCAGCCGCGGCGGGACTGTCCCGCAGCCCCGGCAGCCCGGCACGGCCGGCACAGCTCCCGGGCCCTGCCGGCACAGCTGCCTTGCCCAAGGACAGCCCCTGTGCCGGCCGGGGCAGCTGCGCTGAGCAGCCCCGGCACGGGCAGGGCCCGCTGCTGCCCCGCCGGGCAGTGCCCACGGCCACAGCCCACGCCACCCTCAGCCCCACCCTGCCTCCCCGGCCCTGTGGCCTCACCCGGGCTCTCTCCAGCGTGGCAGCAGCAGGTCCCCGTTCCCTGCTCTTGCTGCTGGCCTTCAGCTTCTCCCTGCTGGCTCCCGTCAGTCTCCGGCTGTCCTCGAGGTCTCCACTGCAGCTGTGGCAAAAGCGGAGGCTCTGCAACTGGTTCCAAGGCCTGGCAGAGCTGCAGTCCCGGAGCCCTCTGTGTTCCCTGCCGGCCCCCTCCATCCCCTCAGCCCCGCCATGCTCTCGGCAAAGCCCCAGCCCCCTTCAGTTTCTTCAGCCCCTCACAGTCCTCTCAGCCCCTCAGTCCCTCCTGACCCATCCCGTCCCCCTAGACCCGCCCTCCCTCGGCCTGTGCCACTTCCCTGTCACCTCAGTGCCACCATCGCCCTCGGCTGCCCCACAGCCCTCAGCCCCAGCAGCACCTCAGGGTCACCGTCCCTTCAGCGTCACCGCCCCCTCAGCCCCCTCAGTCTCACCGTCCTTCAGCAGCTCCTCAGGGGACACTGCCTGGGGCCACCGGCAGCTCCCACCGCTCCAGGGACACCCGGGGTTGGAACTGCTGCTCCGCCCGGCCCGGCCGCCAGCTCGGACCCAGCACAGGGAGAGGGGACACAGGGGGCACGGGGGAAAAGCAAGAGGTGAGGGAGGAAGCAGAGCAGGGGAAAAGGTTAAAAAGAGGCCTACACCTATACAGATATCAATCTATGTAACTAAACCCCCATATATCAATATAAATATGCCTATCTACAAATATAACTATATATATGTAAATGTGACTATACACGTGTATAAATGCAACTACGGACATCTACAACTATAAATGCACATCTAAAAATATAAATATATACACCTAAAACTAAAAATAAATTAACTAGACAAATATCTATGTAGATAGAAAAATGTAACTACATAAACCTATAAATACAACTACATATATCAATAAGTAGAACTATACACATCTACAAATATAACTAGAGAGAGAGGAATTCTACCTGCCCAATGGTCACAGGCTCTCCCTCTGTCTCTTCCTGGCACACAGGGCAGCCCTCCTGGACAAGTTGATCACACGGGATCTGGGAAGCAAAGGGAACACTGAGACAATACTGGCCCTTGCGCAAGTGTCCCTTGAGCACCAATTGTCCTTCTATCAGGGACATTAAAAGACGGCCTGAAAGGCAGACTCTCACTTGGCAATTTGAAGCCTGCTCTATAAAGAACACGGATCCTTCCAAGTTTTCAAAACGGAACTGTGTAAAGTATTTAAGTATTCTAATAAAGTCTCAGCACCCACAGTGCAAATGGCACCCACGAGAGCTTGAAACACAGACAGTCCCAGTGACACAGAGACCACAGTCCTCACTGAAATGGCTGAAGGCTGCTGGGGGCTGAGGTATGAACCAGACTGGGACACCCAGCTTGGTGGCACAACTCCCACAAGGTCAGGTTTATTCCCTGCTCTCTTGCCACAGCAGAGGACTCAGTGCCCAAGCCTCTGGCGAAGCGTGGAGGGCAGAGCTCGGGCAGGTTGTGCATGTGCCTTTGAACTAAAGGCACCAGGAAGCACCAACCCTGCAGACAAGAACTCAACTCTTCTCGTCTCCCTTCCTGCCAGAGGCAGGCTCAGAGCAGCCGTCTCACACCTCTCTAAACCAACGGGGGCTCTGTCCTTACCAGGCTCCTCGGGCTCTGGGGAACTGTTCTCGCAGCTCTCGGTGCCAGATGAAGTTTCCTCTGCTGCAGCCCGGTTCACAGGCTCCCCTCCTGAAGACTCAGGGGCAACATTCATATTGTCCTTGAAAGAACAATAGAAAAAAAGAAAACTAAAAATCATTCAGTATTTTGCTGGAATCGCATCAAGGATACAGTTACTCTCCTTCTCCATGTAACAGCGTTCAAAAGCTTTCAGCCCAGCCTCTTCCATTCCCCTCCAATGGGTTACCTGAGCAGAGGGAGACCTTTCATGCAGGGATCTCCTGATCTCCCGGATCATTTGCTCCACGGCAAAGCCAAGATCCACTGGTGGCAATTGCTCTTCACCAGGTGCATTCCAGGCTGAGCTGGAGGCCGTCGATGCTGCACAACCTGCACTGCCAGGTGGAGCGCTGGGGGCTGAAGTGCCCGAGGTGGCTGCAAGAATACAAAGACATTGGTCACACTCCACAACGTGGCTCTGGGACACAGATCTCTGTTGCTGCCTTGGATCAACCATCCCAGGAAGCAGGCAGGAAAACCAGGCAGAGAATCTTTTGGCTTTCTAGGTGCCCCTTCTAAATAAGCTTGAGAATTTTGGGCCGAGAATGACAGAGCCTTGTGGAAAAATACTCCAAACAGTCACTTTTCATGACCTTTTGGAAAAGCAAGGCTACAACTCTTTTCCTACCTCGCGGGTCGTGGGCTGGGGGCTGCTGCTCCCTGTGGAGCTGCTGGAAGCTGCAGGGCTGGATCCTGAGCACCTCCCGGTCGATGGGAGGCAGCTGCCCCCCGTAGAGCTGCTGGAAGCGGCTGCGAGGCCCCTCCCGCCCGAGCGGCAGCAGCGGCTCCCCGTAGAAACCGAAGAAGCCGCAGGGCGGGATGCGCAGCAGCTCCCGCTCGGCGGGCGGCGGCCGCTCCCCATAGAGCTCCTGGAAGCGGCTCGGCCCCTCCCGCCGGGCCGGCACCGGCCGGTCCCTGTGCAGCAGGTGGAAGCCGCAGGGCGGGCGCCGGGCGAGCAGCGGCCGCTGCCCGGGGGGCGGCTGGAAGCGGCCAGGCCGGGGGCTGCGCAGCTCCCGCCCGTCCGGCAGCGTCCGCTCCCTGTGCAGCAGCAGGAAGCCGCTGGGCGGGCGCCCGGGCGGCAGCGGCGGCCGCTCCCTGGAGAGCGGCTTGAAGCGGCTGCGCCCGTCCCGCCCGTGCGGCAGCGGCCGCGCCCCGGGGAGCTGCTGGGAGCCGCGGGGCGGGCGCCTGCGGCCCTCCCGCCCCGCCGCCGGCCGCTGCCTGTTGGCCGCGCTCCGGCGCCTGATGCGGAGCAGGAGGTCGGGGCGGTGGCGGCGAAAGCAGGGGTTGCCGTAGTGGAGCCAAGCCCCGGCATCGCCCGGCGCAGCTGAGCCAACCCGGCCCGGCACCCTGCGGAAGCCGTAGCGGTAGAGCTGGCGCACGAAGCTGCGGAACTGCGTGGCCCTGAAGGTGTGCGGGGCCGGGCCCCGGGCGTCGCCCGGGCTGAGCAGCTCCCGCTCGAAGAGGGAGCGGTGGATGAGCAGCCCCCGGGCCCGGCTGTCCCAGCGCACGGAGCGGACGCGGGGGCTGTTCGCCAGGCGCCACAGCTTGGCGGGGAAGGCGCTGGCTCTGAGCCCGGCGGGCAGCGGCAGCTCCGCCATGGCGCCGCTCGCCGGCTGTCGCCACAGCGGCCCCGGCGCAACGGCCGCGTGGGGATACCATAGGGACAGAGCCAACGCGGGGATTTGGAGCCTGGGGGTGCTGGCACCAAAGTCCTGCTCTTGAGAGGGGTGCAGGGACACAGGGGCTGTCAGAGGACAATGAGAGACAGGGGACATGAGGCCATAATGGGCCAAGCAAGATCCTGCCCAGCGTGGCAGCAAAGACATTTCCTCCCCGTGGCCTTGGCACTCCAGGGCACCCCAAAAAGGGCCGAGGAGTCCTGTGTGTAACCAGGAGGGATGACTGACATCACTGTGGGTCCCGGCATTCCCCAGTCCCTTGCTGGCCGTTCAGTGCACACTGGGGCCGCTGGGCATGTGTGGAACATGGGGATGGGGTGCACAAAATTAAAGGGGGACCCCAAAGTGGAAGGAGTGGAAGCCAAAATCGCTGGGTGGAGACCCCCAAAACGGAGGTGTGAGATCCCAAAATGGAGGGAGGAACCCACAAAATTGGGGCAACGCCCCAAAAACCCACATGAAGCTGTTCTCTCCCTCCATTGTTTACCAACAAGAGTTCCATCTACCAACTCTAATTTCAGCAAATAATTCCAAGTGTTTTAGCTGAAACTCATTCTGAGCAAACTTTGTAGAAGTGATCACAGAATCACAGAATGTTCTGTGTTGGAAGGGATCCACCGAGTCCAATTCTGAAGGGAATGGCTTGCTGGCAGGGTCAGCACCAAAGACACCCACCCCAGCTTAAGGAAGAAGTGTCATTGACTGTAGGGCAAAGCAGCACAGAAGTACAAAAGGATAAGCTAAGCAATGCACCTGATTATTACTAGAAAAGATTGCCTGTAGGGATTGAGAAAGATACATCACCAGTTACCCTCATACTTGACCATTGTCCTGACACACACGTCAGCTGGGGATGCCCTGTCACACCAAGGGATGGGAGAAGCACTCCCAGTAACTGGGAATTCCTATGTGGTTCGCCCACCCTCAGGCGAGGCCGCCAACTTTGCTGTGAGAGGGCCCAGATTTTATACTGTTGAATAAACAACCTACCACAACTTCTAGTGTGGGAACATCTGGTTTCATCCTCCTCTTGGCCAGGGCTCAGGGAGGAACTAAGGGAGTTTGCTTTGAGCCTACACCTTCAAACAAAGCCAGATAGAGATGTGATAAATGAATATGATTTGTGCCAATAATTGTAACTATATTGATAATTTTAGAAAATATTTGTTAAAAAGTAATAGGGGAAAGTGATATGTAATTAGCATCACAAAACAGCTGTTCGCAGATGTTCATAAGATCCAGGATGGAGTATTGAGATATTTTAGCACAAAAAGCCTTGGGAAGGA
Organism: Anomalospiza imberbis; assembly: GCF_031753505.1. NCBI lineage: Eukaryota > Metazoa > Chordata > Aves > Passeriformes > Viduidae > Anomalospiza > Anomalospiza imberbis. Next base: position 1,018,889 of record NC_089713.1, on the reverse strand, counting down.
CAAAGCTGGGAAAAACTCCAAGAGTGGAATTGACATTGAGACGAATGAAAGTCCAGGCAACTTCTTCTTAGGTAAGATTGGCCTTGAAGACAATTAAGCTGCCCATACCACTCAGCACCAGAGAAACCTGGCTTGACCCTCCACACCTCACAGTCAGGCTCGGTAGGAGTTCAGGCCAGAGCCAGACTGGCACCGGCTCTGCCCACGTCTGTATTTAAGCAGCGAGGGGGGAAATGTCACAATCCTGCGCTCGGTGATGTCACCCTCCATCAGGAGGCCATGTCCACGCCAGTGCATGTTGATAGGAGAAAGAAGAAAACTTCTGCACTTCCATATTGCTCCGCCTTGGCCACCTGTGTCATGTGTCCATGGCCGTGTCTCATCCCTGCTCCTGACACCTTGCCAAGGTTTTCTGTGAGGAGCGGAGTGGTGGGAGCTGTCAGCATGAACGGCCTGTGGCTGGATGATGTCTCCTCCTGTCACTGCCTTTCCGTGGCAGTGCTGGGATTTGGAGAACCTGGGTGCTGGTGGCCAGCCCGGGGTGAGAGTGTCCCCCTCCATGGGACAGGGTTGTGTCCCTGCTTCGGGGAGAAGCAGGAAGGAATGTTTTGCTCCAGCCCCATCCACTCCCGCTGGCACTTGCCCACAGTGCCGGGTCCCTCTGCACTTCCCAAGTTTGTGTTTCTGGAGTTCAGTGCCTTTGTGCTCCTTTCCAGAGCCTCAGGAACGACCTGGAGTTGCTGTCCCAGCAGAGTGGGGTACAAGGGCCAGAGGAACCCTGTCGTGACTCTGGAGAGCCCAGGACCCATCACCGCGTGGGCCATGCTGTGCCATCATCCCTTCCTGCCTCTGGCTATTGTCATCCCTGAGAGTCATCAGCCCAAGCAGTTCTTTCTTCACTTGGAACTAACTGCTCCTGGTTTGAGGCTTGGCTGCTGTGAGGCAAGGATTCTGTGTGCAACCACCATGTGGCTCTGCCTCAGGGTGCAGAGATCTCTCTTCAAACCTGTGCAGATGGAGGATGTCCATTGCCATACTTTGGTGCTTAACAATACACAAGGAAAAAGACGGAAGTTTGTTCATCAGGACTTCTTTGTGTTGTTATGGGGAGGGTGTTTCTCCTTGCTTGAGAAAGTGCCTCTTAAAATATGCAGTTATATTCCATTTCATTTGGAATTGGACTTTTAACGGTCTAAATGTGCAGGCAGCAGCTGGAATTTCAGAGTACCAAAATATTCCCTTTTTCCTGGGGTAACTAATGCGCCCCAGGAGGTGCATTTCATGCTTTAAGAGGACTCTTGGCCAAGGTGCTGGTTTGATCTTGAGTTCCTTGCGCATCTGTGGCCCAGAATATCCCCCCATTAACTTGCTGCCATGATCCCATTTCATTTCTTTTTCTCTCCTGTCCCGTGGGCCCTGAAATGATGAAATGACAGAAAGGGTGGGGATGGAAGGGACCTTTAGAGATCATCTAGTCCAAGCCCCCCGCTATGCTCGGGGCCACTCTTCACTAGACCTCACTCCTCAGACCCTCATCCAACCTGACCCTGAACACTCCCAATGAGGGGATCATCCACAACAGCCATGGGCATCCTGTTCCTGGCTTTCCCGCGAGCAGAGGGGCAGAACTCCCTCCCTTGACCTGTTGGACATCCCTCTTTAGACACAGCCACAGAGGGCTTTCAGGGCTGCAAGAACACAGCTCACAGCCAATGTTTCCTTCTCAGGGATCTCCCAGTCCTTCCCCACAGGGCTGCTCTCAATCCATGCATCACCCCTGCTGTTCTGCTAAGCTCTGGAATATGCCTTTCTAAAGAGGAGGCATTTCACACACTGGGAAAAAAGTTGTAGTCTAAGGAAAGGAGGCTGAGCCAAGTGGTGGCATTGAAATACAGGTGGGGTAGACATTCCTCTTTGATGAGAGGAATGGTTTGCAGGTTTGGGGTGCAAAATGTAACATTTGGGGAAGGAGAAAAAGGCACAGAAATTCAGGCTTTCAGCAGCTGAGAGGTGGCAGTATTAGAACACGCAGCAGTTGGTGAAAGCCATCTCTCTCCTTCAGGTTCCTGCTGTGTGGGAAGGTGCTGGGAGTTGTGGTGGCTGCACTCACCCTTTGCTGGGAGGATGATCTGTACCAGGGGAGAGCAGAAAGCTGCCATGGTGAGCAGAACATGCGCAGAGCATTACAGTTCAGAGAATGATACTGATCCTGAAGTGCAAAAAGCTTGAAAGCATCTCATTCTGTGCAGCACTGTTGTACAAATTTTCTCTTCTAGAACATGCCCCTTTTTGTATTCTGCAGATGAATTATCTGTTTTTATTGAATACATGGGGTTTTTTTCTTAAGGTTTTTGGGAGAACTCTCAAGTTAATTTTTATTTGCAATTTGCATCCAGCATTTATACAGGTTTTTAAGTTGTTCTTTTGTAAATACTTGGGGAACAAATATCCAACCGTTTTTTATTCCTTTGGGATATTGTGATTAGTATTCTTGGAAAGAAAACTTGCTGAACAACTGTGATAACACAGAGAGCAGGAAAACAGAGATATAAAGGAATGAAGATTGTAAAATTGCACTGTGCAGAAGAGACCCACAGACAGCCACTGTAAACACAGCTGAGAGATTCAGCCTGGAGTAGAGTGGAACACATTCACTGAAGATCTCTGGTGCACAGGAATGCAAAGACTGAGGAGAAAAGGAGAAAGTCATTCAGTCATTTAGACTCCTGGAAGCATTGTCTAGAGATCTAAAAAGCTATTACATTACAAACCTAAAACATCCCCAAATGGATTGATAAGTGTGATGTGCACATCTCTGCTGTTTTCAGAGCCAATGAAACTGACAATTGGGAATGGGAACCCAGATTTTTATCTCCATTACTCTAACAACACCTTAACAAGGCACTTTAGGAGCTGAGCACTAACATTCTCACCCTGCTGTATTTCCTTTACATTTGAATTCCAGCTGGTAGAAGAAGAGATCTGGCTCTAATTGCTCCCCAAGTTAGCCGTTGCACTTTCAGGTTAGGAGTACGTGTAAAATTCAGCTAATAACTCTCTCTATCCATGAATATTCCACTACTGAACTGACATACAGAAAGATCCTTTTTCTCTTTGTACCTTCCTAAGTGGTGCCCTAATTAACAGGAGATTTGTGTAACTCACACAGGGAATCACCAAAATTGCTGAAATTGACTCTCAATTTAATTAAAAAAGGCTTCTGAGGAAAGGCTTGACAGGATCACTAAAAAAACTGAAACTTGGAAGAGAAACATGCATTTTAGCACTGATCAAGAGAAAATAAGAATAAATCCTATCAAAACTGCAAGTAGGAGATAAGGAGAAAGACAGGAAGCACAGGGAGAAAAAGGCCCTGTCAGATGACCTGTGGAAAGTAACTTTGTGCCCCAGCACTGTTGAGGACGTTCCCTGCCATTGGTGCAAGCAGCTGGAGACATAAATACTGATGGATTTGGGGGCCACAATCTTGGTAGTGCAGTGTCGCCGTAGAGCAGGACGGGAACGAAAATGACTCCAAATCAAAGGCAAAGAGAATGAACTCTGATTTATTTCAAATGCACCACTCTATTTATAGAGAACATCGTGTGGACTAATTTCATTGGTCCTAGAGTAAAAACATCTCACACCATTGGTGCGCAGTGAATGACGCACGGTGGCAGAACCTATCTATAAACAATGTGAACAACAAGAGACATTAGAGAATTATTTACATTCTCTCCCAACTGTCTCCCAGGCTCTCACCTGGTTAGAAAACCTTCTCTTTTTCTCTCTGACTGAACTGAGAATATCCACAGAGGACATGGTTTGGGACCAGCTTTTCTTCCAGCGGGGGATGGCGTCAGGTGGGTCCCGTCTGCTTGGCATGGTGGGATCAGAGCTTTGGGGAGATGGCAGCGAGCACAGGAGCATCCTGCTCTGGGCAGCTGCTGAGGGCTGGATGTGCCGTGGCTGGCTGCAGGCTGGGCACATGTCCTGCCCTCCTGCTCTGCTCCCAAAGGCAGCAGGGATGGGCAGCTCTGGGCACAGCTCTGGGCACGGCCAGCATGGCCTGGGCACCGCGGGCGGCTGGGAAAAGGGGACAGGAGCCTTCAGCTGACGGGCGCTTTCTGGTTTCTCTCCTTGCAGCTGGGCTCTGCGGGTGCTGAGGCTGCTCTGGGCTCTGCCAGGGCTCTGCTGGAGCTCAGCAGCGGGCCGCAATCAGCCAAAGAAGAAATGGGGTGACCTGCAGCACAGACCTGCTGGAGCATTTCAGCAACACAGCTCAAGTGTGCAGAGTGTACACCTCCCAGGGAAAACATGCCACAACCCCAAAATAAACTTGTTCAATGGCTTCTGAAATGAAATCAATCTGGGATGACCCCAAATGACATTTTGCAGCTTGCTCCAGCTGTAGCTCAAGCCCTTATCTGAACAGTTCTGTCCCCCACCTGCCTTGTACTTCCCAACTGCTCCCTCTTTTCCCCCAGTGAGTTCCCAGCCCATGGCAGTCTCCATCACACTGTTGCCTTCCTTGATGCCCCTCACCACGAGGAAGGCTGAGCCCCAGGCTTAGGGACTCATCCTGTCACTGGCTGAGGAGCAGCAATGTCTCAGAGGTCCAGTGGGATTTTAGTGTCATTCAGAGCTGCTCTCCAGCCCTCAGCTCTCCTCACTGCTGAGTTCCCACTCCCTTGTCCTCGTCCTTGTAGCAGGAGGAGCTCTGTGAATCCCCTTGAGCCTCCCCACTCTTCCCAGCCCACGCACCCACCTCAGTTAGGCTGAAGCTGCAGCTTCTCTGTCTCCTCTGGCACACCAGTCCAGTCCCCTGTGCGGGGAGCCCCAGCCCCAGAGCACAGCACTCAGCAGTGCACTCCGGGCTGGAGCAGCTCCCTCCCAGCCCCAGCCCAGGGACCCCTCCAGCCCCGGGGCTTGGGGCACCGTCAGCACCCGCTGCTGCAGCCACCGCTTCTGCTGGCCCAGACAGCAACACCCAAACTGGGGCTGATCCCGAGGGAGCAGCAGCAGGGCCTGGATCTGATCCCTGACTCTGGGGCAGGGCTGGACAAATGACCCCCAGCAGCAGCAGCACGTGGAGCTGACTTTCAGCACAGCCCCTGCCACTCTTCCCTCCCGTGTGCAGCGGTGTCACAGCAGCCTGAGGCACCTGGGAGCCCCCAGGGCCAGCAGGGACTTGAGATGGCAGCCCTGGGCTCCTGGAGCTTGTGCAAGGAATGGAGCTGGGGACTCGCTGTCCATGGGGAGCTTCCAGATGGAAAAGGCAGCTGTGCCCAGGCAGCTCCAAGGGCAGAGAAAGGAGGGTCTCGACCCCTGGATCCGTGCCAGTCCCACAGTCCTGGGCAGCAGCCACCGAGCCCTGGGGGAGCAGAGGGCACAGCAAGAGGGACAAAAGCAGGCAAGGTCAGAGACTGGAGAGAGCCAGACCCGGCAGCAGGAGCAGCTGCTCCATTGCACTCTTGGAGAAAGCTCTTGGCTGGTTCAAAGCGCTGAAAGGCGCGAAGGGCAGAGAGGAGGCCACAGCAAACACTGCTCCTGTTTCCACAGCCTCCCCTCTCCGTGTCCCAGAAGGAATTGGATGGACTGTGTTCTTCTCCCCGAGTCGTCCGGTTCAGCACGAGCAGCTGAGCACCAGGAGCTGAAGGAGCTGAAGCCTCAGGCCACAAGAGCTGGGCCTGAGGAGACTTTGTGAGCAAATGAATGCTGCTAACATGGACCTGGCTGAATGCAGCAGATGGAATCATGGAATCACAGAATCCTTTCTGTTGCAAAACACCTCTGAGCTCATCCAGTCCAGCCGGTCACCCAGCAGTGTCGAGCCCAGCACTAAACCACGTCCCTGAAGTGCCAAGGCCTGGACAACAGCCCTGAGTGAGGCCCTGAGCCAAAGGTGGCCTCTGGATGAACCTTCCAACCAAAGGTTATCTTTGTATCTGCTCACTAATGAAATATGCATGGTCATTAGCACTGTGATAGATGTATCCACTCATTAGTGAAACATGGATTGACCTTTCTGTGTTTAGAAGGCAGACAAGGCCATGAAATCTGACATCTGGCCTTGTCTGGGGCTGAATGGGCAAAGTCACCTCCCTTGGTTCCTCTTGGGCCCTGGCCAGGCTTTGGGAGGAACCCAGGAGGAGGATGAAACCAGATGTTCCCGCACCAGCAGCGCTGTCAGTTTGTTCATTCAGCACTGTCAGAGCTGGGCCCTCTCCCAGCGAGGCTGGAGCCTCACCTGTGGCTGGAGGCACCTGCAGGAATTCCCAGTGTCCAGGAGTGGCTCTGCAGCCCTTGGCTGTGACAGCTTCCCCAGCTGCTGTGTGGATCTGGAGCATGGTAAAGCCTGAGGGTAACTGCTGCTGGATCTTTCTTAATCACTGCTGCAATCTTTGGTGCTGCTGGCTGGGTGCATTGCTGAGCTGCTCCTTTTGTGATTCTTTGCTGCTTTGAGCTACAGTCAATGACACTGAGTCCTTCAGTTGGTGTCTGTGTCTTTGGTGCTGACCCTGCCCACTGGTGAAACAAAACTGGCACAGTCTGGCCAGATCACAACAAAATGCCACTTTTTAAATGTAAATGTGAGGAATCAGTCCCATCAGAAATTCCCAGATGGGAAGCCCTTCCCTGGAGTTCCCTGGCTCTGGAGTGGGCTGAGGTCAGAGCACCCTGTGAGCAGTGGGGCACTCTGTTAAAAGAGGCTGAACCCCTGGATGTCTTCAAATGCATCCAAAAATTGCATGTGGAAGAAGGAAAAGAAATGTGGGTTTGGGAATATGTGGGTGAAGTTTGTAAATGGCACATTGGAAACAGCACCAACAGAAGGAAGAATTGCTTTTGGAATGCTCCCACATGGAGGGACAGAGGAAGGTTACAACTTGAGCTCAGGTTCATTTGTGCAAGTGAAATATAATATTATTATTATCATCATTAATAACAGTTATATAAAAATAGAACATGATTATACATTTTTTTTTCAGATAGAATTAAAAATTGATAATGTGAAATAAGGCTGACAATGCTAATATGTCACCTTTGGCTGCTCACTGTGACACTGAATACCCTACAGAAAAGGACTGGCCAAGACCCAAATGTCACAATAGAACTTTGTGAATTGTGTATAATGAATAAAGGAGGAAGGGATGTTGTGGAAACCCAGGACACCGGGAGGATTTCTCTGTCTGCTCTGGGGTGTCCTGACCCCCAGGGGAGCACTGACTTTGACCCTCATTCATGGAGAAAACTAACAAAGCCTCAAGGTAAACTAGAAACCACAAAAGTGTGAAATAGATTGTAGAGATTGTAGAGAGGAGTTTAGTATGTCACATGGGTAAGAAATTTAAACTTTAGGATTTTTAGTATGTTATAGATGGATTCAAGATTGTTATAAATGAATGCTCCAATTTATTAATTAAAGAAAATTTATTAAATTGTCCAAATATAAATTTAGAGAATAACAACGAAAAGCCACTATCAAAAAAAGGTCAGTGCCGAGCCCGGGATCAGCGCTGGGTGAGACACAGGTTTGACCACTACAGCATAGGATCCCCTATGTTCACCCCGACTGTTCTGTCCAAGTGATTTATAGATGGTTTTTCTTGCCTGAGGCAAAGTCTCTTTCTTCTTTTCTGGGCTGCACCTATTCATGTGGAGTTCCTTCACTGTGGCAAGTTGAACAGAACCCGTCCGATCGATCGTGCTCCTGGAGTTCGGTATTCAGATGTATCTCCCTGATGGTTCTGGTTATCTCACTCTCAACTACTTATAGCGTGTTTCTCCTTGGGCGTTCCAAACATGTACATGTCACTTAGGGCGTGTAAGTGGTGCCATTGTGTTCAGCTGGATAAGATATACAGAAGTTTATTACATGCAACAACTTGCAGAGTAAAATCTCGGACACTTTGGCATATATGGGATTTGACGCAGAAAAAGGGAATTAGAGAAAGGGAATTAGCTCATAAAATGAGAAAAAGACGAGAATGGAGATGCGTGAGGGAAAGAGAATGAAGAGAGAAACAAAAAGATTAGCATATAGAATAGCAGGGTAAGTTAGTGAACAAATTTTGGAATAGCAACAGCAAACCGTTTTACCAGCTCAAATGTGCAGCTACCAATAAAACAAAAGCAGCCAGCAAAGCAGTTCAGTAATGTTTTACTTTCTAAATGTCCAGAGGGATTCAGCAAATCAGTACAAACATTCTGAAATATCTTGGCTAATGCCGGAGAATAGGAGGGGAACAGAAGCCCGGTGTTTTAAAAATTCTGCACTGGGACATTGAGCAGTCACTGTGGTGGTGAGATGGTTTCTCCTTGAAGCTGATGAGGGACAAAGCAAACCTCCAGCCAGCCACCCTGCTGAGAGCTTGGCAGTAAAGAGCCTGCATCCAAGTGGGTGCTTTTCATCAGAAGAATTCAAAATAGTATGCCAATATCCAAACCTGACCACTGATTGGTTTGACCCAACTTCCTGAAAAAATTCACTTCCATGTCAAACCACGACAAATATGTAAAATGTAACATAAGACACTTGAAAAATGATGAATGCCAAAGGATCTGAGTATTAGATCTTTCCTCAAAGAGAATCCTTTTTGCTAACATCTACATGCCAGGAGCTGCAGTGTAGCACCAGGGAGACAAAGAAACCCACCAGTGCAGAAAAGCACCCATCTCCGAGCCAGCCACGTCCATTCGTTTGCAAATTAGGTCCTTTTCTCCCTGCTGCCAGCTGCGGGTTTGAAATACTGTGAAGCAACCTTCCCGTCCTTGGTGGGGTGCTTAAAAAAACTTACAGAATATTTCTTACCAATATAACATTTTTCATACATCTATTTCTCACAAGCACGAATTATCTAAAATACACATAACAATTCCATTATTCCATCTGCTGCATTCAGCCAGGTCCATGTTAGCAGCATTCATTTGCTCACAAAGTCTCCTCAGGCCCAGCTCTTGTGGCCTGAGGCTTCAGCTCCTTCAGCTCCTGGTGCTCAGCTGCTCGTGCTGAACCGGACGACTCGGGGAGAAGAACGCAGTCCATCCAATTCCTTCTGGGACACGGAGAGGGGAGGCTGTGGAAACAGGAGCAGTGTTTGCTGTGGCCTCCTCTCTGCCCTGCACGCCTTTCAGCGCTTTGAACCAGCCAAGAGCTTTCTCCAAGAGTGCAATGGAGCAGCTGTTCCTGCTGCCGGGTCTGGCTCTCTCCAGTCTCTGACCTTGCCTGCTTTTGTCCCTCTTGCTGTGCCCTCTGCTCCCCCAGGGCTCGGTGGCTGCTGCCCAGGACTGTGGGACTGGCACGGATCCAGGGGTCGAGACCCTCCTTTCTCTGCCCTTGGAGCTGCCTGGGCACAGCAGCCTTTTCCATCTGGAAGCTGCCCATGGACAGGGAGTCCCCAGCTCCGCTCCTTGCACAAGCTCCAGGAGCCCAGGGCTGCCATCTCAAGTCCCTGCTGGCCCTGGGGGCTCCCAGGTGGGCACAAGTGGGGCAGCAGAGGCAGCAGGGAGCCTGCGAGTCTCTTCCAGCCCTGTCCGCTCTGAGTTTGGGCCTTGGAGCCTCAGGTGGCCAAAGGCAGCTGCTGCTGGTCCCTCTGTGTGCCCGTGTCCAGCAGTGCTGCTCCATCCGTCTGTGCCCAGCCACGGGGAAAAGCCTCAGCCCTGCAGGGCCAGGAGCTGCCGGGCTCTGCCTGAGCAGCTCAGCCAGAGGGAAGGGAGCTGCTCCCCACGGGAACCAGGAGCCAAGGGCTGGAGCACCTCGTTCGGGGGCAGAGCCCAAATTCTGTGAGGGAGTAACAGAGTTATTCACGTGCACTGGTGTGTCAGCTCTGCAGGTGCTGTGCCTGCAAACACATGGTTCAAAGTGTGCAAAAGAATTCTGCAACTCTTGGCTGGATCAGGATGTCAGCAGTGCTGAACTCCAGCTTAGTCCAAAGAAAACACTTGACACCTCTGCTCATATCTGCTAGATTTTTTACATCGGGATATACAGAGAAAAGCAAACAGAGGAGTAAATATTTTCATTGTTTATGAGAAATGTTTCTCATTTTGCTGAACATCTCTTTTTCAGGATGTGTTATCTTCTTAAAGAAAAAGAAAAGAAAAATGAGAAAAATATGAAAAACAAGAAAAAAATTTGTAGTGAAAATCTTCTTAAACTTTGGATTAAGAGGTAACTGGTCTTTTTAAAAGGAGAACTCATTTGCTTTGTGCATGTTCTGATGGTCTGGATCCATCTTACGGACTGACCTCAGCATCCTTTTTTGAAAGACTGGGTTTTGTTTCCAATATTAAGATTTTTTTTTTTTAATTGGAGTTGAAGCAATAGGAGGATGAGAGATGGATTGTGCACGACTGTGTCTTGAGGCCAAAAAAAATTGCAATTTGAAACCTGGACGTAAAGTATTGAAAATGAAACTTACAAATCCCAGTGCATTGTGTGACAGCAGCTTTTCCTATAGGATGTGCAGCATCACAAAGACATCATCAGTGGGGCTGGGAGGGCTTGGAGCTTTGTCCTGTGCCACTCTGGGATGTCATGAACCAGGACTTCACCTGCCACCAGCCCAGGTCACCCTCTGCCACCGCAGCTCCTTGGGCCTTGTGTCGCCAGAGCAGACACAAAGTGTTTCTGCTGCTCCCCCTTTGCACAAACCCACAGAGAGCTGGGATTTTTCCAAGGCTCGTGTCTCCATTGGGCCATATTCCCAAAGAACCAGCAGCACATCCTGATGAATACGGCGAGTTACGTGGATGGTTGTCAGCTCCACTTCCTGCCTAGAAATCCTGAAATTGCTTCTAAATGCTGCTCCTTCAGCTCCTGGACACCTTCTCACACAGAGCTGGGGAAAAAAATTCCCTGGCCACCGGCTAAAAGGTGAGTTATGCCCAAGTTAGAGCTCTGTGGGAAATCTCTGTCCCTCCCTGACGTTTTAATGTATCTGTACATGGGGGTGTGCATGGATGCGTCTTGTATACAAAGGAAGGAGTGTGCAAGCAACAGGACTGACACTTTCAGTGTCCACGCTATTCCATACCCATGGGTACAGAGACATTATGGAAACCCTGGCACACTCAGAGCCTTCTGTCCATGGATACAGAGACATCCAAGAGCCCCTGGCACACACAGAGCCTTCTGTCCATGGGTACAGAGCCATCCAAGAGCCCCTGGCACACACAGGCCTGGCACACACAGGCCTGGCAGCACAGGTTGATTTCCCCACAGGCTGCAGGAGATGAGAACACAACATTTGCCAACACTGACTGCAAGCCACAGCTCTGGGTGCTCCCCATGAACCTCAGCTCTGGGACCACTGTCTGCCCCAAGCTTCAGGGGCTGCAGTGGGAGCCCGGCTGGGCTCTGCCCTGGGGCCATCCTGCAGGGACAGCTGCAAACAGGGAGCATTCCCTTGCCACAAACAGCCAAGCCAGGGCTGCAGGGCAGCTGCTCCAGCCCGGAGTGCACTGCTGAGTGCTGTGCTCTGGGGCTGGGGCTCCCCGCACAGGGGACTGGACTGGTGTGCCACAGGAGACAGAGAAGCTGCAGCTTCAGCCTAACTGAGGAGGGTGCATGCGCTGGGAAGAGTGGGGAGGCTCAAGGGGATTCACAGAGCTCATCCTGCTACAAGGACGAGGAAAAGGGAGTGGGAACTCAGCAGTGAGGAGAGCTGAGGGCTGGAGAGCAGCTCTGAATGACACTAAAATCCCACTGGACCTCTGAGACATTGCTGCTCCTCAGCCCGTGACAGGATGAGTCCCTAAGCCTGGGGCTCAGCCTTCCTCGTGGTGAGGGGCACCAAGGAAGGCAACAGTGTGATGGAGACTGCCATGGGCTGGGAACTCACTGGGGGAAAAGAGGGAGCAGTTGGGAAGTACAAGGCAGGTGGGGGAGAGAACAGTTCAGAGAAAGACTGAGCTACAGCTTGAGCAAGCTGCAAAATGTCATTTGGGGTCATCCCAGATTGATTTCATTTCAGAAGCTATTGAACAAGTTTATTTTGGGGTGGTGTCATGTTTTCCCTGGGAGGTGTACACTCTGCACACTTGAGCTGTGTTGCTGAAATGCTCCAGCAGGTCTGTGCTGCAGGTCACCCCATTTCTTCTTTGGCTGATTGCGGCCCGGTGCTGAGCTCCAGCAGAGCCCTGGCAGAGCCCAGAGCAGCCTCAGCCCCCGCAGAGCCCGGCTGCAAGGAGAGAAACCAGAAAGCACCCGTCAGCTGAAGGCTCCTGTCCCCTTGTCCCAGCCGCCCGCGGTGCCCAGGCCATGCTGGCCGTGCCCAGAGCTGTGCCCAGAGCTGCCCATCCCTGCTGCCTTTGGGAGCAGAGCAGGAGGGCAGGACATGTGCCCAGCCTGCAGCCAGCCACGGCACATCCAGCCCTCAGCAGCTGCCCAGAGCAGGATGCTCCTGTGCTCGCTGCCATCTCCCCAAAATTCTGATCCCACCATGCCAAGCAGACGGGACCCACCTGACGCCATCCTCCGCTGGAAGAAAAGCTGGTCCCAAACCATGTCCTCAGCCTTCTCCAAGGGCACGGCCCATCCACACCACAGCTGCTCCCAAGCACTTCCCCATCCAGACTGGACCCCAGCTGGAACACTTCCTCTAGAAAAACACACAACAAATTATTGAAAATAGATTACAGACAAAAAGGGGAAACAAGAAAAAAGGTCAAAAATGATATTACTGTCAGGGACTTGAGGAAGGCCCAACCCCTGCATGCCAGGGAAAAACCCACCCACAGGTAAGGGAAGCCCAGGCTCTCTCCCTTCCTCCCTGCACTGCCCCCCAAAATAATGGTGACCCCAAAGCAAACAGGGGCTGTGGAGCAGCCCAAGCCCTTCCTTGCCTGCAGAGCAAAGCAGCCCCTGCACAGGTTCTGGAGTCCCACCTCTGCTCCCACCATGGGGGTTTGTTTGTGTCAGGCTGGCTGCCCCAGCCCCAGCCCGGGGCACGGTGGGTGCTGGGGCTGTTGGCAGGGTCAGGAGCCCACTCCCATTTCATCACCACCCCAGCCCATCCCTCCAGCCCTGCCAAAAGCAGCCTAGCAACCGACTGAAGGATCAGCTGCATCCACCCCAGCAAAGGGGGAACCTTTGGTTCCTGGCCAGGCTGTGCAATGCCCAAATCTGGGAGCATCCCCCTGCGTGTGGACTCACCTGCAAATTCCCTGTGGAGCCTGGCTTTGGAGAAGGTGCCAGAATCGAAGTCCATCATCCTCAGCTGCCGGTGACCAGGTGGAGGAAGAGGTTGTCATCCTTGATGTCGTCCTCACTGTCCCCAGCAGCAGCAGCCCCACTTGGTACAGCTTCTCCAGGGGCTCCTTCTCCTTCCCTGGGGGTGAGCCCAGGCTGTCAGGGTTCTTCCCAGGGCCCCAGCTGTCAGGGAACCAGGACAAGCAAAACCAGCTCAGATGGCAGCCACCAGTGCTGGGCAGAGCAGCTCAGCTCCAGCACAAGGGCTGCGTGTTCCCATCTGATGACCCCTGGGCAGTGACACAGGCAGGACAAAATGTCTGGGTTCCTTTGCTTCTGATTGCCAAGGCATGTGTGGAGCTGTAACTTACCAGGGCCTTGCATCAAAGTGTGCCTGTGGCTCTCTCCCTTCTTCTAGGGCAGATGAATGTCCTGCAGCCAGGGATCACATAACAGCTCTTCTAACGAGGGCCTGTCCGAGTGCAGCGTGGATAAACACCGCCTGATCACATCTTGGCACTCTGGGCAGAGAAACCAGAACCCGCCGGTCAGGTGGAGAAGGCTCCTGTTGGCTTTGCCCCACTATTCCCGTGCCCAGGCCATGCTGGATGTGCTCAGAGCTGGGCCTAAACTTCCCCATCAATTCCCTGTTTTGGAGGAGAGCAGGAGAGCAGGACATGTGCCACCTCCTCAGCAGCTGCCAGAGCAGGATGCTCACGAGCTGCTGCTGTCTCCCAGCACTGCCATTGCCGCCGTGGCCAGAGATGAGGATCCACCTTGAGAGAGCCGTTGTGGCAGCGAGAGCTGATGGTCCCAGCTGATGTTCTGGCTCCTCCTGAAAGGGTGCTCCCCGCAGACCATTTGGTGCAGCAGGATGCCCAGGGACCAGATGGTAGCTGGCTTGCCGTAGTAAAATCGAAAGTGGGTCCATTCTGGGGGCCTGTATGACCGTGTTCCTGTGGAATACAGATGGGGTTCATCAGGGGGATGCTGCTGCTCCCAGAGCCTGGCCCCAGCATCCCTGGGCGTGTGGGGGCTGCCCCAGTGGCACACGGGGTGACCCGCTGCCCTCTCGCCAGCATCTGGGACTTGTGTACAGACTCGGGGTAGGAAAAGAAGCCACTGGGGTTGGAAGAGGGCAGCAGAAATCCTGGCAAGGCCCAACCATGAGGAGAAAAACCCACCCAGTGCTTGGGAAAACCATGCCTTCATCCTCCCTGCCTGCACTGCCCAAAAACATCATGAATCCAAAACAAACCAGGTGAGTGGAGCAGTCCAAGCCCTTTCGCACCTGCACACCAAACCGGCTGGGACACAGCTTACGGCCCCCCTCTCTGCTACCCCCACCCACCTGTGTTTTTGTTGGGCTGGCTGCCCCAGCCCCAGCCTCAGTCCTGGGCAGAGTGGTGGGCAAAGGCTGCCAGCAGGGCTGGAAGCTGGCTCCCCACCCAGCCCTGCTCAAATGCAACTCAGCTGAAATCTCAGTGCCATGAAGGCCAGCAAAAGGGAGAATCCCCGCTGCCACAGCCAGCTTGGGCTGTGAGATGTTGGGCCATGAGATGCCAGGACCGAGAGCACACCCCTGCATGGGCTCACCTGCAAAGCGAGTGTAGGCTGTGTCTTGCAGGTAGGTGCCACAGCCAAAGTCAATCAATTTGGCCTGCCCAGTGGCCAGGTCAACCAGGATGTTCCCTGGTTTGATTTCCCTGTGCAGGACCCCGCAGCTGGTGCAGTGCTGCACGGCCTCCAGCACCTGGCGGAACAGATCCCGCGCCACCTCCTCGGACAGGAACCCCCGTGCCCGAATGAAATGGTGCAGGTCCTGAGAGCACTCTGGGCGTTCCAGCACGATCAAGATGTCGTTGGGGAGCTCAAGCCACTCCAGCAGCTGGATGACACCGGGGAAGCCAGTGGAGACCTTCTCCAGGAGCACGATCTCCAGGGGTGCGCTGGTGCCGTCGGGCTGCGGGAGGAGCACGATGCCATCAGTGGGGCTGATGCCATGCCGGGGGTCAGGAACCCCTCACCCAGCCCGGGATGCTCTTCGCCCTGTGCTGGCCCCACGCCCGCTCTCCCTCGAGGTGTCCTGGTGGCTGCCACCCTGCCGGGCCTCGGCTCATCCCCGCCGGCACGGCCCGGCTTCTGCCGCTGGCCCCGCTCACTCACCAGCTCGCCCCAGTGCCGGACGCGGTTCCTTGGCACCCTTTTGATGGCCACCTGCAAGCCAAGAGCAGCAGCAGGCTGAGCTCACCACCCACCCTGCGCAGCCCCAGCTCCATCGCCATCCTCCTCCCCCTCCTCTCCCTCCTCCTCCTCCTCCTCCTCCTCCGCCCGCCGCCGGCCCCGCCGCTCACCGGGGCGCCGTCCGAGCGCCGCGTGGCCGCGAAGACGCTGCCGAAGCCGCCGCTGCCCAGCAGCGAACCCAGCCGGTACCGCTCCTGCAGGGCCTCCTGCGCCTTCCCTGCGGGCGGGACGCGGCTGTCAGCGCTCGGCCCGGGGCCAGGAGCGGCCCCCGAGCGCCCCCCGACCGCCCCGGGCCGGCCCTCCCCAGGCGTTCGCTCCCGGCAACGGGACAGCGGCGGCTCGGGGGCGGCGGCCGCGCTGCCGAGCGGCGGAGCTCGGGCCGGGGAAGCCGCCGCGGAGGCGGCGGCAGCGGCCGCGCCGCGTGTGTCCTCCGCGGGGCCCGGGAGGAGCCGGGGCCGGGGCCAGGCTCGGGCCAGGCGGAGCCAGAGCGAGGCGATGCCGCCCCAGCCCCAGGCACCGATGCCCGCCCAGAAGCGCCACCGCCAGCACGGCCAGAGCCGGGCGGAGGCGAGACCCCGGCGGGACGGCCGGGGGCGGGGATGGGGCAGCCCCGCCCGGAGCCGGGGGCGGGCCGGGGGCATGGCCCGGCCGGGAATGGGGAGAGAGAGAGACTGGGAGAGGAGGGGACAGCGGGAAAGGGAGAGCGGGAGACGGTACGGGACAGCGAGGGAAAGAGAGGAGAATCAAGAGGGAGTCTCTGCTTTGGCTGCTGCTGCTGCTGCTGCCGCCGCTGCTGCCGCCGCTGCTGCTGCTGCTGCAACTGAAGCTCCGGGGCCGTTTGTCCCCGTGTCCGTTTGTCCGTTGCCCGCTCACCCCCACGCCCAGCCCCCCGCTCCCCGGGGGCAGCCCCTGAGCCTGTCCAAACACGGGAACTTTGCCGTGTTCAGCCCAGACCCAGAGTCTGGACTCCTGCACGGGGGCAGAGGTATCTCCTTGGTCGCTGCCGTGCATTGTCCCCGCTGAGGATCAAACCCTGTCGGGGCACATTTCCTGGCTGAAGGATTCCCTGGTCCTGGCCCTGCACTTAAGGCTCCAGCGTTGCTTTCCAGTGAATACTGGAAGGCAAACTGTGTGGCTCATGGTACTTTAGAGTGTCTAGAACTCGCTAAGTCACTGATCTTAGAGGTGAGATGCATTTGGAATTAATGGGATGGAGAAGTAGTGCAAGATGGAAAAAGGCAGCAGAGAAATAAATAGAGGAAAACATCTTGGACTGTTTCTTTCAATTTTCATTTCACTTCTGGAAAGCTGTTTCAGTTTTCCAGGAATCTTCTCCACAGTCCTGTTTGCTCTTCTCAAGAACCTTTCCTGGAGAACCAGGTTGAGCTCCTGTCACAAGATGTGCCACCACCTGCAGCTTCTCTTGGCTTTCCACACCATGTGTGCAGCAGGACTCTTGCAGCCAAGCAGGACCAAGGTTTGGAGAACTTGACAGCTTGTCCTTTCTTTTCCTGGTGAGCTGGGGAGTTGTGCCATTGGTGAGGTTTTCATTGTGACTGTTCCAGCCTTGGGAAACAGGAGGTGGAACCAGGACTTGTTAGGGAATACAAGCCTGACTGAATGCAGAGAAGGAATCTCCAGAGCCTGCAGCCAGAAATGGAGAGTTGTGTGATAATCATTCCCACATCTCCATGGACACCTGGAAAGTGATCTAGAACATGAAAATGGGACAGAGGGAGTTTGTTTCTGTGTTCAGTTTGGGTGATTCTACATCTCCAGTGCTGGTATAAATCAAGAGCACAGTCAGTTCATGATAAGCACCAGAACAGGCTGGACCTCTGAGAGTAGGTGATGGAAAGAATTTGAAAAGGAGAAATGCAGGGAATGACTTGGTGGACTGTGCCAGGAGCAGGGCAGGTCCCGCTGCAGGAAAAGCCCCAGGCCAGCCCCAGCACAGGGAAGGCCTCGGGCACAAGGGCAGAGTGCCGTGCTGGGAGCTGTGCCAGGGAGAGCCTGAGGCACCAAAGGCGCCTTGGCAGCAGCAGCTGCTTGCAGGGCATGGCCAGAAGCCTCCCTTGGCAAGCCGGCCTGGTGGCCAGCACTGCAGAGCTGCTGCCTCAGGGCTCATTTCTGGCTGGGCTCTGCCCCAGCCCACAGAGTGTGACCTCAGCCCTGACTCTGCCACGGCCCTTGTGCCTGAGCCCTGCAAAGCCCAAAGGTCACCTGTGCCCCCCTGGCTGTGCCAGCCCCTGGGGCAGGGGGAGGAAAGGCAGAGAAGGGGCTGGGTTTGGCTGTGGGATGTGGGGTCCAGCAGAGACCATGAGGAGTCGAGGCAGTGGATGGAGTGCACTGAGCAGCCCCTTCTGCCCATGCAGTCCTGGAATGGTTTGGATGGGAAGAGCTCTGCAGTGCTCATCTCATCCAAACCCCGCCATGAGCAGGGTCATCTTTCACCAGATCAGGTTGTTCAGAGCCCTATCCCAGCTGGACTTGAATGTTTCTAGGAGTGGGGCACTGACCACCTCCCTGGGAACCTGTCCTGGTGTATCACCACCCTCATCATCAAACATTTCCTCCTTATCTGTTCTTATCTGAACCTCCCTTCCTTTCGTTTAAAACCACCCCCCTTTGTCCCGTTGTGCCAGGCCCTACTAAAACCTCTGTCCACCCTTGTATTTCCAATGAGCCGGGTTTCCATGGCAACTGCCAGGACAGGTGACACAGGTGTCACCCCCAGTGAGGGCTGCCATGGAAACAGTGCCCAGCACTGCCCCTTTCTGTCTGGCTGACCTGGCCTTTGGCCCTGGCCCTGGCGTTTGCTGCAGGTTCCGCAGCACCTGACCGGCCAGCGCGGCACAGGGCAGGTGGCCATGGCACAAGCCCCTAGCAAGGGATCCCCTCTGGCTCTGGGCAGTGACACCAGCCCTGAGCAAGGGGCCCGGGCAGGTTTCCATGGCGAGCAACCATCACAACGGCTCCAGGAGCAGAGTGACTCTTGCCAAGGAACTTTGTGGTGCTGTCACTTAATATTAAATCTGGTTTTTGCTGATCCCTTGCTGGGGATTTTTTCAGCGCTCTCAAGCCCTCGTTGGTAACAGGGTGAAGGAGCCCTGGCCCAGGCTCTGGCCCTGGGGGACACGGGGACGCTGCCGGGGGGTCCCTGTCCCCCTGTCCCACCCCCAACAGCCCCAGCCCCCATCCCCGTGTCAGGCTCTGGGGTCGATCTTGTGGAACATCCTCTGGGGGAGGCTGCGGCGCCGGGGGCGGGGGGACCCGGGGGGACAGGGGACCCCGCAGTGCACGAGCAGCGTTGGACTTCTCTGGGGGAACTGTGAGGGGGGGCTGGGGTGGAGTGACCTCCCCAGTGACCTCACACAGCCCCTGTGATGTCACACAGCCCCTGTGATGTCACACAGCCCACTCTGAGATGTAACAGGCCACCTGTGATTTCATACAGGTGTCCTGTGAGGTCACAGCTGGCACTTTGAGGTCCCACTCTGCTCTGTGATGTCACAAAATCTGCCCTGTGATGTCACAGCCCAGCCTGTGATGTCACAGACACCCTGTGATGTCACAGCCAGCCCTATGATGTCACAGCCACCTTTGTGAAGTTATGCAGCCTCGCTGTGATGTCGCAGCCTGCTCTGTGATTTCACAGTCAGTTCTGTGATGGCACAACCCACTCTGTATTGTCTCAGCCTTCTCTGTGACATCACACAGCTGCTCTGTGATGTCACAGAGCCCTTTTCTATGATGGCAGAGTCTTCTCTGTGGCCTCACAGCCTGTTCTGTGATGTCACAAAGCCAGCCTGTAATGTCACAGCCGACTTTGTGACATCACAACCTCCTCTGTGATGTCACATCCTGCTATGTCATGTCACATAATAAACCAGTGATGTCACAGCCCACTGTATGATGTCACAACCTGGTCTGTGATGTCATACAATCACAGAATCACAGAATTGCTGGGTTGGAAGAGACCTTTAAGGTCATCAAGTCCAACCCATGCCCTAACACCACCTCAGCTAAACCATGGCACTGAGTGCCACATCCAGACTTTTTTTAAACACATCCCAGGATGGTGACTCCACCACCTCCCTGGACAGACAGTTCCAGTACTTTATCACCCTTTCCATAAAAAACTTTTTTCCTAATATCCAACCTAAATTTCCCTTGGTGCAGCTTAAGACACTGTCCTCTGGTCCTGTCAGTTGCTGTGAGGAGAAAGAGACCGACCCCCACCTGACTGCAACCACCTTTCAGGGAGTGTGGAGAGTGATAAGGTCACCTCTGAGTCTTCTCCAGGATCAGCAACCCCAGCTCCCTCAGTCATTCCTCACAGGACTTGTGTTCCAGACCCCTCACCAGCCTTGTTGCCCTTCTCTGGACACGCTCCTGCTCCTCCATGTCCTTCCTAAATGGGAGGGCCCAGAACTGGACACAGCACTCGAGGTACGGTTTCACTACAGGGGAAGAATGCCAAGCACACTAGAGCCAGCTACAGGGGAAGAATGACCTCCCTGCTCCTGCTGGCCACACCATTCCTGATCCAGGCCAAGAGCCATTGGCCTTCTTGGCCACCTGGGCACACTGCTGGCTCATGTCCAGCCTGCTGTCGACCAGTGCCCCCAGGTCCCTTTCTGCCTGGGCACTGTCCAGCCACACCGTCCCCAGCCTAGAGCTGTGCAGGGGGTTATTGTGGACAAAATGCAGGACTTGGCACTAGGACTGATTAAACTTCATCTTACTGGAATCTTCCATCTATCCAGCTGTTCCAGGTGTTCCTGCAGAGCCCTCCTGCCTTCCAACAGATGGACACATGCTCCAAGTTTAGTGTCATCTGCAGATTTACTAATGAAAGCCTCAATCCCCTCAGCCATGTGGTCAATAAAAATATTGAACAGAGCTGGCCCAGCACAGAGCCCTGAGGGACAGCACTGGTGACTGTCCCCAGCTGGATGCAGCACCGCTCACCACCACTCTCTGG
Source organism: Anomalospiza imberbis (assembly GCF_031753505.1). Classification (NCBI taxonomy): domain Eukaryota; kingdom Metazoa; phylum Chordata; class Aves; order Passeriformes; family Viduidae; genus Anomalospiza; species Anomalospiza imberbis. The sequence continues at coordinate 998,463 of NC_089713.1, read as the reverse complement.
GCCGGCCATCCAGCCAGTTCTGAACCCAGCACAGAGTGCTCCTGGCCCAGCCGTGGGCTTCAGCTTTTCCAGGAGTGTGCTGTGGGAGACAGTGCCAAAGGCCTTGCTGGAGTCCAAATAGACACATCCACAGCCTGTCCTGCATCCACCAGGAGGGTCACCTGGTCATAGAAGGAGACCCGGTTGATCGAACACGACCTCGCCCTTCTAAGACCCTGCTGGCTGGGTCTGACACCCTGGCCATCCTGGAAGTGCTGTGTGATGGCACTCAGTGTGAACTGTTCCATGACCTTACTGGGTACTGAGGTCAGGCTGACTGGGCTGGAATTACCAGGATCATCCTTCCCACTCTTGCTGTGAATGGGCATCACATTGGGCAGCTTCCAGTCATCTGGGACCTCACCAGTGAGCCAGGGCTGCTGGTAAATGATGGAGACCGGCTTCACAGGCTCATCTGCCAGCTCCCTCATCACCCTGGGGTGGATCCCATCTGGTCCCATGAATTTATGAACATCCAAGCAGCTCAGCAGTTCTCCGACTGCCTTCTCTTGGATAACAGTGGCCCACTCAGCTCCCTGACACCATCTACCAGCCCAGGAGGACAGTTGTCCTGAAGGCAAATCGTCTTCTCACTAAAAACTGAGGCAAAGAAGGCGTTAAGCACTTCTGCCTTCTCCTCATCTGCAGTTATTAAATTCCCTTCCACATCTAATAAAGAACAGTGGTTGGTTTTACCCTTCCTTTTACTGCTAATATATTTGTAAAAACATTTTTATTACCCTTTACAGAAGCTGCCATTTTAAGTTTAAACTGAGGTTTGGCTTCCCTAATTTCTTTCCTATATACCCTAGCAAGCCCCTTAAATACTTCCTGAGAGACCTGACCCTCCTTCCAAAGATTATACATCCGCTTTTTATTCCTATCTTCCTCCAAAACCGCCTTGCCCATCCAGGCTAGATGTTTGCCTTGTCGACTTGTCTTTTGGAACACTGGGACAGTCTGTTCCTGTGCCCTTGAGATCTCTGTTTTGAAGCTTGCCCACCTTTCCTGAACTCCTTTGTTTTCAAGGGCTGCTTCCCAAGGAACTCTCTCAATAAGTCTCCTAAGTAGGCCAAAGTCTGCCCTCCGAAGTCCATTGTAAAAGTCCTATTAGTGTTCCTCCTGACTTCACCAAATATTGAGAATTCTATAATTTCATGATCAGTGTTCCCCAAGTGACCCCCACCCACCACATCTCCCACCAGACCATCTCTATTTACAAACCACAGATCTAACATAGTCCCTCTCCTGGTGGGCTCACTCACCAGCTGCAACAAAAAATTGTCCTCCACAAACTCTAAAAATTTCCTGGACTGGCTCTTTTCTGCTGTATGGAGTCCCGAGCAGATGTCCAGCAGGTTGAAGTCACCTACAAGAACAAGGGCTGATGATCCAGAAACATTCTCTTGCTGCTTATAGAATGAGTTGTCCACCTCTTCTTCCTAGTTGGGTGGACGATAACAGACTCTCAGTAGGATGTCAGATTTGTGGGCCTTCCCCCTAAGTCTCACCCATAGACATTCAACTCCATCATTATTAGTTTCAACACCCACAGCATCAAAACCCTTCCCCAATGTAAAGGGCCACCCCTCGACCTCTTCTCCCTTTCCTGTCTCTCCTGAAGAGCTTGCAGCCATCCAGTGCAGCGCTCCAGCCATGTGAGTCGTCCCACCCTGTTTCTGTGATGGCAATTACATCATAGCTCTGCTGCTGCACCATGGCCTCCAGCTCTTCTTGTTTGTTACCCATGCTGTGTGCATTGGTGTACATGCACCTCAGCTGGGCTGCTGATTTCACCCCTAACTAAGGCTTACCACCCACGAGCCTGCTTCCAGACAACCCAGCTTCCAGATAATCCAGCTGCATCTCCCTTCCCCTTCAGACCTAGTTTAAAGCCCTCTCAACAAGTTCGGACAGTTCATGAGCTAAAATTCTTCTGCCCTTCACAGAAAGATGGAACCCATCTGCTCCAAGCAGGTCAGGTACTGTAAAAGTTTCCCCATGATTAAAGAATCCCAAATTTTGATGATGACACCAACCCTCGAGCCACTCATTGATAATGTGAGCTCTCCTATTGCTTTCAGCCTTTTTCTCAGACTCCAAAGGGACTGAGGAAAAGACTGTCTGTGCCCCTGTCCTATTAACCACCTGACCCCATGCCCTAAAGTCCCTTTTAATTGCCCTGACACTCCTCTTTTCAATCTCATCACTGCCAGCCTGGGGTATCAGCAGTGGGCAATAATCAGAGGGCTGAATCAGCCCAGGCAGTGTGTCAGTGATATCCCCTACCCGGGCCCCAGGACGGCAGCAGACCTCTCTGTGGGGTGGTTCTGGTCGACATATGGGGCCCTCTGTTCCCCTCAGGAGGGAGTCACCCACCACGATTGCCCTTCTTTCCTTTTTGATGTTAGAGGTGGTGATCTGTCTCACAGATGAATTGGGACGCTCCCTGGGCAGAAAATTTTCTTCTAAGTCTTCCTGACTCTCTAGATCCGGGAGCTCATGCCTGTTCTGAAGTGGCACCTGAATAAGGGATGGGGGCCGAGAGGAGTTTTTATTAATACTTCCCCGAGCAGGGACCCATTTCCAGTCCCCTTTATCCACCAAGCATTCTTCTATTGCCTGACAGTGGGAGGCATGGGAGTCCTCTGACCCTTGGTGGGCCTCCCGTAAGGTTGGAAGGGCTGAACTCCACCAATCTCTTTCCCTTTCACTTTCCCTGATACTCCTTAGTCTTTCAACTTCCTCTCTATGCTCGGCCACCAGTGTGAGGAGATCATTCACCTGTTCACACCACAGGCAGATTTCCTCTGCAATGCCCCTGAAACCACTGCTAAGCTCAAACAGTCCACACAAGAATGAGTCTGTACAGACACATCCTGCCTGGCGGGTTCCATTTGGTTACACAGATTTGCACTAACTAGCGTTTTTGGTTGTGTGAAGACCATTACTAACAGAAACCCTGAAACCAAACAACAAAAACACCGAAAGCAACACACAGCAAACCTTTCCAACAGGGGCCACCTGGAAACCTGCAACCCTTCCTGCGCAAACTGTGTGCAAACTGCTACACAAACTGCCATGCCATGCCCTCAAAGCCGTGCCATGCCCCTGCTTGCCTGCTCCGGGTCACCGCACTCCCCAGAGGCCTCTTTTAAAGCTCCTGCTTCACACCGCAGCTGAGAAAAACCCTGCTGTGCGCCCGCGCGGACGAACGAGCACAGCACAACCCACCTGCTAAGCGGCATTATGGGGGTGCATCCCCATCCTGCCCCAGGGAGGGTGGTTTAGGAGATTAGAAATGCTCCTTGGGCGTCAGCATTGCAGGTAAATGAAGGCAAACCCATTCTTTCTTCACATGGCAAAGAGGAAAATGGTTCCCTAGCTACCTGCAATATGGACCAGAGAAAGATAACCCCAGATGAATGACCTTGTTTCCCCACCTCCACAAGAACCACCAGGACTCCAGCGCAGAGAAGCGCAGGGTGACCAAGGACGGATGGGACACTGCTGGAGCCAAGAGTCGTGTGCTGTCCTCTGTTTGATCTCTTCCCCACCCCAGTCCTGATCTTCCCCACACCCGTGCACCCCCACTCTTTCCTTCTCACTCTCCTGTCTCCTATCCCTTTCTATCTGTCTGCCGCACATTTATTGTTAAATAAATTCCCTGTTGTTGACTTTTGTAGACTATCTCCTGGATTGCTCATAATTTTCAAAGGAGAACCCAAAATACACATACACACAGCTTGACCCGCACGCTGAAGACCCTAATTTCTTTATTTATGCCAACTGATTAGTATAAATCATAATAAATATAACTTTAGTTCAATTCTACACCATGCACCACATGCCTTCCACAGATGTGGTTGCAATCTGCTGTAATAGCAATTAAAAGGGAAGGTGATAACAGCACCTTGACCACTGATAAATTAAAGGTAATTTGGGATTATGACAGTCTCTTTCAAAGGGTTTCCAATCTTGGTGACATCTTGTTAATGACACTTATTATCCCATTGAGGGTAAAGCCACAGCTTTTCTTTTAACAATACTCTATGCCTTATACCCAGTTATAGTGCTGATTAAATCCCAATGGAGCTGTCTTCTGTCTGTTAGAACATACCAGTGTGAGCCCCAAATGGGAGCACATGGCCAGCTGTGGATGTTGATGCCTGACTGGACAGGAACAGCAAGGATTTATTTGTGAAAATAATACTATTGACAACTCAGACATTTGCCTTGACCTTTAAGAAAATGTCAATATTGTGTTGAAACCCCAGCAACTGTACTTGCATATGTTGGAAATGGATGTATCTGTATGAGAACTCTGTGTGATTCTATGTTTACAGAAAACACCACCCGAGAGACATCTGATCGCTCTAAAAGCTGTATCTGTAGTTTTAGCAAAATGATGGGCTGCAGCTTTAACAATTCAGCTCCCTCACAACTCACCAATTGCTACAGTCCAACTGCACACCGTGTCAAGTTTCATTGCCTGTCACTGCTGGAGTGAATCTGGCATTGGCAAGAAACTGTTGCAATGGTCTGAGTCCATGCTGAAATGGACAACAGCACACCAGACAAGGAACCCGCATTACCACCCATTGTCAGTCAGAGAAGATACACCATGTCCTGAAAGAGGGAAGAAAGATAGAGAACATTGCTGGTGGGAAACTATTTTTGGATGGCCACACAGAGCAACTGGAATTTTGAATTTAATGCTGCATCCAATTGTAGTTTTGTTCATTTTGTCTTTATTCTGTTTCCTGTTTATAATAATCCTGCATATCCTGTCAGAAGATAAACCAAATTATATCCATCCAACATGTAAACCACATACAATGAACTCAGTACATGAAATGTTATATAATTGCATTATTTCTAAACCATAAATGAGAAAACTTATCAATTAATTTCACTCTTACCTCTAATCTGCAATATGCCACATATTTATGACAAAGACACAAGAGATAGCTGAATTACCATTCAAAGAATTGGTAATTTGTATTAAATGTAGCCACAGGGTAAAGGGACTCAAAGCTGGGCACAGGATATGAGGTGTGGCCTCCCCAGTGCCCAGCAGAGAGGGACAATCAGAGCCCGGTCCTGCTGCCCACACTATGGCTGGCACAGACAACCAGGATGCCCCTGGCATATTCCTGACCAGAATCCCTCCCTCCCCACCCAGCCCCCAATCCCTGCAATAAAGAATGGACATTTTCCTTGGCCCTACTTTGTTATTAATCTTTTTAAAAAACACACTTTTTATAGTCTTTCACAGTAGCCATCAGAGTAATTTCAAATGGAGCTTTTGCCTTCCTGATGGTCTTTCTCCAGGAGGTCGGGGCTGAGGGCTGGGACCCAGGGTGGGCTGGGTGGGAAAAGCTCTTTGGCACTTTGACAAAGGAATTCCTCGGGGATGTTTAGGGGAGGAATAAAGGTGGGACAAGATGTCTCTGGGAGGAAGGGTGGCCATGTCCACCAGGCCTTTGTGACCCACGGTGACATCGTGCCCAGAGGCCATTGTGACGCGGGTGCATGTCCTGACCCCTGGGGCTGCCAGTCCCTGCAGTGGCCACTGCCAGGAGAGCAGCTCTCTGAGGAGGCAGCAGCTTCTCTGGAGGCAGCAGCTCCCCTGGGTGATTGTGACCAGTGTTCACCAGAGCACTGCCACAATGCTGAAGGAGGAGGAGGAGAATGCCCACGGCCAGCCCCGTGAGGGGCAGCCACTCAGATCCAAGCAGCAAAAGGTGAGGGACAGGGATGGAGGTACAGTTTCCAGAGGGACAGCCCTGGGGCAGAGACAGCCAGGCCGGGCACCAGGCCATGCTCCGTGGAGGGGACAGTGCTGGGATGGGCCAGGCACAGCAATGCCCCAGAGGCAGCGAGCCCAGCTGGGAACCCGGCCCAGCCTGGCTGCTGTGGCCAGCACCTGCCCTGGGGCCAGGCCTGGGCATGCTGGCACATGGGGGACACTGTGCCCACACAGCCACCTCCATCCCGTGCCTCCTCCTGCTTCCCACAGGTGACCCACAGGCAGCCACAGGCGGCACCTCAGGTCACCTGGACGAACAACACGCCTCACAGCAGTGTCACAGGGCCACAGAGACTGTCCGTGTTGGACTTGCTGTCTCTCCACGGCCCTCAGCTGCCACTGGTACCTCCCTGCCAGCTCAGCCCTGAAATGCAAAGAGCAGCCTCTGCGAGGGTCAAGCTGCCCCATCTGCCAGCACCAGCAGCAGGAGCAGCCCCTGGGTTTTCTCCCGGAGGCACAGCACGTGCTGTGGGCCCCGTGGCCAGAGGCCAGCCAGAGATGGTACCACCTTCACCAAGGGGCACTCTGGCTGCTGCTGGGGCCTGGGAAACGCCTGCCCTGGCAAGGAGAACAGAAGGGCTCTGGTGTGGCTCAGCAGCAAGGCAGGGCCATCACCTGCCACCGGTGCAACCCGCACACGGCCTGCAGATCCGCACTGGGACCCAGCCGGCTTGGAAGCACCTGGGGCGCTCTGAGATAGAGGAGCATGTCAAGGTGCAGGAAGGGCATGGGGGCAACACCTGCAGTGACCTGTTGAGAGGCCTGGGCCCAGACCTGTGTGAGAACAGGTCCGTCAAGTCCACCTTGAGAACCCCCAAGTGGTTGAGTGCCCGCCAAGAGGCAGAGGGAATTCGTCAGCCAGCCGAGGAAACTGCGCGGCTCAAGCGGCTGTGCCCAGAGGATGAGGAGGCTTTGATGCAGTGTCTGCGGAAAAAGAGGGAGGAGCTGGAGGAGGTGGAAGACAAAGTCCATGAAAAGATGTTTAGAGCCATCTTCTCCTCGTTGATGACACAGAAAGCCCCATGAGGTCCAAGTGCATCCTCAAGGATGCATCAAGCCTCACCCTGGAGCCAGCTGCAGGCCCCTGGGTCCCACTCAGCACTTGCAGTGTGATCGATGATGCCACAGGAGAGACACAAACCTCCTCAGAACTTGTATCTCTTGACCAGTTGCTGGCTGAGCTGTGCCCTGTCTGGGACAACTCGCTGTCATGCGATGCTCTCCTCAAGGACTCCACAGGAGAGACAGGAAACAACTCAGGGATTGCACATCCTGACCTGTTGGCAGGCCTGTGCCCTGTCTCTGGTGACTCGCCATCCTGCGCCTTTCTAGACGAGCTCCTGGAAATGTGGGAGGAAGAAGAGCTCCAAGACAGAGCAGGGGCAGGAGGGAGTGACAGCGAGCCAGAGAGCCCGTTGTCTCTCCCACTGCAAGAGAAGGAAGCAGAACCACCAGCTTCTCCCATGGACAGCGATCCCTGCATCCAGCTGCACAGCGAGCCCCTCCCCACGGCCTCACTCGAAGACCCAAATATGTCTGTGGGCTGTGCCTTGCCTGCTGGCCCTGCGGACAAGGCTGAAGAAGCTGGCATGGAGGCTGGCCGTGTCCAGCCTGCCCCTCCACAGGAAAAGCCCTGTGGGGATGAGCTGCCGGCAGGAGCTTGCCCGGTGCCTGCCCAGCCCCTGGCACGCAGTGTTCCTGCCTGCCCCGCTGGCAGCGCAGCCGTCCCACAGCCCCCGGCCCCACGGCGATGGCGCTCCATGGCCAAGACTGCCCGGCGGGCTCTGCACCGCCTCTTCTCCTTCAGCTGCCTCAGGGGGCAGCCAGAGGAGTGAGCCCGGGGCCAGCACCAGGACGATACCCAGAGATGCCGAATCACCCTGAGGATGCCCAGCTTCCAGGGGCAGCGGCAGCTCCCAGAGCTAACAGCAGCAGGGAGAGAAAAACCCAGGGTACACACCGATGGGTGGGTGGGTGGCATCCAAGGCAGGGTGACAAGGAGCAACATGACACTGCTGGAGACAAGCGTCCGGACCTGTCCTTTGTTTGATCATTTCCCCACCACACCACAGCCTTGCTTTCCCCCCTCTTTCCTTCTCACTCTCCTGTTTCCAGTCCGTTTCAATCTCTCTACCCCACATTTATTGTAAAATAAAATCCCTTTATTTGCCTTTGGTAGATGATCTCCTTGGCACCTTAATTCACGCAGAGGCATCTCACACTAATCAAATCTTAGTGGGGGCACACTTGTGCACACAGCACTCGAGGTGTGACCACACCAGTGCCCAGCAGAGAGGGAAAATCAGAGCCCTGGTCCTGCTGGCCACACTATGGCTGACACAGAATACAAGGATGCCCCTGGCATATCCCTGACCAGTATTCCACCCTCTCCCGCTCTCCCCAAATGAAATAAAAAATGGACATTTTCCTTGGCCCTACTTTGTTATTAATATTTTTAAAAAACACACTTTTATAGTTTTCCACAGTAGCCACCAGATTAAGTCCAAATGGAGCTTTTGCCTTCCTGATGATCTTTCTCCAGGAACTTGGGGCCAAGTGCTGGGACCCAGGGTGGGCTGGGTGGGAAAAAAACTTTGGCACTTTTGCACAGAGCTTCCTTGGGGATGTTTAGGGGAGGAACAAAGGTGGGACAAGAGAGAGCTGCAGATCATTGAGAGAGGAACAAGAGTATGCAAAGTCAAGGGGCAAAGGCATTAAGAAGGCCTTTGTGTCCAGGGGCATCTGCATGGAAACCACCAGGCCTCTGGCAGAAAGGCGGCCATGCCCACCAGGCCTTTGTGACCCGTGGTGACATCGTGCCCCGAGGCCATTGTGACGCATGCGCATGTCATGACCCTGCTGCCCCACCACCCATGCCAACAGCAAGGCAGCCTGGTCAGGGAAAGCGGGCTGAGGAAGGATGACAGCGTTGCCTTTTGGTCTGCACAGATGTTGACTTTAGGTGTGGGCTGCTTTCACAGAATCACAGAATGACTGGGTTGGAAGAGACCTTCAAGATCATCAAGTCTAACCCATGCCCTAAACACCTTAACTGACCCATGGCACCAAGTGCCATATCCAGTCTTTTTGTGAACATTCCCAGGGATGGTGACTCCCCCACCTCCCCAGGCAGGCCATTCCAATATTTTATCAGTCTTTTTGTGAAAAACTTCTTCCTAGTATCCAACCTATATTTCCCCTGACACAGCTTGAGACTGTGTCCTCACGTTCTGACATTTGTTGCCTGGAGAAAGAGACGAACCCCACCTAACTACAAACACCTTTCAGGAAGTTGTAGAGCGTGATAAGGTCACCTCTAAGTCTCCTTTTCTCCAGGCTAAGCAACCCCAGCTCCCTCAGTTGTTCCTCACAGGATTTGTGTTCCAAGCCCCTCACCAGCCTTGTCGCTCTTCTCTCGAGCATCTCAACGTCCTTCCCAAACAGAGGGGCCAGAACTGGACACAGCACTCATGGTACGGTGCCACTACAGGGGAAGAATGCCAAGTACACCAGTGCCAAGTAGAGGGGAAGAATCACTGCCCTGCTCCTGCTGGCCACACCATTCCTGATCCAGGCCAGGAGCCATTGGCCTTCTTGGCCACCTGGGCACACTGTTGGCCCATGTTCATCTGGCTGTTGACCAGTGCCCCCAGGTCCCTTTCTGCCTGGGCACTGTCCCGCCACGCCGAACCCAGACTATAGCAATGCAGGGGGTTATTGTGGCCAAAATGCAGGACTGGGCACTTGGACTGATTGAACTTCATCCTTTTGGACTCTGCCCATCCATCCAACCATTCCAGGTGTCCCTGCAGAGCCCTCCTGCCTTCCAACAGATGGACACACGCTCCAAGCTTAGTGTCATCTGCAGATTTACTAATGAAGGACTCAATCCCCTCATCCATGTGGTCAATAAAAATATTGAACAGAGCTGGCCCAGCACAGAGCCCTGAGGGACAGCACTGGTGACTGTCCCCAGCTGGATGCAGCACCGGTCACCACCACTCTCTGGGCCGGCCATCCAGCCAGTTCTGAACCCAGCACAGAGTGCTCCTGGCCCAGCCGTGGGCTGCAGCTTTTCCAGGAGTGTGCTGTGGGAGACAGTGTCAAAGGCCTTGCTGGAATCCAAACAGACACATCCACAGTCTTTCCTGCATCCACCAGGAGGGTCACCTGGTCATAGAAGGAGACCAGGCTGGTCAAACACAACCTATCCCTCCTAAACCCCTGCTGGCTGGGTCTGACACCCTGGCCATCCTGGAAGTGCTGTGTGATGGCACTCAGTGTGAACTGTTCCATGACCTTACCGGGTACTGAGGTCAGGATGACTGGCCTGGAATTACCAGGATCCTCCTTCCCACCCTTTTTCTGAATGGGTTTCACACTGGGCAGCTTCTAGTCATCTGGGACCTCACCAGTGAGCCAGGACTGCTGGTAAATGGTGGTGAGCGGCTTCACAAGCTCATCTGCCAGCTCCCTCATCACCCTGGGGTGGATCCCATCAGGTCCCATGGATTTATGAACATCCAAGCAGCTCAGCAGGTCTCTGATGGCCTCCTCTTGGATAATGGCTGCACCATTCTGCTCCCTGGCACCATCAACCAGCCCAGGAGGACAGTTGTCCTGAAGGCAAATCGTCTTCTCACTAAAAACTGAGGCAAAAAATGGCGTTAAGCACCTCTGCCTTCTCCTTATCTGCAGTTATTAAATTCTCTTCCACATCTAATCAAGAACAGTGGGTGGTCTTACCCTTCCTTTTACCATTGATATATTTGTAAAAACATTTTTATTATTCTTTACAAAAGCTGTCATTGTAAGTTCAAACTGATCTTTGACTTCCCTAATTACTTTCCTACATGCCCTAGCAAGCACCTTAAATACTTCCTGAGAGACCTGACCCTCCTTCCAAAGACAATACATCCTCTTTTTTTCCTACGTTCCTTCAAAACCTCCTTGCCCATCCAGACTGGACAGTTGCCTCGTCGACTTGTCTTTTGGCACACAGGAACAGTCTCTTCCTGTGCCCTCGAGATCTCTGTTTTGAAGCTTCCCACCTTTCCTGAACTCCTTTGTTTTTAAGGGCTGCTTCCCAAGGAACTCTCTCAATAAGTCTCCTAAGTAGGCCAAAGTTTGCCCTCTGAAGTCCAATGTAAGAGTCTTATTAGTGTTCCTCCTGACTTCACCAAATATTGAGAATTCTATAATTTCATGATCACTGTGCCCCAAGTGACCTCCAACCACCACATCTCCCACCATCTCTATTTACAAACAACAGATCTAACATAGTCCTTCCCCTGGTGGGCTCACTCAACAGCTGCAGCAAAAAGTTGCCCTCCAAAAACCCTAAAAATTTCCTGGACTGCCTCTTTTCTGCTGTATTGAGTTCCCAGCAGATGTCCAGCAGGTTGAAGTCGCCTTCAAGAACAAGGGCTGATGATCCAGAAACATTCTCTAGCTGCTTATAGAATGAGTGTTCCACCTCTTCTTCCCGGCTTGGTAGCTGATAACAGACTCCCAGTAGGATGTCAGCCTTGTTGGCCTTCCCCCTAAGTCTCACCCATAGACATTCGACTTCATCATCATTAGTTTCAACACCCACAGCATCAAAAGCCTCCCTAATGTAAAGGGCCACCCCTCCACCTCTTCTCCCTTTCCTGTCTCTCCTGAAGAGCTTGCAGCCATCCAGTGCAGCGCTCCAGCCATGTGAGTCGTCCCACCCTGTTTCTGTGATGGCAATTACATCATAGCTCTGCTGCGGCACCATAGCCTCCAGCTCTTCTTGTTTGTCACCCGTGCTGTGTGCATTGGTGTACATGCACCTCAGCTGGGCTGCTGATTTCACCCCTAACTAAGGCTTACCACCCACGAGCCTGCTTCCAGACAACCCAGCTGCATCCCCTTCCCCTTCAGACCTAGTTTAAAGCCCTCTCAACAAGTTCGGACAGTTCATGAGCTAAAATTCTTCTGCCCTTCACAGAAAGATGGAACCCATCTGCTCCAAGCAGGTCGGGTGCTGTAAAAGTTGCCCCATGATTAAAGAATCCAAAATTTTGTCGATGACACCAACCCTTGAGCCACTCATTGATAATGTGAGCTCTCCTATTGCTTTCACTGTTTTTCTCAGACTCCAAAGGGACTGAGGAAAAGACTGTCTGTGCCCCTGTCCTATTAACCACCTGACCCCATGCCCTAAAGTCCCTTTTAATTGCCCTGACACTCCTCTTTTCAATCTCAACACTGCCAGCCTGGGGTATCAGCAGTGGGCAATAATCAGAGGGCTGAATCAGCCCAGGCAGTGTGTCAGTGATATCCCATACCCGGGCCCCAGGGAGGCAGCAGACCTCTCTGTGGGGTGGTTCTGGTCGACATATGGGGCCCTCTGTTCCCCTCAGGAGGGAGTCACCCACCACGATTACCCTTCTTTCCTTTTTGATGTTAGAGGTGCTGATCTGTCTGACAGCTGAATCATAATTGGGAGGCTCACTGGGCAGATAATTTTCTTCTAAACCATCTGGCTGACTCTCCAGATCCAGGGGATCATACCGAATCTGATGTGGCGCCTGGCTTGGGAGAGGGGGTTGGGAGGGATTTTTATTATTACCTCCTCGAGTAGGTACCCACTCCCACTCCCCTTCATCAGACAGGTGTCCTTCTATAGCCTGACAGTGGGAGGTGTGGGAGACAGCGGGAACCAAGGAGAGCATTGCTGCACTGCCAGACCTCATGGAACCAAGGATCCATTGTGACACTGCAGGGCCCTGGGGCACCACGGTGCCATTGTGACACTGCAGGGCCCAAGGATCCAAGGGACTTTGTGACACCAGAGGGACATTGTGACACTGGGAGGCCTCATGGAATCATGGAGAGCATTGGGACACTCTGGGGCCTCATGGAACCGTGGTGACACCAAGTTGTCTGGGGGTGTTGATCTGCTGGAAGGCAGGAGGGCTCTGCACAGGGACCTGGACAGGCTGGATCCAGGAAACAAATCCAACAAGGTGAGGTTTAACAAGTCCAAGTGCCGGGTCCTGCACTCTTACCACAACAACCCCTGCAGCGCTACAGGCTGGGGACAGAGTGGCTGGACAGAAGCCGGGCAGAAAGGGACCTGCAGGGACTGATGGACAGCAGGCTGGACATGAGCCAGCAGTGTGCCCAGGTGGCCAAGAAGGACAATGGCTCAAGGCCTGGATCAGGAACGGTGGGGCCAGCAGGAGCAGGGCAGTGAAGGTCATTGTGCGGCTGGAGCATGTCCAGAGAAGGGCAACAAGGCAGGTGAGGGGTCTGGAGCACAAGTCCTGTGAGGAGCGGCTGAGGGAGCTGGGGTTGTTTATCCTGGAGAAGAGGAGGCTCAGGGGAGACAAGGCGGTGTCAGGGCACAGGTTGGACTTGATGATCTCCAAGGTCTTTTCCAGCCTTGCTGATTCTGGGATTCTCTGAAACCACCCTTGGAGCAGTTGCAGGAGGAGCCCTGGGCCTCCTCTTCAGAAGCTCCAGCAGCCCAGGTCCCTCAGCTTCTCCTCACAGCCCCAAAGCCCATCCTGTCAGTGCTGCAGAGCCTCTGCAGCCCCTCCTCACTGCCCAGAACAGGCAGCCCCACAGCCAGACACAGCAGCCCAGATGTGCCCCCCTGGCCTGGGCTGCCTCTGGCAAGGGAGCAGCACGAGGCACTGCAGGAGCTGCAGACAATTCCTGCAGCACTTGTGGGATGATCCTGCTCCCCAAGGGACGTTCCCTCGGTGCCCAGTCAGAAACTGGAATGGGGAGTGGGGCCAGAGAGGAAAGGGCAAACAGGGATGGGCTGCTTGCAGGGCAGGGGACAGGGGTGGGCAGTAGGAAGAAATTTGTAGCAGGAAGAGGAAAGAAAGCAAAGGTGAAGCCAAGGAAATGCTCAGGGCAGTCTGGGGGTGGCTGCCAGGCAGCCCTGGCTCTGGGCAACAGCGTCTGCAGTGGGACAGGAAACTCCCAGCTGATGGGAACAAACTTTCTGGCTGACTGCAGCGGCCAGGACAAAGCTGAGTGGTTTCTCTGGTGTCCCCCAGCCCTTCCTGGCCCCAGGGACTGCTGGCATTTGTGCTCCCTCAGGTTCATGTCCCCACAGCAGCAGCATGGGGGTGCTCCCGCCTGCTGTGTACAATGCAAACAGGGGCTCCTGAGCCAGCGCTGCCGTGGCTGTGCCTGCAAGGATGCGGCACCTGTGTGAGCTGGGGGAGAGGCCAGGGCTGCAGAGGGGGGATGTTGTTGGCAGCTCCATCAGGACGCTCTGGGACGCTGCCCTGGGCTGTCCAGCGCATTGGGGTTGGATCAGCCCCTGCTCTGCTGCTCCTTCCCGTCTCCCCCAGGGCCCTTGCAGAGCACCAGCCATGCTGTTTGCCCCCAGCCTGCCCACGGCCAGCCTGGGGCTGCTCACGGGGGTTTTCTGTGCTGAGCATTGGCCTGGCCGTGTTCTTGAGAGAGCCTGGGCAAGGAGCCTGGAGCCCCCAGGCCCTGGCCTGAGGCGTCAGCGCTGCCCCAGCAGTGCCCATGGGCTGTCCCTGCTGCAGCCCCGGCACTGCCACCCCCAGGACTGTGCCCGGCCCCGAGAGCACTCAGGCCCTGCAGCAACACCAGGGCCACCAGGGCAGTGGGGCAGGGCCACGGGAGCAGCACTGGAAACACCAAGAGCTGCTGCTGCTGGGTACAGCTGCTGTGCCAGCACTGATCTGCCCCCAGCTCTGCACACAGACATTGCTGCTGCAGCTCCAGAGAAGGCACCAAAAGGGCATCTCTGCAGAAAACTTTGCTGGGAGATCCTTTAGTTCCTTTAAAGCCACTGAGAGTGCAGCACCTCATTGACACAGTCTGTTTCCACAGGGAAGGTGGAGGGAAACAAAATGAGAAGTGGAAGAAACAATGACATTTCTTTGTGGACAATATGGAAATAGTAAAATAAAGAAAAAGAACTTCCAAAATGAAATCAGCAAGAAGTATCAAAGAGGACTTTTATTAAAAGTGATTTGCAGAAATTGGCCAGCAGTTTAATGTTTCTGAAACCATCCAGTCATCAGTGTCCACACTGCAGCCTTGAGCTTCTTGTTCCTCAGGCTGTAGATGAGGGGGTTCAGGGCTGGAGGCACCACCGAGTACAGAACTGACAGGGCCAGATCCAGGGATGGCGAGGAGATGGAGGGGGGCTTCAGGTAGGCAAACATAATAGTGCTGATGAACAGGGAGACCACGGCCAGGTGAGGGAGGCAGGTGGAAAAGGCTTTGTGCCGTCCTTTCTCAGAGGGGATCCTCAGCACAGCCCTGAAGATCTGCACATAGGAGAAAACAATGAACACAAAACAGCCAAGTCCTAAACAGGCACTAAAAGCAAGGAGCACAAGTTCCGTGAGGTTTGACTGTGAGCAGGAGAGCTTGAGGATCTGTGGGATTTCACAGAAGAACTGGCCCAGGGCATTGCCATGGCACAGGGGCAGGGAAAATGTATTGGCCGTGTGCAGCAGAGCATTGAGAAAGGCACTGGCCCAGGCAGCTGCTGCCATGTGGGCACAAGCTCTGCTGCCCAGGAGGGTCCCGTAGTGCAGGGGTTTGCAGATGGACACGTAGCGGTCGTAGCACATGATGGTCAGGAGGAAAAGCTCTGCTCCCATGAAGAAGATAAGCAGAAACACCTGAGCAGCACATCCTGTGTAGGAGATGGTGCTGGTGTCCCAGAGGGAATTGTGCATGGCTTTGGGGACAGTGGTGCAGATGGAGCCCAGGTCGCTGAGGGCCAGGTTGAGCAGGAAGAAGAACATGGGTGTGTGCAGGTGGTGGCCGCAGGCTACGGCGCTGATGATGAGGCCGTTGCCCAGGAGGGCAGCCAGGGAGATGCCCAGGAAGAGGCAGAAGTGCAGGAGCTGCAGCTGCCGCGTGTCTGCCAGTGCCAGCAGGAGGAAGTGGCTGATGGAGCTGCTGTTGGACATTGGCTGTGGCTGCACATGGGGACCTTTTCATGGGGAAAGGACAGAGAAGAGTTAGAGGAGATACCTGTAACCAAAACCAAAGCCATTTCCCATACACCCTCCTCTGTATCACACACAGACACTCTTCTGTGTTTAAGAGTTTAGAGGTTTTCATTTTAAGTTCCCCCATGTCTCTCCTGGTATTCTTGGATATCAGAAACACTCAACATTCCTGCCTCCCTCTGGTAGAACAGAGTTCCCTGAGGGAAGATTATGAGTGGAGACTGAGGGGAGATGGTCTGTCATTTCATTCTCTTTGGAGTTTCTCTGGGCTTTCACTTTTTCAAATGAAGGATGTTCACACTCTCATGTTTCTTTTAAAAACACTACGGTGCTACTGAGAGCAGATGGATCCAGCACAGCCCAGCTCCACATTTGTAGCCAAGGACTCACGTTGCTCAGTTCACCAACCCAGCTGCATTTTCAGTGTCAGAACACCTCTGCCTTTCTCCATCAATCTTATAACTCAGAGATGCTCTAGGACAGGTTTGCATCCTGGATTGGAGCTCCCAGCTTGGACTGAAATCTCAGGGAGACTTCCAGGTGTCCTTCTGATGGCACTGGATGCAGGGAGATGCAGCTCCTTCCCTGGCTGCACTGACAGCATTGCCCAGAGCCGGGCACTGGGGACAGCTGTGTCACCCTGAGCCAGCTGTGCCCCCTCCCAGAGCCCCCAGTGCCGGGCAGCTGCTCCCAGCCCTGTGCTCTGCAGAGGGAACTGGGCCCGGGGCTGCAGAGCTGCCCCACGGCTCTGCTGCAGCTCTGCCTGCACAGGAGGGGCTGCACGCCTTGGAGCCCTGGCCCTGAGGGCAGAGGCTTGGCTGGGGGGACAGGAGGGAGGGGGCTTGTTCAGAGGGAGGGGCTGCACTGGAGGGGATCCCCTGGACATCTCTAAACTCTCCCTGCCACAGCATTTCTGGGTTTTGCTTTCTCTCCTTCCCTGATCTTCTCTCTGCTTCCTGGGGATTTTCCTCCTGCAGGTGTTTCCCTGTGCCTGAGCTCTCCCTGCCAGCACTCACAGAGCCCAAATCTCTGTGCACTCTCCTTGGCCTGACAGAACCCTGCCTGTTTGCAGGGCACTGGCTGGGGGCAGGTTCTGTTTGCAGCTTGGAGAAAGGACAGCTCAGACTGATCCTGATGGCTCCAGCAGAGGTGATGCTGGTGCTGTCCATGGGAGAGTGGCTGCAAGCACATTAGGGATCTTCTGTGAACCTATTGATCACTAAAAATAACAGTTTGGATGTCTCAGGCACTTGTCAGAATTCATAATCAATACTTCATAATAATCCTTTAATATTTATACCTCCATCCCTGCCATTCTCCAATAGTAGGAAACAGAATAAAAAGCCTTTGGTAATTTCCTCATTTTTATCAAAATGCTTGTCCTGGAAACATTCTATGACTGATCAGAACCCCTTAGCATGTCAGAGTTTCATGAGCACTTTACCTCCCCTGCACCAGAAACACTCAGAGTTGTACTCACATGGTCTGTGGGCATTGGGATGTTCCAGCTGTAGGAGATCACTCCAGGAGCTGCAGCAGCATTGTCCTGCAGCCAGAGGTTCCTGTGCCAAGGGCTGCCAGTGATTCTGCCCCAGGCACTTCTCAGCACCTTCTCAGCCCTGACTGATGGAAGCTCTCTGTGCCTCTGTGCTGTGCCCGGGCTGGCTGCAGGCACTGCCCCAGCCCTACTGGGCTGGGAGAAGAGCTGCTCATCCAGAGAAATGTGCTTTTGAAGCTCTCCTTGGTTGCCAGGATCACCCTCTGTGCCAGGAGCCTGGCCCAGCTCAGCAGCACAGACACAGCACAAGGACTTTAATGACCCTCTGGGGCTTTGTGCTCAGGCCCTGAACATCAGGCCCTGAGAGGGAGCTGCAGAAACCTCTCCAGAGCTCCAAGTCAGAATCCAGCTCCAAAGTTTTTCTGACTTTTAATGGGTCCCACTGAGGGACATGACTGAGAAAGTGTCCCCAGGCCCCAGGCAGAGCAGAGAACTGGAGGCACTGATGACAGGTGGGGACAAAGAGAAGCCAAGTCCTGGTGCCCTGGGGCACAGCAGGGTCTGTGCCACCAAGGGCTGTCAGGAGACACCTTGTCCTGAGGCACTGGGGCCTCCTGGCACAGCCCCAGCCAGGCTGGGCACTGTCAGCCCCTTGTCCTGCCCTCAGCATCCCCCCCTAGCCCACATCCCAGTGGCCTCAAGGATCTGCTGGAAGGAGTCCCTGGGGAGCCTTGCTCAGGAATGGCCCTGGGGGCTCCTTCATGCTCCCAGGGACTGCAGGTTTTTCAAAGCACTTTGGCTTTGGCTTTTGCCTTGCAGTCTCTGAGAGCTTTGTGCAATCATGGCCTCCAATTATCTGCTGTAATTAGTCCCTGGAGAGGCTTTGTCAGGAACAACACTCAGTGGGGCTCATGAATGCTTCAAGGTACTTCAGTTCTTTTAAGGTACTTGGTGTTTCCCTTTTGATCCAGACTCTGTGAGAGGTTGGTGCAATCATGGCCCCAATTATCTGCTTTAACGAGTCCCTTGAGAGCTTTGTACTGACACTCAGGGGGGCTCATTGATGCATTGAGATACTCAAGGAGTTTAAGATGCTTTGGGTTTTGCTTTCCACACTGAGTGCCTGAGAGTTTTTTTGTGCAATCCTAGCCTCCAGTTCTCTCCTCCAAGGAGTCCATAAGGAGCCTGTGTTGGGGATGGACCTCAGTGGGTCCCATTTATGCTTTGAGACACTTTGGTTTTTTTTCTGACTTTGACTCCTGGACAGGTTTGTGCAATCTCCTCTCAGGCCCTGAAGTTCAAGGGCTCAGCTCCAGATGCATCACATGGCTCAAGAGGATCAAGCAAGTCCTGATAAATCATGGCTCTGCCTTGATTTTCCTCTGCTCTAATGCAGTTCATCTGGAAGGTTTCCTTTTACACTTATGGAGAAATATTTCAAAGAACTTCTAAGAAATATGTATTCCTATTTTAAAGAGTGTCTTTATTACTGTTCTCTTTTGAGAAGAGCTGATTGCTGCATTCTATGATTGATATTGATGTAGGGCCACTCCTAAGGAGGTCTGGCCAGGTCAGAGAAGTTTTACCTTGAGGTCTGACCCAGTGTGGACAACCTTGCCCCACATTCCCCAACCCCATATGAGAATCATTTTTCACTTTCAATAATTTAAATGATTTACTAAGACCTTGTCAAAATACAACAGAAGAGTGAATAAAGAATAAATACAGTTTCTGGAGCAAAGGATTCAGTCACCATGTGCTCATCTACAAAATGGATGTTCTGTCTTTTATACCTCCAGCCCCTCCCAAAATCATGTCAATCCACTCCTCCTTCGCTGTCCAGTGGTGGAGATCACTTTCTCACAGCTTGATTGGAGCTCAGGTGCTGCCATAGCAACAAGCCGACCCTCCCAAATGCCCTGACTACTGAGGGCATCCTGTGATTACAATGCAAGGGGGAAGGGAAAGATAACTATCCACCTACACAACTTCTCTTAACATATACTTAATATTTACCCCTTAATTGTGAGAGTCAACCATAGGATTACCCATCTATAACAAACCCCCATGTTCTTTTTCTATATGTCATTTTGCTTGAACATTTAATTAAAATTTTTCTCTCTCTTGAATGAGTCATACTAGCATCTGTTGATGTGGGCAAGGACAGTGGGAACAGGAGAAAAATCTCAGGTTTTCCTTAGACACTCTTATTTGGAATGGACAAAAGGGCCTAACAGAGGTCCAGGATGGCTTTGACTCCTATCTATCATGCCTCTGTGGTTGCTACCCATAGTCATTGTATCTTAGGGGTCCAGAGGCCAGCTCAGTCTCGCCCTCCAGTCCCTGTTGTATTCAAAGACAGTTGGGGAATGACAGTGGTCCGATATGACCTTTTGTCCCTACCTTACCATGCCTACGGGGTTGCTATCCACAGCAGGGCTATGCCATCTTCTTGGAAGCAGACAAAGGGGTCTTGCCCTCCTCCTTTTGTCTTATTTTCTTAAAGAAGCTGCCCCATTACCTCTTACGGTCCCTTGTGTACTTCCCCTCAACAGGTGCTGGTAATTCTCACCCATTAAAACAGGAAGACAGTTCTCAAACTGGCTGGTGGAAGCTTGACTTTGGGCATCTTGGTGTTTTTCTGGTTGTCTTTCAGTCTCTGCCTGAGAGTCAATCTCGTTTCAAGTGGCCTGGATGTTGCAGTCCACTCATTGTGTTTTTCCTACTGGGCCTTTAACTCTGTTGGCATGAGTCCATCTGTGGGCATGAGTCCATCCCCACTCTGCAGTTCACACGGCTGATTCGGTGGTGAGCAGTTCCTGAATGGGACCTTCCCACTGAGGAGTTAAAGGCTGATCTCTCCATGACTTGATCATTACTTGATCAAATCCTCAGAATTAATATTATGGATTCTGAAATCCAGGGTGGCTGTTTGAGGAATTGCCCCTTTATGTCTTAGCCCTTCTAAGGTTTCTGCTATAGACATAACATATTTCTTGGCATTGGCTTCCCCTTCCTCATAGGTGGCAACCCTCTGGGGTGAGGTCAAAAAGGGTAACCCAAATGTCATTTCATAGGGTGACACCCCCAGATCTGACTGGGGTTGAGTTCTAAGTCTTAATAAGGACAAAGGGAGACATTTCATCCATGACATTTGGGTTTCAATCATTAGCTTATCTAGAGCTCTTTCAAGAGTTTGATTCATCCTCTCAGTGTGACCAGAACTCTGTGGATGCCATGGAGTGTGTAATTCCCATTTACTCCCAGGGTTTGAACAACATTTTGCAATATTTTAGAGATGAAATGAGTTCCTTGGTGTCATGATCCACTTGTGTGGGGTGTTGTGATGGTTCTTTTCACCAATCCCAAACGTGCAAAAAGGCAAACAACAAGGGACTATTAGGTAATCCCAACAAATGCACCTTTATTAGGGGCCAAAACAGTAAATGCGATAGTGGGGATCAAAAAGGAGATAAAAGGATAGAGAGAGAGAAAAGAGGGGGATGGGAATAGCTACCAACACAGGCGAGATCCTCACTGGTCCGGACGATGGGGATCCGTCTGGTTGTGTCGGGGAAGTCTTCAAAGTTCTGGTCCACTCAGGGGTTCAGTTATACTCCACGGAGGAAAAAAGGGGGGAACATGCAGGACAATGAAAGTCTGTTGCAATTGCTGCAGGGGAACAGGTGAGTCCACTGAAACCACCGAAGCAGGACAAACACAATGAAGAATAAGTCCATTGGAATTACTGAAGGGAAACAGGTCATGTCATTAGTGGTTTCCCCACTCTCTGTGGTAGGGGTCTCAGTCTCAGTCCTTAGAAGGAGGGTTTTCCATCTCTGTCCGTCTGTCAAAGTGGTAACGGGGCAGATGAGAGGTCTTCAGTGAGAGACCACTAGGGTCACCCCAAAGTTCATTCGGCTTCAGGAGGAGAGTGGGCAAAGATACACCAGGCCGTTCCTTGCTGTGTTCATGCCGGGTCCTTGCCGATTCCTTGTCGATTCCTTGCCAGGCCTTGTTCGGAACAGCTAACGTAACGGTGCAGCAGCTGCACCTGCACTGCTGCTCTCTCCAAGCCGGTACTGTAGTGGGGAAGGGGGTTTCTCCTCGTGGCAATAGGTAGGCAAAAGTGGGGGCTTCAGACGGCCTCTTACACTTGGTCTGAATCAATCCTGTTCACCATCCCATATCGGGGAATGAATGATTCTAGAAGTGTTTTACTCACAACATTGGCATTGGCTTTAACCGTGGGTACCGCCTCTGCCCAATGAGTCAGGTCACCTACTATCACTAGTAAAAACTTCCACCGTTGTACCTGGGGAAGCTCGGTAAAGTCTACTTGGATGTTTTGAAAGGGCTGTAAGGCTAGTTCTCGCCCTCCCCTGGTGTTTTCCTCATGACCTTCTCATTTACTTGTTGGCATATCTCACACCTTTCAATTACCTGCTTAGCTATTCCAAAAATTCCTATGCAGGCCCAGTCCCTTAGAAATTGATCACTTAGCGCTTGTGTACCCCAATGTGTTGTCCCATGTTTGCCTTCTAGCATTTTCCTGGCAAGGGGTTTATTCAACATTTGCCTCCCATCTGCTAATCTCCACTTCCCTTTGTTATCTTTCTTGGCTCCTGTTTTGAGGAATTCTTTCTCTTCTATCTCACTGAATACGGGGACTTCTTCCATTTCTCTCATGGGGGTTAATGCTATCATTAGTTTTTCTGTTCCTGGTTCGGATGAATTCTTAGCATCTAAATCTGCTAAATGGTTCCCTCGTGCTTCTTGAGTCACCCCTTTTTTATGTCTTTTAACATATACTGCTGCCACTTCTTCTGGCAATTGTAAGGTTTCTAACACTTCTAAAATAAGTTTTTAGTTCCTTTCCCCTTGAATTTAATAGCCCACTCTCTTCCCAAATTTTTCCAAAGGTATGCAGTACTCCAAAAGCATATTTTGAGTCTGTATATATAGTTTCTCTTTTCTGTGTTAATATTTCCAGAGCTCACTTTAGGGCATACAACTCACATGCTTGGGCTGACCAGTTGGAAGGTAACTTTCCTTTTTCCAGGGCCACTAACTCCTCATCTGCTATAGCCTACCCCAATACCCTGTGCCCTGGATTACCCGTGAAAATCCGTCAATGTACAATCGTTTTCCACCGTGGAGTGGTTGATCTGTTAGGTCCTCTCTTACTTTATTAGATACTTTATAACTTCTAGGCAATTATATATTAATTCCTCACCTGGTTTTCCATCTAAAGGTAGGCAGGGTTGAGTTGGTTACTCACAACTAGCTCTAAACCATTATCTATTAAGATGGCTTCATATTTTAGTACTTGGGAATCAGTGAGCCATTTCTCAGCCTTTTAGCTGAGGATACTCCTTACTTAGTGTGGGGTATATATTTTCAGTTTTCCTCCAAAGGTTAATTTTTTGCTTTCTTCTACAAGTGGGGTGCTCGCTGCCACCGCCTGAATGCAGGTTGGCCACCCCCAGCTGACAGGGTCTTGCAGTTTTGATAAATAGGCCACTGGTTTCCTGGATCCTCCCCGGTCCTGGGCTAACACTCCATGTGCTGCCCCTTTTTCTATATCCACAAACAGATAGAAGGGTTTGTCTAAGGCAGGAAGACTCAGTGCTGCTGCACTGACTAATTTTTGCTTTAAAGCTTCAAAATTTGCTGGTTGTCTTCTTCCCACCTAATCTCTTCTTCTACTAACTTTTCATACAAGAACCTGATGACCTGCGTGTATCCTTCAATCCATAGCCTGCAATATCCCAACAGGCCTAAAAACCTTCTGACTTCTCTCTTAGTTTTTGGCCATGGGAGTGAGGCTATCCCTGCAATTCTCTCAGGGTTCAACCGCCAGCTCCCTTGACAAATCACATGTCCTAGGCATTTTACTTCCCTCCCTACAAATTGGAGTTTCCCTTTTGATACTCAAAGTCCTTGGTCCCCCCAAAAATTTACCAGTGCTGTGGTGGATTCTCGAACTTTGAGATACCTTGAGGGGAGCCCAGTGCTCCTTGCTCCCCTGTGCTGACACGTGAGTGTTTTTCTGGTTTCGGGATGGCCCTGGCTGTGTGAGGGGTGTTACGTGGACACGAGACAGCCGGTCCTGTCCCGCTGGGTCCCAGCAGTGCCTCACAGCAGTCCTGCATCCACGTCAGGATGCCGGCCAAGAGAGGTCCTGGAAGCTGAGGCAGCTGATTTTAAGCTTTTGCAGGTGCCTACAGGCCAAGGCCAACGGTGTTCCCTCAGGATACAGCAGTCCTGAGGGGTCTCCCTCATTCAAACAAATCAGCTGACAAATGCATTGTCAGCCAAAAGCCCTTTTATTGACCTGGCAGGAGGGCAGGGGTCTGCACTCCACTAAAGTATTTCTCAGCCACATATAAATTTCAGTGGGTTGATGTAGGAGTTGTATCAAAATCACCATCCATCTTTACACTGCTGAGGTGATTCCATAGGCAGGCGGTTGGAAATGCATTGTGTCAGATTCCCATACTTGAAGCTGATGTCCAGGCCCTGGCCAGGAGCGGTCTCGATGCCCCAAAGCAGCACAAAGTCTTCCTCAGGGCTTCCCTGCACAGGGCTGATTCCACACTTGCCCTTAGTTCTTCTGGTAGACTGTGTCTAAAGCTTTTTGTCAGGTCACTCTCATGTCAAGTTAGGCCTGCCAGGTTTTTGTTATGCTAACTGGTGCTAAGTACTTAGGCATGTCTGTGCTAATTACTTGTTTACTCATGTGAATTGCTTGTGCTTACTTATGTCAAACCAAGGCCTTGTTCCATCCCCAAAGGTGCCTGAGGCCACCCGCTCCTTGTGGCACCAGTTGCTTTTCTGTGGAATGTTCTACCTCCCCAAGGGTAAAGAGGGAGCTGCAGAAAGAGCTTGCCAGGCTGCTCTCCATCCTTTCCCAGCACTCCTGGTGAAGTGGAGAAGTCCGAGCTGAGCGCAAAGGTGCAAATGGAGCAGCCGTGCACAGGAAGGCTCGGTGGGAAGGATGATCCAGGATCCATAGGCCTGGCAGCCTGAGCGTGCTCCAGGGGAAGGCCTTGGAGCAGATCCTCCTGAGTGCCATCCCACGGCACCTGCAGGGAACCAGGGCGTCTGCTGGAGGGTGGGAAAGCTCTGCGGAGGGACGGGGACAGCTGGGGCTCCTGGCGGGGTGTTGAGGGCTTCTGTGCAGGAGTTTGGGGGGCTGGTGTTGGTGGGGTGTTGGAGAAGGAGTTGTCTGGAAGGTGAGAGGTCTAGGCTGGAATTTGAGTCAGTTTGAAGGCAGCATCTGTGCTTTGGCACAGCTTTGGTTAGGGAGGGCAGAAGGAATATCTGTGACTTTTCCTCTTCATGGTCCTGATTCTCCTGCAGGGAACAAGAGGGGAGAGCTGTACTTTACTGGCCACTCAGATCTCTGTACCAGGGGGAGGATTAGCCCTTTTGCCATCTACTCATTTCTTTGAGCTACTTTTCTACCACTGAGTGGACTTTGATTTCTTGAGAACTTTTATTTCTTAAGATAATTAGGATATGATCATCCATTCATAGAAAACCAAAGAATGGCCCTTGGTTTTTCCCTTTTTTTTGTGTAGTGCTCTGTTCTGTAAAGTGACCCTCCGTGGATGAGGTTAAGGCAAATGAGTTGCTGCTTTGAGATGGGAAGCAAAATTCCAACTCTTCACCTCCTCAGGCCATCCCAATTAATTTGGGAAGTTTGCAACTTTTTGGAACTGCTTGAGTTGAGCAATGGGAAATAAAGCTTTCTTGAATTGAGGATTCTTACTTGCCAGATTCTTCTGTGCCTTCGCCACTAAGGTGTTTTGTGCTGAAGGCAATAACTTCAATGAGAAAATAATTTCAGCATGGAGTAAGAGATTCTGACAGAGAACAAGTGTTGCCAGCGTTGCTCCAGGTGCTCCTGCCAACAGCCCCTGCAGGCAGGAGCGCAGCCCCCAATGCACGTGGGCTTTGGCTCCCTCTGGCACAGAAGCCCCCCACGGGCACAGGTCTCTGGGGCAGGAGACAGGCACCGGTGCTGCCAGGGCTTGGGGGGTGGCAGGTCTGCTTGGACAGGGACCCTGCCACACCTGCTGATGTCAGCGCTCCCCGGGCCCCAGGGGTCAGAGCAGCATTCGTGCCCTGGCCCACACGTTCCTTGTCTGTGTCACACCCGCGGGTTTAGGATGGCCACCAGCCGGGACGTGTCCCAAGGAGGCCGTGCCAGCTTCTGTGAAGGCCCCGTGCCCTTCCCAGCACGGCTGCATCGGCAGCCCTGGGGGCTCCTTCTGCTGCCCTGAGCCTGCAGAGCAGGGCAGCGTTTGCTGATGGTTTGAGCCGTTCCTAAAGATCCTGTCGGGCTGTCTTAGACACTTGGGGTGAGGGATTCCTTCCAATCTGATCCACTTTGGGTGGGCTGGGGGCAGCCCCAGGGCAGGGGGCAGTGTGTGCAGGGGCCCTTTGTGACACGGTGCAGCACGGTCACCGTGGCATGGAACAGGACAGTGTGTCCAAGGGCCCTTTGTGACATGGGGTGACATAGGAGCTGGCGGTGACAAGACCACGCCACAGTGCTCGGAGCACGCGACGGGACAGGACGGGACAGAGCGGTGCCGTGAGGAGCCCCCGCACAGCGCACTCGTTCGTGTCTGACCCGGAGCTTTTCCGAGGTGTTATTCCTGCAGCTGACCTCAAGGCCAGACCACAGGACTTGGTGACCCATGGCCTTTCTGAGGCTTCTCTCCTGCAGGTGTCCTCAAGGGCAGACTGTGGGACTTGGTGCCCTGGAGGCATCTCCCATCCCTGCCACCGGTGCCCTCGAGGCCAGACCACAATCCTTGACAGGAGTCTCCTGTCCTTGTGGCAGGAGCCCTCAAGACCAGAGTGCAGGACTTGCTGTCCTGTAGCCTTCCTGAGGCTTCTCTCTTGAAGGTGCCTTCCAGGCATGACTGCAGGCCTTGCTGACTCAGAGCTTTTCCGAGGCATCTCTCCTGCGAGTAGCCACAAATCCAGTCACTGACATGGAGCAGTGACCCCCGAGAGTGCCCCAGCTGGCCTGGGTGGAGGAGAGGAAGAAGGCCCTGGAGCTGGCCCTGCACAGGAGACCTGTGCTGCCCTGCTGGATATGCTCGTAGAGGAGGGGTTTTCCAATCCAAAGCAAGTAAGCAGCCTGTGGCCAGGGTTTGATCCTCCCAGGAATTGCTTGGCCTCCCAAGCCATGCCTACTGGTCACTGGAAGCCTTTGAGGCCATGGCAGTGTGGTGGGAAGGGAAGCACTTCTCTGGGGAAGCTGGGGACATTCCTCCCTCTGGCAGCTTTCCAAGTCTCCCCATGACTTCTCCAGGTGCCTGCCATGGTGAGGTACATCCACCAGTGGCTCATGGCCAGTCAGTTTGCTGAGCACAGGCTGAACAGGGCCCTGCTGGATCTCACCGAAGAACAGCCTGCTGATGTAGTAATGTGTCCTGGTTTGGGGCAAATTTGGGAGAAAACCTTCAGAAGGAGCCCCAAGAAAGCAAACCCCCACAGCCCCTTGCTCACTTGGCTCAGGAAGAATTTCCCCAGAGAGTAGTGGAAACAACCTTTTTATTGAGCAGGCAAAGCACTCCCCAGCACAAAAAAATGAACAACACCAGATGACAAAAAGTCTTTCTACGCTCTGAAGAGGTGACAAATTCAGAAAGTCTCTGCTGGGAGTGGTTGCCCAGTTATCAGTCTCCGGCACTGGGGGTGGCTGCTGCAGGTCACAAAATGCTGGCTCTCGATGTCTCTTGGTGTTTCCCATGTCCCAGTCCTGAGCAGGTTCAAATGGTATTCAGGAAAGGGAAAGAAAAAAAACAATCCAGGGAAAAAATTGGATTGCCTAGCTAAACTAACTAATAAGCAAAAGCAAGGGCAAAAGCAAAAAGCAGGAGCAAGAGCAAAGCAAAAGCAAGCAAGCCAGCAAGCCAGCAAGAAAGCCAGCAAGCCCTAGCCTCTCCTAGACACAGACTTTGGGGAGAGGTGAGCTGGCTGATAACAAGACAAAAAAAACCTTCACTTTTCGGAGCCAGTCCTGAAGGCACAGAACATAACATCAAGCGTAAACAGAACACACGATTGGGGATGCAAGCACCATAACGTCACCCTAGGACATTCCACCCCTTATCTCCGAATCGTCAACATACTACCAAACGTCATGTAAAAACTTCATCAGGTAAAAACTTCCATCTTTCACTTACTCAGACACATTTCCTTCCATCTCTCTTGCTCAAACCTTTGACACACATTTCCTTCTATATCACTTGCACAAACCTTCGACACTTATACATTTCCTTCTGTCTCATGTCGGTGTGGTTTAATGTAAAGACAGTGGCAGTAACATCCAACAGTGATATTTGCATATGAGATCTCCCTGAGGTACACATCGAGTTCTTCCATATTTCTGCATTATTCACCATGTACAACCCGATCCCTGAGCAAAGACAATCCCACGAATACGTTTGTCTGTACTCGAGGCAGAATTGATCCACACTGTCTTCCCTAACAAACCTCTGATATGTGCCACTGGGATTTTATCTACCTGGATCGGAACAGCATATAAAAAGGAGCAGTTCCAAACATATGGCACATTATGCCAATCAGCCTTCTGATGAGCCTGTGACATTTCTTGCTCAACAGTGACACTGCAGTGCTGGCCACCAGGCCGGCTTGCCAAGGGAGGCTTCTGGCCATGACCTGCAAGAAGCTGCTGCTGCCAAGGTGCCTTTGGTGCCTCAGGCTCTCCCTGGCACAGCTCCCAGCATGGCACTCTGCCCTTGTGCCCGAGGCCTTCCCTGTGCTGGGGCTGGCCTGGGGCTTTTCCTGCAGCGGGACCTGCCCTGCTCCTGGCACAGGAAAGGCAGTTCCTGCTGGAGCAGGAGGCTCTGCCTGCGGTGGGCTCAAACCACTCCAGCAAGGCCCTGGTGACGTCAGAATTGCTTCCTAGAGCAGAATAGTCTATAATTGGTATAGCTCCTATATTGAGGAGTAAATAACTATTTTTTAAATTTTATTCTGTGTTGTAAATAGACCGTTTTATCTAATAATGATCAGAATCAATCATAGCTGTATTTATACAGATTTATCTGGTATTACATCATTAATCTTTTGGGACAAATTGCATTAAGGTTCAATTCCACCTGTCCAATCTGCAGGGTCGGGATGGGATCCAGGCGCTGCCAGTCTCTTCTATTAGAAGGAATTCTAGAAGTCTGGGGGTCCTGCAGGGGTTTGAGGATCTATGGTGGCTGTTGGGGGACATTTCTCCACCTCATGACTCAGCAGGAGTTTCTCCAGTAAGGAAATAAAGCTTTTGCCTGAAGCTCCCACTCTGCCCATGACAGGAACCCCTGAGTGTCTGTGACATCCCGGCTCTTTGGCAGCCTGGGGACTCCTGGGATGTCACCGTGGAGCCCCCGTGAGTGCCTGTGACAGATCGGTGCCTTTGCAGCCAAAGAACCCCTGGGATGTCACCATGGGATGGCTGTGACTGCCTCTGACCACACGTCTCTTTACCATCCCCAGAAACCCCTGGGAGGTCTCCATGGAGCCCCTGTCTCTGCCTGTGACATTCCAGCTCTTGAGGATCTTGGAGACTCTTGGAAAGTCCCCATGGAACCCCTCTGAGTGCCTGTGACAAATTTGATCCTTAGCAGGCAACCATCACCAGGACTCCCTGTTGCTGTGGTCAGTTTCCATGGCAACCATCACCAGCCCCTGTTGCTATGGTCAGTTTCCATGGCAACCATCACCAGCCCTTGTTGCTATGGTCATTTGCCATGGCAACCATCCCCAGCCCCTGTTGCTATGGTCTGTCCCTGGGCAGCTCCATGGAGACCCCATGCCAGGGGTGGACACCAGCTCAGGCCTGGAGCCCAAGCCCGTTGCCCGTTGCCATGGCAACCATTGGCAGTCCCATCCCCAGGGCCATGGGATCCCAGAAGCACAGAACTGGCTGAGCTGGGAGGGACCCATCAGGATCCTCGAGTCCAACTGCTGGCCCTGCACAGGACACCCCAACAATGCCAGCCTGGGCCTGGCAGCGGTGTCCAAACGCTGCTGGAGCTCAGAGAGCCCTGGAGCTGTGACCCTTCCCTGGGGAGCCTGGGCAGTGCCCCAGCAGCCTCTGGCCAAAAACCTTTTCCTGAGATCCAACCTCAGCCTGCCCCGACTCAGCTGCAGCCATTCCCTCCAGTCCTGTCCCTGGGCACCAGAGTGAAGAGGTTCCCACAGCCCCAGCCAGGGGCTGCTGCCATGGTCACCAGGGCTGGGACCAGCTGGAATGCTCGGTTTCCAAGGGCCGGGGTTTAGGAGTGGGATTCCCCAGTTTCCTGCTCCTGCTACAACCACACTGCCCCTCGCTGCCCTCCTGCCTCCCATGGAAAGCACAAAAGGCAAAGATCCCGGGCTGGGAGGAGAACAATTTACTGGGAACAGCAACGAGACAAGGAACAAACAGGACCAGAAATAATACTGATAACAGAAGGGATAAGAAAAATTATTTACAGGGAAAACTACATCACAACTGACTGGCTCTTCCTGGCCATGTATTTCCTTTAGCCTGGAAAGGACACCCTTCTCCTCAGGGACACAAAGAGAGAGAGAGAGTCCCTTTCCTGCCCCTGGCAATGACCTGTGGTGGGAGTGAATGTGATGACAGGGCCATGGCCAGACCCTCATGTTCTTTGATCCCACACCATGTCATTGGCAGGGGCAGGAAAAGGGAAAGATCTCTTCCCAGCATGGATCACAGGGAACATGGATCACCAGAGCTCTTCCCCAACATGGGTTCTCCCATGGGGGATGGAGCTGGAGCAGTGCACGAAGCTCTTCCTGCAGCTAGGGCATTTGCAGGGCTTTCCTTACTGGTGCCTCCGTTGGTGTCTGGTCAAGTGAGAGCTCCTGGAGAAGTTCTTCCCACACTGGGGACACGTGTAGGGCCTCTCCCTGGTGTGGATGTGCTGGTGCCTGATGAGATGGGAGTTTTGCTTCAAGCCCTTCCTGCAGTGGGGGCAGCGGAAGGGCCTCTCCCCAGTGTGAATCCGCTGGTGCTTGAGAAGAATGGATCTGGTCTGAAAGCTCTTCTGACAGTTGGGACATTCGTAGGGCCTCTCCCCAGTGTGGATCATTTGGTGGATGATCAGTTGGGACTTCTGGCTGAAGCCCTTCCCACATTCCCCACATTTGTATGGCCTTTCTCCAGTGTGGATCGTCTGGTGGCTGATCAAGTGGGACCTTCGGCTAAAGCTCTTCCCACATTCCCCACACTCGTATGGCCTTTCCCCAGTGTGGATCCTCTGGTGGCGGATCAAGTGGGACCTTAAGCTAAAGCTCTTCCCACATTCCCCACACTCGTAGGGCCTCTCCCCACTGTGGATGTGTTGGTGGATGACAAGGGCAGAGCTGCAGCTGAAGCCCTTCCCACATTCCCCACATTTGTATGGCCTTTCCCCGGTGTGGATCCTCTGGTGGCGGATCAAGTGGGACCTTAGGCTGAAACTCTTCCCACATTGCCCACACTCGTAGGGCCTCTCCCCAGTGTGGATGCGTTGATGGATGATGAGGTTGGATCTGTAGCTGAAGCCCTTCCCACACTCCCCACACTCATAGGGCCATTCCCCGGTGTGGATCATCTGGTGGCAGATCAGGCTGTTGCTCTTCCTGAAGCTCTTCCCACACTGCAAGCACTTGTAGGGCTTCTCCCCACCCTGAAGCTTATCATGGACCACCAGCTCCAAGATCTGGCTGAAGCTCTGTCCACCTTCCTGGCACAGGGTGGGTCTTTCCTCCTCAGAGCACCCTGGGCTGGGTTTGCAGCCCCTCCTCCTGTGGGATCTCCAGGGCTTTTCCTCCCCGTTGGATTCCTGCGTCATGGAGCTGCTCAAAACGGCCTCTGCCAGGAGGTTCTGCCGTGGGGATTTGTCCTTCCTGGTCTCCATCCTCAGCTCCTTGTCTGGGGGAGGAAGGACAAGGAGAGGATGGGATTTGCCTCCGTGCCATAGGGAAGGGGAAGGAGATCCCCCCAGTGCGTCCCCGGCAAGACGACGTTGGCAGAGAGGTTGTCCTGTAGTTGGGGGCCATGCTGTGCTGGGAGATGGAGCAGGAGAGAGGGGGAAAGGGGCAGTGACTTCCTCCTCACCTGCCTGGGTTTCCAGGGGCTCCTTCCCCTTCCTCGTAGCCTTCTCCTCCATTTCGCAATGGTTTGGAGAAGGAAAATTCTGTTTTGGGAGGAAAACAAGGGATGAGCACATTGAGCCTTGTACTGGTTTGAAGGCAAACCAGGAGGAGAGTCTAAGCCAGAATTACAATTTAATAAAAAAAAATCAATATCAAGGCAATGATACAGAAACACTGGCTTAATCTGACAGAGTCAGGATTTAACCTGACACCCCGTTGGTCAGGGAGGTGGTAGCCGTCTGATGAAATGGAGGTTCCAGCCCTGTTGGAGTGATGAATGTGATTCTGTCAAAGCAGTGAGCCTGCAGAAGGGATCACCTGATGGGTCTTGCTCTGAAGGTCCAGTGGTGGTTACGGAGCTCTTGTCCTCTGGGAATCCAGTAGGCAAGGTGGTCCTGGTGTTGCAAGGGTGAGATTATATCCAGGTAGGAATGCTTGGTTCCTCCCCCTGGGCGGAGCATCCCACAATGGGATGATGTAATTTTATCAGTCCTGCAGTGGCACTCAATGGCCCATTAACAGAAGATAGCCCCTGGAGGGCGTTATCAGGGCTGAGCCATGGAAGAGATAAAGAACACTGCCCCACCTGTTTATCACAGTTCATGAAGATGGTGACTGAAAACATACTTTGGGTTACATTGCACCCTGAAACAGTGAGGCAATCCCTGCTCGGGGTGGGGGGTGAACACCACCCCCTTTCCCAAACTGGCTCAGGTGTAAAACCCCCACCCTGGGAAGGCCACGCACACAGGGGACAATGTCACACTTGCCCCAGCTCAGGGGAGGTCTCTGTCCCTGTCACTCCCTTGCTCTCCCCCCTTTTCTCTTTCTTCCATCTCTCCCTCTACCTCACATTTACTGTTCAATAAAATCCACTTGGGATTTG
Organism: Anomalospiza imberbis; assembly: GCF_031753505.1. Taxonomy (NCBI): domain Eukaryota; kingdom Metazoa; phylum Chordata; class Aves; order Passeriformes; family Viduidae; genus Anomalospiza; species Anomalospiza imberbis. The sequence continues at coordinate 966,052 of NC_089713.1, read as the reverse complement.
GTCTCGTTAGCACCTTAATTGGGGCAGAGGCACCTCTCTAACAAATTTTTAACCAGATTGAGACATTATTTTGGTGCAGTGAGTTCAGGGCGCTGTTGTCTGATCCCAAGTGCCTTTGACAACAGCATGGTTTCCTCCTCTCAGGCGGTTATGGTTCTTTCTGGAGGAACTCTTGGAAACTTTAATGCAGGTTCTTCAGTGTGACTTTTGGGAGAACTTATGAGGAAAATGGCTGCTGTGGGTGGCCAGTGTAAAGAAAATATTTTGTCGTCCTTCCTAGAAAAGTTTGTTAAAATCACTGGAGGAAAGGGAGCAAATGATACCAGCAAGACTGACAAGGATCATTCAGCACAAGGTGAGGAACACAAGGCTGCACGAAGTCGTACAAGAAGCCCAGCTCAAATAGCTAAATTCCCCAATAAGTCCCAAATTCACAGGCTTGGGGGCTTTGCCAAATGAGTTAGTTAGATATGATAGTTAGAGAAAGTAGCATGTACTTTTAGTATCCTCTTTTATATAGTATATTAATGCATTATAGCATAATTATAATAAAGAAATCATTCAGCCTTCTGAACTGGAGTTAGACATCTTCATTCTTCCTATTGGGTTTGCCTGCATCTACAACAGCCAAATGTGAGAATCATTTTTCTCTTCGTCCCTGTCACCTTTGTGACAGGCAGACTGAGCTTTCCCTTCCCTTTATTAATCTGTATTGGGCCGAATTTCCACTTTTCTTTTATTGGAACCTCCCAGTAGCTGAGCTGGAGCTGTGCAGGAACCAATGAAATTTGGAATTGCCACAGAATTGCTTCTATTGTCGGTTTGTTCATGTTTGGGATTTGTTTGCATTTCCATCACAAGTGACTTGTGGGAATATCAAATATTCATCAAAGTATTTTATGCAGAGTTAAGTTTGATTTCTGCTGAGATTATTTTGTCTGGTGCCGAAGGGATGCTCCAGGGCAGTCTGTGCCTCTCGCCCTGGAGGATGCTTGGGAGGAGCTTGGGGGGGTTGTCCCTGTCCCTTTTACCCCAGGCCATTCCCCAAGGTCTGTCCCTGTCACCCAAAGCCATTCCCCAGGGGGTGTCCCTCTCTCACCTCAGACCATTCCCCAGGGGGTGTCCCTGTCCCTGTCACCCCAGGCCATTCTCCAGGGGGTCTCCATTGTTCTCACCCCAGGGAATGTCTGGGGGGGTCTCCCTCCCTCTCACCCTGTGCCAGGAGTTGCTTGGGGCAGTCTCTGTCCCTCTCAGCCCTGGGAGTGCTCGGGGGTCTTTGTCCCCTTGCCCTGGGGGATGCTCAGGGGGTCTCCATCCCTCTGGCCTCAGGGAATGCTTGTGCAGGGCTGGGGACCAGGGGCTCTGTGTCCCTCTCACCTCTGAGGGTGCTCAGGGCGGGGGGGGGCTCTCCAACATTCTCATCCCTGGGGGAGGTGGGGGTTTCTCTGCCCCTCTCAGCCCTGGTGTGACCCTGCCCAAATGTCATCAGGGTCAGAGGGACAGAGACATCCCCAAACACCCAGAAAGGCTGAACCTGGGATTTGATTTGGGATGAGGATTTAGGAAGAGGGTGGAATTTGGGCTGGGTTTGGAGTTGGGACTGAGATTTGGATTAGAGCTGGGATTGGGGTTAAGGCTAGTCATGGGATTGGCTTTAGGGCTGGGGTTGGGATTGGGTCTGAGGCTAGATAATTCTGCCTCTGGGATGAGATTAAATACAGAACTGTGAGTGTGTCTAAATGTGGAGTGAGATTGAGAGCAGGATCAGGGTCAGGTTTGGGACTGAGCGCACTCAGAGTGGAACAGGCAGGATGTCACTGCAGGATGTCCCTGGAATCGTCCCAGCCCTCCTCAGGCACCTCCAAACATGGGGGGCAGCTGGGTTCTCCAAGATCCAGGTGCTCCCACACTGCCCCTCAATACCAGGCGAGCATTCCCTGCGGGCAGCCCTGAATGTGACCCTTGGGGCTCTGGGATCAGCCTTCACATCCCTGTGGGAGCAGGTGCAGACATGATGAGAGATTTTTCCCCTGCCTCTTTCCTGAGGAAGGGTGAAGCCCAGCTGTCCTTTCCTTCTGGTGCCTTCTACTCTCCTCAGCTGAGGATGGCAAACTCCCCACGGGCAGGAAGGTCCCTGTTCCCTGTTTCTTTGTGACTGCTGCGTGGAACATCCATTCAGAATGAAGAACGTTCTGACAGCCCTGCTGAATGACAGCGGGAGGAGATTTGTGAGAAAGGGAGGAAATTGTATTTTGATTGGAAATACAAGTCACAAAATTATTTCTTTCCATCCCATTCCTTTTCAGTCAGTTGCAGTTCTGTTTTCAGAGTGCCACCTTCTCAGTGTTTGTGTCCTCTTTTCTCTCCTGCCTCTCTTTGCCTGCTCTGTGTCTCTCTCAGTGTCTCCCTTGATCCAGGGCAGCTCCCACCAAAGGCCCTGCCCTGATTTCATTCCTAATCCATGAGCTACAACAACTATGGGTGAAGTTATGAAGGCTGGCAGTGAAATGTCACTGTAGGATCTTGCTCCACTTGGCTTCTGGCTCCTTGTTAAGAGCTTTGCCTTCAAGGGCAGGAACATCTTTTCCTGGCTGGGAACTGGAATTCCAGCCCCTGGGAGTGTGTACCGTGGATCCCAGAGGGGCATTCCCGAGGCTCCCAGGGTGCTGCTCCTGCAGTGGCTCCCAAAGAGCCGTGTCACATCAGGGAGAATCTCAAAATCTTGGTTATCTCAGGGGTCTTTTATAGTCCTCTGTGGAAGGGGGGGATGGGGAGAAGACAATGAATGTCCATTGAAGCCACCAAAGGGGAACAGGTCATGTTATCAGCAGTGAGCGAGAGCCATTGTCTTCTTGGTCCATCGACCACACCTGGGCAAACATCTCACATTGATCAGGCCAGCCCTCCTCCCTGTGGTAGGGGTCTGAGTCTCAGTCTTTGGGAGGGGCTTCAATCTCTGTCCGTCACAGTGGTCATGAGGCAGATGAGGGGTCTTCCGTGGGAGATCACCAGAGTTACCCCAGAAAGTTCATTTGGCCAAGAGGTGGGAAAATTCGTGGGTTGAGCAGGTATTGTGAAGCAGGTGTAAGCAGGTAGAACAAGCCGCTCCTTGCCAGGCCCTGCTCAAAGCAGTGGTCCGTGGTGGCACAGCAAATACACCTGCAAAAATAATCATCCACCTCTCCAAGCCAGAACTCCGATCGGGGTCTCCAGGATCTCAGTCTCTGCCATTGTGGCAAACGTGAGGCAAAAATGAGGGGAACTTGGGACCGTCTCTTACACAGGGGCGTGCATGCCCTTTGAAGGGGAAGGATCCCCACGTGTCCAGCGCTGCAATAAACACACAGTCTCTACAGCTCCGTACGGGATTTGTGGGATCGATTTTTCATCCACGTTTCAGCAGCGGAGCTAGCAGTATTTTATCTAGGCTGGCAAGCTACTAATGATTCAAAGCAGCACATTTCACCTAAATACACATGGATTTCTACCCTGTTAAATTTACCCTGTAAAATAGCCTGTTTCAACTCCCGAGCGCCCCCAGGGCTGAGAGGGACAGAGACTCCCTTGAGCACTCCCCTGGCACAGGGGTGAGAGGTAGGGAGACCCTCCCAGGCATTCCCTGGGGTGAGAACGATGGAGAGATGGAGACCCCCTGGGGAATGGCCTGGGGTGAGAGGGACAGGGACACCCCTTGGGGAATGGCCTGGGGTGACAGGGACAGGGACAACCCCCCAAGCTCCTCCCAAGCATCTGCCAGGACAAGAGGCACAGACTGCCCTGGAGCATCCCCTGGGCACCGGACAAAATAATCTCAGCAGAAATCAAACTTAACTCTGCATAAAATACTTTGATGAATATTTGATATTCCCACAAGTCACTTGTGATGGAAATGCAAACAAATCCCAAAAATGAGCAAACCGACAATAGAAGCAATTCTGTGGCAATTCCAAATTTCATCGTTTCCTGCACAGCTCCAGCTCTGCTGCTGGCAGGTTCTGATAAAAGTGAAAATTTGGCCCAATACAGATTATTAAAAGGAAGGGAAAGCTCTGTGTAGCTGTCACAATGGTGACAGGGATGAAGAAAAAAATTATTCTCACATTTGGCAAAGCCCACAAGCCTGTGAATTTGGGAGTTATTTGGGAATTTAGCTACTTGAGCTGGGTTTCTTCTAGTGAAACATAAACTTTAAGGGATTTAGAGATTTTAGAGGAGCTAAGATTTTAGTTAGAGATAAGCCTTACTAGAGTTAATTAAAACAAATGAGTAGGCCTTGATGAAGTTAAGAGTTAGTAGTTAACTAATAATTGATTGCTTGTCAACACGATGTTTAGTTAGCTGGGTTTATAATGAAGAATATAGAAACTGACAAATAGCTTTTAGGAACATAAGACAGTTGTGGGCCTCCTCTGTTCTGAAACCAATTGAAGACAGGGAATGGGAGCTCTACCAAGGTTCATTTGTCCTATTTGCATTGAAAAGGTAGAAAGGTCAGAATGAGGAAGACTTCATTTACTTCCTCATTTTGGGACCCCTCCCCATGAAAGGGACCACTGACCCTTTTCAAGGAACAAACTACACATGCTTAATAGCTTTGGAAATGATTAGCATACAAAGTGAGGAATGGGATGCACCAAAATTATGAATATGTATTTGCATTTTGGGTATTCAATACTTGTATGGATAAAAGGACTCTGTAATCATTTGAAAGGTGCAGTGTGTATTTGAGAGCTATCCTGCACGCTGCCTGGCATCGTAATAAACATACACTTTCTTACTTTAAACTGTTAGATAGTTTTTGCCCGTCACAGTTGGATATCAGTACTACATCAATATCCATATTTCTTTAATAAATCACTAGGACTTTTGACAGCCTTGTGTTCCTCACCTTGTGGTGAATGATCCTTATCAGTCTTGCTGGTATCATTTGCTCCCTTTCCTCCAGTGATTTTAACAAACTTTTCTAGGGAGGACAACAAAATATTTTCTTTACACTGGCCACCCACAACAGCCATTTTCCTCATAAGTTCTCCCAAAAGTCACACAGAAGAAGCTGCCTCCAGGTGTCCAAGAGTTCCTCCAGAAAGAGCCAGAATCTCCTGAGAGGAGGGAACCATGCTCTTGTCAAAGGCACTTGGGGTCAGACAACAGTGCCCTGAACTCACTGCACCAAAATAATGTCTCAATCTGGTTAATAAAATTGTTAGAGAGATGCCTCTGCCCCAATTAAGATGCTAACGAGACCAAATCCCAAGTGGATTTTATTGAACAGTAAATGTGAGGTAGAGGGAGAGATGGAAGAAAGAGAAAAGGGGGGAGAGCAAGGGAGTGACAGGGACAGAGACCTCCCCTGAGGTGGGGCAAGTGTGACATTGTCCCCTGTGTATGTGGCCTTCCCAGGGTGGGGGTTTTACACCTGAGCCAGTTTGGAAAGGGGGGTGGTGTTCACCCCCCACCCCGAGCAGGGATTGCCTCACTGTTTCAGGGTGCAATGTAAGATGTAACCCAAAGTATGTTTTCAGTCACCATCTTCATGAACTGTGATAAACAGGTGGGGCAGTGTTCTTTATCTCTTCCATGGCTCAGCCCTGATAACGCCCTCCAGGGGCTATCTTCTGTTAATGGGCCATTGAGTGCCACTGCAGGACTGATAAAATTACATCATCCCATTGTGGGATGCTCCGCCCAGGGGGAGGAACCAAGCATTCCTACCTGGATATAATCTCACCCTTGCAACACCAGGACCACCTTGCCTACTGGATTCCCAGAGGACAATAGCCCCATAACCACCACTGGACCTTCAGAGCAAGACCCATCAGGTGATCCCTTCTGCTGGATCACTGCTTTGACAGAATCATGATCATCACTCCAACAGGGCTGGAGCCTCCATTTCATCAGACGGCTACCTCCACCCTGACCAACGGGGGTGTCAGGTTAAATCCTGACTCTGTCAGATTAAGCCAGTGTTTCTGTATCATTGCCTTGATATTGATTTTTTTTTATTAAATTGTAATTCTGGCTTAGACTCTCCTCCTGGTTTGCCTTCAAACCAGTACAAGGCTCAATGTGCTCATCCCTTGTTTTCCTCCCAAAACTGAATTTTCCTTCTCCAAACCATTGCGAAATGGAGGAGAAGGCTGCGAGGAAGAGGAAAGAACCCTGGGACACCCAGGCAGGTGAGGAGGAAGTCACTGCCCCTTTCCCCCTCTCTCCTGCTCCATCTCCCAGCGCAGCACGGCCCCCGACTACAGGACAACCTCACTGCCAACGCCATCTTGCCGGGGATGCACTGGAAGGATCTCCTTAGCCTTCCCTATGGCACGGAGGCAAATCCCACCCTCTCGTTGTCCTTCCTCCCCCAGACAAGGAGCTGAGGATGGAGGCCAGGAAGGACAAATCCCTGCGGCAGAACCTCATGGAAGAGGCCGTTTTGAGCTGCTCCACAGTGCAGAAATCCAAAAGGGAGGAAAAGTCCCGGAGATCCCGCAGGAGGAGGAGCTGGAAGCCCAGCCAGGGTGCTCTGAGGAGGAAAGATCCACCCTGTGCCAGGAAGGTCGACAGAGCTCCCGCCAGAGCTCAGAGCTGGTGGGCCATCAGCAGCTTCAAGATGGGGGAAAAGCCCTACAGGTGCTTGGAGTGTGGGAAGAGCTTCAGGAAGAGTAACAACCTGATCCGCCACCAGATGATCCACTCCGGGGAATGGCCCTACGAGTGTGGGGAGTGTGGGAAGGGCTTCAGGTACAGCTCTGACCTTGTAATCCACCAACGCATCCACACTGGGGAGAGGCCCTACGAGTGTCCCGAGTGTAAGAAGAGGTTTCGGATCAGCTCCAATCTCCTCCTGCACCAGCGCATTCACACAGAGGAGAGGCCCTTCCGCTGCCCTGATTGTGGGGAGGGCTTCAAACGCACCTCCCACCTCCTCACACACCGGCGCATCCACACTGGGGAGAGGCCCTACAAGTGTCCCCAGTGTGGGAAGAGCTTCACCCAGAGCTCTACTTGACCCAACACCAACGGAGGCACCGGTAAGGGAAGCCATGTGAGTGCCCCAACTGAAGGAGGAGCTTCGTGCACTGCTCCAGCTTCATCCCCCATGGGAGAACCCATATTGGGAAGAGTCTTGGTGATCCATGTTCCCTGTGATCCATGCTGGAAAGACATCTTTCCCTTTTCCTGCCCCTCCCAATGACATGATGTGGGATCAAAGAACATGAGGGTCTGGCTGTGGCCCTGTCATTATATTCACTCTCACCTCAGGTCATTGCCAGGGGCAGGAAAGGCACTCTCTCTCTCTCTGCCTGAGGAGAAGGGTGTCCTTTCCAGGCAGGAGGAAATACATGGCTGGGAAGAGAAAGTTGGTGGTGATGTAGTTTTCCCTGTAAATTGTTTTTTTTATCCCTTCTATTATCAATATTGTTTCTGTTCCTGTTTGTTCCTTGGCTCATTGCTGTTCCCAGTAAATTGTTCTTATCCCAGCCCAGGAACTTTGTCTTTTGTGCTTTCCATTGGAAGCCAGAGGGCAGCGAGCGGCAGCACAGTTTTAGCGGGAGCAGGAAATTGGGGAATCCCATTCCTGAACACCGGCCCTTGGAAACCAAGCACCCTAGCTGGTCCCAGCCCTGGTGGCCATGGCAACAGCCTTGGGAGCGGGTCCCTGGCTGGAGCTGTGGGAATCTCTTCACTCTGATGCCCAGGGACAGGATGGGAGGGAACAGCTGCAGCTGAGTAGGGACAGGCTTGGGTTGGATCTCAGGAAAAGGTTTTTGGCCAGAGGCTGCTGGGGCACTGCCCAGGCTCCCCAGGGAAGGGTCACAGCTCCAGGGCTCTCTGAGCTCTGAGAAATGGCTCCTTGGGGTGGTTCCCAAGGAAACCTACAGTGATCAGGGTTGCCATGGCACCCAAACGCAGCAGTGGGGTCAGTGCAGTGTCCATGGCAAGAGCCCCTTGCAATGGCCCAGTGCAGGTTGGGCTGATGATCCACCCTCACAGCTGGCCCAGGGCAGGTCTGCAGTGGCCCTGGTGGCACCTTGGGCTTGGCACACACTTGAGGAGGGTGTCTGATTTTACTGGGGAAACTCAGGAGTTTTAGAGTGCTTCAAAAATAAAAGAAAGAAAATCCCTCTTTGGCTGATTGCAGCCAGTTTGCTAAGCAAAGCAGATCCCAGGTGAGTAAGGAGAGACCAGATGAGGCTGGGGAATGTGGAGCACGGTTGTCCACACTGGGTCAGAGCTCAAGGCACAGCTTCTCTGACCAGGCCAGATCTCCTGAGGAGAGTCCCAGGATCAATATCAGTGAATACTGCAATCACCTCTTCTAGTAATAAGAAAAGTAATAAAAGACAACCTTTAAAATAGGAATATATATTTCTTACAAACTCTTTGAAATATTTCCCCATAACTGCAGCAGCAGGAAACCTTCCTGATGAACTGCACGGAAGCAAAGGAAATCAAGGCACAGCCACTGTTTGTTAAGACTTGCTTGATCCTAATAAGCCCCGTGGTGCATCTGGAGCTGAGCCTTTGAACCTCAGGGCCTGAGAGGAAATTGCACAAACCTTTGCAGTGGTCAAAGCCAGAAGAAAACCCCGAAGTTGTTGGAGTTTCAAACCATAAATGGGACCCACAAAGGTCCATCCCCAACACAGGCTCCTCATAGAGTCCTTAGAGGAGAGAACTGGAGGCCAGGATGGTAAAAAAAAAATAAAACCTCTCAGAGACTCAAAATGGCACAAAACCCTCTCAGTGTGGAAAGGAAAACCCAAAGCACCTTAAACTCCTTGAGTATCTCAAAGCATTAATGAGCCCCACTGAGTGTCAGCACAAAGCACTCAAGGGACTCGTTAAAGCAGATAATTGGGGCCATGATTGCACAAACCTCTCACAGAGTCTGGATCAAAAGGGAAACACAGTACCTTAAAAGAACTGAAGTACCTTGAAGCATTAATGAGCCCCACTGAGTGTTGTTCCTGACAAAGCCTCTCCAGGGACTAATTACAGCAGATAATTGGAGGCCATGATTGCACAAAGCTCTCAGAGACTGCAAGGCAAAAGCCAAAGCCAAAGTGCTTTGAAAAACCTGCAGTCCCTGGGAGCATGAAGGAGCCCCCAGGGCCATTCCTGAGCAAGGCTCCCCAGGGACTCCTTCCAGCAGATCCTTGAGGCCACTGGGATGTGCGCTAGGGGGGATGCTGAGGGCAGGACAAGGGGCTGACAGTGCCCAGCCTGGCTGGGGCTGTGCCAGGAGGCCCCAATGCCTCAGGACAAGGTGTCTCCTGACAGCCCTTGGTGGCACAGAGCCTGCAGTGCCCCAGGGCACCAAGACTTGGCTTCTCTTTGTCCCCACCTGTCATCAGTGCCTCCAGTTCTCTGCTCTGCCTGGGGCCTGGGGACACTTTCTCAGTCGTGTCCCTCAGTGGGACCCATTAAAAGTCAAATAAACTTTGGAGTTGGATTCTGACTTGGAGTTCTGGAGAGGTTTCTGCAGCTCCCTCTCAGGGCCTGATGTTCAGGGCCTGAGCACAAAGCCCCAGAGGGTCATTAAAGTCCTTGTGCTGTGTCTGTGCTGCTGAGCTGGGCCGGGCTCCTGGCACAGAGGGTGATCCTGGCAACCAAGGAGAGCTTCAAAAGCACATTTCTCTGGATGAGCAGCTCTTCTCCCAGCCCAGCAGGGCTGGGGCAGTGCCTGCAGCCAGCCCGGGCACAGCACAGAGGCACAGAGAGCTTCCATCAGTCAGGGCTGGGAAGGTGCTGAGAAGTGCCTGGGGCAGAATCACTGGCAGCCCTTGGCACAGGAACCTCTGGCTGCAGGACAATGCAGCTGCAGCTCCTGGAGTGATCTCCTACAGCTGGAACATCCCAATGCCCACAGACCCTGTGAGTACAACTCTTTAGTATTTTTGGTACGGGGGGGGGGGGGGGGGGGGGGGTAAATGCTCATGAATCTCTGACATGCTGAGGGGTTCTGATCAGTCATAGAATATTTCCAAGGCAAGGATTTTGATAAAAATGAGGAAATCTCCAAAGACTTTGTATCCAGTTTCCTACTACTGGAGAATGGCAGGGATGGAAAGATAAATAATAAAGGATTTTTATGAATTATTGATTATGAATTTTGACAAGCACCTGAGACATCCAAACTGTTACTTTTAGTGATCAGTCAGTTCACAGTAGATCCCTAATGTGCCTGCGGCCACTCTGCCCATGGACAGCACCAGCATCACCTCTGCTGGAGCCATCAGGCTCAGTCTGAGCTGTCCTTTCTCCAAGCTGCAAACAGAACCTGCCCCCAGCCAGTGCCCTGCAAACAGGCAGGGTTCTGTCAGGCCAAGGAGAGTGCACAGAGATTTGGGGTCTGTGAGTGCTGGCAGGGAGAGCTCAGGCACAGGGAAACACCTGCAGGAGGAAAATCCCCAGGAAGCAGAGAGAAGATCAGGGAAGGAGAGAAAACAAAACCCAGAAATGCTGTGGCAGGGAGAGTTTAGAGATGTCCAGAGGATCCCCTCCAGTGCAGCCCCTCCCTCTGAACAAGCCCCCTCCCTCCTGTCCCCCCAGCCAAGCCTCTGCCCTCAGGGCCGGGGCTCCAAGGCGTGCAGCCCCTCCTGTGCAGGCAGAGCTGCAGCAGAGCCGTGGGGCAGCTCTGCAGCCCCGGGCCCAGTTCCCTCTGCAGAGCACAGGGCTGGGAGCAGCTGCCCGGCACTGGGGGCTCTGGGAGGGGGCACAGCTGGCTCAGGGTGACACAGCTGTCCCCAGTGCCCGGCTCTGGGCAATGCTGTCAGTGCAGCCAGGGAAGGAGCTGCATCTCCCTTCATCCAGTGCCATCAGAAGGACACTTGGAAGTCACCCTGAGATTTCAGTCCAAGCTGGGAGCTCCAATCCAGGATGCAAACCTGTCCTAGATCATCTCTGAGTTATAAAATTGATGGGGAAAGGCAGAGGTGTTGTGACACTGAAAATGCTGTTGGGTTGATGAAATGAGCAATGTGAGTCCTTGGCTACAAATGTGGAGCTGGGCTGTGCTGGATCCATCTGGTCTCAGCAGTACATGGTGATATTTTAGGAGAAGCGTGCGAAAGTGATAACCCTCCACCTGAGAGAGGTTAAAGCCCGGAGAAACTCTGAAGAGGTCAGAATGACAGACCATCTGCCCTCACTCTCCTCTCATCACTTTGCCTCACAGAACTTGCTCTGTTCTCTCTGGAGGCAGTGGAAATGCTGAGGGTTTCTGATATCCAAGAATACAAGCAGTGATATGGGGATGCTTATAAAGAAAATCCCAGGTCTCGTAAACACTAAAACCATGTCTGTGTGTTCCAGAGTAGGGTGTATGGGAAATGGCTTTGATTTTGGTTACAGGTATCTCCTCTAACTCTTCACTGTCCTTTCTGCCTGAACAGGTCCCCATGTGCAGCCACAGCCAATGTCCAACAGCAGCTCCATCAGCCACTTCCTCCTGCTGGCACTGGCAGACACGCGGCAGCTGCAGCTCCTGCACTTCTGCCTCTTCCTGGGCATCTCCCTGGCTGCCCTCCTGGGCAACGGCCTCATCATCAGCGCCGTAGCCTGCGGCCACCACCTGCACACGCCCATGGTCTTCTTCCTGCTCAACCTGGCCCTCAGCAACCTGGGCTCCATCTGCACCACTGTCCCCAAAGCCATGCACAATTCCCTCTGGGACACCAGCACCATCTCCTACACAGGATGTGCTGCACAGCTCTTTGTCTTTCTGTTCTTCATCTCAGCAGAGCTTTCCCTCCTGACCATCATGTGCTACGACCGCTACGTGTCCATCTGCAAACCCCTGCACTACGGGACCCTCCTGGGCAGCAGAGCTTGTGCCCACATGGCAGCAGCTGCCTGGGCCAGTGCCTTTCTCAATGCTCTGCTGCACACGGCCAATACATTTTCCCTGCCCCTGTGCCATGGCAATGCCCTGGGCCAGTTCTTCTGTGAAATCCCCCAGATCCTCAAGCTCTCCTGCTCCAAATCCTATCTCAGGGAACTTGGGCTCATTGGTGTTAGTGCCTGTTTAGCATTTGGTTGTTTTGTGTTCATTGTTTTCTCCTATGTGCAGATCTTCAGGGCCGTGCTGAGGATCCCCTCTGAGCAGGGACGGCACAAAGCCTTTTCCACCTGCCTCCCTCACCTGGCCGTGGTCTCTCTGTTCCTCAGCACTGCAGCATTTTCCTACCTGAAGCCCCCCTCTATGTCCTCCCCATCACTGGATCTGTCAGTGTCAGTTCTGTACTCGGTGGTGCCTCCAGCCCTGAACCCCCTCATCTACAGCCTGAGGAACCAGGAGCTCAAGGCTGCAGTGTGGACACTGATAGACTGGATGCTTTCAGGGACATTAAACTGCTGGCCAATTCTGCCAAATCACTTGTAATAAAATCATCTTTGATACTTCTTGTTGGTTTCATTTTGGAGGTTCTTTTTCTTTGTTTTACTTACTCCATATTGTCCACAAGGAAATGTCATTGTTTGTGCCATTTCTCATTTTGTTTCACTCCACCTTCCCTGTGGCCACAGACTGTGTCAATGAGGGGCTGCACTCTCGGTGGCTTTAAATGAATTCAAGAATATCCCAGCAAAGTTTTCTGCAGAGATGCCCTTTTGTTGCCTTCTCTGGAGCTGCAGCAGCAATGTCTGTGTGCAGAGCTGGGGGCAGATCAGTGCTGGCACAGCAGCTGTGCCCAGCAGCAGCAGCACTTGGTGTTGCCAGTGCTGCTCCCGTGGCCCTGCCCCGCTGCCCTGGTGGCCCTGGTGTTGCTGCAGGGCCTGAGTGCTCTCGGGGCCGGGCACAGTCCTGGGGGTGGCAGTGCCGGGGCTGCAGCAGGGACAGCCCATGGGCACTGCTGGGGCAGCGCTGACGCCTCAGGCCAGGGCCTGGGGGCTCCAGGCTCCTTGCCCAGGCTCTCTCAAGAACACGGCCAGGCCAATGCTCAGCACAGAAAACCCCCGTGAGCAGCCCCAGGCTGGCCGTGGGCAGGCTGGGGGCAAACAGCATGGCTGGTGCTCTGCAAGGGCCCTGGGGGAGACGGGAAGGAGCAGCAGAGCAGGGGCTGATCCCTCCCCAGTGCGCTGGACAGCCCAGGGCAGCGTCCCAGAGCGTCCTCATGGAGCTGCCAACAACATCCCCCCTCTGCAGCCCTGGTCTCTCCCCCAGCTCACACAGGTGCCGCATCCTTGCAGGCACAGCCACGGCAGCGCTGGCTCAGGAGCCCCTGTTTGCATTGTACACAGCAGGCGGGAGCACCCCCATGCTGCTGCGGTGGGGACATGAACCTGAGGGAGCACAAATGCCATCAGCCCCTGGGGCCAGGAAGGGCTGGGGGACGCCAGGGAAACCACTCAGCTTTGTCCTGGCCTCTGCAGTCAGCCAGAAAGTTTGTTCCCATCAGCTGGAAGTTTCCTGTCCCACTGCAGACGCTGTTGCTCCGAGCCAGGGCTGCCTGGCAGCCACCCCCAAACTGCCCTGAGCATTTCCTTGGCTTCTCCTTTGCTTTCTTTACTCGTTCTGCTATAAATTTCTTCCTACTGCCCAGCCCATTTCCCTCCCCTGTAAACAACCCATCCCTGGTTGCCCTTTCCTCTCTGGCCCCACTCCCCATTCCAGTTCCTGACTTGGCACCATGGGAACGGCCCTTGGGGAGCGGGATCATCCCACAAGTGCTGCAGGAATTGTCTGCAGGCTCCTGCAGTGCCTCGTGCTGCTCCCTTGCCAGAGGCAGCCCAGGCCAGGGGGGCACATCTGGGCTGCTGTGTCTGGCTGTGGGGCTGCCTGTTCTGGGCAATGAGGAGGGGCTGCAGAGGCTCTGCAGGACTGACAGGATGGGCTTTGGGGCTGTGAGGAGAAGCTGAGGGACCTGGGCTGCTGGAGCTTCTGAAGAGGAGGCCCAGGGCTCCTCCTGCAACTGCTCCAAGGGTGGTTTCAGAGAATCCCAGAATCAGCAAGGCTGGAAAAGACCTTGGAGATCATCAAGTCCAACCTGTGCCCTGACAGCGCCTTGTCTCCCCTGAGCCTCCTCTTCTCCAGGATAAACAACCCCAGCTCCCTCAGTCACTCCTCACAGGACTTGTGCTCCAGACCCCTCACCAGCCTTGTTGCCCTTCTCTGGACACGCTCCAGCCCCTCCATGTCATTCCTAAATTGGGGGACCCAGAACTGGACACAGCACTCGAGGTGCTGCCCAACCAGTGCTGAGCACAGGGGAAGAATCACTGCCCTGCTCCTGCTGGCCACATCATTCCTGATCCAGGCCAGGAGCCATTGGCCTTCTTGGCCACCTGGGCACACTGCTGGCTCATGTCCAGCCTGCTGTCCATCAGTCCCTGCAGGTCCCTTTCTGCCTGGCTGCTGTCCAGCCACTCTGTCCCCAGCCTGTAGTGCTGCAGGGGTTGATGTGGCCAAAGTGCAGGACCTGGCACTTGGACTTGTTAAACCTCACCTTGTTGGATTTGGTTCCTGGATCCAGCCTGTCCAGGTCCCTCTGCAGAGCCCTCCTGCCCTGCAGCAGATCAACACCCCCAGACAACTTGGTGTCACCACGGTTCCATGAGGCCCCAGAGTGTCCCAATGGTCTCCATGATTCCATGAGGCCTCCCAGTGTCACAATGTCCCTCTGGTGTCACAAAGTCCCTTGGATCCTTGGGCCCTGCAGTGTCACAATGGCACCGTGGTGCCCCAGGGCCCTGCAGTGTCACAATGGATCCTTGGTTCCATGAGGTCTGGCAGTGCAGCAATGCTCTCCTTGGTTCCCGCTGTCTCCCACACCTCCCACTGTCAGGATATAGAAGGACACCTGGCTGATGAAGGGGAGTGGGAGTGGGTACCTACTCGAGGAGGTAATAATAAAAATCCCTCTCAACCCCCTCTCCCAAGCCAGGTGCCATTTCAGATTCGGTATGATCCCCTGGATCTGGAGAGTCAGCCAGATGGTTTAGAAGAAAATTATCTGCCCAGTGAACCTCTCAATTATGATTCATCTGTGAGACAGATCAGCACCTCTAACATCAAAAAGGAAAGAAGGGTAATCGTGGTGGGTGACTCCCTCCTGTGGGGAACAGAGGGCCCCATATGTTGACCAGAGCCACCCCACAGAGAGGTCTGCTGCCTCCCTGGGGCCCGGGTACAGGATATCACTGACACACTGCCTGGGCTGATTCAGCCCTCTGATTATTGCCCACTGCTGATACCCCAGGCTGGCAGTGATGAGATTGAAAAGAGGAGTGTCAGGGCAATTAAAAGGGACTTTAGGGCATTGGGTCAGGTGGTTGATAGGACAGGGGCACAGACAGTCTTTTCCTCAGTCCCTCTGGAGTCTGAGAAAAATGGTGAAAGCAATAGGAGAGCTCACATTATCAACGAGTGGCTCAAGGGTTGTTGTCATCGACAAAATTTGGGATTCTTTAATCATGGGGCAACTTTTATAGCACCTGACCTGCTTGGACCAGATGGGCTCCATCTTTCTGTGAAGGGCAGAAGAATTTTAGCTCATGAACTGTCAAAACTTGTTGAGAGGGCTTTAAACTAGGTCTGAAGGGGAAGGGGATGCAGCTGGGTTGTCTGGAAGCAGGCTCATGGGTGGTAAGCCTGAGTTAGGGGTGAAATCAGCAGCCCAGCTGAGGTGCATGTACACCAATGCACACAGCATGGGTAACAAACAAGAAGAGTTGGAGGCCATGGTGCAGCAGCAGAGCAATGATGTAATTGCCATCACAGAAACAGGGTGGGACGACTCACATGGCTGGAGCGCTGCACTGGATGGCTGCAAGCTCTTCAGGAGAGACAGCAAAGGGAGAAGAGGTGGAGGGGTGGCCCTTTATATTAGGGAGTCTTTTGATTCTACAGTTGTTGAAACTAATGATGATGGAATTGAATGTCTATGGGTAAGACTTAGGGGGAAGGCCAACAAGGCTGACATCCTACTGGGAGTCTGTTATCGTCCAGCCAACCAGGAAGAAGTGGTGTACAGGTTATTTTTCAAGCAGCTAGAGAATGTTTCAGGATCATCAGCCCTTGTTCTTGTAGGTGACTTCAACCTGCTGGACATCTGCTGGGAACTCAATAGAGCTGAAAAGAGGCAGTCCAGGAAATTTTTAGAGTTTGTGGAGGACAATTTTTTGTCATAGCTGCTGAGTGAGCCCACCAGGAGAGGGACTATGTTAGATCTGTTGTTTGTAAATAGAGATGGGCTGGTGGGAGATGTGGTGGGTGGAAGTCACTTGGGGCACAGTGATCATGAAATTATAGAGTTCTCAATATTTTGTGAAGTCAGGAGGAACACTAATGAGACTTTTACATTGGACTTCGGAGGGCAGACTTTGGCCTACTTAGGAGACTTATTCCGAGAATTCCTTGGGGAGCAGCCCCTAAAAACAAGGGACTTCAGGATGGTGGTCATGCTTCAAAACAGAGATCTTGAGGGCACAGGAACAGACTGTTCCTGTGTGCCAAAAGACGATTCGACAAGACAAACATCTAGCCTGGATGGGCAAGGAGGTTTTGAAGGAACTTAGGAATAAAAAGAGGATGTATCATCTATGGAAGGAGGGTCAGGTCTCTCAGGAAGTATTTAAGGGACTTGCTAGGGTATATATAAAAGAAATTAGGGAGGCCAAAGCTCAGTTTGAACTTAAAATGGCAGCTTCAGTTAAGGGTAATAAAAAAAGTTTTACAAATATATCACTGGTTAAAGGAAGGGTAACACCAACCATTGTTATTTATTAGATGTGGAAGGGAATTTAATAACTGCAGATGAGGTGAAGGCAGAGGTGCTTAATGCCATTTTTTGCCTCAGTTTTTAGTGAGAAGACAATTTGCCTTCAGGACAACTGTCCTCCTGGGCTGGTAGATGGTGTCAGGGAGCAGAGTGGGCCACTGTTATCCAAGAGGAGGCAGTCAGAGAACTGCTGCTCTGCTTGGATATTCATAAATCCATGGGACCAGATGGGTTGCACCCCAGGGTGATGAGGGAGCTGGCAGATGAGCTTGCCAAGCCGCTCTCCATCATTTACCAGCATCCCTGGCTCACTGGTGAGGTTCCCGATGACTGGAAGCTGCCCAATGTGACGCCCATTCACAGCAAGTGTGGGAAGGAGGATCCTGGTAATTCCAGGCCAGTCAGCCTGAGCTCAGTACCTGGTAAGGTCATGGAACAGTTCACACTGAGTGCCATCACACAGCACTTCCAGGATGGCCAGGGTGTCAGACCCAGCCAGCAGGGGTTTAGGAGGGCTAGGTCGTGTTTGACCAGCCTGGTCTCCTTCTATGACCAGGTGACCCTCCTGGTGGATGCAGGAAAAGCTGTGGATGTGTCTATTTGGACTCCAGCAAGGCCTTTGACACTGTCTCCCACAGCACACTCCTGGAAAAGCTGCAGCCCACGGCTGGGACAGGAGCACTCTGTGCTGGGTTCAGAACTGGCTGGATGGCCGGCCCAGAGAGTGGTGGTGAGCGGTGCTGCATCCAGCTGGGGACAGTCACCAGTGCTGTCCCTCAGGGCTCTGTGCTGGGCCAGCTCTGTTCAATGTTTTATTGACCACATGGATGAGGGGATTGAGTCCTTCATTAGTAAATCTGCAGATGACACTAAGCTGGGAGCGTGTGTCCATCTATTGGAATGCAGGACGGCTCTGCAGGGACACCTGGAATGGTTGGATGGATGGGCAGAGTCCAATAAGATGAAGTTAAACCAGGCCAAGTGCCCAGTCCTGCATTTTGGCCACAACAACCCCCTGCACTTCTCTAGGCTGGGGACAGCGTGGCTGGACAGTGCCCAGGCAGAAAGGGACCTGGGGGCACTGGTCAACATCGGGCTGGACATGAGCCAGCAGTGTGCCCAGGTGGCCAAGAAGGCCAATGGCTCCTGGCCTGGATCAGGAATGGTGTGGCCAGCAGGAGCAGGGCAGTGATTCTTCCCCTGTACTTGGCACTGGTGTACTTGGCATTCTTCCCCCGTACTGGCAACGTTCCACGAGTGCTGTGTCAAGTTCTGGGCCCTTCCATTTAGGAATGACATGGAGGAGCTGGAGCATGTCCAGAGAAGGGCAACAAGGCTGGTGAGGGGTCTGGAACACAAGTCCTGTGAGGCATGCCTGAGCGTGCTGGGGGTGTTCAGCTAGGAGAAGACTCAGAGGTGACCTTATCACTCTCCACACTCCCTGAAAGGTGGTTGCAGTCAGGTGGGGGTCGGTCTCTCGCTCCTCACAGCAACTGACAGAACCAGAGGACAGTGTCTTAAGCTGCACCAAGGGAAATTTAGGTTGGATATTAGGAATTTTTTTTTTTTATGGAAAGGGTGATAAAGTACTGGAATTGTCTGTCCAGGGAGGTGGTGGAGTCACCGTCATGGGATGTGTTTAAAAAAAGACTGGATGTGTCACTCAGTGCCATGGTTTAGCTGAGGTGGTGTAAGGGCATGGGTTGGACTTGATGACCTTAAAGGTCTCTTCCAACCCAGTAATTCTGTGATTCTGTGATTGTGTGACACCACAGACCATCATATATTTGGCTGTGACATCACTGGTTTATTATGTGACATGACATAGCAGGCTGTGACATCACAGAGCAGGCTGTGACATCATAGAGGAGGTTGTGATGTCACAAAGTCGGCTGTGACATTACAGGCTGGCACTGTGACATCACAGAACAGGCTGTGACGCCACTGAGAAGACTCTGCCATCATAGAAAAGGGCTCTGTGACATCACAGAGCAGCTGTGTGATGTCACAGAGAAGGCTGAGACAATGGAGAGTGGGTTGTGACATCACAGAGCAGACTTTGACATCACAGAGCAGGCTGTGACATCACAGCGAGGCTGCATAACATCACAAAGGTGGCTGTGACATCATAGGGCTGGCTGTGACATCACAGGGTGTCTGTGACATCACAGGCTGGGCTGTGACATCACAGGGCAGATTTTGTGATATCACAGAGCAGACTGGGACCTCAAAGAGCAGGCTGTGACCTCACAGGACACCTGTATGAAATCACAGGTGGCCTGTTGCATCTCAGAGTTGGCTGTGTGACATCACAGGGGTGTGTGTGACATCACAGGGGCTGTGTGAGGTCACTGGGGAGGTCACTCCACCCCAGCCCCCCCTCCCAGTTCCCCCAGAGAAGTCCAACGCTGCTCGTGCACAGCGGGGTCCCCTGTCCCCCCGGGTCCCCCCGCCCCCGGCGCCGCAGCCTCCCCCAGAGGATGTTCCACGAGATCGACCCCAGAGCCTGACACGGGGATGGGAGCTGGGGCTGTGGGGTTGGGACAGGGGGACAGGGACCCCCCGGCAGCGTCCCCGTGTCCCCCAGGGCCAGAGCCTGGGCCAGGGCTCCTTCACCCTGTTACCAACGAGGGCTTGAGAGCGCTGAAAAAATCTCCAGCAAGGGATCAACAAAAACCAGATTTAATATTAAGCGACAGCACGGCAAAGTTCCGTGCCAAGAGTCACTCTGCTCCTGGAGACGTTGTGATGGTTGCTCGCCATGGAAACCTGCCCTGGCCCCTTGCTCAGGGCTGCTGTCACTGCCCAGAGCCAGAGGGGATCCCTTGCTGGGGGCTTGTGCCATGGCCACCTGCCCTGTGCCGCGCTGGCCGGTCAGGCGCCGCGGAACCAGCAGCAAACGCCAGGGCCAGGGCCAAAGGCCAGGTCAGCCAGACAGAAAGGGGCAGTGCTGGGCACTGTTTCCATGGCAGCCCTCACTGGGGTGACACCTGTGTCACCTGTCCTGGCAGTTGCCATGGAAACCCGGCTCACTGGGAATACAAGGGTGGACAAAGGTTTTAGTAGGGCCTGGCACAACGGGACAAAGGGGGGTGGTTTTAAACTAAAGGAAGGGAGGTTCAGATAAGAACAGATAAGGAGGAAATGTTTGATGATGAGGGTGGTGATACACCAGGACAGGTTCCCAGGGAGGTGGTCAGTGCCCCATCCCTGGAAACATTCAAGTCCAGCTGGGACAGGGCTCTGAACAACCTGATCTGGTGAAAGATGTCCCTGCTCATGGCGGGGTTTGGATGAGATGAGCACTGCAGAGCTCTTCCCATCCAAACCATTCCAGGACTGCATGGACAGAAGGGGCTGCTCAGTGCACTCCATCCACTGCCTCGACTCCTCATGGTCTCTGCTGGACCCCACATCCCACAGCCAAACCCAGCCCCTTCTCTGCCTTTCCTCCCCCTGCCCCAGGGGCTGGCACAGCCAGGGGGGCACAGGTGACCTTTGGGCTTTGCAGGGCTCAGGCACAAGGGCCGTGGCAGAGTCAGGGCTGAGGTCACACTCTGTGGGCTGGGGCAGAGCCCAGCCAGAAATGAGCCCTGAGGCAGCAGCTCTGCAGTGCTGGCCACCAGGCCGGCTTGCCAAGGGAGGCTTCTGGCCATGCCCTGCAAGCAGCTGCTGCTGCCAAGGCGCCTTTGGTGCCTCAGGCTCTCCCTGGCACAGCTCCCAGCACGGCACTCTGCCCTTGTGCCCGAGGCCTTCCCTGTGCTGGGGCTGGCCTGGGGCTTTTCCTGCAGCGGGACCTGCCCTGCTCCTGGCACAGTCCACCAAGTCATTCCCTGCATTTCTCCTTTTCAAATCCTTTCGGTCACCTACTCTCAGAGGTCCAGCCTGTTCTGGTGCTTATCATGAACTGACTGTGCTCTTGATTTATACCAGCTCTGGAGATGTAGAATCACCCAAACTGAACACAGAAACAAACTCCCTCTGTCCCATTTTCATGTTCTAGATCACTTTCCAGGTGTCCATGGAGATGTGGGAATGATTATCACACAACTCTCCATTTCTGGCTGCGGGCTCTGGAGATTCCTTCTCTGCATTCAGTCAGGCTTGTATTCCCTAACAAGTCCTGGTTCCACCTCCTGTTTCCCAAGGCTGGAACAGTCACAATGAAAACCTCACCAATGGCACAACTCCCCAGCTCTCCAGGAAGAGAAAGGACAAGCTGTCAAGTTCTCCAAACCTTGGTCCTGCTCTGCTGCAAGAGTCCTGCTGCACACATGGTGTGGAAAGCCAAGAGAAGCTGCAGGTGGTGGCACAACTTGTGACAGGAGCTCAACCTGGTTCTCCAGGAAAGGTTCTTGAGAAGAGCAAACAGGACTGTGGAGAAGATTCCTGGAAAACTGAAACAGCTTTCCAGAAGTGAAATGAAAATTGAAAGAAACAGTCCAAGATGTTTTCCTCTATTTATTTCTCTGCTGCCTTTTTCCATCTTGCACTACTTCTCCATCCCATTAATTCCAAATGCATCTCACCTCTAAGATCAGTGACTTAGCGAGTTCTAGACACTCTAAAGTACCATGAGCCACACAGTTTGCCTTCCAGTATTCACTGGAAAGCAACGCTGGAGCCTTAAGTGCAGGGCCAGGACCAGGGAATCCTTCAGCCAGGAAATGTGCCCCGACAGGGTTTGATCCTCAGCGGGGACAATGCACGGCAGCGACCAAGGAGATACCTCTGCCCCCGTGCAGGAGTCCAGACTCTGGGTCTGGGCTGAACACGGCAAAGTTCCCGTGTTTGGACAGGCTCAGGGGCTGCCCCCGGGGAGCGGGGGGCTGGGCGTGGGGGTGAGCGGGCAACGGACAAACGGACACGGGGACAAACGGCCCCGGAGCTTCAGTTGCAGCAGCAGCAGCAGCGGCGGCAGCAGCAGCAGGAGCGGCAGCAGTGATTTTGTCGACTTCCGATTCTTACTCCTCTCCCTCTCCTTCTCCCGCTTTCCCGCTCCTTCTCCCGCTGTCCCGCACCGTCTCCCGCTCTCCCTTTCCCGCTGTCCCCTCCTCTCCCAGTCTCTCTCTCTCCCCATTCCCGGCCGGGCCATGCCCCCGGCCCGCCCCCGGCTCCGGGCGGGGCTGCCCCATCCCCGCCCCCGGCCGTCCCGCCGGGGTCTCGCCTCCGCCCGGCTCTGGCCGTGCTGGCGGTGGCGCTTCTGGGCGGGCATCGGTGCCTGCGCCTGGGGCGGCATCGCCTCGCTCTGGCTCCGCCTGGCCCGAGCCTGGCCCCGGCCCCGGCTCCTCCCGGGCCCCGCGGAGGACACACGCGGCGCGGCCGCTGCCGCCGCCTCCGCTGCGGCTTCCCCGGCCCGAGCTCCGCCGCTCGGCAGCGCGGCCGCCGCCCCCGAGCCGCCGCTGTCCCGTTGCCGGGAGCGAACGCCTGGGGAGGGCCGGCCCGGGGCGGTCGGGGGGCGCTCGGGGGCCGCTCCTGGCCCCGGGCCGAGCGCTGACAGCCGCGTCCCGCCCGCAGGGAAGGCGCAGCAGGGCCTCCAGGAGCGGTACCGGCTGGGTTCGCTGCTGGGCAGCGGCGGCTTCGGCAGCGTCTTCGCGGCCACGCGGCTCTCGGACGGCGCCCCGGTGAGCGGCGGGGCCGGCGGCGGGCGGAGGAGGAGGAGGAGGAGGGAGAGGAGGGAGAGGAGGTGGGATAGAAGGAAAAGGAGAAGGGAGAGGGGGAGAGGGGGGAGGAGGAGGAGGAGGAGGAGGAGGAGGATGGGGCTGGAGCTGGGGCTGGGGCTGAGGCTGGGCATGGCGGGCGGCGAGCTCAGCCCGCTGCTGCTCTTGGCTTGCAGGTGGCCATCAAAAGGGTGCCAAGGAACCGCGTCCGGCACTGGGGCGAGCTGGTGAGTGAGCGGGGCCAGCGGCAGAAGCCGGGCCGTGCCGGGCGGGGATGAGCCGAGGCCCGGCAGGGTGGGAGCCACCAGGACGCCTCGAGGGAGAGCGGGCGTGGGGCCAGCGCAGGGCACAGAGCATCCCGTGCTGGGTGAGGGGTTCCTGACCCCTGGCACGGCATCAGCCCCACTGACGGCATCGTGCTCCTCCCGCAGCCCAACTGCACCAGCGCACCCCTGGAGATCGTGCTGCTGGAGAAGGTGTCCACTGGCTTCCCCGGTGTCATCCAGCTGCTGGAGTGGCTTTAGCTCCCCAACGACATCTTGATCGTGCTGGAACGCCCAGAGCACTCTCAGGACTTGCACAATTTCATTCGGGCACGGGGGTACCTGTCCGAGGAGGTGGCGCGGGATCTGTTCCGCCAGGTGCTGGAGGCCGTGCAGCACTGCACCAGCTGTGGGGTCCTGCACAGGGACATCAAACCAGGGAACATCCTGGTTGACCTGGCCACCAGGCAGGCCAAATTGATTGACTTTGGCTGTGGCACCTACCTGCAAGACACAGCCTACACTCGCTTTGCAGGTGAGCCCATGCAGGGGTGTGCTCTCGGTCCTGGCATCTCATGGCCCAACATCTCACAGCCCAAGCTGGCTGTGGCAGCGGGGATTCTCCCTTTTGCTGCCCTTCATGGCTCTGAGATTTCAGCTGAGTTGCATTTGAGCAGGGCTGGGTGGGGAGCCAGCTTCCAGCCCTGCTGGCAGCCTTTGCCCACCTCTCTGGGCAGGACTGAGGCTGGGGCTGGGGCAGCCAGCCTGACAAAAACACGGGTGGGTGGGGGTAGCAGAGAGGGGGGCCGTAACCTGTGTCCCAGCCGGTTTGGTGTGCAGGTGAGAAAGGGCTTGGACTGCTCCACTCACCTGGTTTGTTTTGGATTCATGATGTTTTTGGGCAGTGCTGGCAGGGAGGATGAAGGCATGGTTTTCCCAAGCACTGGGTGGGTTTTTCCTCCTCATGGTCGGGCCTTGCCAGGACTTCTGCTGCCCTCTTCCAACCCCAGTGGCTTCTTTTCCAACCCCGAGTCTGTACACAAGTCCCAGGTGCTGGCGAGAGGGCAGCGGGTCACCCCGTGTGCCACTGGGGCAGCCCCCACACGCCCAGGGATGCTGGGGCCAGGCTCTGGGAGCAGCAGCATCCCCCTGATGAACCCCATCTGTATTCCACAGGAACACGGTCATACAGGCCCCCAGAATGGACCCACTTTCGATTTTACTACGGCAAGCCAGCTACCATCTGGTCCCTGGGCATCCTGCTGCACCAGATGGTCTGCGGGGAGCACCCTTTCAGGAGGAGCCAGAACATCAGCTGGGACCATCAGCTCTCGCTGCCACAACGGCTCTCTCAAGGTGGATCCTCATCTCTGGCCACGGGGGCAATGCCAGTGCTGGGAGACAGCAGCAGCTCGTGAGCATCCTGCTCTGGCAGCTGCTGAGGAGGTGGCACATGTCCTGCTCTCCTGCTCTCCTCCAAAACAGGGAATTGATGGGGAAGTTTAGGCCCAGCTCTGAGCACATCCAGCATGGCCTGGGCACGGGAATAGTGGGGCAAAGCCAAAAGGAGCCTTCTCCAGCTGACTGGCGGGTTCTGGTTTCTCTGCCCAGAGTGTCAAGATCTGATCAGGCGGTGTTTATCCATGCTGCACTCGGACAGGCCCTCGTTAGAAGAGCTGTTATGTGATCCCTGGCTGCAGGATATTGATCGGCCCTAGAAGAAGGGAGAGAGCCACAGGCACACTTTGATGCAAGGCCCTGGTAAGTTGCAGCTCCACACATGCCTTGGCAATCAGAAGCAAAGGAACCCAGACATTTTGTCCTGCCTGTGTCACTGCCCAGGGGTCATCAGATGGGAACACGCAGCCCTTGTGCTGGAGCTGAGCTGCTCTGCCCAGCACTGGTGGCTGCCATCTGAGCTGATTTTGCTTGTCCTGGTTCCCTGACAGCTGGGGCCCTGGGCAGAACCCTGACAGCCTGGGCTCACCCCCAGGGAAGGAGAAGGAGCCCCTGGAGAAGCTGTACCAGGTGGGGCTGCTGCTGCTGGGGACAGCAAGGATGACATCAAGGATGACAACCTCTTCCTCCACCTGGTCACTGGCAGCTGAGGATGATGGACTTCGATTCTGGCACCTTCTCCAAAGCCAGGCTCCACAGGGAATTAGCAGGTGAGTCCACACGCAGGGGGATGCTCCCAGATTTGGGCTTTGCACAGCCTGGCCAGGAAACAAAGGTTCCCCCTTTGCTGGGGCGGATGCAGCTGATCCTTCAGTCGGCTGCCAGGCTGCTTTTGTCAGGGCTGGGGGGATGGGCTGGGGTGGTGATGAAATGGGAGTGGGCTCCTGGCCCTGCCAACAGCCCCCAGCACCCACCGTGCCCCGGGCTGGGGCTGGGGCAGCCAGCCCAACACAAACAAACCCCCGTGGTGGGAGCAGAGGTGGGACTCCAGAACCTGTGCAGGGGCTGCTTTGCTCTGCAGGCAAGGAAGGGCTTGGGCTGCTCCACTGCCCCTGTTTGCTTTGGGATCACCGTTATTTTGGGGGGCAGTGCAGGGGGGAAGGGAGAAAGCCTGGGCTTCCCTCACCTGTGGGTGGGTTTTTCCCTGGCATGCAGGGGTTGGACCTTCCTCAAGTCCCTGACAGTAATATGATTTTTGACCTTTTTTCTTGTTCCCCTTTTTGTCTGTAATCTATTTTCAATAATTTGTTGTGTGTTTTTCTAGAGGAAGCATTCTAGCTGGGGTCCAGTCTGGATGGGGAAGTGCTTTGGAGCAGCTGTGGCATGGATGGGCCGTGCCCTTGGAGAAGGCTGAGGACATGGTTTGGGACCAGCTTTTCTTCCAGCGGGGGATGGCGTCAGGTGGGTCCCGTCTGCTTGGCATGGTGGGATCAGAGCTTTGGGGAGATGGCAGCGAGCACAGGAGCATCCTGCTCTGGGCAGCTGCTGAGGGCTGGATGTGCCGTGGCTGGCTGCAGGCTGGGCACATGTCCTGCCCTCCTGCTCTGCTCCCAAAGGCAGCAGGGATGGGCAGCTCTGGGCACAGCTCTGGGCACGGCCAGCATGGCCTGGGCACCGCGGGCGGCTGGGACAAGGGGACAGGAGCCTTCAGCTGACGGGCGCTTTCTGGTTTCTCTCCTTGCAGCCGGGCTCTGCGGGTGCTGAGGCTGCTCTGGGCTCTGCCAGGGCTCTGCTGGAGCTCAGCACCGGGCCGCAATCAGCCAAAGAAGAAATGGGGTGACCTGCAGCACAGACCTGCTGGAGCATTTCAGCAACACAGCTCAAGTGTGCAGAGTGTACACCTCCCAGGGAAAACATGACACCACCCCAAAATAAACTTGTTCAATAGCTTCTGAAATGAAATCAATCTGGGATGACCCCAAATGACATTTTGCAGCTTGCTCAAGCTGTATCTCAGCCCTTCTCTGAACTGTTCTCTCCCCCACCTGCCTTGTACTTCCCAACTGCTCCCTCTTTTCCCCCGGTGCATTCCCAGCCCATGGCAGTCTCCATCACACTGTTGCCTTCCTTGGTGCCCCTCACCACGAGGAAGGCTGAGCCCCAGGCTTAGGGACTCATCCTGTCACGGGCTGAGGAGCAGCAATGTCTCAGAGGTCCAGTGGGATTTTAGTGTCATTCAGAGCTGCTCTCCAGCCCTCAGCTCTCCTCACTGCTGAGTTCCCACTCCCTTGTCCTCGTCCTTGTAGCAGGATGAGCTCTGTGAATCCCCTTGAGCCTCCCCACTCTTCCCAGCCCACGCACCCACCTCAGTTAGGCTGAAGCTGCAGCTTCTCTGTCTCCTCTGGCACACCAGTCCAGTCCCCTGTGCGGGGAGCCCCAGCCCCAGAGCACAGCACTCAGCAGTGCAGTCTGGGCTGGAGCAGCTGCCCTGCAGCCCTGGCTTGGCTGTTTGTGGCAAGAGAATGCTCCCTGTTTGCAGCTGTCCCTGCAGGATGGCCCCAGGGCAGAGCCCAGCCAGGCTCCCACTGCAGCCCCTGAAGCTTGGGGCAGACATTGGTCCCAGAGCTGAGGTTCACAGGGAGCACCCAGAGCTGTGGCTTGCAGTCAGTGTTGGCAAATGTTGTGTTCTCATCTCCTTCAGCCTGTGGGGAAATCAACCTGTGCTGCCAGGCCTGTGTGTGCCAGGCCTGTGTGTGCCAGGGGCTCTTGGATGTCTCTGTACCCATGGACAGAAGGCTCTGTGTGTGCCAGGGGCTCTTGGATGTCTCTGTACCCATGGACAGAAGGCTCTGTGTGTGCCAGGGGCTCTTGGATGTCTCTGTACCCATGGACAGAAGGCTCTGTGTGTGCCAGGGGCTCTTGGATGTCTCTGTACCCATGGACAGAAGGCTCTGTGTGTGCCAGGGGCTCTTGGATGTCTCTGTATCCATGGACAGAAGGCTCTGTGTGTGCCAGGGGCTCTTGGATGTCTCTGTACCCATGGACAGAAGGCTCTGTGTGTGCCAGGGGCTCTTGGATGTCTCTGTACCCATGGACAGAAGGCTCTGTGTGTGCCAGGGGCTCTTGGATGTCTCTGTACCCATGGACAGAAGGCCCTGTCTCTGCCAGGGTTTCCATAATGTCTCTGTGCCCATAGGTATGGAATAGCATGGACACTGAAAGTGTCAGTCCTGTTGCTTGCACGCTCCTTCCTTTGTATACAAGACACATCCATGCACACCCCCATGTACAGATACATTAAAATGTCAGGGAGGGACAGAGATTTCCCACAGAGCTCTAACTTGGGCATAACTCACCTTTTAGCCGGTGGCCAGGGGATTTTTTTTCCCCAGCTCTGTGTGAGAAGGTGTCCAGGAGCTGAAGGAGCAGCATTTAGAAGCAATTTCAGGATTTCTAGGCAGGAAGTGGAGCTGACAACCATCCACGTAACTCGCCGTATTCATCAGGATGTGCTGCTGGTTCTTTGGGAATATGGCCCAATGGAGACACGAGCCTTGGAAAAATCCCAGCTCTCTGTGGGTTTGTGCAAAGGTGGAGCAGCAGAAACACTTTGTGTCTGCTTTGGGGACACAAGGCCCAAGGAGCTGCGGTGGCAGAGGGTGACCTGGGCTGGTGGCAGGTGAAGTCCTGGTTCATGACATCCCAGAGTGGCACAGGACAAAGCTCCAAGCCCTCCCAACCCCACTGATGAAGTCTTTGTGATGCTGCACATCCTATAGGAAAAGCTGCTGTCACACAATGCACTGGGATTTGTAAGTTTCATTTTCAATACTTTAGGTCCAGGTTTCAAATTGCAATTTTTTTTGGCCTCAAGACACAGTCGTGCACAATCCATCTCTCATCCTCCTATTGCTTCAACTCCAATTAAAAAAAAAAAATCTTAATATTGGAAACAAAACCCAGTCTTTAAAAAAAGGATGCTGAGGTCAGTCCGTAAGATGGATCCAGGCATGAGAACATGCACAAAGCAAATGAGTTCTCCTTTTAAAAAGACCAGTTACCTCTTAATCCAAAGTTACAGAATATTTTCACTACAAATTTTTTTCTTGTTTTTCATATTTTTCTCATTTTTCTTTTCCTTTTTCTTTAAGAAGATAACACATCCTGAAAAAGAGATGTTCAGCAAAATGAGAAACATTTCTCATAAACAATGAAAATATTTACTCCTCTGTTTGCTTTTCTCTGGATATCCCGATGTAAAAAATCTAGCAGATATGAGCAGAGGTGTCAAGTGTTTGCTTTGGACTAAGCTGGAGTTCAGCACTGCTGACATCCTGCTCCAGCCAAGAGTTGCAGAATTCTTTTGCACATCTCGAGCCATGTGTTTGCAGGCACAGCACCTGCAGAGCTGACACACCAGTGCACGTGAATAACTCTGTTACTCCCTCACAGAATTTGGGCTCTGCCCCAGAACGAGGTGCTCCAGCCCTTGGCTCCTGGTTCCCGTGGGGAGCAGCTCCCTTCCCTCTGGCTGAGCTGCTCAGGCAGAGCCCGGCAGCTCCTGGCCCTGCAGGGCTGAGGCTTTTCCCCGTGGCTGGGCACAGACGGATGGAGCAGCACTGCTGAACACAGGGGCACACAGAGGGACCAGCAGCAGCTGCCTTTGGCCACCTGAGGCTCCAAGGCCCAAACTCTGAGCAGACAGGGCTGGAAGAGACTCGCAGGCTCCCTGCTGGCTCTGCTGCCCCACTTGTGCCCACCTGGGAGCCCCCAGGGCCAGCAGGGACTTGAGATGGCAGCCCTGGGCTCCTGGAGCTTGTGCAAGGAACGGAGCTGGGGACTCCCTGTCCATGGGGAGCTTCCAGATGGAAAAGGCTGCTGTGCCCAGGCAGCTCCAAGGGCAGAGAAAGGAGGGTCTCGACCCCTGGATCCGTGCCAGTCCCACAGTCCTGGGCAGCAGCCACCGAGCCCTGGGGGAGCAGAGGGCACAGCAAGAGGGACAAAAGCAGGCAAGGTCAGAGACTGGAGAGAGCCAGACCCGGCAGCAGGAACAGCTGCTCCATTGCACTCTTGGAGAAAGCTCTTGGCTGGTTCAAAGCGCTGAAAGGCGTGCAGGGCAGAGAGGAGGCCACACCAAACACTGCTCCTGTTTCCACAGCCTCCCCTCTCCGTGTCCCAGAAGGAATTGGATGGACTGTGTTCTTCTCCCCGAGTCGTCCGGTTCAGCACGAGCAGCTGAGCACCAGGAGCTGAAGGAGCTGAAGCCTCAGGCCACAAGAGCTGGGCCTGAGGAGACTTTGTGAGCAAATGAATGCTGCTAACATGGACCTGGCTGAATGCAGCAGATGGAATCATGGAATTGTTATGTGTATTTTAGATAATTCGTGCTTGTGAGGAATAGATGTATGAAATACGTTATATTGGTAAGAAATATTCTGTAAATTTTTTTAAGCCCCCCACCAAGGACGGGTAGGTTGCTTCACAGTATTTCAAACCCGCAGCTGGCAGCAGGGAGAAAAGGACCTAATTTGCAAACGAATGGATGTGGCCGGCTCGGAGATGGGTGCTTTTCTGCACTGGTGGGTTCCTTTGTCTCCCTGGTGCTACACTGCAGCTCCTGGCATGTAGATGTTAGCAAAAAGGATTCTCTTTGAGGAAAGATCTAATACTCAGATCCTTTGGCATTCATCATTTTTCAAGTGTCTTATGTTACATTTTACATATTTGTCGTGGTTTGACATGGAAATGAATTTTTTCAGGAAGTTGGGTCAAACCAATCAGTGGTCAGGTTTGGATATTGGCACACTATTTTGAATTCTTCTGATGAAAAGCACCTACTTGGCTGCAGGCTCTTTACTGCCAAGCTCTCAGCAGGGTGGCTGGCTGGAGGTTTGCTTTGTCCCTCATCAGCTTCAAGGAGAAACAATCTCACCACCACAGTGACTGCTCAATGTCCCAGTGCAGAATTTTTAAAACACCGGGCTTCTGTTCCCCTCCTATTCTCCAGCATTAGCCAAGGTATTTCAGAATGTTTGTACCGATTTGCTGAATCCCTCTGGACATTTAGAAAGTAAAACATTACTGAACTGCTTTGCTGGCTGCTTTTGTTTTATTGGTAGCTGCACATTTGAACTGGTAAAACGGTTTGCTGTTGCTATTCCAAAATTTGTTCACTAACCTACCATGCTATTCTATATGCTAATCTTTTTGTTTCTCTCTTCATTCTCTTTCCCTCACGCATCTCCATTCTCGTCTTTTTCTCATTTTATGAGCCAATTCCCTTTCTCTAATTCCCTTTTTCTGTGTCAAATCCCATATATGCCAAAGTGTCCGAGATTTTACTCTGCAAGTTGTTGTATGTAATAAACTTCTGTATATCTTATCCAGCTGAACACAATGGCACCACTTACACGCCCTAAGTGACATGTACATGTTTGGAACGCCCAACGAGAAACACACTGTAAGTAGATGAGAGTGAGATAACCAGAACCATCAGGGAGATACATCTGAATACCGAACTCCAGGAGCACGATCGATCGGACGGGTTCTGTTCAACTTGCCACAGTGAAGGAACTCCACATGAATAGGTGCAGCCCAGAAAAGAAGAAAGCGACTTTGCCTCAGGCAAGAAAAACCATACATAAATCACTTGGACAGAACAGTCGGGGTGAACATAGGGGACCCTATGCTGTAGTGGTCAAACCTGTGTCTCACCCATCGCCGATCCCGGGCTCGGCACTGACCTTTTTCTGATAGTGGCTTTTCGTTGTTATTCTCTAAATTTATATTTGGACAATTTAATAAATTTTCTTTAATTAATAAATTAGAGCATTCATTTATAACGATCTTGAATCCATCTATAACATACTAAAAATCCTAAAGCTTAAATTTCTTACCCATGTGACATACTAAACTCCTCTCTACAATTTCTACAATCTATTTCACACTTTTGTGGTTTCTAGTTTACCTTGAGGCTTTGGAAGTTTTCTCCATGAATGAGGGTCAAAGTCAGTGCTCCCCTGGGGGTCAGGACACCCCAGAGCAGACAGAGAAATACTCCCGGTGTCCTGGGTTTCCACAACATCCCTTCCTCCTTTATTCATTATACACAATTCACAAAGTTCTATTGTGACATTTGGGTCTTGGCCAGTCCTTTTCTGTAGGGTATTCAGTGTCACAGTGAGCAGCCAAAGGTGACATATTAGCATTGTCAGCCTTATTTCACATTATCAATGTTATAAACGCCAATCACTTGGTTTTCAACATTTTAAAAGTTTAATAATAATAAAATGGTTATAAAAATAGTAATACAATTAGAGTAATGAAAATTTAGAGTTAGGACAATTACAAGACAATAAAAAGCAAAGAATTACAGACGTCCGGATGCTCTCGGGCACTTAAGCCCAATAAGCATGCCTTGTGAACAAAGGAATAATCTTTAAAAGCAATAGCCTGTTGCATATTCATATATCTCATACATGATGCATAAATTCCTTGCAAATTAAGAACTTTTCTGGTTTTTGTCAACTTCTTCCCCTTAATCCTGGTGGTTCCATAAAGACAGAGAGAAGGTGGAAGAATGTTTGTCTTTTCCGATAAGGAGGCAGTAATTCTTTATGGGCCCCCATCATTGTCATCTCTGTGTGAAGAGTTTCTTCATTATCTCATCTCTTGCTTGAGTTAGTAAAAAAACCCCCACATACATAGGCTCTATTTTAACTACAAAACTACATATACCATACTATTAAAATGTTAATACAGCACTTCTAATCAATATGACATAATACATATAGTATTCAATTTAATATTTGCAAAAAGCCAATCATAAAATATGCATTTTTCACAATCAAATTTAATTCTATCTGAAAAAAAAATGTATAATCATGTTCTATTTTTATATAACTGTTATTAATGATGATAATAATAATATTATTTTTCACTTGCACAAATGAACCGGAGCTCAAGTTTTAACCTTCCTCTGTCCCTCCATGTGGGAGCATTCCAAAAGCAATTCTTCCTTCTGTTGGTGCTGTTTCCAATGTGCCATTTACAAACTTCACCCACATATTCCCAAACCCACATTTCTTTTCCTTCTTCCACATGCAATTTTTGGATGCATTTGAAGACATCCAGGGGTTCAGCCTCTTTTAACAGAGTGCCCCACTGCTCACAGGGTGCTCTGACCTCAGCCCACTCCAGAGCCAGGGAACTCCAGGGAAGGGCTTCCCATCTGGGAATTTCTGATGGGACTGATTCCTCACATTTACATTTAAAAAGTGACATTTTGTTGTGATCTGGCCAGACTGTGCCAGTTTTGTCTCACCAGTGGGCAGGGTCAGCACCAAAGACACAGACACCAACTGAAGGACTCAGTGTCATTGACTGTAGCTCAAAGCAGCAAAGAATCACAAAAGGAGCAGCTCAGCAATGCACCCAGCCAGCAGCACCAAAGATTGCAGCAGTGATTAAGAAAGATCCAGCAGCAGTTACCCTCAGGCTTTACCATGCCCCAGATCCACACAGCAGCTGGGGAAGCTGTCACAGCCAGGGGCTGCAGAGCCACTCCTGGACACTGGGAATTCCTGCAGGTGCCTCCAGCCACAGGTGAGGCTCCAGCCTCGCTGGGAGAGGGCCCAGCTCTGACAGCGCTGAATGAACAAACTGACAGCGCTGCTGGTGCGGGAACATCTGGTTTCATCCTCCTCCTGGGTTCCTCCCAAAGCCTGGCCAGGGCCCAAGAGGAACCAAGGGAGGTGACTTTGACCATTCAGCCCCAGACAAGGCCAGATGTCAGATTTCATGGCCTTGTCTGCCTTCTAAACACAGAAAGGTCAATCCATGTTTCACTAATGAGTGGATACATCTATCACAGTGCTAATGACCATGCATATTTCATTAGTGAGCAGATACAAAGATAACCTTTGGTTGGAAGGTTCATCCAGAGGCCACCTTTGGCTCAGGGCCTCACTCAGGGCTGTTGTCCAGGCCTTGGCACTTCAGGGACGTGGTTTAGTGCTGGGCTCGACACTGCTGGGTGACCGGCTGGACTGGATGAGCTCAGAGGTCTTTCCCAACAGAAAGGATTCTGTGTTTCCATGATTCCATCTGCTGCATTCAGCCAGGTCCATGTTAGCAGCATTCATTTGCTCACAAAGTCTCCTCAGGCCCAGCTCTTGTGGCCTGAGGCTTCAGCTCCTTCAGCTCCTGGTGCTCAGCTGCTCGTGCTGAACCGGACGACTCGGGGAGAAGAACACAGTCCATCCAATTCCTTCTGGGACACGGAGAGGGGAGGCTGTGGAAACAGGAGCAGTGTTTGGTGTGGCCTCCTCTCTGCCCTGCACGCCTTTCAGCGCTTTGAACCAGCCAAGAGCTTTCTCCAAGAGTGCAATGGAGCAGCTGTTCCTGCTGCCGGGTCTGGCTCTCTCCAGTCTCTGACCTTGCCTGCTTTTGTCCCTCTTGCTGTGCCCTCTGCTCCCCCAGGGCTCGGTGGCTGCTGCCCAGGACTGTGGGACTGGCACGGATCCAGGGGTCGAGACCCTCCTTTCTCTGCCCTTGGAGCTGCCTGGGCACAGCAGCCTTTTC
Source organism: Anomalospiza imberbis (assembly GCF_031753505.1). Classification (NCBI taxonomy): domain Eukaryota; kingdom Metazoa; phylum Chordata; class Aves; order Passeriformes; family Viduidae; genus Anomalospiza; species Anomalospiza imberbis. The sequence goes on along the minus strand of NC_089713.1, from coordinate 932,428 downwards.
CATCTGGAAGCTCCCCATGGACAGGGAGTCCCCAGCTCCGTTCCTTGCACAAGCTCCAGGAGCCCAGGGCTGCCATCTCAAGTCCCTGCTGGCCCTGGGGGCTCCCAGGTGGGCACAAGTGGGGCAGCAGAGCCAGCAGGGAGCCTGCGAGTCTCTTCCAGCCCTGTCTGCTCAGAGTTTGGGCCTTGGAGCCTCAGGTGGCCAAAGGCAGCTGCTGCTGGTCCCTCTGTGTGCCCGTGTCCAGCAGTGCTGCTCCATCCGTCTGTGCCCAGCCACGGGGAAAAGCTTCAGCCCTGCAGGGCCAGGAGCTGCCGGGCTCTGCCTGAGCAGCTCAGCCAGAGGGAAGGGAGCTGCTCCCCACGGGAACCAGGAGCCAAGGGCTGGAGCACCTCGTTCTGGGGCAGAGCCCAAATTCTGTGAGGGAGTAACAGAGTTATTCACGTGCACTGGTGTGTCAGCACTGCAGGTGCTGTGCCTGCAAACACATGGCTCGAGGTGTGCAAAAGAATTCTGCAACTCTTGGCTGGACCAGGATGTCAGCAGTGCTGAACTCCAGCTTAGTCCAAAGCAAACACTTGACACCTCTGCTCACATCTGCTAGATTTTTTACATCAGGGTATCCAGAGAAAAGCAAACAGAGGAGTAAATATTTTCATTATTTATCAGAAACATATCTCATTTTGCTGAACATTTCTTTTTCCGGACGTGTTATCTTCTTAAAAAGAAAAAGAAAAAAGAAAAAAACCTGAGAAAAATATGAAAGAGAAAAAAAAGAAACAAATGTGTAGTGAAATCTTCTTGAACTTTGGATTAAGAGATAACTGATCTTTTTAAAAGGAGAACTCATTTAATTTGTGCATGTTCTCATGCCTGGATCCATCTTATGGACTGACCTCAGCATCCATTTTAAAGACTTTGGGTTTTGTTTCCAATATTAAGATTTTTTTTTTTTAATTGGAGTTGAAGCAATAGGAGGATGAGAGATGAATTGTGCACGACTGTGTCTTGAGAACAAAAATATTGCAGTTTGAAACTTTGACCTAAAGTATTGAAAATGAAACTTACAAATCCCAGTGCATTGTGTGACAGCAGCTTTTCCTATAGGATGTGCAGCATCACAAAGACTTCATCAGTGGGGTTGGGAGGGCTTGGAGCTTTGTCCTGTGCCACTCTGGGATGTCATGAACCAGGACTTCACCTGCCACCAGCCCAGGTCACCCTCTGCCACCGCAGCTCCTTGGGCCTTGTGTCCCCAAAGCAGACACAAAGTGTTTCTGCTGCTCCCCCTTTGCACAAACCCACAGAGCGCTGGGATTTTTCCAAGGCTCGTGTCTCCATTGGGCCATATTCCCAAAGAACCAGCAGCACATCCTGATGAATACGGCGAGTTACGTGGATGGTTGTCAGCTCCACTTCCTGCCTAGAAATCCTGAAACTGCTTCTAAATGCTGCTCCTTCAGCTCCTGGACACCTTCTCACACAGAGCTGGGAAAAAAAAATCCCCTGGCCACCGGCTAAAAGGTGAGTTATGCCCGAGTTAGAGCCCTGGGGGAAATCTCTGTCCCTCCCTGACGTTTTAATGTATATGTACATGGGGGTGTGCATGGATGCGTTTTGTATACAAAGGAAGGAGCGTGCAAGCAACAGGACTGACACTTTCAGGGCCCATGCTATTCCATACCTATGGGCACAGAGACATTATGGAAACCCTGGCACAGACAGAGCCTTCTGTCCATGGATACAGAGACATCCAAGAGCCCCTGGCACACACAGAGCCTTCTGTCCATGGATACAGAGACATCCAAGAGCCCCTGGCACACACAGAGCCTTCTGTCCATGGGTACAGAGACATCCAAGAGCCCCTGGCACACACAGAGCCTTCTGTCCATGGGTACAGAGACATCCAAGAGCCCCTGGCACACACAGAGCCTTCTGTCCATGGGTACAGAGACATCCAAGAGCCCCTGGCACACACAGGCCTGGCACACACAGGCCTTGCAGCACAGGTTGCTTTCCCCACAGGCTGCAGGAGATGAGAACACAACATTTGCCAACACTGACTGCAAGCCACAGCTCTGGGTGCTCCCCGTGAACCTCAGCTCTGGAACCACTGCCTGCCCCAAGCTCCAGAGACTGCAGTGGGAGCCTGGCTGGGCTCTGCCCTGGGGCCATCCTGCAGGGACAGCTGCAAACAGGGAGCATTCTCTTGCCACAAACAGCCAAGCCAGGGCTGCAGGGCAGCTGCTCCAGCCCGGACTGCACTGCTGAGTGCTGTGCTCTGGGGCTGGGGCTCCCCGCACAGGGGACTGGACTGGTGTGCCAGAGGAGACAGAGAAGCTGCAGCTTCAGCCTGAGGTGGGTGCGTGGGCTGGGAAGAGTGGGGAGGCTCAAGGGGATTCACAGAGCTCATCCTGCTGCAAGGACGAGGAAAAGGGAGTGGGAACTCAGCAGTGAGGAGAGCTGAGGGCTGGAGAGCAGCTCTGAATGACACTAAAATCCCACTGCACCTCTGAGACATTGCTGCTCCTCAGCCCGTGACAGGATGAGTCCCTAAGCCTGGGGCTCGGCCTTCCTCGTGGTGAGGGGCACCAAGGAAGGCAACAGTGTGATGGAGACTGCCATGGGCTGGGAACTCACTGGGGGAAAAGAGGGAGCAGTTGGGAAGTACAAGGCAGGTGGGGGAGAGAACAGTTCAGAGAAGGGCTGAGATACAGCTTGAGCAAGCTGCAAAATGTCATTTGGGGTCATCCCAGATTGATTTCATTTCAGAAGCTATTGAACAAGTTTATTTTGGGGTGGTGTCATGTTTTCCCTGGGAGGTGTACACTCTGCACACTTGAGCTGTGTTGCTGAAATGCTCCAGCAGGTCTGTGCTGCAGGTCACCCCATTTCTTCTTTGGCTGATTGCGGCCCGGTGCTGAGCTCCAGCAGAGCCCTGGCAGAGCCCAGAGCAGCCTCAGCACCCGCAGAGTCCAGCTGCAAGGAGAGAAACCAGAAAGCGCCCGTCAGCTGAAGGCTCCTGTCCCCTTGTCCCAGCCGCCCGCGGTGCCCAGGCCATGCTGGCCGTGCCCAGAGCTGTGCCCAGAGCTGCCCATCCCTGCTGCCTGTGGGAGCAGAGCAGGAGGGCAGGACATGCACCCAGCCTGCAGCCATCCACGGCACATCCAGCCCTCAGCAGCTGCCCAGAGCAGGATGCTCCTGTGCTCGCTGCCATCTCCCCAAAGCTCTGATCCCACCATGCCAAGCAGACGGGACCCACCTGACGCCATCCCCCGCTGGAAGAAAAGCTGGTCCCAAACGATGTCCTCATCCTTCTCCAAGGGCACGGCCCATCCACACCACAGCTGCTCCCAAGCACTTCCCCATCCAGACTGGACCCCACCTGGAACACTTCCTCTAGAAAAACACACAACAACATTTTGAAAATAGATTACAGACAAAAAGGGGAACAAGAAAAAAGGTCAAAAATCATATTACTGTCAGGGACTTGAGGAAGGTCCAACCCCTGCATGCCAGGGAAAAACCCACCCACAGGTAAGGGAAGCCCAGGCTTTCTCCCTTCCCCCCTGCACTGCCCCCCAAAATAACGGTGATCCCAAAGCAAACAGGGGCAGTGGAGCAGCCCAAGCCCTTCCTTGCCTGCAGAGCAAAGCAGCCCCTGCACAGGTTCTGGAGTCCCACCTCTGCTCCCACCATGGGGGTTTGTTTGTGTCGGGCTGGCTGCCCCAGCCCCAGCCCCAGCCCGGGGCACGGTGGGTGCTGGGGGCTGTTGGCAGGGCCAGGAGCCCACTCCCATTTCATCACCACCCCAGCCCATCCCTCCAGCCCTGCCAAAAGCAGCCTGGCAGCCGACTGAAGGATCAGCTGCATCCGCCCCAGCAAAGGGGGAACCTTTGGTTCCTGGCCAGACTGTGCAATGCCCAAATCTGGGAGCATCCCCCTGCGTGTGGACTCACCTGCAAATTCCCTGTGGAGCCTGGCTTTGGAGAAGGTGCCAGAATCGAAGTCCATCATCCTCAGCTGCCGGTGACCAGGTGGAGGAAGAGGTTGTCATCCTTGATGTCGTCCTCGCTGTCCCCAGCAGCAGCAGCCCCACCTGGTACAGCTTCTCCAGGGGCTCCTTCTCCTTCCCTGGGGGTGAGCCCAGGCTGTCAGGGTTCTGCCCAGGGCCCAGAGCTGTCAGGGAACCAGGACAAGCAAAATCAGCTCAGATGGCGGCCACCAGTGCTGGGCAGAGCAGCTCAGCTCCAGCACAAGGGCTGCGTGTTCCCATCTGATGACCCCTGGGCAGTGACACAGGCAGGACAAAATGTCTGGGTTCCTTTGCTTCTGATTGCCAAGGCATGTGTGGAGCTGCAACTTACCAGGGCCTTGCATCAAAGTGTGCCTGTGGCTCTCTCCCTTCTTCTAGGGCAGATGAATATCCTGCAGCCAGGGATCACATAACAGCTCTTCTAACGAGGGCCTGTCCGAGTGCAGCATGGATAAACACCGCCTGATCAGATCTTGGCACTCTGGGCAGAGAAACCAGAACCCGCCGGTCAGTTAGAGAAGGCTCCTGTTGGCTTTGCCCCACTATTCCCGTGCCCAGGCCATGCTGGATGTGCTCAGAGCTGGGCCTAAACTTCCCCATCAATTCCCTGTTTTGGAGGAGAGCAGGAGAGCAGGACATGTGCCACCTCCTCAGCAGCTGCCAGAGCAGGATGCTCACGAGCTGCTGCTGTCTCCCAGCACTGCCATTGCCGCCGTGGCCAGAGATGAGGATCCACCTTGAGAGAGCCGTTGTGGCAGCGAGAGCTGATGGTCCCAGCTGATGTTCTGGCTCCTCCTGAAAGGGTGCTCCCCGCAGACCATTTGGTGCAGCAGGATGCCCAGGGACCAGATGGTAGCTGGCTTGCCGTAGTAAAATCGAAAGTGGGTCCATTCTGGGGGCCTGTATGACCGTGTTCCTGTGGAATACAGATGGGGTTCATCAGGGGGATGCTGCTGCTCCCAGAGCCTGGCCCCAGCATCCCTGGGCGTGTGGGGGCTGCCCCAGTGGCACACGGGGTGACTGCTGCCCTCTCGCCAGCACCTGGGACTTGTGTACAGACTTGGGGTAGGAAAAGAAGCCACTGGGGTTGGAAGAGGGCAGCAGAAATCCTGGCAAGGCCCAACCATGAGGAGAAAAACCCACCCAGTGCTTGGGAAAACCATGCCTTCATCCTCCCTGCCTGCACTGCCCAAAAACATCATGAATCCAAAACAAACCAGGTGAGTGGAGCAGTCCAAGCCCTTTCGCACCTGCACACCAAACCGGCTGGGACACAGCTTACGGCCCCCCTCTCTGCTACCCCCACCCACCTGTGTTTTTGTTGGGCTGGCTGCCCCAGCCCCAGCCTCAGTCCTGGGCAGAGTGGTGGGCAAAGGCTGCCAGCAGGGCTGGAAGCTGGCTCCCCACCCAGCCCTGCTCAAATGCAACTCAGCTGAAATCTCAGTGCCATGAAGGCCAGCAAAAGGGAGAATCCCCGCTGCCACAGCCAGCTTGGGCTGTGAGATGTTGGGCCATGAGATGCCAGGACCGAGAGCACACCCCTGCATGGGCTCACCTGCAAAGCGAGTGTAGGCTGTGTCTTGCAGGTAGGTGCCACAGCCAAAGTCAATCAATTTGGCCTGCCCAGTGGCCAGGTCAACCAGGATGTTCCCTGGTTTGATTTCCCTGTGCAGGACCCCGCAGCTGGTGCAGTGCTGCACGGCCTCCAGCACCTGGCGGAACAGATCCCGCGCCACCTCCTCGGACAGGAACCCCCGTGCCCGAATGAAATGGTGCAGGTCCTGAGAGCACTCTGGGCGTTCCAGCACGATCAAGATGTCGTTGGGGAGCTCAAGCCACTCCAGCAGCTGGACGACACCGGGGAAGCCAGTGGAGACCTTCTCCAGGAGCACGATCTCCAGGGGTGCGCTGGTGCCGTCGGGCTGCGGGAGGAGCACGATGCCATCAGTGGGGCTGATGCCATGCCGGGGGTCAGGAACCCCTCACCCAGCCCGGGATGCTCTTCGCCCTGTGCTGGCCCCACGCCCGCTCTCCCTCGAGGTGTCCTGGTGGCTGCCACCCTGCCGGGCCTCGGCTCATCCCCGCCGGCACGGCCCGGCTTCTGCCGCTGGCCCCGCTCACTCACCAGCTCGCCCCAGTGCCGGACGCGGTTCCTTGGCACCCTTTTGATGGCCACCTGCAAGCCAAGAGCAGCAGCAGGCTGAGCTCACCACCCACCCTGCGCAGCCCCAGCTCCATCGCCATCCTCCTCCCCCTCCTCTCCCTCCTCCTCCTCCTCCTCCTCCTCCGCCCGCCGCCGGCCCCGCCGCTCACCGGGGCGCCGTCCGAGCGCCGCGTGGCCGCGAAGACGCTGCCGAAGCCGCCGCTGCCCAGCAGCGAACCCAGCCGGTACCGCTCCTGCAGGGCCTCCTGCGCCTTCCCTGCGGGCGGGACGCGGCTGTCAGCGCTCGGCCCGGGGCCAGGAGCGGCCCCCGAGCGCCCCCCGACCGCCCCGGGCCGGCCCTCCCCAGGCGTTCGCTCCCGGCAACGGGACAGCGGCGGCTCGGGGGCGGCGGCCGCGCTGCCGAGCGGCGGAGCTCGGGCCGGGGAAGCCGCAGCGGAGGCGGCGGCAGCGGCCGCGCCGCGTGTGTCCTCCGCGGGGCCCGGGAGGAGCCGGGGCCGGGGCCAGGCTCGGGCCAGGCGGAGCCAGAGCGAGGCGATGCCGCCCCAGCCCCAGGCACCGATGCCCGCCCAGAAGCGCCACCGCCAGCACGGCCAGAGCCGGGCGGAGGCGAGACCCCGGCGGGACGGCCGGGGGCGGGGATGGGGCAGCCCCGCCCGGAGCCGGGGGCGGGCCGGGGGCATGGCCCGGCCGGGAATGGGGAGAGAGAGAGACTGGGAGAGGAGGGGACAGCGGGAAAGGGAGAGCGGGAGACGGTACGGGACAGCGAGGGAAAGAGAGGAGAATCAAGAGGGAGTCTCTGCTTTGGCTGCTGCTGCTGCTGCTGCCGCCGCTGCTGCCGCCGCTGCTGCTGCTGCTGCAACTGAAGCTCCGGGGCCGTTTGTCCCCGTGTCCGTTTGTCCGTTGCCCGCTCACCCCCACGCCCAGCCCCCCGCTCCCCGGGGGCAGCCCCTGAGCCTGTCCAAACACGGGAACTTTGCCGTGTTCAGCCCAGACCCAGAGTCTGGACTCCTGCACGGGGGCAGAGGTATCTCCTTGGTCGCTGCCGTGCATTGTCCCCGCTGAGGATCAAACCCTGTCGGGGCACATTTCCTGGCTGAAGGATTCCCTGGTCCTGGCCCTGCACTTAAGGCTCCAGCGTTGCTTTCCAGTGAATACTGGAAGGCAAACTGTGTGGCTCATGGTACTTTAGAGTGTCTAGAACTCGCTAAGTCACTGATCTTAGAGGTGAGATGCATTTGGAATTAATGGGATGGAGAAGTAGTGCAAGATGGAAAAAGGCAGCAGAGAAATAAATAGAGGAAAACATCTTGGACTGTTTCTTTCAATTTTCATTTCACTTCTGGAAAGCTGTTTCAGTTTTCCAGGAATCTTCTCCACAGTCCTGTTTGCTCTTCTCAAGAACCTTTCCTGGAGAACCAGGTTGAGCTCCTGTCACAAGATGTGCCACCACCTGCAGCTTCTCTTGGCTTTCCACACCATGTGTGCAGCAGGACTCTTGCAGCCAAGCAGGACCAAGGTTTGGAGAACTTGACAGCTTGTCCTTTCTTTTCCTGGTGAGCTGGGGAGTTGTGCCATTGGTGAGGTTTTCATTGTGACTGTTCCAGCCTTGGGAAACAGGAGGTGGAACCAGGACTTGTTAGGGAATACAAGCCTGACTGAATGCAGAGAAGGAATCTCCAGAGCCTGCAGCCAGAAATGGAGAGTTGTGTGATAATCATTCCCACATCTCCATGGACACCTGGAAAGTGATCTAGAACATGAAAATGGGACAGAGGGAGTTTGTTTCTGTGTTCAGTTTGGGTGATTCTACATCTCCAGTGCTGGTATAAATCAAGAGCACAGTCAGTTCATGATAAGCACCAGAACAGGCTGGACCTCTGAGAGTAGGTGATGGAAAGAATTTGAAAAGGAGAAATGCAGGGAATGACTTGGTGGACTTTGTCTGGAAGAAGGGTATTTTTTTATTATTATTTCTAGTCCATTGCTTCTGCTTTTGTCCTTCTTACAAGGCCATTTGCATCCCAGATTCCTCATGAAATGAGATCCCTGAGCTTCTGGAAGTGCCTGAAAGATGCCCTGTTCTTGCAGGGACACTCAGGCTGAAACAGGAAGCAATTTTGAAGCAATTGTATTAAACAAAAACCAGTTCTTAAGCAGAGATTGATGTCACTGCCCCCGACCAACCACCATGGGCAAATCTCTGGCTCAGCCTGGAGCAGTGACCTTGAGGGGGTGTCCCCACTGCAGGGAGGAATCTCCACAGCCCCCAAGAAGGGAAATGCCAGGAGACGCTGCCATTAAAATTTGGATGGGGCTTTTCTAGTCTGAAGTGCTGCCCTGTCAGTCAGATGTGCCCAGGCTGGGCCAGCTCAGCAGCTCTGCAGGAGCTCTCAGTGGTGTCACTTGGTTGTTCCTTTCTCTGGGGATTTTTCCAGCCCTGCCACAGCTTCAGCTCCCTCTGAGGATGTGGAACTTTGGGATGGAGGAGTCAGGCTGGTTTCAGCATTATTCACCCCAACAGCAGCGTGACCCCCCTCCTTCATTTCCCACTGGGGCTTTGCAAACAGGGCCTTGCAGGAGTGGTTTGAGCCCATTGCACGCAGAGCCTCCTGCTCCAGCAGGAACTGCCTTTCCTGTGCCAGGAGCAGGGCAGGTCCCGCTGCAGGAAAAGCCCCAGGCCAGCCCCAGCACAGGGAAGGCCTCGGGCACAAGGGCAGAATGCCGTGCTGGGAGCTGTGCCAGGGAGAGCCTGAGGCACCAAAGGCGCCTTGGCAGCAGCAGCTGCTTGCAGGGCATGGCCAGAAGCCTCCCTTGGCAAGCCGGCCTGGTGGCCAGCACTGCAGAGCTGCTGCCTCAGGGCTCATTTCTGGCTGGGCTCTGCCCCAGCCCACAGAGTGTGACCTCAGCCCTGCCTCTGCCACGGCCCTTGTGCCTGAGCCCTGCAAAGCCCAAAGGTCACCTGTGCCCCCCTGGCTGTGCCAGCCCCTGGGGAAGGGGGAGGAAAGGCAGAGAAGGGGCTGGGTTTGGCTGTGGGATGTGGGGTCCAGCAGAGACCATGAGGAGTCGAGGCAGTGGATGGAGTGCACTGAGCAGCCCCTTCTGCCCCTGCAGTCCTGGAATGGTTTGGATGGGAAGAGCTCTGCAGTGCTCATCTCATCCAAACCCCGCCATGAGCAGGGACATCTTTCACCAGATCAGGTTGTTCAGAGCCCTGTCCCAGCTGGACTTGAATGTTTCCAGGGACGGGGCACTGACCACCTCCCTGGGAACCTGTCCTGGTGTATCACCAATGTCATCATCAAACATTTCCTCCTTATCTGTTCTTATCTGAACCTCCCTTCCTTTAGTTTAAAACCACCCCCCTTTGTCCCGTTGTGACAGGCCCTACTAAAACCTTTGTCCACCCTTGTATTTCCAATGAGCCGGGTTTCCATGGCAACTGCCAGGACAGGTGACCCAGGTGTCACCCCCAGTGAGGGCTGCCATGGAAACAGTGCCCAGCACTGCCCCTTTCTGTCTGGCTGACCTGGCCTTTGGCCCTGGCCCTGGCGTTTGCTGCTGGTTCCGCGGCGCCTGACCGGCCAGCGCGGCACAGGGCAGGTGGCCATGGCACAAGCCCCCAGCAAGGGATCCCCTCTGGCTCTGGGCAGTGACACCAGCCCTGAGCAAGGGGCCAGGGCAGGTTTCCATGGCACCAACCATCACAACGGCTCCAGGAGCAGAGTGACTCTTGCCAAGGAACTTTGTGGTGCCGTCACTTAATATTAAATCTGGTCTTTGCTGATCCCTTGCTGGGGATTTTTTCAGCGCTCTCAAGCCCTCGTTGGTAACAAGGTGAAGGAGCCCTGGCCCAGGCTCTGGCCCTGGGGGACACGGGGACGCTGCCGGTGGGTTCCTGTCCCCCTGTCCCACCCCCAACAGCCCCGGCCCCCGTCCCCGTGTCAGGCTCTGGGGTCGATCTCGTGGAACATCCTCTGGGGGAGGCTGCGGCGCGGGGGGCGGGAGGACCTGGGGTTACAGGGGACCCCGCAGTGCACGAGCAGCGTTGGACTTCTCTGGGGGAACTGGGAGGGGGGGCTGGGGTGGAGTGACCTCCCCAGTGACCTCACACAGCCCCTGTGACGTCACACAGCCCCTGTGATGTCACACAGCTCCTGTGATGTCACACAGCCCCCTCTGAGATGTAACAGGCCACCTGTGAATTCATACAGGTGTTCTGTGATGTCACAGCCTGCTCTTTGAGGTCCCAGTCTGCTCTGTGATATCAGAAAATCTGCCCTGTGAGGTCACAGCCCAGCCTGTGATGTCACAGACACCCTGTGATGTCACAGCCATCTCTATGATGTCACAGCCACCTTTGTGATGTTATGCAGTCTCGTTGTCATGTCACAGCCTGCTCTGTGATTTCACAGTCAGCTCTGTGATGTCACAACCCACTCTCTATTGTCTCACCTTCTCTGTGACATCACACAGCTGCTCTGTGATGTCACTGAGCCCTTTTCTATGATGGCAGAGTCTTCTCAGTGGCTTCACAGCCTGTTCTGTGATGTCACACTGCCAGCCTGTAATGTCACAGCCGACTTTGTGACATCACAACCTCCTCTGTGATGTCACATCCTGCTATGTGATGTCACATAATAAACCAGTGATGTCACAGCCAACTGTATGATGTCACAACCTGGTCTGTGATGTCACACAACCACAGAATTACAGAATTGCTGGGTTGGAAGAGACCTTTAAGGTCATCAAGTGCAACCCATGCCCTAACACCACCTCAGCTAAACCATGGCACTGAGTGCCACATCCAGTCTTTTTTTAAACACATCCCACAATGGTAACTCCGCCACCTCCCTGGACAGACAATTCCAGTACTCTATCACCCTTTCCATAAATAACTTTTTTCCTAATATCCAACCTAAATTTCCCTTGGTGCAGCTTAAGACCCTGTCCTCTGGTCCTGTCAGTTGCTGTGAGGAGAGAGACCGACCCCCACCTGACTGCAACCACCTTTCAGGGTGTGCGGAGAGTGATAAGGTCACCTCTGAGACTTCTCCAGGATAAACAACTCCAGCTCCCTTAGTCATTCCTCACAGGACTTGTGTTCCAGACCCCTTATAACAGATAAGAGAAGTCTCTTTGTTCATCATTAAACAGGAACTCAGGCAAAGGAAGAGGTTTTTTGTGAATAACAGGAAACCCGAGGATATGCTGACTCCTTAGTTTGATGGTACAACGAGGGTCGGGAGGTGTGTAACCATCTATGGAAAGATTGTTACAGGGTCATAAACCCCCAGCGAGGAAGAGGAGGAGAGCCTTCAACCAGACGACCACCAGAGAGCAGGCGGTGACCCCCATAGCAACTGGAGGCACACGCACAGAGTACTCCCGGAAAAGCCACAAACGCGGAAGAAGGTGGAGAATAAAGGACCGTGGGAAAAGGGAAGCGGTGTGAGCCTTGGCGGAGCACTGACTCCCCGGCTGCACCCAGCGCTGTTTGCTTGTCATTGCTTGCTGTAATCAATAAAATTCTTTTTATCAATCCCTAAAGGATCAGACAAATTATTTACTTTAACTTATAACACGCGTTCCCTGCTCTTGCTGCTGCCCCATCTTCAAAGCCTCTCCCTCAGGCTCTTCCTCCTGTGCAGAGCAGCTCTCCTGGACAGGGACGGCAGATGGCACAGCTGGGAAGCAAAGGGAGCACTGAGTCAGTATGGGGACGTTTTCCTTGGCAGCAGCTGCACTTCCTTCAGGGAAGGGAAGATCTCACAGCCTCCCCAGGAGGGTTAGAAAGAAAAAGCAGCCGAGCGGGCCAGGCTGTGGTGAGCGCAGCCGCGGCGGGACTGTCCCGCAGCCCCGGCAGCCCGGCACGGCCGGCACAGCTCCCGGGCCCTGCCGGCACAGCTGCCTTGCCCAAGGACAGCCCCTGTGCCGGCCGGGGCAGCTGCGCTGAGCAGCCCCAGCACGGGCAGGGCCCGCTGCTGCCCCGCCGGGCAGTGCCCACGGCCACAGCCCACGCCACCCTCAGCCCCACCCTGCCTCCCCGGCCCTGTGGCCTCACCCGGGCTCTCTCCAGCGTGGCAGCAGCAGGTCCCCGTTCCCTGCTCTTGCTGCTGGCCTTCAGCTTCTCCCTGCTGGCTCCCGTCAGTCTCCGGCTGTCCTCGAGGTCTCCACTGCAGCTGTGGCAAAAGCGGAGGCTCTGCAACTGGTTCCAAGGCCTGGCAGAGCTGCAGTCCCGGAGCCCTCTGTGCTCCCTGCCGGCCCCCTCCATCCCCTCAGCCCCGCCATGCTCTCGGCAAAGCCCCAGCCCCCTTCAGTTTCTTCAGCCCCTCACAGTCCTCTCAGCCCCTCAGTCCCTTCTGACCCATCCCGTCCCCCTAGACCCGCCACCCCTCGGCCTGTGCCACTTCCCTGTCACCTCAGTGCCACCATCGCCCTCGGCTGCCCCACAGCCCTCAGCCCCAGCAGCACCTCAGGGTCACCGTCCCTTCAGCGTCACCGCCCCCTCAGCCCCCTCAGTCTCACCGTCCTTCAGCAGCTCCTCAGGGGACAGTGCCTGGGGCCACCGGCAGCTCCCACCGCTCCAGGGACACCCGGGGCTGGAACTGCTGCTCCGCCCGGCCCGGCCGCCAGCTCGGACCCAGCACAGGGAGAGGGGACACAGGGGGCACGGAGGAAAAGCAAGAGGTGAGGGAGGAAGCAGAGCAGGGGAAGAGGTTAAAAAGAGGCCTACGCCTATACAGATGTATAAAAAGAGGCCTACACCTATATGCATGTGTAAATGTAACTACGGACATCTACAACTATAACTGCACATCTAAAAATGTAAATATATACACCTAAAACTAAAAATAAATTAACTAGACAAATCTCTATGTAGATAGATAAATATAACTACATAAACCTATAAAGACAACCTCATATATCAATAAATAGAACTATACACATCTAGAAATATAACTAGAGACAGAGGAATTCTACCTGCCCAATGGTCACAGGCTCTCCCTCTGTCTCTTCCTGGCACACAGGGCAGCCCTCCTGGACAAGTTGATCACATGGGATCTGGGAAGCAAAGGGAACACTGAGACAATACTGGCCCTTGTTCAAGCGCCCCTTGAGCACCAATTGTCCTTCTATCAGGGACATTAAAAGATGGCCTGAAAGGCAGACTCTCACTTGGCAATTTGAAGCCTGCTCTATAAAGAACAGGGATCCTTCCAAGTTTTCAAAACGGAACTGTGTAAAGTATTTAAGTATTCTAATAAAGTCTCAGCACCCACAGTGCAAATGGCACCCACGAGAGCTTGAAACACAGACAGTCCCAGTGACACAGAGACCACAGTCCTCACTGAAATGGCTGAAGGCTGCTGGGGGCTGAGGTATGAACCAGACTGAGACACCCAGCTTGGTGGCACAACTCCCACAAGGTCAGGTTTATTCCCTGCTCTCTTGCCACAGCAGAGGACTCAGTGCCCAAGCCTCTGGCGAAGCGTGGAGGGCAGGGCTCGGGCAGGTTGTGCATGTGCCTTTGAACTAAAGGCACCAGGAAGCACCAACCCTGCAGACAAGAACTCAACTCTTCTCGTCTCCCTTCCTGCCAGAGGCAGGCTCAGAGCAGCCGTCTCACACCTCTCTAAACCAACGGGGGCTCTGTCCTTACCAGGCTCCTCGGGCTCTGGGGAACTGTTCTCGCAGCTCTCGGTGCCAGATGAAGTTTCCTCTGCTGCAGCCCCGTTCACAGGCTCCCCTCCTGAAGACTCAGGGGCAACATTCATATTGCCCTTGAAAGAACAATAGAAAAAAAGAAAACTAAAGATCATTCAGTATTTTGCTGGAATCACATCAAGGATACGGTTACTCTCCTTCTCCATGTAACAGCGTTCAAAAGCTTTCAGCCCAGCCTCTTCCATTGCCCTCCAATGGGTTACCTGAGCAAAGGGAGACCTTTCAGGCAGGGATCTCCTGATCTCCCGGATCATTTGCTCGATGGCAAAGCCAAGATCCACTGGTGGCAACTGCTCTTCACCAGGTGCATTCCAGGCTGAGCTGGAGGCCGTCGATGCTGCACAACCTGCACTGCCAGGTGGAGCGCTGGGGGCTGAAGTGCCCGAGGTGGCTGCAAGAATCCAAAGACATTGGTCACACTCCACAACGTGGCTCTGGGACACAGATCTCTGTTGCTGCCTTGGATCAACCATCACAGGAAGCAGGCAGGAAAACCAGGCAGAGAATCTTTTGCCTTTCTAGGTGCCCCTTCTAAATAAGCTTGAGAATTTTGGGCCGAGAATGACAGAGCCTTGTGGAAAAATACTCCAAGCAGTCACTTTTCATGACCTTTTGGAGAAAAGCAAGGCTACAACTCTTTTCCTACCTCGCGGGTCGTGGGCTGGGGGCTGCTGCTCCCTGTGGAGCTGCTGGAAGCTGCAGGGCTGGATCCTGAGCACCTCCCGGTCGATGGGAGGCAGCTGCCCCCCGTAGAGCTGCTGGAAGCGGCTGCGAGGCCCCTCCCGCCCGAGCGGCAGCAGCGGCTCCCCGTAGAAACCGAAGAAGCCGCAGGGCGGGATGCGCAGCAGCTCCCGCTCGGCGGGCGGCGGCCGCTCCCCATAGAGCTCCTGGAAGCGGCTCGGCCCCTCCCGCCGGGCCGGCACCGGCCGGTCCCTGTGCAGCAGGTGGAAGCCGCAGGGCGGGCGCCGGGCGAGCAGCGGCCGCTGCCCGGGGGGCGGCTGGAAGCGGCCAGGCCGGGGGCTGCGCAGCTCCCGCCCGTCCGGCAGCGTCCGCTCCCTGTGCAGCAGGAGGAAGCCGCTGGGCGGGCGCCCGGGCGGCAGCGGCGGCCGCTCCCTGGAGAGCGGCTTGAAGCGGCTGCGCCCGTCCCGCCCGTGCGGCAGCGGCCGCGCCCCGGGGAGCTGCTGGGAGCCGCGGGGCGGGCGCCTGCGGCCCTCCCGCCCCGCCGCCGGCCGCTGCCTGTTGGCCGCGCTCCGGCGCCTGATGCGGAGCAGGAGGTCGGGGCGGTCGCGGCGAAAGCAGGGGTTGCTGTAGTGGAGCCAAGCCCCGGCATCGCCCGGCGCAGCTGAGCCAACCCGGCCCGGCACCCTGCGGAAGCCGTAGCGGTAGAGCTGGCGCACGAAGCTGCGGAACTGCGTGGCCCTGAAGGTGTGCGGGGCCGGGCCCCGGGCGTCGCCCGGGCTGAGCAGCTCCCGCTCGAAGAGGGAGCGGTGGATGAGCAGCCCCCGGGCCCGGCTGTCCCAGCGCACGGAGCGGACGCGGGGGCTGTTCGCCAGGCGCCACAGCTTGGCGGGGAAGGCGCTGGCTCTGAGCCCGGCGGGCAGCGGCAGTTCCGCCATGGCGCCGCTCGCCGGCTGTCGCCACAGCGGCCCCGGCGCAACGGCCGCGTGGGGATACCATAGGGACAGAGCCAACGCGGGGATTTGGAGCCTGGGGGTGCTGGCACCAAAGTCCTGCTCTTGAGAGGGGTGCAGGGACACAGGGGCTGTCAGAGGACAATGAGAGACAGGGGACATGAGGCCATAATGGGCCAAGCAAGATCCTGCCCAGCGTGGCAGCAAAGACATTTCCTCCCCGTGGCCTTGGCACTCCAGGGCACCCCAAAAAGGGCCGAGGAGTCCTGTGTGTAACCAGGAGGGATGACTGACATCACTGTGGGTCCCGGCATTCCCCAGTCCCTTGCTGGCCGTTCAGTGCACACTGGGGCCGCTGGGCATGTGTGGAACATGGGGATGGGGTGCACAAAATTAAAGGGGGACCCCAAAGTGGAAGGAGTGGAAGCCAAAATCGCTGGGTGGAGACCCCCAAAACGGAGGTGTGAGATCCCAAAATGGAGGGAGGAACCCACAAAATTGGGGCAACGCCCCAAAAACCCACATGAAGCTGTTCTCTCCCTTCATTGTTTACCAACAAGAGTTCCATCTACCAACTCTAATTTCAGCAAATAATTCCAAGTGTTTTAGCTGAAACTCATTCTGAGCAAACTTTGTAGAAGTGATCACAGAATCACAGAATGTTCTGTGTTGGAAGGGATCCACCGAGTCCAATTCTGAAGGGAATGGCTTGCTGGCAGGGTCAGCACCAAAGACACCCACCCCAGCTTAAGGAAGAAGTGTCATTGACTGTAGGGCAAAGCAGCACAGAAGTACAAAAGGATAAGCTAAGCAATGCACCTGATTATTACTAGAAAAGATTGCCTGTAGGGATTCAGAAAGATACATCACCAGTTACCCTCACACTTGACCGTTGTCCTGACACACACGTCAGCTGGGGATGCCCTGTCACACCAAGGGATTGGAGAAGCACTCCCAGTAACTGGGAATTCCTATGTGGTTCGCCCACCCTCAGGCGAGGCCGCCAACTTTGCGCCAAGTGAGAGGGCCCAGATTTTATACTGTTGAATAAACAAGCTACCACAACTTCTAGTGTGGGAACATCTGGTTTCATCCTCCTCTTGGCCAGGGCTCAGGGAGGAACTAAGGGAGTTTGCTTTGAGCCTACACCTTCAAACAAAGCCAGATAGAGATGTGATAAATTAATATGATTTGTGCCAATAATTGTAACTATATCGATATTTTAGAAAATATTTGTTAAAAAGTAATAGGGGAAAGTGATATGTAATTAGCATCACAAAACAGCTGTTTGCAGATGCTCATAAGATCCAGGATGGAGTACAGAGATATTTTCGCACAAACGGCCTTGGGAAGGACAAAGCTGGGAAAAACTCCAAGAGTAGAATTGACATTGAGACAAATGAAAGTCCAGGCATCTTCTTCTTAGGTAAGAATGGCCTTGAAGACAATTAAGCTGCCCATATGGCCCTGGGCGCAAGGCTGGTGCCCCCCAGGACATGGGTGCCATCCACGGTGGGGCACAAGGGGAAGGCTGAGGAAGCAGAGCGCAGAGACTGTGTGGGGGAAATAACAATTTTTTTTTTTTCTAAAAATAAGGAGTTGAAGAGCCTTGCTAGTTCTACTGCAGGTGGGGCCTCTTGCAGGGGTGGGGAGAGTTTGAGGCCTTTCTCTTTAGGGACTGCCGGGGCCACCCAGGCAAGCAGTGCCTGCCTTGGGTGGGACCAGAGGGTCTGAGGCTGGTGCTCTGGACAGATGGATCAGAGGGACCTGCCTCATCCTGGGGCTGGTCCTGCTCTGGGGACACCGGCACAACTGGGGGATGGCTTTGACCCCTGCTGGGCGTGGCCTCCGTTGTGGCAGCTTCCTCTTCTTCCTCTGTGGGCACTTGAGGGCTGCTGGGTAGAGTCCAAGAGCTGGGTCTGGGGCTGTAAGGACTGGAGGAGTTGGGGTTGTTTGGGCTGGAGAAGCTGGGGGAACTGTGGCTGTTGGGTCTGGAGAGGCTGGGGGAGCTGGAGAAGATGGAACTGGAGCTGCTGGAGCAGCTGCTGGCTGCTGGGCTGTCATCCTCATCTGTGGCAGCGTGGGAGTGCAGCAGACTCTGGGCCCCTGAGCTGCAGTGTCTCACAGTGATGTCGATGGTGCCCTGGACCAGTGGCACTGTGTGTTCCTCCAGGAAGCCCTGCAGACTCTGGATCATGTCCTCCTGGTCTGGCCCACACACACAGAGAACATACAGGATGGCACTCTGTGCTCCTTGCCATCCACCACTGCTCCCTTTGGATGGCCTCCATCCTCTGGTTCAGCCAAGTCCGCACAGGGTCCAGAAGTTCCCGTCGTTGACGGAAAAGTCCTGCCCAGACCTTGGGCAGGACACCGCCGACAGCTCTGGCTGGTGTCTCCTGAGGAGAAGAGGGATGGGCCGGCACAGGGCCATGGGGGTTGTTCTCGTCCTGGCCGCCGGGAGCTCGCTCTGATGAGCTCGTGGCTGCTGGCAGCTGCGCAGGGGCTGTGATGACAATCTCTAGAGAGTCACCGGCATCATCAGAAAACCTGACAGTCTCTATTGCTCCTCTGCACAGTGGGCATGATGGATTTGTCTGTGCCCACCGCAGGATGCAGCTCCGGCAGAACTGGTGGCCACAGGGCAGAGTAGAAGCCACGTCATCCCAGGTGTCCTGGCAGATGGCACAGTTGCCATCTGTCTCTGTGGCCATATTTGGCTGCTGCAGCATGTTGGGGAGGGCTGAGGATCAGGAGCTGCTCTCTGTTGCCGGTGTCACACCCTGCATGAGAGGGGAGGAAGGAGAAGGACACCCTCCCACCTCCCTAAAGCCCTGTCACCTGCCCACGTCTTACCAGGGGACGTTTCCTGTCAGTGCTGCAGGTACGCTCTGCCCCAGCCAGGCAGGGCTGGGGAAACCCTGCTGGTTGCTCTGGGACTGGCACTGGGACCTGCCAAGAACAGGCACCACTCAGCACCAGAGAAACCTGGCTTGACCCTCCACACCTCGCAGTCAGGCTCGGTAGGAGTTCAGGCCAGAGCCAGACTGGCACCGGCTCTGCCCACGTCTGTATTTAAGCAGCGAGGGGGGACATGTCACAATCCTGCGCTCGGTGATGTCACCCTCCATCAGGAGGCCATGTCCACACCAGTGCATGTTGATAGGAGAAAGAAGAAAACTTCTGCACTTCCATATTGCTCTGCCTTGGCCACCTGTGTCATGTGTCCATGGCCGTGTCTCATCCCTGCTCCTGACACCTTGCCAAGGTTTTCTGTGAGGAGCGGAGTGGTGGGAGCTGCCAGCATGAACGACCTGTGGCTCGATGATGTCTCCTCCTGTCACTGCCTTTCTGTGGCATTGCTGGGATTTGGAGAACCTGGCTGCTGGTGGCCAGCCCGGGGTGAGAGTGTCCCCCCCCGTGGGACAGGGTTGTGTCCCTGCTTCAGGGAGAAGCAGGAAGGAATGTTTTGCTCCAGCCCCATCCACTCCTGCTGGCACTTGCCCACAGTGCCGGGTCCCTCTCCACTTGCCAAGTTTCTGTGTTTCTGGAGTTCAGTGCCTTTGTGCTCCTTTCTAGAGCCTCAGGATGGACCTGGAGTTGCTGTCCCAGCAGAGTGGGGTACAAGGGCCAGAGGAACCCTGTCATGACTCTGGAGAGCCCAGGACCCATCACCGCGTGGGCCATGCTGTGCCATCATCCCTTCCTGCCTCTGGCTGTTGTCATCCCTGAGAGTCATCAGCCCAAGCAGTTCTTTCTTCACTTGGAACTAACTGCTCCTGGTTTGAGGCTTGGCTGCTGTGAGGCAAGGATGCTGTGTGCAACCACCATGTGGCTCTGCCTCAGGGTGCAGAGATCTCTCTTCAAACCTGTGCAGATGGAGGATGTCCATTGCCATACTTTGGTGCTTAACAATACACATGGAAAAAGACGGAAGTTTGTTCATCAGGACTTCTTTGTGTTGTTATGGGGAGGGTGTTTCTCCTTGCTTGAGAAAGTGCCTCTTAAAATATGCAGTTATATTCCATTTCATTTGGAATTGGACTTTTAACGGTCTAAATGTGCAGGCAGCAGCTGGAATTTCAGAGTACCAAAATATTCCCTTTTTCCTGGGGTAACTAATGCACCCCAGGAGGTGCATTTCATGCTTTAAGAGGAGTCTTGGCCAAGGTGCTGGTTTGATCTTGAGTTCCTTGCGCATCTGTGGCCCAGAATATCCCCCCATTAATTTGCTACCATGATCCCATTTAATTTTTTGTCTTTCCTGTCCCGTGGGCCCTGAAATGATGAAATGACAGAAAGGGTGGGGATGGAAGGGACCTTTAGAGATCACCTAGTCCAAGCCCCCCGCTATGCTCGGGGCCACTCTTCACTAGCCCTCGCTCCTCAGACCCTCATCCAACCTGACCCTGAACACTCCCAATGAGGGCACATCCACAACAGCCATGGGCATCCTGTTCCTGGCTTTCCCGCGAGCAGAGGGGCAGAACTCCCTCCCTTGACCTGTTGGACATCCCTCTTTAGACACAGCCACAGAGGGCTTTCAGGGCTGCAAGAACACAGCTCATAGCCAATGTTTCCTTCTCAGGGATCTCCCAGTCCTTCCCCACAGGGCTGCTCTCAATCCATGCATCACCCCTGCTGTTCTGCTAAGTTCTGGAACATGCCTTTCTAAAGAGGAGGCATTTCACACGCTGGGAAAAAAGTTGTAGGTCTAAGGAAAGGAGGCTGAGCCAAGGGGTGGCATTGAAATACAGGTGGGGTAGACATTCCTCTTTGATGAGAGGAATGGTTTGCAGGTTTAGGGTGCAAAATGTAACATTTGGGGAAGGAGAAAAAGGCACAGAAATTCAGGCTTTCAGCAGCTGAGAGGTGGCAGTAATAGAACACGCAGCAGCTGGTGAAAGCCATCTCTCTCCTTCAGGTTCTCGCTGTGTGGGAAGGTGCTGGGAGTTGTGGTGGCTGCACTCACCCTTTGCTGGGAGGATGATCTGTACCAGGGGAGAGCAGAAAGCTGCCATGGTGAGCAGAACATGCGCAGAGCATTACAGTTCAGAGAATGATACTGCCCCTGAAGTGCAAAAAGCTTGAAAGCATCTCATTCTGTGCAGCACTGTTGTACAAATTTTCTCTTCTAGAACATGCCCCTTTTCGTATTCTGCATATGAATTATCTGTTTTTATTGAATACATGGGGTTTTTTTCTTAAGGTTTTTGGGAGAACTCTCAAGTTTATTTATATTTGCAATTTACATCCAGCATTTATACAGGTTTTTTAAATTGTTCCTTTGTAAATACTTGGGCAACCATTTTTTATTCCTTTGGGATATTGTGATTAGTATTCTTAGAAAGAAAACTTGCTGAACAAGTGTGATAACACAGAGAGCAGGAAAACAGAGATTAAAAGAAATGAAGATTTTAAAATTCCACTGTGCAGAAGAGACCCACAGACAACCACTGTAAACACAGCTGAGAGATTCAGCCTGGAGTAGAGTGGAACTCATTCACTGAAGATCTCTGGTGCACAGGAATGCAAAGACTGAGGAGAAAAGGAGAAAGTCATTCAGTCATTTAGACTCCTGGAAGCATTGTCTAGAGATCTAAAAAGCTATTACATTACAAACCTAAAACATCCCCAAATGGATTGATAAGTGTGATGTGCACATCTCTGCTGTTTTCAGAGTCAATGAAAGTGACAATTAGGAATGGGAACCCAGATGTTTATCTCCATTACTCTAATTACACCTTAGCAAGGCACTTTAGGAGCTGAGCACTAACATTCTCACCCTGCTGTATTTCCTTTACATTTGAATACAGGCTGGTAGAAGAAGAGATCTGGCTCTAATTGCTCCCCAAGTTAGCTGTTGCACTTTCAGGTTAGGAGTACCTGTAAAATTCAGTTAATCACTCTCTCTATCCATGAATATTCCACTACTGAACTGACATACAGAATCATCCTTTTTCTCTTTGTACCTTCCTAAGTGGTGCCCTAATTAACAGGAGATTTGTGTAAATCACACAGGGAATCACCAAAATTGCTGAAATTGACTCTCAATTTCATTAAAAAGGCTTCTGAGAAAAGGCTTGACAGGATCACTAAACAAACGGAAACTTGGAAGAGAAACATGCATTTTAGCACTGATCAAGAGAAAATAAGAATAAATCCTGTCAAAATTGCAAGTAGGAGATAAGGAGAAAGACAGGAAGCACAGGGAGAAAAAGGCCCTGTCAGATGACCTGTGGAAGGTAACTTTGTGCCCCAGCACTGTTGAGGACGTTCCCTGCCATTGGTGCAAGCAGCTGGAGACATAAATACTGATGGATTTGGGGGCCACAATCTTGGTAGTGCAGTGTCGCCGTCGAGCAGGACGGGAACGAAAATGACTCCAAATCAAAGGCAAAGAGAATGAACTCTGATTTATTTCAAATGCACCACTCTATTTATAGAGAACATCGTGTGGACTAATTTCATTGGTCCTAGAGTAAAAACATCTCACACCATTGGTGCGCAGTGAATGACGCACGGTGGCAGAACCTATCTATAAACAATGTGAACAACAAGAGAGATTAGAGAATTATTTACATTCTCTCCCAACTGTCTCCCAGGCTCTCGCCTGGTTAGAAAACCTTCTCTCATTCTCTCTGACTGAACTGAGAATATCCACAGAGGACATCGTTTGGGACCAGCTTTTCTTCCAGTGGGGGATGGCGTCAGGTGGGTCCCGTCTGCTTGGCATGGTGGGATCAGAGCTTTGGGGAGATGGCAGCGAGCACAGGAGCATCCTGCTCTGGGCAGCTGCCGAGGGCTGGATGTGCCGTGGCTGGCTGCAGGCTGGGCACATGTCCTGCCCTCCTGCTCTGCTCCCACAGGCAGCAGGGATGGGCAGCTCTGGGCACAGCTCTGGGCACGGCCAGCATGGCCTGGGCACCGCGGGTGGCTGGGACAAGGGGACAGGAGCCTTCAGCTGACGGGCGCTTTCTGGTTTCTCTCCTTGCAGCCGGGCTCTGCGGGTGCTGAGGCTGCTCTGGGCTCTGCCAGGGCTCTGCTGGAGCTCAGCACCGGGCCGCAATCAGCCAAAGAAGAAATGGGGTGACCTGCAGCACAGACCTGCTGGAGCATTTCAGCAACACAGCTCAAGTTTGCAGAGTGTACGCCTCCCAGGGAAAACATGACACCACCCAAAAAATAAACTTGTTCAATAGCTTCTGAAATGAAATCAATCTGGGATGACCCCAAATGACATTTTGCAGCTTGCTCAAGCTGTAGCTGTCTTTCTCTGAACTGTTCTGTCCCCCACCTGCCTTGTACTTCCCAACTGCTCCCTCTTTTACCCCAGTGAGTTTCTAGCCCATGGCAGTCTCCATCACACTGTTGCATTCCTTGGTGCCCCTCACCATGAGGAAGGCCGAGCCCCAGGCTTAGGGACTCATTCTGTCACAGGCTGAGGAGCAGCAATGTCTCAGAGGTCCAGTGGGATTTTAGTGTCATTCAGAGCTGCTCTCCAGCCCTCAGCTCTCCTCACTGCTGAGTTCCCACTCCCTTTTCCTCATCCTTGCAGCAGGATGAGCTCTGTGAATCCCCTTGAGCCTCCCCACTCTTCCCAGCCCACGCACCCACCTCAGTTAGGCTGAAGCTGCAGCTTCTCTGTCTCCTCTGGCACACCAGTCCAGTCCCCTGTGCGGGGAGCCCCAGCCCCAGAGCACAGCACTCAGCAGTGCACTCCAGGCTGGAGCAGCTCCCTCCCAGCCCCAGCCCAGCGACTCCTCCAGCCCCGGGGCTTGGGGCACTCTCAGCACCCGCTGCTCCAGCCACCGCTTCTGCTGGCCCAGACAGCAACACCCAAACTGGGGCTGATCCCGAGGGAGCAGCAGCAGGGGCTGGATCTGATCCCTGACTCTGGGGCAGGGCTGGACAAATGACCCCCCAGCAGCAGCAGCACATGGATCTGACTTTCAGCAAAACCCCTGCCACTCTTCCCTCCCGTGTGCAGCGGTGTCACAGCAGCCTGAGGCACCTGGGAGCCCCCAGGGCCAGCAGGGACTTGAGATGGCAGCCCTGGGCTCCTGGAGGTTGTGCAAGGAACGGAGCTGGGGATTCCCTGTCCATGGGGAGCTTCCAGATGGAAAAGGCTGCTGTGCCCAGGCAGCTCCAAGGGCAGAGAAAGGAGGGTCTCGACCATGGGATCCGTGCCAGTCCCACAGTCCTGGGCAGCAGTCACCGAGCCCTGGGGGAGCAGAGGGCACAGCAAGAGGGACAAAAGCAGGCAAGGTCAGAGACTGGAGAGAGCCAGACCCGGGAGCAGGAGCCGCTGCTCCATTGCACTCTTGGAGAAAGCTCTTGGCTGGTTCAAAGCGCTGAAAGGCGTGCAGGGCAGAGAGGAGGCCACCCCAAACACTGCTCCTGTTTCCACAGCCTCCCCTCTCCGTGTCCCAGAAGGAATTGGATGGACTGCGTTCTTCTCCCCGAGTCATCCGGTTCAGCACGAGCAGCTGAGCACCAGGAGCTGAAGGAGCTGAAGCCTCAGGCCTCAAGAGCTGGGCCTGAGGAGACTTTGTGAGCAAATGAATGCTGCTAACTTGGACCTGGCTGAATGCAGCAGATGGAATCATGGAATCACAGAATCCTTTCTGTTGGAAAAGACCTCTGAGCTCATCCAGTCCAGCCGGTCACCCAGCAGTGTCGAGCCCAGCACTAAACCATGTCCCTGAAGTGCCAAGGCCTGGACAACAGCCCTGAGTGAGGCCCTGAGCCAAAGGTGGCCTCTGGATGAACCTTCCAACCAAAGGTTATCTTTGTATCTGCTCACTAATGAAATATGCATGGTCATTAGCGCTGTGATAGATGTATCCACTCATTAGTGAAACATGGATTGACCTTTCTGTGTTTAGAAGCCAGACAAGGCCATGAAATCTGACATCTGGCCTTGTCTGGGGCTGAATGGGCAAAGTCACCTCCCTTGGTTCCTCTTGGGCCCTGGCCAGGCTTTGGGAGGAACCCAGGAAGAGGATGAAAGCAGATGTTCCCGCACCAGCAGCGCTGTCAGTTTGTTCATTCAGCACTGTCAGAGCTGGGCCCTCTCCCAGCGAGGCTGGAGCCCCACCTGTGGCTGGAGGCACCTGCAGGAATTCCCAGTGTCCAGGAGTGGCTCTGCAGCCCTTGGCTGTGACAGCTTCCCCAGCTGCTGTGTGGATCTGGGGCATGGTAAAGCCTGAGGGTAACTGCTGCTGGATCTTTCTTAATCACTGCTGCAATCTTTGGTGCTGCTGGCTGGGTGCATTGCTGAGCTGCTCCTTTTGTGATTCTTTGCTGCTTTGAGCTACAGTCAATGACACTGAGTCCTTCAGTTGGTGTCTGTGTCTTTGGTGCTGACCCTGCCCACTGGTGAGACAAAACTGGCACAGTCTGGCCAGATCACAACAAAATGTCACTTTTTAAATGTAAATGTGAGGAATCAGTCCCATCAGAAATTCCCAGATGGGAAGCCCTTCCCTGGAGTTCCCTGGCTCTGGAGTGGGCTGAGGTCAGAGCACTGGTGTCAGCAGTGGGGCACTCTGTTAAAAGAGGCTGAACCCCTGGATGTCTTCAAATGCATCCAAAAATTGCATGTGGAAGAAGGAAAAGAATTGTGGGTTTGGGAATATGTGGGTGAAGTTTGTAAATGGCACATTGGAAACAGCACCAACAGAAGGAAGAATTGCTTTTGGAATGCTCCCACATGGAGGGACAGAGGAAGGTTAAAACTTGAGCTCAGGTTCATTTGTGCAAGTGAAATATAATATTATTATTATCATCATTAATAACAGTTATATAAAAATAGAACATGATTATACATTTTTTTTAGATAGAATTAAAAATTGATAATGTGAAATAAGGCTGACAATGCTAATATGTCACCTTTGGCTGCTCACTGTGACACTGAATACCCTACAGAAAAGGACTGGCCAAGACCCAAATGTCACAATAGAACTTTGTGAATTGTGTATAATGAATAAAGGAGGAAGGGATGATGTGGAAACCCAGGACACCGGGAGGATTTCTCTGTCTGCTCTGGGGTGTCCTGACCCCCAGGGGAGCACTGACTTTGACCCTCATTCATGGAGAAAACTTCCAAAGCCTCAAGGTAAACTAGAAACCACAAAAGTGTGAAATAGATTGTAGAGATTGTAGAGAGGAGTTTAGTATGTCACATGGGTAAGAAATTTAAGCTTTAGGATTTTTAGTATGTTATAGATGGATTCAAGATCGTTATAAATGAATGCTCCAATTTATTAATTAAAGAAAATTTATTAAATTGTCCAAATATAAATTTAGAGAATAACAACGAAAAGCCACTATCAAAAAAAGGTCAGTGCCGAGCCCGGGATCGGCGCTGGGTGAGACACAGGTTTGACCACTACAGCACAGGGTCCCCTATGTTCACCCCGACTGTTCTGTCCAAGTGTTTTATATATGGTTTTTCTTGCTGAGGCAAAGTCTCTTTCTTCTTTTCTGGGCTGCACCTATTCATGTGGGGTTCTTTCACTGTGGCAAGTTGAACAGAACCCGTCCGATTGATCATGCTCCTGGAGTTCGGTATTCAGATGTATCTCCCTGATGGTTCTGGTTATCTCACTCTCATCTACTTACAGCGTGTTTCTCGTTGGGCGTTCCAAACATGTACATGTCACTTAGGGCGTGTAAGTGGTGCCATTGTGTTCAGCTGGATAAGATATACAGAAGTTTATTACATACAACAACTTGCAGAGTAAAATCTCTGACACTTTGTTATATATGGGATTTGACGCAGAAAAAGGGAATTAGAGAAAGGGAATTGGCTCATAAAATGAGAAAAAGACGAGAATGGAGATGCGTGAGGGAAAGAGAATGAAGAGAGAAACAAAAAGATTAGCATATAGAATAGCATGGTAGGTTAGTGAACACATTTTGGAATAGCAACAGCAAACCGTTTTACCAGCTCAAATGTGCAGCTACCAATAAAACAAAAGCAGCCAGCAAAGCAGTTCAGTAATGTTTTACTTTCTAAATGTCCAGAGGGATTCAGCAAATCAGTACAAACATTCTGAAATACCTTGGCTAATGCTGGAGAATAGGAGGGGAACAGAAGCCCGGTGTTTTAAAAATTCTGCACTGGGACATTGAGCAGTCATTGTGGTGGTGAGATGGTTTCTCCTTGAAGCTGATGAGGGACAAAGCAAACCTCCAGCCAGCCACCCTGCTGAGAGCTTGGCAGTAAAGAGCCTGCAGCCAAGTAGGTGCTTTTCATCAGAAGAATTCAAAATAGTGTGCCAATATCCAAACCTGACCACTGATTGGTTTGACCCAACTTCCTGAAAAAATTCACTTCCATGTCAAACCACGACAAATATGTAAAATGTAACATAAGACACTTGAAAAATGATGAATGCCAAATGATCTGAGTATTAGATCTTTCCTCAAAGAGAATCCTTTTTGCTAACATCTACATGCCAGGAGCTGCAGTGTAGCACCAGGGAGACAAAGGAACCCACCAGTGCTGAAAAGCACCCATCTCCGAGCCGGCCACGTCCATTCGTTTGCAAATTAGGTCCTTTTCTCCCTGCTGCCAGCTGCGGGTTTGAAATACTGTGAAGCAACCTACCCGTCCTTGTTGGGGTGCTTAAAAAAACTTACAGAATATTTCTTATCAATATAACATTTTTCATACATCTATTTCTCACAAGCACGAATTATCTAAAATACACATAACAATTCCATTATTCCATCTGCTGCATTCAGCCAGGTCCATGTTTGCAGCATTCATTTGCTCACAAAGTCTCCTCAGGCCCAGCTCTTGTGGCCTGAGGCTTCAGCTCCTTCAGCTCCTGGTGCTCAGCTGCTCGTACTGAACCGGATGACTCGGGGAGAAGAACGCAGTCCATCCAATTCCTTCTGGGACACGGAGAGGGGAGGCTGTGGAAACAGGAGCAGTGTTTGGGGTGGCCTCCTCTCTGCCCTGCACGCCTTTCAGCGCTTTGAACCAGCCAAGAGCTTTCTCCAAGAGTGCAATGGAGCAGCTGCTCCTGCTGCCGGGTCTGGCTCTCTTCAGTCTCTGACCTTGCCTGCTTTTGTCCCTCTTGCTGTGCCCTCTGCTCCCCCAGGGCTCGGTGGCTGCTGCCCAGGACTGTGGGACTGGCACGGATCCAGGGGTCGAGACCCTCCTTTCTCTGCCCTTGGAGCTGCCTGGGCACAGCAGCCTTTTCCATCTGGAAGCTCCCCATGGACAGGGAGTCCCCAGCTCCGTTCCTTGCACAAGCTCCAGGAGCCCAGGGCTGCCATCTCAAGTCCCTGCTGGCACTGGGGGCTCCCAGGTGGGCACAAGTGGGGCAGCAGAGCCAGCAGGGAGCCTGCGAGTCTCTTCCAGCCCTGTCTGCTCAGAGTTTGGGCCTTGGAGCCTCAGGTGGCCAAAGGCAGCTGCTGCTGGTCCCTCTGTGTGCCCGTGTCCAGCAGTGCTGCTCCATCCGTCTGTGCCCAACCACGGGGAAAAGCCTCAGCCCTGCAGGGCCAGGAGCTGCCGGGCTCTGCCTGAGCAGCTCAGCCAGAGGGAAGGGAGCTGCTCCCCACGGGAACCAGGAGCCAAGGGCTGGAGCACCTCGTTCTGGGGCAGAGCCCAAATTCTGTGAGGGAGTAACAGAGTTATTCACGTGCACTGGTGTGTCAGCTCTGCAGGTGCTGTGCCTGCAAACACATGGCTCGAGATGTGCAAAAGAATTCTGCAACTCTTGGCTGGAGCAGGATGTCAGCAGTGCTGAACTCCAGCTTAGTCCAAAGCAAACACTTTACACCTCTGCTCATATCTGCTAGATTTTTTACATCGGGATATCCAGAGAAAAGCAAACAGAGGAGTAAATATTTTCATTATTTATCAGAAATATATCTCATTTTGCTGAACATTTCTTTTTCAGAATGTGTTATCTTCTTAAAAAGAAAAAGAAAAAAGAAAAAAAAAACGAGAAAAATATTAAAGAGAAAAAAAAGAAACAAATGTGTAGTGAAATCTTCTTAAACTTTGGATTAAGAGGTAACTGATCTTTTTAAAGGGAGAACTCATATACTTTGTGCATGTTCTCATGCCTGGATCCATCTTACGGACTGACATCAGCATCCATTTTAAAGACTTTTGGTTTTGTTTCCAATATTAAGATTTTTTTTTTTAATTGGAGTTGAAGCAATAAGAGGATGAGAGATGAATTGTGCACGACTGTGTCTTGAGTACAAAAATATTGCAGTTTGAAACTTGGACCTAAAGTATTGAAAATGAAACTTACAAATCCCAGTGTATTGTGTGACAGCAGCTTTTCCTATAGGATGTGCAGCATCACAAAGACTTCATCAGTGGGGTTGGGAGGGCTTGGAGCTTTGTCCTGTGCCACTCTGGGATGTCATGAACCAGGACTTCACCTGCCACCAGCCCAGGTCACCCTCTGCCACGCAGCTCCTTGGGCCTTGTGTCCCCAAAGCAGACACAAAGTGTTTCTGCTGCTCCCCCTTTGCACAAACCCACAGAGAGCTGGGATTTTTCCAAGGCTCATGTCTCCATTGGGCCATATTCCCAAAGAACCAGCAGCACATCCTGATGAATACGGCGAGTTACGTGGATGGTTGTCAGATCCACTTCCTGCCTAGAAATCCTGAAACTGCTTCTAAATGCTGCTCCTTCAGCTCCTGGACACCTTCTCACACAAAGCTGGGAAAAAAATCCCCTGGCCACTGGCTAAAAGGTGAGTTATGCCCAAGTTAGAGCTCTGTGGGAAATCTCTGTCCCTCCCTGACGTTTTAATGTATCTGTACATGGGGGTGTGCATGGATGCGTCTTGTATACAAAGGAAGGAGCGTGCAAGCAACGGGACTGACACTTTCAGTGTCCATGCTATTCCATACCCATGGGTACTTAGACATTATGGAAACCCTGGCACAGACAGGGCCTTCTGTCCATGGGTACAGAGACATCCAAGAGCACCTGGCACACACAGAGCCTTCTGTCCATGGGTACAGAGACATCCAAGAGCCCCTGGCACACACAGAGCCTTCTGTCCATGGATACAGAGACATCCAAGAGCCCCTGGCACACACAGAGCCTTCTGTCCATGGGTACAGAGACATCCAAGAGCCCCTGGCACACACAGAGCCTTCTGTCCATGGGTACAGAGACATCCAAGAGCCCCTGGCACACACAGAGCCTTCTGTCCATGGGTACAGAGACATCCAAGAGCCCCTGGCACACACTGGCCTGGCACACACAGGCCTGGCAGCACAGGTGGCTTTCCCCACAGGCTGCAGGAGATGAGAACACAATATTTGCCAACACTGACTGCAAGCCACAGCTCTGGGTGCTCCCCGTGAACCTCAGCTCTGGAACCACTGTCTGCCCCAGGCTTCAGGGGCTGCAGTGGGAGCCTGGCTGGGCTCTGCCCTGGGGCCATCCTGCAGGGACAGCTGCAAACAGGGAGCATCCCCTTGCCACAAACAGCGAAGCCAGGGCTGCAGGGCAGCTGCTCCAGCCTGGAGTGCACTGCTGAGTGCTGCGCTCTGGGGCTGGGGCTCCCCGCACAGGGGACTGGACTGGTGTGCCAGAGGAGACAGAGAAGCTGCAGCTTCAGCCTAACTGAGGTGGGTGCGTGGGCTGGGAAGAGTGGGGAGGCTCAAGGGGATTCACAGAGCTCATCCTGCTGCAAGGATGAGGAAAAGGGAGTGGGAACTCAGCAGTGAGGAGAGCTGAGGGCTGGAGAGCAGCTCTGAATGACACTAAAATCCCACTGGACCTCTGAGACATTGCTGCTCCTCAGCCTGTGACAGAATGAGTCCCTAAGCCTGGGGCTCGGCCTTCCTCATGGTGAGGGGCACCAAGGAATGCAACAGTGTGATGGAGACTGCCATGGGCTAGAAACTCACTGGGGGACAAGAGAGAGCAGTTGGGAAGTAAAAGGCAGGTGGGGGAGAGAACAGTTCAGAGAAGGGCTGAGCTACAGCTTGAGCAAGCTGCAAAATGTCATTTGGGGTCATCCCAGATTGATTTCATTTCAGAAGCTATTGAAAAAGTTTATTTTGGGGTGGTGTCATGTTTTCCCTGGGAGGTGTACACTCTGCACACTTGAGCTGTGTTGCTGAAATGCTCCAGCAGGTCTGTGCTGCAGGTCACCCCATTTCTTCTTTGGCTGATTGCGGCCCGGTGCTGAGCTCCAGCAGAGCCCTGGCAGAGCCCAGAGCAGCCTCAGCACCCGCAGAGCCCGGCTGCAAGGAGAGAAACCAGAAAGCGCCCGTCAGCTGAAGGCTCCTGTCCCCTTGTCCCAGCTGCCCGCGGTGCCCAGGCCATGCTGGCCGTGCCCAGAGCTGTGCCCAGAGCTGCCCATCCCTGCTGCCTTTGGGAGCAGAGCAGGAGGGCAGGACATGTGCCCAGCCTGCAGCCGGCCACGGCACATCCAGCCCTCAGCAGCTGCCCAGAGCAGGATGCTCCTGTGCTCGCTGCCATCTCCCCAAAGCTCTGATCCCACCATGCCAAGCAGACGGGACCCACCTGACGCCATCCCCCACTGGAAGAAAAGCTGGTTCCAAACCATGTCCTCAGCCTTCTCCAAGGGCACGGCCCATCCACACCACAGCTGCTCCCAAGCACTTCCTGATCCAGACTGGACCCCAGCTAGAATGCTTCCTCTAGAAAAGCACACAACAAAATTTTAAAAATGGATTACAGACAAAAAGGGGAACAAGAAAAAAGGTCAAAAATCATATTACTCTCAGGGACTTGAGGAAGGCCCAACCCCTGCATGCTAGGGAAAAACCCACCCACAGGTGAGGGAAGCCCAGGCTTTCTCCCTTCCCCCCTGCACTGCCCCCCAAAATAACGGTGATCCCAAAGCAAACAGGGGCAGTGGAGCAGCCCAAGCCCTTCCTTGCCTGCAAAGCAAAGCAGCCCCTGCACAGGTTCTGGAGTCCCACCTCTGCTCCCACCATGGGGGTTTGTTTGTGTTAGGCTGGCTGCCCCAGCCCCAGCCCGGGGCACGGTGGGTGCTGGGGCTGTTGGCAGGGCCAGGAGCCCACTCCCATTTCATCACCACCCCAGCCCATCCCTCCAGCCCTGCCAAAAGCAGCCTGGCAGCCGACTGAAGGATCAGCTGCATCCGCCCCAGCAAAGGGGGAACCTTTGGTTCCTGGCCAGACTGTGCAATGCCCAAATCTGGGAGCATCCCCCTGCGTGTGGACTCACCTGCAAATTTCCTGTGGAGCCTGGCTTTGGAGAAGGTGCCAGAATCGAAGTCCATCATCCTCAGCTGCCGGTGACCAGGTGGAGGAAGAGGTTGTCATCCTTGATGTCGTCCTCGCTGTCCCCAGCAGCAGCAGCCCCACCTGGTACAGCTTCTCCAGGGCCTCCTTCTCCTTCCCGGAGGTGAGCCCAGGCTGTCTGGGTTCTGCGCAGGGCCCAGAGCTGTCAGGGAACCAGGACAAGCAAAACCAGCTCAGATGGCAGCCACCAGTGCTGGGCAGAGCAGCTCAGCTCCAGCACAAGGGCTGCGTGTCCCCATCTGATGACCCCTGGGCAGTGACACAGGCAGGACAAAATGTCTGGGTTCCTTTGCTTCTGATTGCCAAGGCATGTGTGGAGCTGTAACTTACCAAGGCCTTGCATCAAAGTGTGCCTGTGGCTCTCTCCCTTCTTCTAGGGCCGATCAATATCCTGCAGCCAGGGATCACAGAACAGCTCTTCTAACGAGGGCCTGTCCGAGTGCAGCATGGATAAACACCGCCTGATCACATCTTGGCACTCTGGGCAGAGAAACCAGAACCCGCCGGTCAGCTGGAGAAGGCTCCTGTTGGCTTTGCCCCACTATTCCCGTGCCCAGGCCATGCTGGATGTGCTCAGAGCTGGGCCTAAACTTCCCCATCAATTCCCTGTTTTGGAGGAGAGCAGGAGAGCAGGACATGTGCCACCTCCTCAGCAGCTGCCAGAGCGGGATGCTCACGAGCTGCTGCTGTCTCCCAGCACTGGCATTGCCCCCGTGGCCAGAGATGAGGATCCACCTTGAGAGAGCCGTCGTGGCAGCGAGAGCTGATGGTCCCAGCTGATGTTCTGGCTCCTCCTGAAAGGGTGCTCCCCGCAGACCATCTGGTGCAGCAGGATGCCCAGGGACCAGATGGTAGCTGGCTTGCCGTAGTAAAATCCAAAGTGGATCCATTCCGGGGGGCTGTATGACGGTGTTCCTGTGGAATACAGATGGGGTTCATCAGGGGGATGCTGCTGCTCCCAGAGCCTGGCCCCAGCATCCCTGGGTGTGTGGGGGCTGCCCCAGTGGCACACGGGGTGACCGCTGCCCTCTCGCCAGCACCTGGGACTTGTGTACAGACTCGGGGTTGGAAAAGAAGCCACTGGGGTTGGAAGAGGGCAGCAGAAGTCCTGGCAAGGCCCGACCATGAGGAGGCAAAACCCACCCAGTCTTGGGAAAACCATGCCTTCATCCTCCCTGCCTGCACTGCCCAAAAAACATCATGAATCCAAAACAAACCAGGTGAGTGGAGCAGTCCAAGCCCTTTGTCACCTGCACACCAAACCGGCTGGGACACAGGTTACGGCCCCCCTCTCTGCTACCCCCACCCACCCGTGTTTTTGTTGGGCTGGCTGCCCCAGCCCCAGCCTCAGTCCTGCCCAGAGTGGTAGGCAAAGGCTTCCAGCAGGGCTTGAAGCTGGCTCCCCACCCAGCCCTGCACAAACGCAACTCAGCTGAAATCTCAGTGCCATGAAGGACAGCAAAAGGGAGAATCCCCGCTGCCACACCCAGCTTGGGCTGTGAGATGTTGGGCCATGAGATGCCAGGACCGAGAGCACACCCCTGCATGGGCTCACCTGCAAAGCGAGTGTAGGCTGTGTCTTGCAGGTAGGTGCCACAGCCAAAGTCAATCAATTTGGCCTGCCCGGTGGCCAGGTCAACCAGGATGTTCCCTGGTTTGATGTCCCTGTGCAGGACCCCACAGCTGGTGCAGTGCTGCACGGCCTCCAGCACCTGGCGGAACAGATCCCGCGCCACCGCCTCGGACAGGAACCCCCGTGCCCGAATGAAATGATGCAGGTCCTGAGACCGCTTTGGGCGTTCCAGCACGATCAAGATGTATTTGGGGAGTTCAAGCCACTCCAGCAGCTGGACGACACCGGGGAAGCCAGTGGACACCTTGGCCAGCAGCACGATCTCCAGGGGTGATCTCGCCGCCCGCCATGCCCAGCCTCAGCCCCAGCCCCATCCTCCTCCTCCTCCTTCTCCCCCCCCTTCCCCTTCCCCCCCCCTCTCCTTTTCCTTCCATCCCTCCTCCTCCTCCTCCCCCTCCTTCTCCTATCCCTCCTCCTCCTCCTCCCCCTCCTCCTCCTCCTCCTCCCCTTCCTCCTCCTTCTGCCCCGCCGCCGGCCCCGCCGCTCACCGGGGCGCCGTCCGAGAGCCGCGTGGCCGCGAAGACGCTGCCGAAGCCGCCGCTGCCCAGCAGCGATCCCAGCCGGTACCGCTCCTGCAGGCCCTGCTGCGCCTTCCCTGCGGGCGGGACGCGGCTGTCAGCGCTCGGCCCGGGGCCAGGAGCGGCCCCCGAGCGCCCCCCGACCGCCCCGGGCCGGCCCTCCCCAGGCGTTCGCTCCCGGCAGTGGGACAGCGGCGGCTCGGGGGCGGCGGCCGCGCTGCCGAGCGGCGGAGCTCGGGCCGGGGAAGCCGCAGCGGAGGCGGCGGCAGCGGCCGCGCCGTGTGTGTCCTCCGCGGGGCCCGGGAGGAGCCGGGGCCGGGGCCAGGCTCGGGCCAGGCGGAGCCAGAGGGAGGCGATGCCGCCCCAGCCCCAGGCACCGATGCCCGCCCAGAAGCGCCACCGCCAGCACGGCCAGAGCCGGGCGGAGGCGAGACCCCGGCGGGACGGCCGGGGGCGGGGATGGGGCAGCCCCGCCCAGAGCCGGGGGCGGGCCGGGGGCATGGCCCGGCCGGGAATGGGGAGAGAGAGAGACTGGGAGAGGAGGGAACAGCGGGAAAGGGAGAGCGGGAGACGGTGCGGGACAGCGGGAGAGGGAGAGGAGAATCAAGAGGGAGTCTCTGCTTTAGCTGCCGCTGCTGCTACTGCTGCCGCCGCTGCTGCTGCTGCTGCAACTGAAGCTCCGGGGCCGTTTGTCCCCGTGTCCGTTTGTCCGTTGCCCGCTCACCCCCACGCCCAGCCCCCCGCTCCCCGGGGGCAGCCCCTGAGCCTGTCCAAACACGGGAACTTTGCCGTGTTCAGCCCAGACCCAGAGTCTGGACTCCTGCACGGGGGCAGAGGTATCTCCTCGGTCGCTGCCGTGCATTGTCCAAGCTGAGGATCAAACCCTATCGGGGCACATTCCTTGGCTGAAGGATTCCCTGGTCCTGGCCCTGCACTTATGGCTCCAGCGTTGCTTTCCAGCAAAAACTGGAAGGCAAACTGTGTAGGTCATGGTACTTTAGAGTGTCTAGAACTTGCTAAGTCATTGATCTTAGAGGTGAGATTGGAATTAATGGGATGGAGAAGTAGTGCAAGATGGAAAAAGGGAGCAGAGAAATAAATAGAGGAAAACATCTTGGACTGTTTCTTTCAATTTTCATTTCACTTCTGGAAAGCTGTTTCAGTTTTCCAGGAATCTTCTCCACAGTCCTGTTTGCTCTTCTCAAGAACCTTTCCTGGAGAGCCAGGTTGAGCTCCTGTCACAAGATGTGCCACCACCTGCAGCTTCTCTTGGCTTTCCCCAGCGGGTGTGCAGCAGGAGTCTTGCAGCAGAGCAGGACAAAGGTTTGGAGAACTTGACAGCTTGTCCTTTCTTTTCCTGGTGAGCTGGGGAGTTGTGCCATTGGTGAGGTTTTCATTGTGACTGTTCCAGCCTTGGGAAACAGGAGGTGGAACCAGGACTTGTTAGGGAATACAAGCCTGACTGAATGCAGAGAAGGAATCTCCAGAGCCCGCAGCCAGAAATGGAGAGCTGTGTGATAATCATTCCCACATCTCCATGGACAC
Source organism: Anomalospiza imberbis (assembly GCF_031753505.1). Classification (NCBI taxonomy): domain Eukaryota; kingdom Metazoa; phylum Chordata; class Aves; order Passeriformes; family Viduidae; genus Anomalospiza; species Anomalospiza imberbis. The sequence goes on along the minus strand of NC_089713.1, from coordinate 896,883 downwards.
CTGGAAAGTGATCTAGAACATGAAAATGGGACAGAGGGAGTTTGTTTCTGTGTTCAGTTTGGGTGATTCTACATCTCCAGAGCTGGTATAAATCAAGAGCACAGTCAGTTCATGATAAGCACCAGAACAGGCTGGACCTCTGAGAGTAGGTGATGGAAGGAATTTGAAAAGGAGAAATGCAGGGAATGACTTGGTGGACTGTGCCAGGAGCAGGGCAGGTCCCGCTGCAGGAAAAGCCCCAGGCCAGCCCCAGCACAGGGAAGGCCTCGGGCACAAGGGCAGAATGCCGTGCTGGGAGCTGTGCCAGGGAGAGCCTGAGGCACCAAAGGCGCCTTGGCAGCAGCAGCTGCTTGCAGGGCATGGCCAGAAGCCTCCCTTGGCAAGCCGGCCTGGTGGCCAGCACTGCAGAGCTGCTGCCTCAGGGCTCATTTCTGGCTGGGCTCTGCCCCAGCCCACAGAGTGTGACCTCAGCCCTGACTCTGCCACGGCCCTTGTGCCTGAGCCCTGCAAAGCCCAAAGGTCACCTGTGCCCCCCTGGCTGTTCCAGCCCCTGGGGCAGGGGGAGGAAAGGCAGAGAAGGGGCTGGGTTTGGCTGTGGGATGTGGGGTCCAGCAGAGACCATGAGGAGTCAAGGCAGTGGATGGAGTGCACTGAGCAGCCCCTTCTGCCCCTGCAGTCCTGGAATGGTTTGGGTGGGAAGAGCTCTGCAGTGCTCATCTCATCCAAACCCCGCCATGAGCAGGGACATCTTTCACCAGATCAGGTTGTTCAGAGCCCTGTCCCAGCTGGACTTGAATGTTTCCAGGGATGGGGCACTGACCACCTCCCTGGGAACCTGTCCTGGTGTATCACCACCCTCATCATCAAACATTTCCTCCTTATCTGTTCTTATCTGAACCTCCCTTCCTTTAGTTTAAAACCGCCCCCCTTTGTCCCATTGTGCCAGGCCCTACTAAAACCTTTGTCCACCCTTGTATTTCCAATGAGCCGGGTTTCCATGGCAACTGCCAGGACAGGTGACCCAGGTGTCACCCCCAGTGAGGGCTGCCATGGAAACAGTGCCCAGCACTGCCCCTTTCTGTCTGGCTGACCTGGCCTTTGGCCCTGGCCCTGGCGTTTGCTGCTGGTTCCGCGGCGCCTGACCGGCCAGCGCGGCACAGAGCAGGTGGCCATGGCACAAGCCCCCAGCAAGGGATCCCCTCTGGCTCTGGGCAGTGACACCAGCCCTGAGCAAGGGACCAGGGCAGGTTTCCATGGCACCAACCATCACAACGGCTCCAGGAGCAGAGTGACTCTTGCCAAGGAACTTTGTGGTGCTGTCACTTAATATTAAATCTGGTTTTTGCTGATCCCTTGCTGGGGATTTTTTCAGTGCTCTCAAGCCCTCGTTGGTAACAGGGTGAAGGAGCCCTGGCCCAGGCTCTGGCCCTGGGGGACACGGGGACGCTGCCGGGGGGTCCCTGTCCCCCTGTCCCAACCCCCACAGCCCCAGCTCCCATCCCCGTGTCAGGCTCTGGGGTCGATCTCGTGGAACATCCTCTGGGGGAGGCTGCGGCGCTGGGGGTGGGGGGACGCGGAGGGACAGGGGACCCCGCTGTGCACGAGCAGTGTTGGACTTCTCTGGGGGAACTGGGAGGGGGGGCAGGGGTGGAGTGACCTCCCCAGTGACTTCACACAGCCCCTGTGATGTCACACACACCCCTGTGATGTCACAGAACCCCTGTGATGTCACACAGCCCCTGTGATGTCACACAGCCCACTCTGAGATGTATCAGGCCACCTGTGATTTCATACAGGTGTCCTGTGAGGTCACAGCCTGCTCTTTGAGGTACCAGTCTGCTCTGTGATATCACAAAATCTGCCCTGTGATGTCACAGCCCAGCCTGTGATGTCAGAGCCAGCTCTATGATGGCACAGCCACCTTTGTGATGTTATGCAGCCATGCTGTGATGTCACAGCCTGCTCTGTGATTTCACAGTCAGCTCTGTGATGTCACAACCCACTCTGTATTGTCTCAGCCTTCTCTGTGGCATCACACAGCTGCTCTGTGATGTCACAGAGCCCTTTTCTATGACGGCAGAGTCTTCTCTGTGGCCTCACAGCCCGTTCTGTGATGTCACACAGCCAGCCTGTAATGTCACAGCCAACTTTGTTACATCACAACCTCCTCGATGACGTCACAGCCTACTCTGTGATGTCACAGCCTGCTCTGTGGTGGCAGAACTCACTTAACATGTCACACAGCACCTCTGTGGGCTCAGAGACCCACCCTGTGATGTCACAACACCTTCAGTGATGGAACACAGCCACCCTATAATGTCACAGCACACTCTTTGACCTCACAGCTTGCTCTGCTCTGGGATGTCATACAGGCATGCTCTGATGTCACAGCCTGCTCTGTGATGTCACATAATAAACCAGGGATGTCACAGCCAACTATATGATGTCACAACCTGGTCTGTGATGTCACAGAATCACAGAATTGCTGGGTTGGAAGAGACCTTTAAGATCATCAAGTCCAACCCATGCCCTAACCCCACCTCAGCTAAACCATGGCACTGAGTGCCACATCCAGTCTTTTTTTAAACACATCCCATGATGGTGACTCCACCACCTCCCTGGACAGACAATTCCAGTACTTTATCACCCTTTCCATTAAATCTTTCTTCTTAATATCCAACCTAAATTTCCCTTGGTGCAGCTTAAGACACTGTCCCCTGGTCCTGTCAGTTGCTGTGAGGAGAGAGACCGACCCCCACCTGGCTGCAACCACCTTTCAGGAAGCTGTGGAGAGTGATAAGGTCACCTCTGAGTCTTCTCCAAGCGAAACAACCCCATCTCCCTCAGCTATTCCTCACAGGACTTCTGTTCCAAGCCCCTCACCAGCCTTGTTGCCCTTCTCTGGACACGCTCCAGCCCCTCCATGTCCCTCCTAAATTGGGAAGCCCAGAACTGGACACAGCATTAGAGGTACGGTTTCACTACAGGGGAAGAATGCCAAGCACACTAGAGCCAACTACAGGGGAAGAATGACCTCCCTGCTCCTGCTGGCCACACCATTCCTGATCCAGGCCAGGAGCCATTGGCCTTCTTGGCCACCTGGGCACACTGCTGGCTCATGTCCAGCCTGCTGTCGACCAGTGCCCCCAGGTCCCTTTCTGCCTGGGCACTGTCCAGCCACACCGTCCCCAGCCTAGAGCAGTGCAGGGGGTTATTGTGGCCAAAATGCAGCACTGGGCACTTGGACCTATTGAACTTCATCTTCCTGGACTCTGCCCATCCATCCAGCAATTCCAGGTGTCCCTGCAGAGCCCTCCTACCTTCCAACAGATGGACACACGATTCTACCTTAGTGTCATCTGCAGATTTACTAATGAAAGCCTCAATCCCCTCATCCATGTGGTCAATAAAAACATTGAACAGAGCTGGCCCAGCACAGAGCCCTGAGGGACAGCACTGGTGACTGTCCCCAGCTGGATGCAGCACCGCTCACCACCACTCTCTGGGCCGGCCATCCAGCCAGTTCTGAACCCAGCACAGAGTGCTCCTGTCCCAGCCGTGGGCTGCAGCTTTTCCAGGAGTGTGCTGTGGGAGACAGTGCCAAAGGCCTTGCTGGAGTCCAAATAGACACATCCACAGCCTTTCCTGCATCCACCAGGAGGGTCACCTGGTCATAGAAGGAAACCCGGTTGGTCAAACACGACCTAGCCCTCCTGAACCCCTGCTGGCTGGGTCTGACACCCTGGCCATCCTGGAAGTGCTGTGTGATGGCACTCAGTGTGAACTGTTCCATGACCTTACCGGGTACTGAGGTCAGGCTGACTGGGCTGGAATTACCAGGATCCTCCTTCCCACCCTTGCTGTGAATGGGTGTCACATTGGGCAGCTTCCAGTCATCTGGGACCTCACCAGTGAGCCAGGACTGCTGGTAAATGATGGAGAGCGGCTTCGCAAGCTCATCTGCCAGCTCCCTCATCACCCTGGGGTGGATCCCTTCTCGTCCCAAAGATTTATGAACATCCAAGCAGCTCAGCAGTTCTCTGACTGCCTCCTCTTGGATAACAGTGGTCCACTCTGCTCCCTGACACCATCAACCAGCCCAGGAGGACAGTTGTCCTGAAGGCAAATCGTCTTCTCACTAAAAACCTGAAGCAAAAAATGGCGTTAAGCACCTCTGCCTTCTCCTGATCTGCAGCTATTAAATTCCCTTCCACATCTAATAAAGAACAAAGGTTGGTCTTACCCTTCCTTTTACCATTGATATATTTGTAAAAACATTTTTTTTTATCCTTTAGAAAAGCTGCCATTTTAAGTTCAAACTGAGCTTTGGCTTCCCTAATTTCTTCCCTTCATGCTCTTGCAAGCCCCTTAAATACTTCCTGAGAGACCTGGCCCTCCTTCCAAAGATGATACATCCTACTTTTATTGCTAAGTTCCTTCAAAACCTCCTTGCCCATCCAGACTGGAGGTTTGTCTCGTCGACTCGTCTTTTGGCACACAGGGAGAGTCTCTTCCTGTGCCTTCGAGATCTCTGTTTTGAAGCTTCCCTCCTTTTCTGAACTCCTTTGTTCAGGAAGGGACTGAGGAAAAGACTGTCTGTGCCCCTGTCCTATTAACCACCTGACCCAATGCCCTAAAGTCCCTTTTAATTGCCCTGACACTCCTCTTTTCAGTCTCATCACTGCCAGCCTGGGGTACCAGCAGTGGGCAATAATCAGAGGGCTGAATCAGCCCAGGCAGTGTGTCAGTGATAACCCGTACCCGGGCCCCAGGGAGGCAGCAGACCTCTCTGTGGGGTGGGTCTGGTCAACATATGGGGCCCTCTGTTCCCCTCAGGAGGGACTCACCTGCCACGATTACCCTTCTGTCCTTTTTGATGTTAGAGGTGCTGATCTGTCTCACAGATGAATCATAACTGGGAGGTTCACTGGACAGATAATTTTCTTCTAAACCATCTGGCTGACTCTCCAGATCCAGGGGATCATACCTAATCTGAAGTGGCACCTGGCTTGGGAGAGGGGGGTGGGAGGGATTTTTATTATTACCTCCTCGAGTAGGTACCCACTCCCACTCCCCTTCATCGGCCGGGTGTCCTTCTATAGCCTGACAGTGGGAGGTGTGGGAGACAGCGGGAACCAAGGAGAGCATTGCTGCACTGCCAGACCTCATGGAACCAAGGATCCATTGTGACACTGCAGGGCCCTGGGGCACCACGGTGCCATTGTGACACTGCTGGGCCCAAGGATCCAAGGGACTTTGTGACACCAGAGGGACATTGTGACACTGGGAGGCCTCATGGAATCAAGGACAGCATTGGGACACTCTGGGGCCTCATGGAACCGTGGTGACACCAAGTTGTCTGGGGGTGTTGATCTGCTGGAAGGCAGGAGGGCTCTGCACAGGGCCCTGGACAGGCTGGATCCAGGAACCAAATCCAACAAGGTGAGGTTTAACAAGTCCATGTGCCAGGTCCTGCACTTTGGAGACAACAACCCCTGCAGCGCCACAGGCTGGGGACAGAGTGGCTGGACAGCAGCCAGGCAGAAAGGGACCTGCAGGGACTGATGGACAGCAGGCTGGACATGAGCCAGCAGTGTGCCCAGGTGGCCAAGAAGGCCAATGGCTCCTGGCCTGGATCAGGAATGGTGTGGCCAGCAGGACCAGGGCAGTGATTCTTCCCCTGTGCTCAGCATTAGTTGGGCAGCATCTCGAGTGCTGTGTCCAGTTCTGGGTCCCCCAATTTAGGAAGGACATGGAGGGGCTGGAGCATGTCCAGAGAAGGGCAACAAGGCTGGTGAGGGGTCTGGAGCACAAGTCCTGTGAGGAGCGGCTGAGGGAGCTGGGGTTGTTTATCCTGGAGAAGAGGAGGCTCAAGGGAGACAAGGCGGTGTCAGGGCACAGGTTGGACTTGATGATCTCCAAGGTCTTTTCCAGCCTTGCTGATTCTGGGATTCTCTGAAACCACACATGGAGCAATTGCAGGAGGAGCCCTGGGCCTCCTCTTCAGAAGCTCCAGCAGCCCAGGTCCCTCGGCTCCTCCTCACAGCCCCAAAGCCCATCCTGTCAGTCCTGCAGAGCCTCTGCAGCCCCTCCTCACTGCCCAGAACAGGCAGCCCCACAGCCAGACACAGCAGCCCAGATGTGCCCCCCTGGCCTGGGGTGCCTCTGGCAAGGGAGCAGCACGAGGCACTGCAGGAGCCTGCAGATAATTCCTGCAGCACTTGTGGGATGATCCTGCTCCCCAAGAGGACGTTCCCATGGTGCCAAGTCAGGAACTGGAATGCGGAGTGGGGCCAGACAGGAAAGGGCAAACAGGGATGGGCTGTGTGCAGGGGAGGGAAGAGGGGTGAGGAAGAGAAATAAATTTGTAGGAGGAAGAGTAAAGAAAGCAAAGGTGAAGGCAAGGAAATGCTCAGGGCAGTTTGGGGGTGGCTGCCAGGCAGCCCTGGCTCTGAGAAACAACATCTGCAGTGGGACAGGAAGCTCCCAGCTGATGGGAACAAACTTTTTGGCTGACTGCAGAGGCCAGGACAAAGCTGAGTGGTTTCCCTGGCGTCCCCCAGCCCTTCCTGGCCCCCGGGGCTGATGGCATTTGTGCTCCCTCAGGTTCATGTCCCCACAGCAGCAGCATGGGGGTGCTCCCGCCTGCGGTGTGCAATGCAAACAGGGGCTCTTGACGTTTCTTTGTGGACAACATTAATATGTAAAACAAAGAAAAAGAACCTCCAAAAGGAAAACAACAAGAAGTATCAAAGACGACATTTATTAGAAGTGTTTTGCAGAAATTGGCCAGCAGTTTAATGTTCCCGAAACCATCCAGTCATCAGTCTCCACACTGCAGCCTTGAGCTCCTGGTTCCTCAGGCTGTAGATGAGGGGGTTCAGGGCTGGAGGCACCACCGAGTACAGAACTGACAGGGCCAGATCCAGGGATGGGGAGGACATGGAGGGGGCTTAAGGTAGGCAAACACTGCAGTGCTGACAAACAGAGAGACCACGGCCAGGTGAGGGAGGCAGGTGGAAAAGGCTTTGTGCCGTCCCTGCTCAGAGGGGATCCTCAGCACGGCCCTGAAGATCTGCACATAGGAGAAAACAATGAACACAAAACAGCCTAAATATAGAAGAGCACTTAGTACAATAAGCCCAGCTTCCCTGAGTTTGCAGTGTGATCTTGAGGATCTGGGGGATTTCACAGAAGAACTGGCCCAGGGCATTGCCATGGCACAGGGGCAGGGAAAATGTATTGCCCGTGTGCAGCAGTGCATTGAGAAAGCCACTGGCCCAGGCAGCTGCTGCCATGTGGGCACAAGCTCTGCTGCCCAGGAGGGTCCCGTAGTGCAGGGGTTTGCAGATGGACACGTAGCGGTCGTAGCACATGATGGTCAGCAGGGAATACTCTGCTGAGATGAAGAACAGAAAGAAAAAGAGCTGTGCAGCACATCCTGAGTAGGAGATGGTGGTGGTGTCCCAGAGGGAATTGTGCATGGCTTTGGGGACAGTGGTGCAGATGGAGCCCAGGTCGCTGAGGGCCAGGTTGAGCAGGAAGAAGAACATGGGTGTGTGCAGGTGGTGGCCGCAGGCTACGGCGCTGATGATGAGGCCGTTGCCCAGGAGGGCAGCCAGGGAGATGCCCAGGAAGAGGCAGAAGTGCAGGAGCTGCAGCTGCCGCGTGTCTGCCAGTGCCAGCAGGAGGAAGTGGCTGATGGAGCTGCTGTTGGATGTTTCTTCACTCTGGGAATCATGGACTATTGAAAGAAGATATTGACAAGACGGGAAAGATTTCAGTGTGTCATTCCTATGTTTTTTTATTAGGAATCCCCCCAAAAATACTTCTCCTTGTTGGCTGGACTTTGCTCAGCCTTTTTTCGCTGAGGTCAGGTTTGTGCTGCTGCCTCATCTTCGACACTGCTCTCAGCCTGAACACTGGGGAGCCCATAGGGAAAACAGGGCTCGCTGTGCCCCAGTGCAGTCAGACCTGCTGGTCCCACACAGGAGCCCTTTGCTCATTTCAGTTTCCTCTGTTTCAGGGTGATCCCACTTCCAACGTGCTTGAACAATACAGTGGCCTTTTTGAAGACTTCAGTTTCATTGTCAGCATCTCTAAATTCTTCTACCTTTCCCTGTGCAGCTGGAAATGGAGGGATACTAAGCGTTGGTCTGGCTCTCTGCTTTTTCTGTCAGTGCTACCCAGAGTGCTTTTGTCACAGGAAACTCAGACTTTTTGTCACAGGCATCATGATTGGCAGATCTTGAAATGCTCTCAAGTCCCTGAGCACTAAGTCACGGAGAATTAAAGCCACACAGGCCACATTTGCAGTGCTCAAACACAGCCCTGTTGCTGCTGCTGCTGCTGCTGAAATAGAATCAACTGACAGAGGCCATTACAGAAATTGCCTCTGGAGTGTCAAATCAAATGAAAAAATCCACCAGGAGAAAGAGAAGCCAGAACTTTTCGACTCACTTCATTGTTTCTTCTGAGCAGCAGCAGAAAATGGAGATGCCCAGAGATATTTCCAGCTGCTGCTGATCCCAGTGGAGCCCAGCCTGCTGCCCAGTCCCAGCTTTCCCACCCTCCAGCAGACGCCCTGGTTCCCTGCAGGAGTGCTGGGAAAGGATGGAGAGCAGCCTGGCAAGCTCTTTCTGCAGCTCCCTCTTTACCCTCGGGGAGGGAGAACATTCCACAGGAAAGCAACTGGTGCCACAAGGAGCGGGTGGCCTCAGGCACCTTTGGGGATGGAACAAGGCCTTGGTTTGACATAAGTAAGCACAAGCAATTCACATGAGTAAACAAGTAATTAGCACAGACATGCCTAAGTACTTAGAACCAGTTAGCATAACAAAAACCTGTCTGGCCTAACTTGACATGAGAGTGACCTGACAAAAAGCTTTAGACACAGTCTACCAGAAGAACTAAGGGCAAGTGTGGAATCAGCCCTGTGCAGGGAAGCCCTGAGGAAGACTTTGTGCTGCTTTGGGGCATCGAGACCGCTCCTGGCCAGGGCCTGGACATCAGCTTCAAGTATGGGAATCTGACACAATGTATTTCCAACCCCCTGCCTGTGGAATCACCTCAGCAGTGTAAAGATGGATGGTGATTTTGATACAAGGCCTACATCAACCCACTGAAATTTATATGTGGCAGAGGAACACTTTAGTGGGGTGCAGACCCCTGCCCTCCTGCCAGGTCAATAAAAGGGCTTTTGGCTGACAATGCATTTGTCTGCCGATTTGTTTGAATGAGGGAGACCCCTCAGGACTGCTGTATCCTGAGGGAACACCGTTGGCCTTGGCCTGTAGGCACCTGCACAAGCTTAAAATCAGCTGCCTCAGCTTCCAGGACCTCTCTTGGCCAGCATCCTGACGTGGATGCAGGAGTGCTGTGAGGCACTGCTGGGACCCAGCGGGACAGGACCGGCTGTCTCGTGTCCACGTAGCACCCCTCACACAGCCAGGGCCATCCCGAAACCAGACAAACACTCACGTGTCAGCACAGGGGAGCAAGGACCACTGGGCTCCTCTCAGGGTATCTCAAAGTTCGAGAATCCACCACAGCACTGGTAAATTTTTGGGGGGACCAAGGACTTTGAGTATCAAAAGGGAAACTCCAATTTGTAGAGAGGGAAGTAAAATGCCTAGGACATGTGATTTTTCAAGGGAGCCAGCGGCTGAACCCTGAGAGAATTGCAGGGATAGCCTCACTCCCACGGGCAAAAGCTAAGAGGGAAGTCAGAAGGTTTTTAGGCCTGTTGGGATATCATAGGCTATGGATTGAAGGATACACGCAGGTCATCAGGTTCTTGTATGAAAAGTTAGTAGAAGAGATTAGATGGGAAGAAGACAACAAGCAAATTTTGAAGCTTTAAAGCAAAAATTAGTCAGTTCAGCAGCACTGAGTCTTCCTGCCTTAGACAAACCCTTCTATCTGTTTGTGGAAATAGAAAAAGGGACAGCACATGGAGGGTTAGCCCAGGACCGGGGAGGATCCAGGAAACCAGTGGTCTATTTATCAAAACTGCAAGACCCTGTCAGCTGGGGTGGCCAACCTGCATTCAGGCGGTGGCAGCGAGCGCCCCACTTGTAGAAGAAAGCAAAAAATTAACCTCTGGGGGTAAATTGAAAATATATACCACTCACTCAGTAAGGAGTATCCTCAGCTAAAAGGCTGAAAAATGGTTCACAGATTCCCGAGTGCTAAAGTATGAAGCCATCTTAATAGATAATGGTTTAGATCTAGTCGTGAGTAACCAACTCAGCCCTGCCCAGTTTTCAGATGGAAAACCTGGTGAGGAATTAATATATAATTGCCTAGAAGTTATAAACTATCAAACTAAAGTAAGAGAGGACCTAACAGATCAACCACTCCAAGGTGGAAAATGGTTGTACATTGATGGATTTTCACGGGTAATCCAGGGCACAGGGTATTGGGGTAGGCTATAGCAGATGAAGAGTTAGTGGCCCTAGAAAAAGGAAAATGTCGGAACACAGCTCTGGAAATATTCACACAGAAAAGAGAAACAATATATACCGACTCAAAATATGCTTTTGGAGTAGTGCATACCTTTGGAAAACTTTGGGAAGAGCGTGGGCTATGAAATTCAAGAGGAAAGGAACTAAAAACTTATTTTAGAAGTGTTAGAAACCTTACAAATACCAGAAGAAGTGGCAGTAGTATATGTTAAAAGACATAAAAAAGGGGTGACTCAAGAAGCACAGGGGAACTATTTAGCAGATTTAGATGCTAAGAATGCAGTTGAATCAGGGACAGAAAAACTAACGATAGCATTAACCCCTATGAGAGAAATGGAAGAAGTCCCCGTATTCAGTGAGACAGAAGAGAAAGAATTCCTCAAAACAGGAGCCAAGAAAGATAACAAAGGGAAGTGGAGATTAGCAGATGGGAGGCAAATGTTGAATAAACCCCTTGCCAGGAAAATGCTAGAAGGCATACATGGGACAACACACTGGGGTACACAAGCACTAAGTGATCAATTTCTAAGGGACTGGGGCTGCATAGGAATTTTTGGGATAGCTAAGCAGGTAATTGAAATGTTTGTGGTATGTCAACAAGTAAATGAGAAGGTCATGAGGAAAACACCAGGGGAGGGCGAGAACTAGCCTTACAGCCCTTTCAAAACATCCAAGTAGACTTTACCGAGCTTCCTCAGGTACAACGGTGGAAGTTTTTACTAGTGATAGTAGGTGACCTGACTCATTGGGTAGAGGCGGTACCCACGGTTAAAGCCAATGCCAATGTTGTGAGTAAAACACTTCTAGAATCAATCATTCCCCGATATGGGATGGGTGAACAGGATTGATTCAGACCAGGGAACTCATTTTGCCTCTATAATATTGCAAAAAGACGTTCAAACCCTGGGAGTAAATGGGAATTACACACTCCATGGCATCCACAGAGTTCTGGTCACATTGAGAGGATGAATCAAACTCTTAAAAGAGCTCTAGTTAAGCTGATGACTGAAACCCAGATGTCATAGATAAAATGTCTCCCTTTAGCCTTGTCAAGATTTAGAACCCAACCCCAGTCAGATCTGGGGGTCTCACCCTATGAAATGACATTTGGGTTACCCTTTTTGACCTCACCCCAGAGGGTTGCCATCTATGAGGAAGGGGAAGCCAATGCCAAGAAATATGTTATGTCTATAGCAGAAACCTTAGAAGGGCTAAGACATAAAGGGGCTATTCCTCAAACAGCCACCCTGGATTTCAGAATCCATAACATTAATTCTTGGGATTGGGTCAAGTAATGATCAAGTCATGGAGGAATCACCCTTTAACTCCTCAATGGGAAGGTCCCTTTCAGGTACTGCTCACCACCAAATCGGCCGTGTGAACTGCAGAGTGGGGATGGACTCATGCCAACAGATGGACTCATGCCCACAGAGTTACAGGCCCTGTAGGAAAAACACAATGAGTGGACAGTAATATCCAGGACAGGGGAAATGAGGTTGACTGAAGCAGAGACCGAGAGGCAACCAGAAAGACAACAAACCCAAAAAGTAGAGTCAAGCTTCCACCAGCCAGCTCAACAACTGTCTTCCTGTTTTAATGAACGGGAATTACCAGCACCTGTTGAGGGGAAGTACACAAGGGACCGTAAAAGGTAATGGGGCAGCATCCTTAAGAAGTAAGACAAGGAATAGAGGGCAAGACCGGGTTGGCTCCTTTGTCCACTACCAAGAAGATGGCATAGCCCTGCTGCGGGTAGCAACCCTGTAGGCATGGTAATGTAGGGACAAAAGGTCATATCGGACCACTGTCATTCCCCAACTGTCTTTGAATACAACAGGGACTGGAGGGCGAGACCGAGCTGGCCTCTGGACCCCTAAGATACACTGATTATGGGTAGCAACCACATAGGCATGATAGATGGGAGTCAAAGCCATCCTGGACCTCTGTTAGGCCCTTCAGTCCATTCCAAATAAGTGTGTCTAAGGAAAACCTGAGATTTTTCTCCTGTTCCCACTGTCCTTGCCCACATCAACAGATGCTAGTATGACTCATTCAAGAGAGAGAGAAATTATTTTACTTAATTGTTCAAGCATAATGACTTATAGAAAAATAACATGGGGGTTTGTTTAAGATGAGTAATCCTATGGTTGACTCTCACAGTTAAGGGGTGAATATTAAGTAGATGTTAAGAGAAGTTGTGTAGGTGGATAGTTCTCTTTCCCTTACCCCTTGCATTGTTATCATGGGATGTCCTCAGTAGTCAGGGCATTTGGGAGGGTTGGCTTGTTGCTATGGCAGCGCCTGAGCTCCAATCAAGCTGTAAGAAAGTGATCTCCACCACTGGACAGCGAAGGAGGAGTGGATTGACAAGATTTTGGGAGGGGCTGGAGGTATTAAAGACAGAACATCCATTTTGTAGATGAGCACATGGTGACTGAATCCTTTGCTCCTGGTGCTGTATTCTTTACTTTATTCACTCTTCTGTTGTATTTTGATAAGGTCTTAATAAAACTATTTAAATTATTGAAAGTGAAAATTGTTTCTCACATGGGGTTGGGGATTGTGGGGCAAGGTTGTCCACACTGGGTCAGACCTCAAGGTAAAACTTCTCTGACCTGGCCAGACCTCCTTAGGAGAGGCCCTATATCAATATCAATCACAGAATGCTGCAATCAGCTCTTCTCTAAAGAGAACAGTAATAAAGACACTCTTTAAAATAGGAATATATATTTCTTAGAAGCTCTTTGAAATGTTTCTCCATAACTATAAAAGGAAAACTTCTTAATTAACTACATAAGAGCAGAGGGAAATGAAGGCAGAGCCATGGCTTCTCAGGAATTGCTTGATCCTAATGAGCCACGTGGAGCATTTGGAGCTGAGCCCTGGAACCTCAGGGCCTGAGAGGAGATTGCACAAACCTGTCTAGGAGTCAAAGTCAGAGAAAAAACCCAAAGTTTCTCAAGCCATTAGTGAGTGCCAGTGTGGTCCATCCCCAACGCAGGCTCCTCATGGACTCCTTGGAGGAGAGAAATGGAGGCCAGCATTGCACAAAAACTTCTCAGAGACTCAGAGTGAAAAGGACAACCCAAAGTACCTTAAACTCCTTGAGTATCTCAAAGCATCAATGAGCCCCCCTGAGTGTCAGCACAAAGCTCTCAAGGGACTCGTTAAAGCTGATAACTGGGGCCATGATTGCACAAACCTCTCACAGAGTCTGGATCAAATGGGAAACACCAAGTACCTGAAAAGAACTGAAGCACCTTGAAGCATTAATGAGCCCCACTGAGTGTTGTTCCTGACAAAGCCTCTCCAGGGACTAATTACAGCAGATAATTGAGGCCATGACTGCACAAAGCTCTCAGAGACTCCAAGGCAAAAGCCAAAGCCAAAGTGCTTTGGAAAACCTGCAGTCCCTGGGAGCATGAAGGAGCCCCCAGGGCCATTCCTGAGCAAGGCTCCCCAGGGACTCCTTCCAGCAGATCCTTGAGGCCACTGGGATGTGGGCTAGGGGGGATGCTGAGGGCAGGACAAGGGGCTGACAGTGCCCAGCCTGGCTGGGGCTGTGCCAGGAGGCCCCAGTGCCTCAGGACAAGGTGTCTCCTGACAGCCCTTGGTGGCACAGACCCTGCTGTGCCCCAGGGCACCAAGACTTGGCTTCTCTTTGTCCCCACCTGTCATCAGTGCCTCCAGTTCTCTGCTCTGCCTGGGGCCTGGGGACACTTTCTCAGTCATGTCCCTCAGTGGGACCCATTAAAAGTCAAAGAAACTTTGGAGTTGGATTCTGACTTGGAGTTCTGGAGAGGTTTCTGCAGCTCCCTCTCAGGGCCTGATGTTCAGGGCCTGAGCACAAAGCCCCAGAGGGTCATTAAAGTCCTTGTGCTGTGTCTGTGCTGCTGAGCTGGGCCGGGCTCCTGGCACAGAGGGTGATCCTGGTAACCAAGGAGAGCTTCAAAAGCACATTTCTCTGGATGAGCAGCTCTTCTCCCAGCCCAGCAGGGCTGGGGCACTGCCTGCAGCCAGCCCGGGCACAGCACAGAGGCACAGAGAGCTTCCGTCAGTCAGGGCTGGGAAGGTGCTGAGAAGTGCCTGGGGCAGAATCCCTGGCAGCCCTTGGCACAGGAACCTCTGGCTGCAGGACAATGCAGCTGCAGCTCCTGGAGTGATCTCCTACAGCTGGAACATCCCAGTGCCCACAGACCCTGTGAGTACAACTCTGAGTATTTCTGGTGCAGGGGAGGTGAAATGCTCTGACATGCTCAGGGGTTCTGATCAGTCATAGAATGTTTCCAAGACAGGCATTTTGATAAAAATGAGGAAATTACCAAAGGCTTTTTATTCTGTTTCCTACTATTGGAGAATGGCAGGGATGGAAATATAAATATTAAAGGATTATTATGAATTATTGATTATTAATTTTGACAAGTTCCTGAGACATCTGAACTGTAACTTTTAGTGACCAATAGGGTCACAGTAGATCCCTAATGTGCTTGCAGCCACTCTGCCCATGGACAGCAGCAGCATCACCTCTGCTGGAGCCATCAGGCTCAGTCTGAGCTGTCCTTTCTCCAAGCTGCAAACAGAACCTGCCCCCAGCCAGTGCCCTGCAAACAGGCAGGGTTCTGTCAGGCCAAGGAGAGTGCACAGAGATTTGGGGTCTGTGAGTGCTGGCACAGAGAGATCAGGCACAGGGAAACACCTGCAGGAGGAAAATCCCCAGGAAGCAGAGAGAAGATCAGGGAAGGAGTGAAAACAAAACCCAGAAATGCTGTGGCAGGGAGAGTTTAGAGATGTCCAGAGGATCCCCTCCAGTGCAGCCCCTCCCTCTGAACAAGCCCCCTCCCTCCTGTCCCCCCAGCCAAGCCTCTGCCCTCAGGGCCGGGGCTCCAAGGTGTGCAGCCCCTCCTGTGCAGGCAGAGCTGCAGCAGAGCCATGGGGCAGCTCTGCAGCCCCGGGCCCAGTTCCCTCTGCAGAGCACAAGGCTGGGAGCAGCTGCCCGGCACTGGGGGCTCTGGGAGGGTGCACAGCTGGCTCAGGGTGACACAGCTGTCCCCAGTGCCCGGCTCTGGGCAATGCTGTCAGTGCAGCCAGGGAAGGAGCTGCATCTCCCTGCATCCAGTGCCATCAGAAGGACACTTGGAAGTCTCCCAGAGATTTCAGTCCAAGCTGGGAGCTTCAATCCAGGATTCAAACCTGTCCTAGAGCATCTCTCAGTTATAAGGTTGATGGGGAAAGGCAGAGGTGTTCTGACACTGAAAATGCTGCTGGGTTGGTGAAATGAGCAACGTGAGTCCTTGGCTACAAATGTGGAGCTGGGCTGTGGTGGATCCATCTGCTCTTAGCAGTACCTCAGGATGCTTCAGGGGAAGCGTGGGAACCTGATCACCCTCCACCTGAGAAAGGTTAAAGCCCAGAGAAACTCTGGCCTGAATGACAGGCCATCTCCCCTCACTCGCCACTCATCAATTTGCCTCACAGAACTTGCTCTGTTCTCCCTGGAGGCAGCAGAAATGCTGAGGGCTTCTGATATCCAAGAATACCAGGAGAGACATGGGGGTTCTTAAAAAGAAAACCTCATAACTCTTAAACACAGATGAGTGTCTGGGTGTGTTTCAGGGGAGGGTGTATGGGAAATGGCTTTGGTTTTGGTTACAGGTATCTCCTCTAACTCTTCTCTGTCCTTTCTCTATGAACAGGTCCCCATGGTCAGCCACAGCCAATGTCCAACAGCAGCTCCATCAGCCACTTCCTCCTGCTGGCACTGGCAGACACGCGGCAGCTGCAGCTCCTGCACTTCTGCCTCTTCCTGGGCATCTCCCTGGCTGCCCTCCTGGGCAACGGCCTCATCATCAGCGCCGTAGCCTGCGGCCACCACCTGCACACGCCCATGTTCTTCTTCCTGCTCAACCTGGCCCTCAGCGACCTGGGCTCCATCTGCACCACTGTCCCCAAAGCCATGCACAATTCCCTCTGGGACACCAGGACCATCTCCTACACAGGATGTGCTGCTCAGCTCTTTTTTTTTGTCTTTTTCATGTCAGCAGAGCTTTCCCTCCTGACCACCATGTGCTACGACCGCTACGTGTCCATCTGCAAACCCCTGCACTACGGGACCCTCCTGGGCAGCAGAGCTTGTGCCCACATGGCAGCAGCTGCCTGGGCCAGTGGCTTTCTCAATGCTCTGCTGCACACGGCCAATACATTTTCCCTGCCTCTGTGCCATGGCAATGCCCTGGGCCAGTTCTTCTGTGAAATCCCCCAGATCCTCAAGCTCTCCTGCTCCAAATCCCACCTCAGGGAACATGGGCTCATTACAGTTAGTGCCTGTTTGGCATTTGGTTGTTTTGTGTTCATGGTTTTCTCCTATGTGCAGATCTTCAGGGCCGTGCTGAGGATCCCCTCTGAGCAGGGACGGCACAAAGCCTTTTCCACCTGCCTCCCTCACCTGGCCGTGGTCTCTCTGTTCCTCAGCACTGGTGTATTTTCCTACCTGAAGCCCCCCTCCATGTCCTCCCCATCCCTGGATCTGTCACTGTCAGTTCTGTACTCGGTGGTGCCTCCAGCCCTTAACCCCCTCATCTACAGCCTGAGGAACCAGGAGCTCAAGGCTGCAGTGTGGACACTGATGACTGGATGCTTTCAGGGACATTGAACTGCTGGCCAATTTCTGCAAATCACTTGTAATAAAAGTCATCTTTGATACTTCTTATTGGTTTCATTTTGGAGGTTCTTTTTCTTTTACTTTTTCAATATTGTCCCCAAATAAATGTCATTGTTTGTGCCATTTCTCCTTCTGTTTCTCTCCACCTTCCCTGTGGCCACAGACTGTGTCAATGAGGGGCTGCGCTCTCGGTGGCTTTAAAGGAACTCAAGGATGTCCTAGCAAAGTTTTCTGCAGAGATGCCCTTTTGTTGCCTTCTCTGGAGCTGCAGCAGCAATGTCTGTGTGCAGAGCTGGGGCAGATCAGTGCTGGCACAGCAGCTGTGCCCAGCAGCAGCAGCACTTGGTGTTGCCAGTGCTGCTCCCGTGCCCCTGCCCCGCTGCCCTGGTGGCCCTGGTGTTGCTGCAGGGCCTGAGTGCTTTCGGGGCCGGGCACAGTCCTGGGGGTGGCAGTGCCGGGGCTGCGGCAGGGACAGCCCATGGGCACTGCTGGGGCAGCGCTGATGCCTCAGGCCAGGGCCTGGGGGCTCCAGGCTCCTTGCCCAGGCTCTCTCAAGAACACGGCCAGGCCAATGCTCAGCACAGAAAACCCCCGTGAGCAGCCCCAGGCTGGCCGTGGGCAGGCTGGGGGCAAACAGCATGGCTGGTGCTCTGCAAGGGCCCTGGGGGAGACGGGAAGGAGCAGCAGAGCAGGGGCTGATCCCTCCCCAGTGCGCTGGACAGCCCAGGGCAGCGTCCCAGAGCTTCCTGATGGAGCTGCCAACAACATCCCCCCTCTGCAGCCCTGGCCTCTCCCCCAGCTCACACAGGTGCCGCATCCTTGCAGGCACAGCCACGGCAGCGCTGGCTCAGGAGCCCCTGTTTGCATTGCACACAGCAGGCGGGAGCACCCCCATGCTGCTGCTGTGGGGACATGAACCTGAGCGAGCACAAATGCCAGCAGCCCCTGGGGCCAGGAAGGGCTGGGGGATATCAGGGAAACCACTCAGCTTTGTCCTGGCCTCTGCAGTCAGCTACAAAGTTTGGGAACAACCATTGGGGAGCAGGATCATCCCACAGGTGCTGCAGGAATTGTCTGCAGGCTCCTGCAGTGCCTCATGCTGCTCCCTTGCCAGAGGCAGCCCAGGCCAGGGGGGCACATCTGGGCTGCTGTGTCTGGCTGTGGGGCTCCCTGTTCTGGGCAGTGAGGAGGGGCTGCAGAGGCTCTGCAGGACTGGCAGGATGGGCTTTGGGGCTGTGAGGAGAAGCTGAGGAACCTGGGCATCTGGAGCTTCTGAAGAGGAGGCCCAGGGCTCCTCCTGCAACTGCTCCAAGGGTGGTTTCAGAGAATCACAGAATCAGCAAGGCTGGAAAAGACCTTGGAGATCATCAAGTCCAACCTGTGCCCTGACACCGCCTTGTGTCCCCTGAGCCTCCTCTTCTCCAGGATAAACAACCCCAGCTCCCTCAGCCGCTCCTCACAGGACTTGTGCTCCTGACCCCTCACCAGCCTTGTTGCCCTTCTCTGGACATGCTCCAGCCCCTCCAGGGCCTTCCTAAATTGGGGGGCCCAGAACTGGACACAGCACTCGAGGTGCTGCCCAACCAGTGCTGAGCACAGGGGAAGAATCACTGCCCTGCTCCTGCTGGCCACACCATTCCTGATCCAGGCCAGGAGCCATTGGCCTTCTTGGCCACCTGGGCACACTGCTGGCTCATGTCCATCCTGCTGTCCATCAGTCCCTGCAGGTCCCTTTCTGCCTGGCTGCTGTCCAGCCACTCTGTCCCCAGCCTGTAGCGCTGCAGGGGTTGTTGTGGCCAAAGTGCAGGACCCGGCACTTGGACTTGTTAAACCTCACCTTGTTGGATTTGGGCCGTGGATCCAGCCTTTCCAGGGCCCTGTGCAGAGCCTTCATGCTTTCCAGAAGATCAACACCCCAAGACAATTTGGTGTTACCACGGTTCCATGAGGCCCCAGAGTGTCCCAATGGTCTCCATGATTCCATGAGGCCTCCCAGTGTCACAATGTCCCTCTGGTGTCACAAAGTCCCTTGGATCCTTGGGCCCTGCAGTGTCACAATGGCACCGTGGTGCCCCAGGGCTCTGCAGTGTCACAATGGATCCTTGGTTCCATGAGGTCTGGCAGGGCAGCAATGCTCTCCTTGGTTCCTGCTGTCTCCCACACCTCCCACTGTCAGGCTATAGAAGGACACCCGGCCGATGAAGGGGAGTGGGAGGAGGTAATAATAAAATCCCTCCCAACCCCCTCTCCCAAGCCAGGTGCCGCTTCAGATTAGGCATGATCACCTGGATCTGGAGAGTCAGCCAGATGGCTTAGAAGAAAATTATCTGCACAGTGAGCCTCCCAATTATGATTAATCTGTGAGACAGATCAGCACCTCTAACATCAAAAAGGAAAGAAGGGTAATCGTGGTGGGTGACTCCCTCCTGAGGGGAACAGAGGGCCCCATATGTCGACCAGAACCACCCCACAGAGAGGTCTGCTGCCTCCCTGGGGCCCAGGTACAGGATATCACTGACACACTGCCTGGGCTGATTCAGCCCTCTGATTATTGCCCACTGCTGATACCCCAGGCTGGCAGTGATGAGATTGAAAAGAGGAGTGTCAGGGCAATTAAAAGGGACTTTAGGGCATTGGGTCAGGTGGTTAATAGGACAGGGGCACAGACAGTCTTTTCCTCAGTCCCTTTGGAGTCGGAGAAAAATGCTGAAAGCAATAGGAGAGCTCACATTATCAACGAGTGGCTCAAGGGTTGGTGTCATTGACAAAATTTGGGATTCTTTAATCATGGGGCAACTTTTACAGCACCTGGCCTCCTTGGACCAGATGGGCTCCATCTTTCTGTGAAGGGCAGAAAAAGTTTAGCTCATGAACTGGCAGAACTTTTTGAGAGGGCTTTACACTAGCTCTGAAGGGGAAGGGGATACAGCTGGGTTGTCTGGAAGCAGGCTCGTGGGTGGTAAGCCTGAGTTAGGGGTGAAATCAGCAGCCCAGCTGAGGTGCATGTACACCAATGCACACAGCATGGGTGACAAACAAGAAGAGCTGGAGGCCATGGTGCAGCAGCAGAGCTATGATGTAATTGCCACCACAGAAACAGGGTGGGACGACTCACATGGCTGGACCACTGCACTGGATGGCTGCAAGCTCTTCAGGAGAGACAGGAAAGGGAGAAGAGGTGGAGGGGGGACCCTTTACATTAGGGAAGGGTTTTGCTGCTGTGGGTGTTGAAACTAATGATGATGGAGTTGAATGTCTATAGGTGAGACTTAGGGGGAAGGCCAACAAGGCTGACATCCTACTGGGAGTCTGTTATCAGCAACCCAGCCAGGAAGAAGTGCTGGACAGGTTATTTTTCAAGCAGCTCGAGAATGTTTCTAGATCATCAGCCCTTGTTCTTGTAGGTGACTTCAACCTGCTGGACATCTACTGGGAACTCAATACAGCTGAAAAGAGGCAGTCCGGGAAATATTTAGAGTTTGTGGAGGACAATTTTTTGTCGCAGCTGGTGAGTGAGCCCACCAGGAGAGGGACTATGTTAGATCTGTTGTTTGTAAATAGAGATGGGCTGGTGGGAGATGTGGTGGTTAGAGGTCACTTGGGGCACAGTGATCATGAAATTATAGAATTCTCAATATTTGGTGAAATGAGGAAGAACACCAATAAAACTCTTACATTGGACTTCTGGAGGGCAGACTTTGGCCTACTTAGGAGACTTATTCAGAGAGTTCCTTGGGAAGCAGCCCTTAAAAACAAAGGAGTTCAGGAAAGGTGGGAAGCTTCAAAACAGAGATCTCGATGGCACAGGAACACACTGTTCCTCTGTGCCAAAAGACAAGTCAATGAGGCAAACGTCCAGTTTGGATGGGAAAGGAGGTTTTGAAGGAACTTAGGAATAAAAGGAGGATGTGTCATCTTTGGAAGGAGGGTCAGGTCTCTCAGGAAGTAATTAAGGGGCTTGCTGGGGCATGAAGGGAAGAAATTAGGGAGGCCAAAGCTCAGTTTGAACTTAAAATGGCAGCTTCTGTAAAGGATAATAAAAAATGTTTTTATAAATATATCAATGGTAAAAGGAAGGGTAAGACCAACCTTTGTTCTTTATTAGATGTGGAAGGGAATTTAATAACTGCAGATCAGAAGAAGGCAGAAGTGCTTAACGCCATTTTTGCCACAGTTTTTAGTGACAAGACGATTTGCCTTCAGGACAACTGTCCTCCTGGGCTGGTAGATGGTGCCAGGGAGCAGAGTGGACCACTGTTATCCAAGAGGAGGCAGTCACAGAACTGCTGAGCTCCTTGGATGTTCATAAATCCATGGGACCAGATGGGATCCACCCCAGGGTGATCAGGGAGCTGGCAGATGAGCTGCCAAGCCGCTCTCCATCATTTACCAGCAGTCCTGGCTCACTGGTGAGGTCCCAGATGACTGGAAGCTGCCCAATGTGACACCCATTCACAGCAAGGGTGGGAAGGAGGATCCTGATAATTACAGGCCAGTCAGCCTGAGCTCAGTACCTGGTAAGGTCATGGAACAGTTCACACTGAGTGTCATCACACAGCACTTCCAGGATGGCCAGGGTGTCAGACCCAGCCAGCAGGGGTTTAGGAGGGCTAGGTCGTGTTTGACCAACCGGGTCTCCTTCTATGACCAGGTGACCCTCCTGGTGGATGCAGGAAAGGCTGTGGATGTTGTCTATTTGGACTCCAGCAAGGCCTTTGACACTGTCTCCCACAGCACACTCCTGGAAAAGCTGCAGCCCACGGCTGGGACAGGAGCACTCTGTGCTGGGTTCAGAACTGGCTGGATGGCCGGCCCAGAGAGTGGTGGTGAGCGGTGCTGCATCCAGCTGGGGACAGTCACCAGTGCTGTCCCTCAGGGCTCTGTGCTGGGCCAGCTCTGTTCAATATTTTTATTGACCACATGGATTAGGGGATTGAGGCTTTCATTAGTAAATCTGCAGATGACACTGAGCTGGGAGCATGTGTCCATCTGTTGGGTAGTAGGAGGGCTCTGCAGGGACACATGGAACAGTTGGAGGAATGGACAGAGTTCGAGAAGGTGAAGTTTACCAAGTCAAAGTGCCCAGTCCTGCCTTTTGGCCACAATAACCCCCTGCACAGCTCTAGGCTGGGGATGGTGTGGCTGGACAGTGCCCAGGCAGAAAGGGACCTGGGGGCACTGGTCGACAGCAGGCTGGACATGAGCCAGCAGTGTGCCCAGGTGGCCAAGAAGGCCAATGGCTCCTGGCCTGGATCAGGAATGGTGTGGCCAGCAGGAGCAGGGAGGTCATTCTTCCCCTGTTGCTGGCTCTAGTGTGCTTGGCATTCTTCCCCTGTAGTGAAACCGTACCTCGAGTGCTGTGTCCAGTTCTGGGCCCCCCAATTTAGGAGGGACATGTAGGGGCTGGAGCGTGTCCAGAGAAGGGCAACAAGGCTGGTGAGGGGCTTGGAGCACAAGTCCTGTGAGGAACAGCTGAGGGAGATGGGGTTGTTTAGATTGGAGAAGACTCAGAGGTGACCTTAGCACTCTCTACACTCCCTAAAAGGTGGTTGCAGTCAGGTGGAGGTCGGTCTCTCTCCTCACAGCAACTGACAGGACCAGAGGACAGTGTCTTAAGCTGCACCAAGGGAACTTTAGGTTGGATATTAGGAAATTTTTTTAATGGAAAGGGTGAAGAACTGGAACTGTCTGTCCAGGGAGGTGGTGGAGTCACCATCATGGGATGTGTTTAAAAAAAGACTGGATGTGGCACTCAGTGCCATGGTTTAGCTGAGGTGGTGTTAGGGCATGGGTTGGACTTGATAATCTTAAAGGTCTCTTCCAACCCATCAATTCTGTGATTGAGTGACATTACAGACCAGGTTGTGACATCATATAGTTGGCTGTCACATCACTGGTTTATTATGTGACATCACCGAGCAGGCTGTAACATCAGAGCATGCCTGTATGACATCACAGAGCAGAGCAAGCTGTGAGGTCAAAGAGTGTGCTGTGACATTATAGGGTGGCGGTGTTCCATCACTGAAGGTATTGTGACATCACAGGGTGGGTCTGTGAGTCCACAGAGGTACTGTGTGACATGCTAAGTGAGTTCTGCCATCACAGAGCAGGCTGTGACACCACAGAGCATGCTGTGACATCACAGAGGAGGTTGTGATGTCCCAAATTCGGCTGTGACATTACAGGTTGTCTGTGTGACATCACAGAACAGGCTGTGAGGTCACAGAGAAGACTCTGCCATCATAGAAAAGGGCTCTGTGACATCACAGAGCAGCTGTGTGATGTCACAGAGAAGGCTGAGACAATACAGAGTGGGTTGTGACATCACAGAGCTGACTGTGAAATCACAGAGCAGGCTGTGACATCACAGCGAGGCTGCATAACATCACAAAGGTGGCTGTGCCATCATAGAGCTGGCTGTGACATCACAGGGTGTCTGTGACATCACAGGCTGGGCTGTGACATCACAGGGCAGATTTTGTGATATCACAGAGCAGACTGGGACCTCAAAGAGCAGGGTGTGACCTCACAGGACACCTGTATGAAATCACAGGTGGCCTGTTACATCTCAGAGTGGGCTGTGTGACATCACAGGAGCTGTGTGACATCACAGGGGCTGTGTGAGGTCACTGGGGAGGTCACTCCACCCCAGCCCCTCTCCCAGTTCCCCCAGAGAAGTCCAACGCTGCTCGTGCACAGCGGGGTCCCCTGTCCCCCCGGGTCCCCCCGCCCCCGGTGCCGCAGCCTCCCCCAGAGGATGTTCCACGAGATCGACCCCAGAGCCTGACACGGGGACGGGGGCTGGGGCTGTGGGGGGTGGGACAGGGGGACAGGGACCCCCCGGCAGCGTCCCCGTGTCCCCCAGGGCCAGAGCCTGGGCCAGGGCTCCTTCACCCTGTTACCAATGAGGGCTTGAGAGCGCTGAAAAAATTCCCAGCAAGGGATCAGCAAAAACCAGATTTAATATTAAGCGACAGCACCACAAAGTTCCTTGGCAAGAGTCACTCTGCTCCTGGAGCCGTTGTGATGGTTGCTCGCCATGGAAACCTGCCCTGGCCCCTTGCTCAGGGCTGCTGTCACTGCCCAGAGCCAGAGGGGATCCCTTGCTGGGGGCTTGTGCCATGGCCACCTGCCCTGTGCCACGCTGGCCGGTCAGGCGCCGCGGAACCAGCAGCAAACGCCAGGGCCAGGGCCAAAGGCCAGGTCAGCCAGACAGAAAGGGGCAGTGCTGGGCACTGTTTCCATGGCAGCCCTCACTGGGGGTGACACCTGGGTCACCTGTCCTGGCAGTTGCCATGGAAACCCAGCTCATTGGGAATACAAGGGTGGACAGAGGTTTTAGTAGGGCCTGGCACAACGGGACAAAGGGGGGTGGTTTTAAACTAAAGGAAGGGAGGTTCAGATAAGAACAGATAAGGAGGAAATTTTTGATGATGACATTGGTGATACACCAGGACAGGTTCCCAGAGAGGTGGTCAGTGCCCCATTCCTAGAAACATTCAAGTCCAGCTGGGACAGGGCTCTGAACAACCTGATCTGGTGAAAGATGTCCCTGCTCATGGCGGGGTTTGGATGAGATGAGCACTGCAGAGCTCTTCCCATCCAAACCATTCCAGGACTGCATGGGCAGAAGGGGCTGCTCAGTGCACTCCATCCATTGCCTTGACTCCTCATGGTCTCTGCTGGACCCCACATCCCACAGCCAAACCCAGCCCCTTCTCTGCCTTTCCTCCCCCTGCCCCAGGGGCTGGCACAGCCAGGGGGGCACAGGTGACCTTTGGGCTTTGCAGGGCTCAGGCACAAGGGCCGTGGCAGAGTCAGGGCTGAGGTCACACTCTGTGGGCTGGGGCAGAGCCCAGCCAGAAATGAGCCCTGAGGCAGCAGCTCTGCAGTGCTGGCCACCAGGCCGGCTTGCCAAGGGAGGCTTCTGGCCATGCCCTGCAAGCAGCTGCTGCTGCCAAGGCGCCTTTGGTGCCTCAGGCTCTCCCGGGCACAGCTCCCAGCACGGCACTCTGCCCTTGTGCCCGAGGCCCTCCCTGTGCTGGGGCTGGCCTGGGGCTTTTCCTGCAGCAGGACCTGCCCTGCTCCTGGCACAGGAAAAGCAGTTCCTGCTGGAGCAGGAGGCTCTGCCTGCAATGGGCTCAAACCACTCCCGCAAGGCCCTGTTTGCAAAACCCCAGTCGGAAATGAAGGAGGGGGTCACGCTGCCGTTGGGGTGAATAATGCTGAAACCAGCCTGTCTCCTCCATCCCAAAGTTCCACATCCTCAGAGGGAGCTGAAGCCGTGGCAGGGCTGGAAAAATCCCCAGAGAAAGGAACAACCAAGTGACACCACTGAGAGCTCCTGCAGAGCTGCTGAGCTGGCCCAGCCTAGGCACATCTGACTGGCAAGGCAGCACTTCAGACTAGAAAAGCCCCATCCAAATTTTAATGGCAGCGTCTCCTGGCATTTCCCTTCTTGGGGGCTGTGGAGATTCCTCCCTGCAGTGAGGACACCCCTCAAGGTCACTGCTCCAGGCTGAGCCAGAGATTTGCCCATGGTGGTTGGTCGGGGGGAGTGACATCAATCTCTGCTTAAGAACTGGTTTTTGTTTAATACAATTGCTTCAAAATTGCTTCCTGTTTCAGCCTGAGTGTCCCTGCAAGATCAGGGCATCTTTCAGGCAGTTCCAGAAGCTCAGGGATCTCATTTCATGAGGAATCTGGGATGCAAATGGCCTTGTAAGAAGGACAAAAGCAGAAGCAATGGACTAGAAATAATTTGAAAAAATTACCCTTCTTCCAGACAAAGTCCACCAAGTCATTCCCTGCATTTCTCCTTTTCAAATCCTTTCCGTCACCTACTCTCAGAGGTCTAGCCTGTTCTGGTGCTTTTCATGAACTGACTGTGCTCTTGATTTATACCAGCGCAGGAGATGTAGAATCACCCAACCTGAACACAGAAACAAACCCCCTCTGTCCCATTTTCATGTTCTAGATCACTTTCCAGGTGTCCATGGAGATGTGGGAATGATTATCACACAACTCTCCATTTCTGGCTGCGGGCTCTGGAGATTCCTTCTCTGCATTCAGTCAGGCTTGTATTCCCTAACAAGTCCTGGTTCCACCTCCTGTTTCCCAAGGCTGGAACAGTCACAATGAAAACCTCACCAATGGCACAACTCCCCAGCTCACCAGGAAAAGAAAGGACAAGCTGTCAAGTTCTCCAAACCTTTGTCCTGCTTGGCTGCAAGAGTCCTGCTGCACTCCCGCTGTGGAAAGCCAAGAGAAGCTGCAGGTGGTGGCACATCTTGTGACAGGAGCTCAACCTGGTTCTCCAGGAAAGGTTCTTGAGAAGAGCAAACAGGACTGTGGAAAAGATTCCTGGAAAACTGAAACAGCTTTCCAGAAGTGAAATGAAAATTGAAAGAAACAGTCCAAGATGTTTTCCTCTATTTATTTCTCTGCTCCCTTTTTCCATCCTGCATTACTTCTCCATCCAATTAATTCCAAATGCATCTCACCTCTAAGATCAGTGACTTAGTGAGTTCTAGACACTCTAAAGTACCATGAGCCACACAGTTTGCCTTCCAGTTTTTGCTGGAAAGCAACGCTGGAGCCATAAGTGCAGGACCAGGACCAGGGAATCCTCCAGCCAGGGAATGTGCCCCGACAGGGTTTGATACTCAGCGGGGACAATGCACAGCAGCGACCGAGGAGATACCTCTGCCCCCGTGCAGGAGTCCAGACTCTGGATCTGGGCTGAACACGGCAAAGTTCCCGTGTTTGGACAGGCTCAGGGGCTGCCCCCGGGGAGCGGGGGGCTGGGCGTGGGGGTGAGCGGCCAACGGAAAAACGGACACAGGGACAAACGGCCCCGGAGCTTCAGTTGCAGCAGCAGCAGCAGCGGCGGCAGCAGCAGCGGCAGCAGCAGCAGCCAAAGCAGTGATTTTGTCGACTCCCTCTTGTTACTCCTCTCCCTGTCCCACTGTCCCGCACCGTCTCCCGCTCTCCCTTTCCCGCTGTCCCCTCCTCTCCCAGTCTCTCTCTCCCCATTCCCGGCCGGGCCATGCCCCCGGCCCGCCCCCGGCTCCGGGCGGGGCTGCCCCATCCCCGCCCCCGGCCGTCCCGCCGGGGTCTCGCCTCCGCCCGGCTCTGGCCGTGCTGGCGGTGGCGCTTCTGGGCGGGCATCGGTGCCTGGGGCTGGGGCAGCATCGCCTCGCTCTGGCTCCGCCTGGCCCGAGCCTGGCCCCGGCCCCGGCTCCTCCCGGGCCCCGCGGAGGACACACGCGGCGCGGCCGCTGCCGCCGCCTCCGCTGCGGCTTCCCCGGCCCGAGCTCCGCCGCTCGGCAGCGCGGCCGCCGCCCCCGAGCCGCCGCTGTCCCGTTGCCGGGAGCGAACGCCTGGGGAGGGCCGGCCCGGGGCGGTCGGGGGGCGCTCGGGGGCCGCTCCTGGCCCCGGGCCGAGCGCTGACAGCCGCGTCCCGCCCGCAGGGAAGGCGCAGCAGGGCCTGCAGGAGCGGTACCGGCTGGGTTCGCTGCTGGGCAGCGGCGGCTTCGGCAGCGTCTTCGCGGCCACGCGGCGCTCGGACGGCGCCCCGGTGAGCGGCGGGGCCGGCGGCGGGTGGAGGAGGAGGAGGAGGGGAACGGGAGGAGGAGGAGGAGTAGAGGGAGGGGGAGGAGGAGGGAAGGGGGGGGGAAGAGGAGGAGGAGGGGGGGGGAATGGGGCTGGGGCTGCGCAGGGCGGGTGGCGAGCTCAGCCCGCTGCTGCTCTTGGCTTGCAGGTGGCCATCAAAAGGGTGCCAAGGAACCGCGTCCGGCACTGGGGCGAGCTGGTGAGTGAGCGGGGCCAGCGGCAGAAGCCGGGCCGTGCCGGGCGGGGATGAGCCGAGGCCCGGCAGGGTGGGAGCCACCAGGACGCCTCGAGGGAGAGCGGGCGTGGGGCCAGCGCAGGGCACAGAGCACCCGGGCTGGGTGAGGGGCTCCCGATCCCCGGCACGGCATCAGCCCCACTGATGGCATCGTGCTCCTCCCGCAGCCCGACGGCACCAGCGCACCCCTGGAGATCGTGCTGCTGGACAAGGTGTCCACTGGCTTCCCCGGTGTCGTCCAGCTGCTGGAGTGGCTTGAGCTCCCCAACGACATCTTGATCGTGCTGGAACGCCCAGAGCACTCTCAGGACTTGCACAATTTCATTTGGGCACGGGGGTTCCTGTCCGAGGAGGTGGCACGGGATCTGTTCCGCCAGGTGCTGGAGGCCGTGCAGCACTGCACCAGCTGTGGGGTCCTGCACAGGGACATCAAACCACAGAACATCCTGGTTGACCTGGCCACCGGGCAGGCCAAATTGATCGACTTTGGCTGTGGCACCTACCTGCAAGACACAGCCTACACTCGCTTTGCAGGTGAGCCCATGCAGGGGTGTGCTCTCGGTCCTGGCATCTCATGGCCCAACATCTCACAGCCCAAGCTGGGTGTGGCAGCGGGGATTCTCCCTTTTGCTGCCCTTCGTGGCACTGAGATTTCAGCTGAGTTGCGTTTGAGCAGGGCTGGGTGGGGAGCCAGCTTCCAGCCCTGCTGGCAGCCTTTGCCCA
Source organism: Anomalospiza imberbis (assembly GCF_031753505.1). NCBI lineage: Eukaryota > Metazoa > Chordata > Aves > Passeriformes > Viduidae > Anomalospiza > Anomalospiza imberbis. Next base: position 868,187 of record NC_089713.1, on the reverse strand, counting down.
CCACTCTGGGCAGGACTGGGGCTGGGTCTGGGGCAGCCAGCCCAACAAAAACACGGGTGGGTGGGGGTAGCAGAGAGGGGGGCCGTAACCTGTGTCCCAGCTGGTTTGGTGTGCAGGTGAGAAAGGGCTTGGACTGCTCCACTCACCTGGTTTGTTTTGGATTCATGATGTTTTTGGGCAGTGCAGGCAGGGAGGATGAAGGCATGGTTTTCCCAAGCACTGGGTGGGTTTTTCCTCCTCATGGTCGGGCCTTGCCAGGACTTCTGCTGCCCTCTTCCAACCCCAGTGGCTTCTTTTCCAACCCCAAGTCTGTACACAAGTCCCAGGTGCTGGCGAGAGGGCAGCGGTCACCCCGTGTGCCACTGGGGCAGCCCCCACACGCCCAGGGATGCTGGGGCCAGGCTCTGGGAGCAGCAGCATCCCCCTGATGAACCCCATCTGTATTCCACAGGAACACGGTCATACAGGCCCCCGGAATGGACTCACTTTAGATTTTACTACGGCAAGCCAGCTACCATCTGGTCCCTGGGCATCCTGCTGCACCAGATGGTCTGCAGGGAGCAACCCTTCAGGAGGAGCCAGAACATCAGCTGGGACCATCAGCTCTCGCTGCCACGACGGCTCTCTCAAGGTGGATCCTCATCTCTGGCCACGGGGGCAGTGCTGGGAGACAGCAGCAGCTCGTGAGCATCCCGCTCTGGCAGCTGCTGAGGAGGTGGCACATGTCCTGCTCTCCTGCTCTCCTCCAAAACAGGGAATTGATGGGGAAGTTTAGGCCCAGCTCTGAGCACATCCAGCATGGCCTGGGCACGGGAATAGTGGGGCAAAGCCAACAGGAGCCTTCTCCAGCTGACCGGCGGGTTCTGGTTTCTCTGCCCAGAGTGCCAAGATGTGATCAGGCGGTGTTTATCCATGTTGCACTCGGACAGGCCCTCGTTAGAAGAGCTGTTCTGTGATCCCTGGCTGCAGGATATTGATCGGCCCTAGAAGAAGGGAGAGAGCCACAGGCACACTTTGATGCAAGGCCCTGGTAAGTTGCAGCTCCACACATGCCTTGGCAATCAGAAGCAAAGGAACCCAGACATTTTGTCCTGCCTGTGTCACTGCCCAGGGGTCATCAGATGGGAACATGCAGCCCTTGTGCTGGAGCTGAGCTGCTCTGCCCAGCACTGGTGGCCGCCATCTGAGCTGATTTTGCTTGTCCTGATTCCCTGACAGCTGGGGCCCTGGGCAGAACCCAGACAGCCTGGGCTCACCGCCAGGGAAGGAGAAGGAGCCCCTGGAGGAGCTGACCAGGTGGGGCTGCTGCTGCTGGGGACAGCGAGGATGACATCAAGGATGACAACCTCTTCCTCCACCTGGCCACCGGCAGCTGAGGATGATGGACTTCGATTCTGGCACCTTCTCCAAAGCCAGGCTCCACAGGGAATTAGCAGGTGAGTCCACACGCAGAGGGATGCTCCCAGATTTGGGCTTTGCACAGCCTGGCCAGGAACCAAAGGTTCCCCCTTTGCTGGGGCAGATGCAGCTGATCCTTCAGTCGGCTGCCAGGCTGCTTTTGGCAGGGCTGGGGGATGGGCTGGGGTGGTGATGAAATGGGAGTGGGCTCCTGGCCCTGCCAACAGCCCCCAGCACCCACCGTGCCCCGGGCTGGGGCTGGGGCAGCCAGCCCGACACAAACAAACCCCCATGGTGGGAGCAGAGGTGGGACTCCAGAACCTGTGCAGGGGCTGCTTTGCTTTGCAGGGAAGGAAGGGCTTGGGCTGCTCCACTGCCCCTGTTTGCTTTGGGATCACCGTTATTTTGGGGGGCAGTGCAGGGGGGAAGGGAGAAAGCCTGGGCTTCCCTCACCTGTGGGTGGGTTTTTCCCTGGCATGCAGGGGTTGGGCCTTCCTCAAGTCCCTGACAGTAATATGATTTTTGACCTTTTTTCTTGTTCCCCTTTTTGTCTGTAATCTATTTTCAATAATTTGTTGTGTGTTTTTCTAGAGGAAGCATTCTAGCTGGGGTCCAGTCTGGATCAGGAAGTGCTTGGGAGCAGCTGTGGCGTGGATGGGCCGTGCCCTTGGAGAAGGCTGAGGACATGGTTTGGGACCAGCTTTTCTTCCAGCGGGGGATGGCGTCAGGTGGGTCCCGTCTGCTTGGCATGGTGGGATCAGAGCTTTGGGGAGATGGCAGCGAGCACGGGAGCATCCTGCTCTGGGCAGCTGCTGAGGGCTGGATGTGCCGTGGCTGGCTGCAGGCTGGGCACATGTCCTGCCCTCCTGCTCTGCTCCCAAAGGCAGCAGGGATGGGCAGCTCTGGGCACAGCTCTGGGCACGGCCAGCATGGCCTGGGCACCGCGGGCGGCTGGGACAAGGGGACAGGAGCCTTCAGCTGACGGGCGCTTTCTGGTTTCTCTCCTTGCAGCCGGGCTCTGCGGGTGCTGAGGCTGCTCTGGGCTCTGCCAGGGCTCTGCTGGAGCTCAGCACCGGGCCGCAATCAGCCAAAGAAGAAATGGGGTGACCTGCAGCACAGACCTGCTGGAGCATTTCAGCAACACAGCTCAAGGTTGCAGAGTGTACACCTCCCAGGGAAAACATGACACCACCCCAAAATAAACTTGTTCAATAGCTTCTGAAATGAAATCAATCTGGGATGACCCCAAATGACATTTTGCAGCCTGCTCAAGCTGCCCTTCTCTGCCCTTCTCTGAACAGTTCTGTCCCCCACCTGCCTTGTACTTCCCAACTGCTCCCTCTTGTCCCCCAGTGAGTTCCCAGCCCATGGCAGTCTCCACCACACTGTTGCCTTCCTTGATGCCCCTCACCACGAGGAAGGCTGAGCCCCAGGCTTAGGGACTCATCCTGTCATGGGCTGAGGAGCAGCAATGTCTCAGAGGTCCAGTGGGATTTTAGTGTCATTCAGAGCTGCTCTCCAGCCCTCAGCTCTCCTCACTGCTGAGTTCCCACTCCCTTTTTATTTGTCCTTGCAGCAGGATGAGCTCTGTGAATCCCCTTGAGCCTCCCCACTCTTCCCAGCCCACGCACCCACCTCAGTTAGGCTGAAGCTGCAGCTTCTCTGTCTCCTCTGGCACACCAGTCCAGTCCCCTGTGCGGGGAGCCCCAGCCCCAGAGCACAGCACTCAGCAGTGCACTCCGGGCTGGAGCAGCTGCCCTGCAGCCCTGGCTTGGCTGTTTGTGGCAAGGGAATGCTCCCTGTTTGCAGCTGTCCCTGCAGGATGGCCCCAGGGCAGAGCCCAGCCAGGCTCCCACTGCAGCCCCTGAAGCATGGGGCAGACAGTGGTCCCAGAGCTGAGGTTCACAGGGAGCACCCAGAGCTGTTGCTTGCAGTCAGTGTTGGCAAATGTTGTGTTCTCATCTCCTTCAGCCTGTGGGGAAAGCCACCTGTGCTGCAAGGCCTGTGTGTGCCAGGCCTGTGTGTGCCAGGGGCTCTTGGATGTCTCTGTACCCATGGACAGAAGGCTCTGTGTGTGCCAGGGGCTCTTGGATGTCTCTGTATCCATGGACAGAAGGCTCTGTGTGTGCCAGGGGCTCTTGGATGTCTCTGTACCCATGGACAGAAGGCTCTGTGTGTGCCAGGGGCTCTTGGATGTCTCTGTACCCATGGACAGAAGGCTCTGTGTGTGCCAGGGGCTCTTGGATGTCTCTGTATCCATGGACAGAAGGCTCTGTGTGTGCCAGGTGCTCTTGGATGTCTCTGTACCCATGGACAGAAGGCTCTGTGTGTGCCAGGGGCTCTTGGATGTCTCTGTACCCATGGACAGAAGGCTCTGTCTGTGCCAGGGTTTCCATAATGTCTCTGTGCCCATGGGTATGGAATAGCATGGGTCCTGAATGTGTCAGTCCCGTTGCTTGCACGCTCCTTCCTTTGTATTCAAGACACATCCACGCACAGATTCATGTACAGATACATTAAAATGTCAGGGAGGGACAGAGATTTCCCACAGAGCTCTAACTTGGGCATAACTCACCTTTTAGCTGGTGGCCAGGGGAATTTTTTCCCAACTCTGTGTGAGAAGGTGTCCAGGAGCTGAAGGAGCAGCATTTAGAAGCAGTTTCAGGATTTCTAGGCAGGAAGTGGAGCTGACCACATAACTCGCCATATTCATCAGGATGTGCTGCTGGTTCTTTGGGAATATGGCCCAATGGAGACACGAGCCTCGGAAAAATCCCAGCTCTCTGTGGGTTTGTGCAAAGGGGGAGCAGCAGAAACACTTTGTGTCTGCTCTGGGGACACAAGGCCCAAGGATCTGCAGTGGCAGAGGGCGACCTGGGCTGGTGGCAGGCGAAGTCCTGGTTCATGACATCCCAGAGTGGCACAGGACAAAGCTCCAAGCCCTCCCAACCCCACTGATGAAGTCTTTGTGATGCTGCGCATCCTATAGGAAAAGCTGCTGTCACACAATACACTGGGATTTGTAAGTTTCATTTTCAATACTTTAGGTCAAAGTTTCAAACTGCAATATTTTTGTTCTCAAGACACAGTCGTGCACAATTCATCTCTCATCCTCCTATTGCTTCAACTCCAATTAAAAAAAAAAAAATCTTAATATTGGAAACAAAACCCAAAGTCTTTAAAATGGATGCTGATGTCAGTCCGTAAGATGGATCCAGGCATGAGAACATGCACAAAGTATATGAGTTCTCCCTTTAAAAAGATCAGTTACCTCTTAATCCAAAGTTTAAGAAGATTTCACTACACATTTGTTTCTTTTTTTTTCTCTTTAATATTTTTCTCGGGTTTTTTTTCTTTTTTCTTTTTCTTTTTAAGAAGATAACACATTCTGAAAAAGAAATGTTCAGCAAAATGAGATATATTTCTGATAAATAATGAAAATATTTACTCCTCTGTTTGCTTTTCTCTGGATATCCCGATGTAAAAAATCTAGCAGATATGAGCAGAGGTGTAAAGTGTTTGCTTTGGTCTAAGCTGGAGTTCAGCACTGCTGACATCCTGCTCCAGCCAAGAGTTGCAGAATTCTTTTGCACACCTCGAGCCATGTGTTTGCAGGCACAGCACCTGCAGAGCTGACACACCAGTGCACGTGAATAACTCTGTTACTCCCTCACAGAATTTGGGCTCTGCCCCAGAACGAGGTGCTCCAGCCCTTGGCTCCTGGTTCCCGTGGGGAGCAGCTCCCTTCCCTCTGGCTGAGCTGCTCAGGCAGAGCCCGGCAGCTCCTGGCCCTGCAGGGCTGAGGCTTTTCCCCGTGGCTGGGCACAGACGGATGGAGCAGCACTGCTGGACACGGGGGCACACAGAGGGACCAGCAGCAGCTGCCTTTGGCCACCTGAGGCTCCAAGGCCCAAACTCAGAGCAGACAGGGCTGGAAGAGACTCGCAGGCTCCCTGCTGGCTCTGCTGCCCCACTTGTGCCCACCTGGGAGCCCCCAGGGCCAGCAGGGACTTGAGATGGCAGCCCTGGGCTCCTGGAGCTTGTGCAAGGAACGGAGCTGGGGACTCCCTGTCCATGGGGAGCTTCCAGATGGAAAAGGCTGCTGTGCCCAGGCAGCTCCAAGGGCAGAGAAAGGAGGGTCTCGACCCCTGGATCTGTGCCAGTCCCACAGTCCTGGGCAGCAGCCACTGAGCCCTGGGGGAGCAGAGGGCACAGCAAGAGGGACAAAAGCAGGCAAGGTCAGAGACTGGAGAGAGCCAGACCCGGCAGCAGGAACAGCTGCTCCATTGCACTCTTGGAGAAAGCTCTTGGCTGGTTCCAAGCGCTGAAAGGCGTGCAGGGCAGAGAGGAGGCCACAACAAACACTGCTCCTGTTTCCACAGCCTCCCCTCTCCGTGTCCCAGAAGGAATTGGATGGACTGCGTTCTTCTCTCCGAGTCGTCCGGTTCAGCAGAAGCAGCTGAGCACCAGGAGCTGAAGGAGCTAAAGCCTCAGGCCACAAGAGCTGGGCCTGAGGAGACTTTGTGAGCAAATGAATGCTGCTAACATGGACCTGGCTGAATGCAGCAGATGGAATCATGGAATTGTTATGTGTATTTTAGATAATTCGTGCTTGTGAGAAATAGATGTATGAAAAATGTTATATTGATAAGAAATATTCTGTAAGTTTTTTTAAGCACCCCACCAAGGACGGGAAGGTTGCTTCACAGTATTTCAAACCCGCAGCTGGCAGCAGGGAGAAAAGGACCTAATTTGCAAACGAATGGACGTGGCTGGCTCGGAGATGGGTGATTTTCAGCACTGGTGGGTTCCTTTGTCTCCCTGGTGCTACACTGCAGCTCCTGGCATGTAGATGTTAGCAAAAAGGATTCTCTTTGAGGAAAGATCTAATACTCAGATCATTTGGCATTCATCATTTTTCAAGTGTCTTATGTTACATTTTACATATTTGTCGTGGTTTGACATGGAAATGAATTTTTTCAGGAAGTTGGGTCAAACCAATCAGTGGTCAGGTTTGGATATTGGCACACTATTTTGAATTCTTCTGATGAAAAGCACCTACTTGGCTGCAGGCTCTTTACTGCCAAGCTCTCAGCAGGGTGGCTGGCTGGAGGTTTGCTTTGTCCCTCATCAGCTTCAAGGAGAAACCATCTCACCACCACAGTGACTGCTCAATGTCCCAGTGCAGAATTTTTAAAACACGGGGCTTCTGTTCCCCTCCTATTCTCCAGCATTAGCCAAGGTATTTCAGAATGTTTGTACTGATTTGCTGAATCCCTCTGGACATTTAGAAAGTAAAACATTACTGAACTGCTTTGCTGGCTGCTTTTGTTTTATTGGGAGCTGCACATTTGAGCTGGTAAAACGGTTTGCTGTTGCTATTCCAAACTTTGTTCACTAACCTACCATGCTATTCTATATGCTAATCTTTTTGTTTCTCTCTTCATTCTCTTTCCCTCACGCATCTCGTCTTTTTCTCATTTTATGAGCCAATTCCCTTTCTCTAATTCCCTTTTTCTGCGTCAAATCCCATATATAACAAAGTGTCAGAGATTTTACTCTGCAAGTTGTTGTATGTAATAAACTTCTGTATATCTTATCCAGCTGAACACAATGGCACCACTTACACGCCCTAAGTGACATGTACATGTTTGGAACGCCCAACGAGAAACACGCTATAAGTAGTTGAGAGTGAGATAACCAGAACCATCAGGGAGATACATCTGAATACCGAACTCCAGGAGCACGATCGATCGGACGGGTTCTGTTCAACTTGCCACAGTGAAGGAACTCCACATGAATAGGTGCAGCCCAGAAAAGAAGAAAGAGACTTTGCCTCAGGCAAGAAAAACCATCTATAAATCACTTGGACAGAACAGTCGGGGTGAACATAGGGGACCCTATGCTGTAGTGGTCAAACCTGTGTCTCACCCAGCGCCGATCCTGGGCTCGGCACTGACCTTTTTTTGATAGTGGCTTTTCGTTGTTTTTCTCTAAATTTATATTTGGACAATTTAATAAATTTTCTTTAATTAATAAATTGGAGCATTCATTTATAACAATCTTGAATCCATCTATAACATACTAAAAATCCTAAAGCTTAAATTTCTTACCCATGTGACATACTAAACTCCTCTCTACAATCTCTACGATCTATTTCACACTTTTGTGGTTTCTAGTTTACCTTGAGGCTTTGGAAGTTTTCTCCATGAATGAGGGTCAAAGTCAGTGCTCCCCTGGGGGTCAGGACACCCCAGAGCAGACAGAGAAATCCTCCCGGTGTCCTGGGTTTCCACAACATCCCTTCCTCCTTTATTCATTATACACAATTCACAGAGTTCTATTGTGACATTTGGGTCTTGGCCAGTCCTTTTCTGTAGGGTATTCAGTGTCACAGTGAGCAGCCAAAGGTGACATATTAGCATTGTCAGCCTTATTTCACATTATCAATTTTTAATTCTATCTGAAAAAAAATGTATAATCATGTTCTATTTTTATATAACTGTTATTAATGATGATAATAATAATAATAATATTATATTTCACTTGCACAAATGAACCTGAGCTCAAGTTTTAACCTTCCTCTGTCCCTCCGTGTGGGAGCATTCCAAAAGCAATTCTTCCTTCTGTTGGTGCTGTTTCCAATGTGCCATTTACAAACTTCACCCACATATTCCCAAACCCACAATTCTTTTCCTTCTTCCACATGCAATTTTTGGATGCATTTGAAGACATCCAGGGGTTCAGCCTCTTTTAACAGAGTGCCCCACTGCTCACAGGGTGCTCTGACCTCAGCCCACTCCAGAGCCAGGGAACTCCAGGGAAGGGCTTCCCATCTGGGAATTTCTGATGGGACTGATTCCTCACATTTACATTTAAAAAGTGGCATTTTGTTGTGATCTGGCCAGACTGTGCCAGTTTTGTTTCCCCAGTGGGCAGGGTCAGCACCAAAGACACAGACACCAACTGAAGGACTCAGTGTCATTGACTGTAGCTCAAAGCAGCAAAGAATCACAAAAGGAGCAGCTCAGCAATGCACCCAGCCAGCAGCACCAACGATTGCAGCAGTGATTAAGAAAGATCCAGCAGCAGTTACCCTCAGGCTTTACCATGCCCCAGATCCACACAGCAGCTGGGGAAGCTGTCACAGCCAAGGGCTGCAGAGCCACTCCTGGACACTGGGAATTCCTGCAGGTGCCTCCAGCCACAGGTGAGGCTCCAGCCTCGCTGGGAGAGGGCCCAGCTCTGACAGTGCTGAATGAACAAACTGACAGCGCTGCTGGTGCGGGAACATCTGGTTTCATCCTCCTCCTGGGTTCCTCCCAAAGCCTGGCCAGGGCCCAAGAGGAACCAAGGGAGGTGACTTTGACCATTCAGCCCCAGACAAGGCCAGATGTCAGATTTCATGGCCTTGTCTGGCTTCTAAACACAGAAAGGTCAATCCATGTTTCACTAATGAGTGGATACATCTATCACAGTGCTAATGACCATGCATATTTCATAAGTGAGCAGAGACAAAGATAACCTTTGGTTGGAAGGTTCATCCAGAGGCCACCTTTGGCTCAGGGCCTCACTCAGGGCTGTTGTCCAGGCCTTGGCACTTCAGGGACGTGGTTTAGTGCTGGGCTCGACACTGCTGGGTGACCGGCTGGACTGGATGAGCTCAGAGGTCTTTTCCAACAGAAAGGATTCTGTGATTCCATGATTCCATCTGCTGCATTCAGCCAGGTCCATGTTAGCAGCATTCATTTGCTCACAAAGTCTCCTCAGGCCCAGCTCTTGTGGCCTGAGGCTTTAGCTCCTTCAGCTCCTGGTGCTCAGCTGCTTCTGCTGAACCGGACGACTCGGAGAGAAGAACACAGTCCATCCAATTCCTTCTGGGACAGGGAGAGGGGAGGCTGTGGAAACAGGAGCAGTGTTTGTTGTGGCCTCCTCTCTGCCCTGCACGCCTTTCAGCGCTTTGAACCAGCCAAGAGCTTTCTCCAAGAGTGCAATGGAGCAGCTGCTCCTGCTGCCGGGTCTGACTCTCTCCAGTCTCTGACCTTGCCTGCTTTTGTCCCTCTTGCTGTGCCCTCTGCTCCCCCAGGGCTCGGTGGCTGCTGCCCAGGACTGTGGGACTGGCACGGATCCAGGGGTCGAGACCCTCCTTTCTCTGCCCTTGGAGCTGCCTGGGCACAGCAGCCATTTCCATCTGGAAGCTGCCCATGGACAGCGAGTCCCCAGCTCTGTTCCTTGCACAACCTCCAGGAGCCCAGGGCTGCCATCTCAAGTCCCTGCTGGCCCTGGGGGCTCCCAGGTGCCTCAGGGTGCTGTGACACCGCTGCACACGGGAGGGAAGAGTGGCAGGGGCTGTGCGGAAAGTCAGCTCCACGTGCTGCTGCTGCTGGGGGGTCATTTGTCCAGGCCTGCCCCAGAGTCAGGGATCAGATCCAGGCCCTGCTGCTGCTCCCTCGGGATCAGCCCCAGTTTGGGTGTTGCTGTCAGGGCCAGCAGAAGCGGTGGCTGCAGCAGCAGGTGCTGACAGTGCCCCAGTCCCTGGGGCTGGAGGGGTCCCTGGGCTGGGGCTGGGAGGGAGCTGCTCCAGCCCGGACTGCACTGCTGAGTGCTGTGCTCTGGGGCTGGGGCTCCCCGCACAGGGGACTGGACTGGTGTGCCACAGGAGACAGAGAAGCTGCAGCTTCAGCCTAACTGAGGTGGGTGCGTGGGCTGGGAAGAGTGGGGAGGCTCAAGGGGATTCACAGAGCTCATCCTGCTGCAAGGACAAATAAAAAGGGAGTGGGAACTCAGCAGTGAGGAGAGCTGAGGGCTGGAGAGCAGCTCTGAATGACACTAAAATCCCACTGGACCTCTGAGACATTGCTGCTCCTCAGCCAGTGACAGGATGAGTCCCTAAGCCTGGGGCTCAGCCTTCCTCGTGGTGAGGGGCACCAAGGAAGGCAACAGTGTGATGGAGACTGCCATGGGCTGGGAACGCACTGGGGGAAAAGAGGGAGCAGTTGGGAAGTAAAAGGCAGGTGGGGGAGAGAACAGTTCAGAGAAGGGCTGAGATACAGCTTGAGCAAGCTGCAAAATGCCATTTGGGGTCATCCCAGATTGATTTCATTTCAGAAGCTATTGAAAAAGTTTATTTTGGGGTGGTGTCATGTTTTCCCTGGGAGGTGTACACTGCACACTTGAGCTGTGTTGCTGAAATGCTCCAGCAGGTCTGTGCTGCAGGTCACCCCATTTCTTCTTTGGCTGATTGCGGCCCGGTGCTGAGCTCCAGCAGAGCCCTGGCAGAGCCCAGAGCAGCCTCAGCACCCGCAGAGCCCGGCTGCAAGGAGAGAAACCAGAAAGCGCCCGTCAGCTGAAGGCTCCTGTCCCCTTGTCCCAGCCGCCCGCGGTGCCCAGGCCATGCTGGCCGTGCCCAGAGCTGTGCCCAGAGCTGCCCATCCCTGCTGCCTTTGGGAGCAGAGCAGGAGGGCAGGACATGTGCCCAGCCTGCAGCCGGCCACGGCACATCCAGCCCTCAGCAGCTGCCCAGAGCAGGATGCTCCTGTGCTCGCTGCCATCTCCCCAAAGCTCTGATCCCACCATGCCAAGCAGACGGGACCCACCTGACGCCATCCCCCGCTGGAAGAAAAGCTGATCCCAAACCATGTCCTCTGTGGATATTCTCAGTTCAGTCAGAGAGAAAACGAGAAGGTTTTCTAACCAGGCGAGAGCCTGGGAGACAGTTGGGAGAGAATGTAAATAATTCTCGAATCTCTCTTGTTGTTCACATTGTTTATAGATAGGTTCTGCCACCGTGCGTCATTCACTGCACACCAATGGTGTGAGATGTTTTTACTCTAGGACCAATGAAATTAGTCCACACGATGTTCTCTATAAATAGAGTGGTGCATTTGAAATATGCACTCTGAAATATGAACTCTGAAATAAATCAGAGTTCATTCTCTTTGCCTTTGATTTGGAGTCATTTTCGTTCCCGTCCTGCTCGACGGCGACACTGCACTACCAAGATTGTGACCCCCAAATCCATCAGTATTTATGTCTCCAGCTGCTTGCACCAATGGCAGGGAACGTCCTCAACAGTGCTGGGGCACAAAGTTACCTTCCACAGGTCATCTGACAGGGCCTTTTTCTCCCTGTGCTTCCTGTCTTTCTCCTTATCTCCTACTTGCAGTTTTGATAGGATTTATTCTTATTTTCTCTTGATCGGTGCTAAAATGCATGTTTCTCTTCCAAGTTTCAGTTTGTTTAGTGATCCTGCCAAGCCTTTTCTCAGAAGCCTTTTTAATGAAATTGAGAGTCAATTTCAGCAATTTTGGTGATTCCCTGTGTGAGTTACACAAATCTCCTGTTAATTAGGGCACCACTTAGGAAGGTACAAAGAGAAAAAGGATGTTTCTGTATGTCAGTTCAGTAGTGGAATATTCATGGATAGAGAGAGTGATTAACTGAATTTTACACGTACTCCTAACCTGAAAGTGCAACAGCTGACTTGGGGAGCAATTAGAGCCAGATCTCTTCTTCTACCTGCCTGTATTCAAATGTAAAGGAAATACAGCAGGGTGAGAATGTTAGTGCTCAGCTCCTAAAGTGCCTTGTTAAGGTGTTGTTAGAGTAATGGAGATAAAAATCTGGGTTCCCATTCCTAATTGTCACTTTCATTGACTCTGAAAACAGCAGAGATGTGCACATCACACTTATCAATCCATTTGGGGGTGTTTTAGGTTTGTAATGTAATAGCATTTTTAGATCTCTAGACAATGCTTCCAGGAGTCTAAATGACTGAATGACTTTCTCCTTTTCTCCTCAGTCTTTGCATTCCTGTGCACCAGAGATCTTCAGTGAATGTGTTCCACTCTACTCCAAGCTGAATCTCTCAGCTGTGTTTACAGTGGTTGTCTGTGGGTCTCTTCCGCACAGCGCAATTTTACAATCTTCATTCCTTTATATCTCTGTTTTCCTGCTCTCTGTGTTATCACAGTTGTTCAGCAAGTTTTCTTTCCAAGAATACTAATCACAATATCCCAAAGGAATAAAAAATGGTTGGATATTTGTCCCCCAAGTATTTACAAAAGAACAACTTAAAAACCTGTATAAATGCTGGATGCAAATTGCAAATAAAAATAAACTTGAGAGTTCTCCCAAAAACCTTAAGAAAAAAACCCCATGTATTCAATAAAAACAGATAATTCATCTGCAGAATACGAAAAGGGGCATGTTCTAGAAGAGAAAATTTGTACAACAGTGCTGCACAGAATGAGATGCTTTCAAGCTTTTTGCACTTCAGGGGCAGTCTCATTCTCTGAACTGTAATGCTCTGCGCATGTTCTGCTCACCATGGCAGCTTTCTGCTCTCCCCTGGTACAGATCATCCTCCCAGCAAAGGGTGAGTGCAGCCACCACAACTCCCAGCACCTTCCCACCCAGCGAGAACCTGAAGGAGAGAGATGGCTTTCACCAGCTGCTGTGTGTTCTAATACTGCCACCTCTCAGCTGCTGAAAGCCTGAATTTCTGTGCCTTTTTCTCCTTCCCCAAATGTTACATTTTGCACCCCAAACCTGCAAACCATTCCTCTCATCAAAGAGGAATGTCTACCTCACCTGTATTTCAATGCCACCCCTTGGCTCAGCCTCCTTTCCTTAGACCTACAACTTTTTTCCCAGTGTGTGAAATGCCTCCTCTTTAGAAAGGCATATTCCAGAACTTAGCAGAACAGCAGGGGTGATGCATGGATTGAGAGCAGCCCTGTGGGGAAGGACTGGGAGATCCTTGAGAAGGAAACATTGGCTATGAGCTGTGTGCTTGCAGCCCTGAAAGCCCTCTGTGGCTGTGACTAAAGAGGGATGTCCAACAGGTCAAGGGAGGGAGTTCTGCCCCTCTGCTCGAGGGAAAGCCAGGAACAGGATGCCCATGGCTGTTGTGGATGTCCCCTCATTGGGAGTGTTCAGGGTCAGGTTGGATGAGGGTCTGAGGAGAGAGGTCTAGTGAAGAGTGGCCCCGAGCATAGCGGGGGGCTTGGACTAGATGATCTCTAAAGGTCCCTTCCATCCCCACCCTTTCTGTCATTTCATCATTTCAGGGCCCACGGGACAGGAAAGACAAAAAATTAAATGGGATCATGGTAGCAAGTTAATGGGGGGATATTCTGGGCCACAGATGCGCAAGGAACTCAAGATCAAACCAGCACCTTGGCCAAGACTCCTCTTAAAGCATGAAATGCACCTCCTGGGGTGCATTAGTTACCCCAGGAAAAAGGGAATATTTTGGTACTCTGAAATTCCAGCTGCTGCCTGCACATTTAGACCGTTAAAAGTCCAATTCCAAATGAAATGGAATATAACTGCATATTTTAAGAGGCACTTTCTCAAGCAAGGAGAAACACCCTCCGCATAACAACACAAAGAAGTCCTGATGAACAAACTTCCGTCTTTTTCCATGTGTATTGTTAAGCACCAAAGTATGGCAATGGACATCCTCCATCTGCACAGGTTTGAAGAGAGATCTCTGCACCCTGAGGCAGAGCCACATGGTGGTTGCACACAGCATCCTTGCCTCACACCAGCCAAGCCTCAAACCAGGAGCAGTTAGTTCCAAGTGAAGAAAGAACTGCTTGGGCTGATGACTCTCAGGGATGACAATAGCCAGAGGCAGGAAGGGATGATGGCACAGCATGGCCCACACGGTGATGGGTCCTGGGCTCTCCAGAGTCATGACAGGGTTCCTCTGGCCCTTGTACCCCACTCTGCTGGGACAGCAACTCCAGGTCCATCCTGAGGCTCTGGAAAGGAGCACAAAGGCACTGAACTCCAGAAACACAGAAACTTGGCAAGTGGAGAGGGACCCGGCACTGTGGGCAAGTGCCGGCGGGAGTGGATGGAGCTGGAGCAAAACATTCCTTCCTGCTTCTCCCTGAAGCAGGGACACAACCCTGTCCCACGGGGTGGGGGACACTCTCACCCCGGGCTGGCCACCAGCACCCAGGTTCTCCAAATCCCAGCACTGCCACGGAAAGGCAGTGACAGAAGGAGACATCATCCAGCCACAGGCCGTTCATGCTGGCAGCTCCCACCACTCCGCTCCTCACAGAAAACCTTGGCAAGGTGTCAGGAGCAGGGATGAGACACGGCCATGGACACATGACACAGGTGGCCAAGGCAGAGCAATATGGAAGTGCAGAAATTTTCTTCTTTCTCCTATCAACATGCACTGGCGTGGACATGGCCTCCTGATGGAGGGTGACATCACCGAGCGCAGGATTGTGACATGTCCCCCCTCGCTGCTTAAATACAGACGTGGGCAGAGCCGGTGCCAGTCTGGCTCTGGCCTGAACTCCTACCGAGCCTGACTGCGAGGTGTGGAGGGTCAAGCCAGGTTTCTCTGGTGCTGAGTGGTGCCTGTTCTTGGCAGGTCCCAGTGCCAGTCCCAGAGCAACCAGCAGGGTTTCCCCAGCCCTGCCTGGCTGGGGCAGAGCGTACCTGCAGCACTGACAGGAAACGTCCCCTGGTCAGACGTGGGCAGGTGACAGGGCTTTAGGGAGGTGGGAGGGTGTCCTTCTCCTTCCTCCCCTCTCCTGCAGGGTGTGACACCGGCAACAGAGAGCAGCCCCTGATCCTCAGCCCTCCCCAACATGCTGCAGCAGCCAAATATGGCCACAGAGACAGATGGCAACTGTGCCATCTGCCAGGACACCTGGGATGACGTGGCTTCTACTCTGCCCTGTGGCCACCAGTTCTGCCGGAGCTGCATCCTGCGGTGGGCACAGACAAATCCCACTGTGCAGAGGAGCAATAGAGACTGTCAGGTTTTCTGATGATGCTGGTGACTCTCTAGAGATTGTCATCACAGCCCCTGAGCAGCTGCCAGCAGCCACGAGCTCATCAGAGCGAGCTCCCGGCGGCCAGGACGAGAACAACCCCCATGGACCTGTGCCGGCCCATCCCTCTTCTCCTCAGGAGACACCAGCCAGAGCTGTCGGCGGTGTCCTGCCCAAGGTCTGGGCAGGACTTTTCCGTCGACGACGGGAACTTCTGGACCCTGTGTGGACTTGGCTGAACCAGAGGATGGAGGCCATCCAAAGGGAGCAGTGGTGGATGGCAAGGAGCACAGAGTGCCATCCTGTATGTTCTCTGTGTGTGTGGGCCAGACCAGGAGGTCATGATCCAGAGTCTGCAGGGCTTCCTGGAGGAACACACAGTGCCACTGGTCCAGGGCACCATCGACATCACTGTGAGACACTGCAGTTCAGGGGCCCAGAGTCTGCTGCACTCCCACGCTGCCGCAAATGAGGATGACAGCCCAGCAGCCAGCAGCTAATCCAGCAGCTCCAGTTCCATCTTCTCCAGCTCCCCCAGCCTCTCCAGACCCAACAGTTCCCCCAGCTTCTCCAGCCCAAACAACCCCAACTCCTCCAGCCCTAACAGCCCCAGACCCAGCTCTTGGACTCTACCCAGCAGCCCTCAAGTGCCCACAGAGGAAGAAGAGGAAGCTGCCACAACGGAGGCCACGCCCAGCAGGGGTCAAAGCCATCCCCCAGTTGTGCCGGTGTCCCCAGAGCAGGACCAGCCCCAGGATGAGGCAGGTCCCTCTGATCCATCTGTCCAGAGCACCAGCCTCAGACCCTCTGGTCCCGCCCAAGGCAGGCACTGCTTGCCTGGGTGGCCCCGGCGGTCCCTAAAGAGAAAGGCCTCGAACTCTCCCCACCCCTGCAGTAGAACTAGCAAGGCTCTTCAGCTCCTTATTTTTAGGAAAATAAATAAATTGTTGTTATTTCCCCCACAGAGTCTCTGGGCTCTGTTTCCTCAGCCTTCCCCTTGTGCCCCACCGTGGGTGGCACCCATGTCCTGTGGGGCACCAGCCTTGCGCCCAGGGCCATATGGGCAGCTTAATTGTCTTCAAGGCCAATCTTGCCTAAGAAGAAGATGCCTGGACTTTCATTCGTCTCAATGTCAATTCCACCCTTGGAGTTTTTCCCGGCTTTGTCCTTCCCAAGGCCGTTTGTGCTAAAATATCTCAATACTCCATCCTGGATCTTATGAGCATCTGCGAACAGCTGTTTTGTGATGCTAATTACATATCACTTTCCCCTATTACTTTTTAACAAATATTTTCTAAAATATCGATATAGTTGCAATTATTGGCGCAAATCATATTAATTTATCACATCTCTATCTGGCTTTGTTTGAAGGTGTAGGCTCAAAGCAAACTCCCTTAGCTCCTCCCTGAGCCCTGGCCAAGAGGAGGATGAAACCAGATGTTCCCGCACTAGAAGTTATGGTAGCTTGTTTATTCAACAGTATAAAATCTGGGCCCTCTCACTTGGCGCAAAGTTGGCGGCCTCGCCTGAGGGTGGGCGAACCACATAGGAATTCCCAGTGACTGGGAGTGCTTCTCCAATCCCTTGGTGTGACAGGGCATCCCCAGCTGACGTGTGTGTCAGGACAATGGTCAAGTGTGAGGGTAACTGGTGATGTATCTTTCTGAATCCCTACAGGCAATCTTTTCTAGTAATAATCAGGTGCATTGCTTAGCTTATCCTTTTGTACTTCTGTGCTGCTTTGCCCTACAGTCAATGACACTTCTTCCTTAAGCTGGGGTGGGTGTCTTTGGTGCTGACCCTGCCAGCAAGCCATTCCCTTCAGAATTGGACTCGGTGGATCCCTTCCAACACAGAACATTCTGTGATTCTGTGATCACTTCTACAAAGTTTGCTCAGAATGAGTTTCAGCTAAAACACTTGGCATTATTTGCTGAAATTAGAGTTGGTAGATGGAACTCTTGTTGGTAAACAATGAAGGGAGAGAACAGCTTCATGTGGGTTTTTGGGGCGTTGCCCCAATTTTGTGGGTTCCTCCCTCCATTTTGGGATCTCACACATCCGTTTTGGGGGTCTCCACCCAGCGATTTTGGCTTCCACTCCTTCCACTTTGGGGTCCCCCTTTAATTTTGTGCACCCCATCCCCATGTTCCACACATGCCCAGCGGCCCCAGTGTGCACTGAATGGCCAGCAAGGGACTGGGGAATGCTGGGACCCACAGTGATGTCAGTCATCCCTCCTGGTTACACACAGGACTCCTCGGCCCTTTTTGGGGTGCCCTGGAGTGCCAAGGCCACGGGGAGGAAATGTCTTTGCTGCCACGCTGGGAAGGATCTTGCTTGGCCCATTATGGCCTCATGTCCCCTGTCTCTCATTGCCCTCTGACAGCCCCTGTGTCCCTGCACCCCTCTCAAGAGCAGGACTTTGGTGCCAGCACCCCCAGGCTCCAAATCCCCGCGTTGGCTCTGTCCCTATGGTATCCCCACGCGGCCGTTGCGCCGGGGCCGTTGTGGCGACAGCCGGCGAGCGGCGCCATGGCGGAGCTGCCGCTGCCCGCCGGGCTCAGAGCCAGCGCCTTCCCCGCCAAGCTGTGGCGCCTGGCGAACAGCCCCCGCGTCCGCTCCGTGCGCTGGGACAGCCGGGCCCGGGGGCTGCTCATCCACCGCTCCCTCTTCGAGCGGGAGCTGCTCAGCCCGGGCGACGCCCACGGGGCGGGCAGTGAGGGGGCGGGGCCGGCCCCGGACTCCTTCCAAGCCACGCAGTTCGGCAGCTTCGTGCGGCAGCTCAACCTCTACGGCTTCCACAAGGTGCCGGGCGGGGTTGGCTCAGCTGAGCCGGGCGATGCCGGCAGCTGGCTCCACTTCAGGAACCCCAACTTTCGCTGCGACCGCCCCGACCTCCTGCTCCGCATCAAGCGCCTGACCAGGGCCAGCAGGCAGCGGCTGGCGGCGGGGCGGGAGGTGCGCAGCCACCAGCCCAGCCGCTTCCAGCAGCTGCGCACGGAGCGGGAGGTGCCCTCCTTCCCCGCCGGGCAGCCGCCCAGAGCCGGTGAGTCGGGGTGGGAGCTCCGGGCGCGGAGGGTGGCGTGGGCTGTGGCCGTGGGCACTGCCCGGCGGGGCAGCAGCGGGCCCTGCCCGTGCCGGGGCTGCTCAGCGCAGCTGCCCCGGCCGGCACAGGGGCTGTCCTTGGGCAAGGCAGCTGTGCCGGCAGGGCCCGGGAGCTGTGCCGGCCGTGCCGGGCTGCCGGGGCTGCGGGACAGTCCCGCCGCGGCTGCGCTCACCACAGCGTGGCCCGCTCGGCTGCAGCTGGCCCTGCCATGCGCCCTGGCTGCCGCTGCTCCTTGCGCGGCCCCGGGGTGCTTGGGGAGCTCTCCGTGAGTGCGTGTGAGCCGAGGGCTCGGTCCTGCTCCGGCCCAGCTGGAGGGAGTCTCCCGTCCCTCCGGGGCAGTGGGGAAGAGAGCTGGCAGTTGGCTTTCTGGCAGTTGCCTCCTTCCAGGGAAGGGCAACGCGGGAGAGTTTTCCCAGACAGTTGAGCGAATAGGGGAGAGCTCACTAGACCAGCAGCTGCTAGTTGAATAGCCCTTGAACGTGTTGGTTGTTTCTTTTTTCTTTTTTCTCACCCTGCTTGGGAGGATGGGGGCTTTTGTTTTCCCTGACAGATGTACAGTTGCTGCCAAGGGAAACACGCCCAAAGACCAGCTTTCCCTTTGCTTCCTTTCTTCTTCCCATTCCTACACAGTGCTCTCCTACCAGGACCTCGCTGCTCCTCACCTCAGGGTTTAGAGCTGCCTCCAGGCGCTTCCAGGCAAAGTACAGGTGCTCAGGAATCTGAGGTTTTCCTAGCATCTCCCCAAGGAAGTCTTTGTCTCATCTGGACTTCTTCGGGTTTCATCAGAGCAACCAGGAAGGGCAGATTTAATCTCAGCTGTGACCTTATCATTCAGCTGGTTCCCCTGGAGCTTAAATGCCTACCTGAGCTCATCCTTCCGCTGGTTCCTGTAGACCATCACAGCCCTTCCATGGCCTCTCCACAGAGAAGCTGCTGCACATCTTCAGAGCAGCACTTGCCAGCCTGCAGCCCATCAGACAGGGAAAGAGTTTCTAGCCTTCCTCTTCAAACAGGTCCTGGTTAATGACCCTTTGAAGTGTTTTCCCGCAGTGCTCTGTCATGGGTAGATCTCAAGTGAGAATCAGGTAGAAAGTGTCAAGTCGCCTAGGAAGAAGGACCTTGAAAACAGAGACTCTGCCTGCTTTTCCTGTCCTTGCTGCAGACTGGGAGGGTGTTGGGGGCATTTTCCAGACAGCCTCTCTGTAGGGGTACAAGCACAAAGCAAAAAATACTGCCTGACAAGTGGTCAGTGTTAGGTGCACTCCCCTCTTCCTTTGAATGAAGCCAAACTAGGACGGTGATAGAATATTGCAGATGTTTGAGACTGTCTGCCCTGCAAATCAAGCCGTGCCATTGAAATGAGCTCTGTGTGCTCCAGAACCGCTGCACCAGCAGAATGCGGCCTTGCCCACAAGGCTGTTTTCAGAATAAACTCACTGTATAATTTCAGTGAGTGTGTCTGAGGATCTGGGCTCTTCCTGGGTGAATCTACATTCTGTGGTCTTTTGTGATGAGAAACTCAAGCAGCCAAATCCCAAAGCTGCTGGGAAGATGCAAAAG
Organism: Anomalospiza imberbis; assembly: GCF_031753505.1. Taxonomy (NCBI): domain Eukaryota; kingdom Metazoa; phylum Chordata; class Aves; order Passeriformes; family Viduidae; genus Anomalospiza; species Anomalospiza imberbis. Next base: position 848,315 of record NC_089713.1, on the reverse strand, counting down.
GCTGTGATCATAAAGTGTGTGTGTGTCTGTGTCTGTCTCTATCAATTTTACAATCCATGCTTTCATCTATATACATGTCCATCAGGATAAGTATTTTGTGAGAGGAAGAACTCACTCTTGCAATCCCCTGGGAAGTCTGAATACATTTCTGGAACTGAGGTTGCTGTGTGCTTCCTGTGATATTTGGTCCAAGGCAGCACTAGAGCTCTGCGTCCCAAAGCCGCATTGTGGAGCCTGACCAATGTGTTTGGATTCTTGCAGCCACCCCAGACACTTCAGCTCCCAGTGGTCCAGCTGGCAGTGCTGGTTATGCAGCATGGACAGCCCCCGGCTGGCTGTGGAATACTCCTGGGGAAGAGGAATTGCCACCAGTGGATCTGGACATGGTGCTTGAGACACTGGAGGAGATGATTTCTCCCTCTGCTCAGGTAACTGCATTGGACAGGGATGAAAGGGGCTGGACTGACAGCTTTTGAATGCTGTTGCAGGGCTGAGAAGCAAAGGCTTCTTGAGTTCAGCTGTGAACAGACAGGGAAGGATTTTCTTGGTAAAGCAAGATTTTCTAAAGAAGAGGGAATGAAAAAGTCTCCCCCCTGAGTAAGGATGAGAAGGTGTGAGTCTGTGTTGGCCAAGTTTGGGTGCTCATTTTCCTGGGAAGAATTCCTCGTGCAGGGGCATTTGTGGTGCGGAAGTGGAAGCTTTGTAGGTTCTGAGAGGCTTTGTTAGATGGGAAAGAAGAGTGTTTGGAGAATTGCCACTGAAGGCAGAGTGTCCCGTGCAGGGAGGGGTGTGCGAGAGGTGCCTCTGTTCCAGCAGCAGATGTGGGCTGTGCCTCTTTTGGGTGGCAAGGCCAAGGCAAAGCAGGGCTGGGCTGCAGCTGCTGCTGCTGTGAGAGCCCTGCCGTGCGTGTAGGCGCTCCCAGAGCCGTGGGTGGGGCTGGGCTGCAGCTGCAGCTTTCTTGTCCTCTCAGTAACCTGGGGCCTGCAGTCCAGTTTCCATCTGGGAAATCCTCAGCTGGGCAAACTGGCCACTCTTGCTGTCCAGATTGCAGAGCTCAGTCACCTTGCTCTTGGGCGTCTCTGCAGGAAGGGATGTGTGTTCCCACGCAGTCCCTGCCAAGCTGCAGCCTGGATGAGAGTGCTGTGCTCAGGGCTGTGCAGGGAGGAGCACATCCCTGTGCCAGGAGCTGGCAGGACTCCTTCCTTAGCAGCCATTCCATGTGTTCAGTGTCACCCCCACGTTCAACACTGTCACCTTTGACAGCCTTTGGATGGTGTTTGAGAAGTCAAATCTTTTTGACTTTTGAAGGGCTTTGGGGCCCACACTTCTTGTTAGGAGCAAGGAATTAAGAGTGTGAGCCACAGAGTTGTTGGACCAGATGTTTTGTGTAACTGGTGAGAAGGGTTTCTTTCTTTCTGTTTCTCTTTCAAGGGCAATATTAATGTTGTGCCTGAGTCTTCAGGAGGGGAGCCTGTGGACAGGGCTGCAGCAGAGGGAGCTTTGCCTGGCACCAAGAGCTGTGGGAGCAATTCCCAGGAGCCCGAGGAGCTTGGTAAGGACAGAGCGGTGTGAGATGGCTGCTCTGAGCCTGCCTCTGGCAGGAAGGGAGACAAGAAGAGTTGAGTTCCTGTCTGCAGGGCTGGTGCTTCCTGGTGCCTTTAGTTCAAAGGCACATGCACAACCTGCCCGAGCCCTGCCCTCCACGCTTCGCCAGAGGTTCTGACACCGAGTCCTCTGCTGTGGCAAGAGAGCAGGGAATAAACCTGACCCTGTGGGAGTTGTGTCACCAGCTCCAGTGTCCCAGGTTTGTGCTGATGTCCATGGATAAGTTTGCTGCTGGGTGTCAGTGCTCTGGAGGCAACACTGAGTGACTCTTGAAGCAAGAGAAGAAAACCCCAGCAAAAAGTCAGTGTAGAAGTCTGAGCTTTTTGTCTCCAAGCATTAAATCAATGTAGTACCAGTCTGCTGGTAGCTGTTGTGAGATACATTAAAAATGCAAGCAGCAGAAGCTCTGAGACTAAACAAATCATTAGTCATAAATCCAGTAGCTCAAGGAAAAACTGAAATTACCCCAAATTAGGGAGAACTAAAGGACAGAGAGAGCCCTTTGGATCGTCATTCTTGTGCAAAGCTGGTGCAGCCTGCAGGCCTGGTAGGGAGCTCTTTCCCTCCCAGCCGTTCATCCCAGAGCTGGTGGTTGTTTTGGAGGAGCTGTTGCTCACTGCAGAGGGCAGTTTGTAGGTGGCAGGGAATGGTGCCTGTTCATAACTCAGCCCCCAGCACCCCTCAGCTTCAGCCATTTCAGTGAGGACTGAGGTCTGCCTGTCCTCAGAGAAAGAACAATCCCGGGCTTCTCTGTGGCAGCTGGGACTGTGTTTCAAGCTCTCGTGGGTGCTATTTGCACTGTGAGTGCTGTGAGTTTATTGGGATACTTAAAAGTTTTGGGATACTTCATAAGTTTTGAAAACTTGGAAGAATGCCTGTTCTTTAAAGAGCAGGCTTCAAATTGCCAAGTGAGAGTCTGCCTTTCAGGCCATGTCTGACAGTCCCTGGTGGAAGGACAGTTACTTCCAAAGGGAAAGATGCACAGAGGCCAATACTGACCCAGCATTCCCTTTGCTTCCCAGATATCCACCTGATCTACCTCACCAGGAGGGCTGCCCTGCGTAAGAAGGAGCATCAGAGGGAGAGCCTATGACTGTCGGGCAGGTGGAATCCCTCTGTTTATAAATAGATTTATAGATTTCTGCAGTTCTAGTTATATATCTATATAGATACATTTATAGATTTATAGAGGTGTGTTTATATAGTTAAACCTATATATATATATCATTATAGATGCGATAGATTTATATTTTCATATATGTAGTTATGTTTACACATTTTGAGATTTAAATTTATATATTTATAGAGTAACATTTATATATATGTGTAAATATGTTTTGCTATTTAGTTACAGTTACATGGAGGTTTAGATGCATAGATGGAGCTGCGTAGGTCTAGGCTGCATTTTTAAATCTTCCCCTGCTCTGCTTCCTCCCTCACCTCTTGCTTTTCCCCCGTGCCCCCTGTGTCCCCTCTCCGTGTGCTGGGTCCGAGCTGGCGGCCGGGCCGGGCGGAGCAGCAGTTCCAGCCCCGGGTGTCCCTGGAGCGGTGGGAGCTGCCGGTGGTCCCAGGCACTGTCCCCTGAGGAGCTGCTGAAGGACGGTGAGACTGAGGGGGCTGAGGGGGCGGTGACGCTGAAGGGACGGTGACCCTGAGGTGCTGCTGGGGCTGAGGGCTGTGGGGCAGCCGAGGGCGATGGTGGCACTGAGGTGACAGGGAAGTGGCACAGGCCGAGGGGTGGCGGGTCTAGGGGGACGGGATGGGTCAGAAGGGACTGAGGGGCTGAGAGGACTGTGAGGGGCTGAAGAAACTGAAGGGGGCTGGGGGTTTGCCGAGAGCATGGCGGGGCTGAGGGGATGGAGGGGGCCGGCAGGGAGCACAGAGGGCTCCGGGACTGCAGCTCTGCCAGGCCTTGGAACCAGTTGCAGAGCCTCCGCTTTTGCCACAGCTGCAGTGGAGACCTCGAGGACAGCCGGAGACTGACGGGAGCCAGCAGGGAGAAGCTGAAGGCCAGCAGCAAGAGCAGGGAACGGGGACCTGCTGCTGCCACACTGGAGAGAGCCCGGGTGAGGCCACAGGGCCGGGGAGGCAGGGTGGGGCTGAGGGTGGTGTGGGCTGTGGCCGTGGGCACTGCCCGGCGGGGCAGCAGCGGGCCCTGCCCGTGCTGGGGCTGCTCAGCGCAGCTGCCCCGGCCGGCACAGGGGCTGTCCTTGGGCAAGGCAGCTGTGCCGGCAGGGCCCGGGAGCTGTGCCGGCTGTGCCGGGCTGCCGGGGCTGCGGGACAGTCCCGCCGCGGCTGCGCTCACCACAGCCTGGCCCGCTCGGCTGCTTTTTCTTTCTAACCCTCCTGGGGAGGCTCTGAGATCTTCCCTTCCCTGATGGAAGTGCAGCTGCTGCCAAGGAAAACGTCCCCATACTGACTCAGTGCTCCCTTTGCTTCCCAGCTGTGCCATCTGCCGTCCCTGTCCAGGAGAGCTGCTCTGCACGGGAGGAAGAGCCCGAGGGAGAGGCTTTGAAGATGGGCCAGCAGCAAGAGCAGGGAACGGGTGTTATAAGTTAAAGTAAATAATTTGTCTGATCCTTTAGGGATTGATAAAAAGAATTTTATTGATTCCAGCAAGCAATGACAAGCAAACAGCGCTGGGTGCAGCTGGGGAGTCAGTGCTCCGCCAAGGCTCACACCGCTTCCCTTTTCCCACGGTCCTTTATTCTCCCCCTTCTTCCGCGTGTGTGGCTTTTCCGAGAGTACTCTGCGCGTGCGCCTCCAGTTGCTAGGGGGTCACCGCCTGCTCTCTGGTGGTCGTCTGGATGAAGGCTCTCCTCCTCTTCCTCGCTGGGGGTTTATGACCCTGTAACAATCTTTCCATAGATGGTTACACACCTCCCGACCCTAGTTGTACAATCAACTTAAGGAGTCAGCATATCCTCGGGTTTCCTGTTATTCACAAAAAACCTCTTCCTTTGTCTGAGTTCCTGTTTAATGATGAACAAAGAGACTTCTCTTATCTGTTACAAGGGGTCTGGAACACAAGTCCTGTGAGGAACGACTGAGGGAGCTGGAGTTGTATATACTGGAGAAGACTCAGAGGTGACCTTATCACTCTCTACACTCCCTGAAAGGTGGTTGCAGTCAGGTGGGGGTCGGTCTCTCTCCTCACAGCAACTGACAGGACCAGAGGACAGTGTCTTAAGCTGCACCAAGGGAAATTTAGGTTTTATATTAGGAATAAGTTTTTTATGGAAAGTGTGATAAATTCCTGGAATTGTCTGTCCAGGGAGGTGGTGGAGTCACCATCATGGGATGTGTTTAAAAAAAGACTGGATGTGGCACTCAGTGCCATGGTTTAGCTGAGGTGCTGTCAGGGCATGGGTTGGACTTGATGACCTTAAAGGTCTCTTCCAACCCAGCAATTCTGTGATTCTGTGACATCACAGACCAGGTTGTGACATCAGATAGTTGGCTGTGACATCACTGGTGTGTTGTGTGACATCACAGAGCAGGCTGTGACATCAGAGCATGCCTGTATGACATCACAGAGCAAGCTGTGAGGTCAAAGAGTGTGCTGTGACATTATAGGGTGGCTGTGTTCCATCACTGAAGGTGTTGTGACATCACAGGGTGGGTCTGTGAGCCCACAGAGGTGCTGTGTGACATGTTAAGTGAGTTCTGCCATCACAGAGCAGGCTGTGACATCACAGAGGAGGTTGTGATGTCACAAAGTCAGCTGTGACATTACAGGCTGGAAGTGTGACATCACAGAACGGGCTGTGAGGCCACCGAGAAGACTCTGCCATCATAGAAAAGGGCTCTGTGACATCACAGAGCAGCTGTGTGATGTCACAGAGAAGGCTGAGACAATACAGAGTGGGTTGTGCCATCACAGAGCTGACTGTGAAATCACAGAGCAGGCTGTGACATCACAGCGAGGCTGCATAACATCACAAAGGTGGCTGTGACATCATAGAGCTGGCTGTGACATCACAGGGGCTCTGTGACATCACAGGGGCTCTGTGACATCACAGGGGCTGTGTGAGGTCACTGGGGAGGTCACTCCACCCCAGCCCCCCCTCACAGTTCCCCCAGAGAAGTCCAACGCTGCTCGTGCACAGCGGGGTCCCCTGTCCCCCCGGGTCCCCCCGCCCCCGGCACCGCAGCCTCCCCCAGAGGATGTTCCACGAGATCGACCCCAGAGCCTGACACGGGGACGGGGGCTGGGGCTGTGGGGGGTGGGACAGGGGGACAGGGACCCCCCAGCAGCGTCCCCGTGTCCCCCAGGGCCAGAGCCTGGGCCAGGGCTCCTTCACCCTGTTACCAATGAGGGCTTGAGAGCGCTGAAAAAATCCCCAGCAAGGGATCAGCAAAAACCAGATTTAATATTAAGCGACAGCACCACAAAGTTCCTTGGCAAGAGTCACTCTGCTCCTGACTGGACACTGCAGGCACACCAAGGAAACAAAGCAACAACAAAACCAAACAGAATCCAGGAAATCCAACCAGAAATGAACTGAGAAGTCTCCCCGTGTGTGTGTGTGTGTGTGTGTGTGTGTGTGTGTGACAAAAGGACAATGAGGGCAAGGTGTGAAAAATGCATATTTTATGATTGGCTTTTTTCACAAATATTAAACAAATATTACATGTGCAATGATAGAAAGTTATGCGGTATTAATTCTCTTAAGTAGTGAGTTAAATATAGTTCTAGGTTATAACACAATGTTAAAATAGAAACTCTGCAATGTCAGATATTTTTACTAGCTCAAGAAAAGGGATAAGATAATCAAGAAACTCTTTGCACTGAAATAACAGTGACAAGACACATAAAGAGTTACTGCCTCCTTATCAGAAAAGACAAACATTCTTCCACCTTCTCTCCATCTTTATGGAACCACTAGGATTAAGGGGAAGAAGTTGACAACAACCAGAAAAATTCTTAATTTGCAAGGAATTTATGCATCATGTATGAGATATATGAATATGCAACAGGCTGTTGCTTTTAAGGGTTATTCCTTTGTTCACAAGGCATGTTTTTGGCAGCTTAGTGCCCAAAAACATCCGGACATCCATAATTCTTTACTTTTTATTGTCTTGTAATTGTCCTAATCCTCATTGTCCAAATTTTTATTACTCTAATTTTATTGCTATTTTTATAACTATTTTATTACTAATAAACGTTTAAAACTAAAAAACCCCAAGTGATTGGCTTTTTTCACAGTATCAAGCCACCCCTCCACTTAACACCCAGCCTCCTGCTTTTCAAAACCTACCTTTACCCCCTCCAATGATCCCTGCCCCTTCTCTATCTCCTCAGGGAATCTCCATGCCATTTTTACCCCCTCCAACAACCCCACTCCCCCATATATATCCACCCCTTGGTGCTTTTTCCCCGTTGTCTCCTACCCCCACTAACATACAACTTGCTTCACCTGTAAGTCAGAATACAACACCTTTCCCTGAGAAAAAACCTCTGGATATATCCTCCAACCTAACAACTGAGCCCTCCCAACGTGATAACAAAGAATTAGTGAGCCAGTCAAATAAGCCTTCAGCTGCTGGCCCTTACTGTAATACCAGATCAAAAAGTGGTGTAAGGCCAGAGGTAAATCCTGACAGGCTGCTTCCCCTGAGGAAAGTTCCACTAGGTGTGGGGTAGGAGGAATAGGTGTTATAAATGCACCCCTGACAGCTTCTGAAGCAAGAATATATAAGAAAGAGCTAGTTGGTTTAACAGAAGATCCAACTGGCACCGCACAGCAAACAGATCAGTTCCTGGGTCCCAATATACACACCTGGGAAGAGCTGCATCCTATTAGGAACATCCTCTTCTCCCCAGAGGAGATTCACCATCTAACCCACTGGTTTGAGGCATTCCCCACGAGAAGGGAGACAGCCCAAACTGTGACAAAAGTTCTCTTAGAAGAAATTATTCCGAGATACAGGCTCGTAAATTTTATTGATTCAGACCATGGCCCCCACTCTACATCCAGTGTTCTGCAACAAGTCCTCGGGGCCCTGGGAATGAAGTGGGAGTTACACACCCCTTGGCACCCTCAGAGTTCTGCGAGGGTCGAGAGGGTAAATCAAACCTTAAAGAATATTTTAACAAAATTGGTCTTAGAAACCCAATGGAATTGGGTCAAATGTTTACCACTAGCCCTATGACGAATAAGAACGAGACCCAGAACAGATCTAGGGGTCTCTCCTTGTGAAATGTTGTTTGGGCTGCCTTTCTTGCTTACCCCATACAGTACTGGGGAACATCAAGAGGGGGGAATGACCATGCAAAAATATATAGAAACACTAACAACAACCCTGGAAGAACTAAGGAAAAAGGGCTACCTTCCCCAAACTTCCCCACTGGACTGTAAAATACATGGTACTAACCCAGGAGACTGGGTGTTGATGAAATCATGGAAAAACCCTCCACTAACTGCTCACTTTGAAGGCCCCTTCCAGGCACTGCTTGCAGCAAACACCACAGTGAGAACAAAGGAGCAGGGCTGGACTCATGCAAGTCGAGTGAAGGGTCCAGTACAACCCCCAGCTGAGGCAAGCGAATGGACTATAGCCAGCAGAGACGATAAAGACTTGAAACTGGTCCTGAGGAAAGCACCAAAAGAAGTGCAACCCTGAACACAACCCCCCACAGGAAACCTCTACATTGTTATGCGTATATCCTTAAAGTTTGCTAATGTTTGTTATAGGATAAATTTAAGTTTTGTTTAGCTAAGAATTGACAATCAGAATAACATCTCAGTTTCCAGTACTGCTCCATAGAGCACTCCCCTTGCAACCCTCATTGGGACCAAATTGAGGGAAGGGAGTTGGTGAGATAAGGGTCATGGCAGAATGTCTCCAGAAGGAGGGAAAACCAGAGGTGGGAGGCAAGACTGGATCAGGAACTACCTCTGGGAAAGACTCTCAGGGCACCGAGAAAAGCCCTGTGGATCGAGAGGTGAGGAGGCCAGCCCGTACCAGACTCCCACTGGTAGCAATGCTGCTACTCATCCACTTCGGGGGAAGTGGAGGAAACACTTGTGAGAAGTGTTACTATCCCTTGTGTAGAGGAGATACAGTAAGTGCATTCATCAGAGTGCACACCAACATGAATCCCAAATGTATCGACCACTCCCAGTTAACAACCTGTAAAGAGGATAATGAAATATATTGGTTGGCTAAAACTATTGCAAACCCAAGTCAGAGGATTTCAGGAGAGTGCCCCATGAAAGAAAGATGGGTATGTTTTGAACAAGAAAGTAAAACCAACTTAGAGGATACATTCAAGGAAAAAGAAGTGCAATTGAAAGGACAAAGGGATAGGGAGGGACAAATAAATGGTAAGAATCTTTTTATCGATATGGTGGAAAAGATTACAAAAGAATTTAATTTGACTGATTGTTGGGTGTGCAAGGGGACACACTTAAAATTTGGCCATAGGATGGTATCAGTTTGGGTCCCCTAGACATTTTTAAATGGATTACATGAAAAAAAGTATGGTGGTACCCAAAAGAAGGGAAGGAGAGTGGAAGCTCAAATCCACAATAATAGGGGAAGAGTGTTTATCAAGGAAAGGGAAAATGCATACTATAGAAGCAGGAGAAACACCATGTGATAGATATCTAGCAGCAAATGACACACACACCCCAGGTGGATCCCAGAAACCCCCCATTCATATTGGTCAATAGAAAAAACTGAAAGTAGATGTGCATACAGAGAAAAACTGTTTGAATGCTTAGGAGATTATATTAACCCATTCTGGGCAATAGAAACCCTATCCAAATATTGGAAACATACAACAAATCAAGATTCTAATTTCTGGGATGCACCTAAAAGTTTTTTTTGGATCTGTGGTAACACGGCATATGTGAAGTTACTGGGAGGGTGGACCAGGAGTTGCACAATTGGAGCAGTAAAACCATCCTTTTTCTTACTGCTTAAGGATGTGAAATCAAACTTGGGAGTCCCAGTATATGATGATCTGGCCAGAAAGAAAAGGAGTTTACTTGGCAGAACCCAAAATTGGAACAATGAAAGTTGGACCCCACAAAAGATTATCGATACTTATGGGCCGGCTGCCTGGGCCCAAGGTGGATCCTGGGGGTACAGAAGCCCAGTATACATGCTCAGTCGAATCATCCGTTTACAAGCAGTACTTGAAATAATGTCCAATCAAACAACTCTGACCATTGATCTCTTGAGCCAGCAGCAACCACAAACATGATCAGTAATTTACCAAATTTGATTGGCAGTGGACTACCTCCTCGCAGAGGAAGGAGGGATCTGTGGGAAATTTAACATTTCAGAATGCTGCCTAGAGATCAATGACCACAGTCATGTAATTAAAAACATTACTCAAAATATCAGGAAACTAACCTATGCTGGAACGCAAAAATGGACCCCCTTTTTGGAGACCCCGATAGGCGGGACAACTTGTTCACCTGGAACGGTAAATGGTGGAAGAAATTGGTCTTCTTTGTAGTGTGTGCACTAGTAAGTGTAATATTTCTACCATGTGCAATTCCATGTCTAGTCCTGATAGTACCCAGCATTGGCCAAGGCAGCATCATGCTGCAAGGTAACGTAGAAGGGAAAAATGGCAAAAAAGTAATGCTAATAAAAGAACAGAGTGATCAGAATGCCAGAGATATGCTTGAACAGTACGAGAAACTGAGAAAAGTAGAAATTGGACTTTAAAAGGTTGATGCAGGCTAGAAGACTGATCAAATCGTTAGAGGGGGAATTGTTAAACTAGGTTAGAAACTATTGTAAAATAGTTGATCGCTGTTGAGCGTGTACTGTTGGTTTGGTTATGGTAAAAGGGGTTTGAAGGGTAGTTAGAAGAAATACGGTACTCCACGTACCGTATTACACCTAAGTAAAGTGCAGCACCCCAAGGGAAAGGAGCCAGCCTGGACTGAACTGCCACGGGCCAATCGAGCGCCTAAACCTTCATGCAAATGAGGGATCCAAAAAGAAACCGATCCAAAGGGACAAAAAACAGGATAAAAAGGGGCTTCTGACCCACGGAACCTGTGCTGCTCCACCTGGAACGTCGGGGACGTCGCTGCTCAGAAGACCCAGCGCAGGCGCTGCAGCATCCTTAAGGGGAGCGCTCCTGCTCAGCCCGCGGGCCTCCATGCTTTAGGCCTTTCTTTTTTTATTACATTAAATGCTGAAATCACTTTTCGTACCGGGAATGTTTCTAACAAGTATGCTTGTGTTAAAGTGCCTGATTGGATGGCAATGAACACAGGATGAGGACACCTGTACAGATCTGCCAACGATCAGCACTCACCGTCTGAAGGCAGTGAGGGCCAGGGCCAAAACTGAAGATGATGATAAAAAAGGACTAAAACCACAAACAAGGAATACACATGCTCTAAAAGGGTGGAACCGAGGAGGGGGAGCCACTCTAAACAGTTCTTGGAATATGTAAACTAGTTTGGGAAAAGAGTTTACTATGCATAAGGGTCTATGAATATGCAACAGGCTGATGGCAGGGAAAAGGTATTTAATGGGCATCTCCAGAGATAAGTGTGCTCCTGGTTCAGTGCCAAGATGCACACGGCCGTAACAACCTTTGCTCTATGGTCCTTGTCTCCTATCGTCCTGTATTAAAATGTTTAAATTTTCACAGGAGAGTGAGCGTGTTTTTCACAGCCCGAGCAGAGAGCTCTGCCCGGGGGCTCCCGGGAAAGGCGGCGGCGCTCGGCAGCGGCCCCAGCCCGCGGGAATTCGCCCGCACCGGGACAAAATCCTGCCCCGAAGGAGGCACTTGGAACGCCCGCCTGCGGCTCTCCCTGCCCCAAAGATCCCGGCAGCGGCTCCGCTGTCGCAGCTGCGGCTCTGGAGCAGGGAGGCTCCGCGGGACCCCCGGGCTGTGCCCCCTCCCAGGCCGTGCCCGCCCCGGTGCTGATGTTCCGCCCGGGCTCTCTCGCTGCTCCCGGCTCCCGCAGTCCCGCCGTGACCGGGCACCGACCGCCCGGCGCCGCAGGGCCCCGAGCCCCTGCCCAGCAAAGGGTCGGTGTCCATCGCCGGCCCTTGCCGGGGGCTCCGGCCATTGCCCGGCCCCGGCACAACCTGCAGCTCCCAGCGCAGCTCCCCCGAGCCGGGCACTGCGGCTTCCGAACGAGGCAGAATATTCAGCTCCCGGAATCTCGGTTAGCTCTGCTGACATGTGCAAAACCAGCTGCTCCTGAGGCAATCCCAGCTCCGACTGAAGCCTTCCCACCCAAAATGCTGCCTTCGGTTCGGACACACCATTAAGAAATCCAAGAGCAAACTGAAAGCTGATTAGAGAATCTTGGAAAATCACATCCGAGAACATTTTGTTATAAAATCACAAATGTTAACAGAAGCTGAGAAAGTCAACAATGTTAGAAAACAAGCTTCCAACACTGGGACTAGAAGAGCTCAGGCAATCCATTTGAATGGAATGAGCCCTCTCTTTCTGACATGGGAGCAATGCCATGGAATTTCCCAAACCAGGGAAATGGGGAGCCCTGGCAGCAGCGGCTTCACACGCAGCAATGACACAGAACAGGGCAGGGCAAGAGGCTGACAAAACTATAACTTCTACTTGCAATGAAGAACCTGTTTCTACTCTAGCCACTATTAATATAGAGTCAAAAAGACTAAAAATACTAGTAATAAAAATAGAGATAAATGAAATCATAATGGTAATAAAAACCCTACCATACTTATACGAGGTTTGCATGGCCAGGTTTTGGTAAGGGAGGGGCTCTAGGAGCACCTTCTGTGAGAGCAGCTGCTCCTCCATGTCCCACAGAGTCAATTCCAGCCCGCTCCAGGATGGACCAGCCGCCAGCCAAGGCTGGGCCAGTTAGAAATGGTGGTAACGCCTTTGGGATAAGAGATTTGAGAAAGAAAAAATTGGTGATCGTGTAGCTATAACTGTGAGCAGGGAAGAGCCGGGTGAGAACATATGAGAGGAACAGCTCTGCACACCCCAGGGCAGGGCAGAAGGGGCAGGAGCTGCTCCAGGTGCTGGAGCTGATTGCCCCGAGATTGCCTGGTGCAGTCCCTGGTGAGGCAGCTGGGCCCCTGCAGCCCACGGAGGGCACGGAGAGCAGAGATGCACCTGCAGTGCCTGGAGGAGCCCGTGCCGGAGCAGGGGGATGCCTGAGCGGAGCTGTGACCCCACGAGAAACCTGTGCTGGAGCAGGGACCTGGCAGGGACCTGCAAACCCCTGGAGAGAGGAGCCCACGCTGGAGCAGGGTCCTGCTAGGACCTGTGAGCCCATGGAAGAGCGAGCCACGCTGCAGCAGTTTGTGAAGAACTGCTGTCCCTGAGATGAACTCACCTTGGAGAAGTTCATGGAGAAGTGTCTCAGGGAGGGACCCCAGCACAGCAGGGGAACAACTCCTCTCCCCGAGCAGCAGGAGAAACAAGAGGTGATGACCTGACCAGAACCCCCATTCCCTGTCTCCCTGCACCCACTGGGGGAGGAGGTAGAGCTGGGAAGGAGGGAGGGATGGGCAGAAAGTGTTTTTAAAGCTTTATTTTACTTCTCACTATCCTGCCCTGATCTGGACAGCAATAAATTCCACTAATATCTCTAATTTCAAAAATGTTTTGCCCCTGATGGCATTTGCTGAGTGATCTGCCCCAGTCCTTAACTCAACCCATGAAGCCTTCCTTCTGTTTTCTCTCTCCTGTCCATCTCTGGAGGGGAGTGAGAGAGCAGCTTTGGTGGGTGCCTGGCATCCAGCCAGGGTGAAGAGACAACACTTCCTTTCCTTCATTCTTCCTTTCTTTCCAGAGGTCACGGTGCAGAGGTTGAGTGGGGCTTTGATGGAGGGAGTGAAGGTGGTGGGGAGTGGTGGGGACAGGAGCCACAGGGATGTGGGACAGGCATCAGAGGGGCCCGGGCAGCTGGCAGGGGGCAAGGCCTGTCCCCCTGGCCCAGCAGCAGCCCCGTGCCCTGCCCAAGGCGCTCCCAGCAGGGGCTGGGCCCCAGAGGCAGGGGGAGAGCCCAGTCCCGGGGGCGGCGTTTCTGCCCCGACCCCCGTCCAGCCCAGCCTGCCCCGTGTGCGCAGTGACCGCTGGCACGGGCTGCACTGGACACTGTGACCTGCTGGGGACACTGAGAGCTGCCCCGCTGTGACACTGCCCTTGGCACTTCACAGGCACAAACAGACCCCAGCCAGCACCGCCCCTTGTCATGTCCCAGGCACCGGAGAGCATCACAGCCAGCCCCGCTCCTGGTGGTGTCCCAGGCACCAGAGCACATCCCAGCCCCGCTCCTGGCGATGTCCCAGGCACCAGAGCACATCCCAGCCCCGCTCCTGGTGATGTCCCAGGCACCAGAGCACATCCCAGCCCCGCTCCTGGTGGTGTCCCAGGCACCAGAGCACATCCCGGCCCCGCTCCTGCTGATGTCCCAGGCACCAGAGCACATCCCAGCCCCGCTCCTGGTGATGTCCCAGGCACCAGAGCACATCCCGGCCCCGCTCCTGGTGATGTCCCAGGCCCTACGAGTATCCCAGGTGTGGGAAGAGCTCCTCACACAGCCCAGCCTTGACCCAACACCAACAGAGACACCACCAAGGGCAACCCTGTGAGTGCCCCCAGTGTGGGAAGAGCTCCGTGCGCTGCTCCAGCTCCATCTCCCACGGGAGGATCCGTGCTGGATGATCCCCAGTGAGCCCCGGTGGGCAGAGCCCCGGTGATCCGTGGTGCCGCTGATCCGTGTTGGGAAGACACCTGGCTGGGGGCTCCACATCCTCCTGGCTCCCCTTGGCCTGGATTTTTCTTTTCATTTCTCTTTGCCCTTTCAAACCCTCAAAAGCAGGTAAAAATAAAGACGTTGAGCTAAGACAAGGATGGGGACATGGGGGTCTTGCAGGGAATGTGGGGGATGCTGGCTTTGAGGGACCGGAGGGTTCCTGGGAGGGCCCTGGGGGTTGCTCAGGGCTTTGGGGACACCAGGCTGAGCGGCTCCGGTTGCACTGGGAGACCCTGGTGGAGGTTCTGGGGAAGCTGGTCAAGGACCCCCTGTCCTGTCCCCATTCCTGGTCCCATTCCCAGTCCCTGTCCCCAGTCCTGGTTCCTGTCCCCATTCCCAGTCCCTGTCCCCATTCCCTGTCCCTGTCCCCATTCTCTGCTCCTATTCTCAGTCCTATTCCTGGTCTCTGTCCCCATTCCTGGTCCCATTCCCATTCCCTGTCCCCATTCCCGGTCCCTGTCCCCATTCCCGGTCCCTGTCCCCATTCCCATTCCCATTCCCATTCCCTGTCCCCATTCCCATTCCCTGTCCCCATTCCCGGTCCCTGTCCCCATTCCCGGTCCCTGTCCCCATTCCCATTCCCTGTCCCCATTCCCTGTCCCCATTCCCATTCCCTGTCCCCATTCCCGGTCCCTGTCCCCATTTCCATTCCCTGTCCCCATTCCCGGTCCCTGTCCCCATTCCCGGTCCCTGTCCCCATTCCCATTCCCTGTCCCCATTCCCATTCCCTGTCCCCATTCCCATTCCCTGTCCCCATTCCCGGTCCCTGTCCCCATTCCTATTCCCTGTCCCCATTCCCGGTCCCTGTCCCCATTCCCGGTCCCTGTCCCCATTCCCATTCCCTGTCCCCATTCCCGGTCCCTGTCCCCTCTCACCGACGCCGCCGCCATCGCTCCAGCCCCCCCGGCCCTCACGTGACCGAGCAAACCCCGCGCTGCTCCCGCCGTATTTGCATAGCCCCGCCCCTTGGCCTGGCCCCGCCCCCGCCGGCTGCAGCCGCGTCCGGGCGCTGTTTGCTCCCAGTTCCCTCCCAGTGCTCCCAGTGAGGCGGTACTGGGAGGGAGAGCGCTCCCAGCTCCTTCCCGGTGCTCTCACCACCGTTCCCAGTGCTCCCAGTGAGGCGGGTACTGGGAGGGAGAGCGCTCCCAGCTCCTTCCCGGTGCTCTCACCATCGTTCCCAGTGCTCCCAGTAAGGCGGTACTGGGAGGGAGAGCGCTCCCAGCTCCTTCCCGGTGCTCTCACCATCGTTCCCAGTGCTCCCAGTAAGGCGGTACTGGGAGGGAGAGCGCTCCCAGTTCCTTCCCGGTGCTCTCACCATCGTTCCCAGTGCTCCCAGTGAGGCGGTACTGGGAGGGAGAGCGCTCCCAGCTCCTTCCCGGTGCTCTCACCATCGTTCCCAGTGCTCCCAGTGAGGCGGTACTGGGAGGGAGAGCGCTCCCAGCTCCTTCCCGGTGCTCTCACCATCGTTCCCAGTGCTCCCAGTAAGAGCGGTACTGGGAGGGAGAGCGCTCCCAGCTCCTTCCCGGTGCTCTCACCATCGTTCCCAGTGCTCCCAGTAAGGCGGGTACTGGGAGGGAGAGCGCTCCCAGCTCCTTCCCGGTGCTCTCACCATCGTTCCCAGTGCTCCCAGTAAGAGCGGTACTGGGAGGGAGAGCGCTCCCAGTTCCTTCCCGGTGCTCTCACCATCGTTCCCAGTGCTCCCAGTAAGAGCGGTACTGGGAGGGAGAGCGCTCCCAGCTCCTTCCCGGTGCTCTCACCATCGCTCCCAGTGCTCCCAGTAGCGCTCCCAGTGCCGGGCGGGGCGGGGCCGCTTTGGAACCCCCCCAGGGCAGAGCGCGGCTGCTTTTGGGTGTCGGCACCGCCCGGGCCGGGCTGGGAGCGGAGGAGGAGCGGGAGGGAGAAGAGGGAGAGAGGAGGGAGAAAAGGAAAGGGAAAAAGAGGAGCGGGAGGAAAAGAAGGACCAGGAGGCAGAGGAGCGGGAGGAGGGACAGCGGAGGAGCGGGAGGAGGAGCAGCCCCAGCCCCAACCCCACGCGGTTCCCCCGCTCGGGCCGCGGCTCCTGCGGCTCCGCCGGCATCGCCCCCCCAGAACCGCGGGGGAACGGGGAGAGGGAGCTCGCCCCAAATCCATCGGGGGTTCTCCGGCAGGGTTGTTTGGCAGGGCAGGGGATGTTTGGGTCTTGCAGGACCCCAAAGCTGAGCCGGAAATGGCCCTGCAGGGACCCTGGGGCGTGCGACGTGGCGATCACCCGGTACCGGCAGGCAGAGGAGGGATATCAGATATGAGAAGGTCGGAGACCGCCCAGCCCCGAGCACCCTCAGCGCTGAGAGGGACACAGAGCCCCAGGTCCCCAGCCCTGCACAAGCATTCCCTGAGGCCAGAGGGATGGAGACACCCCGAGCATCCCCCAGGGTGAAGGGACAGAGACCCCGAGCATCCCCTGGGCCGAGAGGGACAGAGACTGCCCCGAGCACCCCCTGGCACAGGGTGAGAGGGAGGGAGACCCCCCAGGCATTCCCTGGGGTGAGAACAATGGAGACCCCCTGGAGAATGGCCTAGGGTGACAGGGATAGGGACACCCCCTGGAGAATGGCCTGGGGTGACAGGGACAACCCCCCAAGCCCCTCCCAAGCATCACCCAGGGCGAGTGGCACAGAGACGCCTCGAGCATCCCCTGGGGACCGGACAAAAAAAACTTGAGTTTTTTGAGTTTTTAAACAGATATAAGAAATCAAACTTAACTCTGCATAAAATATTTGACGGATATTTGATTTTCCCACAAGTCACTTGTGATGGAAACGCAAACAAATCCCAAACATGAATAAACTGACAATAGAAGCAATTCTGTGGCAATTCCAAGTTTCATCGGTTCCTGCACAGCTCCAGCTCAGCTGCTGGCAGGTTCTGATAAAAGAAAAGTGAAAATTTGTCCCAATACAGATTTTTAAAAGGAAGGCAAAGCTGTGTGTAGCTGTCACAAAGGAGACAGGGACAAAGAAAATAATGATTCTCACATTTGGCAAAGCCCCCAAGCCTGTGAATTCGGGAGTTATTTGGGAATTTAGACACTTGAGCTGGGCTTCTGGTAGGACTTTAATAGCCTTGTGTTCCTCACCTTGTGGTGAATGATCCTTGTCAGTCTTGCTGGTATCATTTGCTCCCTTTCCTGCAGTGATTTTAACAAACTTTTCTAGGGAGGACAACAAAATATTTTCTTTACACTGGCCACCCACAATAGCCATTTTCCTCATAAATTCTCCCAAAAGTCGCACAGAAGAAGCTGCATTGAAGTTTTCAAGAGATCCTCCAGAAAGAGCCTGAACCTCCTGAGAGGAGGGAGCCATGCTGTTGTCAAAGGCACTCGGGGTCAGACATCAGTGCCCTGAACTCACTGCACCAAAATAATGTCTCAATCTGGTTAATAAAATTGTTAGAGAGATGCCTCTGCCCCAATTAAGGTGCTAATGAGACCAAATCCAAAGTGGATTTTATTGAACAGTAAATGTGAGGTAGAGGGAGAGATGGAAGAAAGAGAAAAGGGAGGAGAGCCAGGGAGTGACAGGGACAGAGACCTCCCCTGAGGTGGGGCAAGTGTGACATTGTCCCCTGTGTGCGTGGCCTTCCCAGGGTGGGGGTTTTAATTCTGAGCCAGTTTGGAAAGGGGGGTGGTGTTCACCCCCCACCCCGAGCTGGGATTGCCTCACTGTTTCAGGGTGCAATGTAAGACGTAACCCAAAGTATGTTTTCAGTCACCATCTTCATAAACTGTGATAAACAGGTGGGGCAGTGTTCTTTATCTCTTCCATGACTCAGCCCTGATAACGCCCTCCAGGGGCTATCTTCTGTTAATGGGCCATTGAGTGCCACTGCAGGACTGATAAAATTACATCATCCCATTGTGGGATGCTCCGCCCAGGGGGAGGAACCAAACATTCCTACCTGGATATAATCTCACCCTTGCAACACCAGGACCACCTTGCCTACTGGATTCCCAGAAGACAAGAGCTCCGTAACCACCACTGGACCTTCAGAGGAAGACCAGACCCTTCTACAGGATCGCCGCTTTGACAGAATCACGTTCATCACTCCAACAGGACTGCAGACACCATTTCATCCGACAGCTACCACCACCCTGACCAACGGGGTGTCAGGTTAAATCCTGACTCTGTCAATCTAAGCCAGTGTTTCTGTATCATTGCCTTGATCTTAATATTCTTACTAAATTGTAATTCTGGCTTAGACTCTCCCCCTGGTTTGCCTTCAAACCAGTATAAAACTCATTGTGCTCATCCCTTGTTTTTCTCCCAAAACAGAATTTCCTATCTCCAAACCTTCACCAGATGGAGGAGGTAGCTGCGAGGAAGAAGAAGGAGGTCTGGCACCCCCGGGCAGCTGAGGAGGAAGTCAGTGCCCCTTTCCCCCTCTCTCCTGCTCCATCTCCCAGCCCAGCGTGGCTCCCGGCTGCAGGACAACGATGCTGTCGACGCCATCCTGCCAGGGACACACTGGGGGGATTCTCTTCCCCTTCCCTCTGGCATGGAGGCAAATCCCATCCTCTCCTTGTCCTTCCTCCCCCAGGGAAGGAGCTGAGGATGGAAACCAGGGAGGACAAATCCCCGCGGCAGAACCTTGTGGAAGAGGCTGTTTTGAGCAACTCCATGGCGCAGAAATCCAACAGGGAGGAAAAGCCCCGGAGATCCCGCAGGAGGAGGGGCTGCAAACCCAACCCAGGGTGCTCTGAGGAGGAAAGACCCACCCTGTGCCAGGAAGGTGGACAGAGCTTCAGCCAGAGCTCAGAGCTGGTGGTGCATGAGCAGGTTCATGATGGGGAGAAGCCCTACAAGTGCTTGGAGTGTGGGAAGAGCTTCAGGAGGAGTTTCAACCTGATCTGCCACCAGATGATCCACACCGAGGCATGGCCCTACAAGTGTGGGGAGTGTGGGAAGGGCTTCAGCTGCAGCTCTGCCCTCGTCATCCACCAACGCATCCACACGGGGGAGAGGCCCTACGAGTGTCCCGAGTGTCAGAAGAGTTTTCAGACCAGCTCCAGTCTCCTCCGTCACCAGCGGATCCACACCGGGGAGAGGCCCTATGAGTGTGGGGAATGTGGGATGACCTTCAGCCAGAGCTCCAGCCTGATCTGCCACCAGAGGATCCACACCAGGGAACGGCCCTATGAGTGTGGGGAATGTGGGAAGAGCTTCCGCCAGAAGTCCCACTTGATCAGCCACCAGAGGATCCACACTGGAGAAAGGCCATACAAGTGTGGGGAATGTGGGAAGGGCTTCAGCCAGAAGTCCCAACTGATCATCCATCAAATGATCCACACTGGAGAGAGGCCATACGAGTGTCCCGCGTGTGAGAAGAGGTTTCCAACCAGCTCCCATCTCCTCCTGCACCAGCGCATTCACACAGAGGACAGGCCCTTCCGCTGCCCCGACTGCAGGAAGGGCTTCAAGCACAACTCCCACCTCGTCACCCACCGGCGCATCCACACCGGGGAGAGGCCCTACACGTGTCCCCAGTGTGGGAAGAGCTTCACCCAGAGCTCTCACTTGACCAGACGCCAACGGAGGCACCAGTAAGGAAAGCTCTGTGAGTGCCCGGACTGCAGGAAGGGCTTTGTGCACTGCTCCAGCTTCATCCCCCATGGGAGAACCCATGTTGGGAAGAGGCCTGGTGATCCATGTTCCCTGTGATGCATGCTGGGAAGAGATCTTTTCCTGCCCTTGCCAATGACATGATGTGGGATCAAAGAACATGAGGGTCTGGCCATGGCCCTGTCATTGCATTCACTCCTACCTCAGGTCATTGCCAGGGGCAGCAAAGGGACTCTCTCTCTCTCTCTCTGTCCCCGAGGAGAAGGGTGTCCTTTCCAGGCAGGAGGAAATACATGGCCAGGAAGAGCCAGTCAGTTGTGATGTAGTCTTCCCTGTAAATAGTTTTTCTTATCCCTTCTGTTATCAGTATTTTTTCTGTTCCTGTTTGTTCCTTGTCTCGTTGCTGTTCCCAGTAAATTGTTCTCCTCCCAGCCCAGGATCTTTGCCTTTTGTGCTTTCCATGGGAGGCGGGAGGGCAGTGAGCGGCAGCACGGTTTTTAGGGGGAGCAGGAAATTGGGGAATCCCATTCCTGAACCCCGGCCCTTGGAAACCGAGCATCCCAGCTGGTCCCAGCCCTGGTGGCCATGGCAACAGCCTTGGGAGCGGGTCCCTGGCTGGGGCTGTGGGAACCTCTTCACTCTGGTGCCCAGGGACAGGACTGGAGGGAGCGGCTGCAGCTGAGACGGGGCAGGCTTGGGTTGGATCTCAGGAAAAGGTTTTTGCCCAGAGGCTGCTGGGGCACTGGCCCAGGCTCCCCAGGGAAGGGTCACAGCTCCAGGGCTCTCTGAGCTCCAGCAGCGTTTGGACACCGCTGCCAGGCCCAGGCTGGCATTCTTGGGGTGTCCTGTGCAGGGCCAGCAGTTGGACTCGAGGATCCTGATGGGTCCCTCCCAGCTCAGCCAGTTCTGTGGTTCTGGGATCCCATGGCCCTGGGGATGGGACTGCCAATGGTTGCCATGGCAACGGGCTCTGGCTCCAGGCCTGAGCTGGTGTCCATGGCAACCACCCCTGGCATGGGGTCTCCATGGAGCTGCCCAGGGACTGACCATAGCAACAGGGGCTGGTGATGGTTGTCATGGAAACTGACCATAGCAACAGGGGCTGGTGATGGTTGCCATGGAAACTGACCACAGCAACAGGGGTTCCTGGTGATGGTTGCCTGCTAAGGATCAGATTTGTCACAGGCACTCAGAGGGGTTCCATGGGGAATTTCCAAGAGTCTCCAGGCTGTTCAAGAGCTGGAATGTCACAGGCAGAGACAGGGGCTCCATGGAGACCTCCCAGGGGTTTCTGGGGATGGTAAAGAGCCGTGTGGTCAGAGGCAGTCACAGCCATCCCATGGTGACATCCCAGGGGACATTGGGCTGCAAAGGCACCGATCTGTCACAGGCACTCACAGGGGCTCCACAGTGACATCCCAGGAGTCCCCAGGCTGACAAAGAGCCGGGATGTCACGGGCACTCACAGGGGTTCCTGTCGTGGGCAGAATGGGAGCTTCAGGCAAAAGCTTTATTTCCTTACTGGAGAAACTCCTGCTGAGTCATGAGGTGGAGAAATGTCCCCCAACAGCCACCATAGATCCTGAAACCCCTGCAGCACCCCAGAATTCTAGACTTCTAGAATTCCTTCTAATAGAAGAGACTGGCAGCGGCTGGATCCCATCCCGACCCTGCAGATTGGACAGGTGGAATTGAACCTTAATGCAATTTGTCCCAAAAGATTAATGATGTAATACCAGATAAATCTGTATAAATACAGCTATGATTGATTCTGATCATTATTAGATAAAACGGTCTATTTACAACACAGAATAAAATTTAAAAAATAGTTATTTACTCCTCAATAAAGGAGCTATACCAATTATAGACTATTCTGCTCTAGGAAGCAATTTTGAAGTCACCAGGGCCTTGCTAGAGTGGTTTGAGCCCACCGCAGGCAGAGCCTCCTGCTCCAGCAGGAACTGCTTTTCCTGTGCCCGGAGCAGGGCAGGTCCTGCTGCAGGAAAAGCCCCAGGCCAGCCCCAGCACAGGGAAGGCCTCGGGCACAAGGGCAGAGTGCCGTGCTGGGAGCTGTGCCAGGGAGAGCCTGAGGCACCAAAGGCGCCTTGGCAGCAGCAGCTGCTTGCAGGGCATGGCCAGAAGCCTCCCTTGGCAAGCCGGCCTGGTGGCCACCACTGCAATGTCACTGTTGAGTAAGAAATGTCACAGGCTCATCAGAAGGCTGATTGGCATAACGTGCCATATGTTTGGAACTGCTCCTTTTTATATGCTGCTCCGATCCAGGTTGATAAAATCCCAGTGGCACATATCAGAGGTTTGTTAGGGAAGACAGTGTGGATCAACTCTGCCTCGAGTACAGACAAACCCATTTGTGGGATTGTCTTTGCTCAGGGACCAGGTTGTACACGGTGAATAATGCAGAAATAGGGAAGAACACGATGTGTACCTCAGGGAGATCTCATACGCAAATATCACTGTTTGTTGGATGTTACTGCCACTGTCTGTACATTAAACCACACCGACATGAGACAGAAGGAAATGTGTAAGTGTCAAAGGTTTGTGCAAGTGATATAGAAGGAAATGTGTGTCAAAGGTTTGAGCAAGAGAGATGGAAGGAAATGTGTCTGAGTAAGTGAAAGATGGAAGTTTTTACTTGATGAAGTTTTTACATGATGTTTGGTAGTATGTTGACGATTCGGAGATAAGGGGTGGAATGTCCTCGGGTGACATTATGGTGCTTGCATCCCCTGTCGTGTGTTCTGTTTAGGCTTGATGTTATGTTCTGTGCCTTCAGGACTGGCTCCGAAAAGTGAAGGTTTGTTTTGTCTTGTTTCCAGCCGGCTCACCTCTCCCCAAAGTCTGTGTCTAGGAGAGGCTAGGGCTTGCTGGCTTTCTTGCTGGCTTGCTTGCTTTCGCTTTGCTCTTGCTCCTGCTTTTTGCTTTTGCCCTTGCTTTTGCTTATTAGTTAGTTTAGCTAGGCAATCCAATTTTTTCCCTGGACTGTTTTTTTTTCTTTCCCTTTCCTGAATACCATTTGAACCTGCTCAGGACTGGGACCTGGGAAACACCAAGAAACACTGAGAGCCAGCATTTTGTGAGCTGCAGCAGCCATCTCCAGCACCGGAGACCGATAACTGGGCAACCACTCCCAGCAGAGACTTTCTGAATTTGTCACCTCTTCAGAGCGTAGAAAGACTTTTTGTCATCTGGTGTTGTTCATTTTTTGTGCTGGGGAGTGCTTTGCCTGCTCAATAAACAGGTTGTTTCCACTACTCTCTGAGGAAATTCTTCCCGAACCAGGTGGGGGAGGGGCGGTGGGGGGGTTTGCTTTCTGGGGGCTCCTTCTGGAGGTTTTCTCCCAAATTTGCCCAAAACCAGGACACATTACTACATCAGCGGGCTGTGTGTTGGTGAGATCCAGCAGGGCCCTGTTCAGCCTGTGCTCAGCAAACTGACTGGCCATGAGCCACTGGTGGATGTACCTCACCATGGCAGGCACCTGGAGAAGGCACGGGGGGACTTGGAAAGCTGCCAGAGGGAGGAATGTTCCCAGCTTCCCCAGAGAAGTGCTTTCCTTCCCACCACACTGCCATGGCCTCAAAGGCTTCCAGTGAGCAGTAGCCATGGCTTGGGAGGCCAACCAGTTCCTGGGAGGATCAAACCCTGGCCACAGGCTGCTTGCTTGCTTTGGATTGCAAAACCCCTCCTCTACGAGCATATCCAGCAGGGCAGCACAGGTCTCCTGTGCAGGGCCAGCTCCAGCGCCTTCTTCCTCTTCCTCCACCCAGGACAGCTTGGGCACTCTCGGGGGTCTCTGCTCCATGTCAGTAACTGGATTTGTGGCTACTTGCAGGAGAGATGCCTCGGAAAAGCTCCGAGTCAGCAAGGCCTGCAGTCGTGCCTGGAAGGCACCTTCAAGAGAGAAGCCTCAGGAAGGCGACAGGACAGCAAGTCCTGCACTCTGGTCTCGAGGGCTCCTGCCACAAGGACAGGAGACTCCTGTCAAGGATTGTGGTCAGGCCTCGAGGGCACTGGTGGCAGGGATGGGAGATGCCTCTGGGGCACCAAGTCCCACGGTCTGCCCTCGAGGACACCTGCAGGAGAGAAGCCTCGGGGACGCCATAGGTCACCAAGTCCTGTGGTCTGGCCTCAAGGTCAGCTGCAGGAATGACGCCTCAGAAAATTTCCGGGTCAGACAGGAACGAGTGCGCTGTGTGGGGGCTCCTCACGGCACCGCTCTGTCCCATCCTGTCCCGTCACGTGCTCCGAGCACTGTGGCATGGTCTTGTCACCACCAGCTCCTATGTCACCCCGTGTCACAAAGGGCCCTTGGACACGCTGTCCCATTCCATGCCACGGTGACCGTGCTGCACCGTGTCACAAAGGGCCCCTGCACACACTGCCCCCTGCTCTGGGGCCACCCCCAGCCCACCCAAAGTGGCTCAGGTTGGAAGGAATCCCTCACCCCAAGTGTCTAAGACAGCCCGACAGGATCTTTAGGAACGGCTCAAACCATCAGCAAAAGCTGCCCTGCTCTGCAGGCTCAGGGCAGCAGAAGGAGCCCCCAGGGCTGCCAACGCAGCCGCGCTGGGAAGGGCACGGGGCCTTCACAGAAGCTGGCACGGCCTCCTTGGGACACGTCCCGGCTGGTGGCCATCCTAAACCCGCGGGTGTGACACAGACAAGGAACGTGTGGGCCAGGGCACGAATGTTGCTCTGACCCCTGGGGCCCGGGGAGCGCTGACATCAGCAGGTGTGGCAGGGTCCCTGCCCAAGCAGACCTGCCACCCCCCGAGCCCTGGCAGCACCGGTGCCCGTCTCCTGCCCCAGAGACCTGTGCCCGTGGGGGGCTTCTGTGCCAGAGGGAGCCAAAGCCCACATGCATTGGGGGCTGCGCTCCTGCCTGCAGGGGCTGTTGGCAGGAGCACCTGGAGCAATGCTGGCAACACTTGGTCTCTGTCAGAAGCTCTTACTCCATGATGAAATTATTTTCTCATTGAAATTATTGCCTTCAGCACAAAAACACCTTAGCGGCCAAGGCACAGAAGAATCTGGCAAGTAAGAATCCTCAATTCAGGAAAGCTTTACTTCCCATTCCTCAACTCAAGCAGTTCCAAAAAGTTGCAAACTTCCCAAATTAATTGGGATGGCCTGAGGAGGTGAAGAGTTGGAATTTTGCTTCCAATCTCAAAGCAGCAACTCATTTGCCTTAACCTCATCCACTGAGGGTCACTTTACAGAACATAACACTACATAAAACAAGGGCAAAAACAAGGGCCATTCTTTGGTTTTCTATGTAGGGATGATAATATCCTCTTTCTCTTAAGGAATAAAAGCTCTCAAGAAATCAAAGTCCACTCAGTGTTAGAAAAGTAGCTCAAAGAATTGAGTAGATGGCAAAAGGGCTAATCCTCCCCCTGGTACAGAGATCTGAGTGGCCAGTAATGTACAGCTCTCCCCTCTTGTTCCCTGCAGGACAATCAGGACCATGAAGAGGAAAAGTCACAGATATTCCTTCTGCCCTACCTAACCAAAGCTGTGCCAAAGCACAGATGCTGCCTTCCAACTGACTCAAATTCCAGCCTAGACCTCTCACCTTCCAGACAACTCCTTCTCCAACACCCCACCAGCACCAAGCCCCCCAAACTCCCGCACAGATGCCCTCAACACCCCGCCAGGAGCCCCAGCTGTCCCCGTCCCTCCGCAGAGCTTTCCCACCCTCCAGCAGACGCCCTGGTTCCCTGCAAGTGCCGTGGGATGGCACTCAGGAGGATCTGCTCCAAGGCCTTCCCCTGGAGCACGCTCAGGCTGCCAAGCCTATGGATCCTGGATCATCCTTCCCACCGAGCCTTCCTGTGCACGGCTGTTCCATTTGCACCTTTGCGCTCAGCTCGGACTTCTCCACTTCACCAGGAGTGCTGGGAAAGGATGGAGAGCAGCCTGGCAAGCTCTTTCTGCAGCTCCCTCTTTACCCTCGGGGAGGGAGAACATTCCACAGGAAATCAACTGGTGCCACAAGGAGCGGGTGGCCTCAGGCACCTTTGGGGATGGAACAAGGCCTTGGATTGACATAAGTAAGCACAAGCAATTCACATGAGTAAACAAGTAATTAGCACAGACATACCTAAGTACTTAGCACCAGTTAGCATAACAAAAACCTGGCAGGCCTAACTTGACATGAGAGTGACCTGACAAAAAGCTTTAGACACAGTCTACCAGAAGAACTAAGGGCAAGTGTGGAATCAGCCCTGTGCAGGGAAGCCATGAGGAAGACTTTGTGCTGCTTTGGGGCATCGAGACCGCTCCTGGCCAGGGCCTGGACATCAGCTTCAAGTATGGGAATCTGACACAATGTATTTCCAACCGCCTGCCTATGGAATCCCCTCAGCAGTGTAAAGATGGATGGTGATTTTGATACAATTCCTACATCAACCCACTGAAATTTATACATGGTGGAGAAACTTTTCAGTGGGTGCAGACCCCTGCCCTCCTGCCAGGTCAATCAAAGGGCTTTTGGCTGACAATGCATTTGTCTGCCGATTCGTTTGAATGAGGGAGACCCCTCAGGACTGCTGTATCCTGAGGGAACACCGTTGGCCTTGGCCTGTAGGCACCTGCAAAAGCTTAAAATCAGCTGCCTCAGCTTCCAGGACCTCTCTTGGCCAGCATCCTGACGTGGATGCAGGAGTGCTGGGAGGCACTGCTGGGACCCAGCGGGACAGGACCGGCTGTCTCGTGTCCACGTAGCACCCCTCACACAGCCAGGGCCATCCCGAAACCAGACAAACACTCACGTGTCAGCACAGGGGAGCAAGGAGCACTGGGCTCCTCTCAGGCTATCTCAGCTGGGCTCGCTCCACAACACACCCCCACTTTCAGGCCTGCTGATGCCCAGCTGCCAGAAATGCCTACCTTGTTCTCTCCAGGGTGCACAGGGAGAGCCAATGAGCAGGACGCCTTGGGAGGCAAACCTTCCCAGCCTTTTCTGAGGCCAGGGACACACCAAGATCAGCCAAGACTCTCCACGCTGCCTGGCCCACCCAGCCCAGCTCTGTGCTGGCCCTGGGCCACAGCAGCTTCAACCAAGCAAGAGCCACATGCACATTGCCAAGAGGTGAAACACAGCAGACAGGGAAGAGGTGAAAAGTGTGTGTGTAAAGGCCTTTTAATTCACAGCTCTCAGAGAGAGCTCTGGGGCTCACGGCTGGACAGAGATGCTCCTGCTCACGCCTCTGTCCAAAGGGGGGAACACACCCTGCTGCAGGTGCTTGGGTTGGTCTCCACAGGTCCAGGTGGATGCCAAACCTGCTCTTCACAGCCTTCTCCCTTGCCCTGCCCCTCTGCCAAGTGCAACGGGCCTCAGGCAGTGAACGGACCACAGAGATCCAAAGGGAGACACTTGCACCTGCCTCACTGTGAGCTCCCTGGGAAGCACTTTCCTTGAGAAGCAAGCCCCTTTCCTCCAAAGGCATTTCCCCAAATGTGTAACTGTCCTGGGGAACACCAACACACTCTTAAGAAAAGCTGGCAAGGCTGAATGACTTCAGGTCCTTTCAGGACAGGCACTCCGGCTGTAGCTCGTATTCCCCCAAGTGTGTTTCCAGGTGGAGGTTCAGAGGGGCAGCCCCAGGCCCTCTACAAACACAAGCTGCCTGCTGCCTCTTCACCTGCCTCAACTCCTGCCTGTGGTCACTGCAGCAAAACCAGGCTGTTCCAGCCAGAGCCCAGAGCCCAGAGCCCTGTTCCCGCAGGACGCTCTTGCCAGCACCTTCCAGGACTCTCCGCTGTGCATGCAGCACTTTTCATGCCTGGTCTCAACAGGCTTTGGAACGCAGAGCACAACCTGGCTGGCTCTGCCACCAGCACAGCCCAAACACAGGGGGAGGAAGAAGCAGCAGGGGTTGTTTTGTGGCCATGCTCAAGAGAAACTGGAAGGGTGCCCTCCCTCTGGTCTCCCTTGGTTGGCTTTCTGACTGGGTCTGAGGCTGGGGCTGCCATTCCTCGGTTGTGGGGACCAGAACCACACCCAGGATCCCAGCACTGCCTGACAGCGCTCCGGGCGCTGGCACGGTCACATGTCTGAGTCTCGGGCACCGTGCTGCTGCTTCAGCTGCTCTTAGGCACATCCAGAGCTCTCTGTTAAGCCCAGATGGTCTCTGGTTCTGCCCTCTTCCTGATCCTGTGCAGGGATGGAGCACTGCTGTGCTTTCAGGAAGGTATTCTTGAAAACTTGCAGCATTCCAAGCTCCTTTGCCCTCCGTTGGATGCTTGCCATGGAATCCCTCACAGCTGGGTTCAGAGCATCCTCAGCTTGGCTCTTCCAAAATCCAGGGGCTCCAGGGTGCTCAGCAAGATCTGTAACTCCACAGTGTTGTGGAACTGGACCTTCAGCACAGGGTCCTTCCCAGCCTGATCTGCCCTCGTTCCTCTGAGTGTGTGCACAAAACACGGCGTGGAAGAGAACGGCAGGAGGGGCCTGTGTGTCCCAGGGCCCCGGATTTGCATCGCTTCAGCTCCACAGAGATGCAGGTAAAGCGAAGTAGCCAAAGTGTTCATTAATGGAAGGCGAAGCAAAGGGATGAGCTGGGAGGGAAGAAAGGGGCTGGGCAGGGTCTGAGGGCTGCAGGGAGGGAGCTGTCAACAGGGAGGGAGAAGGCAGGAGCTATGGGAGCTTCCCACAGGCTCAGCTGTGCCAGTCATCAGCTGTGCCTGGAGCTCCAGCTGGTCTCCTCTGGTCTCCAGGTGGTCTCACCTTCCAAGGGATCTGCAGGTCTTAAAGAGACACTGGTTCTTCTGAGCCAGCAGATGAAAGTAGTTCTGCAGCTCTTCCCTCCAACATCACCTGAACAAATGTGCTTCTGCAGGAGGGGCTGTTGTTTTCACTCAGGGCTTGAAGGGCTGGAAGAAAGAGGAACAGAGCCACGGTCAGAGCCTGGATCTGCTGGAATCCAAGGAGACCTTTCTGCCAGGGCCATCCCACCTAGACTGGACACAAGAGGAGAGGAATTTCTCTCCCAGGTCAGGGCTGTGGTGCAACACGTCCCCAGAAGGAGCCTGGAGCAGCCCAAGGCTTTGTGTGGCCAGGCAGGGGCAGGCAGGAGGCAGAGCTGTCAGCAAAGGAAGGGGCCAGCGAGGTGGGGCAGCCGGGGGATGACGACAGCCTGCAGGGACAGAGGCCAGGGCAGGGACACCGCAGGACAGCCTGGGCTGCAGAGGGCACAGGGATGTGCAGCAGCTGCAAGGCCCTGACAGAGCCAACCTGTGCAGCCCTTTGGCCATGGCTGCTGGCCCTGGGCCTGAGGCCACGAGGGGACAAGTGACCCTTGCAGCCCTGGGGCCTCATGGCCTCCTTGTCCCTGCTCAGCAGCCGGGCAGGGGCCGCCCCATGGTCCTGCCCTTGGCATGGCACATCCCCACATGGCAGTGCCCATCCCGGGAAGAGCCCTGAGCAAGGAGGGAGGGACAGGATCTGCCTTGCCAGGAGCTGGGGCTCAGCCTTGGCCCTTTGCATTCCTGAAACACATCCAGGTTTGCTCAGCGCCAGAGACACCTTTGCCTTGTTTGTCCCCACCTGTCATCAGTGCCTCCAGTTCTCTGCTCTGCCTGGGGCCTGGGGACACTGATATGAATTGTGTCCTTGAGTGGAACCCATTAACAGTTAAATAAATTTGGAATTTGAATCCGACATTTTGAGTTCTTGAGAAGTTCTTTGAGCACACTTCAAGGGACTGGGTCTGATGCAAACAGCACCAAAGCCCCAGAGGTCATTAAAGTCCTGGTGCTGTGTCTGTGCTGCTGAGCTGGGCTGGGCTCCTGGCCCCGAGGCAGCTCCTGGCAAGGGCAGCGCTGCAGAGAGACAGCTCTGGCCAGGAGCAGCTCCTGTGCACAGCCCAGCAGGGCTGGGGCACTGCCAGGGCATCCCAGGGACACGAGCAGGGCACAGACAGAGCTCACAGGGGCTCAGCACTGGCAGGGGCTGTGGGGTGTCCCAGAGGGGGCTGTGTCACAGCAGCGCCTCTGTGGCTGTGTCACGGAGGCACAGAGCAGCTGTGATGTCAGAGAGGGGCTGTGTGACTGCACAGAGTGGGTTGTGAGAGGTCACAGACTGGGCTGTGACATCACAGAGTGTGTTGTGTGAGGTCATCAAGCAGCTATGGCATGACAGAGGGGACTGTGTGACATCACAGAGCAGGCTGTGACATCATGGCATGGCTGTACGACATCATAGAGCAGGCAGTGAGGTCAAAGTGTGTGCTGTGACATTACAGAGTGGCAGCATGACATCACAGGGAGGGTTTTGTGACATCACTGAAGGGGTTGTGACATCACAGGGCAGGCTGTGACATCATAGAGAAGGGTATAAGGTAATAGAGCAGATCCTGCCATCATAGAGGGTGGCTCTGTGACAACAGAGAGCGGGTTGTGACATCACCGGGTGGCTGTGTAATCTCATAGAACAGGCCGTGACATCAAAGAACAAATAGTGACATTGTAGGGTGACATTGTGACATATCACAGTCTTCTGTGACATCACAGAGCAGCTGTATGACATCACAGGGTGAAATCACAGAGTTGGCTCTGTGACATCACAGGGGTTCTGTGACATCACAGGGGTGTATGTGTGACGTCACAGGAGCTGTGTGACATCACAGGGGCTGTGTGAGGTCACTGGAGAGGTCACTCCACCCCAGCCCCCCCTCCCAGTTCCCCCAGAGAAGTCCAACGCTGCTCGTGCACAGCGGGGTTCCCTGTCCCTCTGGGTCCCCCCGCCCCCGGCACCGCAGCCTCCCCCAGAGGATGTTCCATGAGATCGACCCAGAGCCTGACACGGGGACAGGGGCTGGGGCTGTGGGGGGTGGGACAGGGGGACAGGAACCCCCCGGCAGTGTCCCTGTGTCCCCCAGGGCCAGAGCCTGGGCCAGGGCTCCTTCACCCTGTTACCAACAAGGGCTTGAGAGCGCTGAAAAAATCCCCAGCAAGGGATCAGCAAAAACCAGATTTAATATTAAGTGACAGCACCACAAATTTCCTTGGCAAGAGTCACTCTGCTCCTGACTGGACACTTCAGGTACAGAAAAGGAAACAAAGCAACAACAAAACCAAACAAAATCCAGGCAATCAAATCAGAAATGAGCTGAGACCTGGGGCTTTCATTGCTATGGAAAAGAACTGTCCTTCTCGTCCAGCTGCCCATGGCCAGAACTGGGATTTCACCTCCAACACTGCCTGTTGTGACAGACTGGAGGAGATTGTTGGCTGGAAACATTTCATGTGTGGGGGAGGAAGGGGCAGGTCCAGCCTTGCCCTGCCCTGGAACCCCAGCCCTGCCCTGCCCTGGAACCCCAATCCCCCCAGAGCCTCTATCCCAGCCCAGCAGTGTCTGCCAGTCCCTGGCACAGCACAGGCAATGCTCCACAGCCACCTCTGGAGCCCCCAGCCCAGCTCCTGAGTGACCAAATGACCCCAAGTCCCACCTGGGGGAAGGGCCCCAGAACACCAAGGGGTATTTATGGCTGAGCACAAGGCAAGCACACATCTTGACCCTACCTCCTCTTGGAATTTCTATCTGAACCCCACTGGAATCCCGGAGTTGGTAGATGAGTTTGTGCTTCTCTGCATCTTATTTGTCTTTCTCTTTCTGTGTCTACTTCTTCTATTTTTGTCCCCTTGCAAATTTTGATTAACTTAAAATTGAAAAGGCTTAGAGTTTGTGAAGTTGAATAGGCCAAGTAAATGCGTTGAAAATTTTGTTCATTGAATGTCATATTAAACCTTTTGCCGAAGTTTCTCTGATTTTCTAAAGTTCCCAATAAAGGCTGTTTTATTGTTTTGAGCTCCTGAGAATCTCTTGTTGCTATTTCTCCAGTGCATCCAACTCAGAGGACACAAACAATTGTAATTCCCCTTAAATGTCTCCTTGAGAGAGTTGTTTGGGGGATGGGAGTCAGGGCTTGTGTGTGCTGCTTGGCACAGCCCAGGCAGGGCTTTTACAGCCACATTCCACACTCCATTTCCCAGCTGGAGCCGCTGGTGCCTCTGAGTTCTGCTGCCCCAGCCCCAGGGATGCTGTCCTTGTCTGCCCATTCGACCCCGGAGCCGCCTCTGGCCACGGACGGTGAACGGCGGCGAGGAATGCCCTGGGGAGAGGGGGGAGGACCCCGCCAGAGCATCCCATGGGGTAGTGAGCACCGAGAGCGGCGGAGCATCGCCCTGGAGCGAGGACGATAGAACCGGGAGGACCAGGGAAACCAGCGGAGCATCCCCTGGGCTGAGGAAGGAGAACACCGACACAGCATCCCCCCAGGGCAACGAGCATTTAGGGATTTTAGGGATTGTAGAGAGTAGTTTAGTATGTCACATGGGTGAGAAGTTTGGGATTTACAATTTTTAGCATATTGTAGATGGGTACAGGAGCTGTCACATCTTCAGCAGAGGAGGACACACCTTCACCAGGAGCCATCACAGCTTCACCAGGTGTTGGGGAATGGCTGCAGGAACAGGGTCATGGATCGATGGAACAATTTTTCCAGCAATCCTCTGTTTGAGACCCCAGACCTGAGCTCTGTGCCCGGGAGGAGCTCTGGCCTGGGAAACTGGCCTGGGAACAGCATTGTGTCTGGGTCTGGGAAACAGCACTGTGCCTAGCCTAGGAACAGTACACTGTGCATGTACAGATAGCAAAAAAGCAGCATATCCTTGAGATATGAGTTGTACAAGAACAGGATGTAAAACAAGATGTACCTAGCAAAGTAAAATATATCAAGCTAGCAGATGAAACACTTAGCTGCAGCTGAAACCGCACGTAGGAGAACATGTAACAATGAACCTTTATGAATTAACCAATGAGAGCTTGTTGCTAACATTGCTTGTGAAAGACTGTATAAACTGACAGGATCTTTGAATAAATCAGAGCTTGCTTATCAATCATATTGATTGTGTGCTTGTCTTCCCTCACTGCCCACGGCAAATCTTGGCACCCAGAACAGGGACCCTTGCAACCCTCAGGGGTCCCAGTGCCTCTCTGACTAAGGCGGTGAGCCCGGAGCAGTGCTGAATATGCAGTGTTCAGAGGGCTGGAAGTCTACTCGATGCTGGCATAAGGAGTCCTCTCGAGCCTGGGTCAGAGCAAGACTTGCCATCTGGGGAGTCAGGACAAGACTCGCCGTCCGGGGGAAAGCTGCCGGCTTGCAAGGTACAGAGGCTGCACTTAAGGGTCAGATTATGGAAAGCGAAGTAGCTCTTCAATTACTTACAGAAACGTGATTTAGCTGACATAGATTTAGATAAAGATCCGCCAGCTTTGTACACCTATGGTCGGGCTCAAGGCTTATTTAAAGCCTCGGGGGATCTCTTTGATGAGAAAGAGTGGCGTGAATTAGAGAACATTCTTTAGTTTAAGGTGATTGATGATGATAAGGCTGCCCGAGAGCTAATGAGGTCGTGGCGCTCAGTCATAAATTGTTTGCAGAAGTATCAAGCAGAAAAGAAAGTTGCTGCTGTTGCTACTGCCACTTTAGAAGGGGTTAAACCAGGAATGCATTCTTTAGAGGTTGATTACAATCCTAGTCCTCCAGTAAGAAATATTATTGAAATTAAGAGCAGATCGAGTGATAAGCAACCTACTGCTCCCCCTGCTTTTAATCCTGCCTTTAATGCTGCTCAGTCAGACACAGATCCCCTCCCCGGGAATGAACAATCAGTAATAAATGGTGAAAGACTTCCACAGGCTAAAAGAAAGCAGCTGCAGGATGAAACTGTTTAGAACAGCCACAAAAGAGTTTTAGTGACATCTGCTAGTAATCCTTTTAAGCAAGAACATCCTAAAATTTTACCAGGAATACACAGAATGAATTGGTTGAGTATCCAAAAAGAAGCAATAAGTAATAAAGATTATGATGTGTTCTACTATTACTGACATAGATTGCCAAGCTTTTCCTGTTGCTTATACACCAAATGCAGGAGGGGGAGAAACAACCAATTATCATCCTGTGGATTGGAAATTGCTTTCACAATTGAGAGCCACAGTTAATGACTGTGGGCTACACGGGGAACCTGCAAAGCAAATGCTTAATTCCATATGGGGCTCAGGTTTCCTTCTTCCAAAAGATATTAAAAGTATCATAAGAATAATTATGACACAGTCTCAGTTAATGCTGTGGCAAGCCCACTAGCATAAATTATGTAATCATTTTGCAAAGACTCCACGACAGCAGAATGAGCCCTTATTTGGGATAACTGTTGAACAATTAATAAGTGTTGGGCAATTCACTACAACTGAAATGCAGGCACAAGTAGGGGCTAAAGTATGAAAAGCTACCATACCATTAACTAGAGAAGCAATCTCCATGGTTAGGACAAAACCAGTATCTCCTTCTTCTATGTCTATTAAGCAAGGCAGAAATGAGCTTTTTACTTCCTTTGTGGATTGGGTGACCGAAGCTATCAATTTAGCTGATGTACAGGACTTCATGAAGAGAACCCTATTACGACAGTGTGTTTTAGAAAATTGTAATACCTCTACTAGAAGTATTCTTAACACAATGAGCATTGATGCAACAGTGGAGGAAATGCTCTGTGTGCTCCCCGTGAACCTCAGCTCTGGGACCACTGTCTGCCCCAAGCTTCAGGGGTTGCAGTGGGAGCCTGGCTGGGCTCTGCCCTGGGGCCATCCTGCAGGGACAGCTGCAAACAGGGAGCATTCCCTTGCCACAAACAGCCAAGCCAGGGCTGCAGGGCAGCTGCTCCAGCCCGGAGTGCACTGCTGAGTGCTGTGCTCTGGGGCTGGGGCTCCCCGCACAGGGGACTGGACTGGTGTGCCACAGGAGACTGGGAAGCTGCAGCTTCAGCCTAACTGAGGTGGGTGCGTGGGCTGGGAAGAGTGGGGAGGCTCAAGGGGATTCACAGAGCTCATCCTGCTGCAAGGACAAGAAAAATGGGAGTGGGAACTCAGCAGTGAGGAGAGCTGAGGGCTGGAGAGCAGCTCTGAATGACACTAAAATCCCACTGGACCTCTGAGACATTGCTGCTCCTCAGCCAGTGACAGGATGAGTCCCTAAGCCTGGGGCTCAGCCTTCCTCGTGGTGAGGGGCACCAAGGAAGGCAACAGTGTGATGGAGACTGCCATGGGCTGGGAACTCACTGGGGGAAAAGAGGGAGCAGTTGGGAAGTAAAAGGCAGGTGGAGGAGAGAACTGTTCAGAGAAAGACTGAGCTACAGCTTGAGCAGGCTGCAAAATGTCATCTGGGGTCATCCCAGATTGATTTCATTTCAGAAGTTAAGGAACAAGTTTATTTTGGGGTGGTGGCATGTTTTCCCTGGGAGGTGTACACTCTGCACACTTGAGCTGTGTTGCTGAAATGCTCCAGCAGGTCTGTGCTGCAGGTCACCCCATTTCTTCTTTGGCTGATTGTGGCCCAGTGCTGAGCTCCAGCAGAGCCCTGGCAGAGCCCAGAGCAGCCTCAGCACCCGCAGAGCCCGGCTGCAAGGAGAGAAACCAGAAAGCGCCCGTCAGCTGAAGGCTCCTGTCCCCTTGTCCCAGCCGCCCGCGGTGCCCAGGCCATGCTGGCCGTGCCCAGAGCTGTGCCCAGAGCTGCCCATCCCTGCTGCCTTTGGGAGCAGAGCAGGAGGGCAGGACATGTGCCCAGCCTGCAGCCGGCCACGGCACATCCAGCCCTCAGCAGCTGCCCAGAGCAGGATGCTCCTGTGCTCGCTGCCATCTCCCCAAAGCTCTGATCCCACCATGCCAAGCAGACGGGACCCACCTGATGCCATCCCCCGCTGGAAGAAAAGCTGGTCCCAAACGATGTCCTCAGCCTTCTCCAAGGGCACGGCCCATCCATGCCACAGCTGCTCCCAAGCACTTCCCCATCCAGACTGGACCCCACCTGGAACGCTTCCTCTAGAAAAACACACAACAACTTATTGAAAATAGATTACAGACAAAAAGGGGAATAAGAAAAAAGGTCAAAAATCATATTACTGTCAGGGACTTGAGGAAGGCCCAACCCCTGCATGCCAGGGAAAAACCCACCCACAGGTGAGGGAAGCCCAGGCTTTCTCCCTTCCCCCCTGCACTGCCCCCCAAAATAACGGTGATCCCAAAGCAAACAGGGGCAGTGGAGCAGCCCAAGCCCTTCCTTGCCTGCAAAGCAAAGCAGCCCCTGCACAGGTTCTGGAGTCCCACCTCTGCTCCCACCATGGGGGTTTGTTTGTGTCGGGCTGGCTGCCCCAGCCCCAGCCCCAGCCCGGGGCACGGTGGGTGCTGGGGCTGTTGGCAGGGCCAGGAGCCCACTCCCATTTCATCACCACCCCAGCCCATCCCCCAGCCCTGCCAAAAGCATCCTGGCAGCCGACTGAAGGATCAGCTGCATCTGCCCCAGCAAAGGGGGAACCTTTGGTTCCTGGCCAGGCTGTGCAATGCCCAAATCTGGGAGCATCCCCCTGCGTGTGGACTCACCTGCAAATTCCCTGTGGAGCCTGGCTTTGGAGAAGGTGCCAGAATCGAAGTCCATCATCCTCAGCTGCCGGTGGCCAGGTGGAGGAAGAGGTTGTCATCCTTGATGTCATCCTCGCTGTCCCCAGCAGCAGCAGCCCCACACGGTACAGCTCCTCCAGGGGCTCCTTCTCCTTCCCTGGGGGTGAGCCCAGGTTGTCAGGGTTCTGCCCAGGGCCCAGAGCTGTCAGGGAACCAGGACAAGCAAAACCAGCTCAGATGGTGGCCACCAGTGCTGGGCAGAGCAGCTCAGCTCCAGCACAAGGGCTGCATGTCCCCATCTGATGACCCCTGGGCAGTGACACAGGCAGGACAAAATGTCTGGGTTCCTTTGCTTCTGATTGCCAAGGCATGTGTGGAGCTGCAGCTTACCAGGGCCTTGCATCAAAGTGTGCCTGTGGCTCTCTCCCTTCTTCTAGGGCCGATCAATATCCTGCAGCCAGGGATCACAGAACAGCTCTTCTAACGAGGGCCTGTCCGAGTGCAGCATGGATAAACACCGCCTGATCAGGTCTTGGCACTCTGGGCAGAGAAACCAGAACCCGCCGGTCAGCTGGAGAAGGCTCCTGTTGGCTTAGCCCCACTATTCCCTTACCCAGGCCATGCTGGATGTGCTCAGAGCTGGGCCTAAACTTCCCCATCAATTCCGTGTTTTGGAGGAGAGCAGGAGAGCAGGACATGTGCCACCTCCTCAGCAGTTGCCAGAGCGGGATGCTCACGAGCTGCTGCTGTCTCCCAGCACTGGCATTGCCCCCGTGGCCAGAGATGAGGATCCACCTTGAGAGAGCCGTTGTGGCAGCGAGAGCTGATGGTCCCAGCTGATGTTCTGGCTCCTCCTGAAAGGGTGCTCCCCGCAGACCATCTGGTGCAGCAGGATGCCCAGGGACCAGATGGTAGCTGGCTTGCCGTAGTAAAATCCAAAGAGGATCCATTCCGGGGGGCTGTATGACGGTGTTCCTATGGAAGACAGATGGGGTTCATCAGGGGGATGCTGCTGCTCCCAGAGCCTGGCCCCAGCATCCCTGGGCGTGTGGGGGCTGCCCCAGTGGCACACGGGGTAACCGCTGCCCTCTCGCCAGCATCTGGGACTTGTGTACAGACTCGGGGTTGGAAAAGAAGCCACTGGGGTTGGAAGAGGGCAGCAGAAGTCCTGGCAAGGCCCAACCATGAGGAGGAAAAACCCACCCAGTGCTTGGGAAAACCATGCCTTCATCCTCCCTGCCTGCACTGCCCAAAAAACATCATGAATCCAAAACAAACCAGGTGAGTGGAGCAGTCCAAGCCCTTTGTCACCTGCACACCAAACCGGCTGGGACACAGGTTGCGGCCCCCCTCTCTGCTACCCCCACCCACGGGTGTTTTTGTCAGGCTGGCTGCCCCAGCCCCAGCCTCAGTCCTGCCCAGAGTGGTAAGCAAAGGCTGCCAGCAGGGCTGGAAGCTTGCTCCCCACCCAGCCCTGCTCAAATGCAACTCAGCTGAAATCTCAGTGCCATGAAGGGCAGCAAAAGGGAGAATCCCCGCTGCCACACCCAGCTTGGGCTGTGAGATGTTGGGCCATGAGATGCCAGGACCGAGAGCACACCCCTGCGTGGGCTCACCTGCAAAGCGAGTGTAGGCTGTGTCTTGCAGGTAGGTGCCACAGCCAAAGTCAATCAATTTGGCCTGCCCGGTGGCCAGGTCCACCAGGATGTTCCCTGGTTTGATGTCCCTGTGCAGGACCCCACAGCTGGTGCAGTGCTGCACGGCCTCCAGCACCTGGCGGAACAGATCCCGCGCCACCTCCTCGGACAGGAACCCCCGTGCCCGAATGAAATGATGCAGGTCCTGAGACCGCTTCGGGCGTTCCAGCACCATCAAGATGTATTTGGGGAGCTCAAGCCACTCCAGCAGCTGGACGACACCGGGGAATCCAGTGGACACCTTGTCCAGCAGCACGATCTCCAGGGGTGCACTGGTGCCGTCGGGCTGCAGGAGGAGCGCGATGTTGTCAGTGGGGCTGATGCCATGCCGGGCGTCAGGAACTCCTCACCCAGCCCGGGGTGCTCTGCGCCCTGCGCTGGCCCCACGCCCGCTCTCCCTCGAGGTGTCCTGGTGGCTCCCACCCTGCCGGGCCTCGGCTCATCCCCGCCCGGCACGGCCCGGCTTCTGCCGCTGGCCCCGCTCACTCACCAGCTCGCCCCAGTGCCGGACGCGGTTCCTTGGCACTCTTTTGATGGCCACCTGCAAGCCAAGAGCAGCAGCGGGCTGAGCTCGCCGCCCGCCATGCCCAGCCTCAGCCCCAGCCCCAGCTCCAGCCCCATCCTCCTCCTCCTCCTCCTCCTCCTCCTCCCCCCTCTCCCCCTCTCCCTTCTCCTTTTTCTTCTATCCCACCTCCTCCCCCTCCTCTCCCTCCTCCTCCTCCTCCTCCTCCGCCCGCCGCCGGCCCCGCCGCTCACCGGGGCACCGTCCGAGCGCCGCGTGGCCGCGAAGACGCTGCCGAAGCCGCCGCTGCCCAGCAGCGAACCCAGCCGGTACCGCTCCTGCAGGCCCTGCTGCGCCTTCCCTGCGGGCGGGACGCGGCTGTCAGCGCTCGGCCCGGGGCCAGGAGCGGCCCCCGAGCGCCCCCCGACCGCCCCGGGCCGGCCCTCCCCAGGCGTTCGCTCCCGGCAACGGGACAGCGGCGGCTCGGGGGCGGCGGCCGCGCTGCCGAGCGGCGGAGCTCGGGCCGGGGAAGCCGCAGCGGAGGCGGCGGCAGCAGCCGCGCCGCGTGTGTCCTCCGCGGGGCCCGGGAGGAGCCGGGGCCGGGGCCAGGCTCGGGCCAGGCGCAGCCAGAGCGAGGCGATGCCGCCCCAGCCCCAGGCACCGATGCCCGCCCAGAAGCGCCACCGCCAGCACGGCCAGAGCCGGGCGGAGGCGAGACCCCGGCGGGACGGCCGGGGGCGGGGATGGGGCAGCCCCGCCCGGAGCCGGGGGCGGGCCGGGGGCATGGCCCGGCCGGGAATGGGGAGAGAGAGAGACTGGGAGAGGAGGGGACAGCGGGAAAGGGAGAGCGGGAGACGGTGCGGGACAGCGGGAGACGGTGCGGGACAGCGGGAGAAGGAGAGGGAGAGGAGTAAGAATCGGAAGTCGACAAAATCACTGCTGCCGCTGCTGCTGCTGCTGCCGCCGCTGCTGCTGCTGCTGCAACTGAAGCTCCGGAGCCGTTTGTCCCCGTGTCCGTTTGTCCGTTGCCCGCTCACCCCCACGCCCAGCCCCCCGCTCCCTGGGGGCAGCCCCTGAGCCTGTCCAAACACGGGAACTTTGCCGTGTTCAGCCCAGAGCCAGAGTCTGGACTCCTGCACGGGGGCAGAGGTATCTCCTCGGTCGCTGCCGTGCAT
Source organism: Anomalospiza imberbis (assembly GCF_031753505.1). Classification (NCBI taxonomy): domain Eukaryota; kingdom Metazoa; phylum Chordata; class Aves; order Passeriformes; family Viduidae; genus Anomalospiza; species Anomalospiza imberbis. The sequence goes on along the minus strand of NC_089713.1, from coordinate 808,519 downwards.
TGTCCCCGCTGAGGATCAAACCCTATCGGGACACATTTCCTGGCTGAAGGATTCCCTGGTCCTGGCCCTGCACTTATGGCTCCAGCGTTGCTTTCCAGTGAATACTGGAAGGCAAACTGTTTAGGTCATGGTACTTTAGTGTCTAGAACTCGCTAAGTCACTGATCTTAGAGGTGAGATGCATTTGGAATTAATGGGATGGAGAAGTAGTGCAAGATGGAAAAAGGCAGCAGAGAAATAAATAGAGGAAAACATCTTGGACTGTTTCTTTCAATTTTCATTTCACTTCTGGAAAGCTGTTTCAGTTTTCCAGGAATCTTCTCCACAGTCCTGTTTGCTCTTCTCAAGAACCTTTCCTGGAGAACCAGGTTGAGCTCCTGTCACAAGATGTGCCACCACCTGCAGCTTCTCTTGGCTTTCCACACCATGTGTGCAGCAGGACTCTTGCAGCCAAGCAGGACAAAGGTTTGGAGAACTTGACAGCTTGTCCTTTCTCTTCCTGGAGAGCTGGGGAGTTGTGCCATTGGTGAGGTTTTCATTGTGACTGTTCCAGCCTTGGGAAACAGGAGGTGGAACCAGGACTTGTTAGGGAATACAAGCCTGACTGAATGCAGAGAAGGAATCTCCAGAGCCCGCAGCCAGAAATGGAGAGTTGTGTGATAATCATTCCCACATCTCCATGGACACCTGGAAAGTGATCTAGAACATGAAAATGGGACAGAGGGAGTTTGTTTCTGTGTTCAGTTTGGGTGATTCTACATCTCCAGAGCTGGTATAAATCAAGAGCACAGTCAGTTCATGATAAGCACCAGAACAGGCTGGACATCTGAGAGTAGGTGATGGAAGGAATTTCAAAAAGGAGAAATGCAGGGAATGACTTGGTGGACTTTGTCTGGCAGAAGGGTAATTTGTTCTAATATTTCTAGCCCATTGCTTCTGCTTTTGTCCTTCTTACAAGGCCATTTGCATCCCAGATTCCTGATGAAATGAGATCCCTGAGCTTCTGGAACTGCCTGGAAGATGCCCAGTTCTGTCAGGGACACTCAGGCTGAAACAGGAAGCAATTTTGAAGCAATTGTATTAAACAAAAACCAGTTCTTAAGCAGAGATTGATGTCACTGCCCCCGACCAACCACCATGGGCAAATCTCTGGCTCAGCCTGGAGCAGTGACCTTGAGGGGTGTCCCCACTGCAGGGAGGAATCTCCACAGCCCCCAAGAAGGGAAATGCCAGGAGACGCTGCCATTAAAATTTGGATAGGGCTTTTCTAGTCTGAAGCGCTGTCCTGTCAGTCAGATGTGCCCAGGCTGGGCCAGCTTAGTAGCTCTGCAGGAGCTCTCAGTGGTGTCACTTGGTTGTTCCTTTCTCTGGGGATTTTTCCAGCCCTGCCACAGCTTCAGCTCCCTCTGAGGATGTGGAACTTTGGGATGGAGGAGTCAGGCTGGTTTCAGCATTATTCACCCCAACAGCAGCATGATCCCCCTCCTTCATTTCCCACTGGGGCTTTGCAAACAGGGCCTTGCAGGAGTGGTTTGAGCCCATTGCAGGCAGAGCCTCCTGCTCCAGCAGGAACTGCCTTTCCTGTGCCAGGAGCAGGGCAGGTCCTGCTGCAGGAAAAGCCCCAGGCCAGCCCCAGCACAGGGAAGGCCTCGGGCGCAAGGGCAGAGTGCCGTGCTGGGAGCTGTGCCAGGGAGAGCCTGAGGCACCAAAGGCGCCTTGGCAGCAGCAGCTGCTTGCAGGGCATGGCCAGAAGCCTCCCTTGGCAAGCCGGCCTGGTGGCCAGCACTGCAGAGCTGCTGCCTCAGGGCTCATTTCTGGCTGGGCTCTGCCCCAGCCCACAGAGTGTGACCTCAGCCCTGCCTCTGCCACGGCCCTTGTGCCTGAGCCCTGCAAAGCCCAAAGGTCACCTGTGCCCCCCTGGCTGTGCCAGCCCCTGGGGCAGGGGGAGGAAAGGCAGAGAAGGGGCTGGGTTTGGCTGTGGGATGTGGGGTCCAGCAGAGACCATGAGGAGTCAAGGCAGTGGATGGAGTGCACTGAGCAGCCCCTTCTGCCCCTGCAGTCCTGGAATGGTTTGGATGGGAAGAGCTCTGCAGTGCTCATCTCATCCAAACCCCGCCATGAGCAGGGACATCTTTCACCAGATCAGGTTGTTCAGAGCCCTGTCCCAGCTGGACTTGAATGTTTCTAGGAGTGGGGCACTGACCACCTCCCTGGGAACCTGTCCTGGTGTATCACCACCCTCATCATCAAACATTTCCTCCTTATCTGTTCTTATCTGAACCTCCCTTCCTTTAGTTTAAAACCACCCCCCTTTGTCCCGTTGTGACAGGCCCTACTAAAACCTCTGTCCACCCTTGTATTTCCAATGAGCCGGGTTTCCATGGCAACTGCTGGGACAGGTGACCCAGGTGTCACCCCCAGTGAGGGCTGCCATGGAAACAGTGCCCAGCACTGCCCCTTTCTGTCGGACTGACCTGGCCTTTGGCCCTGGCCCTGGTGTTTGCTGCTGGTTCTGCGGCGCCTGACCGGCCAGCGCGGCACAGGGCAGGTGGCCATGGCACAAGCCCCCAGCAAGGGATCCCCTCTGGCTCTGGGCAGTGACAGCAGCCCTGAGCAAGGGGCCAGGGCAGGTTTCCATGGCACCAACCATCACAACGGCTCCAGGAGCAGAGTGACTCTTGCCAAGGAACTTTGCCATGCTGTCACTTAATATTAAATCTGGTTTTTGCTGATCCCTTGCTGGGGATTTTTTCAGCGCTCTCAAGTCCTCGTTGGTAACAGGGTGAAGGAGCCCTGGCCCAGTCTCTGGCCCTGGGGGACACGGGGATGCTGCCGGGGGGTTCCTGTCCCCCTTTCCCACCCCCCACAGCCCCAGCCCCCGTCCCCGTGTCAGGCTCTGGGGTCGATCTCGTGGAACATCCTCTGGGGGAGGCTGCGGTGCCGGGGGCGGGGGGACCCGGGGGGACAGGGGACCCCGCTGTGTACGAGCAGCGTTGGACTTCTCTGGGGGGAACTGGGAGGGGGGGCCGGGGTGGAGTGACCTCCCCAGTGACCTCACACAGCCCCTGTGATGTCACACAGCCCCTGTGATGTCACACAGCTGCCCCCTCTGAGATGTACAGGCCTCCTGTGATTTCATACAGGTGTCCTGTGAGGTCACAGCCTGCTCTTTGAGGTCCCAGTCTGCTCTGTGACGTCACAAAATCTGCCCTGTGATGTCACAGCCCAGCCTGTGATGTCATAGACACCCTGTGATGTCACAGCCAGCTCTATGATGTCACAGCTACCTTTGTGATGTTATGCAGTCTCGTTGTCATGTCACAGCCTGCTCTGTGATTTCACAGTCAGCTCTGTGATGTCACAACCCACTCTGTATTTTCTTAGCCTTCTCTGTGACATCACACAGCTGCTCTGTGATGTCACAGAGCCTTTTTCTATGATGGCAGAGTCTTCTCTGTGGCCTCACAGCCTGTTCTGTGATGTCACAGTGCCAGCCTGTAATGTCACAGCCAACTTTGTGACATCACAACCTCCTCTGTGATGTCACATCCTGCTCTGTGATGTCACAGCCAACTATATGTTGTCACAACCTGGTCTGTGATGTCACACAATCACAGAATCACAGAATTGCTGGGTTGGAAGAGACCTTTGAGGTCATCAAGTCCAGCCCATGCCCTAACACCACCTCAGCTAAACCATGGCACTGAGTGCCATATCCAGTCTTTTTTTAAACACATCCCAGGATGGTGACTCCACCACCTCCCTGGACAGACAATTCCAGTACTTTATCACCGTTTCCATCAAAAACTTTTTTCCTAATATCCAACCTAAATTTCCCTAGGTTCAGCTTAAGACACTGTCCTCTGGTCCTGTCAGTTGCTGTGAGGAGAGAGACCGACCCCCACCTGACTGCAACCACCTTTCAGGGAGTGTGGAGAGTGATAAGGTCACCTCTGAGTCTTCTCCAGGATAAACAACTCCACCTCCCTCAGTCATTCCTCACAGGACTTGTGTTCCAGACCCCTCACCAGCCTTGTTGTCCTTCTCTGGACACGCTCCTGCTCCTCCATGTCCTTCCTAAGTGGGAGGGCCCAGAACAGGACACAGCACTTGAGGAACGGTGCCAGTACAGGGGAAGAATGCCAAGTACACGAGTGCCAAGTACAGGGGAAGAATGACCTCCCTGCTCCTGCTGGCCACACCATTCCTGATCCAGGCCAGGAGCCATTGGCCTTCTTGGCCACCTGGGCACACTGCTGGCTCATGTCCAGCCTGCTGTCGACCAGTGCCCCCAGGTCCCTTTCTGCCTGGGCACTGTCCAGCCACACCGTCCCCAGCCTAGAGCTGTGCAGGGGGTTATTGTGGACAAAATGCAGGATGTGGCACTAGTACTCATTAAACTTCATCTTACTGAAATCTTCCATCTATCCAGCTGTTCCAGGTGTTCCTGCAGAGCCCTCCTGCCTTCCAACAGATGGACACATGCTCCAAGTTTAGTGTCATCTGCAGATTTACTAATGAAGGACTCAATCCTCTCTCATCCACATGGTCAATAAAAATATTGAACAGAGCTGGCCCAGCACAAAGCCCTGAGGGACACCACTGGTGACTGTCCCCAGCTGGATGCAGCACTGCTCACCACCACTCTCTGGGCCGGCCATCCAGCCAGTTCTGAACCCAGCACAGAGTGCTCCTGTCCCAGCCGTGGGCTGCAGCTTTTCCAGGAGTGTGCTGTGGGCAACAGTGTCAAAGGCCTTGCTGGAGTCCAAATAGACACATCCACAGCCTTTCCTGCATCCACCAGGAGGGTCACCTGGTCATGAAAGGAGACCAGGTTGGTCAAACACGACCTAGCCCTCCTAAACCCCTGCTGGCTGGGTCTGACACCCTGGCCATCCTGGAAGTGCTGTGTGATGACACTCAGTGTGAACTGTTCCATGACCTTACCAGGTACTGAGCTCAGGCTGACTGGCCTGTAATTACCAGGATCATCCTTCCCACCCTTGCTGTGAATGGGCACCACATTGGGCAGCTTCCAGTCATCTGGAACCTCACCAGTGAGCCAGGACTGCTGGTAAATGATGGAGAGCAGCTTGGCAAGCTCATCTGCCAGTTCCCTATCACCCTGGGGTGGATCCTATCAGGTCCCATGGATTTATGAACATCCAAGCAGCTCAGCAGGTCTCTGACTGCCTCATCTTGGATAACAGTGGTCCACTCTGCTCCCTGACACCATCTGCCAGCCCAGAAGGACAGTTGTCCTGATGGCAAATTTTCTTCTTACCAAAAACTGAGGCAAAAAATGGCATTAAGCACCTCTGCCTTCTCCTGATCTACAGTCATTAAATTCCCTTCCACATCTAATAACAAATAATGGTTGGTCTTACCCTTCCTTTTACCATTGATATATTTGTAAAAATATTTTTATTATCCTTTACAAAAGCTGCCATTTTAAGTTCAAACTGAGCTTTAGCCTCCCTAATTTCTTTCCTTCATGCCCTAGCAAGTCCTTTAAATACTACCTGAGAGACCTGACCCACCTTCCAAAGATGATACATCCTCTTTTTATTCCTAAGTTCCTTCAAAACCTCTTTGCCCATCCAGACTGGACGTTTGTCTCGTCGACTCATCTTTTGGCACACAGGGACAGTCTGTTCCCTTGCCCTCGAGATCTCTGTTTTGAAGCATGCCCAACTTTCCTGAACTCCCTTGTTTTTAAGGGCTGCTTCCCAAGGAAACCTCTGAATAAGTCTCTTAAGCAGGCCAAAGTCTGGCCTCCAAAGTCCAATGTAAAAGTCTTGTTAGTGTTCCTCGTGACTTCACCAAATATTGAGAACTCTATAATTTCATGATCACTGTGCCCCAAGTGACCTCCACCCACCACATCTCCCACCAGCCCATCTCTATTTACAAACAACAGATCCAATATAGTCCCTCCCCTGGTGGGCTCACCCATCAGCTTCAACAAAAAATTGTCCTCCACAAACTCAAAAAATTTCCTGGACTGCCTTTTTTCAGCCCACCTCAGCTGAGCTGCTGATTTCACCCCTAACTCAGGCTTACCACCCATGAGCCTGCTTCCAGACAACCCAGCTACATCTCCCTCCCCCTTCAGACCTAGTTTAAAGCCTTCTCAACAAGTTCTGACAGTTCATGAGCTAAAATTCTTCTGCCCTTAGGAGAAAGATGGAGCCCATCTGGTCCAAGCAGGCCAGGTGCTGTAAAAGTTGCCCCATGATTAAAGAATCTGAAATATTCTGCCGGCAACACCAACCCTTGGGCCACTTGTTAATAACTTGAGCTCTCCTATTGCTTTCAGCATTTTTCTCCGACTCCGAAAGGGACTGAGGAAAAGACTGTCTGTGCCCCTGTCCTATTAACCACTTGACCCAATGCCCTAAAGTCCCTTTTAATTGCCCTGACACTCCTCTTTTCAATCTCATCACTGCCAGCCTGGGGTATCAGCAGTGGGCAATAATCAGAGGCCTGAATCAGCCCAGGCAGTGTGTCAGTGATATCCCGTACCCGGGCCCCAGGGAGGCAGCAGACCTCTCTGTGGGGTGGGTCTGGTCGACATATGGGGTCCTCTGTTCCTCTCAGGAGGGAGTCACCCACTATGACTACTATTCTTCTCTTTTTGGTGTTACAAGTAGTGATCTGTCTTACAGATGAGTCATAACTGGGAGGCAGATAACTTTCTTCTAAGTCTTCCTGACTCTCCTGATCCAGGAGCTCATGCTTGTTCTGAAGTGGCACCTGACAAAGGGATGGGGGCTGGGAGGAGTTTTTATTAATACTTCCCCGAGCAGGGACCCATTTCCAGTCCCCTTTATCCACCAAGCATTCTTCTATTGCCTGACAGTGGGAGGCATGGGAGTCCTCTGACCCTTGGTGGGCTTCCTGTAAAGATGGAAGGGCTGAACTCCACCAGTCTCTTTCCCTTTCACTTTCCCTGATACTCCTTAGTCCTTCAACTTCCTCTCTAAGCTCGGCCACCAGTGTGAGGAGATCATTCACCTGTTCACACCGCAGGCAGATTTCCTCTGCACTGTCCCTGAAACCACTGCTAAGCTCAAACAGTCCACACAAGAATGAGTCTGTACAGACACATCCTGCCTGGAGGGTTCCATTTGGTTACACAGATTTGCACTAACTAGCGTTTTTGGTTGTGTGAAGCCCATTACTAACAGAAACCCTGAAACCAAACAACAAAAACACCGAAAGCAACACACAGCAAACCTTTCCAACAGGGGCCACATGGAAACCTTCAACCCTGCCTGCGCAAACTGCGTGCAAACTGCTACACAAACTGCCATGCCAAACCCTTCAAGCCGTGCCATGCCCCTGCTTGCCTGCTCCGGGTCACCGCACTCCCCAGAGGCCTCTTTTAAAGCTCCTGCTTCACACCCCAGCTGAGAAACACCCCACCGTGCGCCCGCGCGGACGAACGAGCACAACACAACCCACCTGCTAAGCGGCATTATGGGGGTGCATCCCCATCCTGCCCCAGGGAGGGTGGTTTAGGAGCTTAGAAACGCTCCTTGGGCCTCAGCATTGCAGGTAAATGAAGGCAAACCCATTCTCTCTTCACATAGCAAAGAGGAAAACGCTTCCCTGGATACCCGCAACATGGACTGGAGAAAGATAACCCCAGATGAATGACCTTGTTTCCCCACCACAACAAGAACCACCGTGACTCCAGTTCAGAGAAGCGCAGGGTGACCAAGGACGGATGGGACACTGCTGGAGCCAAGAGTCGTGTGCTGTCCTCTGTTTGATCTCTTCCCCACCCCAGTCCTGATCTTCCCCACACCCATGCACCCCCACTCTTTCCTTCCCCACCCCATCTTCCATCTTTCCCCTCTTTCCTTCTCACTCTCCTGTCTCCTATCCCTTTCTATCTGTCTGCCACACATTTATTGTTAAATAAATTCCCTGTTATTGACTTTTGTAGACTATCTCCTGGATTGCTCATCATTTTCAAAGGCGAACCCAAAATACACATACACACAGCTTGACCCGCACGCTGAAGACCCTCACTTCTTTATTTATGCCAATTGATTAGCAAAAATCATAATAAATATAACTTTAGTTCAATTCTGCGCCATGCACCACATGTCTTCCACAGATGTGGTTGAAATCTGCTGTAATAGCAATTAAAAGGGAAGGCGGTAATGGCACCTTGACCACTGATAAACTAAAGGTAATTTGGGATTATGACAGCCTCTTTCAAAGGATTCCCAATCTTGGTGATATTTTGTTAATGACATTTATTATCCCATTGAGGGTAAAGCCACAGCTTTTCTTTTAACAATACTCTATGCCTTATACCCAGTTATAGTGCTGATTAAATCCCAATGGAACTGTCCTCTGCCTGTTAGAACATACAAGTGTGAGCCCCAAATGGGAGCACATGGCCAGCTGTGGATGTTGATGCCTGACTGGACAGGAACAGCAAGGATTTCTTTGTGAAAATAATACTATTGACAACTAAGACATTTGCCTTGACCTTTAAGAAAATGTCAATATTGTGTTGAAACCCCAGCAACTGTACTTGCATATGTTGGAAATGGATGTATCTGTATGAGAACTCTGTGTGATTCTATGTTTACAGAAAACACCACCCGAGAGACATCTGATCGCTCTAATAGCTGTAGCTGTAGTTTTAGCAAAATGATGGGATGCAGCTTTAACAATTCAGCTCCCTCAGAACTCACCAATTGCTACAGTCCAACTGCACACCGTGTCAAGTTTCATTGCCTGTCACTGCTGGAGTGAATCTGGCACTGGCAAGAAACTGTTTCAGTGATCTGAGTCCATGCTGAAATGGACAACAGCACACCAGACAAGGAACCCACATTACCACCCATCGTCAGGCAGAGAAGATACACCATGTCCTGGAAAGAGGGAAGAAAGATAGAGAACATTGCTGGTGGGAAACTGTTTTGGGATGGCCACACAGAGCAACTGGAATTTTGAATTTAATGTTGCATCCAATTGTAGTTTTGTTCGTTTCGTCTTTATTCTGTTTACTGTTTATAATAATCCTGCATATCCTGTCAGAAGATAAACCAAATTATATCCATCCAACATGTAAACCACATACAATGAACTCAGAACATGAAATGTTATATAATTGCAGTATTTCTGAACCATAAATGAGAAAAACTTATCAATTAATTTCACCTTTACCTCTAATCTGCAATATGCCACATATTTATGACAAAGACACAAGATATAACTGAATTACCGTTCAAGGAGTTGGTAATTTGTATTAAATGTAGCCACAGGGTAAAGGGACTCAAAGCTGGGCACAGGATATGAGGTGTGGCCTCCCCAGTGCCCAGCAGAGAGGGACAATCAGAGCCCGGTCCTGCTGCCCACACTATTGCTGGCATAGACAACCAGGATGCCTCTGGCATATTCCTGACCAGAATCCCTCCCTCCCCACCCAGCCCCCAATCCCTGCAATAAAGAATGGACATTTTCCTTGGCCCTACTTTGTTATTAATCTTTTTTAAAAAACCCACACTTTTTATAGTCTTCCACAGTAGCCATCAGAGTAATTTCAAATGGAGCTTTTGCCTTCCTGATGGTCTTTCTCCAGGAGGTCGGGGCTGAGGGCTGGGACCCAGGGTGGGCTGGATGGGAAAAGCACTTTGGCACTTTGACAAAGGAATTCCTTGGGGATGTTTAGGGGAGGAACAAAGGTGGGACAAGATGTCTCTGGGAGGAAGGGCGGCCATGTCCACCAGGCCTTTGTGACCCACGGTGACATCGTGCCCAGAGGCCATTGTGACGCGGGTGCATGTCCTGACCCTTGGGGCTGCCAGTCCCTGCAGTGGCCACTGCCAGGAGAGCAGCTCTCTGAGGAGGCAGCAGCTTCTCTGGAGGCAGCAGCTCCCCTGGGTGACTGTGGCCAGTGTTCACCAGAGCACTGCCACAATGCTGAAGGAGGAGGAGGAGAATGCCCACGGCCAGCCCCGTGAGGGGCAGCCACTCAGATCCATGCAGCAAAAGGTGAGGGACAGGGATGGAGGCACAGCTTGCAGAGGGACAGCCCTGGGGCAGAGACAGCCAGGCCGGGCACCAGGCCATGCTCTGTGGAGGGGACAGTGCTGGGATGGGCCAGGCACAGCAATGCCCCAGAGGCAGCGAGCCCAGCTGGGAACCCGGCCCAGCCTGGCTGCTGTGGCCAGCACCTGCCCTGGGGCCAGGCCTGGGCATGCTGGCACATGGGGGACACTGTGCCCACACAGCCACCTCCATCCCGTGCCTCCTCCTGCTTCCCACAGGTGACTCACAGGCAGCCACAGGCAGCACCTCAGGTCACCTGGACGAACAACACGCCTCACAGCAGTGCCACAGGGCCACAGAGACTGTCCGTGTCGGACTTGCTGTCTCTCCACGGCCCTCAGTTGCCACTGGTACCTCCCTGCCAGCTCAGCCCTGAAATGCAAAGAGCAGCCTCTGCGAGGGTCAAGCTGCCCCATCTGCCAGCACCAGCAGCAGGAGCAGCCCCTGGGTTTTCTCCCGGAGGCACAGCACGTGCTGTGGGCCCCGTGGCCAGAGGCCAGCCAGAGATGGTACCACCTTCACCAAGGGGCACTCTGGCTGCTGCTGGGGCCTGGGAAACACCTTCCCTGGCAAGGAGAAGAGAAGGGCTCTGGTGTGGCTCAGCAGCAAGGCAGGGCCATCACCTGCCACCCGTGCAACCCACACATGGCCTGCAGATCCGCACTGGGACCCAGCCGGCTTGGAAGCACCTGGGGCGCTCTGAGATAGAGGAGCTTGTCAAGGTGCAGGAAGGGCATGGGGGCAACACCTGCAGTGAGCTGTTGAGAGGCCTGGGCCCATACCTGCGTGAGAACAGGTCCGTCAAGTCCACCTTGAGAACCCCCAAGTGGTTAAGTGCCCGCCAAGAGGCAGAGGGAATTCGTCAGCCAGCCGAGGAAACTGTGCGGCTCAAGCGGCTGTGCCCAGAGGATGAGGAGGCTTTGATGCAGCATCTGCGGAAAAAGAGGGAGGAGCTGGAGGACATGGAAGACAAAGTCCATGAAGAGATGTTTAGAGCCATCTTCTCCTCCTTGGATGTTGCAGAAAGCCCCATGAGGTCCAAGTGCATCCTCAAGGATGCAATCAAGCCTCACCCTGGAGCCAGCTGCAGGCCCCTGGGTCCCACTCAGCACTTGCAGTGTGATCGATGATGCCACAGGAGAGACACAAACCTCCTCAGAACTTGTGTCTCTTGACCAGTTGCTGGCTGAGCTGTGCCCTGTCTGGGACAACTCGCTGTCATGCGATGCTCTCCTCAAGGACTCCACAGGAGAGACAGAAAACAACTCAGGGATTGCACATCCTGACCTGCTGGCAGGCCTGTGCCCTGTCTCTGGTGACTCGCCATCCTGCGCCTTTCTAGACGAGCTCCTGGAAATGTGGGAGGAAGAAGAGCTCCGAGACAGAGCAGTGGCAGGAGGGAGTGACATCGAGCCAGAGAGCCCGTTGTCTCTCCCGCTGCAAGAGAAGGAAGCAGAACCACCAGCTTCTCCCATGGACAGCGATCCCTGCATCGAGCTGCACAGCGAGCCCCTCCCCACGGCCTCACTCGAAGACCCAAATATGTCTGTGGGTTGTGCCTTGCCTGCTGACCCTGCGGACGAGGCCGAAAAAGCCGGCATGGAGGCTGGCCGTGCCCAGCCTGCCCCTCCCCAGGAAAAGCCCTGCGGGGATGAGCTGCCGGCAGGAGCTTGCCCGGTGCCTGCCCAGCCCCTGGCACGCAGCGTTCCTGCCTGCCCCGCTGGCAGCGCAGCCGTCCCGCAGCCCCCGGCCCCACGGCAATGGCGCTCCATGGCCAAGACAGCCCAGCGGGCTCTGCACCGGCTTTTCTCCTTCAGTTGCCTCAGGGGGCAGCCGGAGGAGTGAGCCCGGGGCCAGCACCAGGATGATGCCCAGAGACACCAGCTCACCCTGAGGATGCCCAGCTCCCAGGGGCAGCAGCAGCTCCCAGAGCTAATGGCAGCAGGGAGAGAAAAACCCAGGGTACACACCGATGGGTGGGTGGGTGGCACCCAAGGCAGGGTGACAAGGAGCAACGTGACACTGCTGGAGAAGAGAGTCTGGACCTGTACTTCGTTCAGAGGGCTGAATCAGCCCAGGCAGTGTGTCAGTGATATCCCGTACCCGGGCCCCAGGGAGGCAGCAGACCTCTCTGTGGGGTGGCTCTGGTCAACATATGGGGCCCTCTGTTCCCCTCAGGAGGGACTCACCCACCACGATTACGCTTCTTTCCTTTTTGATGTTAGAGATGCTGATCTGTCTCACAGATTAATCATAACTGGGAGGCTCACTGGGCAGATAATTTTCTTCTAAACCATCTGGCTGACTCTCCAGATCCAGGGGATCATACCGAATCTGAAGGGGCACCTGGCTTGGGAGAGGGGGTTGGGAGGGATTTTTATTATTACCTCCTCGAGTAGGTACCCACTCCCACTCCCCTTCATCGGCCAGGTGTCCTTCTATAGCCTGACAGTGGGAGGAGTGGGAGACAGCGGGAACCAAGGAGAGCATTGCTGCCCTGCCAGACCTCATGGAACCAAGGATCCATTGTGACACTGCAGGGCCCAAGTATCCAAGGGACTTTGTGACACCAGAGGGACATTGTGACACTGGAAGGCCTCATGGAATCATGGACACCATTGGGACACTCTGGGGCCTCATGGAACCGTGGTGACACCAAGTTGTCTGGGGGTGTTGATCTGCTGGAAGGCAGGAGGGCTCTGCAGAGGGCCCTGGACAGGCTGGATCCAGGGCCCAAATCCAGCAAGGTGAGGTTTAACAAGTCCAAGTGCCGGGTCCTGCACTTTGGCCACAACAACCCCTGCAGCGCTAAAGGCTGGGGACAGAGTGGCTGGACAGCAGCCAGGCAGAAAGGGACCTGCAGGGACTGATGGACAGCAGGCTGGACATGAGCCAGCCGTGTGCCCAGGTGGCCAAGAAGGCCAATGGCTCCTGGCCTGGATCAGGAATGGTGTGGCCAGCAGGAGCAGGGCAGTGATTCTTCCCCTGTGCTCAGCACTGGTTGGGCAGCACCTCGAGTGCTGTGTCCAGTTCTGGGCTCCCCAATTTAGGAAGGACATGGAGGGGCTGGATCGTGTCCAGAGAAGGGCAACAAGGCTGGTGAGGGGTCAGGAGCACAAGTGCTGTGAGGAGTGGCTGAGGGAGCTGGGGTTGTTTATCCTGGAGAAGAGGAGTCTCAGGGAGACAAGGTGGTGTCAGGGCACAGGTTGAATTTGATGATCTCCAAGGTCTTTTCCAACCTTGCTGATTCTGTGATTCTCTGAAACCACCCTGGGAGCAGTTGCAGGAGGAGCCCTGGGCCTCCTCTTCAGAAGCTCCAGCAGCCCAGGTCCCTCAGCTCCTCCTCACAGCCCCAAAGCCCATCCTGTCAGTCCTGCAGAGCCTCTCTAGCCCCTCCTCACTGCCCAGAACAGGGAGCCCCACAGCCAGACACAGCAGCCCAGATGTGCCCCCCTGGCCTGGGCTGCCTCTGGCAAGGGAGCAGCACAAGGCACTGCAGGAGCCTGCAGACAATTCCTGCAGCACTTGTGGGATGATCCTGCTCCCCAGGGGATGTTCCCATGGTGCCAAGTCAGGAACTGGAATGGGGAGTGGGGCCAGAGAGGAAAGGGCAAACAGGGATGGGCTGTTTGCAGGGGAGGGAAAAGCAGTGGGCAACAGGAAGAAATATGTACAAGGGAAGGAAAAAGAAAGCAAAGGTGAAGCCAAGGAAATGCTCAGGGCAGTTTAGGGGTCGCTGCCAGGCAGCCCTGGCTCTGAGCAACAGCGTCTGCAGTGGGACAGGAAACTCCCAGCTGATGGGAACAAACTTTCTGGCTGACTGCAGAGGCCAGGACAAAGCTGAGTGGTTTCCCTGGCGTCCCCCAGCCCTTCCTGGCCCCAGGGGCTGATGGCATTTGTGCTCCCTCAGGTTCATGTCCCCACAGCAGCAGCATGGGGGTGCTCCCGCCTGCTGTGTGCAATGCAAACAGGGGCTCCTGAGCCAGCGCTGCCATGGCTGTGCCTGCAAGGATGCGGCACCTGTGTGAGCTGGGGGAGAGGCCAGGGCTGCAGAGGGGGGATGTTGTTGGCAGCTCCATGAGGACGCTCTGGGACGCTGCCCTGGGCTGTCCAGCGCACTGGGGATGGATCAGCCCCTGCTCTGCTGCTCCTTCCCGTCTCCCCCAGGGCCCTTGCAGAGCACCAGCCATGCTGTTTGCCCCCAGCCTGCCCACGGCCAGCCTGGGGCTGCTCACGGGGGTTTTCTGTGCTGAGCATTGGCCTGGCCGTGTTCTTGAGAGAGCCTGGGCAAGGAGCCTGGAGCCCCCAGGCCCTGGCCTGAGGCGTCAGCGCTGCCCCAGCAGTGCCCATGGGCTGTCCCTGCTGCAGCCCCGGCACTGCCACCCCCAGGACTGTGCCCGGCCCCGAGAGCACTCAGGCCCTGCAGCAACACCAGGGCCACCAGGGCAGCGGGGCAGGGCCACGGGAACAGCACTGGCAACACCAAGTGCTGCTGCTGCTGGGCACAGCTGCTCTGCCAGCACTGATCTGCCCCAGCTCTGCACACAGACATTGCTGCTGCAACTCCAGAGAAGGCAACAAAAGGGCATCTCTGCAGAAAACTTTGCTGGGAGATCCTTTAATTCCTTTAAAGCCACCGAGAGCACAGCCCCTCATTGACACAGTCTGTGGGCACAGGGAAGGTGGAGGGAAGCAAAATGAGAAGTGGAACAAACAAAGACATTTCCTTGTGGACAATATGGAAATAGTAAATTAAAGAAAAAGAACCTCCAAAATGAAACCAGCAAGAAGTATCAAAGATTACTTTTATTACAAGTGATTTGGCAGAATTGGCCAGCAGTTTAATGTTCCTAAAAGCATCCAGTCATCAGTCTCCACAGTGCAGCCTTGAGCTCCTGGTTCCTCAGGCTGTAGATGAGGGGGTTCAGGGCTGGAGGCACCACCGAGTACAGAACTGACACTGACAAATCAAGGGATGGGGAGGACATAGAGGGGGGCTTGAGATTGGCAAATGCTGCAGTGCTGAGGAACAGAGAGACCACGGCCAGGTGAGGGAGGCAGGTGGAAAAGGCTTTTTGCCGTCCCTGCTCAGAGGGGATCCTCAGGACAGCCCTGAAGATCTGCACATAGGAGAAAACAATGAACACAAAACAGCCAAATGCCAAACACATACTAACTGCAATGAGCCCAAGTTCCCTGAGATAGGATTTGGAGCAGGCGAGCTTGAGGATCTGTGGGATTTCACAGAAGAACTGGCCCAGGGCATTGCCATGGCACAGGGGCAGGGAAAATGTATTGGCCGTGTGCAGTAGTGAATAGATAAAGGTACTGGCCCAGGCAGCTGCTGCCATGTGGGCACAAGCTCTGCTGCTCAGGAGGGTCCCGTAGTGCAGGGGTTTGCAGATGGACACGTAGCACATGATGGTCAGGAGGGAAAGCTCTGCTGAGATAAAAAAGACCAAAAAAAAGAGCTGAGCAGCACATCCTGCGTAGGAGATGGTGGTGGTGTCCCAGAGGGAATTGTGCATGGCTTTGGGCACAGTGGTGCAGATGGAGCCCAGGTTGCTGAGGGCCAGGTTGAGCAGGAAGAAGAACATGGGCGTGTGCAGGTGGTGGCCGCAGGCTACGGCGCTGATGATGAGGCCGTTGCCCAGGAGGGCAGCCAGGGAGATGCCCAGGAAGAGGCAGAAGTGCAGGAGCTGCAGCTGCCGCGTGTCTGCCAGTGCCAGCAGGAGGAAGTGGCTGATGGAGCTGCTGTTGGACATTGGCTGTGGCTGCACATGGGGACCTGTTCATGGAGAAAGGACAGAGAAGATTTAGAGGAGTGTCGTGGTTTGACATGGAAGTGATTTTTTTTTCAGGAAGTTGGGTCAAACCAATCAGTGGTCAAGTTTGGATATTGGCACCTGAAGTGACCACTGAAGATATGGATATGCCTCTGAGAACACAGGGGGTTAAAAGGATATCAGAAACACTCAACATTCCTGCATCCCTCTGGTGGAACAGAGTTCCCTGGGGGAAGATTATGAGTGGAGACTGAAGGGAGATGGTCTGTCACTTCATTCTCTTTGCAGTTTCTCTGGGCTTTCACTTTTTCAAATGAAGGATGTTCACACTCTCCTGTTTCTTTTAAAAACACTACGGTGCTACTGAGACAGATGGATCCAGTACAGCCCAGCTCCACATTTGTAGCCAAGAACTCACCTTGCTCATTTCACCAACCCAGCAGCATTTTCAGTGTCATAACACCTCTGCCTTTCCACATCAATCTTATAACTCAGAGATGCTCTGGGACAGGTTTGCACCCTGGATTGAAGCTCCCAACTTGGACTGAAATCTCAGAGAGACTTCCAAGTGTCCTTCTGATGGCACTGGATGCAGGGAGATGCAGCTCCTTCCCTGGCTGCACTGACAGCATTGCCCAGAGCCGGGCACTGGGGACAGCTGTGTCACCCTGAGCCAGCTGTGCCCCCTCCCAGAGCCCCCAGTGCCGGGCAGCTGCTCCCAGCCCTGTGCTCTGCAGAGGGAACTGGGCCCGGGGCTGCAGAGCTGCCCCACGGCTCTGCTGCAGCTCTGCCTGCACAGGAGGGGCTGCACGCCTTGGAGCCCCGGCCCTGAGGGCAGAGGCTTGGCTGGGGGGACAGGAGGGAGGGGGCTTGTTCAGAGGGAGGGGCTGCACTGGAGGGGATCCTCTGGACATCTCTAAACTCTCCCTGCCACAGCATTTCTGGGTTTTGCTTTCTCTCCTTCCCTGATCTTCTCTCTGCTTCCTGGGGATTTTCCTCCTGCAGGTGTTTCCCTGTGCCTGATCTCTCCCTGCCAGCACTCACAGACCCCAAATCTCTGTGCACTCTCCTTGGCCTGACAGGACCCTGCTTGTTTGCAGGGCACTGGCTGGGGGCAGGTTCTGTTTGCAGCTTGGAGAAAGGACAGCTCAGACTGAGCCTGATGGCTCCAGCAGAGGTGATGCTGCTGCTGTCCATGGGCAGAGTGGCTGAAAGCACATTAGGGATCTACTGTGAACCAACTGATCACTAGAAGTAAAAGTTTGGATGTGCCTGACACTAGTCAAAATTCATAACTAAGAATTAATGATCAACATTTAATATTTATCCCCCACTCCCTGTCATTCTACAATAGGAGGAAACTGAATACAAAGTCTTTGGCAAGTTCCTCATTTTGTTCAACAAAATCCTTGTTTTGGAAATATTTTATGACTGGTCAGAACCCCTCAGCATGTCAGAGCTTCATGAGCATTTCACCTCCCCTGCACCAGAAATACTCAGAGAATGTACTCACATAGTCTGTGGGCATTGGGATGTTCCAGCTGTAGGAGATCACTCCAGGAGCTGCAGCTGCATTGTCCTGTAGCCAGAGGTTCCTGTGCCAAGGGCTGCCAGGGATTCTGCCCCAGGCACTTCTCAGCACCTTCCCAGCCCTGACTGATGGAAGCTCTCTGTGCCTCTGTGCTGTGCCCGGGCTGGCTGCAGGCAGTGCCCCAGCCCTGCTGGGCTGGGAGAAGAGCTGCTCATCCAGAGAAATGTGCTTTTGAAGCTCTCCTTGGTTACCAGGATCACCCTCTGGGCCAGGAGCCCGGCCCAGCTCAGCAGCACAGACACAGCACAAGGACTTTAATGACCCTCTGGGGCTTTGTGCTCAGGCCCTAAACATCAGGCCCTGAGAGGGAGCTGCAGAAACCTCTCCAGAACTCCAAGTCACAGTCCAACTCCAAAGTTTCTTTGACTTTTAATGGGTCCCACTGAGGGACATGACTGAGAAAGTGTCCCCAGGCCCCAGGCAGAGCAGAGAACTGGAGGCACTGATGACAGGTGGGGACAAAGAGAAGCCAAGTCCTAGTTCCCTGGGGCACAGCAGGCTCTGTGCCACCAAGGGTTGTCAGGAGACACCTTGTCCTGAGGCACTGGGGCCTCCTGGCACAGCCCCAGCCAGGCTGGGCACTGTCAGCCCCTTGTCCTGCCCTCAGCATCCCCCCCTAGCCCACATCCCAGTGGCCTCAAGGATCTGCTGGAAGGAGTCCCTGGGGAGCCTTGCTCAGGAATGGCCCTGGGGGCTCCTTCATGCTCCCAGGGACTGCAGGTTTTTCAAAGCACTTTGGCTTTGGCTTTTGCCTTGGAGTCTCTGTGAGCTTTGTGCAATCATGGCCTCCAATTATCTGCTGTAATTAGTCCCTGGAGAGGCTTTGTCAGGAACAACACTCAGTGGGGCTCATTAATGCTTTGAGATACTCAACTTTTGTAAGGCACTTTGGGTTTTCCTTTCCATACTGAGAGGTCTTTGTGCAATTTTAGTTTCTGAGAAGTTTTTGTGCCATCCTGTCCTCCAGTTCTCTCCTCGAAGGAGTCCATGAGGAGCCTGTGTTGGGGATGGGCCTCAGTGGGACCCATGAATGCTTTGAGACACATTCCGGTTTTCTTCTGCCTTTGACTCCTGGAAAGCTTTGTGCCATCTCCTTTCAGGGCCTGAGGTTCCAGGGCTCAGCTCCAAATGCACCACAGGGCTCATGAGGATCAAACAAATCCTGAAAAAACATGACTCTGCCTTGATTTCTTTCTTGTCTGAGGCAGTTCATCGGGAAGTTTCTGTATTGGTTTTGGTTCGCCAATTTGAGATTGGCTAATTACCAGGGCACTCACTAGAATATACTTAGTCATTTCCTGCTCTGAGATAGGATTAGGAGAAAGGCAAAGTGGGCTCAAAACTTTAATAGGGTATAAAGAAAAGTTTATTAATAGTCACTAAAATAAAGAGTAATAAGAATCAGAACAAAATTTTCAGAACACTTCCTCTCTCCATACAACCTGACAATTTTGTAAAGAGACAAAACCTAAAATTTCAGTCAGTTTACCACCATCTAGAATAGTCTTTCTTCAGCTCACTTAGGGAGAGAAGTTCCTCTTGTAAATGTTATGGAGAGTTCTCCACAAGACAACAGTTATCTCATGGCTTTTCATTTCCATGAATAGCAGCTGCCTAGGAAAAATCTATAATTGTGAAGTCCCTCCCATTTTTTCACAGCTTTTCCCACAGCTGTGTTTATGGGCCATGCCAACTTATGAGGTATTAGTTTCAAGATGAGCTGTTTAAGAGCAAAGGTTCTCTTCATCTATTTTTGAAATCATCTTCATCTCTGGGAACAGAGGTCTTCTTCTCTCCCTGGGGGCTCAGGGTCTCATCACTCTGCTGTCTTTCATTGCTCAAACTTCTCATGGGATCACAGCTACTGCCACATTTGCTCACTTTAGCATGGAGGCCTTTGCTGAACAAATCATCTCCCGATTCTTTTCAATGTGTTATAGGGAAAATGAGAGTCTGATGTATCAATTACATCCTTCTCCATAGTTTTACCAGAGGATTTCAGCCCCAAGAACAAGGCATCTCCTCATCCCTCCCATGTGGGACTCAACTTCCTCTTCACTGATCTCGGTGTCTTCATGTTGCTCCTGTGTGTGCCTGCACTTTGTTCTTTTTCTCTCGCTTGAGGGAGGATGGAAGCACTGGAAGAGTCAATATCTCAGCCGGGGCCTGCAGATGGTTCCGTGACCCCGGCCGGGCTCGGTACTTGCGGCCGGAGCTGTTTTACCATGGAGGTTTCTGCAGCGGCTGCGCTGGGGCTGTGTCAGGCTGGGCCGCGCTGGGGCAGGGCCAGGATCTCAGCAGCCAGGCCAGAGCACAGCAGCAGCACGGCCGGGGCCCATGGCTTCTCCTCCCCTGCCCGCTGGTTGCGGGCGAACCCCAAGGGCGGCAGAACCTTGGCCGAGCCGGCCCGGCCCGGGGCTGCTCCTGGGGCCCGGCGGATCCTGGCTGGGCCCGGCTCGGCGGCGGGGCAGGGCTCGGTAGCGGCCAGATGTCAGCAACCGCAGCCACGGCCCGGCCCGGCCTCGGCCCCGCGGCCTCCCCTGCCCTGCCCGGCAGCCGATGGGGCCTGGCGGCTCCCTGGGAAGGGGCCCGGCCCCACGGCAGGAGCCGCCCGGCCTGGCCTGGCTGAGACGGGGCTGGGCCGGCCTGGTCACCTCTTTGCTGGCCAGAAGGGAAACAGACCCAGCCAGGCTTCTCCATCTTTAACTTGTGTCTTCACAGAGGCGTGTGCAGTTTCCTTAGTGGTTTAACAGATTGTCAGCTCTCAAAGCTAATTCCTGATTGGTTTTTTGTCAGACACCAAGGAAACTGCTAGCAGCTTCTCTCAGGACATCATTTCCGTGATGCAAAACCACCACAACAGCACAGAGCACAGAGCTCCTTTGTCCATATGTAGTGGTCATGTGCCCAAGGCCTCAAAACCCCACCTTGAGAGATCTCTGGGCACTCTCCAGGGTGTTTTCAAATGAAAACATTCAGCTCATAGCCTAAGAAAATCACCAGAGGACAGGGCCAGCCTGACATGTCTATCCTGGCTACTACTGTCTGGGCACAATCCTTGGATGTATGGAATTTGGGAGACCAAATTCTCGTTTTTGCCATGGTCCTTGGCAAGAAGGCTGTATTTTTTTCCACAGGAAGGAAGGAACAGAGCCCTCTGTTTCAGGGGCAGATGAGAGGTGATGACCGGTGGCAAAATCCAGACAGAGATGGCAGGTTTTGCTCTGAGAGATAACTTTGCATGGAGGAAATTTTTTAGGGAGCTTACCAGTTTTAGCAATGGGCAGCTGAAAAGAGGGACAGTTCTTTCCCTTAGGAAGGAAAGCATGGAGCCCCAGTGCTCCAGGAGCTGATGAGAGGCAGCTCTTGGCATTCCAACATCAGCCAGACCTGTCAGGTGGCCCCTGGGAGGCCAAGCCAGCCAGACCTGTTCCATGTTCCCTTGGTTCCATGAAGCCCCACAGTGTCCCAATGGTCCCTTGCTTCCATGAGGCCCTGAGGTGTCACAATGCCCCCTTGGTGACACGAGGCCCTGAAGGGTCCTAATGGCCTCCATGCTTCCATCAGGCCCCACAGAGTCATAATGGTCTCTTGGTCCATGAAGCCCCGCTGTGTCACCATGGCCCCTTGGTTCCATGGGCTCCAGTGGTGCCACAATGATCCCCTTGCTTCCATGAGGTCCCCACCGTGTCACAGTGATCTCCATGGGAAGGAAAGAACCGAGCCCCAGTGTGGCAGGGGCAGCCACCAGAGGCCAAGGCCAGCCAGACTTGACGGTACTGGCAGATTTTGCCTGGGAGCAACCCTTGGATATAGGGAATTTGGGAGGTGCAACCCCAATTTTGGGCATTTCTGCATAGATAAGAAGGACGGTTCTTTTCCAAAGGAAGGAAAGCACAGAGCCCAAGTGTTTCAAAGGCAGAAGAGGAGAGAGGTGGCTCCTGGGTGGCCAAGCCAGCAAGACCTGTTTGTCCTGGCAGCTTTTGTCATAAAGGGATCCTTGGATATATGGAATTTGGGAGGAGGAATCTCAATTTTGACCATGGACACCTTGAGAAGAAGGGTGGCTCTTTTCCATAGGAAGGAATGCATCGAGCCCCAGTGTTTCAAGGCAGGTGAGGAGCAGCTCCCTGGACGCCAAGGGCATCCAGACCTTTCTGTCCTGGCTGCTTTCACTTGGGAGCAATCCTTGGATGTATGGAGTTTTGGAGGTGGAATCCTAATTTTGGCCATGGGCGCCTGGTCAGGATGGATGTTTTTTTCCGATAGGAAAGAAAAGCACAAAATGCAAGTGTTCTGGAAGAAGATGAAAGGTGGCCACCCTTAGGCCAAGCCAGCCAGACCTGTCTGTCCTGGCACCTTTTGTCTAGGGGCTATCCTTGGACACAGGGCATTTTGGAAGTGGAATCTCAGTTTTGGCCGTGGGTGCCTGGACAGGAAGAGGAGTTCTTTTCATTAGGAAGGAAAGCACAGAGCCCCAGTGTTTCAGAGGCAGATGAGTGCCACCCCTCAGGAAGCCAAGGCCAGCCAGACTTGCCTCCCCTGGCAGCTTTTGTCTGGGAGCTATCCTTGGATATAGGGAATTCTGGAGGCAGATGCCCCATTTTGGCCATGGCTGCCTGGTCGAGATGGATGTTTTTTTCCCATAAGAAAGAAAAGTACATGGTCCCAGTGTTTCAAAGGCAGATGAGAGGTGGCCCCTGGGTGGCCAGGGCAGACAGACCTGTTTCTCCTGGCAGATTTTATCTGGGAACAATCTTTGCATATAAGGAAATTTGGAGAAGGAATCCCGGTTTTGGCCACAGGCCCCTGGAGGAGAAGGACAGTTCTCTCCCATAGGAAGGAAAGCCCAGAGCCCCAGTGCTTCAGGGCAGGTGAGAAGCAGCCATCGACATGCCAAGGTCAGCTGGACCTGTAAGGTGGTCCCCAGGAGGCCCAGCCAGCCAGACCTTTTCCGTGTTCCCTTGGTTTCGTGTGTCCCCACAGTGTCACAATGGTCTCCTTGGTTCCATGAGGCCCTGGAGTGTCACAATGTCCCCTTGCTTCTGCAGAGTCACAATGGCCCTGTGCTTCCATGGGGCCTTGCAATGTCACAATGGCTTCGTGGTTCCACAAAGCCCTGATGTGTCACAATGGCTCCTCAGCTCCGTGTGCCCTCGCTGTGTCACAACGGCTCCTCTGTGACACTGCAGGCTCCACAAGGTCACCATGGACCCTTGGTTCCTTGGGGCCCCCGTGTTCACAATGGTCTCCTTGATTCCATGAGGCAGCACAGTGTCACAACTGACCCATGGCTCCATGAGGTTCTGTAGTGTCACTGTGGTCACTGTCAGAGGCTGGATGAGATCGATGTCCCCAGACACCTTGGGAGGCTCGGAATGCCCGTGTGGGGCCAGGAGCGGGTCAGGCCTTGGTTTGTGGTGGGACAGAGCCCCACCCCCAGCCCTGGCCTGGCACAGCTGTCAATCACATGGAAGGGGCGGTGTTAACCCAGCTCTGATTGGCTGAGCTGTCAGTCAATCACACAGCAGGCAGGGCTACCCCAGCTCTGATTGGCCCAGCTGTCAATCAATCACACACCAGCAGCTGGTTCCTAACCTGACTCTGATTGGGCAAACAACTGTCAGTCCCACCCCAGGGGCGGGCCCATGGAGGCCCAGGGGTTTAAAAGCCGGAGCACGAGGCCAGCCCATGGTCTGGATCCTGCCTTCTCCTGGGGTTCCTCTGTTAATGGTGCTGGAACCTGAGCAGGTGGTGCCTCTGAGTGTGTCTTTCTACAGATCTTCTGTCTTTCTGTTGTTCTCTATTTCTTCTTCTTCTAATCCTACTTACCTGGAACATTTTTGGGTAACTTAACATCTTAAGGGTTAAAGGTTTTTAGGTAAAGTGGGTTAAGTTAACAAAGTTAATGCTATGGTAAGAGTTTTATGCTGCAGTGGATGTTGTATGAAACTCTTTGCTCAAGTTCCTTGATTGTCTATATTTTGTCAGTAAAATTTTGTGTTATTTTGATCTCTTAGCTCGATTGGTTAGAGCATGGTGCTGGTATCACTGAGGTTGTGGGTTCAATCCCTGTGTGGGCCATTCACTAAAGAGCTCGGTCTCTTCCTACCAAGAAAACTCTTTCATCTGGCCACGGTGAGAATATCTGGTTGGTGTTTCTCCTGTGCACCAAACTCAAGTAAAGAAACCTTTGGTGACCCCCAGCATTTCAGTGTTCTGGGGTGTTACAGCCCTGCAGGCTCACAATGGCCTCTTGTTTCCATGAGGCCCCACAGTGTCAGACTGGCCCCTTGGTTCCATGGGCCCCAACAGTGCCACAGTGATCCCCTTGGTTCCACAACTTCCCACAGTGTCACACTGGCCCCCTGGTTCCATGAGGATCTGGAGTGTCACACAGGTTTGTGACATTTGTCCTTGCTGCCCCTCAAATCCCACTGTTGAGAGCTGGCATGAAAAGTGCTGCATGCACAGCGGAGAGTCCTGGAAGGTGCTGGCAAGAGCGTCCTGTGGGAACAGGGCTCTGGGCTCTGGCTGGAACAGCCTGGTTTTGCTGCAGTGACCGCAGGCAGGAGTTGAGGCAGGTGAAGAGGCAGCAGGCAGCTTGTGTTTGTAGAGGGCCTGGGGCTGCCCCTCTGAACCTCCACCTGGAAACACACTTGGGAGAATATGAGCTACAGCTGGAGTGCCTGTCCTGAAAGGACCTGAAGTCATTCAGCCTTGCCAGCTTTTCTTGAGAGTGTGTTGATGTTCCCCAGGACAGCTACACATTTGGGGAAATGCCTTTGGAGGAAAGGGGCTTGCTTCTCAAGGAAAGTGCTTCCCAGGGAGCTCACAGCGAGGCAGGTGCAAGGGTCCCCCTTGGGCTCTCTGTGGTCCTTTCACTGCCTGAGGCCCGTTGCACTTGGCAGAGGGGCAGGGCAAAGGAGAAGGCTGTGAAGAGAAGGTTTCACATCTGCCTGGACCTGTGGAGACCAACCCAAGCACCTGCAGCAGGGTGTGTTCCCCCCTTTGGACAGAGGCGTGAGCAGGAGCATCTCTGTCCAGCCGTGAGCCCCAGAGCTCTCTCTGAGAGCTGTGAATTAAAAGGCCTTTACACACACACTTTTCACCTCTTCCCTGTCTGCTGTGTTTCAACTCTTGGCAATGTGCATGTGGCTCTTGCTTGGTGGAAGCTGCTGTGGCCCAGGGCCAGCACAGAGCTGGGCTGGGTGGGCCAGGCAGCGTGGAGAGTCTTGGCTGATCTTGGTGTGTCCCTGGCCTCAGAAAAGGCTGGGAAGGTTTGCCTCCCAAGGCGTCCTGCTCATTGGCTCTCCCTGTGCACCCTGGAGAGAACAAGGTAGGCATTTCTGGCAGCTGGGCATCAGCAGGCCTGAAAGTGGGGGTGTGTTGTGGAGCGAGCCCAGCTGAGATACCCTGAGAGGAGCCCAGTGGTCCTTGCTCCCCTGTGCTGACACGTGAGTGTTTGTCTGGTTTCGGGATGGCCCTGGCTGTGTGAGGGGTGCTACGTGGACACGAGACAGCCGGTCCTGTCCCACTGGGTCCCAGCAGTGCCTCACAGCACTCCTGCATCCACGTCAGGATGCCGGCCAAGAGAGGTCCTGGAAGCTGAGGCAGCTGATTTTAAGCTTGTGCAGGTGCCTACAGGCCAAGGCCAATGGTGTTCCCTCAGGATATAGCAGTCCTGAGGGGTCTCCCTCATTCAAACAAATCAGCTGACAAATGCATTTTCAGCCAAAAGCCCTTTTATTGACCTGGCAGGAGGGCAGGGGTCTGCACCCCACTAAAGTGTTTCTCTGCCACATATAAATTTCAGTGGGTTGATGTGGGAATTGTATCAAAATCACCATCCATCTTTACACTGCTGAGGTGATTCCATAGGCAGGCGGTTGGAAATACATTGTGTCAGATTCCCATACTTGAAGCTGATGTCCAGGCCCTGGCCAGGAGCGGTCTCGATGCCCCAAAGCAGCACAAAGTCTTCCTCAGGGCTTCCCTGCACAGGGCTGATTCCACACTTGCCCTTAGTTCTTCTGGTAGACTGTGTCTAAAGCTTTTTGTCAGGTCACTCTCATGTCAAGTTAGGCCTGCCAGGTTTTTGTTATGCTAACTGCTGCTAAGTACTTAGGTATGTCTGTGCTAATTACTTGTTTACTCATGTGAATATCTTGTGCTTACTTATGTCAAACCAAGGCCTTGTTCCATCCCCAAAGGTGCCTGAGGCCACCCGCTCCTTGTGGCACCAGTTGCTTTCCTGTGGAATGTTCTACCTCCCCAAGAGTAAAGAGGGAGCTGCAGAAAGAGCTTTCCAGGCTGCTCTCCATCCTTTCCCAGCACTCCTGGTGAAGTGGAGAAGTCCGAGCTGAGCGCAAAGGTGCAAATGGAGCAGCCGTGCACAGGAAGGCTCGGTGGGAAGGATGATCCAGGATCCATAGGCCTGGCAGCCTGAGCGTGCTCCAGGGGAAGGCCTTGGAGCAGATCCTCCTGAGTGCCATCCCACGGCACCTGCAGGGAACCAGGGCGTCTGCTGGAGGGTGGGAAAGCTGGGACTGGGCAGCAGGCTGGGCTCCACTGGGATCAGCAGCAGCTGGAAATATCTCTGGGCATCTCCATTTTCTGCTGCTGCTCAGAAGAAACAATGAAGTGAGTCGAAAAGTTCTGGCTTCTCTTTCTCCTGGTGGATTTTTTCATTTGATTTGACACTCCAGAGGCAATTTCTGTGATGGCCTCTGTCAGTTGATTCTATTTCAGCAGCAGCAGCAGCAGCAACAGGGCTGTGTTTGAGCACTGCAGATGTGGCCTGTGTGGCTTTAATTCTCCGTGACTTAGTGCTCAGGGACTTGAGAGCATTTCAAGATCTGCCAATCATGATGCCTGTGACAAAAAGTCTGAGTTTCCTGTGACAAAAGTACTCTGGGTAGCACTGACAGAAAAAGCAGAGAGCCAGACCAATGCTTAGTATCCCTCCATTTCCAGCTGCACAGAGAAAGGTAGAAGAATTTAGAGATGCTGACAATGAAAATGAAGTCTTCAAAAAGGCCACTGTATTGCTCAAGCACGTTGGAAGTGGGATCACCCTGAAACAGAGGAAACTGAAATGAGCAAAGGGCTCCTGTGTGGGACCCGCAGGTCTGACTGCACTGGGGCACAGCGAGCCCTGTTTTCCCTATGGGCTCCCCAGTGTTCAGGCTGAGAGCAGTGTCGAAGATGAGGCAGCAGCACAAACCTGACCTCAGCGAAAAAAGGCTGAGCAAAGTCCAGCCAACAAGGAGAAGTATTTTTGGGGGGATTCCTAATAAAAAAACATAGGAATGACACACAGAAATCTTTCCCGTCTTGTCAATATCTTCTTTCAATAGTCCATGATTCCCAGAGTGAAGAAACGTCCAACAGCAGCTCCATCAGCCACTTCCTCCTGCTGGCACTGGCAGGCAAGTGGCAGCTGCAGCTCCTGCACTTCTGCCTCTTCCTGGGCATCTCCCTGGCTGCCCTCCTGGGCAACGGCCTCATCATCAGCGCCGTAGCCTGCGGCCACCACCTGCACACGCCCATGTTCTTCTTCCTGCTCAACCTGGCCCTCAGCGACCTGGGCTCCATCTGCACCATTGTCCCCAAAGCCATGCACAATTCCCTCTGGGACACCAGCACCATCTCCTACTCAGGATGTGCTGCACAGCTCTTTTTCTTTCTGTTCTTCATCTCAGCAGAGCTTTCCCTCCTGACCATCATGTGCTACGACCGCTACGTGTCCATCTGCAAACCCCTGCACTACGGGACCCTCCTGGGCAGCAGAGCTTGTGCCCACATGGCAGCAGCTGCCTGGGCCAGTGCCTTTCTCAATGCACTGCTGCACACGGGCAATACATTTTCCCTGCCCCTGTGCCATGGCAATGCCCTGGGCCAGTTCTTCTGTGAAATCCCACAGATCCTCAAGATCACACTGCAAACTCAGGGAAGCTGGGCTTATTGTACTAAGTGCTCTTCTATATTTAGGCTGTTTTGTGTTCATTGTTTTCTCCTATGTGCAGATCTTCAGGGCCGTGCTGAGGATCCCCTCTGAGCAGGGACGGCACAAAGCCTTTTCCACCTGCCTCCCTCACCTGGCCGTGGTCTCCCTGTTTCTCAGCACTGGCACTCTTGCCTACCTTAAGCCCCCTCCATGTCCTCCCCATCCCTGGATCTGGCCCTGTCAGTTCTGTACTCAGTGGTGCCTCCTGAACCCCCTCATCTACAGCCTGAGGAACCAGGAGCTCAAGGCTGCAGTGTGGAGACTGATGACTGGATGGTTTCGGGAACATTAAACTGCTGGCCAATTTCTGCAAAACACTTCTAATAAATGTCGTCTTTGATACTTCTTGTTGTTTTCCTTTTGGAGGTTCTTTTTCTTTGTTTTACATATTAATGTTGTCCACAAAGAAACGTCAAGAGCCCCTGTTTGCATTGCACACAGCAGGCGGGAGCACCCCCATGCTGCTGCTGTGGGGACATGAACCTGAGGGAGCACAAATGCCATCAGCCCCTGGGGCCAGGAAGGGCTGGGGGACGCCAGGGAAACCACTCAGCTTTGTCCTGGCCTCTGCAGTCAGCCAAAAAGTTTGTTCCCATCAGCTGGGAGCTTCCTGTCCCACTGCAGATGTTGTTTCTCAGAGCCAGGGCTGCCTGGCAGCCACCCCCAAACTGCCCTGAGCATTTCCTTGCCTTCACCTTTGCTTTCTTTACTCTTCCTCCTACAAATTTATTTCTCTTCCTCACCCCTGTTCCCTCCCCTGCACACAGCCCATCCCTGTTTACCCTTTCCTCTCTGGCCCCACTCCGCATTCCAGTTCCTGACTTGGCACCATGGGAACGTCCTCTTGGGGAGCAGGATCATCCCACAAGTGCTGCAGGAATTGTCTGCAGGCTCCTGCAGTGCCTCATGCTGCTCCCTTGCCAGAGGCAGCCCAGGCCAGGGGGGCACATCTGGGCTGCTGTGTCTGGCTGTGGGGCTACCTGTTCTGGGCAGTGAGGAGGGGCTGCAGAGGCTCTGCAGGACTGACAGGATGGGCTTTGGGGCTGTGAGGAGAAGCTGAGGGACCTGGGCTGCTGGAGCTTCTGAAGAGGAGGCCCAGGGCTCCTCCTGCAACTGCTCCAAGGGTGGTTTCAGAGAATCCCAGAATCAGCAAGGCTGGAAAAGACCTTGGAGATCATCAAGTCCAACCTGTGCCCTGACATCGCCTTGTCTCCCTTGAGCCTCCTCTTCTCCAGGATAAACAACCCCAGCTCCCTCAGTCACTCCTCAAAGGACTTGTGCTCCAGACCCCTCACCAGCCTTGTTGCCCTTCTCTGTACACGCTCCAGCCCCTCCATGTCCTTCCTAAATTGGGGGACCCAGAACTGGACACAGCACTCGAGGTGCTGCCCAACCAATGCCGAGCACAGGGGAAGAATCACTGCCCTGGTCCTGCTGGCCACACCACTCCTGATCCAGGCCAGGAGCCATTGGCCTTCTTGGCCACCTGGGCACACTGCTGGCTCATGTCCAGCCTGCTGTCCATCAGTCCCTGCAGGTCCCTTTCTGCCTGGCTGCTGTCCAGCCACTCTGTCCCCAGCCTGTAGCGCTGCAGGGGTTGTTGTGGCCAGAGTGCAGGACCTGGCACATGGACTTGTTAAACCTCACCTTGTTGGATTTGGTTCCTGGATCCAGCCTGTCCAGGGCCCTGTGCAGAGCCCTCCTGCCTTCCAGCAGATCAACACTCCCAGACAACTTGGTGTCACCACGGTTCCATGAGGCCCCAGAGTGTCCCAATGCTGTCCTTGATTCCATGAGGCCTCCCAGTGTCACAATGTCCCTCTGGTGTCACAAAGTCCCTTGGATCCTTGGGCCCAGCAGTGTCACAATGGCACCGTGGTGCCCAGGCCCCTGCAGTGTCACAATGGATCCTTGGTTCCATGAGGTCTGGCAGTGCAGCAATGCTCTCCTTGGTTCCCGCTGTCTCCCACACCTCCCACTGTCAGGATATAGAAGGACACCCGGCCGATGAAGGGGAGTGGGAGTGGGTACCTACTCGAGGAGGTAATAATAAAAAACCCTCCCAACCCCCTCTCCCAAGCCAGGTGCCACTTCAGATTAGGTATGATCCCCTGGATCTGGAGAGTCAGCCAGATGGTTTAGAAGAAAATTATCTGTCCAGTGAACCTCCCAGTTATGATTCATCCGTGAGACAGATCAGCACCTATAACATCAAAAAGGAAAGAAGGGTAATCGTGGCGGGTGAGTCCCTCCTGAGGGGAACAGAGGGCCCCATATGTTGACCAGAGCCACCCCACAGAGAAGTCTGCTGCCTCCCTGGGGCCCGGGTACGGGATATCACTGACACACTGCCTGGGCTGATTCAGCCCTCTGATTATTGCCCACTGCTGGTACCCCAGGCTGGCAGTGATGAGATTGAAAAGAGGAGTGTCAGGGCAATTAAAAGGGACTTTAGGGCATTGGGTCAGGTGGTTAATAGGACAGGGGCACAGACAGTCTTTTCCTCAGTCCCTTCCTGAACAAAGGAGTTCAGAAAAGGAGGGAAGCTTCAAAACAGAGATCTCGAAGGCACAGGAAGAGACTGTCCCTGTGTGCCAAAAGACGAGTCGACGAGACAAACCTCCATTCTGGATGGGCAAGGAGGTTTTGAAGGAACTTAGGAATAAAAGGAGGATGTATCATCTTTGGAAGGAGGGCCAGGTCTCTCAGGAAGTATTTAAGGGGCTTGCAAGGGCATGAAGGGAAGAAATTAGGGAAGCCAAAGCTCAGTTTGAACTTAAAATGGCAGCTTTTCTAAAGGATAAAAAAAAATGTTTTTACAAATATATCAATGGTAAAAGGAAGGGTAAGACCAACCTTTGTTCTTTATTAGATGTGGAAGGGAATCTAATACCTGCAGATGAGGAGAAGGCAGAGGTCCTAAACGCCATTTTTTGCCTCAGTTTTTAGTGAGAAGACGATTTGCCTTCAGGACAACTGTCCTCCTGGGCTGGTTGATGGTGTCAGGGAGCAGAGTGGACCACTGTTATCCAAGAGGAGGCAGTCAGAGAACTGCTGAGCTGCTTGGATGTTCATAAATCTTTGGGACGAGAAGGGATCCACCCCAGGGTGATGAGGGAGCTGGCAGATGAGCTTGCGAAGCCGCTCTCCACCATTTACCAGCAGTCCTGGCTCACTGGTGAGGTTCCCGATGACTGGAAGCTGCCCAATGTGATGCCCATTCACAGCAAGGGTGGGAAGGAGGATCCTGGTAATTCCAGCCCAGTCAGCCTGACCTCAGTACCCGGTAAGGTCATGGAACAGTTTACACTGAGTGTCATCACACAGCACTTCCAGGATGGCCAGGGTGTCAGACCCAGCCAGCAGGGGTTTAGGAGGGCTAGGTCGTGTTTGACCAACCTGGTCTCCTTCTATGACCAGGTGACCCTCCTGGTGGATGCAGGAAAGGCTGTGGATGTGTCTATTTGGACTCCAGCAAGGCCTTTGACACTGTCTCCCACAGCACACTCCTGGAAAAGCTGCAGCCCACGGCTGGGCCAGGAGCACTCTGTGCTGGGTTCAGAACTGGCTGGATGGCCGGCCCAGAGAGTGGTGGTGAGCGGTGCTGCATCCAGCTGGGGACAGTCACCAGTGCTGTCCCTCAGGGCTCTGTGCTGGGCCAGCTCTGTTCAATATTTTTATTGACCACATGGATGAGGGGATTGAGGCTTTCATTAGTAAATCTGCAGATGACACTAAGCTGGGAGCATGTCTCCATCTTTTGGGAAGTAGGAGTGCTCTGCAGGGACACCTGGAATTGCTGGATGGATGGGCAGAGTCCAGGAAGATGAAGTTCAATAGGTCCAAGTACCCAGACCTGCATTTTGGCCACAATAACCCCCTGCACAGCTCTAGGCTGGGGACGGTGTGGCTGGACAGTGCCCAGGCAGAAAGGGACCTGGGGGCACTGGTCGACAGCAGGCTGGACATGAGCCAGCAGTGTGCCCAGGTGGCCAAGAAGGCCAATGGCTCCTGGCCTGGATCAGGAATGGTGTGGCCAGCAGGAGCAGGGAGGTCATTCTTCCCCTGTAGTTGGCTCTAGTGTGCTTGGCATTCTTCCCCTGTAGTGAAACCGTACCTCTAATGCTGTGTCCAGTTCTGGGCTTCCCAATTTAGGAGGGACATGGAGGGGCTGGAGCGTGTCCAGAGAAGGGCAACAAGGCTGGTGAGGGGCTTGGAACAGAAGTCCTCTGAGGAATAGCTGAGGGAGATGGGGTTGTTTCGCTTGGAGAAGACTCAGAGGTGAACTTATCACTCTCTACAGCTTCCTGAAAGGTGGTTGCAGTCAGGTGGGGGTCGGTCTCTCTCCTCACAGCAACTGACAGGACCAGGGGACCGTGTCTTAAGCTGCACCAAGGGAAATTTATGTTTTATATTATGAAAAAAGTTTTTTATGGAAAGGTTGATAAATTCCTGGAATTGTCTGTCCAGGGAGGTGGTGGAGTCACCATCATGGGATGTGTTTAAAAAAAGACTGGATGTGGCACTCAGTGCCATGGTTTAGCTGAGGTGGTGTTAGGGCATGGGTTGGACTTGATGATCTTAAAGGTCTCTTCCAACCCAGCAATTCTGTGATTCTGTGACATCACAGACCAGGTTGTGACATCATATAGTTGGCTGTGACATCCCAGGTTTATTGTGTGACATCACAGAGCAGGCTGTGACATCAGAGCATGCCTGTATGACATCACAGAGCAGAGCGAGCTGTGAGGTCAAAGAGTGTGCTGTGACATTATAGGGTGGCTGTGTTCCATCACTGAAGGTGTTGTGACATCACAGGGTGGGTCTGTGAGCCCACAGAGGTGCTGTGTGACATGTTAAGTGAGTTCTGCCATCACAGAGTAGGCTGTGACATCATCGAGGAGGTTGTGATGTCACAAATTCGGCTGTGACATTACAGGCTGGCTGTGTGACATCAAAGAACGGGCTGTGAGGCCACAGAGAAGACTCTGCCGTCATAGAAAAGGGCTCTGTGACATCACAGAGCAGCTGTGTGATGCCACAGAGAAGGCTGAGACAATACAGAGTGGGTTGTGACATCACAGAGCTGACTGAAAAATCACAGAGCAGGCTGCGACATCACAGCATGGCTGCATACTATAACAAAGGTGGCTGTGCCATCATAGAGCTGGCTCTGACATAACAGGTTGGGCTGTGACATCACAGGGCAGATTTTGTGATATCACAGAGCAGACTGGGACCTCAAAGAGCAGGCTGTGACCTCACAGGACACCTGTATGAAATCACAGGTGGCCTGATACATCTCAGAGTGGGCTGTGTGACATCACAGGGCAGCTGTGTGACATCACAGGGGTTGTGTGACATCACAGGGGCTGTGTGAAGTCACTGGGGAGGTCACTCCACCCCAGCTCCCCCTCCCAGTTCCCCCAGAGAAGTCCAACGCTGCTCGTGCACAGCGGGGTCCCCTGTCCCTCCGCGTCCCCCCACCCCCAGCGCCGCAGCCTCCCCCAGAGGATGTTCCACGAGATCGACCCCAGAGCCTGACACGGGGACGGGGGCTGGGGCTGTGGGGGTTGGGACAGGGGGACAGGGACCCCCCGGCAGCGTCCCCGTGTCCCCCAGGGCCAGAGCCTGGGCCAGGGCTCCTTCACCCTGTTACCAACGAGGGCTTGAGAGCGCTGAAAAATCCCCAGCAAGGGATCAGCAAAAACCAGATTTAATATTAAGCAACAGCACCACAAAGTTCCTTGGCAAGAGTCACTCTGCTCCTGGAGCCGTTGTGATGGTTGGTGCCATGGAAACCTGCCCTGGCCCCTTGCTCAGGGCTGCTGTCACTGCCCAGAGCCAGAGGGGATCCCTTGCTGGGGGCTTGTGCCATGGCCACCTGCGCTGTGCCGCGCTGGCCGGTCAGGCGCCGCGGAACCAGCAGCAAACGCCAGGGCCAGGGCCAAAGGCCAGGTCAGCCAGACAGAAAGGGGCAGTGCTGGGCACTGTTTCCATGGCAGCCCTCACTGGGGGTGACACCTGGGTCACCTGTCCTGGCAGTTGCCATGGAAACCCGGCTCATTGGGAATACAAGGGTGGACAAAGGTTTTAGTAGGGCCTGGCACAACGGGACAAAGGGGGGTGGTTTTAAACTAAAGGAAGGGAGGTTCAGATAAGAACAGATAAGGAGGAAATGTTTGATGATGAGGGTGGTGATACACCAGGACAGGTTCCCAGGGAGGTGGTCAGTGCCCCGTCCCTGGAAACATTCAAGTCCAGCTGGGACAGGGCTCTGAACAACCTGATCTGGTGAAAGATGTCCCTGCTCATGGCGGGGTTTGGATGAGATGAGCACTGCAGAGCTCTTCCCATCCAAACCATTCCAGGACTGCATGGGCAGAAGGGGCTGCTCAGTGCACTCCATCCACTGCCTCGACTCCTCATGGTCTCTGCTGGACCCCACATCCCACAGCCAAACCCAGCCCCTTCTCTGCCTTTCCTCCCCCTGCCCCAGGGGCTGGCACAGCCAGGGGGGCACAGGTGACCTTTGGGCTTTGCAGGGCTCAGGCACAAGGGCCGTGGCAGAGTCAGGGCTGAGGTCACACTCTGTGGGCTGGGGCAGAGCCCAGCCAGAAATGAGCCCTGAGGCAGCAGCTCTGCAGTGCTGGCCACCAGGCCGGCTTGCCAAGGGAGGCTTCTGGCCATGCCCTGCAAGCAGCTGCTGCTGCCAAGGCACCTTTGGTGCCTCAGGCTCTCCCTGGCACAGCTCCCAGCACGGCACTCTGCCCTTGTGCCCGAGGCCTTCCCTGTGCTGGGGCTGGCCTGGGGCTTTTCCTGCAGCGGGACCTGCCCTGCTCCTGGCACAGTCCACCAAGTCATTCCCTGCATTTCTCCTTTTTGAAATTCCTTCCATCACCTACTCTCAGATGTCCAGCCTGTTCTGGTGCTTATCATGAACTGACTGTGCTCTTGATTTATACCAGCTCTGGAGATGTAGAATCACCCAAACTGAACACAGAAACAAACTCCCTCTGTCCCATTTTCATGTTCTAGATCACTTTCCAGGTGTCCATGGAGATGTGGGAATGATTATCACACAACTCTCCATTTCTGGCTGCGGGCTCTGGAGATTCCTTCTCTGCATTCAGTCAGGCTTGTATTCCCTAACAAGTCCTGGTTCCACCTCCTGTTTCCCAAGGCTGGAACAGTCACAATGAAAACCTCACCAATGGCACAACTCCCCAGCTCACCAGGAAAAGAAAGGACAAGCTGTCAAGTTCTCCAAACCTTTGTCCTGCTTGGCTGCAAGAGTCCTGCTGCACACATGGTGTGGAAAGCCAAGAGAAGCTGCAGGTGGTGGCACATCTTGTGACAGGAGCTCAACCTGGCTCTCCAGGAAAGGTTCTTGAGAAGAGCAAACAGGACTGTGGAAAAGATTCCTGGAAAACTGAAACAGCTTTCCAGAAGTGAAATGAAAATTGAAAGAAACAGTCCAAGATGTTTTCCTCTATTTATTTCTCTGCTCCCTTTTTCTCTGCATCCCATTAATTCCAATCTCACCTCTAAGATCAATGACTTAGCAAGTTCTAGACACTCTAAAGTACCATGACCTACACAGTTTGCCTTCCAGTTTTTGCTGGAAAGCAACGCTGGAGCCATAAGTGCAGGACCAGGACCAGGGAATCCTTCAGCCAGGAAATGTGCCCCGACAGGGTTTGATCCTCAGCGGGGACAATGTACAGCAGCGACCAAGGAGATACCTCTGCCCCCGTGCAGGAGTCCAGACTCTGGGTCTGGGCTCAACAGGGCAAAGTTCCCGTGTTTGGACGGGCTCAGGGGCTGCCCGCAGGGGGCGGGGGGCTGGGCGTGGGGGTGAGCGGGCAACGGACAAACGGACACGGGGACAAACGGCCCCGGAGCTTCAGTTGCAGCAGCAGCAGCAGCGGCGGCAGCAGCAGCAGCAGCAGCAGCTAAAGCAGAGACTCCCTCTTGATTCTCCTCTCCCTCTCCCACTGTCCCGCACCGTCTCCCGCTCTCCCTTTTCCGCTGTCCCCTCCTCTCCCAGTCTCTCTCTCTCCCCATTCCCGGCCGGGCCATGCCCCCGGCCCGCCCCCGGCTCCGGGCG
Organism: Anomalospiza imberbis; assembly: GCF_031753505.1. Lineage (NCBI taxonomy): Eukaryota > Metazoa > Chordata > Aves > Passeriformes > Viduidae > Anomalospiza > Anomalospiza imberbis. The sequence goes on along the minus strand of NC_089713.1, from coordinate 772,947 downwards.
GGGCTGCCCCATCCCCGCCCCCGGCCGTCCCGCCGGGGTCTCGCCTCCGCCCGGCTCTGGCCGTGCTGGCGGTGGCGCTTCTGGGCGGGCATCGGTGCCTGGGGCTGGGGCGGCATCGCCTCCCTCTGGCTCCGCCTGGCCCGAGCCTGGCCCCGGCCCCGGCTCCTCCCGGGCCCCGCGGAGGACACACGCGGCGCGGCCGCTGCCGCCGCCTCCGCGGCGGCTTCCCCGGCCCGAGCTCCGCCGCTCGGCAGCGCGGCCGCCGCCCCCGAGCCGCCGCTGTCCCGTTGCCGGGAGCGAACGCCTGGGGAGGGCCGGCCCGGGGCGGTCGGGGGGCGCTCGGGGGCCGCTCCTGGCCCCGGGCCGAGCGCTGACAGCCGCGTCCCGCCCGCAGGGAAGGCGCCGCAGGGCCTGAAGGAGCGGTACCGGCTGGGTTCGCTGCTGGGCAGCGGCGGCTTCGGCAGCGTCTTTGCGGCCACGCGGCTCTCGGACGGCGCCCCGGTGAGCGGCGGGGCCGGCGGCGGGCGGAGGAGGAGGAGGAGGAGGAGGAGGAGGAGGGGAAGGAGGGGGAGGAGTAGAGGGAGGGTGAGGAGGAGGGGAAGAAGGAGGAGGAGGAGGATGGGGCTGGGTCTGCGGCTGGGGCTGGGGCTGCGCAGGGCGGGCGGCAAACTAAGCCCGCTGCTGCTCTTGGCTTGCAGGTGGCCATCAAAAGGGTGCCAAGGAACCGCGTCCGGCACTGGGGCGAGCTGGTGAGTGAGCGGGGCCAGCGGCAGAAGCCGGGCCGTGCCGGGCGGGGATGAGCCGAGGCCCGGCAGGGTGGAAGCCACCAGGACACCTCGAGGGAGAGCAGGCGTGGGGCCAGCGCAGGGTGCAGAGCATCCCGTGCTGGGTGAGGGGTTCCCGACCCCTGGCACGGCATCAGCCCCACTGACGGAATTGCGTTCCTCCCGCAGCCCGACGGCACCAGCGCACCCCTGGAGATCGTGCTGCTGGACAAGGTCTCCACTGGCTTCCCCGGTGTCATCCAGCTGCTGGAGTGGCTTGAGCTCCCCAACGACATCTTGATGGTGCTGGAGCACCCAAAGCGGTCTCAGGACCTGCATCATTTCATTCGGGCACGGGGGTTCCTGTCCGAGGAGGTGGCGAGGGATCTGTTCCGCCAGGTGCTGGAGGCCGTGCAGCACTGCACCAGCTGTGGGGTCCTGCACAGGGACATCAAACCACAGAACATCCTGGTTGACCTGGCCACTGGGCAGGCCAAATTGATCGACTTTGGCTGTGGCACCTACCTGCAAGACACAGCCTACACTCGCTTTGCAGGTGAGCCCACGCAGGGGTGTGCTCTCGGTCCTGGCATCTCATGGCCCAACATCTCACAGCCCAAGCTGGGTGTGGCAGCGGGGATTCTCCCTTTTGCTGCCCTTCATGGCACTGAGATTTCAGCTGAGTTGCATTTGAGCAGGGCTGGGTGGGGAGCCAGCTTCCAGCCCTGCTGGCAGCCTTTGCCCACCTCTCTGGGCAGGACTGAGGCTGGGGCTGGGGCAGCCAGCCCAACAAAAACACGGGTGGGTGGGGGTAGCAGAGAGGGGGGCCGTAACCTGTGTCCCAGCTGGTTTGGTGTGCAGGTGACAAAGGGCTTGGACTGCTCCACTCACCTGGTTTGTTTTGGATTCATGATGTTTTTTGGGCAGTGCAGGCAGGGAGGATGAAGGCATGGTTTTCCCAAGCACTGGGTGGGTTTTTCCTCCTCATGGTCGGGCCTTGCCAGGACTTCTGCTGCCCTCTTCCAACCCCAGTGGCTTCTTTTCCAACCCCGAGTCTGTACACAAGTCCCAGGTGCTGGCGAGAGGGCAGCGGTCACCCCGTGTGCCACTGGGGCAGCCCCCACACGCCCAGGGATGCTGGGGCCAGGCTCTGGGAGCAGCAGCATCCCCCTGATGAACCCCATCTGTATTCCACAGGAACACCGTCATACAGTCCCCCGGAATGGATCCACTTTGGATTTTACTATGGCAAGCCAGCTACCATCTGGTCCCTGGGCATCCTGCTGCACCAGATGGTTTGCGGGGAGCACCCTTTCAGGAGGAGCCAGAACATCAGCTGGGACCATCAGCTCTCACTGCCACAACGGCTCTCTCAAGGTGGATCCTCATCTCTGGCCACGGGGGCAATGCCAGTGCTGGGAGACAGCAGCAGCTCGTGAGCATCCCGCTCTGGCAGCTGCTGAGGAGGTGGCACATGTCCTGCTCTCCTGCTCTCCTCCAAAACAGGGAATTGATGGGGAAGTTTAGGCCCAGCTCTGAACACATCCAGCATGGCCTGGGCACGGGAATAGTGAGGCAAAGCCAACAGGAGCCTTCTCCAGCTGACCGGCGGGTTCTGGTTTCTCTGCCCAGAGTGCCAAGATGTGATCAGGCGGTGTTTATCCATGCTGCACTCGGACAGGCCCTCGTTAGAAGAGCTGTTCTGTGATCCCTGGCTGCAGGATATTCATCTGCCCTAGAAGAAGGGAGAGAGCCACAGGCACACTTTGATGCAAGGCCCTGGTAAGTTTCAGCTCCACACATGCCTTGGCAATCAGAAGCAAAGGAACCCAGACATTTTGTCCTGCCTGTGTCACTGCCCAGGGGTCATCAGATGGGGACACGCAGCCCTTGTGCTGGAGCTGAGCTGCTCTGCCCAGCACTGGTGGCCACCATCTGAGCTGGTTTTGCTTGTCCTGGTTCCCTGACAGCTCTGGGCCCTGGGAAGAACCCTGACAGCCTGGGCTCACCCCCAGGGAAGGAGAAGGAGCCCCTGGAGGAGCTGTACCAGGTGGGGCTGCTGCTGATGGGGACAGCGAGGACGACATCAAGGATGACAACCTCTTCCTCTACCTGGCCACCGGCAGCTGAGGATGATGGACTTCGATTCTGGCACCTTCTCCAAAGCCAGGCTCCACAGGGAATTAGCAGGTGAGTCCACACGCAGGGGGATGCTCCCAGATTTGGGCATTGCACAGCCTGGCCAGGAACCAAAGGTTCCCCCTTTGCTGGGGTGGATGCAGCTGATCCTTCAGTCAGCTGCCAGGCTGCTTTTGGCAGGGCTGGGGGATGGGCTGGGGTGGTGATGAAATGGGAGTGGGCTCCTGGCCCTGCCAACAGCCCCCAGCACCCACCGTGCCCCGGGCTGGGGCTGGGGCTGGGGCAGCCAGCCCGACACAATCAAACCCCCATGGTGGGAGCAGAGGTGGGACTCCAGAACCTGTGCAGGGGCTGCTTTGCTTTGCAGGCAAGGAAGGGCTTGGGCTGCTCCACTGCCCCTGTTTGCTTTGGGATCACCGTTATTTTGGGGGGCAGTGCAGGGGGGAAGGGAGAAAACCTGGGCTTCCCTCACCTGTGGGTGGGTTTTTCCCTGGCATGCAGGGGTTGGGCCTTCCTCAAGTCCCTGACAGTAATATGATTTTTGACCTTTTTTCTTCTTCCCCTTTTTGTCTGTAATCTATTTTCAGTAATTTATTGTGTGTTTTCCTAGAGGAAGCGTTCTAGCTGGGGTCCAGTCTGAATGGGGAAGTGCTTGGGAGCAGCTGTGGTGTGGATGGGCCGTGCCCTTGGAGAAGGATGAGGACATCGTTTGGGACCAGCTTTTCTTCCAGCGGGGGATGGCGCCAGGTGGGTCCCGTCTGCTTGGCATGGTGGGATCAGAGCTTTGGGGAGATGGCAGCGAGCACAGGAGCATCCTGCTCTGGGCAGCTGCTGAGGGCTGGATGTGCCGTGGCTGGCTGCAGGCTGGGCACATGTCCTGCCCTCCTGCTCTGCTCCCAAAGGCAGCAGGGATGGGCAGCTCTGGGCACAGCTCTGGGCACGGCCAGCATGGCCTGGGCACCGCGGGCGGCTGGGACAAGGGGACAGGAGCCTTCAGCTGACGGGCGCTTTCTGGTTTCTCTCCTTGCAGCCGGGCTCTGCGGGTGCTGAGGCTGCTCTGGGCTCTGCCAGGGCTCTGCTGGAGCTCAGCACCGGGCCGCAATCAGCCAAAGAAGAAATGGGGTGACCTGCAGCACAGACCTGCTTGAGCACTTCAGCAACACAGCTCAAGTGTTCAGAGTGTACACCTCCCAGGGAAAACATGACACCACCCCAAAATAAACTTGTTCAATAGCTTCTGAAATGAAATCAATCTGGGATGACCCCAAATGACATTTTGCAGCTTGCTCAAGCTGTACCTCAGCCCTTCTCTGAACAGTTCTCTCCTCCACCTGCCTTGTACTTCCCAACTGCTCCCTCTTTTCCCCCAGTGAGTTCCCAGCCCATGGCAGTCTCCATCACACTGTTGCCTTCCTTGATGCCCCTCACCACGAGGAAGGCTGAGCCCCAGGCTTAGGGACTCATCCTGTCACTGGCTGAGGAGCAGCAATGTCTCAGAGGTCCAGTGGGATTTTAGTGTCATTCAGAGCTGCTCTCCAGCCCTCAGCTCTCCTCACTGCTGAGTTCCCACTCCCTTTTCCTCGTCCTTGCAGCAGGATGAGCTCTGTGAATCCCCTTGAGCCTCCCCACTCTTCCCAGCCCACGCACCCACCTCAGTTAGGCTGAAGCTGCAGCTTCTCTGTCTCCTGTGGCACACCAGTCCAGTCCCCTGTGCGGGGAGCGCCATCCCCAGAGCACAGCACTCAGCAGTGCACTCCGGGCTGGAGCAGCTGCCCTGCAGCCCTGGCTTGGCTGTTTGTGGCAAGGGAATGCTCCCTGTTTGCAGCTGTCCCTGCAGGATGGCCCCAGGGCAGAGCCCAGCCGGGCTCCCACTGCAGCCCCTGAAGCCTGGGGCAGACATTGGTCCCAGAGCTGAGGTTCACGGGGAGCACACAGAGCATTTCCTCCACTGTTGCATCAATGCTCATTGTGTTAAGAATACTTCTAGTAGAGGTATTACAATTTTCTAAAACACACTGTCGTAATAGGGTTCTTCTCATGAAGTCCTGTACATCAGCTAAATTGATAGCTTCGGTCACCCAATCCACAAAGGAAGTAAAAAGCTCATTTCTGCCTTGCTTAATAGACATAGAAGAAGGAGATACTGGTTTTGTCCTAACCATGGAGATTGCTTCTCTAGTTAATGGTATGGTAGCTTTTCATACTTTAGCCCCTACTTGTGCCTGCATTTCAGTTGTAGTGAATTGCCCAACACTTATTAATTGTTCAACAGTTATCCCAAATAAAGGCTCATTCTGCTGTCATGGAGTCTTTGCAAAATGATTACATAATTTATGCTAGTGGGCTTGCCACAGCATTAACTGAGACTGTGTCATAATTATTCTTATGATACTTTTAATATCTTTTGGAAGAAGTAAACCTGAGCCCCATATGTAATTAAGCATTTGCTTTGCAGGTTCCCCGTGTAGCCCACAGTCATTAACTGTGGCTCTCAATTGTGAAAGCAATTTCCAATCCACAGTATGATAACTGGTTGTTTCTCCCCCTCCTGCATTCGGTGTATAAGCAACAGGAAAAGCTTGGCAATCTATGTCAGTAATAGTAGAACACATCATAATCTTTATTACTTATTGCTTCTTTTTGGATACTCAACCAATTCATTCTGTGTATTCCTGGTAAATTTTTAGGATGTTCTTGCTTAAAAGGATTACTAGCAGATGTCACTAAAACTCTTTTGTGGCTGTTCTGAACAGTTTCATCCTGCAGCTGCTTTCTTTTAGCCTGTGGAAGTCTTTCACCATTTATTACTGATTGTTCATTCCCGGGGAGGGGATCTGTGTCTGACTGAGCAGCATTAAAGGCAGGATTAAAACCAGGGGGAGCAGTAGGTTGCTTATCACTCGATCTGCTCTTAATTTCAATAATATTTCTTACTGGAGGACTAGGATTGTAATCAACCTCTAAAGAATGCATTCCTGGTTTAACCCTTTCTAAAGTGGCAGTAGCAACAGCAGCAACTTTCTTTTCTGCTTGATACTTCTGCAAACAATTTATGACTGATCGCCACAACCTCATTAGCTTTTGGGCAGCCTTATCATCATCAATCACCTTAAACTAAAGAATGTTCTCTAATCCACGCCACTCTTTCTCATCAAAGAGATCCCCCGAGGCTTTAAATAAGCCTTGAGCCCGACCATAGGTGTACAAAGCTGGCGGATCTTTATCTAAATCTATGTCAGCTAAATCACGTTTCTGTAAGTAATTGAAGAGCTACTTCGCTTTCCATAATCTGACCCTTAAGTGCAGCCTCTGTACCTTGCAAGCCGGCAGCTCTTCCCCGGACGGCGAGTCTTGTCCTGACTCCCCAGATGGCAAGTCTTGCTCTGACCCAGGCTCGAGAGGACTCCTTATGCCAGCATCGAGTAGACTTCCAGCCCTCTGAACACTGCATATTCGGCGCTGCTCCGGGCTCACCGCCTTAGTCAGAGAGGCACCGGGACCCCTGAGGGTTGCAAGGGTCCCTGTTCTGGGTGCCAAGATTTGCCGTGGGCAGTGAGGGAAGACAAGCACACAATCAATATGATTGATAAGCAAGCTCTGATTTATTCAAAGATCCTGTCAGTTTATACAGTTTTTCACAAGCAATGTTAGCAACAAGCTCTCATTGGTTAATTCATAAAGGTTCATTGTTACATGTTCTCCTACGTGCGGTTTCAGCTGCAGCTAAGTGTTTCATCTGCTAGCTTGATATATTTTACTTTGCTAGGTACATCTTGTTTTACATCCTGTTCTTGTACAACTCATATCTCAAGTATATGCTGCTTTTTTGCTATCTGTACATGCACAGTGTACTGTTCCTAGGCTAGGCACAGTGCTGTTTCCCAGACCCAGACACAATGCTGTTCCCAGGCCAGTTTCCCAGGCCAGAGCTCCTCCCGGGCACAGAGCTCAGGTCTGGGGTCTCAAACAGAGGATTGCTGGAAAAATTGTTCCATCGATCCATGACCCTGTTCCTGCAGCCATTCCCCAACACCTGGTGAAGCTGTGACAGCTCAAGCTGAAGGTGTGTCCTCCTCTGCTGAAGATGTGACAGCTCCTGTACCCATCTGTGAAAAATGCATATTTTATGATTGGCTTTTCGCAAATATTAAATTGAATACTATATGTATTATGTTATATTCATTAGAAGTGCTGTATTAACATTTTAATAGTATGGTAAATGTAGTTTTGTAGTTAAAATAGAGGCTATATATGTGGGGTTTTTTTTTACTAGCTCAAGCAAGAGATGAGATAATGAAGAAACTCTTCACACAGAGATGACAATGATGGGGGCCCATAAAGAATTACTGCCTCCTTATCGGAAAAGACAAACATTCTTCCACCTTCTCTCTGTCTTTATGGAACCACCAGGATTAAGGGGAAGAAGTTGACAAAAACCAGAAAAGTTCTTAATTTGCAAGGAATTTATGCATCATGTATGAGATGTATGAATATGCAACAGGCTACTGCTTTTAAAGATTATTCCTTTGTTCACAAGGCATGCTTATTGGGCTTAAGTGCCCGAGAGCATCCGGACATCCGTAATTCTTTGCTTTTTATTGTCTTGTAATTGTCCTAACTCTAAATTTTCATTACTCTAATTGTATTACTATTTTTATAACCATTTTATTATTATTAAGCTTTTAAAATTTTAAAAACCAAGTGATTGGCGTTTATAACACCCAGTATGATTCCAGTCACTCCCAGATACTCCCAGTATTATTCCAGTAACTTCCTTTATGATTCCTCTGTGATCCCAGTCACTCTTGGTCTCTCCCAGTAAATCCCAGTTTCCCCCAGTGTGCTTCCACTCACTCCATCCCGCTGCCACCGGAGCTCTGGCATGTCTGGACTTGTCTCCATGCTCCCAGCTGCAACATCCAGCCGGGCAAAAGTGTCTCTGGGGTGAAACACCACAGTGGCTGCTATTTGGTTCAGCAGCAGGGCCAGACAAGCCAAGGCACATCCTGTCCTCGATATCGGGAACACCAATATTTTGGCAACCTGACGTGGAGGCTGCCCCGACCCTGCCGCACCGATGGGACACTCCGGAGCTCTCGGAGCCTCACAAGACCACGGAGAGGCTTTAAGGCAGCTTGGCGTCCACTGGCAGAGCTTTGAGGACATAGCTCTCCAGGAGAGACTTTGGGCTTTATCCACAGAATACTTGTGGATGTCCTGCACCTCTGGGAAGCGCACCTCCTTTTTGGTGAGCCAGACCTTCCCAGAGGAAGAACAGGGCAGCTCCTCCTGCCCCGAGGAGTCCTATTGAGGTGAAGAGAAGACCCCGCCGGACCAGGACACCGATTTGGGTGAGTATCCCTGCTCCATAGCGGGGTGGGGAGCTCAGAAACAGTCCCTGACGAGGGACTTGTTCTTTTTCGCTCCTATTTCGAGCACGGCAAGGCTGCGCAGCCCCGCGGGGTCGGGAGCGATAGCCCCGGACGGCGCGGCTCTGCCGTTTTTAAAACCCGCGTGGCAGCGGCAGCGCCGCTGGCTCAGGGGGAGCGGGGGGCTCTGCCCGCCCCCTCAGCGCAGTGCGGGGCGTTCGGATTCTCCCGCGGCACAGCGGGTGGCGGCGGCGGCTCCCGGGAGCAGCGGGAGGGCGCGGGCAGCGGGGGCAGAACCATGGCTCGGGCTTTCTCGCCGGGCGTGGGCGGCGCTGAGCCGCGGCTCCTCCGCATGGCGCGGGGGATCCCTGCTGCTGCCGGCGGCAGTTTTAAAAGCCGCACAGCCTGCTGCGCTAGGCAGGGCTAAAAGCTGCGTGTTTTCGCTTCTTAACAGCGGTTTTTGGAAATCGGTACCGAATTCTGGTTTGTTTTTTGTCGGTGTGAGGTTGGGCTGTGCCTTTTACATCTAAAATGGGGGCTAAGCTAAGCACAGCACAGAAAGGCGTATATTATCAGATTATAGGAATGCTAGTTAGCGGGGATGTATAGTTTTCTAAGGGAAAATTGAAACAGTTTATAAGGTGGCCTTTTCTACACTTCCCGCAAGTTTCTCCTGAACAAGTCCACAATACCCACTTTTGGGACACAGTGGGTCACAAATTGATAACCTTGGGAAGGTCTGGGGACACGTCTTCAGCTGAATTTGTGTTTTGGAGTTTGCAAGTTCTATCAGCTTTACTCAAGCAAAGGGAAGTGAAGGAAAAGCCAAATAACAAGGAATGTACCTCTGCTCTTCCTATTTCTCCCCACCCCAGTTCTGAACCCTCTTCCCCAAAACTCGGTATTTTAAGGAGAGCAGACTCTGCTCATGCCCAGGGAAGCCAGCTCCCTGAGCATCTTGAAGTGCCCGAGTCCCTCTGTCCACAAAGTCCTGGCCAGACTGCGTTGAATTCTCCCCACCCTGTCTCCCCAGCCCAGAAACCCCGAGCACGTGTTGGTTTTTTGGAGAGCAGTGACCACCCAAATGGCTCCCAGTCCCCAGAGAGCCAAGAAAATGGAGGATGCTACGTGGCACCGCGCCCTACCTGGTCTCCTTCTTCCCATGATTCCCCTCAGCATCCCAAAAATCCTTTCTTTCCCCTCACGCCCCCCGATCCTCGTGACACCTTCCCTCCCCCCACCTTACCTGGCACTCCCTCAGCTCCGCCCCTCCCCCAGGGGGCGTCTGCCGACGTGACGTCACTGTGTAGCCCCACCCCCTGCCACCCCTGTCCCCGCCCCCTGTTCTCACGGTGGCCCCGCCCCCTGTTCCCACGCTGGCCCCGCCCCCTGTTCCCACGGTGGCCCCGCCCCCTGCCCGGGTTCCCACGGTGGGGGCTCGCCCACTGCTCGCTCCTGTAGCCACACCAGTGATCCCAATGCTTCCCGTTCAAGGAAAAAGCAGCAGGGAACTGCAGAGCCAATGCAGGGTCCCGATTTCTCACTCGCCCCTGTCACATATCAGCATGCAGGGCAAGGGGCAGGAGCCACAGCTGCTAATTGGAAAGCTTTTGCAGAGCAATTAATAATAAGAGAGATTTGCAAAACACACCAACAGTATGGCCCACAGAGCCCATGCTTCCGTGGCCTTTTAAAGGCCGAACTGGGGAGGACTGTGCTAGTTCCACATTATTTAAAACAGCTTTTTTCGTGCCTCATGACCTCTACAGAATTCAAACTATGGGAAGTGGCATGGAAACAGCTGCTGAAAGAGGCCCTCCCAGACTTGCATGCTGATCCAAACACAGCAAAGGATGCCAGTGGCGTGCCAATTACCATCGAGCATCTCTCCGGTGAGGGCCAGTGGTCTCTGGCCCCAGTCCAAGCTGCAGTAATCCCTGTGGTAGTCCTTGAGAGAGTCAGAGATGCAGCTGAAAAAGCCTTCTTTGCCCTTCAACCTGACGGCCCTCTCGAGCCATATAGTAAGATCACACAGCTACCATCAGAGCCTTTTTTGAAATTGGTGGAAAGGTTAACTAGAGCTATTAAAATCCAAGTTAGGAAAGAAAATGCAAGGGAAGAAGTTTTAGAGGAAATGGCATTTGCAAATGCAAATGAACAGTGTCGAGCTGTGATTTTAAGCTTACCTTTAGAACCCCCCCACACTAAAAGATGTGCTTCTAGTTTGTAACAGAAAAGTGCCTCTGAGGAGTGTGGCTCAGGACACCAGACCAAAGCTGCTGCCAAGGCCACCACAGAGAGTCGCCGTTGCCAGCCCAGTGCCCGTTCCATCAGCACAGTGGCACACTGGGCAGCAGCGAGGACCAGCAATGGTTGACCCCACAAAGCCACGCCTGCTTTGTAAGAACCTTGGGCACTGGGTTAACCAGTGTCCCCTGAAAAAGCAATTGGAGGAATTTAAAAATAGCAGGGGTGGAGAACTACAAGTGCTCCCAGGGAGTCAACAACAACAAAAAAAACCTAAAAGGGGTTCTGTGGTTCTGTGCAAGCACGGGGCTCTGGCACCTCTGGGACCTCAGAGCCTGCTGTGACCTCAGCCTGCTGTGACCCCAGAGCCTGCTGTGACCTCATGGCCTTAGCTGCACCCCCAGAGTGTACCCCCATCTGTACCAATTGACTGCCCTGACTGTAAATGTTTGGCTTGATCCAAGATCATTCCTCAGCAATTCCTTTCTTTTGCCTGCTGACTTTGACTGTGACCCTGTCGCCGTGATTTCTTAGGATTTTCTAAAGCCTTCTGAATTTACATTCTTGTAGAGAGCTTTCTCACGCAACTTTCTGTAAACAACCTATTGTTTTGCATTCTTTCATAGAGGCCGAGAAATTTGATAGACTGGTAGTTTGTCCAGTGTCGTTGGAGAGGTGGCACGTTCACCTTCCAATCCACTGGCACTTTTTGAGAACTATAAATGATTGGAGTCAGAAAAAATAAATTCGTCTCTTCATGGTGACCAAAGCTGTGGTGCGTCGTTTTTCCTGGTGTCCTCTGGTGACATCGGGTGGCCGCCGGCGTGTACTACAGCTTAGGTCGGGTGAGAGTGAGCTTACCCCCCCTCCTCTTTGGCGTTTTGCCTGCTGTGTTAGTTGTGAAAAATGCATATTTTATGATTGGCTTTTCGCAAATATTAAATTGAATACTATATGTATTATGTTATATTAATTAGAAGTGCTGTATTAACATTTTAATAGTATGGTATATGTAGTTTTGTAGTTAAAATAGAACCTATGTATGTGGGGGTTTTTTTACTAACTCAAGCAAGAGATGAGATAATGAAGAAACTCTTCACACAGAGATGACAATGATGGGGGCCCATAAAGAATTACTGCCTCCTTATCGGAAAAGACAAACATTCTTCCACCTTCTCTCTGTCTTTATGGAACCACCAGGATTAAGGGGAAGAAGTTGACAAAAACCAGAAAAGTTCTTAATTTGCAAGGAATTTATGCATCATGTATGAGATGTATGAATATGCAACAGGCTACTGCTTTTAAAGATTATTCCTTTGTTCACAAGGCATGCTTATCGGGCTTAAGTGCCCGAGAGCATCCGGACATCCGTAATTCTTTGCTTTTTATTGTCTTGTAATTGTCCTAACTCTAAATTTTCATTACTCTAATTGCATTACTATTTTAATAACCATTTTATTATTATTAAACTTTTAAAATTTTTAAAAAACCAAGTGATTGGCATTTATAACAATCTACAATATACTAAAAATTGTAAAACCTAAACTTCTCATCCATGTGACATACTAAACTACACTCTCCAATCCCTAAAATCCCTAAATGCCTGTTGCCCCCGGGGGATGCTATGTTGGTATTCTCCTTCCTCAGCCCCGGGGATGCTCCGCTGGTTCCCCTGGTCCTCCCAGTTCCATCGTCCTCGTTCCAGGGTGATGCCCCGCCGCTCTCGGTGCTCACTGTCCCATGGGATGCTCTGGCGGGGTCCTCCCCCCTCTCCCCCGGGGCATTCCTCACCGCCGTCCGTTGCCAGAGGTGGCGCCGGGGCGCTCCCGGGGCTCTGACGCCGCCAACCCCGCCGCTCCCATCGCCGGGCCCGCACTGAGCCCTGTGTGCCAGCACACGCCTTTTATAGTCCGGGCAAGCCCCGCCCTCCCGCCGACAGCCAATGGGAGTGCAGTGATGTCATAGTGGTGAGGGGCTGAGTGTCAAGGCCGCTTGTGATGTCACAATGAAGGGGTGGGGCCAGAATGAGAGAGCGATCTGATTGGACGATGCAGAAGGCGTTCCTGCACTGATTGTTCCAGGCGCTGATTGGTTGGATTGACGCTGGGGGAGGGGCAAGGCGGGGAGTGGGCGTGGCTCACATGGGAGAGTCCCAGCCCCATTCTGGGGCTCCCAGGCCCATAGGGAGGGGTCTCTGGGGGTCCCTGTCCCATTTCTGGGGGTTGTAGGTTCATGGAGATGGGTCTGTGGTGGTTCCAGTCCCATGGGGATGGGTCTCTGGGGGTACCAGCACCATTTTGGGGGGTTGTAGGGTAATGAGGAGGTTTCTCTGGAGGTCCTAGCCCCATTTCTGGGGTGGCCAGTCCATAGGGAGGGGTCTTCTGGGGGTCCCTAGACTATGGGGAAGGGTCTGTGTGCTCCCAGTCCCACTTTTGAGTGGGAACTTTGTGATTTGTGTGGGTGGCGAGCGACTCGTGGGGACAGCAAAGATCAGCCACAGAATTTAATAAGATTTTTTGCCAATTTTGCTTAGGAAAACACCTTACCTTTGGAGGATGCTCCGGTGGGGGTCCGTGCTCCTCCCGCCTGATCCCGGCACTGTCTTCGTCGTTGCCCCGGGGGGATGCTCTGCTGGTGTCCTCCCTCCTCACCCCGGGGCATTCCCCACCGCTGGCCGCCGTCCATGGCCGGAGGTGGCTCCAGGGCGCTCCAAGTTGCTGAGGATGTCAGCAGCCCCCACTGAGGCCATCCCTGCCCAGAGACCGTGGGGGAATGGGCAGACAAGGAGAGCGTCCCTGGGGCTGGGGCAGCAGAACTCAGAGGCACCAGCGGCTCCAGCTGGGAAATGGAGTGTGGAATGTGGCTGTGAAAGCCCTGCCTGGGCTGTGCCAAGCAGGACACACAAGCCCTGACTCCCATCCCCCAAACAACTCTCTCAAGGAGACATTTAAGAGGAATTGCAATTGTTTGTGTCCTCTGAGTTGGATGCACTGGAGAAATACCAATAAGAGATTATCAGGAGCTCCAAACAATAAAACAGCCTTTAATGGGAACTTAAGAAAATCAGAGAAACTTTGGCAGAAGGTTTAATATGACATTCAATGAACAAAAAACACTTTTCAGTGCATTCACTTGGCCCATTCAACTTCACAAGATCCAATCCTGTTCAATTCTAAGTTAATCAAAATTTGCAAGGGGACAAAAATAGAAGAATTAGACACAGAAAGAGAAAGACAAATAAGATGCAGAGAAGCACAAACTCAGCTACCAACTCCTGGATTCCAGCATTGGTTCAGATAGAAATTCCAAGGGGAGGTAGGGTCAAGATTTGTGCTTGCCTTGTGCTCAGCCTTAAATACCCCTTGGTGTTCCTGGGCCCTTCCCCAGGTGGGACTTGGGGTCATTTGGTCACTCAGGAGCTGGGCTGGGGGCTCCAGAGGTGGCTGTGGAGCATTGCCTGTGCTGTGCCAGGGACTGGCAGACACTGCTGGGCTGGGATAGAGGCTCTGGGGGGATTGGGGTTCCAGGGCAGGGCAGGGCTGGGGTTCCAGGGCAGGGCAAGGCTGGACCTGCCCCTTCCTCCCCACACATGAAATGTTTCCAGCCAACAATCTCCTCCAGTCTGTCACAACAGGCAGTGTTGGAGGTGAAATCCCAGTTCTTGCCATGGGCACCTGGACAAGAAGGACAGTTCTTTTCTATAGCAATGAAAGCCCCAGGTCTTGGCTCATTTCTGGTTTGATTGCCTGGATTTAGTTTGGTTTTGTTGTTGCTATGTCTCCTTGGTGTGCCTGAAGTGTCCAGTCAGGAGCAGAGTGACTCCTGCCAAGGAACTTTGTGGTGCTGTTGCTTAATATTAAATCTGGTTTTTGCTGATCCCTTGCTGGGGATTTTTTCAGCGCTCTCAAGCCCTCGTTGGTAACAGGGTGAAGGAGCCCTGGCCCAGGCTCTGGCCCTGGGGGACACGGGGGCGCTGCTGGGGGGTCCCTGTCCCCCTGTCCCACCCCCCCTATGGCCCCAGCCCCCGTCCCTGTGTCAGGCTCTGGGGTCGATCTCGTGGAACATCCTCCGGGGGAGGCTGCGGCGCCGGGAGTGGGGGAACCCGGGGGGACAGGGGACCCTGCTGTGCACGAGCAGCGTTGGACTTCTCTGGGGGAACTGTGAGGGGGGGCTGGGGTGGAGCGACCTCCCCAGTGACCTCACACAGCCCCTGTGATGTCACACAGCCCCTGTGATGTCACACAGCTGCCCTGTAGTTTCACACAGCCAACTCTGAGATGTAACAGGCTGCCTGTGATTTCATACAGGTGCCCTGTGATGTCACAGCCTGCTCTTTGAGGTCCCAGTGTGCTCAGTGATGTCACAAAATCTGCCCTGTGATGTTGCAGTGTGCTCTGTGACATCACACAGCTGCTCTGTGATGTCACAGAGCCCTTTTCTATGATGGCAGCATCTTCTCTGTGGCCTCACAGCCCGTTCTGTGATGTCACACTGCCAGCCTGTAATGTCACAGCTGACTTTGTGACATCACAACCTCCTCTGTGATGTCACAGCCTGCTCTGTGATGTCACAGCCTGCTCTGTGGTGGCAGAACTCACTTATCATGTCACACAGCACCTCTGTGGGCTCACAGACCCACCCTGTGATGTCACAACACCTTCAGTGATGGAACACAGCCGCCCTATAATGTCACAGCACACTCTTTGACCTCACAGCTTGCTCTGCTCTGTGATGTCATACAGGCATGCTCTGATGTCACAGCCTGCTCGGTGATGTCACATAATAAACCAGGGATGTCACAGCCAACTATATGATGTCACAACCTGGTCTGTGGTGTCACACAATCACAGAATCACAGAATTACTGGGTTGGAAGAGACCTTTAAGGTCATCAAGTCCAACCCATGCCCTAACACCACCTCAGCTAAACCATGGCACTGAGTGCCACATCCAGTCTTTTTTTAAACACATCCCAGGATGGTGACTCCAGCACCTCCCTGGACAGACAATTCCAGTACTTTATCACCCTTTCCATAAAAAAACTTTTGTCCTAATATCCAACCTAAATTTCCCTTGGTGCAGCTTAAGACACTGTCCTCTGGTCCTGTCAGTTGTTGTTAGGAGAGAGACCGACCCCCACCTGACTGCAACCACCTTTCAGGGAGTGTGGAGAGTGATAAGGTCACCTCTGAGTCTTCTCCAGGATAAACAACTCCAGCTCCCTCAGTCATTTCTCACAGGACTTGTGTTCCAGGCCCCTCACCAGCCTTGTTGTCCTTCTCTGGACACGCTCCAGCCCCTCCATGTCCTTCCCAAATTGGGGAGCCCAGAACTGGACACAGCACTCAAGGAAAGGTGCCAGTACAGGGGAAGAATGCCAAACACACCAGTGCCAAGTACAGAGGAAGAATGACCTCCCTGCTCCTGCTGGCCACACCATTCCTGGTCCAGCCCAGGAGCCATTGGCCTTCTTGGCCACCTGGGCACACTGCTGGCTCATGTCCAGCCTGCTGTCGACCAGTGCCCCCAGGTCCCTTTCTGCCTGGGCACTGTCCAGCCACACCATCCCCAGCCTAGAGCAGTGCAGGGGGTTATTGTGGCCAAAATGCAGGACTGGGCACTTGGACTGGTTAAACTTCATCTTACTGGAAACCATTCCAGGTGTCCCTGCAGAGCCCTCCTACCTTCCAACAGATGGACACACACTCCCAGTTTAGTGTCATCTGTAGATTTACTAATGAAAGCCTCAATCCCCTCATCCATGTGGTCAATAAAAATATTGAACAGAGCTGGCCCAGCACAGAGCCCTGAGGGACAGCACTGGTGACTGTCCCCAGCTGGATGCAGCACCGCTCACCACCACTCTCTGGGCCGGCCATCCAGCCAGTTCTGAACCCAGCACAGAGTGCTCCTGTCCCAGCCGTGGGCTGCAGCTTTTCCAGGAGTGTGCTGTGGGAGACAGTGTCAAAGGCCTTGCTGGAGTCCAAATAGACACATCCACAGCCTTTCCTGCATCCACCAGGAGGGTCACCTGGTCATGAAAGGAGACCAGGTTGGTCAAACACGACCTCGCCCTCCTAAACCCCTGCTGGCTGGGTCTGACACCCTGGCCATCTGTCACGATCCGCATGTGCAGGGTGTCGCGATGGTTCTTTTCGCCAATCCCAAAAAGGCAAACAACAACGGACTATCAGTTAATCACAACAAATGTACCTTTATTAAGGGCCAAAACAGTAAATGCAATAGTGGGGATCAGAAAGGAGATAAAAGGATAGAAAGAGAGAGAGAAAAGAGGGGGATGGGAATAATTACCAACACAGGCGAGATCCTCACAGTTATAGTCCACAGAGGAAAGAGGGGGGAACATGCAGGACAATGAGAGTGTATTGTAATTGCTGTGGGGGAACAGGTGAGTCCACTGAAACCACCAAGGCAGGACGAACACAATGAAGAATAAGTCCATTGGAATTACTGAAGAAGAACAGGTCGTGTCATTAGTGGTTTCCCCACTCTCTGTGGGAGGGGTCTCAGTCTCAGTCCTTAGAAGGAGGGTTTTCAATCTCCATCCGTCTGTCACAGTAGTAACGGGGCAGATGAGAGGCCTTCAGTGAGAGACCACTAGAGTCACCCCAAAAGTTCATTTGGCTTCAGGAGGAGAGTGGGCAAATATGTAGTAGGCCGTTCCTTGCTGGGTTCATGCCAGGTCCTTGCCAATTCCTTGCCAAGTCCTTGCCAGGCCTTGTTCGGAACAGCTAACGTAACGGTGCAGCAGCTGCACCTGCACTGCCGCTCTCTCCAAGCCGGAACTGCAATGGGGAAAGGGGTTTCTCCTCTTGGCAATTGGTAGGCAAATGTGGGGGCTTCAGACGGCCTCTTACACCTTCCCCGAGCTGTCTGCGGAGGAATTCACATCGGCCCAGGCCAGGCTGGTCAGTGGCCGGTCAGTTCCATTGGCTGGACGTGGCTCAGGACACTTCCCTTGGAGCCTCTTCAGGGAGGGAACGCTGGGGCTGTCACAGCTGGGGTGTCACAGACAGGGGAACGCTGGGGCTGTCCCCGCTGGGGTGTCACAGGCAGGGGAACGCTGGGGCTGTCACTTTGGGATGTCACAGACAGGGGAATGCTGGGGCTGTCACTTTGGGATGTCACAGACAGGGGAACGCTGGCGCTGTCACCGCTGGGGTGTCACAGACAGGGAAACGCTGGGGCTCTCACTCTGGGGTGTCACAGACAGGGGAACGCTGGGGCTCTCACTCTGGGGTGTCACAGACAGGGGAACGCTGGGGCTCTCACTCTGGGGTGTCACAGACAGGGGAACGCTGGGGCTGTCAGTGCTGGGGTGTCACAGACAGGGGAACGCTGGGGCTGTCACCACTGGGGTGTCACAGACAGGGGAACGCTGGGGCTGTCACTCTGGGGTGTCACAGACAGGGGAACGCTGGGGCTGTCACCGCTGGGGTGTCACAGACAGGGGAACGCTGGGGCTGTCACTCTGGGGTGTCACAGACAGGGGAACGCTGGGGCTGTCACCGCTGGGGTGTCACAGACAGGGGAACGCTGGGGCTGCACCACTCCTGCCCTGTCCCCAGCAGCTCTGCCAGCACCTCGAAGGGACACAAAGGCTGATCCAAAGGGTGAAAATTGCAGAAGGGGCTGAGCTGGGAGGGACCCATTGGGATCATCAAGTCCAGCCCCCAGCCCTGCACAGACCCCCCAACAATCGCAGCCCGTGCAGCCCTGGGAGCGGGGTCCAAAGGCTCCTGGAGCTCCGGCAGCCTCCGGGCTGTGCCCATTCCCTGGGGAGCCTGGGCAGTGCCTGAGCCCCCTCTGGGGGAAGAAGCTTTTGCTGATCTCCAGCCCAGCCCTGCCCTGGCCCAGCTCCAGCCATTCCCTTGGGTCCTGTCCCTGCTCACCTGGGCAGAGATCAGAGCTTGCCCAGAGAAGCTGTGGCTGCCCCTGGATCCCTGGCAGTGTCCAAGGCCAGGTTGGACAGGGCTTGGAGCAGCCTGGGATAGTGGAAGGGGGCATGGAACGAGATGAACTTGAAGGTCTCTTCCAAGCCAAGCCCTTCTGTGATTCTGTGATTTTGGGGGAGATGCTGAAGCTCTGTCTCGGCTTTATCTCACCCAGTGTCTGGACCCAGAAGCAGCCATGGGTGGGATCATCTCCTCCTCCCTCTCCCTGTGGCTGGAACTCACCCAATGGCAGCAACTGAATAATGTCCCTCATGGGGCAGTGAGTGCCAGAAAGGAGCGTTGCTCCCTGGGGAAACGTCCTTGGACTTCAGCAGAGCATTGAAATGGGCCCCCTCGAGCACCTCAGCCCCACTGAAATCTCCTCTTACTGGACTGAGCCCCAGAGATCTCCCAGAGCAGCTGCAGAGGAGTCGCTGTCAGGAGGAGGGACGTGTATCAAAGGCTGATGTAGATCAAAACAAGCTCTGGCACCATTCCACATTTTTGTTTGTCACTGGGAAATAAATACAGATGTCCCCATGCCACAGTCTCAGTCCACCCAGGGTTCCTGTGTTTGGTTTTATCCCCTGGTATGGAGACACGGGAGCTCTCCCAGCTGGACAGGGTGTCAGGAATCCCTTCCTGAGCTTGACACCCTTGGAGAGGGTGAACAAGGAGGTTCCTTGTTGCAGGAGACTGTGTGGGTTTTGGAAACAGGCCAGACCTGGAGAAGGCTCCTTCTACAGCCCCTCAGCTCCCAGCAATCCCATGTCTTTATTTGTGTGACTGTCTTGTCAGGGCAAGGAGAGGGGAGAGAGGAGCCTCCCTGGGGCAGGGAGAGGAGGCAGAGACACCAAAAGCAGGAGTCCCAAAGGGATCTGGGCAGGCCTGGATCCAATGGCTGCAGTAGGTGTGCCATTCCTAAATCCAGTCTGGGAGAGTCACGGCCGTGTTGCTGTGTAAGCTCTGAGGTATCTGCTGGTGGGAGATGCTCAGGTTCGTCCTGTTTGCATCCCCAGTTCCTGCAGAGCCGGTGTTAAACAGCGCCAGGGGATGCTCCTGGCACTGACCCTGGCATGGCTCAGGGTTCAGGTTTCCTCCATCAATCCCACTTCAGAGCTTCACTCTGGTGGGAAGGTTTTAGTGGGTCAGGTACAGCACAGTCCAGAGAATTGGAGGATGGTTTTATGTTGGTAATTCTGGGAATGGGTTTCTCTGGCAGGATGCTGGACACCAGGGATTTCTGCCCTCCTTTCTCAGAAGAGTTTGGGTTTCTCGTGTTAGTGCTGTTCCACAGCTTCCACCATCCCTACTCCTTTCATTGACACTTCCCCAGCTTCCCAGTGTCCTTTCTGAGGGGCAAGAAAGGAACGTTGATGGTGGCACCACTTGGCTGCCTCAGACTCCAGCTGCTCCTGGAGTTCCAGCATGTCCGGCACAGCCGCTCTCCGTGGGGCTGGGACTTGGTTCAGGCCCCCACAGGCCCTGCCAGTGGCCACTCCCCACTGGGCTCACGCTCTGGCCACATTGGGCTGCTGAAGGGTCAGCGGGTCTGGCTGAGCACTCCCAGCTCTGCAGTTCCTGACTCACCCCAGGGATGGGGTCCCGCAGCCCCGGTCGATGCTGTGTTGCCAGTGGGGCCCTGTTTTGGGGTGGCCATCGGTCCCTGCTGTTCCTCCACCCTCAGCAGCCCCACAGCAGAAGGGTCCTCTGGGAGCCCCGACAAGGGATTCAGCTGTGGAATTCCCTCTGTCTCCACAGCAGCTCTCCCAAAAGTCCTTTGGGCTCCCTGGAATACTGTCTCCTGAGGTGATCCACGCCAGGGAGTCCCGGGGCCTCTGGGCCAGTCCCAGTGGGGTGTTTTTGCCATTCCCAGTCGTGGTCACTTCAGCTTCTGATGTGCCTAGGCCTGAGTGGCAGGCCTCAGCCAGAGCTGGCTTACAGGATGAGCCCTGGGCATTGTGTGACTAACACCACCATTTTTATTGAGCTAAAAATGGATGACTGTCCTAGGGTGATGTTATGGTGCTTGTATCCCCAGTCGTGTGTTCTGTTTATGCCTGATATTATGTTCTGTGCCTTCAGGACTGACTCTGAAAATGAAGGATTATTTTGTCTTTTTATCAGCCGGCTCACCTTCCACCATGGTCTGTGTCTAGGAGAGGCTTGGCTTGCTTGCTTGCTTGCTTGTTTCCTTTTCGCTTTGTGCTTTTTTTTTTTTTGCTTATTAGTTAGTTCAGCTAGGCAGTCAAATTTTTACCCTGGACTGTTTTTTTTCCTCCTTCCCTTTCCCTTTCCTGAATATCATCTGAACCTGCTCCAGACCGGGACCTGGGAAACACCAAGAGACACCGAGAGCCAGCATTTTGTGACCTGCAGCAGCCATCCCCAGCACCGGAGACCGAGAACTGGGCGACCACCCCCAGGAGAGACTTTCTGAATTTGTCATCTCCTCAGAACAGTGAAAGAGTTTTGTCATCTGGTGTTGTTTTTTGTATTGGGGGGCATTTTGCTTGTTACATAAATGTTGGTGGTTTTTTTCCACTTCTCTCCGAGGGAGTTCTTCCCGAACAAAGTGGGGGAGGGGCCGTAGGAGGTTTGCTTTCTGAGGGCTCCTTCCAGAGGTCTTCTCCCAAATTTGCCCTAAACTAGGATAAATATTTTGGCACCCAACTTGTGGCTCGAGAGAGTGGAAAAAACCCTGTTCTAATCATATTTTGGTTGCAATTACTCTGGGCTGGTATAGAGAGTTACTGGCTATGCTTTTTGAATTCATAATGTCTCTTGAGGTGCAGGCCTGCATGTGTTTCTGGTCCCTAGGGTTTTTTGAGGTCTTAATACCTCTATGGTCCTTAGGTTTATTTTCTTATCCCGAAATAGCTCCAGTATTGTCCCTAATAGGTATTTTTTGCAGTAGAGGGGCACTGACCAGAATATCCATTGGGCTGGGCTTGGTTGTAATGGCTTGCAGGAGGTTTATAAAGGTGCTGGAGTCTATTCCAGGAATGTATGGTTCATGGTTATGGTTGTGCACCCAGTTTGTTAGAGAAGAAGCAGGAGATGAGGCTTTTCAGCCTTTGCTTTCCTTCTTCTCCTCTGAATCTGTTACATCCCTGTTGGAGAATGTTCAGTTTCCCCTGAATGTTAAAGAGACCATCTTTCTGGTATTTAATTTGGTAAGCTTTCTCTACACAGTCTGCAGCTTCTCTAGAATGAGGGCTGAGATTTCTAGAAGGGCTGATGAGACCCCTGACCCAGGAGTAGACACAGGTGTGAGAAATCCTGAGTGGTGTGGGAAATGGACCAAATCTTAAAGGAGTTTTCTGACCCTATAGTCTGGGACTTTCCATGTGAACAAATTCAGAACCCAGCTGAGGTTTCAGGCAAAGTACCTGAAAGAGGAGTGCCATGATACCCCTAAGGAGAAGAAGATCATTGCAGTGAGCTGGGCCCTGGCATATGCTTACCGCACTCTGCTAGGTCCTGTAGGGCAGCAGACAGAGGAAGGGGGGCAGGGAGATAAATCAGCCGCGATCCCAGTCACTCCGGCTGCAGCCAACAGCCCAGGCTCGAAGCCAGCAGCTAAACCAGACTGTAAGCCTCAATCAGTGGCTGTTGCTACCAGCACAAGAAGTGGAAAGTGCACAGACAAGACCGATCGACCAGTGGATGACGATGATGATTATGATGCAGGAGAAGGACCCTCAACGCCTCCTGACATAAAATCAGGAGTCAAAGAAACTGGTACAAGATCAGAGGCCAATACTGAGTCCTTTTCCCTAAAGAACCTCCGTGGCCTAAGAAAGAATTACACTCGACAACCTGATGAGTCTATAATTAGTTGGTTGGTCTGTCTTTGGGATGCTGCAGGTGAAGTTACAATTCTGGACGGCACTGAAGTGAGGCATTTGGGATCCCTGTCACATGATCCTGTCATCGACCAAGGAATGATGAGGAGGGCTAAACCTCACAGCCTCTGGGCACGGGTCCTGGAAAGTGTAGCACAAAGATACCTGTGTGCAGATGATCTTCATATGCAGCAGACCCAGTGGAAGACTATAGAACAAGGGATCCAACGCCTGAGAGAAATGGCAGTGGCAGAGATTATCTTCTCAGATGACACAACGACTAGGAATCCAGACATGGTACCATGTACATCTGTGATGTGGTGAAAACTTGTACGGCTGGGGCCACATGAATGCGCTTCTGCTTTAGCAATAATGAAGCAGGATGAGACAGATGAGACCGTGCTCAATATGGTGAAGAAGCTCTGGGCATATGCAGATGCTGTGCATGGCCGAACAGACGCCAGAATTGCAGCGGTGGAAACACGTCTGCAGAAATTAGAAGACAAGATAGAGGAGAATCAAAAGAAACTCAGGGAGGAGATTAAAGAGGACCTTCTCCAAATGTCGGCAGTACAAATTAGAGGCCCTGGTATCCAACGCAGGCATTCCCCAGATGGGGAGAGAAGGTACACCCCACGAGCTGAGCTGTGGTTCTTCATGAGTGATCCCCCTGAAGGAAGCTCTAAGACATATGCCCAATGAAAGAAGGATAAACAGGCTTAGAGGGGCCCTGCCTCTAGCCAGGTAGAGGCGAGGGAAAACTGTGTTTTCTGGACTGTGTGGATTCATTGGCCTGGTACATCAGAACCACAAAAATAGAAGGCTTTGGTCAATACTGGTGCAAAATGCACATTAGTCCCATCGAGACATGTGGGGGCACAACCTGTCTCCATCGCTGGCGTGACAGGGGGATCACAGGACTTTACCTTGGTGGAATCTGAGGTGAGCCTGACTGGAAATGAGTGGGAAAAACACCCTATTGTGACTGGCCCAGAGGCCCCATGCATTTTGGGCATAGATTACCTCCAAAGGGGGTATTTTAAAGACCCAAAAGGCCTGAGGTGGGCATTTGGGATAGCAGATGCAGTGACAGAGGACGTCCAGCAATTGAACACTTTGCCTGGACTGTCAGAGAATCCAACTACAGTAGGACTTCTGAAGGGAGAAGAGCAAAGGTACCAATTGCCACTTCAACAGTGCATCGCCGACAGTACAGAACAACTCGAGATGCTGTGGTTCTCATCCATAAGATGATTTGAGAGCTGGAAAGCCAAGAAGTGGTCAGCAAAACCCACTCACCCTTCAACAGCCCCATTTGGCCTGTGCATTAATCTGAAGGACAATGGAGATTGACAGTGGACTACCATGCGTTAAATGAAGTGACTCCACCACTGAGCGCTGCTGTGCCAGACATGCTGGAACTCCAGTACGAGCTGGAGTCCAAGGCAGCAAAGTGGTACGCCACTGCTGACATTGCTAACGTGTTTTTCTCCATTCCACTGGCAGCGGAATGCAGGTCTCAGTTTGCTTTCACCTGGAGGGGCGTGCAGTACACCTGGAACCGACTGCCCCAGGGGTGGAAGCACAGCCCCACCATCTGCCGTGGACTGATCCAGGCTGCACTGGAAAAGGGTGAAGCTCCAGAACACCTGCAGTACATCAATGACATCACTGTGTGGGGGAACACAGAAGCAGAAGTGTTTGAGAAAGGAGAGAAAATCATCCGAATGCTCCTGGAAGCTGGTTTCGCTCCAAGAAGAGTAAAGTTAAGGAACCTGCTCAAGAGATCCAGTTCTTGGGAGTGAAGTGGCAAGATGGACAGCGTCAGATTCCTACGGATGTCATCAACAAGATCACAGCTATGTCCCCACCAACCAATAAGAAGGAAACACAAGTTTTCTTAGGCACCATAGGCTTTTGGAGAATGCACATTCCTGAGTACAGTAGGATCGTGAGCCCTCTTTACATGGTCACCCGCAAGAAGAACTAGTTCCACTGGGGCCCTGAGCAGCAACAAGCTTTTGCCTAGATTAAGCAGGAAATCGCCCATGCACTAGCCCTTGACCCAGTCAGGAGGGGACCAGAGGTGAAGAACATGCTCTACTCTGCAGCTGAGAACAATGGTCTGTCCTGGAGCCTTTGGCAGAAGGTGCTTGGGGAGACTCGAGGCCGACCATTAGGATTTTGGAGTCGGAGCTACAGAGGGTCCGAAGCCAAATACACCCCAACAGAGAATGAAATCTTGGCTGCCTATTAGGGACTCCAAGCCGCCTCAGAGGTGATTGGTAAGGAAGCACAACTCCTTCTGGCACCCCGACTACCGGTGCTGGGGTGGATATTCAGAGGAAAGGTTCCCTCCACCCACCATGCCACCAGTGCTACATGGAGCAAGTGGATTGCTCTCATCACGCAGCACGCCCATACTGGTAAACTGAATCGCCCTGGGATTTTGGAAGTAATTACAAATTGGCCTCAAGGTGAAAGTTTTGGTGTCGCAGATGAAGAACAAGAACCAGTGACACAGGCTGAAGAAGCTCCACCATACAACCAATTGCCAGCAGAGGAAACACAATATGGTCTTTTCACTGATGGTTCCTGTCACATCATAGGGATGAATCAGAAGTGGAAAGCAGCCGTATGGAGCCCCACACGATGAGTCACAGACGCCACTGAAGGAGAAGGTGGATCAAGTCAACTTGCTGAACTCAAAGCCGTTCAACTGGCCCTAGACATTGCAGAAAGAGAGAAGTGGCCAAAGCTCTACCTCTACACTGATTCATGGATGGTAGCCAATGCTCTGTGGGGATGGCTGCAGAGATGGAAAGCGGCTAACTGGCAGCATAGAGGAAAACCAATTTGGGCTGCTGAAGAATGGAAAGACATTGCTACCTGGGTAGAGAAACTACCTGTGAAGGTTCGCCACATAGATGCCCACGTCCCTAAGAGTAGAGCTAATGAAGAGCAGCAAAACAATCAGCAGGTAGATCAGGCTGCAAAGATAGGGGTGTCAAAGATAGACCTGGATTGGGAACATAAGGGAGAGTTGCTCCTAGCATGATGGGCCCATGGTGCCTCAGGTCATCAGGGCAGAGATGCCACCTCTAAGTGGACACAAGATCAAGGGGTGGATCTAACCATGGACAGTATTTCTCAGGTTATCCATGACTGTGAGATGTGTGCTGCCATCAAGCAGGCCAAGTGGGTGAAGCCCCTGTGGCATGGTGGGCTTTGGTCCAAGTACAGGTATGGGGGGGCCTGGCAGATTGACTACATCACACTGCCCCAGACACTCCAAGGCAAGCGCTACGAGCTCACAGTGGTAGAAGCCACCACGGGATGGTTGGAGACCTCCCCTGTGCCTCACGCCACTGCCCGGAGCACCATCCTGGGCCTTGGAAAGCAGGTCCTTTGGAGGCATGGTACCCCTAAGAGGATTGAGTCTGACAACGGGACTCATTTCAAGAACAGCCTTATCAACACCTGGGCTAGGGAACATGGCATTGAGTGGGTGCACCATATCCCCTACCATGCACCAGCTGCAGGCAAAGTGGAGAGGTACAATGGACTGTTAAAAACCACCTTGAAAGCATTGGGTGGGGGATCTTTCAAAAACTGGGAGCAGCATTTAGCAAAGGCCACCTGGTTAGTTACCACCCGAGGTTCCACCAGTGGAGCAGGTCCTGCCCAGTCTGAGTCCCTGAATATAGTAGATGGAGATAAAGTCCCAGTGGCACATATCAGAGGTTTGTTAGGGAAGACAGTGTGGATCAATTCTGCCGCGAGTACAGACAAACCCATTGGTGGGATTGTCTTTGCTCAGGGACCAGGTTGTACACGGTGAATAATGCAGAAATATGGAAGAACACGATGTGTACCTCAGGGAGAGCTGATTGTGGGGTGATCCTCATATGCAAATATCACTGTTTGCTGGATGTTACTGCCACTGTCTGTACATTAAACCACACAGACATGAGACAGAAGGAAATGTGTAAGTGTCGAAGGTCTGAGCAAGTGATATAGAAGGAAATGTGTGTCAAAGGTTTGAGCAAGAGAGATGGAAGGAAATGTGTCTGAGTAAGTGAAAGATGGAAGTTTTTACTTGATGAAGTTTTTACATGACATTTGGTAGTATGTTGACGATTCGGAGATAAGGGGTGGAATGTCCTAGGGTGATGTTATGGTGCTTGCATCCCCAATCGTGTGTTCTGTTTATGCTTGATGTTATGTTCTGTGCCTTCAGGACTGGCTCCGAAAAGTGAAGGTTTGTTTTGTCTTGTTATCCTCCGGCTCACCTCCCCTCACAGTTTGTGTCTAGGAGAGAGGCTAGGGCTTGCTGGCTTTCTTGCTTGCTTGCTGGTTTTCTTGCTTTCGCTTTGCTCTTTCTTTTGCTTTTTGCTTTTGCCCTTGCTTTTGCTTATTAATTAGTTTAGCTAGGCAATCCAATTTTTTCCCTGGACTGTTTTTTTTTTCTTTCTCTTTCCTGAATACCATTTGAACCTGCTCAGGATTGGGACCTGGGAAACACCAAGAAACACCGAGACCCAGCATTTTGTGACCTGCAGCAGCCATCCCCAGCACTGGAGACCGATAACTGGGCAACCACTCCCAGGAGAGACTTTCTGAATTTGTCACCTCTTCAGAGCATAGAAAGACTTTTTGTCATCTGGTGTTGTTCATTTTTTGTGCTGGGGAGTGCTTTGCCTGCTCAATAAACAGGTTGTTTCCACTATTCTCTGAGGAAATTCTTCCCGAGCCAGGTGAGCAAGGGGCTGTGGGGGTTTGCTTTCTGGGGGCTCCTTCTGAAGGTTTTCTCCCAAATTTGCCCAAAACCAGGACACTTTAGTACATCAGCAGGCTGTTCTTTGGTGAGATCCAGCAGGGCCCTGTTCAGCCTGTGCTCAGCAAACTGACTGCCCATGAGCCACTGGTGGATGTACCTCACCATGGCTGGCACCTGGAGAAGGCACGGGGAGACTTGGAAAGCTGCCAGAGGGAGGAATGTCCCCAGCTTCCCCAGAGAAGTGCTTTCCTTGCCACCACACGGCCATGGCCTCAAAGGCTTCCAGTGACCATCAGGCATGGCTTGGGAGGCCAAGCAATTCCTGGGAGGATGAAATCCTGGCCACAGGCTGCTTACTTGCTTTGGATTGGAAAACCCCTCCTCTACGAGCATATCCAGCAGGGCAGCACAGGTCTTGGTTTTGAAGATGTGCGAATATGATCTGAGCCCTGTGCCCATGATGCTGGTCTCTTCCTCCCGAATCCTCTTGATGAATTTGCAAACCAGCTGTAGGAGAAGGGCAGGAAGCCAGGGATGCTCCACGGAATGCTCCAAGCGCGGTGCTCGGCTGAGTGGTGACAGCAGGCCCAGCCCAGCTGGGGATGGCTGCAGGTACCTGCGCTGTTCTGCGGAAGAGGCCACGGGTGCGTTCCTGCTCTCGTGTGCGCTGCACGGCTGCACCTGGCAAAGAGCGAGCGCAGCCTGAGCTGAGGGGCTGCGGGAGAGGCCGGAGAACACAGCCCAGCCCTGCGCTCCCCAGGCAGGGACAGCCCTGGGATGGCCCAGGGCATGGAGCACGGCTGTGGGGTGTCTGCCCTGGCCCCTATTCTGTCCTTTCCATGGGCAAGTGCCCAGGGGATGGGATGGGATGGGATGGGATGGGATGGGATGGGATGGGATGGGATGGGATGCCATGGGATATCATGGGATGGTATGTGGCCAAGCTGGCTGCAGCCACCAACGCAGCAGCCCAGCTCTGCCACTCACCCTCCTGCTGAGGCTTGAATTGCTCCACCTCTTCAGTCTCCTATGCTCGGGCAGCTCCAGGGCCTTCTTCTTCTTCCTCCACCCAGGACAGCTTGGGCACTCTCGGGGGTCTCTGCTCCATGTCAGTGACTGGATTTGTGGCTACTTGCAGGAGAGATGCCTCGGAAAAGCTCCAAGTCAGCAAGGCCTGCAGTCGTGCCTGGAAGGCACCTTCAAGAGAGAAGCCTCAGGAAGGCGACAGGACAGCAAGTCCTGCACTCTGGTCTTGAGGGCTCCTGCCACAAGGACAGGAGACTCCTGTCAAGGATTGTGGTCTGGCCTCGAGGGCACCGGTGGCAGGGATGGGAGATGCCTCTGGGGCACCAAGTCCCAACGTCTGCCCTCAAGGACATCTGCAGGAGAGAAGCCTCGGGAAGGCCACGGGTCACCAAGTCCTGGGGTCTGGCCTCGAGGTCAGCTGCAGGAATAACACCTCGGAAAAGCTCCGGGTCAGACACGAACGAGTGCGCTGTGTGGGGGCTCCTCACGGCACCACTCTGTCCCGTCCTGTCCCATCGCATGCTCCGAGCACTGTGGCGTGGTCTTGTCACCGCCAGCTCCTATGTCACCCCGTGTCACAAAGGGCCCTTGGACACGCTGTCCCATTCCATGCCACGGTGACCGTGCTGCACCGTGTCACAAAGGGCCCCTGCACACATTGCCCCCTGCCCTGGGGCTGCCCCCAGCTCACCCAACTTGGCTCAGGTTGGAAGGAATCCCTCACCCCAAGTGTCTAAGACAGCCCAACAGGATCTTTAGGAACAGCTCAAACCATCAGCAAACGCTGCCCTGCTCTGCGGGCTCAGGGCAGCAGAAGGAGCCCCCAGGGCTGCCGACGCAGCCGTGCTGGGAAGGGCACGGGGCCTTCACAGAAGCTGGCATGGCCTCCTTGGGACACGTCCCGGCTGGTGGCCAACCTAAACCCGCGGATGTGACACAGACAAGGAACGTGTGGGCCAGGGCACGAATGCTGCTCTGACCCCTGGGGCCCGGGGAGCGCTGACATCAGCAGGTGTGGCAGGGTCCCTGCCCAAGCAGACCTGCCACCCCCCGAGCCCTGGCAGCACCGGTGCCCGTCTCCTGCCCCAGAGACCTGTGCCCGTGGGGGGCTCCTGTGCCAGAGGGAGCCAAAGCCCACGTGCATTGGGGGCTGAGCTCCTGCCTGCAGGGGCTGTTGGCAGGAGCACCTGGAGCAACGCTGGCAACACTTGGTCTCTGTCAGAAGCTCTTACTCCAAGATGAAATTATTTTCTCATTGAAGTTATTGCCTTCAGCACAAAAACACCTTAGCAGCGAAGGCACAGAAGAACCTGGCAAGTAAGTATCCTCAATTCAGGAAAGCTTTACTTCCCATTGCTCAACTCAAGTAGTTCCAAAAATTTGCAAACTTCCCAAATTAATTGGGATGGCCTGAGGAGGTGAAGATTTGGAATTTTGCTTCCCATCTCAAAGCAGCAACTCATTTGCCTTAACCTCATCCACTGAGGGTCACTTTACAGAACATAACACAAAAAAAGGGAAAAAACAAGGGCCATTCTTTGGTTTTCTACAAAGGGATGATAATATCCTAATTCTCTTAAGGAATAAAAGCTCTCAAGATATGAAAGTCCACTCAGTGGTACAATAGTAGCCCAAAGAAATGAGTAGATGGCAAAAGGGCTAATCCTCCCCCTGGTACAGAGATCTGAGTGGCCAGTAAAGTACAGCTCTCCCCTCTTGTTCCCTGCAGGACAATCAGGACCATGAAGAGGAAATGTGACAGATATTCCTTCTGCCCTCCCTAACCAAAGCTGTGCCAAAGCACAGATACTGCCTTCAAACTGACTCAAATTCCAGCCTAGACCTCTCACCTTCCAGACAACTCCTTCTCCAACACCCCACCAGCACCAAGCCCCCCAAACTCCCGCACAGAAGCCCTCCACACCCCGCCAGGAGCCCCAGCTGTCCCCGTCCCTCCGCTGAGCTTTCCCACCCTCCAGCAGACGCCCTGGTTCCCTGCAGGTGCCGTGGGATGGCACTCAGGAGGATCTGCTCCAAGGCCTTCCCCTGGAGCACGCTCAGGCTGCCAGGCCTATGGATCCTGGATCATCCTTCCCACCGAGCCTTCCTGTGCACGGCTGCTCCATTTGCACCTTTGCGCTCAGCTCGGACTTCTCCACTTCACCAGGAGTGCTGGGAAAGGATGGAGAGCAGCCTGGCAAGCTCTTTCTGCAGCTCCCTCTTTACCCTCGGGGAGGGAGAACATTCCACAGGAAAGCAACTGGTGCCACAAGGAGCGGGTGGCCTCAGGCACCTTTGGGGATGGAACAAGGCCTTGGTTTGACATAAGTAAGCACAAGCAATTCACATGAGTAAACAAGTAATTAGCACAGACATGCCTAAGTACTTAGCACCAGTTAGCATAACAAAAACCTGGCAGGCCTAACTTGACATGAGAGTGACCTGACAAAAAGCTTTAGACACAGTCTACCAGAAGAACTAAGGGCAAGTGTGGAATCAGCCCTGTGCAGGGAAGCCCTGAGGAAGACTTTGTGCTGCTTTGGGGCATCGAGACCGCTCCTGGCCAGGGCCTGGACATCAGCTTCAAGTATGGGAATCTGACACAATGTATTTCTAACCGCCTGCCTATGGAATCACCTCAGCAGTGTAAAGATGGATGGTGTTTTTGATACAACTCCTACATCAACCCACTGAAATTTATATGTGGCAGAGAAACACTTTAGTGGGGTGCAGACCCCTGCCCTCCTGCCAGGTCAATAAAAGGGCTTTTGGCTGACAATGCATTTGTCTGCTGATTTCTTTGAATGAGGGAGACCCCTCAGGACTGCTGTATCCGGAGGGAACACCGTTGGCCTTGGACTGTAGGCACCTGCACAAGCTTAAAATCAGCTGCCTCAGCTTCCAGGACCTCTCTTGGCCGGCATCCTGACGTGGATGCAGGACTGCTGTGAGGCACTGCTGGGACCCAGCGGGACAGGACCGGCTGTCTCGTGTCCACGTAGCACCCCTCACACAGCCAGGGCCATCCCGAAACCAGACAAACACTCACGTGTCAGCACAGGGGAGCAAGGAGCACTGGGCTCCTCTCAAGGTATCTCAAAGTTCGAGAATCCACCACAGCACTGTTAAATTTTTGGGGGGACCAAGGACTTTGAGTATCAAAAGGGAAACTCCAATTTGTAGGGAGGGAAGTAAAATGCCTGGGACATGTGATTTGTCAAGGGAGCTGGCAGCTGAACCCTGAGAGAATTGCAGGGATAGCCTCACTCCCATGACCAAAAACTAAGAGAGAAGTCAGAAGGTTTTTAGGCGTGTTGGGATATTGCAGGCTATGGATTGAAGGATACACACAGGCCAACAGGTTCTTGTATGAAAAGTTAGTAGAAGAAGAAATTAGGTGGGAAGAAAACGACAAGCAAATTTTGAAGCTTTAAAGCCAAAATTAGTCAGTGCAGCAGCACTGAGTCTTCCTGCCTTAGACAAACCCTTCTATCTGTTTGTGGATATAGAAAAAGGGGCAGCACATGGAGGGTTAGCCCAGGACCGGGGAGGATCCAGGAAACCAGTGGCCTATTTATCAAAACTGCAAGACCCTGTCAGCTGGGGGTGGCCAACCTGCATTCAGGCGGTGGCAGCAGCGTCCTACTCGTAGAAGAAAGCAAAAAATTAACCTTTGGGGGAAAACTGAAAATATATACCCCACACTCAGTAAGGAGTATCCTCAGCTAAAAGGCTGAGAAATGGCTCACTGATTCCCGAGTGCTAAAGTATGAAGCCATCTTAATAGATAATGGTTTAGAGCTAGTCGTGAGTAACCAACTCAACCCTGCCCAGTTTTAGATGGAAAACCAGGTGAGCAATTAATATGTAATTGCCTAGAGGTTATAAACTATCAAACTAAAGTAAGAGAGGACCTAACAGATCAACCACTCCAAGGTGGAAAACGATTGTACATTGATGGATTTTCACAGGTAATCCAGGGCACAGGGTATTGGGGTAGGCTATAGCAGATGAAGAGTTAGTGACCCTAGAAAAAGGAAAGTCACCTTCCAACTGGTCAGCCCAAGCATGTGAGTTGTATGCCCTAAAGTGAGCTCTGTAAATATTCACACAGAAAAGAGAAACAATATATACAGACCCAAAATATGCTTTTGGAGTACTGCATACCTTTGGAAAAATTTGGGAAGAGAGTGGGCTATTAAATTCAAGGGGAAAGGAACTAAAAACTTATTTTAGAAGTGTTAGAAACTTTACAATTACCAGAAGAAGTGGCAGCAGTATATGTTAAAGGACATAAAAAAAGGAGTGACTCAAGTAGCATGAGGGAACCATTTAGCAGATTTAGATGCTAAGAATGCAGCCGAATCAGGGACAGGAAAACTAATGATAGCATTGACCTCCATGAGAGAAATGGAAGAAGTCCCTGTATTCAGTGAGACGGATGAGAAAGAATTCCTCAAAACAGGAGCCAAGAAAGATAACAAAGGGAAGTGGAGATTAGCAGATGGGAGGCAAATGTTGAATAAACCCCTTGCCAGGAAAATGCTAGAAGGCATACATGGAACAACACACTGGGGTACACAAGTGCTAAGTGATCAATTTCTGAGGGACTGGGGCTGCATAGGAATTTTTGGGATAGCTAAGCAGGTAATTGACAGGTGTGTGATATGCCAACAAGTAAATGAGAAGGTCATGAGGAAAACACCAGGGGAGGGCGAGAACTAGCCTTACAGCCCTTTCAAAACATCCAAGTAGACTTTACCGAGCTTCCCCAGGTACAACGGTGGAAGTTTTTACTAGTGATAGTAGGTGACCTGACTCATTGGGTAGAGGCGGTACCCACGGTTAAAGCCAATGCCAATGCTGTGAGTAAAACACTTCTAGAATCAATCATTCCCCAACATGGGATGGTGAACAGGATTGATTCAGATCAAGTGTAAGAGGCCGTCTGAAGCCCCCACTTTTGCCTACCGATTGCCACGAGGAGAAACCCCCTTCCCCACTATAGTACCGGCTTGGAGAGAGCAGCAGTGCAGGTGCAGTTGCTGCACAGTTATGTTAGCTGTTCCGAACAAGGCCTGGCAAGGAATCGACAAGGAATCAGCAAGGACCCGGCATGAACACAGCAAGGAACGGCCTGGTGTATCTTTACCCACTCTCCTCCTGAAGCCAAATGAACTTTTGGGGTGACCCTAGTGGTCTCTCACTGAAGACCTCTCATCTGCCCCGTTACCACTTTGACAGACGGACAGAGATGGAAAACCCTCCTTCTAAGGACTGAGACTGAGACCCCTCCCACAGAGAGTGGGGAAACCACTAATGACATGACCTGTTTCCCTTCAGTAATTCCAATGGACTTATTCTTCATTGTGTTTGTCCTGCTTCGGTGGTTTCAGTGGACTCACCTGTTCCCCTGCAGCAATTGCAACAGACTTTCATTGTCCTGCATGTTCCCCCCTTTTTTCCTCCGTGGAGTATAACTGAACCCCTGAGTGGACCAGAACTTTGAAGACTTCCCCGACACAACCAGACGGATCCCCATCGTCCGGACCGGTGAGGATCTCGCCTGTGTTGGTAGCTATTCCCATCCCCCTCTTTTCTCTCTCTCTCTCTATCCTTTTATCTCCTTTCTGATCCCCACTATCGCATTTACTGTTTTGGCCCCTAATAAAGGTGCATTTGTTGGGATTACCTAATAGTCCCTTGTTGTTTGCCTTTTTGCACGTTTGGGATTGATGAAAAGAACCATCACGACACCCCGCACAAGCGGATCGTGACACCAAGGAGCTCATTTCATCTCTAAAATATTACAAAATGTTGTTCAAACCCTGGGAGTAAATGGGAATTACACACTCCATGGCATCCACAGAGTTCTAGTCACATTGAGAGGATGAACCAAACTCTTGAAAGAGCTCTAGATAAGCTGATGATTGAAACCCAAATGTCATGGATGAAATATCTCCCTTTGTCATTATGACTTAGAACTCAACCCCAGTCAGATCTGGGGGTGTCACCCTATGAAATGACGTTTGGGTTACCCTTTCTGACCTCACCCTAGAGGGTTGCCACCTATGAGGAAGGGGAAGCCAATGCCAAAAAATATGTTATGTCTATAGCAGAAACCTTAGAAGGGCTAAGACATAAAAGGGGCAATTCCTCAAACTACCACCCTGGATTTCAGAGTCCATAGCATTAATCCCGGGGATTGAGTGAGGATCAAGTCATGGAGAGATCAGCCTTTAACCCCTCAATGGGAAGGTCCCTTTCAGGAACTGCTCACCACCGAATCAGCCGTGTGAACTGCAGAGTGGGGATGGACTCATGCCAACAGATGGACTCATGCCAACAGAGTTACAGGCCCAGCAGGAAAAACACAATGAGTGGACTACATATAACATCCAGACCAGGTGAAACGAGATTGACTCTCAGGCAGAGACTGAAAGACAACCAGAAAAACACCAAGACGCCCAAAGTCAAGCTTCCACCAGCCAGTTTGTGAACTGTCTTCCTGCTTTGATGGGTGAGAATTATCAGCACCTGTTGAGGGGAAGTACACAAGGGACCGTAAGAGGTAATGGGACAGCTTCTTTAAGAAAATAAGACAAAGGAAGGAGGGCAAGACCCCTTTGTTCACTTCCAAGAAGATGGCATAGACCTGCTGTGGGTAGCAACCCCGTAGGCATGGTAAGGTAGGGACAAAAGGCCATATCGGACCACTGTCATTCCCCAGCTGTCTTTGAATACAACAGGGACTGGAGGGCGAGACCGAGCTGGCCTCTGGACCCCTAAGATACAATGACGATGGGTAACAACCACATAGGCATGATAGATGGGAGTCAAAGCCATCCTGGACCTCTGTTAGGCCCTTTTGTCCATTCCAAATAAGTGTGTCTAAGGAAAACCTGAGATTTTTCTCCTGTTCCCGCTGTCCTTGCCCACATGAACATGTGCTAGTATGACTCTTTCAAGAAAGAGAAAAATTTTAATTAAATGTTCAAGCAAAATGACATATAGAAAAAGAAAAGGGGGGTTTGTTATAGATGAGTAATCCTATGGTTGACTCTCACAATTAAGGGGTGAATATTAAGTAGATGTTAAGAGAAGTTGTGTAGGTGGATAGTTCTCTTTCCCTTCCCCCTTGCATTGTTATCATGGGATGCCCTCAGTAGTCAGGGCATTTGGGAGGGTCGGCTTGTTGCTGTGGCAGTGCCTGAGCTCCAATCAAGCTGTAAGAAAGTGATCTCCACCACTGGACAGCAAAGGAGGAGTGGATTGACAAGACTTTGGGAAGGGCTGCGGGTATAAAAGACAGAACATCCATTTTGTAGATGAGCACATGGTGACTGAATCCTTTGCTCCAGGTGCTGTATTCTTTACTTTATTCACTCTTCTGTTGTATTTTGACAAGGTCTTAATAAACCAGTTAAATTTTTGAAAGTGAGAATTGTTTCGCACATGGGGTTGGGGAATGTGGGGCAAGGTTGTCCACACTGGGTCAGACCTCAAGGTAAAACTTCTCTGACCTGGCCAGACCTCCTTAGGAGAGGCCCTACATCAATATCAATCACAGAATGCAGCAATCAGCTCTTCTCAAAAGAGAACAGTAATAAAGACACTCTTTAAAATAGGAATATATATTTCTTAGAAGCTCTTTGAAATGTTTCTCCATAACTGTAAAAGGAAACCTTCATAATGAACTGCATTACAGCAGAGGGAAATCAAGGCAGAGCCATGGCTTCTCAGGACTTGTTTGATCCTAATGAGAACAATGGAGCATTTGGAACTGAGCCCTGGAACCTCAGGGCCTGAGAGGAGATTGCACAAACCTGTCCAGGAGTCAAAGTCAGAGAAAAAAACCAAAGTGTCTCAAAGCATAAATGGGACCCACTGAGGTCCATCCCCAACACAGGCTCCTCAGGCAGTCCTTGGAGGAGAGAATTAGAGGCCAGGATGGCACAAAAAACTCTCAGGCATTCAGTGTGGAAAGGAAAATCCAAAGTACCTTGAACTCCTAGAGTATCTCAAAGGATTGATGAGCCCCACTGACTGTCAGTACAAAGCTCTCAAGGGACTCGTTAAAGCAGATAATTGGGGCCATGATTGCACAAACCTCTCACAGAGCCTGGATCAAAAGGGAAAAACCAAGTACCTTAAAAGAACTGAAGTACCTTGAAGCATTAATGAGCCCCACTGAGTGTTGTTCCTGACAAAGCCTCTCCAGGGACTAATTACAGCAGATAATTGGAGGCCATGACTGCACAAAGCTCTCAGAGCCTCCAAGGCAAAAGCCAAACCCAAAGTGCTTTGAAAAACCTGCAGTCCCTGGGAGCATGAAGGAGCCCCCAGGGCCATTCCTGAGCAAGGCTCCCCAGGGACTCCTTCCAGCAGATCCTTGAGGCCACTGGGATGTGGGCTAGGGGGGGATGCTGAGGGCAGGACAAGGGGCTGACAGTGCCCAGCCTGGCTGGGGCTGTGCCAGGAGGCCCCAGTGCCTCAGGACAAGGTGTCTCCTGACAGCCCTTGGTGGCACAGAGCCTGCTGTGCCCCAGGGCACCAACACTTGGCTTCTCTTTGTCCCCACCTGTCATCAGTGCCTCCAGTTCTCTGCTCTGCCTGGGGCCTGGGGACACTTTCTCAGTCGCGTCCCTCAGTGGGACCCATTAAAAGTCAAAGAAACTTTGGAGTTGGATTCTGACTTGGAGTTCTGGAGAGGTTTCTGCAGCTCCCTCTCAGGGCCTGATGTTCAGGGCCTGAGCACAAAGCCCCAGAGGGTCATTAAAGTCCTTGTGCTCTGTCTGTGCTGCTGAGCTGGGCCGGGCTCCTGGCCCAGAGGGTGATCCTGGTAACCAAGGAGAGCTTCAAAAGCACATTTCTCTGGATGAGCAGCTCTTCTCCCAGCCCAGCAGGGCTGGGGCACTGCCTGCAGCCAGCCCGGGCACAGCACAGAGGCACAGAGAGCTTCCATCAGTCAGGGCTGGGAAGGTGCTGAGAAGTGCCTGGGGCAGAATCCCTGGCAGCCCTTGGCACAGGAACCTCTGGCTGCAGGACAATGCAGCTGCAGCTCCGGGAGTGATCTCCTACAGCTGGAACATCCCAATGCCCACAGACCCTGTGAGTACATTCTCTGATCATCTCTTGTGCAGAGCAGCCAGGGGTGCCCAGGGCTGTCCTGCAGAGCAGGGTCCTGCAGCCCAGGGCGCTGTGCTGGGCCAGGGACTCTGCTGCCTGCCAGGGACAGCTCTCAGCCGGCCCAGGGAGCTGCTCCCAGCGCTGGAGAGAAGCTGTGGGGAAGGAGCCACCCTGAGCAGGGCAGGTGCTGCTGCTTAGAGCTGCTGGCTGGGGCAGGGCTGCTCCCAGCTCCAGAGCAGCCTGGGCAGAGCTCCAGAGGACACTTCCCAAAAAGGGTAAACCTGGGATTGCTGTAAAGATCAGGAGCTTTCCTGAGAGTGTTTTCCATTTCCTGCTTGCAGAAGGATGAGCAAGTTGGGGTAGTGACAAAAAGATTTCTGCTTTTTATACATTTTTCATATATTCGTAGCTCTGTAAATTACTATTGTATAGTTATAAAACTATAATCCTTTCTTAACTCTATCAAAATCTTAATTAACTCTATTAAACTACTATTATATACTTTTATAACTATAATCCTTAATTAACTCTAGTGCATTTCCTAACCTTTCTCTTAGATTTTAGAAAAATAACCTGACTGTCTAAACACATTCCTGAAATACTCTATAGTCTTATGATCAGGAAGAGGACCCACAAGAAGAATATTTTTGTTTTTGAGCAGAATTTAAGCAGTCATAACAAAAACGTGCAAAAAAAACCTTGGACCTACTCCAATGGGTTGAGCCAGGGGTTGTTACTGGGGCAACTGAATCTCCTTTTGGATGTTCCTGTTAAATATCCTAATTAATCAACCTTAATGAATTGTTGAAATCAGGGGCCAGGTATGATCCATCCCCACTGGTACACCTGGGAGCTTCCAATAAAGGTCTGGTTTTTACTTTACTGGTCTAACACTGTTGCAAGGGTTTGTTTTTTGGGTTTTTTTTTTTTCCTCTTTTGATTATAGACAACAGGGGGATGAGAGAAGCAGAACAGGAATTGTAATCCCAGAATGACAGAACATTCTGAGTTGAAAGGGACACACGGGATCATCAAAGGAATGTTTGAACATTTACAGAGACTCCAGAACTGTGACTTTGGGTGGTCAGTCTCTCTGCTGGCAGCCTCCCAAAGGGCCTTCAGCCACTCCTCAGCCCTGGACAGCAGCAGCATCACCTTTGCAGGGCCCAGCAGGGCTCTCCTGAGCTGCCCTCGCCCAGCTGCACACAGACCCTGCCCCAGCCAGGGCCCTGCACACAGGCAGGTTTCTGTAGGGCCGGGCCGAGGGCACCCAGGGTGGGATGGGCTCTGTGAGCGCTGGCAGGGACAAGGCACCTCTCAGGAGGGAATGTCCAGGCCCAGGGAGATGCTCAGGGAAGCAGAGGGGGCTGAACAGAGCAGTGCTGGGGCAGGAGGGCACTGTTGGTGTGTGGGAGGTGCCGGGCACAGCTGGGCACGGGAACACTGTCCTGAGTGCCCGGCTGTCTCTGCCCTGCCCTCTCAGGCACAGCACCACAACATCTTCTCTTGTTTCTGCACTCCCCTGATATTGTCAGTGTTTTCTGGTGCTCTCAGGGAGGCTCTGGCATTTGCAGCAGCTGAGTCAGGCACTGCCCTTGGCATTCCTGCCAGGCAGGGCTGTCCATGGGAATGGGGTGTCCAAGCTTCCCTGGGACCTGTGGGGCTGAGGGCAAAGCAGTCCATGGGAAAGGGGAATGAGCTGAGCCCCTCCCTGAGATCCCATCATGGGCACAGCCGGGGATCTCCTTGCTGTGCCCTTCCCAGCTCTGAGCTGCCCTCCTGGGTGCAGAGCTGTGCCAGAGCCTCTGGGAGCTCCCTGAATGTCCCACGGGGAAGTGCAGAGCTGCCACAGCTGAGGAAATGCTGCTGGGATGGCCAAGGGAGCCGTGAGTGTCCTTGGCACAAGGGGGTGCTGAGAGCTTGCCCAGAGACCTTTGGAGAGGGTGAGACATTCAGGGATCCCTCTGCTCTGGGCAGGGTCTGGTTTATCCCAGGGTGACCTGGGAGTGTGACTGTGCTCTGATTGCAGCCAAAGGTGCAAAGCCAGGGCAGTTGGGAACAAGCCCATTCAGCCCCTCACCTGCCCTCAGCCACAGGGAATCCTTTGCCTCTCACATTTCTCAGTGGCAAACGCTGAGTGCAGCAGGAATGCTGGGGATTTCTGACCTCAGAGAGCCAGGAATGATGTGTGGGTAGGAAAACAATTGCTAAACCAGCTACTGCCAGCCTCTCCTGACTTGTCACTGTCCTTTCTCCATGAACAGGCCCCCATGTGCAGCCACAGCCAATGTCCAACAGCAGCTCCATCAGCCACTTCCTCCTGCTGGCACTGGCAGACACGCGGCAGCTGCAGCTCCTGCACTTCTGCCTCTTCCTGGGCATCTCCCTGGCTGCCCTCCTGGGCAACGGCCTCATCATCAGCGCCGTAGCCTGCGGCCACCACCTGCACACGCCCATGTTCTTCTTCCTGCTAAACCTGGCCCTCAGCGACCTGGGCTCCATCTGCACCACTGTCCCCAAAGCCATGCACAATTCCCTCTGGGACACCACCACCATCTCCTACCCAGGATGTGCTGCACAGCTCTTTTTCGTTCTGTTCTTCATCTCAGCAGAGCTTTCCCTCCTGACTATCATGTGCTATGACTGCTACGTGTCCATCTGCAAACCCCTGCACTACGGGACCCTCCTGGGCAGCAGAGCTTGTGCCCACATGGCAGCAGCTGCCTGGGCCAGTGCCTTTCTCTATTCACTGCTGCACACGGCCAATACATTTTCCCTGCCCCTGTGCCAGGGCAATGCCGTGGGCCAGTTCTTCTGTGAAATCCCACAGATCCTCAAGCTCTCCTGCTCCAAATCCTACCTTAGGGAACTTGGGCTCATTGTGGCTAGTGTGTGTTTGGTGTTTGGCTGTTTTGTGTTCATTGTTTTCTCCTATGAGCAGATCTTCAGGGCCGTGCTGAGGATCCCCTCTGAGCAGGGACGGCACAAAGCCTTTTCCACCTGCCTCCCTCACCTTGCTGTGGTCTCCCTGTTTATCAGCACTGGAGCTATTTCCTACCTGAAGCCCCCCTCCATCTCCTCCCCATCCCTGGATCTGGCCCTGTCAGTTCTGTACTTGGTGGTGCCTCCAGCCCTGAACCCCCTCATCTACAGCCTGAGGAACCAGGAGCTCAAGGCTGCAGTGTGGACACTGATGACTGGATGGTTTCAGGAACATTAAACTTCTGGGCAATTTCTGAAAATCAATTGAAATATAAGTCATCTTTGATACTTCTTGTTGGTTTAGTTCTGGGGATTTTTTTCCTTTGTTTTGCTTTTTTTCATATTGTCCACAATAAATGTCATTTTTGTGCCATTTTTCATTTTGTTTCTCTCCACCTTACCTGTGCCCACAGACTGTGTCAATGAGGGGCTGCACTCTTGGTGGCTTTAAAGGAACTCAACGATGTCCCAGCAAAGTTTTCTGCAGAGATGCCCTTTTGTTGCCTTCTCTGGAGCTGCAGCAGCAATGTCTGTGTGCAGAGCTGGGGGCAGATCAGTGCTGGCACAGCAGCTGTGCCCAGCAGCAGCCGCACTTGGTGTTGCCAGTGCTGCTCCCGTGGCCCTGCCCCAGTGCCCTGGTGGCCCTGGTGTTGCTGCAGGGCCTGAGTGCTCTCGGGGCCGGGCACAGTCCTGGGGGTGGCAGTGCCGGGGCTGCAGCAGGGACAGCCCATGGGCACTGCTGGGGCAGCGCTGACGCCTCAGGCCAGGGCCTGGGGGCTCCAGGCTCCTTGCCCAGGCTCTCTCAAGAACACGGCCAGGCCAAGGC
This sequence comes from Anomalospiza imberbis, assembly GCF_031753505.1. Taxonomy (NCBI): domain Eukaryota; kingdom Metazoa; phylum Chordata; class Aves; order Passeriformes; family Viduidae; genus Anomalospiza; species Anomalospiza imberbis. Next base: position 731,883 of record NC_089713.1, on the reverse strand, counting down.
TCAGCACAGAAAACCCCCGTGAGCAGCCCCAGGCTGGCCGTGGGCAGGCTGGGGGCACACAGCATGGCTGGTGCTCTGCAAGGGCCCTGGGGGAGACGGGAAGGAGCAGCAGAGCAGGGGCTGATCCATCCCCAGTGCGCTGGACAGCCCAGGGCAGCGTCCCAGAGCGTCCTCATGGAGCTGCCAACAACATCCCCCCTCTGCAGCCCTGGCCACTCCCCCAGCTCACACAGGTGCCGCATCCTTGCAGGCACAGCCACGGCAGCGCTGGCTCAGGAGCCCCTGTTTGCATTGCACACAGCAGGCGGGAGCACCCCCATGCTGCTGCTGTGGGGACATGAACCTGAGGGAGCACAAATGCCATCAGCCCCTGGGGCCAGGAAGGGCTGGGGGACGCCAGGGAAACCACTCAGCTTTGTCCTGGCCTCTGCAGCCAGCCAGAAAGTTTGTTCCCATCAGCTGGGAGTTTCCTGTCCCACTGCAGACGCTGCTGCTCAGAGCCAGGGCTGCCTGGAAGCCACCCCCAAACTGCCTGGAGCATTTCCTTGGCTTCACCTTTGCTTTCTTTACTCTTCGTCCTACAAATTTACTCCCATTGCCCACCCCTGTTCCCTCCCTTGCAAACAGCCCATCCCTGTTTGCCCTTTCCTCTCTGGCCCCACTCCCCATTCCAGTTCCTGACTTGGCACCATGGGGTCGTCCCTTGGGGAGCAGGATCATCCCACAAGTGCTGCAGGAATTGTCTGCAGGCTCCTGCAGTGCCTCGCGCTGCTCCCTTGCCAGAGGCAGCCCAGGCCAGGGGGGCACATCTGGGCTGCTGTGTCTGGCTGTGGGGCTGCCTGTTCTGGGCAGTGAGGAGGGGCTGCAGAGGCTCTGCAGGACTGGCAGGATGGGCTTTGGGGCTGTGAGGAGGAGCTGAGGGACCTGGGCTGCTGGAGCTTCTGAAGAGGAGGCCCAGGGCTCCTCCTGCAACTGCTCCAAGGGTGGTTCCAGAGAATCCCAGAATCAGCAAGGTTGGAATAGACCTTGGAGATCATCAAGTCCAATCTTTTCCCTGACACCGCCTTGTCTCCCCTGAGCCTCCTCTTCTCCAGGATCAACAACCCCAGCTCCCTCAGCTACTCCTCACAGGACTTGTGCTCCAGACCCCTCACCAGCCTTGTTGCCCTTCTCTGGACACGCTCCAGCCCCTCCAGGTCCTTCCTAAATTGGGGGGCCCAGAACTGGAGGCTCGAGGTGCTGCCGAACCAGTGCTGAGCACAGGGGAAGAATCACTGCCCTGCTCCTGCTGGCCACACCATTCCTGATCCAGGCCAGGAGCCATTGGCCTTCTTGGCCACCTGGGCACACTGCTGGCTCATGTCCAGCCTGCTGTCCATCAGTCCCTGCAGGTCCCTTTCTGCCTGGCTGCTGTCCAGCCACTCTGTCCCCAGCCTGTAGCGCTGCAGGGGTTGTTGTGGCCAGAGTGCAGGACCCGGCACATAGACTTGTTAAACCTCACCTTGTTGGATTTGGCCCCTGGATCCAGCCTGTCCAGGGCCCTCTGCAGAGCCCTCCTAGCCTCCAGCACATCCACACCCACACCCAGCTTGTTGTCATCTGCAAATTTGCTGATGCTGGACTCCATCCCGTCATGCAGATCATCCATGCAGATATTGAAATCCACACTGGCTGGCTCTGATCCCTTGGCCATCCTGTGGGTGCCCTGTGATGGCACTCAGGGTGATCTGTTCCAGAACCTTGCCGGGCACCGAGGTCAGGCTGACAGGCCTGGAGTTCCCCAGATCCTCCTTCCAGCCCTTCTTGGGAATGGGCTCACACTGGTACCTCCAGTGCTCTGGGACCTCCCTGGTGAGCCAGGACTGATGGTAAATGATGGAGAGCAGCTTGGGGATCTCATCCACCAGCTCCCTCATGCCCCTAGGATGGATCCCTGTGCCCATCTACCAGCTCAGGAGAGCCCTTGTCCTGAGGACAACCTGTCCATATATTAAAAATTGAGACAAGGTGTTAAGTAGCTTAGACTTTTCCTTATCTTAAGTTACTATATTGTCCACGGCATCCCATAAAGAATAGGTGTTCTCCTTATCCCACCTTTTGCTATTAATTTATTTATAGAAACATTTTCTAACTTTTTTTTCACAGAAGTGGTCAGGTTAAGCTCTAATTGAGATTTCACCTCTCAGCTTTTCTTTCTCCATGACCTAACAACATCCTTAAACACTTGCTAAGTTGCCTGACCTTCTGTCCAAAGTTAATACACCCTCTTTTTTCCCTTAAGTTCACACAAAAGCTCCAAGGGCAGTCAGGGCAGTCATTTTCCTCACCAGCGCATCTTTGGCCACACTGGGACAGGCTGTGCCTTCCCCCTTAAGATTACTTTCTTGAAATGTGTCCATCCTTCCTGGACCCCTTTGTTTTTAAGGGCTGTTTCCCATTAAAAAATCAGTTCCATGATTTGATACTCCCCAAATCTCCATCCTAAATAGGCTAAAGTCTGCCCTTCCTAATTCCAGTGTGGAAGTTTTGTTGCTGCCCCTCCTTCTTTCACAGAACACTGAAAACTTGATTATTTCATGGTCACTGTGCCCCAGGCAGCCAACGACCCCCACATCTGCCACCAGCCCTTCTCTGTTTGTGAGCAGCAGGAGACAGAGCTTTCCTTGGGAGTGGAGTGTTACCAAAAATTCGGTAAAACAGAAAACTCCTTCACACCAATGCAGCATTAAGAAGCAGCATTCTTTATTCAGCCGGGTGCACGGGGGATAGCTCCTCCCAAAGCCGAGCATGCTGAGTACAGGAAAGTTTCTGTTCATATTCTGTATTTTGCACACATATTCACTGATTGTCCTGGACTAAACACACGTCTGATAATCATTTCCCCAGAATCATTAACATATTTCCCCTCCCCTTTACCCATGTGTTCTTCTGTCCTGGGGGTCTCTCTGGTGGTCCCTGGTGGTCGTGGATCCCAATGTTCCCATGGGCCTGGCTGAGCTGGCAGGACACTGAGGCTGGTGAACTTCCAGTTCCCCTTCTGACACAATGGGCATTGTGTGATTTCCATAGGCCTGGGGATTTGGAGAACAAGCTCCAGGTGTCAGCTCACCTGGTGGAGACAATTTATCATCTAGCAACATGAGGTCACAGAGTGGGCTATGACATCACAGAGTGTTTTTTGTGAGGTCATCGAGCAGCTACGGCAACACAGATTGTCTCTGTGATATCACAGAGCCGGCTGTGACATCACGGGATAGAGATCTGACATCATAGAGGGGCTGTGGGACATCACAGGGGGGCTGTGTGAGGTCACTGGGTTGGTCACTCCGCCCTAGCTCCCCCTCACAGTTTTTCCCAACAAGTCCAATGCTGTTCATGCCCAGCGGGGTCCCTGTCCCCCGGTATCCCCCCGGTCCACCTGGAGCCACAGCCTCCACCAAAGGATGTTCCACAGGATCCACCCCTGAGCCTGACATGGGGAAAAGGGGCCAGGGCTGTGTGACCAGGACATCAAGGACGTGGATTATCCAGGTCCCTGTGGCCTGGGTTGGGTTCCTCAGGGCAGGAAAGATGTTGTGCAGCTGGAGCAGGGTTAGGGAAGGGCCTGCAAGGTGGGGCTGGAGCCCTCGGGCTGTTAGCAGAAGCTGAGGGAGTTGGACTTGTCCAGCCTGGAGCAGGGAAGGCTGAGGGGCTCCTCATCCCAGCCTGGCAGTGCCAGCGAGGAGGGGATGGAGAACACAGAGCCAGGCTCTTCACCGGGGGCCTGGTGGGAGACAGAAGCCAATGGGTGGAAGGGGCAAGAGGGGAGATCAGCCAGGCCAGGAGGAGATGAAATGAGTCAGGCTGGTTTCAGCATTTCCTCAACACCAAAAGCAGCCTGACCTCCCTTCTCCATCCACCACTGACAGCTTTGCAAATCAGGAATTGTTTGAGCTGTTTTGCACCACTCCAGGATGAGCATCCTGATACAAGAACTTAATTGTGTTTATTTCTACCACAGAACCATAGTTGTCTAATATCAATTCTAGTATGGAAATCACTTGTGGATGGTGGACTCATCAGACGCTGCTGGGCTGTTGCACACTGCTCAGGGAAGAGTGTGATTGTTATGAAATTGTGTCCTGTTCAACCGTGGTCTGTTGGCCATGAAGAGAAACTTTCTGTGCCTCTTGAGTCTCACCAGTTCCGGACCCCCAAAGGACACAAACCTGATGAGTTGTGGTTCCCACTCCAGAGGTGGCGCTTGGACCTCCCTCCATCCACCCAGAGCAGAGCTCCCTTGTCCCAGAAAGTCCCTGGCAATGCAGGGATGAAGGAAGCAGAACAGGCTGTGGGGATCAGGGGCAGGGCACGGCCAGGGATTTGGGGTGGTTGTGAGCCCAGGGCAGGACCCGGCCCTTGGCCTTGGTGAACCTCATCCAATTGTCCTGGGCCCATGGCTCCAGCCTGTCCAGATCCCTCTGCAGAGCTTCCTGCCCTCCAGCACAGCCACACTCCCACCCAGCTTGGGCTCACCTGGGAACTGACTGAGGGTGCCCTCGATGGCCTCGTCCAGATCAGCAATAAAGAGATTTCACTGACCTGGCCCCAATCCTGAGCCCTGGGGACGCCCCTGAGTGTGACTCCATTCCTCAGCTGCTCTGAGTGCCAGGGGTGGGATGAGGGAAATGGTGGTGAGGGGGTAGGGACAAAATATTATTGATTATCAGCCATGAAGGGTCTTGATTTTCACATCTGTTCAGACTGCATTAGGAGGAGCTGGGGGTCAATATAAATTGGACATTGCTGATATAAATCCATTAACAGGAAAAGAACAATTCTCTCAGCACTGTTTTCAATATAGTATATTCACTTTGAATACACTACTGAGATCTATTTAATTAACCACAGAGAATTGAAAATTTCAGTTATTCCCAAGGGCTTTTCTTGTCTTGGGTGTTTTGAACAAATGTTTATGAGCTTTTCTCACTGAATTCCTGAACGGAAGAGCTCAAGAAAGAAGAGCCCTCTGGAGAAGTAAAATTCATCAGCAACCTCCAAGGTGCTGAGGATCCATCCCCATCAGAGCAGCGATGACCAGAAATGGGCACAGCTTTGTGGCTGCCCCAGCTCTGGGATGGGCCCTGGGCCTGGAGCAGGAGCAGCTCTGGAGGGCCCCAAGGCCGGGCTCTTGTGCTGGCCTGGGCAGATGGGATGGCAGCAGGGGCTGCAGAGCTCTCAGCACCTCAGCCCGAGGGGAGCAGGGCACCCAGGGAGCCTCCTTTGGCCTTGGCCAAGCCCCTTCCCCCATGGCTGGGGCTGAGTCCTGGCTGAGCTGCAGCTGCTGCTGTGCCTTGGCCAGGGGCTGAGGCCGTGGGGCCAGTGGCCAGAGCAGCCTGGGCTGAGCAGAGCTGTGGGGCCAGAGCCGGCTGGGCTGTGCTGGGGAGAGGCCCTTGGTGCTGCACAGAGCTCAGGGCAGCTGGCAGAGCTTGCAGGGAGCTGGGCTGGGCTCAGAGAGCCTGGCACAGAAACCATCAGTGTCCATCCCAGCCTGGCTGAGCGTGCAGGGCAGGACTCAGCCCAGGCCTTGTGGGGCAGGGCCAGCGCCTGTGCAAGGCATGGAAAACAGGCAAGTGCCCGAGAGAGGAGGCTGCTCTGTGCCCCTGGGGGCATGGACACAGCAGGGAGGGGGCCCAGGACATTTGTCACCGCCAGCCTCCTTCCCCAGCCTTTGGCAGCCCTGGCTGCTGAGCCCAGCTTTGCCCTGGGCTGAGTTTGGCTGTGGCCCAGCTCCATCCTCCTGCGGGTCTCAGGGCCTGTTCCTGGCCATGGCCAGCCCTGGCCGGCCTCTCTGCTGGCCCAGAGGCCGGCAGAGCCCAGGGCAGGGCTGTCTGTGCAGCCCCACAGGTGCCACGGGCTCTGCAGGAGCTGGCAGAGGCTGCCCAGCAGGGAGGCCATGGGGCACAGAGCCCCAGGGCTGCTGTGGGCACCACGGCACAGGGGCCGTTCCCAGCCGCAATGCTCCTGTCCTGGGCTGGGCCTGCACAGGGGCTGTGGCACCATGGCTGGGCCAGCACAGGGCCACAAAGGGGCCACGCAGCCGCTGCCGGGGCTGGCAGTAAGGCCGGGCACAGACAAGGAATTGCTGAGCATGGCCTGCGCTGGCCAGGGCTGACTGTGCCAAAGGCAGAGCTCAGCTGCCCTTGGTGGCTGCAGGAACACTCAGGAGCCCAAAGAGCCTCCATGGCTGTGCTGGAGACCAAGGCTGGAGCAGGGAAATGCAGGGCTGCTGCGCCATGGGGAGGGCATTGAATTCCAGCACACACCTCAGCTCTCTGATGGTCCCGGCACCATGCTGGGCCCTGTTTCAGGCTGGAGCAGAGCAGATGTTGATGGCACAGGAGCCCTGCGGGGCTGGCAGGGACCTGCAGCTTGCAAGGTGCTCTGCTCTCCCTCAGCTCCTCTCTGAGAGATCCAATCCCAGCTCGGCACCTCAGGGCACAAGTGGCCCTGCCTGGTCATGGGCACACAGCTGATGTTGAGACACGGGGTTAGGAATTAGAAAAGTATTGATTACAAATATATATTTAAATGACATATGTATTGTTTAATATTTGCTGCATTTTACTGTGCTAACTGCCTGTCATGGGAAGACAGGCTGCACCTACGAGAGCAATATGAAAGAATGCAAGGATGTGTGATAAGGGAAGGATGATGTTCATCAAAACAGGACAAAGTTACAAGGCTACCAAGATAACAAGGCTCCTCAGAGCCCCAAACCAGATTAGACCAACCTCATGGTTTGGACTGTGACCACAGGATCCGTAAGCTTGCACGCGAAGACGGGGTGAGAAGGTCAGCTTTGATGATGACCACTTACTTCATCCCCCTGCAACCCTCAAGACAACCACCAGAGACAAGTATGAAGGCGAAGGCACAAGGGACTGATAAGCTGATTAGCATATGAAGCAGGACAAGGTGGAGCCAGGAAATGAATATGCATAGTTGTATTGCAAAGCCTAATGTATATGTAACATTTTAGAGGATAAAAAAGAATGCTTAGAGTGATTAGATGCTTATGCCTTTCCAGAAGTTGCCTGCATGTGCCCAGCTGAAAAAATACCTATATTATAACTCACTTTGTCTTTGAGTTTTAGAGTCTTTCCACGCATCGATGTCTGCCTGCAAAGGGGCACAAGTTTTAATATCTGGTATTTTCACAATATACAAGCAAATCTTTATTATCTGGGTCATTTGATGGCAAAGAAATGGCAAAGTATTCCCTGCAGGAACAGGAATTTCCTGGATCTACTAGATTCTTCTAGTGATGGCAGGAGAAGAAATACAGATTTTCCCCACTCCCTTTGCCATCAACATTCAGTCTAATATTTCATTACCCTCTCCCTTCAGGTGTTTCCAGCTCTCCTGGTTAAATGGCCATGTCTAAGGACATCTCTTCATTTAGAGCAGCTGGATTTATGTCCTTCCTGTTGCTCCCAGATTTCCTCCTGCAGCTGTTCTCTGGTCATTCCAATTTGTCTCCCTTCAGTGGTTTCATGCTTTGAACTTCAGGAGTAGCCCAATATTTCATAAGTTTAAATAACTTCTTAGTCAGCACCTTAGTTGTATTTTTATATTTTATATCACCTCTTATGTCTTTGTCAAAATCTTTCCTCTATGGCAATCCCTTGTGGACAGCAGACCTCTCAGATGTTGCTGGGATGTCACAAGGAGCTGAGGGAAGGGTTTTGATGTTTCTTAAATTTTATCATGTTCACATTTTTTATGTAGGCCATGAAGAGAAACCTTCCTGTGCCTCTGAGTCTCACCAGTTCCTGGCCCCTCAAAGGACACAAACCTGATGAGTTGTGGTTCCCGCTCCAGTGGCTGCACTTGGACCTCCCTCCATCCCCAGAGCAGAGCTCCCTTGTCCCAGAAAGTCCCTGGCAATGCAGGGATGAAGGAAACAGGACAGGCTGTGGGGATCAGGGGCAGGGCAGAGCCACAGAGAAGAATGACTTTTGCATCTGATGGAGCTGTGCCTTCCCTTGGCTTTGTTGGCTGACAAGAAATGAACATCCCTCTGTGTCTCGGGCAGCTCCTTCTCCAAGGAAAGCAGGTGGGAGTTGGAGCCAAGGAGCTGAAACCTGCAGGTGCAGCCTGGGCTGGAGGGAGCTCAGATTTGCACAAGGCTGCTCTGAGTGCCAGGGCCTGGGTGGGGGAGATGGTGGGGCGGGGGTAGGGACAGAGTCTGATTGATTGTCAGCCATGAAGGGTCTTGATTTTCATATCTATTCCAACTGCATGAGGAGGTACTTGGATTCAGTGTCAATTGGAGAGTGCACATATCAATGTATTAACAGGGAAAAAAAAAAAAAAAACTAAACAGGACCAAAAAATCTTTTCTCATTGTCTTTTAAAATGTAGTGTATTCACTTTGAAGAGGCTTCTGAAATTGGGCTAATTAACCACAATCTATTTGAAAACCTACATTATTCCCAGAGGCTTGGCTTGTTAAGTGGTTCTGAATGTTAATGAGCTCTGGGACACTGAATTCCTGAACTGAAGAGCTGAAGGCTGAAGAAGCCTCTGGAGCAGTAAAATTCAGCAGCAGCCTCCAAGTTGCTGAGGATGTCAGCAGCCCCCACTGAGGCCATCCCTGCCCAGAGACCGTGGGGGAATGGGCAGACAAGGAGAGCGTCCCTGGGGCTGGGGCAGCAGAACTCAGAGGCACCAGCGGCTCCAGCTGGGAAATGGAGTGTGGAATGTGGCTGTGAAAGCCCTGCCTGGGCTGTGCCAAGCAGGACACACAAGCCCCAAGCAGCTCTCTCAAGGAGACATTTAGGAGGAATTACGATTGTTTGTGTCCTCTGAGTTGGATGCACTGGAGAAATACCAACAAGAGATTCTCAGGAGCTCCAAACAACAAAACAACCTTTACTGGTAACTTTAGAAAACCAGAGAAACTCTTCCAAAAGGTTTAATATAACATTTAATTCACACAAAACACTTCTCAAAGCATTAACTTGGCCCATTCAACTTCACAAACTCTAAGCCTGTTCAATTTAAAGTTAATCAAAATTTGCAAGAAGACACAGAAATAGAGAAAAATAAGATTTAGAGAAGGGGAGGTCACACAGCCCCTGTGATGTCACACAGCTGTCCTGTGATGTCACAGCCTGCTCTTTGAGGTCCCAGTCTGCTCTGTGATGTCACAAAATCTGCCCTGAGATGTCACAGCCCAGCCTGTAATGCCACAGACACCCTGTGATGTCACAGCCAGCTCTATGATGTCACAGCCACCTTTGTGAAGTTATGCAGCCTTGCTGTGATGTCACAGCCTGCTCTGTGATTTCACAGTCAGCTCTGTGATGTCACAACCCACTCTCCATTGTCTCAGCCTTCTCTGTGACATCACACAGCTGCTCTGTGATGTCACAGAGCCCTTTTCTATGATGGCAGAGCCTTCTCGGTGGCCTCACAGCCCGTTCTGTGATGTCACACTGCCAGCCTGTAATGTCACAGCTAACTTTGGGACATCACAACCTCCTCGATGATGTCACCGCCTGCCCTGTGAGGTCACAGCCTGCTCTGTGATGGCAGAACTCACTTAACATGTCACACAGCACCTCTGTGGGCTCACAGACCCACCCTGTGATGTCACAACACCTTCAGTGATGGAACACAGCCACCCTATAATGTCACAGCACACTCTTTGACCTCACAGCTTGCTCTGCTCTGTGATGTCATACAGGCATCCTGTGATGTCACAGTCTGCTCTGTGATGTCACACAATAAACCAGGGATGTCACAGCCAACTATATGATGTCACAACCTGGTCTGTGATGTCACACAATCACAGAATCACAGAATTACTGGGTTGGAAGAGACCTTCAAGATCATCGCATCCAACCCATGCCCTAACACCACCTCAGCTAAACCATGGCACTGAGTGCCACATCCAGTCTTTTTTTAAACACATGCCAGGATGGTGACTCTACCGAGTCCCTGGACAGACAATTCCAGTACTTTATCACCCATTCCATAAAAAAACTTTTTTCCTAATATCCGACCTAAATACCCCTTGGTGCAGATTAAGACACTGTCCTCTGGTTCTGTCAGTTGTTGTGAGGAGAGAGACCGACCCCCACCTGACTGCAACCACCTTTCAGGGAGTGTGGAGAGTGATAAGGTCACCTCTGAGTCTTCTCCAAGCGAAAAAACCACAACTCCTTCAGTCGTTCCTCACAGGACTTGTGTTCCAAGACCCTCACCAGCCTTGTTGCCCTTCTCTGGACATGCTCCAGCCCATCCATGTCCTTCCCAAATTGGGGAGGCCAGAACTGGACAAAACACTCAAGGAACGGTGCCAGTACAGGGGAAGAATGCCAAGTACATCAGTGCCAAGTACAGGGGAAGAATGACCTCCCTGCTCCTGCTGGCCACACCATTCCTGATCCAGGCCAGGAGCCATTGGCCTTCTTGGCCACCTGGGCACACTGCTGGCTCATGTCCAGCCTGCTGTCGACCAGTGCCCCCAGGTCCCTTTCTGCCTGGGCACTGTCCAGGCACACCGTCCCCAGCCCATAGCATTGCAGGGGGTTATTGTGGCCAAAATGCAGGACTGGGCACTTGGACTGATTAAATTTAAACTTATTGAACTCTACCATCTATCCAGCTGTTCCAGGTGTCCCTGCAGAGCCCTCCTACCTTCCAACAGATGGACACACGCTCCCAGCTTAGTGTCATCTGCAGATTTACTATTGAAAGCCTCAATCCTCTCATCCATGTGGTCAATAAAAATATTGAACAGAGCTGGCCCAGCACAGAGCCCTGAGGGACAGCACTGGTGACTGTCCCCAGCTGGATGCAGCACCGCTCACCACCACTCTCTGGGCCGGCCATCCAGCCAGTTCTGAATCCAGCACAGAGAGCTCCTGTCCCAGCCGTGGGCTGCAGCTTTTCCAGGAATGTGCTGTGGGAGACAGTGCCAAAGACCTTGCTGGAGTCCAAATAGACACATCCACAGCCTTTCCTGCATCCACCAGGAGGGTCACCTGGTCATAGAAGGAGACCAGGTTGGTCAAACACGACCTAGCCCTCCTAAACCCCTGCTGGCTGGGTCTGACACCCTGGCCATCCTGGAAGTGCTGTGTGATGACACTCAGTGTGAACTGTTCCATGACCTTACCAGGTACTGAGGTCAGGCTGACTGGCCTGTAATTTCCAGGATCCTCCTTCCCACTCTTGCTGTGAATGGGTGTCACATCGGGCTGCTTCCAGTAATCAGGGACCTCACCAGTGAGCCAGGACTGCTGGTAAATGATGGAGAGCGGCTTGGCAAGCTCATCTACCAGTTCCCTATAACCCTGGGGTGGATCCCATCTGGTCCCATGGATTTATGAACATCCAAGCAGCTCAGCAGTTCTCTGATGGCCTCCTCTTGGATAACAGTGTCCCACTCAGCTCCCTGACACCATCTACCAGCCCAGGGGGACAGTTGTCCTGAAGGCAAATCATCTTCTCACTAAAACCTGAGGCAAAAAATGGCATTAAGCACCTCTGCCTTCTCCTCATCTGCAGGTATTAAATTCCCTTCCACATCTAATACAGAACAAAGGTCAGTGTTACCCTTCCTTTTACCATTGATGTATTTGTAAAAACATTTTTTATTATCCTTTACAAAAGCTGCCATTTTAAGTTCAAACTGAGCTTTGGCCTCCCTAATTTCTTCCCTTCATGCCCTAGCAATCCCCTTAAATGCTTCCTGAGAGACCTGACCCTCCTTCCAAAGACAATACATCCTCTTTTTATTCCTAAGTTCCTTCAAAAACTCCTTTCCCATCCAGAGTGGATGTTTGCCTCATCGACTCGTCTTTTGGCACAGAGGGACAGTCTGTTCCTGTGCCCTCGAGATCTCTGTTTTGAAGCTTCCCACCTTTCTTGAACTCCTTTGTTTTCAAGGGCTGCTTCCCAAGGAACTCTCTGAATAAGTCTCCTAAGCAGGCCAAAGTCTGCCCTCCAGAAGTCCAATGTAAGAGTCTTATTGGTGTTCTCCCACATTTCACCAAATATCGAGAATTCTGTAATTTCATGATCACTGTGCCCCAAGTGACCTCCAACCACCACATCTCCCACCAGCCCATCTCTATTTACAAACAACAGATCTAACATAGTCCCTCTCCTGGTGGGCTCACTCACCAGCTGCAACAAAAAATTGTCCTCCACAAACTCTAAATATTTCCTAGACTGCCTCATTTCAGCTGTATTGAGTTCCCAGCAGATGTCCAGCAGATTGAAATCACCTACAAGAACAAGGGCTGATGATCCAGAAATATTCTCTAGCTGCTTGAAAAATAACCTGTCCACCACTTCTTCCTGGTTGGGTGGGCAATAACAGACTCCCAGTAGGATGTCAGCCTTGTTGGCCTTCCCCCTAAGTCTCACCCATAGACATTCAACTTCATCTCATAAGTTTCAATACTCATGGTGTCAAAAGCCTCCCTAATGTAAAGGGCCACCCCTCCACCTCTTCTCCCTTTCCTGTCTCTCCTGAAGAGCTTGCAGCCATCCAGTGCAGCGCTCCAGCCATGTGAGTCATCCCACCCTGATTCTGTGATGGCAATTACATCACAGCTCTGCTGCTGCACCATGGCCTCCAGCTCTTCTTGTTTGTTACCCATGCTGTGTGCAATGGTGTACATGCACCTCAGCTGGGCTGCTGATTTCACCCTTAACTCAGGCTTACCACCCACGAGCCTGCTTCCAGACAAACCAGCTGCATCCCCTTCCCCTTCAGACCTAGTTTAAAGCCCCCTCAAAAGATCTGCCAGTTCATGAGCTAAAATTATTCTGCCCTTCATAGAAAGATGGAGCCTGTCTGGTCCAAGCAGGCCAGCTGCTGTAAAAGTTGCCCCATGATTAAAGAATCTGAAATATTCTGCTGGCAACACCAACCCTTGGGCCACTCGTTGATAATGTGAGCTCTCCTATTGCTTTCAGCGTTTTTCTCAGACTCCAAAGGGACTGAGGAAAAGACTGTCTGTGCCCCTGTCCTATTAACCACCTGACCCAATGCCCTAAAGTCCCTTTTGATTGCCCTGACACTCCTCTTTTCAATCTCATCACTGCCAGCCTGGGGTATCAGCAGTGGGCAATAATCAGAGGGCTGAATCAGCCCAGGCAGTGTGTCAGTGATATCCCGTACCCGGGCCCCAGGGAGGCAGCAGACCTCTCTGTGGGGTGGGTCTGGTCGACATATGGGGCCCTCTGTTCCCCTCAGGAGGGAGTCACCCACCACGATTACCCTTCTTTCCTTTTTGATGTTAGAGGTGCTGATCTGTCTCACAGATGAATCATAATTGGGAGACTCACTGGGCAGATAATTTTCTTCTAAACCATCTGGCTGACTCTCCAGATCCAGGGATCATACCGAATCTGAATGGGCACCTGGCTTGGGAGAGGGGGTTGGGAGGGATTTTTATTATTACCTCCTCGAGTAGGTACCCACTCCCACTCCCCTTCACTGGCCAGGTGTCCTTCTATAGCCTGACAGTGGGAGGTGTGGGAGACAGCGGGAACCAAGGAGAGCATTGCTGCCCTGCCAGACCTCATGGAACCTAGGATCCATTGTGACACTGCAGGGCCCTGGGGCACCACGGTGCCATTGTGACACTGCAGGGACCAAGGATCCAAGGGACTTTGTGACACCAGAGGGACATTGTGACACTGGGAGGCCTCATGAAATCATGGACACCATTGGGACACTCTGGGGCGTCATGGAACCATGGTGACACCAAGTTGTCTGGGGGTGTGGATCTGCTGGAAGGCAGGAGGGCTCTGCACAGGGCCCTGGACAGGCTGGATCCAGGGCCCAAATCCAACAAGGTGAGGTTTAACAAGTCCAAGTGCCATGTCCTGCACTTTGGAGACAACAACCCCTGCAGCGCTACAGGCTGGGGACAGAGTGGCTGGACAGCAGCCAGGCAGAAAGGGACCTGCAGGGACTGATGGACAGCAGGCTGGACATGAGCCAGCAGTGTGCCCAGGTGGCCAAGAAGGCCAATGGCTCCTGGCCTGGATCAGGAATGGTGTGGCCAGCAGGAGCAGGGCAGTGATTCTTCCCCTGGCACTGGTTGGGCAGCACCTCGAGTGCTGTGTCCAGTTCTGGGCCCCCAAATTTAGGAAGGACATGGAGGGGCTGGAGCGTGTCCAGAGAAGGGCAACAAGTCTAGTGAGGGGTCTGGAGCACAAGTCCAGTGAGGAGCAGCGGAGGGAGCTGGGGTATTTTATCCTGGAGAAGAGGAGGCTCAGGGGAGACCAGGAGCTGTCAGGGCACAGGTTGGACTTGATGATCTCCAAGGTCTTTTCCAGCCTTGCTGATTCTGTGATTCTCTGAAACCACCCTTGGAGCAGTTGCAGGAGGAGCCCTGGGCCTCCGCTTCAGAAGCTCCAGCAGCCCAGGTCCCTCAGCTCCTCCTCACAGCCCCAAAGCCCATCCTGTCAGTCCTGCAGAGCCTCTCCAGCCCCTCCTCACTGCCCAGAACAGGCAGCCCCACAGCCAGACACAGCAGCCCAGATGTGCCCCCCTGGCCTGGGGTGCCTCTGGCAAGGGAGCAGCACCAGGCACTGCAGGAGCCTGCAGACAATTCCTGCAGCACTTGTGGGATGATCCTGCTCCCCAAGGGACGTTCCCAAACTTTCTGGCTGGCTGCAGAGGCCAGGACAAAGCTGAGTGGTTTCCCTGGCGTTCCCCAGCCCTTCCTGGCCCCAGGGGCTGCTGGCATTTGTGCTCCCTCAGGTTCATGTCCCCACAGCAGCAGCATGGGGGTGCTCCCGCCTGCTGTGTGCAATGCAAACAGGGGCTCCTGAGCCAGTGCTGCCGAGGCTGTGCCTGCAAGGATGCGGCACCTGTGTGAGCTGGGGGAGAGACCAGGGCTGCAGAGGGGGGATGTTGTTGGCAGCTCCATGAGGACGCTCTGGGACGCTGCCCTGGGCTGTCCAGCGCACTGGGGATGGATCAGCCCCTGCTCTGCTGCTCCTTCCCGTCTCCCCCAGGGCCCTTGCAGAGCACCAGCCATGCTGTTTGCCCCCAGCCTGCCCACGGCCAGCCTGGGGCTGCTCATGGGGGTTTTCTGTGCTGAGCCTTGGCCTGGCCGTGTTCTTGAGAGAGCCTGGGCAAGGAGCCTGGAGCCCCCAGGCCCTGGCCTGAGGCGTCAGCGCTGCCCCAGCAGTGCCCATGGGCTGTCCCTGCTGCAGCCCCGGCACTGCCACCCCCAGGACTGTGCCTGGCCCCGAGAGCACTCAGGCCCTGCAGCAACACCAGGGCCACCAGGGCAGCGGGGCAGGGCCACGGGAGCAGCACTGGCAACACCAAGTGCTGCTGCTGCTGGGCACAGCTGCTGTGCCAGCACTGATCTGCCCCAGCTCTGCACACAGACATTGCTGCTGCAGCTCCAGAGAAGGCAACAAAAGGGCATCTCTGCAGAAAACTTTGCTGGGACATCCTTGAGTTCCTTTAAAGCCACCAAGAGTGCAGCCCCTCATTGACACAGTCTGTAGCCACAGGGAAGGTGGGGAGAAATGAAATGAGAAATGGCACAAGTAATGGCTTTTCTTTTTGGACCACATGGAAAAACAAAAACAAATAAAAAGAAACTCCAAAATGAAACCAACAAGAAGTATCAAAGATTACTTTTATTACAAGTGATTTGCAGAAATTGGCCAGCAGTTTAATGTTTCTGAAAGCATCCAGTCATCAGTGTCCACACTGCAGCCTTGAGCTCCTGGTTCCTCAGGCTGTAGATGAGGGGGTTCAGGGCTGGAGGCACCACCGAGTACAGAACTTACAGGGCCAGATCCAGGGATGGGTATGACATGGAGGGGACCTTCAGGTGAGCAAACATAATAGTGCTGAGGAACAGGGAGACCACGGCCAGGTGAGGGAGGCAGGTGGAAAAGGCTTTGTGCCGTCCCTGCTCAGAGGGGATCCTCAGCACGGCCCTGAAGATCTGCACATAGGAGAAAACCATGAACACAAAACAACCAAATGCCAAACAGGCACTAACTGTAATGAGCCCATGTTCCCTGAGGTGGGATTTGGAGCAGGAGAGCTTGAGGATCTGTGGGATTTCACAGAAGAACTGGCCCAGGGCATTGCCATGGCACAGGGGCCGGGAAAATGTATTGGCCGTGTGCAGCAGAGCATTGAGAAAGGCACTGGCCCAGGCAGCTGCTGCCATGTGGGCACAAGCTCTGCTGCCCAGGAGGGTCCCGTAGTGCAGGGGTTTGCAGATGGACACGTAGCGGTCATAGCACATGGTGGTAAGGAGATAAAACTCTGCTGAGATGAAGAACAGAAAGAAAAAGAGCTGTGCAGCACATCCTGTGTAGGAGATGGTGCTGGTGTCCCAGAGGGAATTGTGCATGGCTTTGGGGACAGTGGTGCAGATGGAGCCCAGGTCGCTGAGGGCCAGGTTGAGCAGGAAGAAGAACATGGGCGTGTGCAGGTGGTGGCCGCAGGCTACAGCGCTGATGATGAGGCCGTTGCCCAGGAGGGCAGCCAGGGAGATGCCCAGGAAGAGGCAGAAGTGCAGGAGCTGCAGCTGCCGCGTGTCTGCCAGTGCCAGCAGGAGGAAGTGGCTGATGGAGCTGCTGTTGGACATTGGCTGTGGCTGCACATGGGCACCTGTTCATGGAGAAAAGGACAGTGAACAGTTAGAGGAGATCCCTGTAACCAAAACCAAAGCCATTTCCCATACACCCTCCTCTGGAACACACACGGACGCACTTCTGTATTTAAGAGTTTAGAGGTTTTCATTTTAAGCTCATACCATGTCTCTCCTGCTATTCTTGGATATCAGAAACACTCAACATTCCTGCCTCCCTCTGGTGGAACAGAATTCCCTTAGGGAAGATTATGAGTGGAGACTGAGGGGAGATCGTCTGTCACTTCATTCTCTTTGGAGTTTCTCTGGGCTTTCACTTTTTCAAATGAAGGATGTTCACACTCTCATGTTTCTTTTAAAAACACTACGGTGCTACTGAGACAGATGGATCCACCACAGCCCTGCTCCATATTTGCAGCCAAGGACTCACCTTGCTCATTTTTCCAAGTGAGCAGCATTTTCAGTGTCAGAACACCTCTGCCTTTCCCCATCAATCTTATAACTCAGAGATGATCTAGGACAGGTTAGCATCCTGGATTGAAGCTCCCAGCTTGGACTGAAATCTCAAGGAGACTTCCAAGTGTCCTTCTGATGGCACTGGATGCAGGGAGACGCAGCTCCTTCCCTGGCTGCACTGACAGCATTGCCCAGAGCCGGGCACTGGGGACAGCTGTGTCACCCTGAGCCAGCTGTGCCCCCTCCCAGAGCCCCCAGTGCCGGGCAGCTGCTCCCAGCCCTGTGCTCTGCAGAGGGAACTGGGCCCGGGGCTGCAGAGCTGCCCCACGGCTCTGCTGCAGCTCTGCCTGCACAGGAGGGGCTGCACGCCTTGGAGCCCCGGCCCTGAGGGCAGAGGCTTGGCTGGGGAGACAGGAGGGAGGGGGCTTGTTCAGAGGGAGGGGCTGCACAGGAGGGGATCCTCTGGACATCGCTAAACTCTCCCTGCCACAGCATTTCTGGGTTTTCTTTTCACTCCTTCCCTGATCTTCTCTCTGCTTCCTGGGGATTTTCCTCCTGCAGGTGTTTCCCTGTGCCTGATCTCTCCCTGCCAGCACTCAGAGACCCCAAATCTCTGTGCACTCTCCTTGGCCTGACAGAACCCTGCCTGTTTGCAGGGCACTGGCTGGGGGCAGGTTCTGTTTGCAGCTTGGAGAAAGGACAGCTCAGACTGAGCCTGATGGCTCCAGCAAAGGTGATGCTGATGCTGTCCATGGGCAGAGTGGCTGAAAGCACATTAGGGATCTACTGTGAACCTATTGATCACTAAAAATAACAGTTCAGATGTCTCAGGCACTTATCAAAATTCTTATCAATAATTCTTAATCATCCTTTAATATTTATCCCTCCATCCCTGCCATTCTCCAATAGTAGGAAACAGACTACAATATCTTGGGAAATCTCCTCATTTTAATCAAAATCCTTGTCTTGGAAATATTCTATGACTGATCAGAACCCCTCAGCATATCAGAACTTCATGAGCATTTCACCTCCCCTGCACCAGAAATACTCAGAGTTGTACTCACAGGGTCTGTGGGCATTGGGATGTTCCAGCTGTAGGAGATCACTCCAGGAGCTGCAGCTGCATTGTCCTGCAGCCAGAGGTTCCTGTGCCAAGGGCTGCCAGTGATTCTGCCCCAGGCACTTCTCAGCACCTTCCCAGCCCTGACTGATGGAAGCTCTCTGTGCCTCTGTGCTGTGCCCAGGCTGGCTGCAGGCAGTGCCCCAGCCCTGCTGGGCTGGGAGAAGAGCTGCTCATCCAGAGAAATGTGCTTTTGAAGCTCTCCTTGGTTGCCAGGATCACCCTCTGTGCCAGGAGCCCGGCCCAGCTCAGCAGCACAGACACAGCACAAGGACTTTAATGACCCTCTGGGGTTTTGTGCTCAGGCCCTGAACATCAGGCCCTGAGAGGGAGCTGCAGAAACCTCTCCAGAGCTCCAAGTCAGAATCCAACTCCAAAGTTTCTTTGACTTTTAATGGGTCCCACTGAGGGACACGACTGAGAAAGTGTCCCCAGGCCCCAGGCAGAGCAGAGAACTGGAGGCACTGATGACAGGTGGGGACAAAGAGAAGCCAAGTCTTGGTGCCCTGGGGCACAGCAGGCTCTGTGCCACCAAGGGCTGTCAGGAGACACCTTGTCCTGAGGCACTGGGGCCTCCTGGCACAGCCCCAGCCAGGCTGGGCACTGTCAGCTCCTTGTCCTGCCCTCAGCATCCCCCCCTAGCCCACATCCCAGTGGCCTCAAGGATCTGCTGGAAGGAGTCCCTGGGGAGCCTTGCTCAGGAATGGCCCTGGGGGCTCCTTCATGCTCCCAGGGACTGCAGGTTTTTCAAAGCACTTTGGCTTTGGCTTTTGCTTTGGAGTCTCTGAGAGCTTTGTGCAATCATGGCCTCCAATTATCTGCTGTAATTAGTCCCTGGAGAGGCTTTGTCAGGAACAAAGTGGGGCTCATGAATGCTTCAAGGTACTTCAGTTCTTTTAAGGTACTTGGTGTTTCCCTTTTGATCCAGACTCTGAGAGAGGTTGGTGCAATCATGGCCCTAATTATCTGTTTTAACGAGTCCCTTGAGAGCTTTCTACTGACACTCATTGGGGCTCATTGATGCTTTGAGATACTCAACTTTTTTTCTGTTACTTTGGATTTTCCTTTCCATACTGAGAGGTTTTTGTCCAGTTTGAGTCTCTGAGAGGTTTTTGTGCCATCCTGGCCTCCAGTTCTCTCCTCCAAGGAGTCCATGAGGAGCCTGTGTTGGGGATGGACCTCAGTGGCACCCATTAATTCTTTGAGACATTTTGTGGTTTTCTTCTTACTTTGACTCCTGAAAAGGTTTGTGCAATCTCCTCTCAGGCCCTGAGGTTCCAGGGCTCAGCTCCAAATGCACCACGGGGCTCATGAGGATCAAACAAATCCTGACAAACCATGGCTGTACTTTGATTTCCCTCTGGTCTAATGCAGTTCATCTGGAAGGCTTCTGTAGTGATTTTGGTTCACCATTTTGAGATTTCTCAGCCAATGCATTAATTTTTGTGGTGGGTTCAGTGCTGGCTAATTACCAGGGCACTCACTGGAATAAACTTACTCATTTCCTGCTCTGAGATAGAATTAGGAGAAAGGCAAAGTGGGCTCAAAACTTTAAAAGTGTATAAAGAAAAGTTTATTAACAGTAACTAAAAGAAAGAGTTATAAGAATCAGAACAAAACTTTCGAACACTTCCCCTCTCCACACAACCTGACAATGTAAAGAGACAAAACATAAAATTCTCTGTTTGTTTACCACCTCTAGAAAAGTTTTTCTTCACTTCACTCAGGGAGAGAAGTTCCTCTTGTTATTATATGGAGACTTCTCCACAAGAAAACAGTTGTCTCATGGCTTTTAATTTCCACTAATTACAGCTGCTCAGAAAAATCTGTAATTGTGAAGTCCCTCCCATTTTTTCACATCTTCTCCCACAGCTGTGTTTATCGGCCATGCCAGCTTATGGGATATTAGTTTAAAGATGAGCTGTTTAAGAGCAAAGGTTCTCTTCATTTATTTCTGAAATTATCTTCATCTCTGGAAACAGAGGTTTTCTTCTCTCCCTGGGGGCATAGGTTCTCATCACTCTGCTGTCTTTCATTGTTCAAACTTTTCATGGGATCACAGGTACTTCAACATTTCCTTACATTAGCATGGAGGCCTTTGCTGAACAAGTCATCTCCCAATTCTTTTCAATGTGTTATAAGGAAAAAGAGAGTCTGATGTATCAATTACATCCTTCTCCATAGCTTTACCAGAGGATTTCAGCCCCAAGATCAAGGCATCTCCTCATCCCTCCCATCTGGGACTCAACTTCCTCTTCACTGACCTCGGTGTCTTCATGTTGCTCCTGTGTGTGCCTGCACTTTGTCCTTTTCTCTCACTCGAGGGAGGATGGAAGCACTGGAAGAGTCAATATCTCAGCCGGGGCCTGCAGATGGTTCCGTGACCCCGGCCGGGCTCGGTACTTGCGGCCGGAGCTGTTTTACCATGGAGGTTTCTGCAGCGGCTGCGCTGGGGCTGTGTCAGGCTGGGCCGCGCTGGGGCAGGGCCAGGATCTCAGCAGCCAGGCCAGAGCACAGCAGCAGCACGGCCGGGGCCCATGGCTTCTCCTCCCCTGCCCGCTGGTTGCGGGGGAACCCCAAGGGCGGCAGAACCTTGGCCGAGCCGGCCCGGCCCGGGGCTGCTCCTGGGGCCCGGCGGATCCTGGCTGGGCCCGGGCTGGCGGCGGGGCAGGGCTCGGTAGCGGCCAGATGTCAGCAACCGCAGCCACGGCCCGGCCCGGCCTCGGCCCCGCGGCCTCCCCTGCCCTGCCCGGCAGCCGATGGGGCCTGGCGGCTCCCTGGGAAGGGGCCCGGCCCCACGGCAGGAGCCGCCCGGCCTGGCCTGGCTGAGATGGGGGCTGGGCCGGCCTGGTCACCTCTTTGCTGGCCAGAAGGGAAACAGACCCAGCCAGGCTTTCTCATCTTTAACTTGTGTCTTGACAGAGGCGTGTGCAGTTTCCTTAGTGGTTTAACAGATTGTCAGCTCTCAAAGCTAATTACTGATTGGTTTTTTGTCAGACACCGAGGAAACTGCTAGCAGCTTCTCTCAGGACATCACTTCCATGATGCAAAACCACCCCAACAGCACAGAGCACAGAGCTCCTTTGCCTATATGTAGTGGTCATGTGCACAAGGCCCGAAAAGCCCAACTTGGGAGATCTCTGGGCACTCTCCAGGGTGTTTTCAAATGAAAACATTCAGCTCATAGTCTAAGAAAATCACCAGAGCATAGAGCCAGCCTGACCTGTATATCCTGGCCAATTTGTCTGGGAGCAATCCTTGGATATACACAATTTGGGAGGCCAAATTCTAATTTTTGCCATGGTCTTTGGCAAGAAGGCTTTTTTTTATCCATAGGAAGGAAGGAACAGAGCCCCTCTGTTTCAGAGGCAGATGAGAGGTGACCACTGGAGGCCAAGGCCAGCCAGAGCTGGCAGGTTTTTCTGAGAGATACCTTTGCATGGAGGAAATTTTTTAGGGAGCTTACCAATTTTGGCAATGGGCAGCTGAAAAGAGGGACAGTTCTTTGCCTTAGGAAGGAAAGCATGGAGCTCCATTGTTCCAGGAGCTGATGAGAGGCAGCTCTTGGCATTCCAAGATCAGCCGGACCTGTCAGGTGGCCCCTGGGAGGCCACGCCAGCCAGACCTGTTCCATGTTCCCTTGGTTCCATGAGGCCCCACAGTATCCCAATGGTCCCTTGCTTCCATGAGGCCCTGAGGTGTCACAATGCCCCCTTGGTGACACAAGGCCCTGAAGGGTCAGAATGGCCTCCATGGTTCCATCAGGCCCCACAGAGTCATAATGGTCTCTGGGTCCATGAAGCCCCGCTGTGTCACCATGGCCCCTTGGTTCCATGGGCTCCAGTGGTGCCACAATGATCCCCTTGCTTCCATGAGGTCCCCACAGTGTCACAGTGATCTCCATGGGAAGGAAAGAACCGAGCCCCAGTGTGGCAGGGGCAGCCACCAGAGGCCAAGGCCAGCCAGACTTGATGGCACTGGCAGATTTTGCCTGGGAGCAACCCTTGGATATAGGGAATTTGGGAGGTGGAACCCCAATTTTGGCCATTTCTGCATAGATAAGAAGGACGGTTCTTTTCCACAGGAAGGAAAACACAGAGCCCAAGTGTTTCAAAGGCAGAAGAGGAGAGAGGTGGCTCCTGGGAGGCCAAGCCAGCCAGACCTGTTTGTCCTGGCAGCTTTTGTCATGAAGGGATCCTTGTATATATGAAATTTGGGAGGAGGAATCTCAATTGTGACCATGGACACCTTGAGAAGAAGGACGGCTCTTTTCCATAGGAAGGAAAGCATTGGGCCCCGGTGTTTTGAGGCAGGTGAGAGGCAGCTCCCTAGAGGCCAAGGGCAGCCAAACCTTTAAGTCCTGGCTGCTTTCACTGGGGAGCAATCCTTGGATGTACGGAGTTTTGGAGGTGGAATCCCAGTTTTGGCCATGGGTGCCTGGTCAGGATGGATGTTTTTTTCCTATAGGAAAGAAAAGCACAAAATGCAAGTGTTCTGGAAGAAGATGAGAGGTGGCCACCCTTAGGCCAAGCCTGTCACTCCTGGCACCTTTTGTCTAGGGGCTATCCTTGGACACAGGGCATTTTGGAAGTGGAATCTCAATTTTGGCCGTGGGCACCTGGACAGGAAGAGGAGTTCTTTTCATTAGCAAGGAAAGCACAGAGCCCCAGTGTTTCAGAGGCACATGAGTGCCAGCCCTCAGGAAGCCAAGGCCAGCTGGACTTGTCTCCCCTGGCAGCTTTTGTCTGGGAGCTATCATTGGATACAGGGAATTCTGGAGGCAGATCCCCAGTTTTGGCCATGGGTGCCTAGTTGAGATGGATGTTCTTTTCCCATAAGAAAGAAAAGTACATGGTCCCAGTGTCTCAAAGGCAGATGAGAGGTGGCCCCTGGGTGGCCAAGGCAGCCAGACCTGTCTCTCCTGGCAGATTTCATCTGGGAACAATCTTTGCATATAAAGAGATTTGGAGAAAGAATCCTGGTTTTGGCCCTGGGTCCCTGGAGGAGAAGGACAGTTCTCTCCCAAAGGAAGGAAAGCCACGAGCCCCAGTGCTTCAGGGCAGGTGAGAAGCAGCCCTTGACATGCCAAGGTGACCTAGTTTAGGGCAAATTTGGGAGAAAAACTCCAGGAGGAGCCCCCAGAAACCCCAAAAGCGAACCCTCCCACGGCCCCTCCCCTACCTGGTTCGGAAAGAATTTCCTTGGAGAGAAGTGGAAACAAACCCTGTTTTTTTAATGAGCAAAACACTCCCCAATAAAAAAATCAACTAATTAATAAGCAAAAGCAAAAGCAAGGGAAAAACAAAAGCAAGCAAGCCAGCAAGCAAGCAAGGAAACCTAGCCTCTCCTATACACAAACCATGGGGGAGGTGAGCTGGCTGATAATAAGACAAAACAAACATTCACTTTCAGAGTCAGTCCTGAAGACATAAAACATAATATCAGGTACAAACAGAACACACGATTGGGGATGCAAGCACCATAACGTCACCCAAGGACATTCCAACCCATATCTTCAAATCATCAACATACTACCAAACGTCATGTAAAAACTTCATCAGGTAAAAACTTCCATCTTTCACTTACTCATCCTTCCATCTCACTTGCTCAAATCTTCAACACTTACACATTTCCTTCTATCTCTCTTGCTCAAACCTTAGATACTTAAATATTTCCTTCTGTCTCATGTCGGTGTGGTTTAATGTACAGACAATGGCAGTAACATCCAGCCAACAGTGATATTTGCATATGAGTCTCACCCCACAATCAGATCTCCCTGAGGTACACATCGTGTTCTTCCATATTTCTGCATTATTCACCATGTACAACCGGGTCCCTGAGCAAAGACAATCCCACCAATGGGTTTGTCTGTACTCAAGGCAGAGTTGATCCACACTGTCTTCCCTAACAAACCTCTGATATGTGCCACTGGGACTTTATCTCCGTCTGCTATATTCAGGGACTCAGACTGGGCAGGACCTGCTACATTGGCGGAACCTCGGGTGTTAACTAACCAGGTGGCCTTTGCTAAATGCTGCTCCCAGTTTTTGAAAGATCCCCCACCCAATGCTTTCAAGGTGGTTTTTAACAGTCCATTGTACCTCTCCACTTTGCCTGCAGCTAGTGCATAGTAGGGGATATGGTGCACCCACTCAATGACATGTTCCCTACCCCAGGTGTTGATAAGGCTGTTCTTCAAATGAGTCCCGTTGTCTGACTCAATCCTATCAGGGATACCATGCCTGCACAGGATTTACTTTTCAAGGCCCAGGATGGTGCTCCAGGCAGTGGCGTGAGGCACAGGGGAGGTCTCTAACCATCCCGTGGTGGCTTCTACCATTGTGAGCACGTAGCGCTTGCCTTGGCGTGTCTGGGGCAGTGTGATGTAGTCAATCTGCCAGGCCTCCCCATACCTGTACTTGGATCACTGCCCACCATACCACAGGGGCTTCACCCACTTGACCTGCTTGATCTCAGCACACATCTCACGGTCATGGATAACCTGAGAAATACTGTCCATGGTTAGATCCACCCCTCGATCTCATGCCCACTTAGAGGTGGCATCTTTGCCCTGATGGCCTGAGGCATCATGGGCCCATCATGCTAGGAACAACTCCCCCTTATCCAAGTCTATCTTTGACACCTCTATCATTGCAGCCTGATCTACCTGCTCCTTGTTTCAGTGTTCCTCATTAGCCCGACTCTTGGGGACATGGGCATCTACATGACAGACTTTCACAGACACTTTTTCTACCCAAGAGGCAATGTCTTTCCACTCATCAGTAGCCCAGACACGTTTTCCTCTATGCTGCCAGTTAGCCGCTTTCCATCTCTCCAGCCAGCCCCACAGAGCATTAGCTACCATCCAAGAATCCATATAAAGGTCGAGCTTTGGTCACTTCTCTCTCTCAGCAATGTCCAGGGCCAGCTGAACGGCCTTGAGTTCAGCAAGTTGACTTGATCCACCTTCTCCTTCAGTAGCTTGTGTTACGTGTTGTGTGAGGCTCCATACGGCTGCTTTCCACTTCCAGTTCATCCCTACGATGCCACAGGAACTGTCAGTGAAAACAGAGTATTGATTTTCCTCTGCTGGTAGTTGGTTGCATGGTGCACCTTCTTTAGCCCTTGTCACTTGTTCCTGCTCTTCTCCGTCAATGAGACCAAAGTTGTCACCAGCAGCCAGTTTGTAATTATCTCCAAAATCCCAGGGCAATTCAGGTTTCCAATCCGGGTGTGCTGCATGATGAGAGTAATCCATTTGCTCCATGTGGCAGCAGTGTCGTGGAGGGTAGTGGGAACCTTTCCTTTAAACATCCACCCCAGTGGCGTCAGTCAGGGTGCCAGGAGGAGTTGTGCTTCTGTGGCAATCACCTCGGAGGCAGCTTGAACTCCTTCATGGGCAGCCAAGATTTCCTTCTCTGTGGGAATGCATTTGGCTTCAGACCCTCTGTAATTTCAGCTGCAGAATCCCAGTGGTCGGCCTCGAGTCTCCCCAGGCACCTTCTGCCAAAGGCTCCAGGACAAGCCATTGTTCCCAGCTGCAGAGTAGAGCACATTCTTCATCTCTGGTCCAATCCTGACTGGGCCAAGGGCTAATGCTTGAGCAATCTCCTGCTTGAGCTGGGCGAAAGCTTGTTGCTGCTCAGGGCCCCAGAGGAATTATCGTTCTTCTTGCAGGTGACCAGGTAGGGAGGGCTCACAATCTGGCTGTACTCAGGAATGTGCATTCTCCAAAAACCTATGGCACCTAGGAAAGCTCGTGTTTTCTTCTTATTCGTTGGTGGAGACATCGCAGTGATCCTTTTGGTGACCTCAGTGGGAATCTCACACAATCCGTCTTGCCACTTTACCCCCAGGAACTGGATCTCTCGGGCAAGTCCCTTGACTTTGCTCTTCTTGATGGCGAAGCCGGCTTCCAGCAGAAACTGGATGATCCTCTCTCCTTTCTCAAATACTTCCATAGCTGTGTTCCCCCACACAATGATGTCATTGAGGTACTGCAGGTGTTCTGGAGCCTTACCTTTTTCCAGTGCAGTCTGGATCAGTCCATGGCAGATGGTGGGGCTGTGCTTCCACCCCTGGGGCAGTCGGTTCCAGGTGTACTGCACGCCCCTCCACGTAAAGGCAAACTAAGGCCTGCATTCTGCTGCCAGAGGAGTGGAGGAAAACGTGTTAGCAATGTCAGCAGTGGCGTACCACTTTGCTGCCTTGGACTCCAGCTCGTACTGGAGTTCCAGCATGTCCGGCACAGCAGCGTTCAGCGGTGGAGTCACTTCATTCAAGGCACGATAGTCCACAGTCAATCTCCATTGAGATTTGTGCACAGGTCAAATGGGACTGTTGAAGGGTGAGTGGGTTTTGCTGACCATCCCTTGGCTCTCCACCTAACGGATCATTTTGTGGATGGGGATCACGGCACCTCAATTCGTCCAATACTGCCAGCACTGCACTGTCGAGGTGGCAATTGGTACTTGTTGCTCTTCCACCCTCAGGAGTCCTCCTGCAGATGGGTGCTCTGATAGTCCAGGCAAGGTGTTCAATTGCCTAATGTCCTCTGCCTCTACAGCAGCTGTGCCAAAAGCCCACCTGAGTCCCTTTGGTTCTTTGTAGTAGCCGTTCTGGAGGAAGTCTATGCCCAGAATACCCAGGGCCTCTGGGCCGCTCACAATAGGATGTTTCTGCCACTCCTTCCCAGTCAGGCTCACCTCGGCTCCCAACAGGGCCAATTGCTGTGATCCCCCCGTCACCCCAGCAATGGAAACAGGTTCTGCCCTCACATGTCCCGATGGTATCAGGGTACACTGCGCACCAGTGTCAACTAAGGCGTCGCATTTTTGTGGCTCTGATATGCCAGGCCATTGGATCCACACTGTCCAGAAGATCCGGTTTTCCTGTGCCTCTTCCTGGCTAGAGGCAGGGCCCCTCTAACCCTGGTTATTATTTCTTTCCTGGGCATACACGGTAGAGGTATCTTCAAGGGGATCTGACAGATCATACCCAGCTGCTCGGTCATGGGAGGTTGAGACTATCTTCACTTTAGTGGAACTCCCTCGGTTAGTGTCCTAGGGTAACATTATGGTGCTTGTATCCCCAGTCGTGTGTTCTGTTTATGTTTGATATTATGTTCTGTGCCTTCAGGACTGACTCTGAAAGTGAAGGTTTGTTTTGTTTTGTCTTGTTATCAGCCGGCTCAACTCCCCGCCATGGTCTGTGTCTAGGGGAGGCTGGCTTGCTGGCTTGCTGGCTTGCTGGCTTGCTTGCTTTGCTTTGCTCTCGCTCCTGTTTTTTGCTTTTGCTTATTAGTTAGTTTAGCTGGGCAATCCAATTTTTACCCTGGACTGTTTTTTTTTTTCCTTTCCCTTTCCTGAATACCATCCCAACCTGCTCTGGACTGGAACCTGGGAAACACCAAGAAACACCGAGAGCCAGCATTTTGTGACCTGCAGCAGCCATCCCCAGCACTGGAGACCGAGAACTGGGCGACCACTCCCAGAGAGACTTTCTGAATTTGTCATCTCTTCAGAACGGTGAAAGAGTTTTGTCATCTGGTGTTGTTTTTTGTGTTGGGGAGTGTTTTGCTTGTTAAATAAACATGTTTTTTTTTCCACTTCTCTCCCAGGAAATTCTTCCTGAACCAGGTGGGGGAGGGGCTGTGGGGGGATTTACTTTCTGGGGGCTCCTTCCAGAGGTCTTCTCCCAAATTTGCTCTAAACTAGGGCAAATATTTTGGCACCCAACCCGTGGCTCGAGAGAGTGCAAAAAAACCTGTTCTAATCATATTTTGGTTGCAATTACTCTGGGCTGGTATAGAGAGTTACTGGCTATGCTTTTTGAATTCATAATGTCTCTTGAGGTGCAGGCCTGCATGTGTTTCTGGTCCCTAGGGTTTTTTGAGGTCTTAATACCTCTATGGTCCTTAGGTTTATTTTCTTATCCCGAAATAGCTCCGGTATTGTCCCTAATACGTAGTTTTTGCAGTAGAAGGGCACTGACCAGAATATCCATTGGGCTGGGCTTAGTTGTAATGGCTTGCAGGAGGTTTATAAAGGTGCTGGAGTCTGTTCCAGGAATGTTTGGTTCATGGTTATGGTTGTGCACCCAGTTTGTTAGAGGAGAAGCAGGAGATGAGGCTTTTCAGCCTTTGCTTTCCTTCTTCTCCTCTGAATCTGTTACATCCCTATTAGAGAATGTTCAGTTTCCCCTGAATGTTAAAGAGACCATCTTTCTGGTATTTAATTTGGTAAGCTTTCTCTACACAGTCTGCAGCTTCTCTAGAATGAGGGCTGAGATTTCTAGAAGGGGTGATGAGACCCCTGACCCAGGAGTAGACACAGGCGTGAGAAATCCTGAGTGGTGTGGGAAATGGACCAAATCTTAAAGGAGTTTTCTGACCCTATAGTCTGGGACTTTCCATGTGAAGAAATTCAGAACCCAGCTGAGGTGGCAAAGTACCTGAAAGAGAAGTGCCACGATACCCCTAAGGAGAAGAAGATCATTGCAGTGAGCTGGGCCCTGGCATATACTTATCGCACTCTGCTAGGTCCTGTAGGGCAGCAGAGGAAGGGGGGCAGGGAGATAAATCAGCAGCGATCCCAGTCACTCAGGCTGCAGCCAACAGCCCAGGCTCGAGGCCAGCAGCTAAACCAGACTGTAAGCCTCAATCAGTGGCTGTTGCTACCAGCACAAGAAGTGGAAAGTGCACAGACAAGACCGATCAACCAGTGGATGACGATGATGATTATGATGCAGAAGAAGGACCCTCAACGCCTCCTGACACAAAATCAGGAGTCAAAGAAACTGGTACAAGATCAGAGGCCAATATTGAGTCCTTTTCCCTAAAGGACCTCCGTGGCCTAAGAAAGAATTACACTCGACAACCTGATGAGTCTATAATTAGTTGGTTGGTCCATCTTTGGGATGCTGCAGGAGAAGCCGCAATTCTGGACGCCACTGAAGCGAGGCATTTGGGATCCCTGTCACATGATCCTGTCATCGACCAAGGAATGATGAGGGGGGCTAAACCTCACAGCCTCTGGGCACGGCTCCTGGAAAGTGTAGCACAAAGATACCTGTGTGCAGATGATCTTCATATGCAGCAGACCCAGTGGAAGACTATAGAACAAGGGATGCAACGCCTGAGAGAAATGGCAGTGGCAGAGATTATCTTCTCAGATGACACAACAACTAGGAATCCAGACATGGTACCATGTACATCTGTGATGTGGCGAAAACTTGTACGGCTGGGGCCACATGAATACGCTTCTGCTTTAGCAATAATGAAGCGGGATGAGAAGGATGAGACCGTGCTCAATATGGCGAAGAAGTTCCGGGCATATGCAGATGCTGTGCATGGCCCAACAGACGCCAGAATTGCAGCGGTGGAAACACGTCTGCAGAAATTAGAAGACAAAATAGAGGAGAATCACAAGAAACTCAGGGAGGAGATTAAAGAGGACCTTCTCCAAATCTCGGCAGTACAAATTAGAGGCCCTGGTATCCAACGCAGGCATTCCCCAGATGGGGAGAGAAGGTACACCCCACGAGCTGAGCTGTGGTTCTTCCTGAGTGATTGCAGAGAAAACATGAGGAGATGGGACAGAAAATCTACTGCTGTTCTGGCATTATGGGTGTGTGAATTGAAGGAAGGCAAGACTCAGAGAGGAAGTTCCACCAAAAGGAAAGCAGCTCCAGTTGCCCATAGCCAAGCTGCCAGGTATGATGATGATGATGATGATGATGATGATGATGATGAGATGTCTGATCCCCCTGAAGGAAGCACTAGGACATATGCCCAAGAAAAGAAGGATAACCAAGCTTAGAGGGGCCCTGCCTCTAGCCAGGTAGAGGCGAGGGAAAACTGTTTTTTCTGGACTGTGTGGATTCGTTGGCCTGGCACATCAGAACCACAAAAATAGAAGGCTTTGGTCAATACTGGTGCACAATGCAAATTAGTCCCATCGAGACATGGTGGGGCAGAACCTGTCTCCATCGCTGGCGTGACAGGGGGATCACAGGACTTTACCTTGGTGGAAGCTGAGGTGAGCCTGACTGGAAATGAGTGGAAAAAACACCCTATTGTGACTGGCCCAGAGGCCCCATGCATTTTGGGCATAGATTACCTCCAAAGGGGGTATTTTAAAGACCCAAAAGGACTCAGGTGGGCATTTGGGATAGCAGCTGCAGTGACAGAGGACATCCAGCAATTGAACACCTTGCCTGGACTGTCCGAGAATCCAACTACAGTAGGACTTCTGAAGGGAGAAGAGCAAAGGTACCAATTGCCACTTCAACAGTGCATCGCCGACAGTACAGAACAACTTGAGATGCTGTGGTTCCCATCCATAAGATGATTCGAGAGCTGGAGAACCAAGAAGTGGTCAGCAAAACCCACTCACCCTTTAACAGCCCCATTTGGCCTGTGCATTAATCTGAAGGACAATGGAGATTGACAGTGGACTACTGTGCATTAAATGAAGTGACTCCACCACTGAGCGCTGCTGTGCCAGACATGCTGGAACTCCAGTATGAGCTGGAGTCCAAGGCAGCAAAGTGGTACGCCACTGCTGACATTGCTAATGTGTTTTTCTCCATTCCACTGGCAGCAGAATGCAGGTCTCAGTTTGCTTTCACCTGGAGGGGCGTGCAGTACACCTGGAACCGACTGCCCCAGGGGTGGAAGCACAGTCCTATCATCTGCCATGGACTGATCCAGACTGCACTGGAAAAGGGTGAAGCTCCAGAACACCTGCAGTACATCAATGACATCACTCTGTGGGGGAACACAGCAGCAGAAGTGTTTGAGAAAGGAGAGAAAATCATCCGAATGCTCTTGGAAGCTGGTTTCGCTCCAAGAAGAGTAAAGTTAAGGAACCTGCTCAAGAGATCCAGTTCTTGGGAGTGAAGTGGCAAGATGGACAGTGTCAGATTCCTACGGATGTCATCAACAAGATCACAGCTATGTTCCTACCAACCAATAAGAAGAAAACACAAGTTTTCTTAGGCATCATAGGCTTTTGGAGAATGCACATTCCTGAGTACAGTAGGATTGTGAGCCCTCTTTACATGGTCACCCACAAGAAGAACTAGTTCCACTGGGGCCCTGAGCAGCAACAAGCTTTTGCTAAGATTAAGCAGGAAATCGCCCATGCAGTAGCCCTTGGCCCAGTCAGGATGTGACCAGAGGTGAAGAACATGCTCTACTCTGCAGCCGGGAACAATGGTCTGTCCTGGAGCCTTTGGCAGTAGGTGCCTGGGGAGACTCGAGGCCGACCATTGGGATTTTGGAGTCGGAGCTACAGAGGGTCTGAAGCCAACTACACCCCTACAGAGAATGAAATCTTGGCTGCCTATTAAGGAGTCCAAGCCGCCTCAGAGGTGATTGGTAAGGAAGCACAACTCCTCCTGGCACCCGACTACCAGTGCTGGGGTGGATGTTCAGAGGAAAGGTTCCCTTCACCCACCATGACATCAGTGCTACATGGAGCAAGTGGATTGCTCTCATCATGCAGCACGCCCATACTGGTAAACTGAATCGCCCTGGGATTTTGGAAGCAATTACAAATTGGCCCCAAGGTGAAAGTTTTGGTGTCACAGATGAAGAACAAGAACTAGTGACACAGGCTGAAGAAGCTCCACCATGCAACCAATTGCCAGCAGAGGAAACACGCTACGCTCTTTTCACTGACGGTTCCTGTCACATCTTAGGGATGAATCGGAAGTGGAAAGCAGCCATATAGAGCCCCACACGATGGGCCACAGAGACCACTGAAGGAGAAGGTGGATCAAGTCAACTTGCTGAACTCAAAGCCGTTCAACTGGCCCTAGACATTGCAGAAAGAGAGAAGTGGCCAAAGCTCTACCTCTACACTGATTCATGGATGGTAGCCAATGCTCTGTGGGGATGGCTGCAGAGATGGAAAGCGGCTAACTGGCAGCAGAGAAGAAAATCATTTTGGGCTGCTGAAGAATGGAAAGACATTGCTACCCGGGTAGAGAAACTACCTGTGAAGGTTCGCCACATAGATGCCCACGTCCCTAAGAGTAGAGCTAATGAAGAGCAGCAAAACAATCAGCAGGTAGATCAGGCTGCAAAGATAGGGGTGTCAAAGATAGACCTAGATTGGGAACATAAGGGGGAGTTGTTCCTAGCACGATGGGCCCATGATGCCTCAGGCCATCAGGGCAGAGATGCCACCTCTAAGTGGACACAAGATCAAGGGGTGGATCTAACCATGGACAGTATTTCTCAGGTTATCCATGACTGTGAGATGTGTGCTGAGATCAAGCAGGCCAAGTGGGTGAAGGCCCTATGGCATGGTGGGCGGAGGTCCAAGTATGAGGAGGCCTGGCAGATTGACTACATCACACTGCCCCAGACACGCCAAGGCAAGCGCTACGTGCTCACAATGGTAGAAGCTACCACGGGATGGTTGGAGACCTCCCCTGTGCCTCACGCCACTGCCCGGAGCACCATCCTGGGCCTTGGAAAGCAGGTCCTTTGGAGGCATGGTACCCCTGAGAGGATTGAGTGTGACAACGGGACTCATTTCAAGAGCAGTCTTATCAACACCTGGGGTAGGGAACATGGCATTGAGTGGGTGCACCATATCCCCTACCATGCACCAGCTGCAGGCAAAGTGGAGAGGTACAATGGACTGTTAAAAACCACCTTGAAAGCATTGGGTGGGGGATCTTTCAAAAACTGGGAGCAGCATTTAGCAAAGGCCACCTGGTTAGTTAACACCCAAGGTTCCACCAATGGAGCAGGTCCTGCCCAGTCTGAGTCCCTGAATATAGTAGATGGAGATAAAGTCCCAGTGGCACATATCAGAGGTTTGTTAGGGAAGACAGTGTGGATCAATTCTGCCTCGAGTACAGACAAACCCATTGGTGGGATTGTCTTTGCTCAGGGACCAGGTTGTACACGGTGAATAATGCAGAAATATGGAAGAACACAATGTGTGCCTCAGGGAGATCTGATTGTGGGGTGAGCCTCATATGCAAATATCACTGTTTGTTGGATGTTACTGCCACTGTCTTTACATTAAACCACACAGACATGAGACAGAAGGAAATGTATAAGTGTCGAAGGTCTGAGAAAGTGAGATGGAAGGAAATGTGTGTCAAAAGTTTGAGCAAGTGAGATGGAAGGAAATGTGTCTGAGTAAGTGAAAGATGGAAGTTTTTACGTGATGAAGTTTTTACATGATGTTTGGTAGTATGTTGACGATTTGGAGATATGGGGTGGAATGTCCTAGGGTGACGTTATGGTGCTTGCATCCCCAATCGTGTGTTCTGTTTATGCTTGATGTTATGTTCTGTGCCTTCAGGACTGGCTCCAAAAAGTGAAGGTTTGTTTTGTCTTGTTATCAGCCAGCTCACCTCTCCCCAAAGTCTGTGTCTAGGAGAGGCTAGGGCTTGCTGGCTTTCTTGCTTGCTTGCTGGCTTGCTTGCTTTCACTTTTCTCTTGCTTTTGCTTCTTGCTTTTCTTTTGCTTTTGCTTATTAGTTAGTTTAGCTAGGCAATCCAATTTTTTCCCTGGACTGTTTTTTTTCTTTCCCTTTCCTGAATACCATTTGAACCTGCTCAGGACTGGGACCTGGG
Source organism: Anomalospiza imberbis (assembly GCF_031753505.1). Lineage (NCBI taxonomy): Eukaryota > Metazoa > Chordata > Aves > Passeriformes > Viduidae > Anomalospiza > Anomalospiza imberbis. The sequence goes on along the minus strand of NC_089713.1, from coordinate 698,058 downwards.
AAACACCAAGACACACCGAGAGCCAGCATTTTGTGACCTGCAGCAGCCATCCCCAGCACCGGAGACTGAGAACTGGGCACCACTCCCAGCAGAGACTTTCTGAATTTGTCACCTCTTCAGAGCGTAGAAAGACTTTTTGTCATCTGGTGTTGCTCATTTTTTGTGCTGGGGAGTGCTTTGCCTGCTCAATAAAAAGGTTGTTTCCACTACTCTCTGAGGAAATTCTTCCTGAACCAGGTGGGGGAGGGCCCGTGGGGGTTTGCTTTCTGGGGGCTCATTCTGAAGGTTTTCTCCCAAATTTGCCCAAAACCAGGACACATTACTACATAAGCAGGCTGTTCTTTGGTGAGATCCAGCAGGGCCCTGTTCAGTCTGTGCTCAGCAAACTGACTGGTCATGAGCCACTGGTGGATGTACCTCACCATGGCAGGCACCTGGAGAAGTCATGGGGAGACTTGGAAAGCTGCCAGAGGGAGGAATGTCCCCAGCTTCCCCAGAGAAGTGCTTTCCTTGCCACCACACTGCCATGGCCTCAAAGGCTTCCAGTGAGCAGTAGGCATGGCTTGGGAGGCCAAGCAATTCCTGGGAGGATCAAACCCTGGCTGCAGGCTGCTTACTTGCTTTGGATTGCAAATCCCCTCCTCTACAAGCATATCCAGCAGGGCACCACAGGTCTCCTCTGCAGGGCCAGCTCCAGCGCCTTCTTCCTCTTCCTCCACCCAGGACAGCTGGGGCACTCTCGGGGGTCACTGCTCCATGTCAGTGACTGGATTTGTGACAACTTGCAGGAGAGATGCCTCGGAAAAGCTCTGAGTCAGCAAGGCCTGCAGTCGTGCCTGGAAGGCACCTTCAAGAGAGAAGCCTCAGGAAGGCTACAGGACAGCAAGTCCTGCACTCTGGTCTCGAGGGCTCCTGCCACAAGGACAGGAGACTCCTGTCAAGGATTGTGGTCTGGCCTCGAGGGCACCGGTGGCAGGGATGGGAGATTCCTCTGGGGCATAGAGTCCCACGGTCTGCCCTCAAGGACACCTGCAGGAGAGAAGCCTCGGGAAGGCCACAGGTCACCAAGTCCTGTGGTCTGGCCTCGAGGTCAGCTGCAGGAATAATGCCTCGGAAAAGCTCCGGGTCAGACACGAACAAGTGCGCTGTGTGGGAGCTCCTCACGGCACCACTCTGTCCCGTCCTGTCCCGTCGCGTGCTCCGAGCACTGTGGCATGGTCTTGTCACTGCCAGCTCCTATGTCACCCCGTGTCACAAAGGGCCCTTGGACACGCTGTCCCGTTCCGTGCCACGGTGACCGTGCTGCACCGTGTCACAAAGGGCCCCTGCACACACTGCCCCCTGCCCTGGGGCTGCCCCCAGCCCACCCAAAGTGGATCAGGTTGGAAGGAATCCCTCACCCCAAGTGTCTAAGACAGCCCAACAGGATCTTTAGGAATGGCTCAAACCCTCAGCAAACGCTGCCCTGCTCTGCGGGCTCAGAGCAGCAGGAGCCCCTGCAGCTGCTGACGCAGCCGCGCTGGGAAGGGCACGGGGCCTTCACAGAAACTGGCACGGCCTCCTCGGGACACGTCCCATGTGGTGGCCATCCTAAGCACAGCTGTGTGACACAGACGAGGAACGTGTGGGCCAGGGCAGGAATGCTGCTCTGACCCCTGGGACCTGGGAAGCACTGACTTCAGCAGGTGTGGCACAGTCCCCACCAAAGCAGAGTTCCCCCAAGCCCTGGCAGCCCCGGTGCCCATCTCCTGCCCCAGAGACCTCCGCCCTGAAATGGCTTCTCTGCCAGAGGGCAGCCAAAGCCGGTGTGCACAAGGGGCTGTGCTCTGTCCTACAGGGGCTGTTGGCAGGAGCACCTGGAGCAATGCTGGCAACACTTGGTCTCTGTCAGAAGCTCTTACTCCATGCTGAAATTATTTTCTCATTGAAGTAATTACTTTCTGCACAAAAACACCTTAGCTGCGAGGGCACAGAAGAATCTGACATTTTAGAATCCTCAGTTCAGGAAAACTTTACTTCCCATTGCTCAACTCAAGTAGTTTCAAGAAGTTACAAACTTCCCAAATTAATTTGAATAACCTGAGAAGGTGAAGAGTTGGAATTTTGCTTCCCATCTCAAAGCAGCAACTCATTTGCCTTAATATCATCCACTGAGAGTCACTTTACAGAACAGAGCACTACACAGAGGCAAAAAAAGAGGTCATTCTTTGGTTTACAAACGGTTTTTTATGAAGGAATGATAATATCCTAATTCTCTTAAGGAATAAAAGCTCTCAAGAAATGAGAGTCCACTCAGTGGTACAATAGTAGCCCAAAGAAATGAATAGATGGCAAAAGGGCGAATCCTCCCCCTGGTACAGAGATCTGAGTGGCCAGTAAAGTACAGCTCTCCCCTCTTGTTCCCTGCAGGACAATCAGGACCATGAAGAGGAAAAGTCACAGATATTCCTTCTGCCCTCCGTAACCAAAGCTGTGCCAAAGCACAGATGCTGCCTTCAAACTGACTCAAATTCCAGCCTAGACCTCTCACCTTCCAGACAACTCCTTCTCCAACACCCCACCAGCGCCAAGCCCCCCAAACTCCCACACAGAAACCCTCAACACCCCGCCAGGAGCCCCAGCTGTCCCCGTCCCTCCGCAGAGCTTTCCCACCCTCCAGCAGACGCCCTGGTTCCCTGCAGGTGCCGTGGGATGGCACTCAGGAGGATCTGCTCCAAGGCCTTCCCCTGGAGCACGCTCAGGCTGCCAGGCCTATGGATCCTGGATCATCCTTCCCACCGAGCCTTCCTGTGCACGGCTGTTCCATTTGCACCTTTGCGCTCAGCTCGGACTTCTCCACTTCACCAGGAGTGCTGGGAAAGGATGGAGAGCAGCCTGGCAAGCTCTTTCTGCAGCTCCCTCTTTACCCTCGGGGAGGTAGAACATCCCACAGGAAAGCAACTGGTGCCACAAGGAGCGGGTGGCCTCAGGCACCTTTGGGGATGGAACAAGGCCTTGGTTTGACATAAGTAAGCACAAGCAATTCACATGAGTAAACAAGTAATTAGCACAGACATACCTAAGTACTTAGCACCAGTTAGCATAACAAAAACCTGGCTGGCCTAACTTGACATGAGAGTGACCTGACAAAAAGCTTTAGACATATTCTACCAGAAGAACTAAGGGCAAGTGTGGAATCAGCCCTGTGCAGGGAAGCCCTGAGGAAGACTTTGTGCTGCTTTGGGGCATCGAGACCGGTCCTGGCCAGCACCTGGAAATCAGCTTCAAGTATGGGAATCTGACAACGTATTTCTAACTGTCTGCTTATGGAATCACCTCAGCAGTGTAAAGATGGATGGTGATTTTGATTCAACTCTTACATCAACCCACTGAAATTTAAACCTGCTGGAGAAACATTTCAGTGGGTGCAGACCCCTGCCCTCCTGCCAGGTCAATAAAAGGGCTTTTGGCTGACAATGCATTTGTCTGCTGATTTGTTTGAATGAGGGAGACCCCTCAGGACTGCTGTATCCTGAGGGAACACCGTTGGCCTTGACCTGTAGGCACCTGCACAAGCTTAAAATCAGCTGCCTCAGCTTCCAGGACCTCTCTTGGCCAGCATCCTGACATGGATGCAGGATTGCTGTGAGGCACTGCTGGGACCCAGCAGGACAGGACCGGCTGTCTCGTGTCCACGTAGCACCCCTCACACAGCCAGGGCCATCCCAAAACCAGACAAACACTCACGTGTCAGCACAGGGGAGCAAGGAGCACTGGGCTCCTCTCAGGGTATCTCAGCTGGGCTCGCGCCACAACACAGCCCCATTTTAAGGCCTGCTGATGCCCAGCTGCCAGAAATGCCTACCTTGTTCTCTCCAGGGTGCACAGGGAGAGCCAATGAGCAGGACGCCTTGGGAGGCAAACCTTCCCAGCCTTTTCTGAGGCCAGGGACACACCAAGATCAGCCAAGACTCTCCACGCTGCCTGGCCCACCCAGCCCAGCTCTGTGCTGACCCTGGGCCACAGCAGCTTCCACCAAGCAAGGGCCACATGCACATTGCCAAGAGTTGAAACACAGCAGACAGGGAAGATGTGAAAAGTGTGTGTGTAAAGGCATTTTAATTCACAGCTCTCAGAGAGAGCTCTGGGGCTCATGGCTGGACAGAGATACTCCTGCTCACGCCTCTGTCCAAAGGGGGGAACACACCCTGCTGCAGGTGCTTGGGTTGGTCTCCACAGGTCCAGGCGGATGCCAAACCTGCTCTTCACAGCCTTCTCCCTTGCCCTGCCCCTCTGCCAAGTGCAATGGGCCTCAGGCAGTGAAAGGACCACAGAGAGCCAAAGGAGGACCCTTGCACCCACATTACTGGGAGCTCCCTGGGAAGCACTTTTCTTGAGAAGCAAGCCCTTTTCCTCCAAAGGCATTTCCCCACATGTGTAGCTGTCCTGGGGAACACCAACACACTCTCAAGAAAAGCTGGCAAGGCTGAATGACTTCAGGTCCTTTCAGGACAGGCACTCCGGCTGTAGCTCGTATTCCCCCAAGTGTGTTTCCAGGTGGAGGTTCAGAGGGGCAGCCCCAGGCCCTCTACAAACACAAGCTGCCCGCTGCCTCTTCACCTGCCTCAACTCCTGCCTGCAGTCACTGCAGCAAAACCAGGCTGTTCCAGCCAGAGCCCAGAGCCCTGTTCCCGCAGGACGCTCTTGCCAGCACCTTCCAGGACTCTCCACTGTGCATGCAGCACTTTTCATGCCTGGTCTCAACAGGCTTTGGAACGCAGAGCACAACCTGGCTGGCTCTGCCACCAGCACAGCCCAAACACCGGCGGAGGAAGAAGCAGCAGGGGTTGTTTTGCGGCCATGCCCAAGAGAAACTGGAAGGGTGCCCTCCCTCTGGTCTCCCTTGGTTGGCTTTCTGGCTGGGTCTGAGGCTGGGGCTGCCATTCCTCGGTTCTGGGGACCAGAACCACACCCGGGATCCCAGCACTGCCTGACAGCGCTCCGGGCACTGGCACAGTCACATGTCTGAGTCTCGGGCACAGCACTGCTGCTTCAATTGCTCTTAGGCACATCCAGAGCTCTCTGTTAAGCCCAGATGGTCTCTGGTTCTGCTCTCTTCCTGATCCTGTGCAGGGATGGAGCACTGCTGTGCTTTCAGGAAGCTATTCTTGAAAACTTGCAGCATTCCAAGCTCCTTTGCCCTCCGTGGATGCTTGCCATGGAATCCCTCACAGCTGGGTTCAGAGCATCCTCAGCTTGGCTCTTCCAAAATCCAGGGGCTCCAGGGTGCTCAGCAAGATCTGTAACTCCACAGTGTTGTGGAACTGGACCTTCAGCACAGGGTCCTACCCAGCCTGATCTGCCCTCGTTCCTCTGAGTGTGTGCACAAAACACGGCGTGGAAGAGAACGGCAGCAGGGGCCTGTGTGTTCCAGGGCCCCGGATTTGCATCGCTTCAGCTCCACAGAGATGCAGGTAAAGCGAAGAAGCCAAAGTGTTCATTAATGGAAGGCGAAGCAAAGGGATGAGCTGGGAGGGAAGAAAGGGGATGGGCAGGGTCTGAGGGCTGCAGGGAGGGAGCTGTCAACAGGGAGGGAGAAGGCAGGAGCTATGGGAGCTTCCCACAGGCTCAGCTGTGCCAGTCATCAGCTGTGCCTGGAGCTCCAGCTGGTCTCCTCTGGTCTCCAGGTGGTCTCACCTTCCAAGGGATCTGCAGGTCTTAAAGAGACACTGGTTCTTCTGAACCAGCAGATGAAAGTAGTTCTGCAGCTCTTCCCTCCAACATCACCTGAACAAATGTGCTTCTGCAGGAGGGGCTGTTGTTTTCACTCAGGGCTTGAAGGGCTGGAAGAGAGAGGAACAGAGCCACGGTCAGAGCCTGGATCTGCTGGAATCCAAGGAGATCTTTCTGCCAGGGCCATCCCACCTAGACTGGACACAAGAGGAGAGGAATTTCCCTCCCAGGTCAGGGCTGTGGTGCAACACGTCCCCAGAAGGAGCCTGGAGCAGCCCAAGGCTTTGTGTGGCCAGGCAGGGGCAGGCAGGAGGCAGAGCTGTCAGCAAAGGAAGGGGCCAGCGAGGTGGGGCAGCCGGGGGATGACGACAGCCTGCAGGGACAGAGGCCAGGGCAGGGACACCGCAGGACAGCCTGGGCTGCAGAGGGCACAGGGATGTGCAGCAGCTGCAAGGCCCTGACAGAGCCAACCTGTGCAGCCCTTTGGCCATGGCTGCTGGCCCTGGGCCTGAGGCAACGAGGGGACAAGTGACCCTTGCAGCCCTGGGGCCTCATGGCCTCCTTGTCCCTGCTCAGCAGCCGGGCAGGGGCCGCCCCATGGTCCTGCCCTTGGCATGGCACATCCCCACATGCCAGTGCCCATCCCGGGAAGAGCCCTGAGCAAGGAGGGAGGGACAGGATCTGCCTTGCCAGGGGCTGGGGCTCAGCCTTGGCCCTTTGCATTCCTGAAACACATCCAGGTTTGCTCAGCGCCAGAGACACCTTTGCCTTGTTTGTCCCCACCTGTCATCAGTGCCTCCAGTTCTCGGCTCTGCCTGGGGCCTGGGGACACTTTGATATGAATTGTGTCCTTGAGTGGAACCCATTAACAGTTAAAGAAAGTTTGGACTTTGAATCTGACTTTTTGAGTTCTTGAGAAGCTCTTTGAGCACACTCTGAGGGACTGGGTCTGATGCAAACAGCACCAAAGCCCCAGAGGTCATTAAAGTCCTGGTGCTGTGTCTGTGCTGCTGAGCTGGGCTGGGCTCCTGGCCCCGAGGCAGCTCCTGGCAAGGGCAGCGCTGCAGAGAGACAGCTCTGGCCAGGAGCAGCTCCTGTGCACAGCCCAGCAGGGCTGGGGCACTGCCAGGGCATCCCAGGGACACGAGCAGGGCACAGACCGAGCTCACAGGGGCTCAGCACTGGCAGGGGCTGTGGGGTGTCTCAGAGGGGGCTGTGTCACATCAGCAGCTCTGTGGCTGTGTCACGGAGGCACAGAGCAGCTGTGATGTCAGAGAGGGGCTGTGTGACTGCACAGAGTGGGTTGTGTGAGGTCACAGACTGGGCTATGACATCACAGAGTGTGAGGTCATCAAGCAGCTATGGCATGCCAGAGGGGACTGTGTGACATCACAGAGCAGGCTGTGACATCATGGCATGGCTGTACGACATCATAGAGCAGGCAGTGAGGTCAAAGTGTGTGCTGTGACATTACAGAGTGGCAGTATGGCATCACAGGGAGGGTTTTGTGGCATCACTGAGGGGGTTGTGACATCACAGGGCAGGCTGTGACATCATAGAGAAGGGTATAAGGCAATAGAGCAGATCCTGCCATCATAGAGGGTGGCTCTGTGACAACAGAGAGCGGGTTGTGACATCACCGGGTGGCTGTGTAATGTCATAGACCAGGCTGTGACGCCAAAGAACAAATAGTGACATTGCAGGGTGACATTGTGACATCTCACAGTCTTCTGTGACATCACAGAGCAGGTGTATGACATCACAGGGTGACATCTCAGAGTTGGCTCTGTGACATCACAGGGGCTGTGTGCCATCACAGGGGCTGTATGAGGTCACTGGGGAGGTCACTCCACCCCGTCCCCCCCTCCCAGTTCCCCCAGAGAAGTCCAACGCTGCTCGTGCACTGTGGGGTCCCCTGTCCCCCCGGGTCCCCCCGCCCCCGGCACCGCAGCCTCCCCCAGAGGATGTTCCACGAGATCGACCCCAGAGCCTGACACGGGGATGGGGGCTGGGGCTGTGGGGGGTGGGACAGGGGGACAGGGACCCCCCGGCAGCGTCTCTGTGTCCCCCAGGGCCAGAGCCTGGGCCAGGGCTCCTTCACCCTGTTACCAACGAGGGCTTGAGAGCGCTGAAAAATCCCCAGCAAGGGATCAGCAAAAACCAGATTTAATATTAAGTGACAGCACCAAAAGTTCCTTGGCAAGAGTCACTCTGCTCCTGACTGGACACTGCAGGCACACCAAGGAAACAAAGCAACAACAAAACCAAACAGAATCCAGGCAATCAAACCAGAAATGAACCGGGAATTGGGGCTTTCATTGCTATGGAAAAGAAATGTCCTTCTTGTCCAGGTGCCCTTGGCCAGAACTGGGATTTCACCTCCAACACTGCCTGTTGTGACAGACTGGAGGAGATTGTTGGCTGGAAACATTTCATGTGTGGGGAGGAAGGGGCAGGTCCAGCCTTGCCCTGCCCTGGAACCCCAGCCCTGCCCTGCCCTGGAACCCCAATCCCCCCAGAGCCTCTATCCCAGCCCAGCAGTGTCTGCCAGTCCCTGGCACAGCACAGGCAATGCTCCACAGCCACCTCTGGAGCCCCCAGCCCAGCTCCTGAGTGACCAAATGACCCCAAGTCCCACCTGGGGGAAGGGCTCAGGAACACCAAGGGGTGTTTAAGGCTGACCACAAGGCAAGCACACATCTTGACCCTACCTCCTCTTGGAATTTCTATCTGAACATCACTGGAATCCAGGAGTTGGTAGCTCTGTGTGTGCTTCTCTGTATATTTTTTGTCTTTCTCTCTTTCTGTGTCTATTTCTTCTATTTCTGTTCTCGTGCAAATGTTGATTAACTTAAAATTGAATGAGCTAATAGTCTGTGAAGTTGAATGGGCCAAGGTAATGCTTTGGGAAGTGTTTTTGTTGATTGAATGTCATGCTAAACCTTTTACCAAAGTTTCTCTGAGTTTCTAAAGTTCCCCAAAAATGCTGTTTTGTTCTTTTGAGCTCCTGAGAATCTCTTCTTGGAATTTCTCCTGTTCATCCAACTCAGAGGACACAAACAATTGTAATTCCTCTTAAATGTCTCCTTGAGAGAGTTGTTTGGGGGATGGGAGTCAGGGCTTGTGTGTGCTGCTTGGCACAGCCCAGGCAGGGCTTTCACAGCCACATTCCACACTCCATTTCCCAGCTGGAGCCGCTGGTGCCTCTGAGTTCTGCTGCCCCAGCCCCAGGGACGCTCTCCTTGTCTGCCCATTCCCCCACGGTCTCTGGGCAGGGATGGCCTCAGTGGGGGCTGCTGACATCCTCAGCAGCTTGGAGCGCCCTGGAGCCACCTCCAGCCATGGACGGCGGCCAGCGACGGGGAATGCCCCGGGGGTGAGGAGGGAGGACACCAGCAGAGCATCCCCCCGGGGCAACGACGAAGACAGTGCCGGGATCAGGCAGGAGGAGCACGGACCCCCACCGGAGCATCCTCCAAAGGTAAGGTGTTTTCCAAAGCAAAATTGGCAAAAAATCTTATTAAATTCTGTGGCTGATCTTTGCTGTCCCCACGAGTCGCTCGCCACCCACACGAATCATAAAGTTCCCCCTCAAAAGTGGGACTGGGAGCACACAGACCCTTCCCCATAGTCTAGGGACCCCCAGAAGACCCCTCCCTATGGACTGGCCACCCCAGAAATGGGGCTAGGACCTCCAAAGAAGCCTCCCCATTAACCTAAAACCCCCTAAAATGGTGCTGGTGCCCCCAGAGACCCATCCCCGTGGGACTGGAACCACCACAGACCCATCTCCATGAACCTACAACCCCCAGAAATGGGACAGGGACCCCCAGAGACCCCTCCCTATGGGCCTGGGATCCCCAGAATGGGGCTGGGACTCCCTCCATGTGAGCCACGCCCACTCCCCGCCTTGCCCCGCCCCCCAGCGTCAATCCAACCAATCAGCGCCTGGAACAATCAGTGCAGGAACGCCTTCCGCATCGTCCAATCAGATCGCACTCTCATTCTGGCCCCACCCCTTCATTGTGACATCACAAGCGGCCTTGACACTCAGCCCCTCACCACTATGACATCACTGCACTCCCATTGGCTGTCGGCGGGAGGGCGGGGCTTGCCCGGACTATAAAAGGCGTGTGCTGGCACACAGGGCTCAGTGCGGGCCCGGCGATGGGAGCGGCGGCGTTGGCGGCGTCAGAGCCCCGGGAGCGCCCCGGCGCCACCTCTGGCAACGGACGGCGGTGAGGAATGCCCCGGGGGAGAGGGGGGAGGACCCCGCCAGAGCATCCCATGGGACAGTGAGCACCGAGAGCGGCGGGGCATCACCCTGGAACGAGGACGATGGAACTGGGAGGACCAGGGGAACCAGCGGAGCATCCCCGGGGCTGAGGAAGGAGAATACCAACATAGCATCCCCCGGGGGCAACAGGCATTTAGGGATTTTAGGGATTGGAGAGTGTAGTTTAGTATGTCACATGGATGAGAAGTTTAGGTTTTACAATTTTTAGTATATTGTAGATTGTTATAAATGCCAATCACTTGGTTTTTTAAAAATTTTAAAAGTTTAATAATAATAAAATGGTTATTAAAATAGTAATGCAATTAGAGTAATGAAAATTTAGAGTTAGGACAATTACAAGACAATAAAAAGCAAAGAATTACGGATGTCCGGATGCTCTCGGGCACTTAAGCCCGATAAGCATGCCTTGTGAACAAAGGAATAATCTTTAAAAGCAGTAGCCTGTTGCATATTCATACATCTCATACATGATGCATAAATTCCTTGCAAATTAAGAACTTTTCTGGTTTTTGTCAACTTCTTCCCCTTAATCCTGGTGGTTCCATAAAGACAGAGAGAAGGTGGAAGAATGTTTGTCTTTTCCGATAAGGAGGCAGTAATTCTTTATGGGCCCCCATCATTGTCATCTCTGTGTGAAGAGTTTCTTCATTATCTCATCTCTTGCTTGAGTTAGTAAAAAAACCCCCACATACATAGGTTCTATTTTAACTACAAAACTACATATACCATACTATTAAAATGTTAATACAGCACTTCTAATTAATATAACATAATACATATAGTATTCAATTTAATATTTGCGAAAAGCCAATCATAAAATATGCATTTTTCACAACTAACACAGCAGGCAAAACGCCAAAGAGGAGGGGGGGTGAGCTCACTCTCACCCGACCTAAGCTGTAGTACGCGCCGGCGGCCACCCGATGTCACCAGAGGACACCAGGAAAAACGACGCACCACAGCTTTGGTCACCATGAAGAGACGAATTTATTTTTTCTGACTCCAATCATTTATAGTTCTCAAAAAGTGCCAGTGGATTGGAAGGTGAACGTGCCACCTCTCCAACGACACTGGACAAACTACCAGTCTATCAAATTTCTCGGCCTCTATGAAAGAATGCAAAACAATAGGTTGTTTACAGAAAGTTGCGTGAGAAAGCTCTCTACAAGAATGTAAATTCAGAAGGCTTTAGAAAATCCTAAGAAATCACGGCGACAGGGTCACAGTCAAAGTCAGCAGGCAAAAGAAAGGAATTGCTGAGGAATGATCTTGGATCAAGCCAAACATTTACAGTCAGGGCAGTCCATTGGTACAGATGGGGGTACACTCTGGGGGTGCAGCTAAGGCCATGAGGTCACAGCAGGCTCTGGGGTCACAGCAGGCTGAGGTCACAGCAGGCTCTGAGGTCCCAGAGGTGCCAGAGCCCCGTGCTTGCACAGAACCACAGAACCCCTTTTAGGTTTTTTTTGTTGTTGTTGACTCCCTGGGAGCACTTGTAGTTCTCCACCCCTGCTATTTTTAAATTCCTCCAATTGCTTTTTCAGGGGACACTGGTTAACCCAGTGCCCAAGGTTCTTACAAAGCAGGCGTGGCTTTGTGGGGTCAACCATTGCTGGTCCTCGCTGCTGCCCAGTGTGCCACTGTGCTGATGGAACGGGCACTGGGCTGGCAACGGCGACTCTCTGTGGTGGCCTTGGCAGCAGCTTTGGTCTGGTGTCCTGAGCCACACTCCTCAGAGGCACTTTTCTGTTACAAACTAGAAGCACATCTTTTAGTGTGGGGGGGTTCTAAAGGTAAGCTTAAAATCACAGCTCGACACTGTTCATTTGCATTTGCAAATGCCATTTCCTCTAAAACTTCTTCCCTTGCATTTTCTTTCCTAACTTGGATTTTAATAGCTCTAGTTAACCTTTCCACCAATTTCAAAAAAGGCTCTGATGGTAGCTGTGTGATCTTACTATATGGCTCGAGAGGGCCGTCAGGTTGAAGGGCAAAGAAGGCTTTTTCAGCTGCATCTCTGACTCTCTCAAGGACTACCACAGGGATTACTGCAGCTTGGACTGGGGCCAGAGACCACTGGCCCTCACCGGAGAGATGCTCGATGGTAATTGGCACGCCACTGGCATCCTTTGCTGTGTTTGGATCAGCATGCAAGTCTGGGAGGGCCTCTTTCAGCAGCTGTTTCCATGCCACTTCCCATAGTTTGAATTCTGTAGAGGTCATGAGGCACGAAAAAAGCTGTTTTAAATAATGTGGAACTAGCACAGTCCTCCCCAGTTCGGCCTTTAAAAGGCCACGGAAGCATGGGCTCTGTGGGCCATACTGTTGGTGTGTTTTGCAAATCTCTCTTATTATTAATTGCTCTGCAAAAGCTTTCCAATTAGCAGCTGTGGCTCCTGCCCCTTGCCCTGCATGCTGATATGTGACAGGGGCGAGTGAGAAATCGGGACCCTGCATTGGCTCTGCAGTTCCCTGCTGCTTTTTCCTTGAACGGGAAGCATTGGGATCACTGGTGTGGCTACAGGAGCGAGCAGTGGGCGAGCCCCCACCGTGGGAACCCGGGCAGGGGGCGGGGCCACCGTGGGAACAGGGGGCGGGGCCAGCGTGGGAACAGGGGGCGGGGCCACCGTGAGAACAGGGGGCGGGGACAGGGGTGGCAGGGGGTGGGGCTACACAGTGACGTCACGTCGGCAGACGCCCCCTGGGGGAGGGGCGGAGCTGAGGGAGTGCCAGGTAAGGTGGGGGGAGGGAAGGTGTCACGAGGATCGGGGGGCGTGAGGGGAAAGAAAGGATTTTTGGGATGCTGAGGGGAATCATGGGAAGAAGGAGACCAGGTAGGGCGCGGTGCCACGTAGCATCCTCCATTTTCTTGGCTCTCTGGGGACTGGGAGCCATTTGGGTGGTCACTGCTCTCCAAAAAACCAACACGTGCTCGGGGTTTCTGGGCTGGGGAGACAGGGTGGGGAGAATTCAACGCAGTCTGGCCAGGACTTTGTGGACAGAGGGACTCGGGCACTTCAAGATGCTCAGGGAGCTGGCTTCCCTGGGCATGAGCAGAGTCTGCTCTCCTTAAAATACCGAGTTTTGGGGAAGAGGGTTCAGAACTGGGGTGGGGAGAAATAGGAAGAGCAGAGGTACATTCCTTGTTATTTGGCTTTTCCTTCACTTCCCTTTGCTTGAGTAAAGCTGATAGAACTTGCAAACTCCAAAACACAAATTCAGCTGAAGACGTGTCCCCAGACCTTCCCAAGGTTATCAATTTGTGACCCACTGTGTCCCAAAAGTGGGTATTGTGGACTTGTTCAGGAGAAACTTGCGGGAAGTGTAGAAAAGGCCACCTTATAAACTGTTTCAATTTTCCCTTAGAAAACTATACATCCCCGCTAACTAGCATTCCTATAATCTGATAATATACGCCTTTCTGTGCTGTGCTTAGCTTAGCCCCCATTTTAGATGTAAAAGGCACAGCCCAACCTCACACCGACAAAAAACAAACCAGAATTCGGTACCGATTTCCAAAAACCGCTGTTAAGAAGCGAAAACACGCAGCTTTTAGCCCTGCCTAGCGCAGCAGGCTGTGCGGCTTTTAAAACTGCCGCCGGCAGCAGCAGGGATCCCCCGCGCCATGCGGAGGAGCCGCGGCTCAGCGCCGCCCACGCCCAGCGAGAAAGCCCGAGCCATGGTTCTGCCCCCGCTGCCCGCGCCCTCCCGCCGCTCCCGGGAGCCGCCGCCGCCACCCGCTGTGCCGCGGGAGAATCCGAACGCCCCGCACTGCGCTGAGGGGGCGGGCAGAGCCCCCCGCTCCCCCTGAGCCAGCGGCGCTGCCGCTGCCACGCGGGTTTTAAAAACGGCAGAGCCGCGCCGTCCGGGGCTATCGCTCCCGACCCCGCGGGGCTGCGCAGCCTTGCCGTGCTCGAAATAGGAGCGAAAAAGAACAAGTCCCTCGTCAGGGACTGTTTCTGAGCTCCCCACCCCGCTATGGAGCAGGGATACTCACCCAAATCGGTGTCCTGGTCCGGCGGGGTCTTCTCTTCACCTCAATAGGACTCCTCGGGGCAGGAGGAGCTGCCCTGTTCTTCCTCTGGGAAGGTGTGGCTCACCAAAAAGGAGGTGCGCTTCCCAGAGGTGCAGGACATCCACAAGTATTCTGTGGATAAAGCCCAAAGTCTCTCCTGGAGAGCTATGTCCTCAAAGCTCTGCCAGTGGACGCCAAGCTGCCTTAAAGCCTCTCCGTGGTCTTGTGAGGCTCCGAGAGCTCCGGAGTGTCCCATCGGTGCGGCAGGGTCGGGGCAGCCTCCACGTCAGGTTGCCAAAATATTGGTGTTCCCGATATCGAGGACAGGATGTGCCTTGGCTTGTCTGGCCCTGCTGCTGAACCAAATAGCAGCCACTGTGGTGTTTCACCCCAGAGACACTTTTGCCCGGCTGGATGTTGCAGCTGGGAGCATGGAGACAAGTCCAGACATGCCAGAGCTCCGGTGGCGGCGGGATGGAGTGAGTGGAAGCACACTGGGGGAAACTGGGATTTACTGGGAGAGACCAAGAGTGACTGGGATCACAGAGGAATCATAAAGGAAGTTACTGGAATAATACTGGGAGTATCTGGGAGTGACTGGAATCATACTGGGTGTTATAAACGCCAATCACTTGGTTTTTAAAATTTTAAAAGCTTAATAATAATAAAATGGTTATAAAAATAGTAATACAATTAGAGTAATGAAAATTTAGAGTTAGGACAATTACAAGACAATAAAAAGCAAAGAATTACGGATGTCCGGATGCTCTCGGGCACTTAAGCCCAATAAGCATGCCTTGTGAACAAAGGAATAATCTTTAAAAGCAGTAGCCTGTTGCATATTCATACATCTCATACATGATGCATAAATTCCTTGCAAATTAAGAACTTTTCTGGTTTTTGTCAACTTCTTCCCCTTAATCCTGGTGGTTCCATAAAGACAGAGAGAAGGTGGAAGAATGTTTGTCTTTTCCGATAAGGAGGCAGTAATTCTTTATGGGCCCCCATCATTGTCATTTCTGTGTGAAGAGTTTCTTCATTATCTCATCTCTTGCTTGAGTTAGTAAAAAAAAAAACCCACATACATAGGTTCTATTTTAACTACAAAACTACATATACCATACTATTAAAATGTTAATACAGCACTTCTAATCAATATAACATAATACATATAGTATTCAATTTAATATTTGCGAAAAGCCAATCATAAAATATGCATTTTTCACAATCCCTCCTCTTATTCTTTATAAATCATTTGGCTTGAGCAATATTTCTTATCTAATTGCATTCTTTAGACTATGTTAGTAATCAAATAAAAGATGGGATTAAACAAGGAAGAAACATCAGAACAGTTGTAATCCTAATTTATTCCACTATCTATTCTTCAATACATTACCCCATCAGTTAGTTTTTAACATTGTTTTCCCACTTTTGGACAGGTATCTGGGTTATTTCTTTAATTCTAATGCCTGAGCGGCTTTGTTTGTTATCTTCTCTATGACTGCTTGGAGTCTTATAATACGATTCAATATATAATTTGGGTTTAATACAGAGGTAGATTGCTGTGCTGGTTTCACTTTTTTTTTTTTTTAACTAATGGCCTTTTTGCCTAATCTTGGACTGTATTCCTGAAATCAAATGTAAAACAAATCCATCTCTCTCATTTTGGACATTCAATGCCCCATCTATTACCACTTTTTCCTAAGTTCTTTGTAATTCAATATTTTCCCCCATTTTTCCTGCAGGTACTCAGTTTGGATGGGTTATGACAGTGGCTGTTGACATGGGGGTGTGTAACAAAAAAGGAACTTTGGTTTCTTTCCATGTAATATTTTTTGTAGCATTTGTGACATGATCTTGCCAGTATCTCAAAAGGTAAAAGACAACAAATGAGAGACAGAAACAGGAATAACAGAGGTCTGGTATGGCTTATACCCCCACCTCCCCTGCCTATGGAGTTGCTTCCCATAGCAGGTATGTGTGATCTTCTCGGTGGCGAGTACAGTGGTCAATCCAGGTTTGCCCTCTGTTTCCTTTGTTACTCTTTTTACTAAATATTTTTAGGCAAGTCCTTTTCCACACTCCTTAACTGAGGTTTCTTACCATTCTTCAGGTATCTCTCAGTCAACAGGCACTGATAATTCCCATCTACAAAACAAAGTTATTACCTCAGTTGCTTTGAGTTCTATCTCTATAGGGGATAGATTCAGTACTCAATACTTATTGCAATGAGAACATAGATTTTGTGAGCTCCAATACCAATCATTCTCATAATTTGAACATTTACTTATAACCCAGTTAGCGTGTCCAGCACTGGGATGAATCAAATAAAGTATACAGTATAATACTGATGGTAATTTCCCTTCTTCCTTGTACAAGTCACAGGCTAAGGCCAGAATGTGAGAACTCTGATTAAAATAATCTTGATCTTCCTGTTTGAAGTGGCAATGTTCCTCTCCTAAGGAGGTGTCGGAGGCGTCTGAGGACTTATTTAGGCAGTACTTAAAACCAGTGATGTAAGCTTTGCCTTATTTCTGAGTTAGGTGTTATTTTTTGTACTTTCCTTGGTTCATTTGGGTTTTCCCAAACTATTACCACCCAGTCCCAGTTGAAAGTCAATTTGGTATCACCCTGTTTAGATGTGATAGTCCATTCTTCAAGGTTCTTCACAAGTTCTTTGATTTTGCTGTCGTGAATTCACCCTCTTTCCGTAGTTCAGATTGCTGCTTTAGTGGTACCTGGAAAGGACTTCTTAATAACACAGTGTTAAAAGAAAGACAATACTGCATTAACTTTTACCATTAGTTTTCTTCAAAACTTTCTGGGTTTAACTAAAAGCTTTTTCTACAGCCGCTTCTTCTTCTTGTGTCCAGCTGTTTTAATAGCTGCAGAGGCCAATTCTTCTTGTGAGCTATAAGTAGTTAAATAGAAAGACCAGGCCAATTTTAACACGACATGTATCACATCTCTTGTTTTTTACTTTTTGGGCAACATTTAACTCATTCTTCAGAACAAAAAGCCTCCTCTTCTTAACAACAAAAACCAGAAAGAGAAAAGAGTTCTTGCTTAAACAAATAAATCACTTTGTGAAAGTCAGCTATCTCTGCCTTGATCTTATCTCTCTCTAGTGGTGGTCCCTTTCTTTTATTTTTTTTTTTTAACAGTCTTGCGTTTAACTCTGTCCTTCACCTCCCTCTCTCTTTTTCTCTCCCTCTCTTTCTCTCTCTTCACATTTTAACATCCACATTCCAGCATCAGTCCACCTTCTAAGATCAGTCCACATTCCAATGTCTCAGAGAGGTAAGTCTGCCAACCACCCCTCCCCCTTTTTCAACTTCTTTACAAATTAAATTACTTTTGTTATGTGCGTTTTGCAAGCATGCAAATCATGGCACTCTCCACCAAGGCTACTAGCCACTCACAGCTGACACAGTACTAAAACTAAAGACTTGTTTTTCTATCACAATTTTTTTTCCATTCACAAGCTCAAAAAGGTTGTAAGAACAAGGTAAACAACAACTTACTTCCAAAGTGACTCTACCTGCACCAAAAAATTTAAGACAATGTTAGTGCAATGCAATTTGCAACGAAGCCAAGGTTTGATTTGGGAAGGGCATCTGAGGACACAGAGCATGAGTTTTACAAATCCATATTTTGAAGAGAGAATGGACAAAACATGAATACAGTGGGGGGAGACAGAAAGTAAGGAATTTGTCTCTGCAATACCTTCTCTTTGAGTGCTAGGAAACGCTGTTCAAAGAGGCTCCTGTGGTACAAACAATAATTGGATGGAAAGAGGCACTCTTGAATTTAAGCTTTAATGTCACAATAGGAAACAGCACCTGAGCACTGCAGTGGTGAAGCACCCTGCCTGCAAACTCACTAGAGGCAAGCTACTGCTGCCACGCTGCAGGGCTACCTGCAGCACAGAAGGAATCATGACCAAGCCCTCCCTGCAGGCCTGGGTAAACTACACAAGGAACCCACAACTTCTTCATAACTGTCTAACTCATTCCAGAAATAAAACTACAGCAAGCAGAGATTCCCCCCCACCATTTTTTTTTATGTGTGTGTGTGTCACACACCCACAGTGATGCTGAAAGTAACAAATTAACAGCTTACATTAGAAGATACTGAAACCTTTTCTTCATCCAGCTTTGTGTGTTCCCATTTATATATGTAGCCATCTCCAATTCGAGGTCAAAAAAATGAGCCTTATTTTTCAAAAGTGCTATGCATGCACGACTCTAGCTGCTGTTCTAGGTGCACTGCAAGTAGTCAGCATTTCCAGAAACACAAACAAAACAAAAAACTAAAAAAGCAAAACACATTTGGGTACATGTAAAAGGACTGGCTGGAAGAAAAAAATGTTTCTCATTGACCTGCCAAGTAGCTGGTGTTACCTTTAGTTTAACTTTACACACTGAGAACCATGTGATTGAACAGCTTCACATCGATTCAAAATAAAATAAAAGTAGGTCTGGCTATGTCACAACTGTAAACTAGTTTCTCAACTTTAGAGTATAGCAAGTTACAAATTTCAAGATGAAAAATCACAATGCAAATTGAAAGAAATAATTTAAACTACTTGTACACAGTAATGGGAAAAGAATTAGCTGAATTAACAGCTCAATGAAGACATTTGCTCAGTATGAAGCATCCTTCCCTATTTCCTTCTCTAGCCCAAACTTCCTTGTTATTTTTTTTTTCTTGTTACTTTTACAGTATCTTTGCTCACACTATAATATTTTGGAATATTTAACAGACAGGTTCTTTTTGCCCCTGTGTCTACTACAAATTCTAATTCTTTTTTCTTGGGGACCCACTTTTAAAGTTATCACAGACTCTAGATGGTATTTTTCCCTTAAAAAATAGAGCCTCTAATATCCCTATTCTTCTTCTTTGCTCATCTCTCAGAAGATTTTCAGATCTGTTGCTCTCTTAGGACAATCTCTCTTATAATGTCCTTTGCTCTTACAGTAAAAGCAGACATTCCTGGAATGCTCCTGAGACTTGGTGTCATGGTTTGACACTGGCGCGATGCCAGCGCCCCCATGAAAATATACTTTTCTAAATAATTGCTGTGAGATGTGATCAGGAACAGAGCAGAGCAGGCCCATCTTAGTAACAAAGGAAAGAACTTTATTAAACTACTACTACTAGAAAAAACTACAAACACTAAATCCTGGATGAAGATTTTCTAAAACACCCCTCCTCCTCCCACCTAATTTCTAAACAAACTCAACAGTGAGACACTACCCAGGATCCTGATCAAGTTGCCACCCTTCAGATATCCAAATACTCAATCTTTCAAGGGAGACGGGAGTCTCTCTTGTGCCACAGACTCCCCAGGAAACACAATTGCCACCCTTGTGTTTCCATGTCACACATGGCAACCGCCCGGAGAAAATCTGCCATGGTGACACTCTCCTTTCCATGTCACAGTGCTCTCACCACCGTGCATGGACAGACTGCTCATAGGGCTCCTTTAAGGATGTTTTGCCATGGACCAAAAGAGACAACAGTTCAGTTTCTCATTTTGGGACTACAGTCCCCCCCATTTTCCCCTGGGGCTGAGGGTCCAAGAACAGAGGTCTTCTTCTCCTCTTCTTCTTCCTTGAAGATAGAGGGCTTCTCCACACCTTCTCTCTACTCCTCTGCTGGTAATCACTGAAACAGGTCTCCTGGCACACCAACGCACCACCCTAAGTGCAGCTTCTGTTAGGAGAATTTGGTTCAGTCTATGGCTAACAAGAGAAGTCCAGCCACAAGCCAATCCATCATCTCCTTCCAACTCGAGAATTTCTTCTTCCATCATCTCGGATCCCAGACTGTCTCTCTTCTACTTCAAATCAAGGAGGAGCAATATTTTACAAAGCCTTCATTTCTCAGGAAAGGGTTAAAAGCTCAGACTCTCTGGACGGCTGATATCTCTGCCCAGCAGCCGATTCCCAAGGCCAAGGCTGGGCGCCTTCCCCCCCCCCCACCCTTCTCCTCCGTGCCGGCAAAGTTACAGGTACCGTCCGGACTCTCTATCTCTTCCCTCTGGGGGGGGAATGACAAAGACTTCTCCGCTTTTCTCCACCCTTCCGTCCACAGGAGCTGGCTCAGTTCCAGTCCTTCTACCCCTCGGCTCACCTCGACCAGGCCTCATGGCTCCCCCTCCCCCACCCAGCCCCATGGCTGGGCAGGGGAGGTCTGCACAGCACCTTGACCGGAACCAAAGAGAGAGCGAGCTCTTGGGAGTTCTTGCTTTTAACCCCCTGTGTTCTCAGAGGCGTATCCCTATCTTCAGTGGTCACTCCAGGTGCCAATATCCAAACTTGACCACTGATTGGTTTGACCCAACTTCCTGAAAAAAAAAAAAAATCACTTCCATGTCAAACCACGACACCAGTCCTGCATTTTGGCCACAATAACCCCCTGCAATGCTCTAGGCTGGGGACGGTGTGGCTGGACAGTGCCCAGGCAGAAAGGGACCTGGGGGCACTGGTCGACAGCAGGCTGGACATGAGCCAGCAGTGTGCCCAGGTGGCCAAGAAGGCCAATAGCTCCTGGGCTGGATCAGGAATGGTGTGGCCAGCAGGAGCAGGGAGGTCATTCTTCCTCTGTACTTGGCACTGGTGTGTTTGGCATTCTTCCCCTGTACTGGCACCTTTCCTTGAGTGCTGTGTCCAGTTCTGGGCTCCCCAATTTGGGAAGGACATGGACAGGCTGGAGCGTGTCCAGAGAAGGACAACAAGGCTGGTGAGGGGCCTGGAACACAAGTCCTGTGAGAAATGACTGAGGGAGCTGGAGTTGTTTATCCTGGAGAAGACTCAGAGGTGACCTTATCACTCTCCACACTCCCTGAAAGGTGGTTGCAGTCAGGTGGGGGTCGGTCTCTCTCCTAACAACAACTGACAGGACCAGAGGACAGTGTCTTAAGCTGCACCAAGGGAAATTTAGGTTGGATATTAGGACAAAAGTTTTTTATGGAAAGGGCGATAAATTCCTGGAATTGTCTGTCCAGGGAGGTGGTGGAGTCACCATCATGGGATGTGTTTAAAAAAAGACTGGATGTGGCACTCAGTGCCATGGTTTAGCTGAGGTGGTGTTGGGGCATGGGCTGGACTTGATGATCTTGAAGGTCTCTTCCAGCCCAGCAATTCTGTGATTGTGTGACATCACAGAACAAGTTGTGACATCATATAGTAGGCTGTGACATCCCAGGTTTATTATGTGACATCACAGAGCAGGCTGTGACATCAGAGCATGCCTGTATGACATCACAGAGCAGAGCAAGCTGTGAGGTCAAAGAGTGTGCTGTGACATTATAGGGCGGCTGTGTTCCATCACTGAAGGTGTTGTGACATCACAGGGTGGGTCTGTGAGCCCACAGAGGTGCTGTGTGACATGTTAAGTGAGTTCTGCCATCACAGAGCAGGCTGTGACATCACAGAGCAGGCTGTGACATCATAGAGGAGGTTGTGATGTCACAAAGTCGGCTGTGACATTAGAGGCTGGCAGTGTGACATCACAGAACAGGCTGTGAGGCCACAGAGAAGACTCTGCCATCATAGAAAAGGGCTCTGTGACATCTCTTCGCCATCCACCACTGACAGCTTTGCAAATCAGGAATTGTTTGAGCTGTTTTGCCCCCACTGCAGGACAATCATCCTGATACATGAACTTAATTGTGTTTATTTCTATCACGGAACCACGGTTGTCTAAAATCAGTTCTAGTATGGGAATCACTTATGGATGCTGGACTCATCAGATGCTGCTGGGATGTTGCACATAGCTCAGGGAAGAGTGTGATTGTTATTAAATTGTGTCCTGTGCAACCATGGTCTGTTGGCCATGAAGAGAAACTTTCTGTGCCTCTGAGTCTCACCAGTTCCTGGCTCCCAAAGGACACAAACCTGATGAGTTGTGGTTCCCACTCCAGCGGTGACGCTTGGACCTCCCTCCATCCCCAGAGCAGAGCTCCCTTGTCCCAGAAAGTCCCTGGCAATGCAGGGATGAAGGAAACAGGACAGGCTGTGGGGATCAGGGGCAGGGCACAGCCAGGGATTTGGGGTGGTTGTGAGCCCAGGGCAGGACCCGGCCCTTGGCCTTGGTGAACCTCATCCAATTGTCCTGGGCCCATGGCTCCAGCCTGTCCAGATCCCTCTGCAGAGCTTCCTGCCCTCCAGCACAGCCACACTCCCACCCAGCTTGGGCTCACCTGGGAACTGAGGGTGCCCTCGATGGCCTCATCCAGATCAGCAATCAAGAGATTTCACTGACCTGGCCCCCATCCTGAGCCCTGGGGACATCCCTGGGTGTGACTCCATTCCTCAGCTGCTCTGAGTGCCAGGGGTTGGATGAGGGAAATGGTGGGGAGGGGTTGGGGACAAAGTGTTATTGATTGTCAGCCATGAAGGGTCTTGATTTTCACATCTATTCAGACTGCATCAGGAGGTGCTGGGGGTCAATATCAACTGGACATTGCTGATATCCATCTCTAAACAGGAAAAACTGGAAAAGAAAACAGGACAAAATAGTTCTCTCTGCATAGTTTGCAAAACAGTACATTCACTTTAAATACACTACTGAAACCTGTCTAATTCATCACAGAAGAATTGAAAACTTCAATTATTCCCAAGGGCTTTTCTTGTCTTGGGTGTTTTAAACAAATGTTTATGAGCTTTTCTCACTGAATTCCTGAACTGAAGATCTCAAGAAAGAAGAGCCCTGTGGAGAAGTAAAATTCATCAGCAGCCTCCAAGTGGCTGAGGATCCATCCCCATCAGAGCAGCAGTGACCAGCAATGGGCACAGCTTTGTGGCTGCCCCAGCTCTGGGATGGGCCCTGGGCCTGGAGCAGGAGCAGCTCTGGAGGGCCCCAAGGCCGGGCTCTTGTGCTGGCCTGGGCAGATGGGATGGCAGCAGGGGCTGCAGAGCTCTCAGCACCTCAGCCCGAGGGGAGCAGGGCACCCAGGGAGCCTCCTTTGGCCTTGGCCAAGCCCCTTCCCCCATGGCTGGGGCTGAGTCCTGGCTGAGCTGCAGCTGCTGCTGTGCCCTGGCCAGGGGCTGAGGCCGTGGGGCCAGTGGCCAGAGCAGCCTGGGCTGAGCAGAGCTGTGGGGCCAGAGCCGGCTGGGCTGTGCTGGGGAGAGGCCCTTGGTGCTGCACAGAGCTCAGGGCAGCTGGCAGAGCTTGCAGGGAGCTGGGCTGGGCTCAGAGAGCCTGGCACAGAAACTATCAGTGTCCATCCCAGCCTGGCTGAGCGTGCAGGGCAGGACTCAGCCCAGGCCTTGTGGGGCAGGGCCAGTGCCTGTGCAAGGCATGGAAAACAGGCAAGTGCCCGAGAGAGGAGGCTGCTCTGTGCCCTTGGGGGCATGGACACAGCAGGAACACTCAGGAGCCCAAAGAGCCTCCATGGCTGTGCTGGAGACCAAGGCTGGAGCAGGGAAATGCAGGGCTGCTGCGCCATGGGGAGGGCATTGAATTCCAGCACACACCTCAGCTCTCTGATGGTCCCAGCACCATGCTGGGCCCTGTTTCAGGCTGGAGCAGAGCAGATGTTGATGGCACAGGAGCCCTGCAGGGCTGGCAGGGACCTGCAGCTTGCAAGGTGCTCTGCTCCCCCTCAGCTCCTCTCTGAGAGATCCAATCCCAGCTCGGCACCTCAGGGCACAAGTGGCACTGCCTGGTCATGGGCACACAGCTGATGTCTGCCTGGAAACGGGGCAAAAGTTTTAATATCTTTTATTTTATTAATATAATGGCACATTTTTATTATCTAGGTCACTTGAGTATTTTTAAGAAATAGCAAAGTTTTCCCTCCAGGAACAGGAATTTCCTGGAAGTGTACTAATGGGAGAAGGAGAAGAAATACTGATCTTCCTGTCTCCTTGAGTCACCAATATTATCTTTATTATATCATCTCCCTCTTCCTTCAGGTGTTTCCCACTCTCCTGTTTAAATGGCCTTGTTTAAGGAAATCTCTTCACTCGACCAGCTGGATCTATGTACTTCCTATTGCTCCAAGTGTTTCTCCTCCAGATGCTTTCTGGTCATTCAAGTGCCTCTCACCTGACTGATTTTGTGCTTTGAGCTTTAGGGAGTGGTCCAATCTTTCTGAAGTTCAAAAAAAAACCATATTAGTCAACATCCTTATTAGTGTTCATATCTATCACAGAACTACCTTTTCTTTTGTCTTTGTCTAAAACTATTCCTGTACAGAAATCCCTTGGGGATGGGGGACATGTCAGATGCTGCTGGGACATCACAGAGAGCTGAGGGAAGAGCTGCGATGGTTATTAAACTGTTCAAATGTTCAACTTGTGTTTGTTGGCCAGAAACCTTTCTGTGCCTCTGAGTGTCACCATCCCTGAGCCCAAAGGACACAAACCTGATGAGTTGTGGTTCCCACTGCAGAGGCACTTGGACCTTGGCTCTGCACAGGAGAGCTCTTCATCCACTTTCCCTCTTTTCCCCCCTCGGCGCATGGAGGGAGCTCCTGACTTCAGCCTGTGACTCCTGTGTGCAAAGAGCAAATCTGGGCAGAATCAGGGCAGGGAGGGGTTGGGGGCCTTGGGATCTGTGCTGGGCACAGAAGGTGTTTTCCATTGCTCTGGGACTGTCTGCTGTGCACAGTGGATTTAATATCCAGCAGAGGAATGACTTTTGCATTTGGTGGAGCTGTGCCTTCCCTTGGCTTTGTTGGCTGACAAGAAATGAACATCCCTCTGTGTCTCAAGAAGCTCCTTCTCCAGGGAAAGCAGGGGGGAGTTGGAACCACGGAGCTGAAACCTGCAGGTGCAGCCTGGGCTGGAGGGAGCTCAGATTTGCACAAGGCTGCTCTGAGTGCCAGGGCTTGGATGGGGGAAATGGTGGGGTGGGGGTAGGGACAGAGTCTGACTGATTGTCAGCCATGAAGGGTCTTGATTTTCATATCTGTTCCAACTGCATGAGGAGGTACTTGGATTCAGTGTCAATTGGAGAGTGCACATATCAATGTATTAACAGAAAAAAAAACTAAACAGGACCAAAAAAATCTTTTCTCACTGTCTTTTTAAATGTAGTGTATTCACTTTGAAGAGGTTTTTATAATTGGGCTAATTAACCACAAATGATTTGAACACTTACCTTATTCCCAGAGGTTTGGCTTGTTAAGGTGTTCTGAATGTTAATGAGCTCTGGGACACTGAATTCCTGAACTGAAGAGCTGAAGGCTGAAGAAGCCTCTGGAGCAGTAAAATTCAGCAGCAGCCTCCAAGTTGCTGAGGATGTCAGCAGCCCCCACTGAGGCCATCCCTGCCCAGAGACCGTGGGGGAATGGGCAGACAAGGAGAGCGTCCCTGGGGCAGGGGCAGCAGAACTCAGAGGCACCAGCGGCTCCAGCTGGGAAATGGAGTGTGGAATGTGGCTGTGAAAACCCTGCCTGGGCTGTGCCAAGCAGGACACACAAGCCCTGACTCCCATCCCCCAAACAACTCTCTCAAGGAGACATTTAAGAGGAATTACAATTGTTTGTCCTCTGAGTTGGATGCACTGGAGAAATACCAACAAGAGATTCTCAGGAGCTCCAAACAACAAAACAGCCTTTACTGGCAACTTTAGAAGATCAGGGAAACTTTGGCAGAAGTTTAATATTACATTCAATTCACACAAAACACTTCTCAAAGCATTACCTTGGCCCATTCAAATTCACAAACTCTAAGCCTGTTCTATTTTAAGTTAATCAAAATTTGTGAGGGGACATATTTAGAAGAAGAAGACACAGAAAGAGAAAGACAAAAAAGATACACAGGAGCACACACACAGCTACCAAATCCTGGATTCCAGCTGGGTTCAGAGAGAAATTCCAAGAGGACGCAGGGTCAAGATGTGTGCTTGCCTTGTGCTCAGCCTTAAACACCCCTTGGTGTTCCTGGGCCCTCCCCGAGGTGGGACTTGGGGTCATTTGGTCACTCAGGAGCTGGGCTGGGGGCTCCAGAGGTGGCTGTGGAGCATTGCCTGTGCTGTGCCAGGGACTGGCAGACACTGCTGGGCTGGGATAGAGGCTCTGGGGGGATTGGGGTTCCAGGGCAGGGCAGGGCTGGGGTTCCAGGGCAGGGCAAAGCTGGATCTGCCCCTTCCTCCCCACACATGAAATGTTTCCAGCCAACAATCTCCTCCAGTCTGTCACAACAGGCAGTGTTGGAGGTGAAATCCCAATTGTGGCCATTGGCACCTGGACAAGAAGGACAGTTCTTTTCTATAGCAATGAAAGCCCCAGGTCTTGGCTCATTTCTGGTTTGATTGCCTGGATTTAGTTTGGTTTTGTTGTTGCTTTGCTTCCTTGGTGTGCCTGAAGTGTCCAGTCAGGAGCAGAGTGACTCTTGCCAAGGAACTTTGTGGTGCTGTTGCTTAATATTAAATCTGGTTTTTGCTGATCCCTTGCTGGGGATTTTTTCAGTGCTCTCAAGCCCTCGTTGGTAACAGGGTGAAGGAGCCCTGGCCCAGGCTCTGGCCCTGGGGGACACGGGGACGCTGCCGGGGGGTCCCTGTCCCCCTGTCCCACCCCCCACAGCCCCGGCCCCCGTCCCCATGTCAGGCTCTGGGGTCGATCTCGTGGAACATCCTCTGGGGGAGGCTGCGGCGCCGGGGTCGGGGGACCCGGGGGGACAGGGGACCCCGCTGTGCACGAGCAGCGTTGGACTTCTCTGGGGCAACTGTGAGGGGGGGCTGGGGTGGAGCGACCTCCCCAGTGACCTCACACAGCCCCTGTGATGTCACACAGGCCCTGTGATGTCACACAGCCCCATGTGATGTCACAAACCCCTGAGATGTCACACAGCCCCTGTGATGTCACACAGCTGCCCTGTAGTTTCACACAGCCAACTCTGAGATGTAACAGGCTGCCTGTGATTTCATACAGGTGCCCTGTGATGTCACAGCCTGCTCTTTGAGGTCCCAGTGTGCTGGGTGATGTCACAAAATCTGCCCTGTGATGTTGCCGTGTCCTCTGTGACATCACACAGCTGCTCTGTGATGTCACAGAACCCTTTTCTATGATGGCAGCATCTTCTCTGTGGCCTCACAGCCCATTCTGTGATGTCACACTGCCAGCCTGTAATGTCACAGCTGACTTTGTGACATCACAACCTCCTCTGTGATGTCACAGCCTGCTCTGTGATGTCACAGCCTGCTCTGTGATGGCAGAACTCACTTAGCATGTCACACAGCACCTCTGTGGGCTCACAGACCCACCCTGTGATGTCACAACACCTTCAGTGATGGAACACAGCCGCCCTATAATGTCACAGCACACTCTTTGACCTCACAGCTTGCTCTGCTCTTTGATGTCATACAGGCATCCTCTGATGTCACAACCTGCCCAGTGATGTCACATAATGAGCCAGTGATGTCACAGCCTACTATATGATGTCACAACCTGGTCTGTGGTGTCACACAATCACAGAATCACAGAATTACTGGGTTGGAAGAGACCTTTAAGGTCATCAAGTCTAACCCATGCCCTAACACCACCTCAGCTAAACCATGGCACTGAGTGCCACATCCAGTCTTTTTTTAAACATATCCCAGGATGTTGACTCCACCACCTCCCTGGACAGACAATTCCAGGAATTTATCGCCCTTTCCATAAAAAACTTTTGTCCTAATATCCAACCTAAATTTCCCTTGGTGCAGCTTAAGACACTGTCCTCTGGTCCTGTCAGTTGCTGTGAGGAGAGAGACCAACCCCCACCTGACTGCAACCACCTTTCAGGGAGTGTAGAGAGTGATAAGGTCACCTCTGAGTCTTCTCCAGGATAAACAATTCCAGCTCCCTCAGCCATTCCTCACAGGACTTGTGTTCCAGACCCCTCACCAGCCTTGTTGCCCTTCTCTGGACACACTCCAGGTCCTCAATGTCCCTCCTAAACTGGGGAGCCCAGAACTGGACACAGCACTCGAGGTATGTTGCCAGTACAGGGGAAGAATGCCAAGCACACCAGTGCCAAGTACAGAGGAAGAATGACCTCCCTGCTCCTGCTGGCCACACCATTCCTGGTCCAGGCCAGGAGCCATTGGCCTTCTTGGCCACCTGGGCACACTGCTGGCTCATGTCCAGCCTGCTGTCGACCAGTGCCCCCAGGTCCCTTTCTGCCTGGGCACTGTCCAGCCACACCGTCCCCAGCCTAGAGCAGTGCAGGGGGTTATTGTGGCCAAAATGCAGGACTTGGCACCTGGACTGGTTAAACTTCATCTTAATGGAAACCATTCCAGGTGTCCCTGCAGAGCCCTCCTACCTTCCAAAAGATGGACACATACTCCCAGCTTAGTGCCATCTGCAGTTCTACTAATGAAAGTCTCAATCCCCTCATCCATGTGGTCAATAAAAATATTGAACAGAGCTGGCCCAGCACAGAGCCCTGAGGGACAGCACTGGTGACTGTCCCCAGCTGGATGCAGCACCGCTCACCACCACTCTCTGGGCCGGCCATCCAGCCAGTTCTGAACCCAGCACAGAGTGCTCCTGGCCCAGCCGTGGGCTGCAGCTTTTCCAGGAGTGTGCTCTGGGAGACAGTGTCAAAGGCCTTGCTGGAGTCCAAAAAGACACATCCACAGCCTGTCCTGCATCCACCAGGAGGGCCACCTGGTCATAGAAGGAGACCAGGTTGGTCAAACACGACCTGCCCCTGCTAAACCCCTGCTGGCTGGGTCTGACACCCTGGCCATCCTGGAAGTGCTGTGTGATGGCACTCAGTGTGAACTGTTCCATGACCTTACTGGGTACTGAGGTCAGGCTGACTGGCCTGGAATTACCAGGATCCTCCTTCCCATCCTTTTTCTGAATGGGTGTCACATTGGGCAGCTTCCAGTCATCTGGGACCTCACCAGTGAGCCAGGGCTGCTGGTAAATGGTGGAGAGTGGCTCTGCAAGCTCATCTGCCAGCTCCCTCATCACCCTGGGGTGGATCCCATCTGGTCCCATGGATTTATGAGCATCCAAGCAGCTCAGCAGTTCTCTGATGACCTCCTCTTGAAAAATGGGTGCACCAATCTGCTCCCTGGCACCATCAACCAGCCCAGGAGGACAGTTGTCCTGAAGGAAAATCATTTTCTCACTAAAAACTGAGGCAAAAAATGGCGCTAAGCACCTCTGCCTTCTCATCTGCAGTTTCCAAATTGCCTTCCACATCTAATAACAAACAATGGTTGGTCTTTCCCTTCCTTTTACCATTGATGTATTTGTAAAAACGTTTTTTATTATCCTTTATAAAAACTGCCATTTTAAGTTCAATCTGAGGTTTGGCTTCCCTAATTTCTTTCCTACATGCCCTAGAAAGCCCCTTAATACTTCCTGAGAGATCTGACCCTCCTTCCAAAGATGATACATCCTCTTTTTATTCCTACGTTCCTTCAAAACCTCCTTTCCCATCCACACTGGATGTTTGCCTCGTCGACTCGTCTTTGGGCACACAGGAACATTGTGTTCCTGTGCCCTTGAGATCTCTGTTTTGAAGCTCCCCCACCTTTCCTGAACTCCTTTCTTTTCAAGGGCTGCTTCCCAAGGAACTCTCTGAATATGTCTCTTAAGTAGGCCAAAGTCTGCCCTCCAAAGTCCAGTGTAAAAGTCTTATTAGTGTTCCTCCTGACTTCACCAAATATTGAGAATTCTATAATTTCATGATCACTGTGCCCCAAGTGACCTCAAACCACCACATCTCCCACCAGCCCATCTCTATTTACAAACAACAGATCCAACATAGTCCCTCCCCTGGTGGGCTCACTCACCAGCTACAACAAAAAATTGTCCTCCACCAACCCTAAAAATTTCCTGGACTGCCTCTTTTCAGCTGTATTGAGCTCCCAGCAGATGTCCAGCAGGTTGAAGTCGTCTACAAGGACAAGGGGTGATGATCCAGAAACATTCTTTATCGGCTTATGGAATGAGTTGTCCACCTCTTCTTCCCAGTTGGGTAGCTGATACCAGACTCCCAGTAGGATGTCAGCCTTGTTGGCCTTCCACCTAAGTCTCACCCACAGACATTCAACTCCATCATCATTAGCTTCAACATCCGTAGCATCAAAATCCTCCCTAATGTAAAGGGCCACCCCTCCACCTCTTCTCCCTTTCCTGTCTCTCCTGAAGAGCTTGCAGCCATCCAGTGCAGTGCTCCAGCCATGTGAGTCATCGCACCCTGTTTCTGTGGTGGCAATTACATCATAGCTCTGCTGCTGCACCATGGCCTCCAGCTCTTCTTGTTTGTTACCCATGCTGTGTGCATTGGTGTACATGCACCTCAGCTGGGCTGCTGATTTCACCCCTAACTCAGGCTTACCACCCACGAGCCCGCTTCCAGACAAACCAGCTACATCCCCTTCCCCTTCAGACCTAGTTTAAAGCCCTCTCAACAAGTTCTGCCAGTTCATGAGCTAAAATTCTTCTGCCCTTCACAGACAGATGGAGCCCGTCTGGTCCAAGCAGGCCAGCTGCTGTAAAAGTTGCCCCATGATTAAAGAATCCCAAATTTTGTCGATGACACCAACCCTTGAGCCACTCATTGATAATGTGAGCTCTCCTATTGCTTTCAGCATTTTTCTCAGACTCCAGAGGGACTGAGGAAAAGACTGTCTGTGCCCCTGTCCTATTAACCACCTGACCCAAGGCCCTAAAGTCCCTTTTAATTGCCCTGACACTCCTCTTTTCAATCTCATCACTGCCAGCCTGGGGTATCAGCAGTGGGCAATAATCAGAGGGCTGAATCAGCCCAGGCAGTGTGTCAGTGATATCCCGTACCCGGGCCCCAGGGAGGCAGCAGACCTCTCTGTGGGGTGGCTCTGGTTGACATATGGGGCCCTCTGTTCCCCTCAGGAGGGAGTCACCCACCACGATTGTCTGTCTTTCCTTTTTGATGTTAGAGGTGCTGATCTGTCTCACAGATGAATCACAATTGGGAGGCTCACTGGGTAGATAATTTTCTTCTAAACCATCTGGCTGACTCTCCAGATCCAGGGGATCATACCAAATCTGAAGTGGCACCTGGCTTGGGAGAGGGGGTTGGGAGGGATTTTTATTATTACCTCCTCGAGTAGGTACCCACTCCCACTCCACTTCATCAGCCAGGTGTCCTTCTATAGCCTGACAGTGGGAGGCATGGGAGACAGCGGGAACCAAGGAGAGCATTGCTGCACTGCCAGACCTCATGGAACCAAGGATCCATTGTGACACTGCAGGGCCCTGGGGCACCACGGTGCCATTGTGACACTGCAGGGCCCAAGGATCCAAGGGACTTTGTGACACCAGAGGGACATTGTGACACTGGGAGTCCTCATGGAACCATGGAGACCATTGGGACACTCTGGGGCCTCATGGAACCGTTTTCTGGGAGCCATGTCAAGTTGTCTGGGGGTGTTGATCTGCTGGAAGGCCGGAGGGCTCTGCAGAGGACCCTGGACAGGCTGGATCCAGGGCCCAAATCCAACAAGGTGAGGTTTAACAAGTCCAAGTTCTGGGTCCTGCACTCTTACCACAACAACCCCTGCAGCGCTACAGGCTGGGGACAGAGTGGCTGGACAGCAGCCAGGCAGAAAGGGACCTGCAGGGACTGATGGACAGCAGGCTGGACACGAGCCAGCAGTGTGCCCAGGTGGCCAAGAAGGCCAATGGCTCCTGGCCTGGATCAGGAATGGTGTGGCCAGCAGGAGCAGGGCAGGGGTTCTTCCCCTGTGCTCAGCACTGGTTGGGCAGCACCTCGAGTGCTGTGTCCTGTTCTGGGCTCCCCAATTTAGGAAGGACCTGGAGGGGCTGGAGCATGTCCAGAGAAGGGCAACAAGGCTGGTGAGGGGTCTGGAGCACAAGTCCTGTGAGGAGCGGCTGAGGGAGCACGGGGTGTTTATCCTGGAGAAGAGGAGGCTCAGGGGACACAAGGCAGTGTCAGGGCACAGGTTGGACTTGATGATCTCCAAGGTCTTTTCCAGCCTTGCTGATTCTGTGATTCTCTGAAACCACCCTGGGAGCAGTTGCAGGAGGAGCCCTGGGCCTCCTCTTCAGAAGCTCCAGCAGCCCAGGTCCCTCAGTTTCTCCTCACAGCCCCAAAGCCCATCCTGTCAGTCCTGCAGAGCCTCTGCAGCCCCTCCTCATTGCCCAGAACAGGGAGCCCCACAGCCAGACACAGCAGCCCAGATGTGCCCCCCTGGCCTGGGCTGCCTCTGGCAAGGGAGCCAGTGCTGCCGTGGCTGTGCCTGCAAGGATGGGGCACCTGTGTGAGCTGGGGGAGTGGCCAGGGCCGCAGAGGGGGGATGTTGTTGGCAGCTCCATGAGGACGCTCTGCGACGCTGCCCTGGGCTGTCCAGCGCACTGGGGATGGATCAGCCCCTGCTCTGCTGCTCCTTCCCGTCTCCCCCAGGGCCCTTGCAGAGCACCAGCCATGCTGTTTGCCCCCAGCCTGCCCACGGCCAGCCTGGGGCTGCTCACGGGGGTTTTCTGTGCTGAGCATTGGCCTGGCCGTGTTCTTGAGAGAGCCTGGGCAAGGAGCCTGGAGCCCCCAGGCCCTGGCCTGAGGCGTCAGCGCTGCCCCAGCAGTGCCCATGGGCTGTCCCTGCTGCAGCCCCGGCACTGCCACCCCCAGGACTGTGCCCGGCCCCGAGAGCACTCAGGCCCTGCAGCAACACCAGGGCCACCAGGGCAGTGGGGCAGGGCCACGGGAGCAGCACTGGCAACACCAAGTGCGGCTGCTGCTGGGCACAGCTGCTGTGCCAGCCCTGATCTGCCCCAGCTCTGCACACAGACATTGCTGCTGCAGCTCCAGAGAAGGCAACAAAAGGGCATCTCTGCAGAAAACTTTGCTGGGACATCCTTGAGTTCATTTAAAGGCAGCGAGAGCTCATGCCCTCATTGACACAGTCTGTGGCCACAGGGAATGTGGAGGGAAACAAAATGAGAAGTGGAACAAAGAAAGACATTTCCTTGTGGACAATATGGAAATAGTAAAATAAAGAAAAAGAACCTCCAAAATGAAACCAACAAGAAGTATCAAAGATAACTTTTATTACAAGTGGTTTGCAGAAATTGGCCAGCAGTTTAATGTCCCTGAAACCATCCAGTCATCAGTGTCCACACTGCAGCCTTGAGCTCCTGGTTCCTCAGGCTGTAGATGAGGGGGTTCAGGGCTGGAGGCACCACTGAGTACAGAACTCTCACTGACAGATTCAGGGATGGGGAGGACATGGAGGGGGGCTTCAGGAAGGCAAACACTGCAGTGCTGAGGAACAGAGAGACCACGGCCAGGTGAGGGAGGCAGGTGGAAAAGGCTTTGTGCCGTCCCTGCTCAGAGGGGATCCTCAGCACGGCCCTGAAGATCTGCACATAGGAGAAAACAATGAACACAAAACAACCAAATACCAAACAGGCACTAACAGCAATGAGCCCAAGTTCCCTGAGATAGGATTTGGAGCAGGAGAGCTTGAGGATGTGTGGGATTTCACAGAAGAACTGGCCCAGGGCATTGCCATGGCACAGGGGCAGGGAAAATGTATTGGCCGTGTGCAGCAGTGAATAGAGAAAGGCACTGGCCCAGGCAGCTGCTGCCATGTGGGCACAAGCTCTGCTGCCCAGGAGGGTCCCGTAGTGCAGGGGTTTGCAGATGGACACGTAGCGGTCGTAGCACATGATGGTCAGGAGCGAAAGCTCTGCTGAGATGAAGAAGGCAAAAAAAAAAAGAGCTGAGCAACACAGCCTGAGTAGGAGATGGTGCTGGTGTCCCAGAGGGAATTGTGCATGGCTTTGGGGACAGTGGTGCAGATGGAGCCCAGGTCGCTGAGGGCCAGGTTGAGCAGGAAGAAGAACATGGGCGTGTGCAGGTGGTGGCCGCAGGCTACGGCGCTGATGATGAGGCCGTTGCCCAGGAGGGCAGCCAGGGAGATGCCCAGGAAGAGGCAGAAGTGCAGGAGCTGCAGCTGCCGCGTGTCTGCCAGTGCCAGCAGGAGGAAGTGGCTGATGGAGCTGCTGTTGGACATTGGCTGTGGCTGCACGTGGGGACCTGTTCATGGAGAAAGGACAGTGACAAGTCAGGAGAGGCTGGCAGTAGCTTGTTTAGGAATTGTTTTCCTACCCACACATAATTCCTGGCTCTCTGAGGTCAGAAATCCCCAGCATTCCTACTGCACTCAGCATTTGCCACTGAGAGATGTGAGAGGCAAAGGATTCCCTGTGGATGAGGGAAGGTGAGGGGCTGGATGGGCTTGTTCCCAACGGCCCTGGCTTTGCACCTTTGGCTGCAATCAGAGCACAATCACACTCCCGGGTCACCCTGGGATAATCCAGACCCTGCCCAGAGCAGAGGGATCCCTGAATGTCTCACCCTCTCCAAAGGTCTCTGGGCAAGCTCTCAGCACCCCCTTGTGCCAAGGACACTCACGGCTCCCTTGGCCATCCCAGCAGCATTTCCTCAGCTGTGGCATCTCTGCACTTCCCCGTGGGACATTCAGGGAACTCCCAGAGGCTCTGGCACAGCTCTGCACCCAGGAGGGCAGCTCAGAGCTGGGAAGGGCACAGCAAGGAGATCCCCAGCTGTGCCCATGATGGGATCTCAGGGAGGGGCCCAGCTCATTCCCCTTTCCCATGGACTGCTTTGCCCACAGCCCCACAGGTCCCAGGGAAGCTTGGACACCCCATTCCCATGGACAGCCCTGCCTGGCAGGAATGCCAAGGGCAGTGCCTGACTCAGCTGCTGCAAATGCCAGAGCCTCCCTGAGAGCACCAGATAAGAGTGACAATATCAGGGGAGTGCAGAAACAGGAGAAGATGTTGTGGTGCTGTGCCTGAGAGGGCAGGGCAGAGACAGCCGGGCACTCAGGACAGTGTTCCCGTGCCCAGCTGTGCCCGGCACCTCCCACACACCAACAGTGCCCTCCTGCCCCAGCACTGCTCTGTTCAGCCCCCTCTGCTTCCCTGAGCATCTCCCTGGGCCTGGACATTCCCTCCTGAGAGGTGCCTTGTCCCTGCCAGCGCTCACAGAGCCCATCCCACCCTGGGTGCCCTCGGCCCGGCCCTACAGAAACCTGCCTGTGTGCAGGGCCCTGGCTGGGGCAGGGTCTGTGTGCAGCTGGGCGAGGGCAGCTCAGGAGAGCCCTGCTGGGCCCTGCAAAGGTGATGCTGCTGCTGTCCAGGGCTGAGGAGTGGCTGAAGGCCCTTTGGGAGGCTGCCAGCAGAGAGACTGACCACCCAAAGTCACAGTTCTGGAGTCTCTGTAAATGTTCACACATTCCTTTGATGATCCTGTGTGTCCCTTTCAACTCAGAATGTTCTGTGATTCTGGGATCACAATTCCTGTTCTGCTTCTCTCATCCCCCAGTGGTCTATAATCAAAAGAGAAAAAAAAACCTTGCAACAGTGTTAGACCAGTAAAGTAAAAACCAGACCTTTATTGGTAGTTTCCAGGTGTCCCAGTGGGGATGAGGCACACCTGGCCCCTGATTTCAACAATTTCTTAAGGTTGATTAATTAGGATATTTAAGAGGAACATCCAATAGGAGAGTCAATTGTCCCAGTTACACACCCCTGGCTCAACCCATTGGAGTAGGTCCAAGGGCTTCTTTGCCTTCACTTTTTCTTGTGACTGCTCACATTCTGGTCAAAAACCAAAATGTTCTTCTTCTAGGTCCTCTTCCTGATAATAAGACTATACAGTGTTTCAGGAATGTATTTAGACAGTCAGCTTATTTTTCCAAAATCTAAGAGAAAGGTTAGAAAATATACTAGAGTTAATTAAGGATTATAATTATATTAAGTTTATAATAGTAGTTAAATAGAGTTAATTAAGAGTTAGGTAAGGGTGTGTTAGCACATTTCTCCCACTCTCAGGATTTTTCATAGAGGTGCACAGAGAGAAAGAGGAAACAATTTCTATTTCTACTCCTTGTTTTTCCTATGTAGAATGTGTTTAGAGAATTGTTTACCTGGGGTGATTGCTTGGTTAGATTCTAGTGAGGATTGCTTGAGCCTGATGGCCAATCCAATCCACCTGTGTCTAGACTCTCAAGAACAGGATCACAGGTTATTACTAGTTAGATATAGTAGTTAAAGAAAGTAAGTATGTAGTCTTAGTATCTTCTTTTATATAGTATATTAATGTATTATAGCATAGTTATAATAAAGAAATCATTCAGCCTTCTAAACTGATGTTAGACATCATCATTTCTTCCCATTAAGTTTACCTACATTTACAATATAAGGGTTATAGTTCTATAAGTATATAATAGTAATTTACAAAGATAGGAATATATGAAAAATGTATAAAAAGCAAAAATCATTTTGTCATCACCCCAGCTTTCCCACCCAAGCAGGAAATTGAAAACACTCTCAGGAAAGCTCCTGATCTTTACAGCAATCCCAGGTTTACCTTCTTTGGGAAGTGTCCTCTGGAGCTCTGTCCAGGCTGGTCTGGAGCTGGGAGCAGCCCTGCCCCAGCCAGCAGCTCTCAGCAGCAGCACCTGCCCTGCTCAGGGTGGCTTCTTCCCCCCACAGCTTATCTCCAGCGCTGGGAGCAGCTCCCCGGGCCGGCTGAGAGCTGTCCCTGGCAGGCAGCAGAGTCCCTGGCCCAGCACAGCGCCCTGGGCTGCAGGACCCTGCTCTGCAGGACAGCCCTGGGCACCCCTGGCTGCTCTGCACAAGAGATGATCAGAGAATGTACTCACAGGGTCTGTGGGCATTGGGATGTTCCAGCTGTAGGAGATCACTCCAGGAGCTGCAGCTGCATTGTCCTGCAGCCAGAGGTTCCTGTGCCAAGGGCTGCCAGGGATTCTGCCCCAGGCACTTCTCAGCACCTTCCCAGCCCTGACTGATGGAAGCTCTCTGTGCCTCTGTGCTGTGCCCGGGCTGGCTGCAGGCAGTGCCCCAGCCCTGCTGGGCTGGGAGAAGAGCTGCTCATCCAGAGAAATGTGCTTTTGAAGCTCTCCTTGGTTACCAGGATCACCCTCTGTGCCAGGAGCGCGGCCCAGCTCAGCAGCACAGACACAGCACAAGGACTTTAATGACCCTCTGGGGCTTTGTGCTCAGGCCCTGAACATCAGGCCCTGAGAGAGAGCTGCAGAAACCTCTCCAGAGCTCCAAGTCAGAATCCAACTCCAAAGTTTCTTTGACTTTTAATGGGTCCCACTGAGGGACACGACTGAGAAAGTGTCCCCAGGCCCCAGGCAGAGCAGAGAACTGGAGGCACTGATGACAGGTGGGGACAAAGAGAAGCCAAGTCTTGGTGCCCTGGGGCACAGCAGGGTCTGTGCCACCAAGGGCTGTCAGGAGACACCTTGTGCTGAGGCACTGGGGCCTCCTGGCACAGCCCCAGCCAGGCTGGGCACAGTCACCCCCTTGTCCTGCCCTCAGCATCCCCCCCTAGCCCACATCCCAGTGGCCTCAAGGATCTGCTGGAAGGAGTCCCTGGGGAGCCTTGCTCAGGAATGGCTCTGGGGGCTCCTTCATGCTCCCAGGGACTGCAGGTTTTTCAAAGCACTTTGGCTTTGGCTTTTGCCTTGGACTCTCTGAGAGCTTTGTGCAGTCATGGCCTCCAATTATCTGCTGTAACTAGTCCCTGGAAAGGCTTTGTCAGGAACAACACTCAGTGGGGCTCATGAATGCTTGAAGGTACTTCAGTTCTTTTAAAGTACTTGGTGTTTCCCTTTTGATCCAGTCTCTGTGAGAAGTTTGTGCAATCATGGCCCCAATTATCTGCTTTAACGAGTCCCCCTGAGAGCTTTGTACTGACACTCAGTGGGGCTCATTGATGCTTTGAGATACTCAAGGAGTTTAAGGTACTTTGGATTGTCCTTTTCACTCTGAGTCTCTGAGAGGTTTTTGTGCCATCCTGGCCTCCATTTCTCTCCTCTAAGGAGTCCATGAGGAGCCTGTGTTGGGGATGGACCTCACTGGCACCCATTAATGGCTTGATGTTATAAACGCCAATCACTTGTTTTAAAAATTTATAAAAGTTTGATAAAAATAAATTGAAAAGAAAAAAAAAATTAATACAAGTAAAGTAATAAAGATTAAACAATTAGAGTTAGGACAATTAAAGAGACAATAACAGCAAAAAGTTACAGCCCGGGCTGGGTACCTCCCTCTGGATAAAAGTGAGCCAGGAGAAGGACCCCGATAAAAGAGAATTCCCTCCTTAAGAGGGGTAACCTGTTGCATACACAAATCACTTCATGAATATGCATATATTTATTTAAAACAAGAAGTTCGTCTGGTACTTGTTGAGGAATTC
Source organism: Anomalospiza imberbis (assembly GCF_031753505.1). Classification (NCBI taxonomy): domain Eukaryota; kingdom Metazoa; phylum Chordata; class Aves; order Passeriformes; family Viduidae; genus Anomalospiza; species Anomalospiza imberbis. The sequence continues at coordinate 659,813 of NC_089713.1, read as the reverse complement.
CTGTTAATCCCTGGCGCCTTGAAGTCTAAGTCGAGTTTGGAGAAGTTCGGTTTCTTGTTGATAAAGAAAGCCATAAATTCCTTTCCTCTGGAAGATTTAGGGGTTTTTGTAATTGTTATCTCTGTGTGAAGAATTTCTTGATTATCTTCTCCTTCTCTTGAGCAAAAAGAATACCACACACACATATTTTCTATTTTAACTACTAAAGCTTAATTTCAATTACAAAACTACATTTACTATATTATTAAAATGTTAACTTTCCAACCTAGCATAATACATATAGTAAATATCTGTGTAGAGCCATATAATATGCATTTTTCACACTTGAGCAACTTTGGGTTTTTTCTCTGACTTTGACTCCTAGAAAGGTTTGTGCAATCTCCTCTCAGGCCCTGAGGTTCCAGGGCTCAGCTCCAAATGCTCCACGAGACTCATTAGGATCAAGCAAGTCCTGAGAAGCCATGGCTGTGCCTTCATTTCCCTCTGCTCTAATGTAGTTAATTAAGAAGTTTTCCTTTTACAGTTATGGAGAAATATTTCAAAGAGCTTCTAAGAAATATGTATTCCTATTTTAAAGAGTGTCTTTTATTACCGTTCCCTTTAGAGAAGAGCTGATTGCAGCATTCTATGATTGATATTGATGTAGGGCCACTCCTAAGGAGGTCTGGCCAGGTCAGAGAAGTTTTACCTTGAGGTCTGACCCAGTGTGGAGAACCTTGCCCCACATTCCCCAACCCCATGCAAGAAACAATTTTCACTTTCAATAATTTAAATAGTTTTATTCAGACCTTATCAAAATACAACAGAAGAGAGAATAAAGTAAAGAATACAGCGCCAGGAGCAAAGGATTCAGTCACCGTGTGCTCATCTACAAAATGGATGTTCTGTCTTTTATACCTCCAGCCCCTCCCAAAGTCTTGTCAATCCACTCCTCCTTCGCTGTCCAGTGGTGGAGATCACTTTCTTACAGCTTGATTGGAGCTCAGGCGCTGCCATAGCAACAAGCCGACCCTCCCAAATGCCCTGACTACTGAGGACATCCCATGATAACAATGCAAGGGGGAAGGGAAAGATAACTATCCACCTACACAACTTCTCTTAACATATACTTAATATTCACCCCTTAATTGTGAGAGTCAACCATAGGATTACTCATCTATAACAAACCCCCCTTTTCTTTTTCTATATGTCATTATGCTTGAACAATTAAGTAAGAAATTTTTTTATTGAAAGAGTCATACTAGCATCTGTTGATGTGGGCAAGGACAGTGGGAACAGGAGGAAAATCTCAGGTTTTCCTTAGACACATTTATTTGGAATGGACAAAAGGGCCTAACAGAGGTCCAGGATGGCTTTGACTCCCATCTATCATGCCTATGTGGTTGCTACCCATAGTCAGTGTATCTTAGGGGTCCAGAGGCCAGCTCGGTCTCGCCCTCCAGTCCCTGTTGTATTCAAAGACAGTTGGGGAATGACAGTGGTCCAATATGGCCTTTTGTCCCTACCTTACCATGCCTACGGGGTTGCTACCCACAGCAGGGCTATGGAGTCTTCTTGGAAGTGAACAAAGGGGTCTTGCCCTCCTTCCTTTGTCTTATTTTCTTAAAGAAGCTGCCCCATTACGTCTTACGGTCCCTTGTGTATTTCCCCTCAACAGGTGCTGGTAATTCTCACCCATGAAAGGAGGAAGACAGTTCTCAGACTGGTTGGTGGAAGATTGACTTTGGGCGTCTTGGTGTTTTTCTGGTTGTCTTTCAGTATCTGCCTGAGAGTCAATCTTGTTTCAACTGGCCTGGATGTTATGTGTAGTTGATTCTTTGTGTTTTTCCTGCTGGGCCTTTAACTCTGTTGGCATGAGTCCATCTGTGGGCATGAGTCCATCCCCACTCTGCAGTTCACACGGCTGATTCGGTGGTGAGCAGTTCCTGAAAGGGACCTTCCCATTGAGGAGTTAAAGGCTGATCCCTCCATGACTTGATCATCACCCAATCGCCAGGATTAATGTTATGGATTCTGAAATCCAGGGTGGCTGTTTGAGGAATTGCCCCTTTATGTCTTAGCCCTTCTAAGGTTTCTGCTATAGACATAACATATTTCTTGGCATTGGCTTCCCCTTCCTCATAGGTGGCAACCCTCTGGGGTGAGGTCAAAAAGGGTAACCCAAACGTCATTTCATAGGTGACACCCCCAGATCTGACTGGGGTTGAGTTCTAAGTCTTAATAAGGACAAAGGGAGACATTTTATCCATGACATTCGGGTTTCAATCATCAGCTTATCTAGAGCTCTTTCAAGAGTTTGATTCATCCTCTCAATGTGACCAGAATTCTGTGAATGCCATGGAGTGTGTAATTCCCATTTACTCCCTGGGTTTGAACAACTTTTTGCAATATTTTAGAGGTGAAATGAGTTCCTTGGTGTCATGTTCCGCTTGTGCAGGGTGTCAGGATGGTTCTTTTCACTGATCCCAAAAGTGCAAAAAGGCAAACAACAAGGGACTATCAGTTAATCACAACAAATGCACCTTTATTAGGGGCCAAAACAGTAAATGCGATAGTGGGGATCAGAAAGGAGATAAAAGGATAAAGAGAGAGAGAAAAGAGGGGGATGGGAATAGCTACCAACACAGGCGAGATCCTCACTGGTCCGGACGATGGGGATGCGTCTGATCGTGTCAGGGAAGTCTTTGAAGTTCTGGTCAACTCAGGGGTTCAGTTATAGTCCACAGAGGAAAAAAGGGGGGAACATGCAGGACAATGAGAGTCTATTGTGATTGCTGCGGGGGAACAGGTGAGTCCACTGAAACCACCAAAGCAGGACAAACACAATGAAGAATAAGTCCACTGAAATTACTGAAGAAGAACAGGTCATGTCATTAGTGGTTTCCCCACTCCCCGTGGGAGGGGTTTCAGTCTCAGTCCTTAGGAGGAGGGTTTTCCATCTCTGTCCGTCTGTCACAGTGGTAACGGGGCAGATGAGAGGTCTTCAGTGAGAGATCATTAGGGTCACCCCAAAAGTTCATTCAGGTTCAGGAGGAGAGTGGGCAAATATGCAGTAGGCCATTCCTTGCTGTGTTCATGACAGGTCCTTGCCAATTCCTTGCCAAGGCCTTCCCAACTCCTTGCCCAGTCCTTGCCAGGCCTTGTTCGGAACAGCTAACGTAACGGTGCAGCACCTGCACCTGCACTGCCGCTCTCTCCAAGCCGGTACTGCAGTGGGGGAAGGGGTTTCTCCTCGTGGCAATCGGTAGGCAAAAGTGGGGGCTTCAGACGGCCTCTTACACTTGGTCTGAATCAATCCTGTTCACCATCCCATATTGGGGAATGATTGATTCTAGAAGTGTTTTACTCACAACATTGGCATTGGCTTTAACCGTGGGTACCGCCTCTACCCAATGAGTCAGGTCACCTACTATCACTAGTAAAAACTTCCACCGTTGTACCTGGGGAAGCTCGGTAAAGTCTACTTGGATGTTTTGAAAGGGCTATAAGGCTAGTTCTCGCCCTCCCCTGGTGTTTTCCTCATGACCTTCTCATTTACTTGTTGGCATATCACACACCTTTCAATTACCTGCTTAGCTATCCCAAAAATTCCTATGCAGCCCCAGTCCCTTAGAAATTGATCACTTAGCGCTTGTGTACCCCAATGTGTTGTCCCATGTTTGCCTTCTAGCATTTTCCTGGCTAAAGGTTTATTCAACATTTGCCTCCCATCTGCTAATCTCCACTTCCCTTTGTTATCTTTCTTGGTCCTGTTTTGAGGAATTCTTTCTCTTCTGTCTCACTGAATACGGGGACTTCTTCCATTTCTCTCATGGGGGTTAATGCTATCATTAGTTTTTCTGTTCCTGGTTCGGATGAATTCTTAGCATCTAAATCTGCTAAATGGTTCCCTCGTGCTTCTTGAGTCACCCCTTTTTTATGTCTTTTAACATATACTGCTGCCACTTCTTCTGGCAATTGTAAGGTTTCTAACACTTCTAAAATAAGTTTTTAGTTCCTTTCCTCTTGAATTTCATAGCCCACTCTCTTCCCAATTTTTTCCAAAGGTATGCAGTACTCCAAAAGCATATTTTGAGTCTGTATATATAGTTTCTCTTTTCTGTGTTAATATTTCCAGAGCTCACTTTAGGGCATACAACTCACATGCTTGGGCTGACCAGTTGGAAGGTAACTTTCCTTTTTCCAGGGCCACTAACTCTTCATCTGCTATAGCCTACCCCAATACCCTGTGCCCTGGATTACCCGTGAAAATCCGTCAATGTACAATCGTTTTCCACCGTGGAGTGGTTGATCTGTTAGGTCCTCTCTTACTTTAGTTTGATAGTTTATAACTTCTAGGCAATTATATATTAATTCCTCACCTGGTTTTCCATCTAAAGCTAGGCAGGGTTGAGTTGGTTACTCACAACTAGCTCTAAACCATTATCTATTAAGATGGCTTCATATTTTAGTAGTTGGGAATCAGTGAGCCATTTCTCAGCCTTTTAGCTGAGGATACTCCTTACTTAGTGTGGGGTATATATTTTCAGTTTTCCTCCAAAGGTTAATTTTTTGCTTTCTTCTACGAGTGGGGCGCTCGCTGCCACCGCCTGAATGCAGGTTGGCCACCCCCAGCTGACAGGGTCTTGCAGTTTTGATAAACAGGCCACTGGTTTCCTGGATCCTCCCCGGTCCTGGGCTAACCCTCCATGTGCTGCCCCTTTTTCTATATCCACAAACAGATAGAAGGGTTTGTCTAAGGCAGGAAGACTCAGTGCTGCTGCACTGACTAATTTTTGCTTTAAAGCTTCAAAATTTGCTTGTTGTCTTCTTCCCACCTAATCTCTTCTTCTACTAACTTTTCATACAAGAACCTGATGACCTGCGTGTATCCTTCAATCCATAGCCTGCAATATCCCAACAGGCCTAAAAACCTTCTGACTTCTCTCTCTTAGTTTTTGGTCATGGGATTGAGGCTATCCCTGCAATTCTCTCAGGGTTCAACCGCCAGCTCCCTTGACAAATCACATGTCCTAGGCATTTTACTTCCCTCCCTACAAATTGGAGTTTCCCTTTTGATACTCAAAGTCCTTGGTCCCCCCAAAAATTTACCAGTGCTGTGGTGGATTCTCGAACTTTGAGATACCTTGAGGGGAGCCCAGTGCTCCTTGCTCCCCTGTGCTGACACGTGAGTGTTTTTCTGGTTTCGGGATGGCCCTGGCTGTGTGAGGGGTGTTACGTGGACACGAGACAGCCGGTCCTGTCCCGCTGGGTCCCAGCAGTGCCTCACAGCAGTCCTGCATCCACGTCAGGATGCCGGCCAAGAGAGGTCCTGGGAGCTGAGGCAGCTGATTTTAAGCTTGTGCAGGTGCCTACAGGCCAAGGCCAACGGTGTTCCCTCAGGATACAGCTGTCCTGAGGGGTCTCCCTCATTCAAACAAATCAGCTGACAAATGCATTGTCAGCCAAAAGCCCTTTTATTGACCTGGCAAGATGGCAGGTGTCTGCACCCCACTAAAGTGTTTCTCTGCCACATATAAATTTCAGTGGGTTGATGTAGGAGTTGTATCAAAATCACCATCCATCTTTACACTGCTGAGGTGATTCCATAGGCAGGCGGTTGGAAATACATTGTGTCAGATTCCCATACTTGAAGCTGATGTCCAGGCCCTGGCCAGGAGCGGTCTGGATGCCCCAAAGCAGCACAAAGTCTTCCTCAGGGCTTCCCTGCACAGGGCTGATTCCACACTTGCCCTTAGTTCTTCTGGTAGACTGTGTCTAAAGCTTTTTGTCAGGTCACTCTCATGTCAAGTTAGGCCACCAGGTTTTTGTTATGCTAACTGGTGCTAAGTACTTAGGTATGTCTGTGCTAATTACTTGTTTACTCATGTGAATTGCTTGTGCTTACTTATGTCAAACCAAGGCCTTGTTCCATCCCCAAAGGTGCCTGAGGCCACCCGCTCCTTGTGGCACCAGTTGCTTTCCTGTGGAATGTTCTACCTCCCCGAGGGTAAAGAGGGAGCTGCAGAAAGAGCTTGCCAGGCTGCTCTCCATCCTTTCCCAGCACTCCTGGTGAAGTGGAGAAGTCCGAGCTGAGCACAAAGGTGCAAATGGAACAGCCGTGCACAGGAAGGCTCGGTGGGAAGGATGATCCAGGATCCATAGGCCTGGCAGCCTGAGCGTGCTCCAGGGGAAGGCCTTGGAGCAGATCCTCCTGAGTGCCATCCCACGGCACGTGCAGGGAACCAGGACGTCTGCTGGAGGGTGGGAAAGCTCTGCGGAGGGACGGGGACAGCTGGGGCTCCTGGCGGGGTGTTGAGGGCTTCTGTGCGGGAGTTTGGGGGGCTTGGTGCTGGTGGGGTGTTGGAGAAGGAGTTGTCTGGAAGGTGAGAGGTCTAGGCTGGAATTTGAGTCAGTTTGAAGGCAGCATCTGTGCTTTGGCACAGCTTTGGTTAGGGAGGCCAGAAGGAATATCTGTGACTTTTCCTCTTCATGGTCCTGATTGTCCGGCAGGGAACAAGAGGGGAGAGCTGTACTTTACTGGCCACTCAGATATCTGTACCTGGGGGAGGATTCGCCCTTTTGCCATCTACTCATTTGTTTGGGATACTTTTGTAACACTGAGTGGACTTTCATTTCTTGAGAGCTTTTATTCCTTAAGAGAATAAGGATATTATCATCCCTACATAGAAAACCAAAGAATGGCCCTTGTTTTTTCCCTTTTTTTTTGGCAGTGTTATGTTCTGTAAAGTGACCCTCAGTGGATGAGGTTAAGGCAAATGAGTTGCTGCTTTGAGATGGGAAGCAAAACTCCAAATCTTCACCTCCTCAGGCCATCCCAATTAATTTGGGAAGCTGGCAACTTTTTGGAACTGCTTGAGTTGAGCAATGGGAAGTAAAGCTTTCCTGAATTGAGGATTCTTACTTGCCAGATTCTTCTGTGCCTTGGCCGGTAAGGTGTTTTTGTGCTGAAGGCAATAACTTCAATGAGAAAATAATTTCAGCATGGAGTAAGAGCTTCTGACAGAGAACAAGTGTTGCCAGCGTTGCTCCAGGTGCTCCTGCCTACAGCCCCTGCAGGCAGGAGCTCAGCCCCCAATGCACGTGGGCTTTGGCTCCCTCTGGCACAGAAGCCCCCCACGGGCACAGGTCTCTGGGGCAGGAGACGGGCACCGGTGCTGCCAGGGCTCGGGGGGTGGCAGGTCTGCTTTGGCGGGGACTGTGCTACACCTGCTGATGTCAGCGCTCCCTGGGCCCCAGGGCTCAGAGCAGCATTCGTGCCCTGGCCCACACGTTCCTTGTCTGTGTCACACCCGCGGGTTTAGGATGGCCACCAGCCGGGACGTGTCCCAAGGAGGCCGTGCCAGTTTCTGTGAAGGCCCCGTGCCCTTCCCAGCACGGCTGCGTCGGCAGCCCTGGGGGCTCCTTCTGCTGCCCTAAGCCCGCAGAGCAGGGCAGCGTTTGCTGATGGTTTGAGCCGTTCCTAAAGATCCTGTTGGGCTCTCTTAGACACTTGGGGTGAGGGATTCCTTCCAACCTGAGCCACTTTGGGTGGGCTGGGGGCAGCCCCAGGGCAGGGGGCAGTGTGTGCAGGGGCCCTTTGTTACACGGTGCAGCACGGTCACCATGGCATGGAACGGGACAGCGTGTCCAAGGGTCCTTTGTGACACAGGGTGACATAGGAGCTGGCGGTGACAAGGCCACACCACAGTGCTCGGAGCACGCGACGGGACAGGACGGGACAGAGCAGTGCCGTGAGGAGCCCCCGCACAGCGCACTCGTTCATGTCTGACCCGGAGCTTTTCTGAGGCGTTACTCCTGCAGGTGACCTTGTGGCCAGACCAGAGGGCTTGGTGACCTCTGACCTTCCTGAGGCTTCTCTTCTGCAGGTGCCCTCCAGGGCAGACTGTGGCATTTGCTTAGCACGGTTCTTGATGAGGAGTCTCCTGTCCTTGTGGCTGGAGCCCCCAAGACCAGAGTGCAGGACTTGCTGTCCTGTAGCCTTGCCAAGACTTCACTCTGCAGCACTTGCTGACTCGGACCTTTTCCGAGCCACCTTCTCCTGCAAGCAGCCATGAATCCAGGCAGTGACGTAGAGCACAGGCCTGCGAGCGTGCCCAAGCTGGCCTGGGGGAAGGAGGAGAAAGAAGGCCCTGGGACTGCCCCAGCACAGCAGCCTGAAGAGGTGGAGCAGTTCCAGCCACTGCAGAAGGGTGAGTGCCAGAGCTGGGCCGCAGGGCCGGTGCCTGCAGCCAGCTTGGCCCCATCCCATCCCATCCCATCCCATCCCATCCCATCCCATCCCATCCCAGCCCATCCCCTGGGCACTTGCCCATGGACAGGACTAAAGAGGGGCCGGGCAGACACCCCACAGCCGTGCTCCATCCCCTGGGCCATCCCAGGGCTGTCCCTGCCTGGGGAGCGCAGGGCTGGGCTGTGTTCTCCGGCCTCTCCCACAGCCCCTCAGCTCAGGCTGCGCTCGCTCTTTGCCAGGTGCAGCCGTGCAGCGCACACGAGAGCAGGAACACACCCGTGGCCTCTTCCGCAGAACAGCGCAGGTACCTGCAGCCATCCCCAGCTGGGCCGGGCCTGCTGTCACCGCTCAGCCCAGCACCGCGCTTGGAGCATTCCGTGGAACATCCCTGGCTTCATGCCCTTCTCCTAGAGCTGGTTTGCAAATTCATCAAGAGGATTCGGGAGGAAGAGACCAGCACCACGGGCACAGGGCTCAGAGCATATTCGCACATCTCCAAAACCAAGACCTGTGCTGCCCTACTGGATATGCTCGTAGAGGAGGGGTTTTCCAATCCAAAGCAAGTAAGCAGCCTGTGGCCAGGATTTCATCCTCCCGGGAATTGCTTGACCTCCCAAGCCATGCCTGCTGCTCACTGGAAGCCTTTGAGGCCATGGCCGTGTGGTGGCAAGGAAAGCACTTCTCTGGGGAAGCTGGGGACATTCCTCCCTCTGGCAGCTTTCCAAGTCTCCCCGTGCCTTCTCCAGGTGCCTGCCATGGTGAGGTACATCCACCAGTGGCTCATGACCAGTCAGTTTGCTGAGCACAGGCTGAACAGGGCCCTGCTGGATCTCACCAACGAACAGCCTGCTGATGTAGTAATGTGTCCTGGTTTTGGGCAAATTTGGGAGAAAACCTTCAGAAGGAGCCCCCAGAAAGCAAACCCCCACAGCCCCTTGCTCACCTGGCTCGGGAAGAATTTCCTCAGAGAATAGTGGAAACAACCTGTTTATTGAGCAGGCAAAGCACTCCCCAGCACAAAAAATGAACAACACCAGATGACAAAAAGTCTTTCTACGCTCTGAAGAGGTGACAAATTCAGAAAGTCTCTGCTGGGGGTGGTTGCCCAGTTATCGGTCTCTGGCGCTGGGGGTGGCTGCTGCAGGTCACAAAGTGCAGGCTCTCGGTGTTTCTTGGTGTTTCCCAGGTCCCAATCCTGAGCAGGTTCAAATGGTATTCAGGAAAGGGAAAGAAAAAAAACAGTCCAGGAAAAAAATTTGATTGCCTAGCTAAACTAACTAATAAGCAAAATCAAGGGCAAAAGCAAAAAGCAGGAGCAAGAGCAAAGCAAAAGCAAGCAAGCCAGCAAGCAAGCAAGCAAGCCAGCAAGACCTAGCCTCTCCTAGACACAGACTGTGGGGGGAGGTGAGCTGGCTGATAACAAGACAAAAAAAACCTTCACTTTTCGGAGCCAGTCCTGAAGGCACAGAACATAATATCAAGCATAAACAGAACACACGATTGGGGATGCAAGCACCATAATGTCACCCTAGGACATTCCACTCCTTATCTCCATATAGTCAACATATTACCAAATGTCATGTAAAAACTTCATCAAGTAAAAACTTCCATCTTTCACTTACTCAGACACATTTCCTTCCATCTCACTTGCTCAAACCTTTGACACACATTTCCTTCTGTATCACTTGCTCAAACCTTCAACACTTACACATTTCCTTCTGTCTCATGTCTGTGTGGTTTAATGTAAAGACAGTGGCAGTAACATCCAGCAAACAGTGATATTTGCATATGAGGCTCACCCCACAATCAGATCTCCCTGAGGTACACATCGTGTTCTTCCATATTTCTGCATTATTCACCGTGTACAACCTGGTCCATGAGCAAAGACAATCCCACCAATGGGTTTGTCTGTACTCGTGGCAGAATTGATCCACACTGTCTTCCCTAACAAACCTCTGATATGTGCCACTGGGACTTTATCTCCGTCTGCTATATTCAGGGACTCAGACTGGGCAGGACCTGCTCCATTGGTGGAACCTCGGGTGTTAACTTACCAGGTGGCCTTTGCTAAATGCTGCTCCCAGTTTTTGAAAGATCCCCCACCCACTGCTTTCAAGGTGGTTTTTAACAGTCCATTGTACCTCTCCACTTTGCCTGCAGCTGGTGCATGGTAAGGGATATGATACACCCACTCAATGCCATGTTCCCTAGCCCAGGTGTTCATAAGGCTGCTCTTGAAATGAGTCCCATTGTCTGACTCAATCCTATCAAGGGTACCATGCCTGCACAGGATTTACTTTTCAAGGCCCAGGATGGTGCTCTGGGCAGTGGCGTGAGGCACAGGGGAGGTCTCCAACCATCCTGTGGTGGCTTCTACCATTGTGAGCACGTAGCGCTTGCCTTGGCGTGTCTGGGGCAGTGTGATGTAGTCAATCTGCCAGGCCCCCCCATACCTGTACTTGGACCATGGCCCACCATGCCACAGGGGCTTCACCCACTTGGCCTGCTTGATGGCAGCACACATCTCACAGTCATGGATAACCTCAGAAATACTGTCCATGGTTAGAGCCACCCCTTGGTCTCATGCCCACTTAAAAGTGGCATCTCTACCCTGATGGCCTGAGGCATCATGGGCCCATTGTGCCAGGAAAAACTTCCCCCTTGCGTTGCCAATCGAAGTCTATCTTTGACACCTCTATCTTTGCAGCCTGATCTACCTGCTGATTGTTTTGCTGCTCTTCATTAGCTCTACTTTTGGGGACATGGGCATCTTTGTGGCAAACCTTCACAGGTGGTTTCTCTACCCGGGCAGCAATGTCTTTCCATTCTTCAGCAGCCCAAATTGGTTTTCCTCTATGCTGCCAGTTAGCCTCTTTCCATCTCTGCAGCCAGCCCCACAGAACATTGGCTACCATCCATGAATCAGTGGAGAGATAGTGATTTGGCCGCTTCCTTTCTGCAATGTCTAGGGCCAGTTGAACGGCTTTGAGTTCAGCAAGTTGACTTGATCCACCTTCTCCTTCAGTGGCCTCTGCGACCCATTGTGTGGGGCTCCATACAGCTGCTTTCCACTTCCGATTCATCCCTACAATGTGACAGGAACCGTCAGTGGAAAGAGCATATTGTGTTTCCTCTGCTGACAATTGGTTGTATGGTGGAGCTTCTTCAGCCTGTGTCACTGGTTCTTGTTCTTCACCTGTGACACCAAAACTTTCACCTTCAGGCCAATTTGTAATTGCTTCCAAAATCCCAGGGCGATTCAGTTTACCAATATGGGCGTGCTGCGTGATGAGAGCAATCCACTTGCTCCATGTAGCACGGGTGGCATGGTGGGTGGAGGGAACCTTTCCTCTGAACATCCACCCCAGCACCGGTAGTCGGGGTGCCAGGAGGAGTTGTGCTTCCTTACCAATCACCTCTGAGGCGGCTTGGAGTCCTTCATAGGCAGCCAAGATTTCATTCTCTGTAAGGGTGTAGTTGGCTTCAGACCCTCTGTAGCTCTGACTCCAAAATCCTAATGGTCGGCCTCGAGTCTTATCAGGCATCTTCTGCCAAAGGCTCCAGGACAGACCATTGTTCTCAGCTGCTGAGTAGAGCATGTTCTTCACCTCTGGTCCCGTCCTGACAGGGCCAAGGGCTACTGCATGAGCAATTTCCTGCTTAATCTAGGCGAAAGCTTGTTGCTGCTCAGGGCCCCAATGGAACTCGTTCTTCTTGTGGGTGACCAGGTAAAGAGGGCTCACGATCTGACTGTACTCAGGAATGTGCATTCTCCAAAAGCCTATGACACCTAAAAAAGCTTGTGTTTTCTTCTTAATAGTTGGTAGGGACATAGCTGTGATCTTGTTGATGACATCTGTAGGAATCTGACGCCATCCATCTTGCCACTTCACTTCCAAGAACTGGATCTCTTGAGCAGGTTCCTTAACTTTGCTCTTCTTGATGGCGAAACCAGCTTCCAGGAGTATTTGGATGATTTCCTCTCCCTTCTCAAACACTTCTGCTGCTGTGTTCCCCCACACAATAATATCATCAATATACTGTAGATGTTCTGGAGCCTCACCCTTTTCCAGTGCAGCCTGGATCAGTCCATGGCAGATGGTGGGGCTGTGCTTCCACCCCTGGGGCAGTCGGTTCCAGGTGTACTGCACACCCCTCCAGGTGAAAGCAAACTGAGACCTGCATTCTGCTGCCAGAGGAGTGGAGAAAAACGTGTTAGCAATGTCAACAGTGGCGAACCACTTTGCTGCCTTGGACTCCAGCTCGTACTGGAGTTCCAGCATGTCCGGCACAGCAGCGCTCAGTGGTGGAGTCACTTCATTCAATGCATGGTAGTCCACTGTCAATCTCCATTCTCCTTCAGATTAACGCACAGGCCAAATGGGGCTGTGGAAGGGTGAGTGGGTTTTGCTGACCACTTCTTGGCTCTCCAGCTCTCGAATCATCTTATGGATGGGAACCACAGCATCTCGAGTTGTTCTGTACTGTCGGCGATGCACTGTTGAAGTGGCAATTGGTACCTTTGCTCTTCTCCCTTCAGAAGTCCTACTGCAGTTGGATTCTCGGACAGTCCAGGCAAGGTGTTCAATTGCTGTACGCCCTGTGTCACTGCAGCTGCTATCCCAAATGCCCACCTCAGTCCTTTTGGGTCTTTAAAATACCCCCTTTGCAGGTAATCTATGCCCAAAATGCATGGGGCCTCTGGGCCAGCCACAATAGGGTGTTTTTTTCACTCATTTCCAGTCAGGCTCACCTCAGCTTCCACCAAGGTAAAGTCTTGTGATCCCTCTGTCACGCCAGCGATGGAGACAGGTTCTGCCCCCACGTGTCTCGATGGGACTAATGTGCATTGCCACCAGTATCGACCAAAGCCTTCTATATTTGTGGTTCTGATGTGCCAGGCCAACGAATCCACGCAGTCCAGAAAACACAGTTTTCCCTCGCCTCTACCTGGCTAGAGGCAGGGCCCCTCTAAGCTTGGTTATCCTTCTTTCCTTGGGAATATGTCTTAGAGTTTCCTTCAAGGAGATCGGACATGTCATCATCATCATCATCATACCTGGAAGCTTGGCTATGGGCAACTGGAGCTGCTTTCCTTTTGGTGGAACTTCCTCTCTGGGTCTTGCCTTCCTTCAATTCACACACCCATAGCGCCAGAGCAGCAGTAGATTTTCTGTCCCATCTCCTCATGTTTTCTCTGCAATCACTCAGGAAGAACCACAGCTCAGCTCGTGGGCTGTACCTTCTCTCCCCATCTGGGGAACGTCTGCGTTGGATACCAGGGCCTCTAATTTGTACTGCCGAGATTTGGAGAAGGTCCTCTTTAATCTCCTCCCTGAGTTTCTTGTGATTCTCCTCTATTTTGTCTTCTAATTTCTGCAGACGTGTTTCCACCGCTGCAATTCTGGCGTCTGTTGGGCCATGCACAGCATCTGCATATGCCCGGAACTTCTTCGCCATATTGAGCACGGTCTCATCCTTCTCATCCCGCTTCATTATTGCTAAAGCAGAAGCGCATTCATGTGGCCCCAGCCGTACAAGTTTTCGCCACATCACAGATGTACATGGTACCATGTCTGGATTCCTAGTTATTGTGTCATCTGAGAAGATAATCTCTGCCACTGCCATTTTTCTCAGGCATTGGATCCCTTGTTCTATAGTCTTCCACTGGGTCTGCTGCATATGAAGATCATCTGCACACAGGTATCTTTGTGCTACACTTTCCAGGAGCCGTGCCCAGAGGCTGTGAGGGTTAGCCCCCCTCATCATTCCTTGGTCGATGACAGGATCATGTGACAGGGATCCCAAATGCCTCACTTCAGTGCCATCCAGAATTGTAGCTTCACCTGCAGCATCCCAAAGATGGACCAACCAACTAATTATAGACTCATCAGGTCAGCGAATGTAATTCTTTCTTAGGCCACAGAGCTTCTTTAGGGAAAAGGACTCAATATTGGCCTCTGATCTTGTACCAGTTTCTTTGACTCCTGATTTTGTGTCAGGAGGTGTTGAGGGTCCTTCTCCTGCATCATAATCATCATCGTCATCCACTGGTCGATCGGTCTTGTCTGTGCACTTTCCACTTCTCGTGCTGGTAGCAACAGCCACTGATAGAGGCTTACAGTCTGGTTTAGCTGCTGGCCTCGAGCCTGGGCTGTTGGCTGCAGCCTGAGTGACTGGGATCGCTGCTGATTTATATCCCTGCCCCCCTTCCTCTGTTGGCTCCCCTACAGGACCTAGCAGAGTGCGATAAGCATACACCAGGGCCCAGCTCACTGCAATGATCTTTTTCTCCTTAGGGGTATCATGGCACTTCTCTTTCAGGTACTTTGCCACCTCAGCTGGGTTCTGAATTTGTTCACATGGAAAGTCCCAGACTATAGGGTCAGAAAACTCCTTTAAGATTTGGTCCATTTCCCACACCACTCAGGATTTCTCACGCCTGGGTCTACTCCTGGGTCAGGGGTCTCATCAGCCCTTCTAGAAATCTCAGCCCTCATTCTAGAGAAGCTGCAGACTGTATAGAGAAAGTTTACCAAATTAAATACCAGAAAGATGGTCTCTTTAACATTCAGGGGAAACTGAACATTCTCCAATAGGGATGTAACAGATTCAGAGGAGAAGAAGGAAAGCAAAGGCTGAAAAGCCTCATCTCCTGCTTCTCCTCTGACAAACTGGGTGCACAACCATAACCATGAACCAAACATTCCTGGAACAGACTCCAGCACCTTTATAAACCTCCTGCAAGCCATTACAACCAAGCCCAGCCCAATGGATATTCTGGTCAGTGCCCTTCTACTGCAAAAACTACGTATTAGGGACAATACCGGAGCTATTTCGGGATAAGAAAATAAACCTAAGGACCATAGAGGTATTAAGACCTCCAAAAACCCTAGGGACCAGAGACATGCTGGCCTGCACCCCAAGAGACATTATGATTTGAAACAACAAAGCCAGTAACTGCTCTGTACCAGCCCAGAGTAATTGCAACCAAAATATGATTAGAACAGGGTTTTTTCCACTCTCTCGAGCCACGAGTTGGGTGCCAAAATATTTGTCCTAGATTAGGGCAAATTTGGGAGAAGACCTCCGGAAGGAGCCCCCAGAAAGCAAACCCCCCCACGGCCCCTCCCCCACCTGGTTCAGGAAGAATTTCCTGGGAGAGAAGTGGAAAAAAACCCACATTTATTTAACAAGCAATACACTCCCCAATACAAAAACAACACCAGATGACAAAACTCTTTCACCGTTCTGAAGAGATGACAAATTCAGAAAGTCTCTCTGGGAGTGGTCACCCAGCTATCAGTCTCCAGTGCTGGGGATGGCTGCTGCAGGTCACAAAATGCAGGCTCTTGGTGTTTCTTGGTGTTTCCCAGGTTCCAGTCTGGAGCAGGTTGGGATGGTATTCAGGAGTGGGAAAAGAAAAAAATAACCAGTCCAGGGTAAAAATTGGATTGCCTAGCTAAACTAACTAATAAGCAAAAGCAAAAAGCAGGAGTGAGAGCAAAGCAAAGCAAGCAAGCCAGCAAGCCAGCAAACAAGCCAGCCTCCCCTAGGCACAGACCATGGTGGGGAGGTGAGCCGACTGATAACAAGACAAAACAAACCTTCACTTTCAGAGTCAGTCCTGAAGGCACAGAACATAATATCAAACATAAACAGAACACACGACTGGGGATACAAGCACCATAATGTCACCCTAGGACACTAACCGAGGGAGTTCCACTAAAGTGAAGATAGTCTCAACCTCCCATGACTGAGCAGCTGGGTATGATCTGTCAGATCCCCTTGAAGATACCTCTACCGTGTATGCCCAGGATAGAAATAATAACCAGGGTTAGAGGGGCCCTGCCTCTAGCCAGGAACAGGCACAGGAAAACCGGATCTTCTGGACAGTATGGATCCAATGGCCTGGCATATCAGAGCCACAAAAATGCGACGCCTTAGTTGACACTGGTGCGCAGTGTACCCTGATACCATCGGGACATGTGGGGGCAGAACCTGTTTCCATTGCTGGGGTGACGGGGGGATCACAGCAATTGGCCCTGTTGGGAGCCGAGGTGAGCCTGACTGGGAAGGAGTGGCAGAAACATCCTATTGTGACCGGCCCAGAGGCCCTGGGTATTCTGGGCATAGGCTTCCTCCAGAACGGCTACTACAAAGAACCAAAGGGACTCAGGTGGGCTTTTGGCATAGCTGCTGTAGAGGCAGAGAACATTAGGCAATTGAACACCTTGCCTGGACTATCAGAGCACCCATCTGCAGTAGGACTCCTGAGGGTGGAAGAGCAACAAGTACCAATTGCCACCTCGACAGTGCATCGCCAGCAGTATCGGATGAATCGAGGTGCCGTGATCCCCATCCACAGAACGATCCATTAGGTGTAGAGCCAAGGGATGGTCAGCAAAACCCACTCACCCTTCAACAGTCCCATCTGGCCTGTACACAAGTCTCAATGGAGATTGACTGTGGACTATCGTGCCTTGAATGAAGTGACTCCACCGCTGAACGCTGCTGTACTGGACATGCTGGAACTCCAGTACGAGCTGGAGTCCAAGGCAGCAAAGTGGTACGCCACTATTGACATTGCTAACACGTTTTTCTCCATTCCTCTGGCAGCAGAATGCAGGTCTCATTTTGCTTTCACCTGGAGGGGCGTGCAGTACACCTGGAACCGACTGCCCCAGGGGTGGAAGCACAGCCCCACCATCTGCCATGGACTGATCCAGGCTGCTCTGGAAAAGGGTGAAGCTCCAGAACCCCTGCAGTACATCAATGGCATCATTGTGTGGGGGAACACGGCAATGGAAGTATTTGAGAAAGGAGAGAGGATCATCCAGATTCTGCTGGAAGCTGGCTTTGCCATCAAGAAGAGCAAAGTCAAGGGACTTGCCTGAGAGATCCAGTTCCTGGGGGTAAAGTTGCAAGACGGATTGTGTCAGATTCCCACTGAGGTCACCAAAAGGATCACTGCGATGTCTCCACCAACCAGCAAGAAGGAAACACGAGCTTTCCTAGGTGCCATAGGTTTTTGGAGATGCACATTCCTGAGTACAGCCAGATTGTGAGCCCTCCCTACCTGGTCACCTGCAAGAAGAACGATAATTCCTCTGGGGCCCTGAGCAGCAACAAGCTTTTGCCCAGATCAAGCAGGAGATTGCTCAGGCAGTTGCCCTTGGCCCAGTCAGGACGGGACCAGAGGTGAAGAATGTGCTCTACTCTGCAGCCGGGAACAATGGCTTTTCCTGAAGCCTTTGGCAGAAGGTGCCTGGGGAGACTCGAGGCCGACCACTGGGATTCTGCAGCTGAAATTACAGAGGGTCTGAAGCCAAATGCACTCCCACAGAGAAGGAAATCTTGGCTGCCTATGAAGGAGTTCAAGCTGCCTCCGAGGTGATTGCCACAGAAGCACCACTCCTCCTGGCACCCTGACTGACGGCACTGGGGTGGATGTTTAAAGGAAAGGTTCCCACTACCCTCCATGACACTGCTGCCACATGGAGCAAATGGATTACTCTCATCATGCAGCACACCCGGATTGGAAACCTGAATCGCCCTGGGATTTTGGAGATAATTACAAACTGGCTGCTGGTGAGAACTTTGGTCTCACTGACGGAGAGCAGCAGGAACAAGTGACAAGGGCTAAAGAAGGTGCACCATGCAACCAACTACCAGCAGAGGAAACTTGATACGATGTTTTCACTGACGGTTCCTGTGGAATCGTAGGGATGAACTGGAAGTGGAAAGCAGCCGTATGGAGCCCCACACAACACGTAGCACAAGCTACTGAAGGAGAATGTGGATCAAGTCAACTTGCTGAAGTCAAGGCTTTTCAGCTGACCCTGGACATTGCTGAGAGAGAGAAGTGACCAAAGCTCGACCTTTATATGGATTCTTGGATGGTAGCTAATGCTCTGTGGGGCTGGCTGGAAAGGTGGAAAAAGGCTAACTGGCAGCATAGAGGAAAACCAGTCTGGGCTACTGATGAGTGGAAAGACATTGCCTCTTGGGTAGAAAATGTGTGTGTGAAAGTCTGTCATGTAGATGCCCATGTCCCCAAGAGTCGGGCTAATGAGGAACACCGAAACAAGGAGCAGGTAGATCAGGCTGCAGTGATAGAGGTGTCAAAGATAGACTTGGATTGGCAACATAAGGGGGAGTTGTTCCTAGCTCAATGGGCCCATGATGCCTCAGGCCATCAGGGCAGAGATGCCACCCACAAGTGGGCACGAGACTGAGGGGTGGATTTAACCATGGACAGTATTTCTCAGGTTATCCATGACCGTGAGATGTGTGCTGAGATCAAGCAGGTCAAGCGAGTGAAGCCCCTGTGGTATGGTGGGCAGTGGTCCAATTGCAGGTATGGGGAGGCCTGGCAGATTGACTACATCACACTGCCCCAGACACGCCAAGGCAAGCGCTACGTGCTCACAATGGTAGAAGCCACCACGGGATGGTTGGAGACTTCCCCTGTGCCTCACGCCACTGCCCGGAGCACCATCCTGGGCCTTGAAAAGTAAATCCTGAGATGGCATGGTACCCTTGATAGGATTGAGTCAGACAACGGGACTCATTTCAAGAACAGCCTTATCAACACCTGGGCTTGGGAACATGGCATTGAGTGGGCGGACCATATCCTCTACCATGCACCAGCTGCAGGCAAAGTGGAGAGGTACAATGGACTGTTAAAAACCACCCTGAAAGCATTGGGTGGGGGATCTTTCAAGAACTGGGAGCAGCATTTAGCAAAGGCCACCTGGTTAGTTAACACCCAAGGTTCCACCAATGGAGAGGTCCTGCCCAGTCTGAGTCCCTGAATATAGCAGACAGAGATAAAGTCCCAGTGGCACATATCAGAGGTTTGTTAGGGAAGACAGTGTGGATCAATTCTGCCGCGAGTACAGACAAACCCATTGGTGGCACTGTGTTTGCTCAGGGACCAGGTTGTACACGGTGAATAATGCAGAAATATGGAAGAACACGATGTGTACCTCAGGGAGATCTGATTGTGGGGCGAGCCTCATATGCAAATATCACTGTTTGCTGGATGTTACTGCCACTGTCTTTACATTAAACTACACAGACATGAGACAGATGGAAATGTGTGAATGCTGAAGGTTTGAGCAAGAGATATAGAAGGAAATGTGTGTCAAAGGTTTGAGCAAGTGAGATGGAAGGAAATGTGTCTGAGTAAGTGAAAGATGGAAGTTTTTACTTGATGGAGTTTTTACATGACGTTTGGTAGTATGTTGACGATTCGGAGATAAGGGGTGGAATGTCCTAGGGTGACGTTATGGTGCTTGCATCCCCAATCGTGTGTTCTGTTTATGCTTGATGTTATGTTCTGTGCCTTCAGGACTGGCTCCAAAAAGTGAAGGTTTGTTTCGTCTTGTTATCAGTCGGCTCACCTCTCCCCAAAGTCTGTGTCTAGGAGAGGCTAGGGCTTGCTGGCTTGCTTGCTTGCTTGCTGGCTTGCTTGCTTTCACTTTGCTCTTGCTCCTGCTTTTTGCTTTTGCCCTTGCTTTTGCTTATTAGTTAGTTTAGCTGGGCAATCCAATTTTTTTCCTGGACTGTTTTTTTTCTTTCCCTTTCCTGAATACCATTTGAACCTGCTCAGGACTGGGACCTGGGAAACACCAAGACACACCGAGAGCCAGCATTTTGTGACCTGCAGCAGCCATCCCCAGCACCGGAGACTGAGAACTGGGCACCACTCCCAGCAGAGACTTTCTGAATTTGTCACCTCTTCAGAGCGTAGAAAGACTTTTTGTCATCTGGTGTTGCTCATTTTTTGTGCTGGGGAGTGCTTTGCCTGCTCAATAAACAGGTTGTTTCCACTACTCTCTGAGGAAATTCTTCCTGAACCAGGTGGGGGAGGGCCCGTGGGGGTTTGCTTTCTGGGGGCTCATTCTGAAGGTTTTCTCCCAAATTTGCCCAAAACCAGGACACATTACTACATAAGCAGGCTGTTCTTTGGTGAGATCCAGCAGGGCCCTGTTCAGCCTGTGCTCAGCAAACTGACTGGCCATGAGCCACTGGTGGATGTACCTCACCATGGCAGGCACCTGGAGAAGGCAGGGGAGACTTGGAAAGCTGCCAGAGGGAGGAATGTCCCCAGCTTCCCCAGAGAAGTGCTTCCCTTCCCACCCCACTGCCATGGCCTCAAAGGCTTCCAGTGAGCAGTAGGCATGGCTTGGGAGGCCAAGCAATTCCTGGGAGGATCAAACCCTGGCCGCAGGCTGCTTACTTGCTTTGGATTGCAAATCCCCTCGTCTAAGAGCATATCCAGCAGGGCAGCACAGGTCTCCTGTGCAGGGCCAGCTCCAGCGCCTTCTTCCTCTTCCTCCACCCAGGACAGCTTGGGCACTCTCGTGGGTTTCTGCTCCATGTCAGTGACTGGATTTGTGACAACTTGCAGGAGAGATGCCTCGGAAAAGCTCTGAGTCAGCAAGGCCTGCAGTCGTGCCTGGAAGGCACCTTCAAGAGAGAAGCCTCAGGAAGGCTACAGGACATCAAGTCCTGCACTCTGGTCTCGAGGGCTCCTGCCACAAGGACGGGAGACTCCTGTCAAGGATTGTGGTCTGGCCTCGAGGGCACCGGTGGCAGGGATGGGAGATTCCTCTGGGGCATAGAGTCCCACGGTCTGCCCTCGAGGACACCTGCAGGAGAGAAGCCTCGGGAAGGCCACAGGTCACCAAGTCCTGTGGTCTGGCCTCGAGGTCAGCTGCAGGAATAATGCCTCGGAAAAGCTCCGGTCAGACACGAACGAGTGCGCTGTGTGGGAGCTCCTCACGGCACCGCTCTGTCCCGTCCTGTCCCGTCGCGTGCTCCGAGCACTGTGGCATGGTCTTGTCACTGCCAGCTCCTATGTCACCCCGTGTCACAAAGGGCCCTTGGACACGCTGTCCCGTTCCATGCCACGGTGACCGTGCTGCCCCGTGTCACAAAGGGCCCCTGCACACACTGCCCCCTGCCCTGGGGCTGCCCCCAGCCCACCCAAAGTGGCTCAGGTTGGAAGGAATCCCTCACCCCAAGTGTCTAAGACAGCCCAACAGGATCTTTAGGAACGGCTCAAACCCTCAGCAAACGCTGCCCTGCTCTGCGGGCTCAGAGCAGCAGGAGCCCCTGCAGCTGCTGACGCAGCCGCGCTGGGAAGGGCACGGGGCCTTCACAGAAACTGGCACGGCCTCCTCGGGACACGTCCCATGTGGTGGCCATCCTAAGCACAGCTGTGTGACACAGACGAGGAACGTGTGGGCCAGGGCAGGAATGCTGCTCTGACCCCTGGGACCTGGGAAGCACTGACTTCAGCAGGTGTGGCACAGTCCCCACCAAAGCAGAGTTCCCCCAAGCCCTGGCAGCACCGGTGCCCATCTCCTGCCCCAGAGACCTCCGCCCTGAAATGGCTTCTCTGCCAGAGGGCAGCCAAAGCCAGTGTGCACAAGGGGCTGTGCTCTGTCCTACAGGGGCTGTTGGCAGGAGCACCTGGAGCAACAGCTGGCAACACTTGGTCTCTGTCAGAAGCTCTTACTCCATGCTGAAATTATTTTCTCATTGAAGTAATTACTTTCTGCACAAAAACACCTTAGCTGCGAGGGCACAGAAGAATCTGACATTTTAGAATCCTCAGTTCAGGAAAACTTTACTTCCCATTGCTCAACTCAAGTAGTTTCAAAAAGTTACAAACTTCCCAAATTAATTTGAATAACCTGAGAAGGTGAAGAGTTGGAATTTTGCTTCCCATCTCAATGCAGCAACTCATTTGCCTTAATGTCATCCACTGAGAGTCACTTTACAGAACAGAGCACTACACAGAGGCAAAAAAAGGGGTCATTCTTTGGTTTACAAACGGTTTTCTATGAAGGAATGGTAATATCCTAATTCTCTTAAGGAATAAAAGCTCTCAAGAAATGAGAGTCCACTCAGTGGTACAATAGTAGCCCAAAGAAATGAATAGATGGCAAAAGGGCGAATCCTCCCCCTGGTACAGAGATCTGAGTGGCCAGTAAAGTACAGCTCTGCCCTCTTGTTCCCTGCAGGACAATCAGGACCATGAAGAGGAAAAGTCACAGATATTCCTTCTGCCCTCCCTAACCAAAGCTGTGCCAAAGCACAGATGCTACCTTCAAACTGACTCAAATTCCAGCCTAGACCTCTCACCTTCCAGACAACTCCTTCTCCAACACCCCACCAGCACCAAGCCCCCCAAACTCCCGCACAGAAGCCCTCAACACCCTGCCAGGAGCCCCAGCTGTCCCCGTCCCTCTGCAGAGCTTTCCCACCCTCCAGCAGACGCCCTGGTTCCCTGCAGGTGCCGTGGGATGGCACTCAGGAGGATCTGCTCCAAGGCCTTCCCCTGGAGCACGCTCAGGCTGCCAGGCCTATGGATCCTGGATCATCCTTCCCACCGAGCCTTCCTGTGCACGGCTGTTCCATTTGCACCTTTGCGCTCAGCTCGGACTTCTCCACTTCACCAGGAGTGCTGGGAAAGGATGGAGAGCAGCCTGGCAAGCTCTTTCTGCAGCTCCCTCTTTACCCTTGGGGAGGGAGAACATTCCACAGGAAAGCAACTGGTGCCACAAGGAGCGGGTGGCCTCAGGCACCTTTGGGGATGGAACAAGGCCTTGGTTTGACATAAGTAAGCACAAGCAATTCACATGAGTAAACAAGTAATTAGCACAGACATACCTAAGTACTTAGCACCAGTTAGCATAACAAAAACCTGATGGCCTAACTTGAGATGAGAGTGACCTGACAAAAAGCTTTAGACACAGTCTACCAGAAGAACTAAGGGCAAGTGTGGAATCAGCCCTGTGCAGGGAAGCCCTGAGGAAGACTTTGTGCTGCTTTGGGGCATCGAGACCGCTCCTGGCAAGGGCCTGGACATCAGCTTCAAGTATGGGAATCTGACACAATGTATTTCCAACCGCCTGCCTATGGAATCACCTCAGCAGTGTAAAGATGGATGGTGTTTTTGATACAACTCCTACATCAACCCACTGAAATTTATATGTGGCAGAGAAACACTTTAGTGGGGTGCTGACCCCTGCCCTCCTGCCAGGTCAATAAAAGGGCTTTTGGCTGAAAATGCATTTGTCAGCTGATTTCTTTGAATGAGGGAGACCCCTCAGGACAGCTGTATCCTGAGGGAACACCGTTGGCCTTGGCCTGCAGGCACCTGCACAAGCTTAAAATCAGCTGCCTCAGCTTCCAGGACCTCTCTTGGCCAGCATCCTGACGTGAAGAAATTAGGTGGGAAGAAGACAAGAAGCAAATTTTGGAGCTTTAAAGCAAAAATTAGTCAGTGCAGCAGCACTGAGTCTTCCTGCCTTAGACAAACCCTTCTATCTGTTTGTGGATATAGAAAAAGGGGCAGCACATGGAGGGTTAGCTCAGGACCGGGGAGGATCCATAAACCAGTGGCCTGTTTATCAAAACTGCAAGACCCTGTCAGCTGGGGGTGGCCGACCTGCATTCAGGCGGTGGCAGCGAGCGCCCCACTCGTAGAAGAAAGCAAAAAATTAACCTTTGGGGGAAAACTGAAAATATATACCCCACACTAAGTAAGGAATATCCTCAGCTAAAAGGCTGAGCAATGGCTCACTGATTCCCAAGTACTAAAATATGAAGCCATCTTAATAGATAATGGTTTAGAGCTAGATGTGAGTAACCAACTCAACCCTGCCCAGTTTTAGATGGAAAACCAGATGAGGAATTAATACATAATTGCCTAGAGGTTATAAACTATCAAACTAAAGTAAGAGAGGACCTAACAGATCAACCACTCCAAGGTGGAAAACGATTGTACATCAATGGATTTTCACGGGTAATCCAGGGCACAGGGTATTGGGGTAGGCTATAGCAGATGAAGAGTTAGTGGCCCTGGAAAAAGGAAAGTTACCTTCCAACTGGTCAGCCCAAGCATGTGAGTTGTATGCCCTAAAGTGAGCTCTGGAAATATTAACACAGAAAAGAGAAACAATATATACAGACTCAAAATATGCTTTTGGAATAGTGCACTCCTTTGGAAAAAATTGGGAAAAGAGTGAGCTATTAAATTCAAGGGGAAAGGAACTAAAAACTTATTTTAGAAGTGTTAGAAACTTTACAATTACCAGAAGAAGTGGCAGGAGTATATGTTAAAGGACATAAAAAAGGGGTGACTCAAGAAGCACGAGGGAACCATTTAGCAGATTTAGATGCTAAGAATTCACCTGAATCAGGGACAGAAAAACTAATGATAGCATTAACCCCTATGAGAGAAATGGAAGAAGTCTGCATATTCAGTGAGACAGAAGAGAAAGAATTCCTCAAAACAGGAGCCAAGAAAGATAACAAAGGGAAGTGGAGATTTTACCAGATGGGAGACAAATGTTGAATAAACCCCTTGCCAGGAAAATGCTAGAAGGCATACATGGAACAACACACTGGGGTACACAAGCGCTAAGTGATCAATTTCTAAGGGACTGGGGCTGCATAGGAATTTTTGGGATAGCTAAGCAGGTAATTGAAAGGTGTGTGATATGCCAACAAGTAAATGAGAAGGTCATGCGGAACACACCACGGGAGGGCGAGAACTAGCCTTACAGC
This sequence comes from Anomalospiza imberbis, assembly GCF_031753505.1. Classification (NCBI taxonomy): domain Eukaryota; kingdom Metazoa; phylum Chordata; class Aves; order Passeriformes; family Viduidae; genus Anomalospiza; species Anomalospiza imberbis. The sequence continues at coordinate 634,990 of NC_089713.1, read as the reverse complement.
CCTTTCAAAACATCCAAGTAGACTTTACCGAGCTTCCTCAGGTACAACGGTGGAAGTTTTTGCAAGTGATAGTAGGTGACCTGACTCATTGAGTAGAGGCGGTACCCACGGTTAAAGCCAATGCCAATGTTGTGAGTAAAACACTTCTAGAATCAATCATTCCCCAATATGGGATGGTGAACAGGATTGATTCAGACCAAGTGTAAGAGGCCGTCTGAAGCCCCCACATTTGCCTACCGATTGCCACGAGGAGAAACCCCTTCCCCCCTGCAGTACTGGCTTGGAGAGAGCAGCAGTGTGGGTGCAGTCGCTGCACCGTTACGTTAGCTGTTCCAAACAAGGCCTGGCAAGGACTTGGCAAGGAGTTGGCAAAAACTTGGCAAGGAATCGGCAAGGACCTGGCATGAACCCAGCGAGGAACGGCTTATTGCATATTTGCCCACTCTCCTCCTGAAGCTGAATGAACTTTTGGGGTGACCCTAGTGGTCTCTCACTGAAGACCTCTCATCTGCCCCGTTACCACTGTGACAGACGGACGGAGATCGAAAACCCTCCTCCCAAGGACTGAGACTGAGACCCCTACCACAGGGAGGGGAGAAACCACTAATGACATGACCTGTTCTTCTTCAGTAATTCCAATGGACTTATTCTTCATTGTGTTTGTCCTGCTTTGGTGGTTTCAGTGGACTCACCTATTCCCCCGCAGCAATTACAATAGACCCTCATTGTCCTGCACATTCCCCCCTTTTTTCCTCCGTGGACTATAACTGGACCCCTGAGTTGACCAGAACTTCGAAGACTTCCCCGACACGACCAGACGGATCCCCATCGTCCGGACCACTGAGGATCTCGCCTGTGTTGGTAGCTATTCCCATCCCCCTCTTTTCTCTCTCTCTCTTTATCCTTTTATCTCCTTTCTGATCCCCACTATCACATTTACTGCTTTGGCCCCTAATAAAGGTGCATTTGTTGTGATTAACTGATAGTCCCTTGTTGTTTGCCTTTTTGCACTTTTGGGATCAGTGAAAAGAACCATCACGACACCCCGCACAAGCGGATCGTGACACCAAGGAGCTCATTTCACCTCTAAAATATTGCAAAAACTTGTGCAAACCCTGGGAGCAAATGGGAATTACACAGTCCATGGCATCCACACAGTGCTGGTCACACTGAGAGGATGAATCAAACTCTTAAAAGGGCTCTAGATAAGCTGATGATTGAAACCCAAATGTCATGGATGAAATGTCTCCCTTTGTCCGTATTATGACTTACAACTCATCCCAAGTCAGATCTGGGGGTGTCACCCTATGAAATGATATTTGGGTTACCTTCTTTGACCTCACCCCAGAGGGTTGCCACCTATGAGGAAGGGGAAGCCAATGCCAAGAAATACGTTATGTCTATAGCAGAAACCTTAGAAGGGCTAAGACATAGAGGGGCAATTCCTCAAACTACCACCCTGGATTTCAGAATCCATAATATTAATCCTGGGGACTGGGTGATGATCAAGTCATGGAGAGATCAGTCTTTAACTCCTCAGTGGGAAGGTCCCGTTCAGGAACTGCTCACCACCGAATCGGCCGTGTGAACTGCAGAGTGGGGATGGACTCATGCCCACAGATGGACTCATGCCAACAGAGTTAAAGGCCCAGCAGGAAAAACACAAAGAATGCACTACATATAACATCCAGACCAGGTGAAACGAGACTGAATCTCAGGCAGAGACTGAAAGACAACCAGAAAAACACTAAGACGCCCAAAGTCAAGCTTCCACCAACCAGTTTGAGAACTGTCTTCCTGTTTTAATGGGTGAGAATTACCAGCACCTGTTGAGGAGAAGTACACAAGGGACTGTAAAAGGTAATGGGACAGCTTCTTTAAGAAAGTAAGACAAAGGAAGGAGGGCAAGACCCCTTTGTTCACTTCCAAGAAGATGGCATAGCCCTGCTGTGGGTAGCAACCCCGTAGGCATGGTAAGGTAGGGACAAAAGGCCATATCGGACCACTGTCATTCCCCAACTGTCTTTGAATACAACAGGGACTGGAGGGCGAGACTGAGCTGGCCTCTGGATCCCTAAGGTACAATGACTATGGGTAACAACCACATAGGCATGATAGATGGGAGTCAAAGCCATCCTGGACCTCTGTTAGGCCCTTTTGTCCATTCCAAATAAGTGTGTCTAAGGAAAACCTGAGATTTTTCTCCTGTTCCCACTGTCCTTGCCCACATCAACAGATGCTAGTATGACTCTTTCAAGAGAGAGAAAATTTTTACTTAAATGTTCGAGCAAAATGACTTATAGAAAAAGAACATGGGGGTTTGTTATAAATGAGTAATCCGATGGTTGACTCTCACAGTTAAGGGGTGAATATTAAGTATATGTTAAGAGAAGCTGTGTAGGTGGATAGTTATCTTTCCCTTCCCCCTTGCATTGTTATCATGGAATGCCCTCAGTAGTCAGGGCATTTGGGATGGTCGGCTTGTTGCTATGGCAGCGCCTGAGCTCCAGTCAAGCTGTAAGAAAGTGATCTCCACCACTGGACAGCGAAGGAGGAGTGGATTGACAAGATTTTGGGAGGGGCTGGAGGTATAAAAGACAGAACATCCATTTTGTAGATGAGCACATGGTGACTGAATCCTTTGCTCCTGGTGCTGTATTCTTTATTCACTCTTCTGTTGTATTTTGACAAGGTCTTAATAAAACCATATACATTTTTGAAAGTGAAAATTGTTTCTCACATGGGGTTGAGGAATGTGGGGCAAGGTTGTCCACACTGGGTCAGACCTCAAGGTAAAACTTCTCTGACCTGGCCAGACCTCCTTAGGAGTGGCCCTACATCAATATCAATCACAGAATGCAGCAATCAGCTCTTCTCTAAAGAGAACAGTAATAAAGACACTCTTTAAAATAGGAATACATATTTCTTAGAAGCTCTTTGAAATATTTCTCCATAACTGTAAAAGGAAACATTCTTAATGAACTGCACTAGAGCAGAGAGAAATCAAAGCACAGCTATTGCTTCTCAGGACTTGCTTCATCCTAATGAGCCCCGTGGTGCATTTGGAGCTGAGACCTGGAACCTCAGGGCCTGAGAGGAGATTGCACCAACCTGTCCAGGAGTCAAAGTGAGAGAAAAAACCCAAAGTTTCTCGAGCCATTAATGGGTGCCACTGAGGTCCATCCCCAACGCAGGCTCCTCATGGACCTCTTGGAGGAGAGAATTGGAGGACAGGATGGCACAAAAACCTCTCAGAGACTCAGAGTGAAAAGGACAATCCAAAGTACCTTAAACTCCTTGTGTATCTCAAAGCACCAATGAGCCCCACTGAGTGTCAGTACAAAGCTCTCAGGGGGCTAATTAAAGCAGATAATTTCAGGCTGTGACTGCACAATCTTTCTCACAGAATCTGTATAAAAAGGGAAACACCAAGTACCATAAAAGAACTGAAGTACCTTGAAGCAATAATGAGCCCCACTGAGTGTTGTTCCTGACAAAGCCTCTCCAGGGACTAATTACAGCAGATAATTGGAGGCCATGATTGCACAAAGCTCTCAGAGACTCCAAGGCAAAAGCCAAAGCCAAAGTGCTTTGAAAAACCTGCAGTCCCTGGGAGCATGAAGGAGCCCCCAGGGCCATTCCTGAGAAAGGCTCCCCAGGGACTCCTTCCAGCAGATCCTTGAGGCCACTGGGATGTGGTCTAGGGGGGGATGCTGAGGGCAGGACAAGGGGCTGACAGTGCCCAGCCTGGCTGGGGCTGTGCCAGGAGGCCCCAGTGCCTCAGGACAAGGTGTCTCCTGACAGCCCTTGGTGGCACAGACCCTGCTGTGCCCCAGGGCACCAAGACTTGGCTTCTCTTTGTCCCCACCTGTCATCAGTGCCTCCAGTTCTCTGCTCTGCCTGGGGCCTGGGGACACTTTCTCAGTCGTGTCCCTCAGTGGGACCCATTAAAAGTCAAAGGAACTTTGGAGCTGGATTCTGACTTGGAGTTCTGGAGAGGTTTCTGCAGCTCCCTCTCAGGGCCTGATGTTCAGGGCCTGAGCACAAAGCCCCAGAGGGTCATTAAAGTCCTTGTGCTGTGTCTGTGCTGCTGAGCTGGGCCGGGCTCCTGGCCCAGAGGGTGATCCTGGTAACCAAGGAGAGCTTCAAAAGCACATTTCTCTGGATGAGCAGCTCTTCTCCCAGCCCAGCAGGGCTGGGGCACTGCCTGCAGCCAGCCCGGGCACAGCACAGAGGCACAGAGAGCTTCCATCAGTCAGGGCTGGGAAGGTGCTGAGAAGTGCCTGGGGCAGAATCCCTGGCAGCCCTTGGCACAGGAACCTCTGGCTGCAGGACAATGCAGCTGCAGCTCCTGGAGTGATCTCCTACAGCTGGAACATCCCAATGCCCACAGACCCTGTGAGTACGACTCTGAGTATTTCTGGTGCAGGGGAGGTGAAATGCTCATGAAGCTCTGATATGCTGAGGGCTTCTGATCAGTCATAGAATGTTTGCAAAACAAGGATTTTGATAAAAATTAGGACATTTCCTAAGAATTTTTATTCAGTTTCCTACTGCTGGAGAATGGCAGGGAGGGAGGAATAGATATTAATGGTTGATTATGAATTTTGACAAGCACCTGAGACATCCAAACTATTACTTTTAGTGATCACTAGGTTCACAGGTGATCCCTAATGTGCTTTCAGCCACTCTGCCCATGGACAGCACCAGCATCACCTCTGCTGGAGCCATCAGGCTCAGTCTGAGCTGTCCTTTCTCCAAGCTGCAAACAGAACCTGCCCCCAGCCAGTGCCCTGCAAACAGGCAGGGTTCTGTCAGGCCAAGGAGAGTGCACAGAGATTTGGGGTCTGTGAGTGCTGGCAGGGAGAGCTCAGGCACAGGGAAACACCTGCAGGAGGAAAATCCCCAGGAAGCAGAGAGAAGATCAGGGAAGGAGAGAAAGCAGAACCCAGAAATGCTGTGGCAGGGAGAGTTTAGAGATGTCCAGAGGATCCCCTCCAGTGCAGACCCTCCCTCTGAACAAGCCCCCTCCCTCCTGTCCCCCCAGCCAAGCCTCTGCCCTCAGGGCCGGGGCTCCAAGGCGTGCAGCCCCTCCTGTGCAGGCAGAGCTGCAGCAGAGCCGTGGGGCAGCTCTGCAGCCCCGGGCCCAGTTCCCTCTGCAGAGCACAGGGCTGGGAGCAGCTGCCCGGCACTGGGGGCTCTGGGAGGGGGCACAGCTGGCTCAGGGTGACACAGCTGTCCCCAGTGCCCAACTCTGGGCAATGCTGTCAGTGCAGCCAGGGAAGGAGCTGCATCTCCCTGCATCCAATGCCATCAGAAGGACACTTGGAAGATTCCCTGAGATTTCAGTCCAAGCTGGGAGCTTCAATCCAGGATTCAAACCTGTCCTAGAGCATCTCTGAGTTACAAGATTGATGGGGAAAGGCAGAGGTGTTGTGACACTGAAAATGCTGTTGGGTTAGTGAAATGAGCAACGCGAGTCCTTGGCTACAAATATGGAGCTGGGCTGTGGTGGTTCCATCTGCTCTCAGCAGTGCCTGGTGACATTTTAGGACAAATGTGGCAAGGTGATCACCCTCTACCTGAGAGAGGTTAAAGCCCGGAGAAACTCTGAAGAGGTCAGAATTGCAGACCATCTGCCCTCACTCTCCACTCATCACTTTGCCTCAAAGAACTTCCTCTGTTCTCCCTGAGTGCAGCGGAAATGCTGAGGGTTTCTGATATCCAAGATTACCTGGAGAGACATGGGGGGAGCTTATGAAGAAAACCCCAGAACTCTTGAACACAAAAGGCTGTCTATGTGTGTTCCAGGGCATTGAGATGGGGAAATGGCTTAGATTTTGGTTACAGATATCTCCTCTAACTCTTCACTGTCCTTTCTCCATGAACAGGTCCCCATATGCAGCCACAGCCAATGTCCAACAGCAGCTCCATCAGCCACTTCCTCCTGCTGGCACTGGCAGACACGCGGCAGCTGCAGCTCCTGCACTTCTGCCTCTTCCTGGGCATCTCCCTGGCTGCCCTCCTGGGCAATGGCCTCATCATCAGCGCCGTAGCCTGCGGCCACCACCTGCACACGCCCATGTTCTTCTTCCTGCTCAACCTGGCCCTCAGCGACCTGGGCTCCATCTGCACCACTGTGACCAAAGCCATGCACAATTCCCTCTGGGACACCAGCACCATCTCCTACACAGGATGTGCTGCTCAGCTCTTTTTTTTTGACTTCTTCATCTCAGTAGAGTTTTCCCTCCTGACCATCATGTGCTACGACCGCTATGTGTCCATCTGCAAACCCCTGCACTACGGGACCCTCCTGGGCAGAAGAGCTTGTGCCCACATGGCAGCAGCTGCCTGGGCCAGTGCCTTTCTCAATGCTCTGCTGAACACAGCCAATACATTTTCCCTGCCCCTGTGCCATGGCAATGCCCTCGGCCAGTTCTTCTGTGAAATCCCACACATCCTCAAGCTCTCCTGCTCCAAATCCAATCTTAGGGAACTTGGGCTCATAGCTGTTAGTGTGTGTGCAGCAATTGGCTGTTTTGTGTTCATTGTTTTCTCCTATGTGCAGATCTTCAGGGCTGTGCTGAGGATCCCCTCTGAGCAGGGACGGCACAAAGCCTTTTCCACCTGCCTCCCTCACCTGGCCGTGGTCTCTCTATTCATCAGCAGTGCAGCATTTGCCTACCTGAAGCCCCCCTCCATGTCCTCCCCATCCCTGGATCTGGCCCTGTCAGTTCTGTACTCAGTGGTGCCTCCAGCCCTGAACCCCCTCATCTACAGCCTGAGGAACCAGGAGCTCAAGGCTGCAGTGTGGACACTGATGACTGGGTGCTTTCAGGAACATTAAACTGCTGGCCAATTTCTGCAAATCACTTGTAATAAAAGTAATTTTTGATACTTCTGGTTTGTTTGGTTGTGGGTTGTTTTTTTCCTTTGCCTTAGTTTTTAATATTGACCACAACGAAATGCCATTGTTTTTGCCATTTCTCCTTTTGTTTCTCTACACCTCCCCTGTGGCCACAGACTGTACCAATGAGGGGCTGTGCTCATGGTGGATTTAAAGGAACTCAAGGATGTCCCAGCAGAGTTTTCTGCAGAGATGCCCTTTTGTTGCCTTCTCTGGAGCTGCAGCAGCAATGTCTGTGGGCAGAGCTGGGGGCAGATCAGTGCTGGCACAGCAGCTGTGCCCAGCAGCAGCAGCACTTGGTGTTGCCAGTGCTGCTCCCGTGGCCCTGCCCCGCTGCCCTGGTGGCCCTGGTGTTGCTGCAGGGCCTGAGTGCTCTCGGGGCCGGGCACAGTCCTGGGGGTGGCAGTGCCGGGGCTGCAGCATGGACAGCCCATGGGCACTGCTGGGGCAGCGCTGACGCCTCAGGCCAGGGCCTGGGGGCTCCAGGCTCCTTGCCCAGGCTCTCTCAAGAACACGGCCAGGCCAGTGCTCAGCACAGAAAACCCCCGTGAGCAGCCCCAGGCTGGCCGTGGGCAGGCTGGGGGCAAACAGCATGGCTGGTGCTCTGCAAGGGCCCTGGGGGAGACGGGAAGGAGCAGCAGAGCAGGGGCTGATCCATCCCCAGTGCGCTGGACATCCCAGGGCAGCGTCCCAGAGCGTCCTCATGGAGCTGCCAACAACATCCCCCCTCTGCAGCCCTGACCTCTCCCCCAGCTCACACAGGTGCCGCATCCTTGCAGGCACAGCCACGGCAGCGCTGGCTCAGGAGCCCCTGTTTGCATTGCACACCGCAGGCGGGAGCACCCCCATGCTGCTGCTGTGGGGACATGAACCTGAGGGAGCACAAATGCCATCAGCCCCTGGGGCCAGGAAGGGCTGGGGGACGCCAGGGAAACCACTCAGCTTTGTCCTGGCCTCTGCAGTCAGCCAGAAAGTTTGTTCCCATCAGCTGGGAGTTTCCTGTCCCACTGCAGACGCTGTTGCTCCGAGCCAGGGCTGCCTGGCAGCCACCCCCAAACTGCCCTGAGCATTTCCTTGCCTTCACCTCTGCTTTCTTTCCTCTTTAATGATCCAGATTTCTCCCTATTGCCCATCCCTGTTCCCTCCCTTGCACCCAGCCCATCCGTGTTTGTCCTTTCCTCTCTGGCCCCACTCCCCCATTCCAGTTCCTGACTTGGCACCATGGGAACGGCCCTTGGGGAGCAGGATCATCCCACAAGTGCTGCAGGAATTGTCTGCAGGCTCCTGCAGTGCCTCGTGCTGCTCCCGTGCCAGAGGCAGCCCAGGCCAGGGGGGCACATCTGGGCTGCTGTGTCTGGCTGTGGGGCTGCCTGTTCTGGGCAGTGAGGAGGGGCTGCAGAGGCTCTGCAGGACTGACAGGATGGGCTTTGGGACTGTGAGGAGAAGCTGAGGAACCTGGGCTGCTGGAGCTTCTGAAGAGGAGGCCCAGGGCTCCTCCTGCAACTGCTCCCAGGGTGGTTTCAGAGAATCCCAGAATCAGCAAGGCTGGAAAAGACCTTGGAGATCATCAAGTCCAACCTGTGCCCTGACACTGCCTTGACTCCCCTGAGCCTCCTCTTCTCCGGGATAAACAACCCCAGTTCCTTCAGCCGCTCCTCACAGGACTCGTGCTCCAGACCCCTCACCAGCCTTGTTTCCTTTGTCTGGACACGCTCCAGCCCCTCCAGGTCCTTCCTAAATTGGGGGTCCCAGAACTGGACACAGCACTCGAGGTGCTGCCCAACCAGTGCTGTGCACAGGGGAAGAATCAGTGCCCATGGTTCCATGAGGCTCCAGAGTGTCCCAGTGGTCTCCATGATTCCATGAGGCCTCCCAGTGTCACAATGTCCCTTTGGTGTCACAAAGTCCCTTGGATCCTTGGGCCCTGCAGTGTCACAATGGCACCGTGGTGCCCCAGGGCCCTGCAGTGTCACAACGGATCCTTGGTTCCATGAGGTCTGGCAGGGCAGCAATGCTCTCCTTGGTTCCCGCTGTCTCCCACACCTCCCACTGTCAGGCTATAGAAGGACACCTGGCCGATGAAGGGGAGTGGGAGTGGGTACCTACTCGAGGAAGTAATAATAAAAATCCCTCCCAACCCCCTCTCCCAAGCCAGGTGCCACTTCAGATTCGGTATGATCCCCTGGATCTGGAGAGTCAGCCAGATGGTTTAGAAGAAAATTATCTGCCCAGTCAGCCTCCCAATTATGATTCATCTGTGAGACAGATCAGCACCTCTAACATCAAAAAGGAAAGAAGGGTAATTGTGGTGGGTGTCTCCCTTCTGAGGGAAACAGAGGGCCCCATATGTCGACCAGACCCACCCCACAGAGAGGTCTGCTGCCTCCCTGGGGCCCGGGTACGGGATATCACTGACACACTGCCTGGGCTGATTCAGCCCTCTGATTATTGCCCACTGCTGATACCCCAGGCTGGCAGTGATGAGATTGAAAACAGGAGTGTCAGGGCAATAAAAGGGACTTTAGGGCATTGGGTCAGGTGGTTAATAGGACAGGGGCACAGACAGTCTTTTCCTCAGTCCCTTTGGAGTCTGAGAAAAACGGTGAAAGCAATAGGAGAGCTCACATTATCAACGAGTGGGTCAAGGGTTGGTGTCATTGGTAAAATTTGGGATTCTTTAATCATGGGGCAACTTTTACAACACCTGACCTGCTTGGGCCAGATGGGCTCCATCTTTCTGTGAAGGGCAGAAACATTTTAGCTCATGAACTGGCAGAACTTTTTGAGAGGGCTTTAAACTAGGTCTGAAGGGGAAGGGGATGCAGCTGGGTTGTCTGGAAGCAGGCTTGTGGGTGGTAATCCTGAGTTAGGGGTGAAATCAGCAGCCCAGCTGAGGTGCCTGTACACCAATGCACACAGCATGGGTAACAAACAAGAAGAGCTGGAGGCCATGGTGCAGCAGCAGAGCTATGATGTAATTGCCATCACAGAAACAGGGTGGGACGACTCACATGGCTGGAGCGCTGCACTGGATGGCTGCAAGCTCTTCAGGAGAGACAGGAAAGGGAGAAGAGGTGGAGGGGTGGCCCTTTATATTAGGGAGGCTTTTGATGCTACGGATGTTGAAACTAATGATGATGGAGTTGAATGTCTATGGGTGAGACTTAGGGGGAAGGCCCACAAGGCTGACATCCTACTGGGAGTCTGTTATCGTCCACGCAACCAGGAAGAAGAGGTGGACAACTCATTCTATAAGCAGCTAGAGAATGTTTCTGGATCATCAGCCCTTGTTCTTGTAGGTGACTTCAATCTGCTGGACATCTGCTGGGAACTCAATACAGCTGAAAAGAGGCAGTCCAGGAAATTTTTAGATTTTGTGGAGGACAATTTTTTGTTGTAGCTGTTGGGTGAGCCCACCACGAGAGGGACTAGTTTAGATCTGTTGTTTGTAAATAGAGATGGGCTGGTGGGAGATGTGGTGGTTAGAGGCTGCTTGGGGCACAGTGATCATGACATTATAGAATTCTCAATATCTGGTGAAATCAGGAGGAACACTAATGAGACTTCTACATTGGACTTCGGAGGGCAGACTTTGGCCTATTTAGGAGACTTATTCAGAGAGTTCCTTGGGAAACAGCCCTTGAAAACAAAGGAGTTCAGGAAAGGTGGGAAGCTTCAAAACAGAGATCTTGAGGGCACAGGAACAGACTTTTCCTGTGTGCTGAAAGACGAGTTGACAAGGGAAACGTCCAGCCTGGATGGGCAAGGAGGTTTTGAAGGAACATAGGAATAAAAAGAGGATGTATAATCTTTGGAAGGAGCGTCAGGTCTCTAAGGAAGTATTTAAGGGGCTTGCTAGGGCATGCAGGAAAGAAATTAGGGAAGCCAAAGATCAGTTTGAACTTAAAATGACAGCTTCAGTTTAGGCTAAAGAAAAATGTTTTTACAAATATATCGATGATAAAAGGAAAGGGTAAGACCAACCATTGTTCTTTATTAGATGTGGAAGGGAATTTAATATATGAAGATGAGGAGAAGGCAGAGGTGCTTAACGCCTTCTTTGTCTCAGTTTTTAGTGAGAAGATGATTTGCCTTCAGGACAACTGTCCTCCTGGGCTGGCAGATGGTGTCAGGGAGCAGAGTGGACCACTGTTATCCAGGAGGAGGCCATCAGAGAACTGCTGAGCTGCTTGGATGTTCATAAATCCATGGGACCAGATGGGATCCACCCCAGGGTGATAGGGAGCTGGCAGATGAGCTTGTGAAGCCACTCTCCACCATTTACCAGCAGTCCTGGCTCACTGGTGAGGTCCCAGATGACTGGAAGCTGCCCAATGTGATGCCCATTCACAGCAAGGGTGGGAAGGAGGATCCTGGTAATTCCAGCCCCGTCAGCCTGACCTCAGTACCTGGTAAGGTCATGGAACAGTTCACATTGAGTGCCATCACACAGCACTTCCAGGATGGCCAGGGTGTCAGACCCAGCCAGCAGGGGTTTAGGAGGGCTAGGTCGTGTCTGACCAACCTGGTCTCCTTCTATGACCAGGTGGCCCTCCTGGTGGATGCAGGAAAGGCTGTGGATGTGTCTATTTGGACTCCAGCAAGGCCTTTGACACTGTCTCCCACAGCACACTCCTGGAAAAGCTGCAGCCCATGGCTGGGACAGGAGCACTCTGTGCTGGGTTCAGAACTGGCTGGATGGCCGGCCCAGAGAGTGGTGGTGAGCGGTGCTGCATCCAGCTGGGGACAGTCACCAGTGCTGTCCCTCGGGGCTCTGTGCTGGGCCAGCTCTGTTCAATATTTTTATTGACCACATGGATAAGGGGATTAAGGCTTTCATTAGTAAATCTGCAGATGACACTAAGCTGGGAGCGTGTGTCCATCTGTTGGAAGGCAGAAGGGCTCTGCAGGGACACCTGGAATTGCTGGATGGATGGGCAGAGGCCAAAAGGATGAAGTTTTATCAGTCCAAGTGCCCAGTCCTGCATTTTGGCCACAATAACCCCCTGCACAGCTCTAGGCTGGGGACGGTGTGGCTGGACAGTGCCCAGGCAGAAAGGGACCTGCAGGGACTGATGGACAGCAGGCTGGACATGAGCCAGCAGTGTGCCCAGGTGGCCAAGAAGGCCAATGGCTCCTGGCCTGGATCAGGAATGGTGTGGCCAGCAGGAGCAGGGAGGTCATTCTTCCCCTGTGCTTGGCACTCGTGTACTTGGCATTCTTCCCCTGTACTGGCACCGTTCCTCGAGTGCTGTGTCCTGTTCTGGGCCCTCCCACTTAGGAAGGACATGGAGGAGCAGGAGCGTGTCCAGAGAAGGACAACAAGGCTGGTGAGGGGTCTGGAACACAAATCCTGTGAGGAATGACTGAGGGAGCTGGAGTTGTTTATCCTGGAGAAGACTCCGAGGTGACCTCATCACTCTCTACACTCCCTGCAAGGTGGTTGCAGTCAGGTGGGGGTCGGTCTCTTTCTCCTCACAACAACTGACAGAACAAGAGGACACAGATTTAGGCTGCACCAAGGGAAATTCTGTTGGATATTTGGAACAAAGTTTTTGATGGAAACGGTGATAAAGTACTGGAATTGTCTGTCCAGGGAGGTGGTGGAGTCACCATCCTGGGATGTGTTTAAAAAAAGACTGGATGTGGCACTCAGTGCCATGGTTTAGCTGAGGTGGTGTTAGGGCATGGGCTGGACTTGATGACCTTAAAGGTCTCTTCCAACCCAGCAATTCTGTGATTCTGTGATTGTGTGACATCACAGACCAGGTTGTGACATCATACAGTTGGCTGTGACATCACTGGTTTATTATGTGACATCACAAAGCAGGATGTGACATCACAGAGGAGGTTGTGATGTCACAAAGTCTGCTGTGACATTATAGGCTGGCAGTGTGACATCACAGAACAGGCTGTGAGGCCACAGAGAAGACTCTGCCATCATAGAAAAGGGCTCTGTTACATCACAGAGCAGCTGTGTGATGTCACAGAGAAGGCTGAGACAATAGAGAGTGGGTTGTGACATCTCAGAGCTGACTGTGAAATCACAGAGCAGGCTGTGACATGACAACGAGACTGCATAACATTACAAAGGTGGCTGTGACACCATAGAGCTGGCTGTGACATCACAGGGTGTCTGTGACATCACAGGTTGGGCTGTGACCTCACAGGGCAGATTTTGTGACATCACAGAGCAGACTGAGACCTCAAAGAGCCGGCTGTGACATCACAGGACACCTGTATGAAATCACAGGTGGCCTGTTACATCTCAGAGTGGGCTGTGTGACATCACAGGGGCTGTGTGAGGTCACTGGGGAGGTCACTCCACCCCAGCCCCCCCTCCCAATTCCCCCCAGAGAAGTCCAACGCTGCTCGTGCACAGAGGGGTCCCCTGTCCCCCCGGGTCCCCCCGCCCCCGGCGCCGCAGCCTCCCCCAGAGGATGTTCCACGAGATCGACCCCAGAGCCTGACACGGGGACGGGGGCTGGGGCTGTGGGGGGTGGGACAGGGGGACAGGGACCCCCCGGCAGCGTCCCCGTGTCCCCCAGGGCCAGAGCCTGGGCCAGGGCTCCTTCACCCTGTTACCAACGAGGGCTTGAGAGCACTGAAAAAATCCCCAGCAAGGGATCAGCAAAAACCAGATTTAATATGAAGTGACAGCACTGCAAACTTCCTTGGCAAGAGTCACTCTGCCTCTGACTGGACACTTCAGGCACACCAAGGAAACAAAGCAACAACAAAACCAAACAGAATCCAGGCAATCAAACCAGAAATGAGCCAAGACCTGGGGCTTTCATTGCTATGGAAAGGAACTGTCCTTCTTGTCCAGGTGCCCATGGCCAGAATTGGGATTTCACCTCCAACATTGCCTGTTGTGACAGATTGGAGGAGATTGTTGGCTGGAAACATTTCATGTGTGGGGAGGAAGGGGCAGGTCCAGCCTTGCCCTGCCCTGGAACCCCAGCCCTACCCTGCCCTGGAACCCCAGTCCCCCCAGAGCCTCTATCCCAGCCCAGCAGTGTCTGCCAGTCCCTGGCACAGCACAGGCAATGCTCCACAGCCACCTCTGGAGCCCCCAGCCCAGCTCCTGAGTGACCAAATGACCCCAAGTGCCACCTGGGGGAAGGGCCCAGGAACACCAAGGGGTATTTAAGGCTGACCACAAGGCAAGCACACATCTTGACCCTACCTCCCCTTGGAATTTTTTTTTTTTTGAGAACCACTGGAATCCAGGAGTTGGTAGCTCTGTGTGTGCTTCTCTAAATATTATTTTTCTCTATTTCTGTGTCTTCTTGCAAATTTTGATTAACTTAAATTTGAACAGGATTGGAGCTTGTGAAGTTTAATGGGCCAAGTTAATGCCCTGAGAAGTGTTTTTGTTGATTAAATGCTGTATAAGACCTTTTGCCAAAGTTTCTCTGATCTTCTAAAGTTGCCAGTAAAGGCTGTTTTGTTGTTTTGAGCTCATGAGAATCTCTTGTTGGTATTTCTCCAGTGCATCCAACTCAGAGGACACAAACAATTGTAATTCCTCCTAAATGTCTCCTTGAGAGAGTTGTTTGGGGGATGGGGGTCAGGGCTTGCGTGTCCTGCTTGGCACAGCCCAGGCAGGGCTTTCACAGCCCCATTCCACACTCCATTTCCCAGCTGAAGCCGCTGGTGCCTCTGAGTTCTGCTGCCCCAGCCCCAGGGACGCTCTCCTTGTCTGCCCATTCCCCCACGGTCTCTGGGCAGGGATGGCCTCAGTGGGAGCTGCTGACAGCCTCAGCAACTTGGAGGCTGCTGCTGAATTTTACTGCTCCAGAGGCTTGCTCAGCCTTCAGCTCTTCAGTTCAGGAATTCAGTGTCCCAGAGCTCATTAACATTCAGAACAGATTAACAAGCCATGCCTCTGTGAATACTGTAAGTTTTCAAATCTTTAGTGGTTAATTAGGCAGATTCCAGTAGTGTAGTTGAAGTGAATGTATTTTATTTACACAGGCAGTGAGAAACCATTTTTCATGAACTGTTCAGGTTTTTTTTCCCTGGTAATACATTGATATGTGCAATCTCCAATTGACACTGAATCCAAGTGCCTCCTCATGTAGTTGGAATAGATATGAAAATCAATACCCTTCATGGCTGACAATCAGTCAGATTCTGTCCCTACCCCCACCTCACCATTTCCCCCATCCAAGCCCTGGCACTCAGAGCAGCCTTGTGCAAATCTGAGCTCCCTCCAGCCCAGGCTGCACCTGCAGGTTTCAGCTCCTTGGCTCCAACTCCCACCTGCTTTCCTTGGAGGAAGAGCTGCCCGAGACACAGAGGGATGTTCATTTCTTGTCAGCCAACAAAGCCAAGGGAAGGCACAGCTCCATCAAATGCAAAAGTCATTCCTCTGCTGGATATTAACTCCACTTTGCACGGCAGACAGTCTCAGAGCAATGGAAAACACCTTCTGTGCCCAGCACAGATCCCAAGGTCCCGCCTAACCCTCCCTGCCCCGATTCTGCCCAGATTTGCTCTTTGCACACAGGAGTCACAGGCTGAAGTCAGGAGCTCCCTCCATGCCCAGAGGGAGGAAAAGAGGGAAAGTGGATGAAGAGCTCTCCTGTGCAGAGCCAAGGTCCAAGTGCCCCTGCAGTGGGAACCACAGCTCATCAGGTTTGTGTCCTTTGGGCTCAGGGATGGTGACACTCAGAGGCACAGAAAGGTTTCTTGCCAACAAACACAAGTTGAACATTTGAACAGTTTAATAACCATCACAGCTCTTCCCTCAGCTCTCTGTGATGTCCCAGCAGCATCTGACATGTCCCCCATCCCCAAGGAACTTCTGTACAGGAACAGTTTTAGACAAAGAAGTAAGAAATGGTAATTCTGTGATAGATTTAAAAACAGCAAGATATAATTCATATTTATTTGAACTTCAGAAAGATTGGGCCACTCCCTGATGTGCAAAGAATGAAACCTGTCCGTTGAGAGACATTTGAAAGACCAGAAAGCATCTGGAGGGGGAAATCTGGGTGCAACGGGAAGTACATAGATCCACCTGGTCTAGTGCAGAGATGTCCTTAGACATGGCCATTTCAACAGGAGAACTGGAAACACCTAAAGGAAGACAGAGAGGAAAGAATAAACAGAATATTGGTGACTCAAGGAGATGGGAAGATCAGTATTTCTTGTCATTCTGCCATCAGTACATCAGAAAATTGCTGTTTCTTAAAAGTACTCAAGTGACACAGATAATAAAAATGTGTTTGTATAATACGAAATGTACATGTATTAACACCTGTGCCCCTTTCCAGGCAGACATCAGCTGTGTGCCCATGACCAGGCAGTGCCACTTGTGCCCTGAGGTGCCGAGCTGGGATTGGATCTCTCAGAGAGGAGCTGAGGGAGAGCAGAGCACCTTGCAAGCTGCAGGTCCCTGTCAGCCCCGCAGGGCTCCTGTGCCATCAACATCTGCTCTGCTCCAGCCTGAAACAGGGCCCAGCATGGTGCCGGGACCATCAGAGAGCTGAGGTGTGTGCTGGAATTCAATGCCCTCCCCATGGCGCAGCAGCCCTGCATTTCCCTGCTCCAGCCTTGGTCTCCAGCACAGCCATGGAGGCTCTTTGGGCTCCTGAGTGTTCCTGCTGTGTCCATGCCCCCAAGGGCACAGAGCAGCCTCCTCTCTCGGGCACTTGCCTGTTTTCCATGCCTTGCACAGGCGCTGGCCCTGCCCCACAAGGCCTGGGCTGAGTCCTGCCCTGCACGCTCAGCCAGGCTGGGATGGATACTGATGGTTTCTGTGCCAGGCTCTCTGAGCCCAGCCCAGCTCCCTGCAAGCTCTGCCAGCTGCCCTGAGCTCTGTGCAGCACCAAGGGCCTCTCCCCAGCACAGCCCAGCCGGCTCTGGCCCCACAGCTCTGCTCAGCCCAGGCTGCTCTGGCCACTGGCCCCACGGCCTCAGCCCCTGGCCAAGGCACAGCAGCAGCTGCAGCTCAGCCAGGACTCAGCCCCAGCCATGGGGGAAGGGGCTTGGCCAAGGCCAAAGGAGGCTCCCTGGGTGCCCTGCTCCCCTCGGGCTGAGGTGCTGAGAGCTCTGCAGCCCCTGCTGCCATCCCATCTGCCCAGGCCAGCACAAGAGCCCGGCCTTGGGGCCCTCCAGAGCTGCTCCTGCTCCAGGCCCAGGGCCCATCCCAGAGCTGGGGCAGCCACAAAGCTGTGCCCATTTCTGGTCATCGCTGCTCTGATGGGGATGGATCCTCAGCACCTTGGAGGTTGCTGATGAATTTTACTTCTCCAGAGGGCTCTTCTTTCTTGAGCTCTTCCGTTCAGTAATTCCATGAGAAAATCTCATAAACATGAGATTTTCAAAAAATGAGATTTTCTTCAAAACACCCAAGACAAGAAAGCCCTTGGTAATAATTAAAGTCCTCAATTCTTCTCTGGTTAATTAGACAGATTTCAGTAGTGTATTCAAAGTGAATATACTATATTGAAAACAGTGCTGAGAGAATTGTTCTTTTCCTGTTAATGGATTTATATCAGCAATGTCCAATTGATATTGACCCCCAGCACCTCCTATTGCAGTCTGAATAGATGTGAAAATCAAGACCCTTCATGGCTGACAATCAATCACACTTTGTCCCCAACCCCTCCCCACCATTTCTCTCATCCAACCCCTGGCACTCAGAGCAGCTGAGGAATGGAGTCACACCCAGGGGTGTCCCCAGGGCTCAGGACTGGGGCCAGGTCAGTGAAATCTCTTGATTGCTGATCTGGGCGAGGCCATCGAGGGCACCCTCAGTCATTTCCAGGTGAGCCCAAGCTGGGTGGGAGTGTGGCTGTGCTGGAGGGCAGGAAGCTCTGCAGAGGGATCTGGACAGGCTGGAGCCATGGGCCCAGGACAATTGGATGAGGTTCACCAAGGCCAAGGGCCGGGTCCTGCCCTGGGCTCACAACCACCCCAAATCCCTGGCTGTGCCCTGCCCCTGATCCCCACAGCCTGTCCTGTTTCCTTCATCCCTGCATTGCCAGGGACTTTCTGGGACAAGGGAGCTCTGCTCTGGGGATGGAGGGAGGTCCAAGCGCCACCACTGGAGTGGGAACCACAACTCATCAGGTTTGTGTCCTTTGGGGGTCAGGAACTGGTGAGACTCAGAGGCACAGAAAGTTTCTCTTCATGGACAACAGACAATGGTTGAACAGGACACAATTTAATAAAAATCACACTCATCCCTGAGCTATGTGCAACGTCCCAGCAGCGTCTGATGAGTCCAGCATCCACAAGTGATTTCCATATTAAAATTAATTTTAGACAAATGTAGTTCTGTGATAAATAATAAACACAATTAAGATCTTGTATCAGAATGCTTGTCCTGGAGTAGAGGCAAAAAAGCTCAGAACACTTCCTGATTTGCAAAACTGTCAGTGGTGGATGGAGAAGGGAGGTCAGGCTGCTTTTGGTGTTGAGGAAATGCTGAAACCAGCCTGACTCATTTCATCTCCTCCTGGCCTGGCTGATCTCTTCTCTTTCCCCTTCCACCCATTGGCTTCTGTCTCCCACCAGGCCCCCGGTGAAGAGCCTGGCTCTGTGTTCTCCATCCCCTCCTCGCTGGCACTGCCAGGCTGGGATGAGGAGCCCCTCAGCCTTCCCTGCTCTGGGCTGGACAAGTCCAGCTCCCTCAGCCTCTGCTCACAGCCCAAGGGCTCCAGCCCCACCTTGGAGGGCCTTCCCTAACCCTGCTCCAGCTGCCAGACATCTTTCCTGCCCTGGGGAACCCAAACCAGGCCACAGGGACCTGGATAATCCACGTCCTTGATGTCCTGGTCACACAGCCCTGGCCCCTTTTCCCCATGTCAGGCTCTGGGGTGGATCCTGTGGAACATCCTTTGGTGGGGGCTGTGGCTCCAGGTGGACCGGGGGGATACGGGGGGACAGGGACCCCGCTGGGCATGAACAGCATTGGACTTGTTGGGAGAAACTGTGAGGGGGAGCTGGGGCGGAGTGACCAACCCAGTGACCTCACACAGCCCTTCTGGGATGTCACACAGCCCCTCTGTGATGTGACAGCCTGCTCTGGGATGTCATTGAGGCAGTTTATGTCATAGCTGCTCGATGACCTCACATAACCCCCTCTGTGATGTCATAGCCCACTCTGTGGCCTCATGTTACCAGATGATAAATTGTCTCCACCAGGTGAGCTGACACCTGGAGCTTGTTCTCCAAAACCCCAGGCCTATGGAAACCACACAATGCCCATTGTGTCAGAAGGGGAACTGGAAGTTCACCACCCTCAGTGTCCTGCCAGCTCAGCCAGGCCCCCTGGAACATTGGGGTCCACGACCACCAGGGACCACCAGAGAGACCCCCAGGACAGAAGAGAGCATGGGAAAAGGGGAGGGGAAATATGTTAATGATTCTGGGGAAATGATTATCAGATGTGTTTTCAGTCCAGGACAATCAGTGAATATGTGTGCAAAATACAGAATATGAACAGAAACTTTCCTGCACTCAGCATGCTCGGCTTTGGGAGGAGCTATCCCCCGTGCACCCGGCTGAATAAAGAATGCTGCTTCTTAATGCTGCATTGGTGTGAAGGAGTTTTCTGTTTTACCGAATTTTTGGTAACACTCCACTGCCAAGGAAAGCTCTGTCTCCTGCTGCTCACACACAGAGAAGGGCTGGTGGCAGATGTGGGGGTCGTTGGCTGCCTGGGGCACAGTGACCATGAAATAATCAAGTTTTCAATGTTCTGTGAAAGAAGGAGGGGCAGCAACAAAACTTCTACACTGGAATTAGGAAGGGCAGACTTTGGCCTATTTAGGATGCAGATTTGGGGAGTACTGAATCAGATACTGATTTTTTAAATGGGAAACAGCCCTTAAAAACAAAGGGGTCCAGGGAGGATGGTCACATTTCAAGAAAGTAATCTTAAAGGGGGAAGGAGAAGCCTGTCCCAGTGTGGCCAAAGATGAGCTGGTGAGGAAAATGACTGCCATGTCTGCCCTTGGAGCTTTTGTGGGAAGTCAGGGGAAAAAAGGACTGGCAGCTCAGGAAGTGTTTAAGGATGTGGTTAGGTCATGCAGAAAGACAAGTTGAGAGGTAAAAGCTCAATTAGAACTCAACCTGGCAGCTTCTGTAAAAAGAATAAAAAAAATGTTTTTATAAAAAAAATTATTGCAAAAGGAGGAGGAAGGAGAAGTTCTACTTTTTATTGGATGCAGTGGAGAATATAGTAAGTAAAGATAAGGAAAAGGCCGAGACACTTAACATCTTCTTTGACTCAATTTTCAATATAAGGACAGGTTGTCCTCGAGACAAGTGTTCTCCTGAGCTGGTAGATGGACACAGGGAGTAGAACAGGCCCCTGGAATCCAGGAGGAAGCAGCTGGGGACCTGCTGAGCCACTCAGATGCTCACAGGTGTATGGGATCAGATGGGATCCATCCTAGAGGGATGAGGGAGCTGGTGGATGAGCTCCCCAAGCTGCTCTCCATCATTTACCATCAGTCCTGGCTCACCAGGGAGGACCCAGAGCACTGGAGGTGCCAGTGTGAGCCCATCCCCAAGAAGGGCTGGGAGGAGGATCTGGGGAACTGCAGGCCTGTCAGCCTGACCTCGGTGCCTGGCAAGGTTCTGGAACAGATCACCCTGAGTGCCATCACAGGGTACACACAGGATGGCCGAGGGGTCAGAGCCAGCCAGCGTGGTTTTAAGAGGGGCAGGTCCTGCCTGAGCAACCTGTTCTCCTTTTATAACCAGGTGACCCACCTGTGGATGTGGAAAGGCTGTGGATGTGTCCGCCTGGACTTCAGCAAAGCCTTTGGCACTGTCTCTGACAGCATTCCCTGGAAAACCTGCAGCCCACGGCTTGGGCAGGTTCCTCCTCGCTGGGAGATTGAAGAGCTGGCTGGAGGCTGGGCCCAGAGAGCGATGGGGATGGTGCTGCATCCAGCTGGTGTCCAGTCCCTGGTGCTGTCCCCCAGGGATCTGTGTTGGGCCCAGTCCTGTTTAACATCTTCACTGATGATCTGGGTGAGGGGATCGAGCCACCATCACCAAATGTGCAGATGACACCAAGCTGGGGGTGAGTGTGGATCTGCCGGAGGGCAGGACAAGAAGACACAGCCTTGAGCTGCACCAGGGGAGGTTTAGGCTGGACAGCAGGAAGAAGTTCTTCACAGAAAGGGTGAGTAGGCATTGGAATGGGCAGGCCAGGGGGGAGGTGGCAGAGTCACTGTCCCTCTCCAGTGGCACTTAGTGGCATGGTCTGGGTGACAAGGCAGTTTTAGGGCATTGGTTGGACTTGATGATCCCAAAGGTCTTTTCCAGCCTATTTGATTCTGTCATTCTGTGATGACTGGGACACTCTGGGACCATTGTGACACTGCAGGGCCTCGTGGAACAAAGAGGACCATGGTGACACTGTGCAGCCCCCTAGAACCAGGGCTCCATTGTGGTGCTCTGGGGCCAAATGGAACCAGGGAGTCACCCGTGACACTGGGTCCTCGTGGAACCACAGAGGCCATTGTGACACTGTGGGGCCTCCTGGAACCGAGGGGTTTCACCATTTTGACACTGCAAAACCAAGGAGAGCATTGGGAGAGTCCAGGGCCCAGTGGAACCAAGGGGCCGTTCTGACACTGCGGGGCCTCATGGAACCAAGGGGACATTGTGACACTGCAGGACCTTGTGGAACCAAGGGGCCACTGTGACACTCTGGGGCCTCAAGGAATCTGGAAGGCTGTTATGACACTGTGTGGCCTCGTGGAAACAAGGAGTCCATTGTGACACTGAGGGGACTTGTGGAACCACAGAGAGCATTGTGACAGTGTGGGACCTCATGTAACCATGGGGCCTTTGTGACACCCTGGGGCCCCATGGAACCAAGGGGCCACTGTGAAACTGCGGCACCAATGAGAACATTATGACACTGTAAAGCCCCATGGAACGAAGGAGACCAGTGTGACAGTGCAGGGCCTGGTGTAACCAAAGGGACATTGTGACACTGAGGGGACCCATGGAACCAAGGACATCTTTTGCAGATGACTCCAAGCTGGATGTGAGTGTTGATCTGTGGGAGCATAGGAGGGCTCGGCAGAGGGACCTGGACAGGCTGGATCCAGGGCCCAAATCGAACAAGGTGAGCTTTAACAAGTCCAAGTGCCGGGTCCTGCACTTTGGCCACAACAACCCCTGCAGCGCTACAGGCTGGGGAGAGCAGCCAGGCAGAATGGGGCCTGCAGGGAACGGTGTGGCCAGCAGGAGCAGGGCTGCTGTGACAGCACTGATCTGCCCCCAGCTCTGCACACAGACATTGCTGCTGCAGCTCCAGAGAAGGCAACAAAAGGGCATCTCTGCAGAAAACTGTGCTGGGAGGTCCTTGAGTTCCTTTAAAGCCACCAAGAGTGCAGCCCCTCACTGACACAGTCTGATGCCACAGGGAAGGTGGAGAGAAACAAAGTGAGAAATGGCACAAACAATGGCATTTCTTTGTGGACAATATTTTAAAAACAAAAAGAAAATGAACCTCCAAAATGAAACTAACAAGAGGTAACAAAGATGACTTTCATTACAAGTGATTTGCAGAAATTGGCCAGCAGTTTAATGTCCCTGAAAGCATCCAGTCATCAGTGTCCACACTGCAGCCTTGAGCTCCTGGTTCCTCAGGCTGTAGATGAGGGGGTTCAGGGCTGGAGGCACCACTGAGTACAGAACTGACAGGGCCAGATCCAGGGATGGGGAGGAGAGGGAAGAGGGCTTCAGGTGAGCAAACACTGCAGTGCTGAAGAACAGGGAGACTACGGCCAGGTGAGGGAGGCAGGTGGAAAAGGCTTTGTGCCGTCCCTGCTCAGAGGGGATCCTCAGCACAGCCCTGAAGATCTGCACATAGGAGAAAACGATGAACACAAAACAGCCAAATACCAAACAGGCACTAACAGCAATGAGCCCAAGTTCCCTGAGGTAGGATTTGGAGCAGGAGAGCTTGAGGATCTGGGGGATTTCACAGAAGAACTGGCCCAGGGCATTGCCATGGCACAGGGGCAGGGAAAATGTATTGGCCGTGTGCAGCAGAGCATTGAGAAAGGCACTGGCCCAGGCAGCTGCTGCCATGTGGGCACAAGCTCTGCTGCCCAGGAGGGTCCCGTAGTGCAGGGGTTTGCAGATGGACACGTAGCGGTCGTAGCACATGATGGTCAGGAGGGAAAACTCTGTTCCAAGGAAGAAGAAAATCAGAAAAACCTGTGCAGCACATCCTGTGTAGGAGATGGTGCTGGTGTTCCAGAGGGAATTGTGCATGGCTTTGGGCACAGTGGTGCAGATGGAGCCCAGGTCGCTGAGGGCCAGGTTGAGCAGGAAGAAGAACATGGGCGTGTGCAGGTGGTGGCCGCAGGCTACGGCGCTGATGATGAGGCCGTTGCCCAGGAGGGCAGCCAGGGAGATGCCCAGGAAGAGGCAGAAGTGCAGGAGCTGCAGCTGCCGCGTGTCTGCCAGTGCCAGCAGGAGGAAGTGGCTGATGGAGCTGCTGTTGGACATTGGCTGTGGCTGCACATGGGGATCTGTAATAAAAGTAATCATGGAATAGTGGGGTTTGGAGGGGACTTTAAATATCCCAGCCCAGCTTGGGGGCACTTTCCCTCTCTGCCTGCCCAGGGCTCTGCTGCCTGGAGCTGTCCCTGCCAGCAGCTGCTTCCCTGTGCCCAGGGCTGGGCCCTGCCAGTGCTGCCAGAGCCCAGCCCAGCCCGGGGGGCTCAGCTCTGCCCTGCAGACCCCTCCCAGCTCAGTCACTGCCCAGGGGCAGCTTTGGCTCTGCAGGCTCTGATGGCAACGCCAGAGCAACCCTGAGGCAGCTGGAAAAGCGACACTGATGCTGCCTCTAAGGGGCTCTGTGCTGATTTCTGTCACTGCCTGGTTTATTGACTCCTGAGAGAAAACGTTTTAATTTTTCTCAGCCTGAAATGAGTGATGAATATCTATGTGCAATTTCCCATCCAATCCACACAGACCAGTAGATTTAAAAAGCAGGATTTTCCCTTTTATGCAGCCCCTGCCTTGCTGTGCTCCCATATAGTATACTTGGAAATGTTCTGCAGTTAAATGCCATGCTGGGAGCAGTCCTGAACAATGCAGAATCCTCAACACACATGGAGAACACATCCAAACCCTACCAGCTCTCTCCTTCCACCCACATCTTATCCCCCAGCGCTGGGAGCAGCTCCCTGGGCTGGCTGAGAGCTGTCCCTGGCAGGCAGCAGAGTCCCTGGCCCAGCACAGCGCCCTGGGCTGCAGGACCCTGCTCTGCAGGACAGCCCTGGGCACCCCTGGCTGCTCTGCACAAGAGATGATCAGAGAATGTACTCACAGGGTCTGTGGGCATTGGGATGTTCCAGCTGTAGGAGATCACTCCAGGAGCTGCAGCTGCATTGTCCTGCAGCCAGAGGTTCCTGTGCCAAGGGCTGCCAGGGATTCTGCCCCAGGCACTTCTCAGCACCTTCCCAGCCCTGACTGATGGAAGCTCTCTGTGCCTCTGTGCTGTGCCCGGGCTGGCTGCAGGCAGTGCCCCAGCCCTGCTGGGCTGGGAGAAGAGCTGCTCATCCAGAGAAATGTGCTTTTGAAGCTCTCCTTGGTTACCAGGATCACCCTCTGGGCCAGGAGCCCGGCCCAGCTCAGCAGCACAGACACAGCACAAGGACTTTAATGACCCTCTGGGGCTTTGTGCTCAGGCCCTGAACATCAGGCCCTGAGAGGGAGCTGCAGAAACCTCTCCAGAACTCCAAGTCAGAATCCAGCTCCAAAGTTCCTTTGACTTTTAATGGGTCCCACTGAGGGACACGACTGAGAAAGTGTCCCCAGGCCCCAGGCAGAGCAGAGAACTGGAGGCACTGATGACAGGTGGGGACAAAGAGAAGCCAAGTCTTGGTGCCCTGGGGCACAGCAGGGTCTGTGCCACCAAGGGCTGTCAGGAGACACCTTGTCCTGAGGCACTGGGGCCTCCTGGCACAGCCCCAGCCAGGCTGGGCACTGTCAGCTCCTTGTCCTGCCCTCAGCATCCCCCCTAGACCACATCCCAGTGGCCTCAGGGATCTGCTGGAAGGAGTCCCTGGGGAGCCTTGCTCAGGAATGGCCCTGGGGGCTCCTTCATGCTCCCAGGGACTGCAGGTTTTTCAAAGCACTTTGGCTTTGGCTTTTGCCTTGGAGTCTCTGAGAGCTTTGTGCAGTCATGGCCTCCAATTATCTGCTGTAACTAGTCCCTGGAGAGGCTTTGTCAGGAACAACACTCAGTGGGGCTCATGAATGCTTCAAGGTACTTCAGTTCTTTTAAGGTACTTGGTGTTTCCCTTTTGATCCAGACTCTGTGAGAGGTTTGTACAATCATGGCCCCAATTATATGCTTTAACGCGTCCCTTGAGAGCTTTGCACTGACACTCAGTGGGGCTCATTGGTGCTTTGAGATACTCAAGGAGTTTAAGGTACTTTGGATTGTCCTTTCCACAATGAGAGGTTGTTGTGCTATTTTGAGTCTCCGAGAGGTTTTTGTGCCATCCTGGCCTCTAGTTCTCTACCCCAAGGAGTCCATGAGGAGCCTGTGTTGGGGATGGACCTCAGTGGCATCCATTAATATCTTGAGAAACTTTGGGGTTTTTCCTCTGACTTTGACTCCTGGACAGGTTTGTGCAATCTCCTCTCAGGCCCTGAGGTTCCAGGGCTCAGCTCCAAATGCACCACGGGGCTCATTTGGATCAAGCAAGTCCTAACAAACCATGGCTCTGCCTTGATTTCCCTCTTGTCTGGGGCAGTTCAGCAGGAAGTTTCTGTAGTGGTTTTGGTTCACCAATTTGAGTTTTCTCAGCTAATGCATCAATTAGTGTGGTGGGTTCAGTGTTGGCTAATTACCAGGGCACTCACTAGAATATACTTTCTCATTTCCTGCTCTGAGATAGGATTAGGAGAAAGGCAAAGTGGGCTTAAAACTTTAAAAGTGTATAAAGAAAAGTTTATTACCAGTAACTAAAAGAAAGAGTAATAAGAATCAGAGGAAAACTTTCAGAACACTTCCTCTCTCCATAGAACCTGACAATGAAGAGAGAAAAAACATAAAATTTCAGTCAGTTTTCCACCTCTAGAATAGTCTTTCTACACTTAGGGAGAGAAGTTCCTCTTGTAAATGTTATGGAGACTTCTCCACAAGACCACAGTTGTCTCATGACTTTTCATTTACACAAATAGCAGCTGCCTGGAAAAACCTGGAATCGTGAAGTCCCTCTCATTTTTTCACAGCCTTTCCACAGCTATGTTTATGGGCCATACCAACCTATGGGGTATAAATTTAAAGATGTGGTGTTTAAGAGCAAAGGTTCTCTTCATCTATTTCTGAAATCATCGTCATCTCTGGGAAAAGAGGTCTTCTTCTCTCCCTGAGGGCATAGGTTCTCATCACTCTGCTCTCTTTCATTGTTCAAACTTCTCATGGGATCACAGCTACTTCAACATTTCCTTACATTAGCATGGAGGCCTTTGCTGAACAAGTCATCTCCCCATACTTTTCAATGTGTTATAGGGAAAAAGAGAGTCTGATGTATCAATTACATCCTTCTCCATAGCTTTACCAGAGGATTTCAGCCCCAAGATCAAGGCATCTCCTCATCCCTCACATCTGGGACTCAACTTCCTCTTCACTGACCTCGGTGTCTTCATGTTGCTCCTGTGTGCCTGCACTTTGTCCTTTTCTCTCACTCGAGGGAGGATGGAAGCACTGGAAGAGTCAATATCTCAGCCGGGGCCTGCAGATGGTTCCATGACCCCGGCCGGGCTCGGTACTTGCGGCCGGAGCTGTTTTACCATGGAGGTTTCTGCAGCGGCTGCGCTGGGGCTGTGTCAGGCTGGGCCGCGCTGGGGCAGGGCCAGGATCTCAGCAGCCAGGCCAGAGCACAGCAGCAGCACGGCCGGGGCCCATGGCTTCTCCTCCCCTGCCCGCTGGTTGCGGGTGAACCCCAAGGGCGGCAGAACCTTGGCCGAGCCGGCCCGGCCCGGGGCTGCTCCTGGGGCCCGGCGGATCCTGGCTGGGCCCGGGCTGGCGGCGGGGCAGGGCTCGGTAGCGGCCAGATGTCAGCAACCGCAGCCACGGCCCGGCCCGGCCTCGGCCCCGCGGCCTCCCCTGCCCTGCCCGGCAGCCGATGGGGCCTGGCGGCTCCCTGGGAAGGGGCCCGGCCCCACGGCAGGAGCCGCCCGGCCTGGCCTGGCTGAGACGGGGGCTGGGCCGGCCTGGTCACCTCTTTGCTGGCCAGAAGGGAAAGAGACCCAGCCAGGCTTCTCCATCTTTAACTTGTGTCTTCACAGAGGCGTGTGCAGTTTCCTTAGTGGTTTAACCGATTGTCAGCTCTCAAAGCTAATTACTGATTGTTTTTTTGTCAGACACCGAGGAAACTGCTAGCAGCTTCTCTCAGGACATCACTTCCGTGATGCAAAACCACCACAACAGCACAGAGCACAGATCTCCTTTGTCCATATGTAGTGGTCATGTGCCCGAGGCCTCAAAATCCCAACTTGGGAGATCTCTTGGCCCTCTCCAGGGTGTTTTCAAGTGAAAACATTCAGCTCATAGTCTAAGAAAATAACCAGAGCATAGAGCTAGTCTGACCTTTCTGTCCTGGCCAATTTGTCTGGGAGCAATCCTTGGAAATATACAATTTGGGAGGCCAAATTCTAATTTTTGCCATGGTCTTTGGCAAGAAGGCTTTTTTTTATCCATAGGAAGGAAGAAACAGAGCCCTCTGTTTCAGAGGCAGATGAGAGGTGACCACTGGAGGCCAAGGCCAGCCAGAGCTGGCAGGTTTTTCTGAGAGATACCTTTGCATGGAGGAAATTCTTTTAGGGAGCTTACCAATTTTAGCAATGGGCATCTGAAAAGAGGGACAGTTCTTTCCCATAGCAAGGAAAGCACCGAGCCCCAGTGCTCCAGGAGCTGATGAGAGGCAGCCCTTGGCATTCCAAGATCAGCCAGAGCTGTCAGGTGGCCCCTGGGAGGCCAAGCCAGCCAGACCTGTTCCATGTTCCCTCAGTTCCATGGGGCCCCACAGTGTCCCAATGGTCCCTTGCTTCCATGAGGCCCTGAGGTGTCACAATGCCCCCTTGGTGACACGAGGCCCTGAAGGGTCCGAATGGCCTCCATGGTTCCATCAGGCCCCACAGAGTCATAATGGTCTCTGGGTCCATGAAGCCCCGCTGTGTCACCATGGCCCCTTGGTTCCATGGGCTCCAGTGGTGCCACAATGATCCCCTTGCTTCCATGAGGTCCCCACCGTGTCACAGTGATCTCCATGGGAAGGAAAGAACCAAGCCCCAGTGTGGCAGGGGCAGCCACCAGAGGCCAAGGCCAGCCAGAATGGATGGTACTGGCAGATTTTGGCTGGGAACAACCTTTGGATATAGGGAATTTTAGAAGTGGAATCCCAATTTCTGACATGGACACCCGGAGGAGAAGCATAATTCTTTTCCATACGAAGAAAAGCACAGAACACCGGTGTTTCAGGGGCAGATGAAAGGTGGCCACCAGAGGCCTAGGCCAGCCAGACCTCTTTGTCCTGGTAGCTTTTGTCTGAAAGCAACCCTTGGATATAGGGAATTTGGGAGCTGGAACCCCAATTTCAGCCATTTCTGCATAGATAAGAAGGACAGTTCTTTTCCATAAGAAGGAAAGCACAGAGCCCATGTGTTTCAAAGGCAGAAGAGGAGAGAGGTGGCTCCTGGGAGGCCAAGCCAGCCAGACCTGTTTGTCCTGGCAGCTTTTGTCATGAAGGGTTCCTTGGATATATGGAATTTGGGAGGAGGAATCTCAATTTTGACCATGGACACCTTGAGAAGAAGGATGGTTCTTTTCCATAGGAAGGAAAGCATCAAACCCCAGTGTTTTGAGGCAGGTGAGAGGCAGCTCCCAAGAGGCCAAGGGCACCCAGACCTGTCTCTCCTGGCAGCTTTCACTTGGAAGCAATCCTTGGATGTACGGAGTTTTGGAGGCGGGATCCTAATTTTGGCCATGGGCGCCTGGTCAGGATGGATGTTTTTTCCTATAGGAAAGAAAAGCACAAAATCCAAGTGTTCTGGAAGAAGATGAAAGGTGGCCACCCTTAGGCCAAGCCAGCCAGACCTGTCTCTCCTGGCACCTTTCCTCTAGGGGCTATCCTTGGACACAGGGCATTTTGGAGGTGGAATCTCAGTTTTGGCCATGAGCACCTGGACAGGAAGAGGAGTTCTTTTCATTAGGAAGGAAAGCACAGAGCCCCAGTGTTTCAGAGGCACATGAGTGCCAGCCCTCAGGAAGCCAAGGCCAACTGGACTTGTCTCCCCTGGCAGCTTTTGTCTGGGAGCTATCCTTGGATATAGGGAATTCTGGAGGCAGATGCCCCATTTTGGCCATGAGTGCCTGGTCGAGATGGATGTTTTTTTCCCATAAGAAAGAAAAGCACATGGTCCCAGTGTCTCAAAGGCAGATGAGAGGTGGCCCCTGGGTGGCCAGAGCAGCCAGATCTGTCTCTCCTGGCAGATTTTATCTGGGAACAATCTTTGCATATAAAGGAAATTTGGAGGAGGAATCCCAGTTGTGGCCCTGGGCCCCTGGAGGAGAAGGACAGTTCTCTCCCATAGGAAGGAAAGCCCAGAGCCCCAGTGCTTCAGGGCAGGTGAGAAGCAGCCATCAACATGCCAGGGTCTGCTGGACCTGTCAGGTGGTCCCCAGGAGGCCCAGCCAGCCAGACCTGTTCCATGTTCCCTTGGTTTCGTGTGACCCCACAGTGTCACAATGGTCTGCTTGGTTCCATGAGGCCCTGGAGTGTCACAATGTTCCCCTTGCTTCTGCAGTGTCACAATGGCCCTGTGCTTCCATGGGGCCTTGCAATGTCACAATGGCTTCGTGGTTCCACAAAGCCCTGATGTGTCACAATGGCTCCTCAGCTCCATGCGCCCTCGCTGTGTCACAACAGCTCCTCTGTGACACTGCGGGCTCCACAAGGTCACCATGGACCCTTGGTTCCTTGGGGCCCCCGTGTTCACAATGGTCTCCTTGATTCCATGAGGCAGCACAGTGTCACAATGGCCCCTTGGTTCCATGAGGTTCCATTGTGCCACCATGGTGTCCTTGGGGCCTGCATTGTCACAACTGACCCATGGCTCCATGACATTCTGTAGCATCACCACGGTGTCCTTGGACCCACATTGTCACAAGTGACCCATGGTTCCATGAGGTTCCCCAGTGTCACCCTGGTGTCCTTGGACTTGGGTTGTCACAACTGACCCATGGCTCCATGAGGTTCTGTAGTGTCACCGTGGTCGCTGTCAGAGGCTGGATGAGATCGATGTCCTGAGACACCTTGGGATGCTCGGAATGCCCGTGTGGGGCCAGGAGCGGGTCAGGCCTTGGTTTGTGGTGGGACAGAGCCCCGCCCCCAGCCCTGGCCTGGCACAGCTGTCAATCACATGGAAGGGGCGGTGTTAACCCAGCTCTGATTGGCTGAGCTGTCAGTCAAGCACACAGCTGGCAGGGCTAACCCAGCTCTGATTGGCCCAGCTGTCAGTCAATCACACACCAGCAGCTGTGCCTAACCTGACTCTGATTGGGCAAGAAACTGGCAGTCCCACCCCAGGGGCGGGCCCATGAAGGCCCAGGGGTTTAAAAGCCGGAGCACGAGGCCGGCCCATGGTCTGGCTCCTGCCTTCTCCTGGGGTTCCTCTGTTAGTGATGCTGGAACCTGAGCAGGTGGTGCCTCTGTGTGTGTCTTTCTACAGATCTTCTGTCTTTCTGTTGTTCTCTATTTCTTCTTCTTCTAATCCTGCTTACCTGGAACATTTTTGGGTAACTTAACATCTTAAGGGTTAAAGGTTTTTAGGTTAAATGGGCTAAGTCAATGAAGTTAATTCTATGATAAGAGTTTTATGTAGAACAGGATGTTGTGTTAAACCCTTTGTAAAAGTTCCTAGATTGTCCATATTTTGTCAGTAAAATTTTGTGTCATTTTGCTCTCTCAGCTCTGTTGGGTAGAGCATGGTGCTGGTATCACTGAGGCTGTGTTCAGTCCCTGTGTGGGCCATTCACTTCAGAGCTGGACTTGATGATCCTTGGGGGTCCCTTCCTACCAAGAATATTCTTGGCATCTGGCCATGGTGAGAATATCTGGTTGGTGTTTCTCCTGTACAACAAACTCGAATAAAGGAACCTTTGGTGACCCCCAGCATTTCAGTGTTCTGGGGTGTTACAGCCCTGCAGGCTCAGAATGGCCTCTTGTTTCCATGAGGCCCCACAGTGTCACACTGCCCCCTTGGCTCCATGAGGATCTGGAGTGTCACACAGGTTTGTGACATTTGTCCTTGCTGCCCCTCACATCCCCCTGCCCCACAAACAGCCCCGAGCCAGCCGTGAGGGACAGGCCCTGCTGTGCCAGGCCGGGCTCAGGGCTTGGCCTTTCTGCTTCCTGCAGCCAAGCCAGGCCTTGCTCAGCATCGCAGTTCCCTGCTCTGAGCCTTGGGCTCCCTGCAATCCTGGCCTCAAGGATCTGCTCTCTGCACTCCCTGGGGAGCCTCTGGCACTCCCTGCCCTCGCTGGGGCCCAGGGATGCTCCCAGGGACCTGGAGTTTTGCTTCTGCCTCCTTGAGCAGCTTCTTCATCCTTCTCCCAGTGCCTGAGGGTCCTGGACCCAGCCCCAAATCCACCGTGGGGCTGATGAAAATACAGAAAGCCCTCAGGAGCTCTTTGTCTTCCTTCCATGGTCTTCAAGGCTCCAGGGCTTGTGCAGTGACTGGAGTTGGTTTGGAGTTCTGTGCAGGAGTGTGAAATACAAAGTTGTGTTTTGTGTCAGGTAAATAAAGGCAGCCTGTGCAGTTGTGGTTATGAAATGTATGGAACACGGCCATGGGACAGTTATAAAGATGAGTTCTAATACACAACCCAGGAAAGCATGGAAGAAGGCTTTTGAACCAATCTTTTATTTGCAAATAACAATTACAAGTCTTAAACTGTTTTGTAATAAGAGTATTTGAATTCTAACTTTAGAATGCTGCTTCTGATAAGAAATTTTTACTTGTAATGAAGTCTTAAGCTGTTTTGCAGTAAGAACCTTTGAATTATAACTTTGGAATGTTGCTTAGTATTAAGGATGTTAAACTGCAGCTTTAGAATATATAAGGGATTTAAACAGAAAGGGAAGTGACCCTATCCCAAGCTCCTGGAAAAGGAAGATGGACATCAAGGTTGCTGATTAATGATTTTGAAAGGGGAAGCTGGACATCACTACCATAGATTAATGATCCTAGAAAATAGAAGCTGGACCCCACCTCAGGAAGATGGACCCCACCACGTGGGACACACATCCCGGGATATTGAAACCTGGAATAGATCACAACAGAGTATAGAAATTGGAAAGGAACCAGACATCACCATCACAGATTTACGATCCTAAAGTACAGAATTGTGACGTCAAAAGGTAGAAATAGAAACTGCTGAAAGCTCACGTCAAAATGGGAAATAGAAGCTGCTGGGGAAAGCTGATGAATATGCATGAAGATGATCAATAAACACCAGCAAGCCCAACAACCGGTGCGCAGTTGGAGGGGAAAACCCCCACCACTGCACCCAGCGCTGTCTCTGCTCATGCGTTACCATATTAATTAATAAATTTAATTGCTGCTTGATGTATTGGCTGAGTCAGGCTTCTCATTTCTAACAGAATGGAGAAGAATGAGCCCCTGTTGGGCTGACCCTGTTTGGACAACCTGCTCCTCACCTCCAGCGTCACCATGTCTGACACCGCCCACCTGGGACTGACACACCAAAATATCCAAAAATGCTCGTGTGATTTATTCTCTTATTTCTATTCTGTAACACATTATTTTATGTTAACAACTGTGAAAAACACCAATCACTTGGTTTTTAAAATTTAAAAAGTTTAATAATAATGAAATGGTTATAAAAATAGTAATACAATTACAGCAATAAAAATTCAGAGTTAGGGCAATTACAAGACAATAAAAAGCAAAGACTTACGGACGTCCGGATGCTCTCGGGCACTTAAGCCCGATAAGCACGTTTTGTGAACAAAGGAATAACCTTAAAAACCATACACTGTGGCATATTCATACACACTTCATGGTTATGCATACATTCTATTTAAAACAAGCAACTCTGTTATTTTTCAACTGCTTCCTTTAATCCTCAGGGCATCTTTGAGTCTGAGCAAGGCCTGAAGAAATCAGCTTCTTCTGATGAGAAAACCATAAATTCCTCTTCTCTGGCAGATTTAGGTGTTCTGTGACTGTTAGCTCGAAGCAAGTGTCTCATTCCTTTAAAAAACCCCCACATACAGAGTTTCTGTTTTAACTACTAAAGCTTCATTTTAGCTACAAAACTACATTTACTGTACTATTAAAATGTTAATACAGCACAACTAATCAATATAACACAATACATATAGTAACTATCTGCATAGAGCCATATAATATCCATTTTTCACATATTTAATTATTTCTATATGTATTACATTTGTTTCTAATAATAGTATTATTTTTTCTTACCTAATTTTAATATTAATATTAAAAATCTATACATTTTTAGTAGCCAGGAAAACGAATGTTCTTTGTATCTAAGTAACACAATTCCCTTCATGAATGAGTTAAGATGTATTGGCTATTTATTTCTTCCTGTTTATGGCAATTAGCAATATTTCCAGTCATTTTGTCATCTTTTTATCATCTTTTTCTCACACAGGGTTGAGGAGGGGCCACTTTGGGATCCTTGGAGACATTTCTGGGGCACATTTGGGGCAGTTCTGTGCCTGGGGAGGGAATTCAGAGAGAACTTGAGGGTCTGGAGGACACTTGGGGGAGCCGGGTGGGTACTTGGAGGGGCACTTAGGGGTTCCGAGGGACAGCTCGGGGTCCGGGGGAGCCCTTGGGGGTCCAGGGGGGCCCTTGGAGGTCAGGGAGGGGAATTTGGGGCCCCGCGGGGCCCGGGCGGGCACTTGGGGGGCTCCAGCGGGGCTCTCCGGGGCGCGGGGGGTGATGGGAGTTGTAGGCGCGGGTAGAATACGGTTGAACGGGGCCGCGGAGCATCACGGGAGTTCTAGGCGCAGCTGCGATGGGGCGCGGGGCATGACGGGAGATGAAGTCACGGCTGCAGTAGTGCGGGACGTGCGCCGCGGAGCATGATGGGAGCTGTAGTCCCGGCAGTGGCTCGGACGCGGCGTTTGGGGGTCCGGGAAGGCCCTTGGGGGACACTTTTGCGTCCCAGCCGCGACTTGAGGCCCTCGGGGCGAACGTAAACGGTTCGGGAGAACTTGGGGGGAGCTCGGGGAGCTCTACCCGGGCTCCTTAGGGCGCGGGGTACGGCAGGCGGTTGAGGCGCGTGACTGTGTTCTGAGGGGCTCTGGGGCCGCGGGGGATGAGAGGAGATGAATTCCCAGCAGTGGCTGTGTCGGGCATCCGTGGGGTCGGGAGCACTCTGGGGATCCGGGGGCGCCTTTGGGGAGTCCCGAATGGGCGCTGAGGGGGCACTTGGGGATCCTGGAGGGTCTGGGGGGCACTTACGGGACAGATGGGGGCGGGTACCGAGGGGGTTCTGTGGAGCGCGGGGCATGACGGGCGTTGTAGTCCCGGCTCCAATGGGGCTGAATCGGGCCGCGGGGCAGGACGGGAGTTGTAGGCACTAGCGAAAGTATGGCGCCGACTCCAGGCACCGCCCCAAGGCCACAATCCCTGTCGCTGATTGGCTGCGGGCGGTGATGGGCGGGAGCCCCGGCAAGTGGGAGGCGGCGGAGGCGGGAACAGCCCATCCAACCCCTCCAGTCCAGCCCAGTGCATCCCCAGTACAGCCCAGTACAGCCCCAGTGCTCCTCCAGTCCAGCCCAGTGCATCCCCAGTACAGCCCAGTACAGCCCCAGTGCTCCTCCAGTCCCTCCCAGTACAGCCCAGTGCATCCCCAGTACAACCCAGTACAACCCCAGTGCTCCTCCAGTCCCTCCCAGTACAGCCCCAGTACAGCCCAGTACAACCCCAGTGCTCCTCCAGTCCCTCCCAGTCCAGCCCAGTGCATCCCCAGTACAGCCCAGTACAACCCCGGTGCTCCTCCAGTCCCTGCCAGTACAGCCCAGTGCATCCCCAGTACAGCCCAGTACAACCCCAGTGCTCCTCCAGTCCCTCCCAGTAGAGCCCAGTACATCCCCAGTACAGCCCAGTGCATCCCCACTACAGCCCAGTACAACTCCAGTGTCCCTCCAGTCCTTCCCAGTACAGCCCAGTGCATTCCCAGTACAGCCCAGTACAACCCCAGTGCTCCTCCAGTCCCTCCCAGTACAGCCCAGTAGAGCCCCAGTGCTCCTCCAGTCCTTCTCAGTACAGCCCAGTGCATCCCCAGTACAACCCCAGTACAGCCCCAGTGCTCCTCCAGTCCCTCCCAGTACACCTGAGTTCATTCCCAGTCCCTCCCAGTTTCCCCCAGTGTCATCCATAGTCCCCTCCAGTGTCCCCCAGTCTTCCCCACAGCGTTCCCAGTGTCCCCTGTTTGTCCCATTATCCCCCAGTATCACTCCCAGTATGTCCCAGCATGTTTCAGTGTGTACCCCCACAGTCCATCCCAGTCCACCCAGATTCCCCTCAGCATTCCTCGTGTTCCCAGGCTCTCCCAGTCCTTCCCAGGGTCACTCCCAGTATGTCCCAGTGTCTCCCACAGCGTTCCCAGTGTCCCCCAGTATGTCCCAGTCCTCCCCAGTGTTTCCAAGGACAGTTTAATGTCTCAGGGTTGCCGTGGCAGCCAAACCCAGCAGTGGGGTCAGTGCAGTGTCCGTGGCCACGGCCCCTTGCAGTGGCCCAGTGCAGCTTGGGCTGATGATCCACCCTCACAGCTGGCCCAGGGCAGGTCTGCAGTGGTTTTGGTGGCACCTTGGGCTGGCACACCCCTGAGGAGTGTGTCTGTTTTCCTGGGGAAACTCGGGAGTTTTAGATTGCTTCAAAAATAGACAAAAGGAAAGCCCCTCTCAGGCTGGGTGCAGCCAGCTCTGCAAGCACAGCAGGTCCCAGGTGAGCGAGGACAGACAGGATGGGCTTGGGCAATGTGGAGCAAGGCTGTCCACACTGGGCCAGAGCTCAAGGCACAGCTGCTCTGAGCAGGCCAGAGCTCCTGAGGGGAGAGCCTGGGTCAGTATCAATCACAGAATGCTGCAATCGCCTCTGCTCTAAAGAGAAATGTAATAAAATACACCCTTTGGAAGAGGACAGTGTATTTCTTACAAGCTCTGAAATCTTTCTCCATAACTGCACTAGGAAAACTTTAATGGCCCTCTCAGGGCTTTGGTGTTGTTTACATCAGACTCAGTCCCTGAGAGTGTCTTCAAAAAACTTCTAAAGAACTCAAAGTTAAACTCCAAAGTTTCTTGAAGTTTTAATGGGTCCCGCTGAGGGACACGACTGAGAAAGTGTCCCCAGGTTCCAGTTAGAGCAGAACCCTGGAGGCACTGATGACAGGTGGGGACAAACAAGGCAAAGGTGTCTCTGGCGCTGAGCAAACCTGGATGTGTCTCAGGAATGCAAAGGGCCAAGGCTGAGCCCCAGCCCCTGGCAAGGCAGATCCTGTCCCCCCCTCCTTGCTCAGGGCTCTTCCCGGGATGGGCACTGGCATGTGGGGATGTGCCATGCCAAGGGCAGGACCATGGGGCGGCCCCTGCCCGGCTGCTGAGCAGGGACAAGGAGGCCATGAGGCCCCAGGGCTGCAAGGGTCACTTGTCCCCTTGTGGCCTCAGGCCCAGGGCCAGCAGCCATGGCCAAAGGGCTGCACAGGTTGGCTCTGTCAGGGCCTTGCAGCTGCTGCACATCCCTGTGCCCTCTGCAGCCCAGGCTGTCCTGCGGTGTCCCTGCCCTGGCCTCTGTCCCTGCAGGCTGTCGTCATCCCCCGGCTGCCCCACCTCGCTGGCCCCTTCCTTTGCTGACAGCTCTGCCTCCTGCCTGCCCCTGCCTGGCCACACAAAGCCTTGGCCTTGGTACCCAAAGGGTTCATTCCATTTTTACCGTGCCTGTGAACTTCCAGCACAGGAACAAGGCATGCAGGGGCTGCTTTCCCAGCAAGGATGGCTGGAAGAGAAGAAGAAGATATCTGGCTCAAGGGTGCAGTGATTGAGAAAACAAGGACTGAACCTGGGAACTTGGGGTGGGATTTATGGAAATGGGTAAATTGTAATTGGCATTTAGCAACTGTATATGAGCAACACACTGGTAGAATTACATGTCCACGTCAGGTTAGGAGTTATCCCATGTTAGACCTCAGGCCTGAATAAATGATACACTCTAAATTAGCAAATGAGTGTTAAGGAGCCTCATTCTGATATTTCAGAGATTTGGTGGCAGCGGGGCCTCACAGAACCAAGGAGTCAGCTGTGACACTGAGCAAACTCATGGAACAAAGGGTCCATGGTGACACAGCAGAACCCCATGGAACCAAAATCCATTTTGGCACCTTGGGGCCACACTGAACCAATGGTCCATTGTGATACTGCGGATCCAAGGAGACCATTGTGACACTGAGAAACCTCTTGGAACCAAAGGGCCATTCTGACACAGCAAGGCCTCGTAGAGCCATGGGTCCATGGTGACACTGTGAATCCAAGGAGACCATTGTGACTGAGGAACCTCATGGAACCAAGAGTCCATTGTTCCACTGTGGATCCTGTGGAACCAAGGGGAGCACAGTGACATTGCGGGGCCTCATGGAACAATGGAGACTCTTCTGACACTTTGGACCCACTGGAACCAAGGGACCATTAGAGCATGGCAGGGCCTCGTGGAATCAAGGGGACTACAGTGAGCACTGTGGGTGTCCATGGGATGAAGGGGCCATTCTGACACCATGGAACCAAGGATGCCATTGTGACACTATGGGGCTTCATGGAACTACAGGTCCACTGTGACACAGCAGGGCCTCATGGAACCTTGGAGGCCATTTTGACACCTTGAGGCCTTGTGACACCAAGGAGGCATTGTGGCACTCCAGAGCCCTGTGCAGCCAAGGGGACCATAGTGACTCTGTGGGGCTCAGTGAAACCAATGGTCTGTTGTGACACTGCAAGGCCCTATGGCATCATGGAGACCATTGTGACACTACAGGCCCCATGGATCCAAGGAGCCATTGTGACACCACAGGCCCCATGGATCCAAGGAGCCATTGTGACACTACTGGGCCCATGGATCCAAGGAGCCATTGTGACACTACAGGCCCCATGGATCCAAGGGGCCATTTTGACACTACAGGCCCCATGGATCCAAGGAGCCATTGTGACACTACAGGCCCCATGGATCCAAGGGGTCATTGTGACACTATGGAGTCTTGTCAGGCCAAGGGGCACTTGTCACACTGTGTGGCACCATGGAACCAAGGAGTCCATTGTGACACTTCAGGGCCCCATGGAACTAAGGATCCGTGGAACAGTGCAGGACTCCATGGAACCAAAGGTCCACTGTGACATTGCGGGGCCTCATGGAACCCTGGAGGCCATGGTGACACTTTGAGGCCCGTTGAATCAAGGGGCTCTGCAGGGCCTCATGGAACCAAGGAGACCCTTCTGACACTGGGAGTCCCCATGGAACCAAGGGTCCGTTGTGATACTGCGGCATCAAGGAGACCCCTGTGACAATGCAAGGCCTCATGGAAGCAAGGGTTTGGGCTCCCAGGGGCTACCTGACAGGTCCAGCTGATCTTGGAATGTTGAGAGCTGCCTCTCATCAGTCCCTGGAGAACTGGAGCTCTGTGCTTTCCTTCCTATGGAAAAGAACCATCCGTCTTTCCAGGTGCCCACACCCAAAACTGATACTCCTCCTGAAAAATTCCCTATGTGCAAGGGTTCTCCCAGACAAAAGCTGGCAGGACAGACACCTCTGGTTGGCCTGGTCCTCTGGTGGTCACCTCTCATCTCAAGGAAGTCCTGAGGAAAGTATTTGAGCAGGTTTGACTGCTGGAACATCAATGAGTCTCTCATCCTCTAAAAAACTCAGATGCTCTTCTGATCATATGTGTCTTTTTTTTGTCATTGTGTCTTACACATGAAATACTATGTTCAGCTAAAAAATATTATTCTTCTCACTCTACCAGTGTTTGCTGAAACAAAACAGCTCGTCTACATATGGATCCAGGTCACCTGTATAAGCAAACACAATAAAGAATCCAGCAGGAATGATTTGTCTCTGCTCCCATCTGTCACATCTCCTCTGGAGCTGGAGGTGCAGCCCCAGCACTCGGGAGGGCTCAGGGGCTCACCAGCTCAGC
Source organism: Anomalospiza imberbis (assembly GCF_031753505.1). Classification (NCBI taxonomy): domain Eukaryota; kingdom Metazoa; phylum Chordata; class Aves; order Passeriformes; family Viduidae; genus Anomalospiza; species Anomalospiza imberbis. The sequence goes on along the minus strand of NC_089713.1, from coordinate 595,829 downwards.
TCCCACACAGAGAACTTGCAGACCCAGGGCTGCTCTCCTTGGCCCCTGCACGCTCAGCCAGGCTGGGATGGACACTGATGGTTTCTGTGCCGGGCTCTCTGAGCCCTGCCCAGCTCCCTGCAAGCTCTGCCAGCTGCCCTGAGCTCTGTGCAGCACCAAGGGCCTCTCCCCAGCACAGCCCAGCCGGCTCTGGCCCCACAGCTCTGCTCAGCCCGGGCTGCTCTGGCCACTGGCCCCATGGCCTCAGCCCCTGGCCAGGGCACAGCAGCAGCTGCAGCTCAGCCAGGACTCAGCCCCAGCCATGGGGGAAGGGGCTTGGCCAAGGCCAAAGGAGGCTCCCTCGGTGCCCTGCTCCCCTCGGGCTGAGGTGCTGAGAGCTCTGCAGCCCCTGCTGCCATCCCATCTGCCCAGGCCAGCACAAGAGCCCGGCCTTGGGGCCCTCCAGAGCTGCTCCTGCTCCAGGCCCAGGGCCCATCCCAGAGCTGGGGCAGCCACAAAGCTGTGCCCATTTCTGGTCATTGCTGCTCTGATGGGGATGGATCCTCAGCCACTTGGAGATTATTGATGAATTTTCCTACTCCAGAGGCCTCTTCTTTCTTGAGCTCTTCAGTTCAGGAATTCAGTGATTTGTTTAAAACTCCCAAACAAAAAATGCTGCTGGGAATTATGGTAGATTTCAATTCTTCTGTGGTTAATTAGACAGATTTCAGAAGTGTATTCAAAGTGAATAGACTGTATTGAAATAGTTTGTCCAGTTTCCTTTTCCTGTTTAGAGATGGATATCAGCAATGTCCAATTGATGTTGACCCCCAGCACCTCCTAATGCAGTCTGAATAGATGTGAAAATCAAGACCCTTCAATGGCTGACAATCAATCACACTTTATCCCCAACCACTCCCCACCATTTCCGTCATCCAACCCTTGGCACTCAGAGCAGCTGAGGAATGGAGTCACATCCAGGGGTGTCCCCAGGGCTCAGGACTGGGGCCAGGTCAGTGAAATCTCTTGATTGCTGATCTGGACGAGGCCATCGAGGGCACCCTCAGTCAGTTCCCAGGTGAGCCCAAGCTGGGTGGGAGTGTGGCTGTGCTGGAGGGCAGGAAGCTCTGCAGAGGGATCTGGCCAGGCTGGAGCCATGGGCCCAGGACAATTGGATGAGGTTCACCAAGGCCAAGGGCCAGGTCCTGCCCTGGGCTCACAACCACCCCAAATCCCTGGCTGTGCCCTGCCCCTGATCCCCACAGCCTGTCCTGTTTCCTTCATCCCTGCATTGCCAGGGACTTTCTGGGACAAGGGAGCTCTGCTCTGGGGATGGAGGGAGGTCCAAGCGCCACCACTGGAGTGGGAACCACAACTCATCAGGTTTGTGACCTTTGGGGGTCAGGAGCTGGTGAGAGTCAGAGGCACAGAAAGTTTCTCTTCATGGCCAACAGACCATGGTTGAACAGGACACAATTTAATAACAATCACACTCTTCCCTGAGCTATGTGCAACGTCCCAGCAGCGTCTGATGAGTCCACCATCCACAAGTGATTTCCATACAAAACCAGATTTTAGACAAAGGTGGTTCTGTGGTAGAAATAAACACAATTAAGTTCTTGTACAAGGGAGCTCGTCCTGGAGTGGTGCAAAACACCACAAACAATTCCTGATTTGCAAAGCTGTCAGTGGTGGATGGAGAAGGGAGGTCAGGCTGCTTTTGGTGTTGAGGAAATGCTGAAACCAGCCTGACTCATTTCATCTCCTCCTGGCCTGGCTGATCTCCCCTCTTGCCCCTTCCACCCATTGGCTTCTGTCTCCCACCAGGCCCCCGGTGAAGAGCCTGGCTCTGTGTTCTCCATCCCCTCCTCGCTGGCACTGCCAGGCTGGGATGAGGAGCCCCTCAGCCTTCCCTGCTCCAGGCTGGACAAGCCCAACTCCCTCAGCCTCTGCTCACAGCCCAAGGGCTCCAGCCCCACCTTGCAGGCCCTTCCCTAACCCTGCTCCAGCTGCCAGACATCTTTCCTGCCCTGGGGAACCCAACCCAGGCCACAGGGACCTGGATAATCCACGTCCTTGATGTCCTGGTCACACAGCCCTGGCCCCTTTTCCCCATGTCAGTCTCTGGGGGGGATCCCGTGGAACATCCTTTGGTGGAGGCTGTGGCTCCAGGTGGACCGGGGGGATACCAGGGAACAAGGGACCCCACTGGGCATGAACAGCATTGGACTTGTTGGGAGAAACTATGAGGGGGAGCTGGGGCAGAGTGACCAACCCAGTGACCTCACACAGCCCTCCTGGGATGTCACACAGCCCCTCTGTGACATCACAGCCTGCTCTGCAATGTCATAATCTGCTCTGTGATGTCAGACATCTGTCCTGTGATGCCAAAGCCTGCTCTGTGATGTCACAGAGATTGCCTATGATGTCATAGCTTCTTGATGACCTCATATAAACCACTCTGTGATGTCATGGACCATTCTGTCATAGATCACTCATGTGATGTCATAGATCACTCTGTCACCTCATGTTACCAGATGATAAATTGTCTCCACCAGGTGAGCTGACACCTGGAGCTTGTTCTCCAAAGCCCCAGGCCTATGGAAACCACACAATGCCCATTGTGTCAGAAGGGGAACTGGAAGTTCACCACCCTCAGTGTCCTGCCAGCTCAGCCAGGCCCACTGGAACATTGGGGTCCACGACCACCAGGGACCACCAGAGAGACCCCCAGGACACAAGAGAGCATGGGTAAAGGGGAGGGGAAATATGTTAATGATTTTGGGGAAATGATTATCAGATGTGTGTTTATTCCAGGACAATCAATGAACATGTGTGCAAAATACAGAATATGAACAGAAACTTTCCTGCACTCAGCATGCTCGGCTTTGGGAGGAGCTATCCCCTGTGCACCCGGCTGAATAAAGAATGCTGCTTCTTAATGCTGCATTTGGGTTAAGGAGTACCTGGTACCCCCGTTTTGGGAAACCCTGGACTCCCCTTTCCTGGGCTCAAGGACCCCCTGGAACTCCCTTCTACCTCTCCACGAACCTGCCCCCATTTCTGTGACCCTGAGACCCCCCTGCACCCCCATTCCTGAGAACTGACACACCCTTTTACCCCTTTGCCTGGCACTGAGACCACCCCTGCACCCCTCACCCGGCACAAACACAACCTGTTCCCGGCCCCCCGCCTCTCCCAGCCCCCAGCCCCACCCTTTTCCCTGATCAGGGATCCCTGGGCCCCCATTCCTGCCTTTCCCAGCCCCCAGCCCCTCCTTTCCTCACACTCAGGAGCCCTGGCACCCCATTTCCTGGGCACAGGATTCCCTGGACAACCCTCCCAGCTCTCCCAGTCCCTGCACCCCCTTTCCTTGGATCTGAGCTTCTGAACCTTCTTTCCAGCTCTGCCATCTCTTCATGTTCCCCCTTTCCTTGGCCTGTGGACCCCCCTGGATCCCCAAACTCTCACTTTTAGCCCCCTCAGCTCACCCAAATCTCGGTGTCCCCCCAGTTCTCCACTCCCCGCAGTTCCTGGAAGTGGCACTGTTGGAGCCCAGCCCGGAGGTCCCCCAGTCCTTGACTGTAGGGGACGTGGACGGGACTCCCTGCGAGCGCTGCAACAGCGAGTGGGGCCAGATGGAGCCGCAGACACTGGGGATGGGGGTGGGAGCTGAGCTGGGACTTTGGGATAGCCAGAGCTGGGATATTAGGATAGCCAGAGCTGGGACATTGGGATAGCCAGACTTCGGATATTGGGATAGCCAGAGCTGGGATATTGGGATAGCCAGACTTCGGATATTGGGATAGCCAGAGCTGGGACAATGGGATAGCCAGACTTTGGATATTGGGATAGCCAGAGCTGGGACTTTGGGATAGCCAGAGCTGGGATATTGGGATAGCCAGAGGTGGGACAATGGGATAGCCAGAGCCGGGACATTGGGATAGCCAGACTTTGGATACTGGGATAGCCAGAGCTGGGACATTGGGATAGCCAGAGGTGGGACAATGGGATAGCCAGAGCCGGGACATTGGGATAGCCAGACTTTGGATACTGGGAGAGCCAGAGCTGGGACATTGGGATAGCCAGAGCTGGGATATTGGGATAGCCAGAGGTGGGACAATGAGATAGCCAGAGCCGGAATATTGAGACAGCCAGAGCTGGGACACTGGGACAGCCAGAGCTGGAATATTGGGATAGCCAGAGCTGGGATACTGGGATAGCCAGAACTGAGATATTGGGATAGACAGGGCTGGGATATTGGGATAGCCAGAGCTGGGAAACTAGGATAGGCAGAGACGGGATTTGGGACAGCCAGAGCCAGAAAAATTGAGATAGCCAGAGCCGGGAAATTGGGATAGCCAGGACCAGGATATTGGGATAGCTAGAGCGGGGATATTGGGATAGCCAGAGCTGGGACATTGGGACAGCAAGAGCTAGGATATTGGGATAGCCAGAGCTGGGATATTGGGATAGCCAGAGCTGGGACAATGGGATAGCCAGACTTTGGATATTGGGATAGCCAGAGCTGGGACATTGGGATAGCCAGAGCTGGGATATTGGGATAGCCAGATCCGGCTCCAAGACAGGAACCAGCCCGTGGCTGACAGTGACCTGGAGATGGGGCCGGTACAACCAGAGCGGGGGGAGTGGGGGGAGCCAGGGGCTGGGCTAGGATCTGTGGGAATGGAGGACTCTGAGGGGCTGGGATGGGATCTCTGGGATGGGGGGGATCTCTGGGGCTGGGATGGGAATCCAGGGAGCTCCAAGGGGCTCCCTGGGGCTGGGACACGACTCCATGGGTCCGTTCTCTCCTTGTTCCCAGGTCTGCACAGGGTGCAGGTGGTTTCCAGCTGTGACCTCCTGTCCAACGGAGTGTCCATGGATCCCACCGGTATGGCTACGAGGGCTGGGATTTCATCTGCTTCCAGCTGGGCTCTGGGAGCTTTGCAGTGTCCGACGGTGCTGCCTGGATCACCCAGAGGTGCTGGGAATCCAAAGGGATCATGGTGGAGCAGATGAAGCATTACCTGGGACACACCTGTGTGGAAGGGCCCCCAAAATACATCAGATATGTTCGGGAGGCTCTGGAGCACAAAGGTGGGTGTGGGAGGGGAAGGGCAGCGCCAGGGGAGTGCCCTGTCCCTGCCCTGAGCCCAGCACGAGCCTTTCCTTGGGTGTTGTGTGCCCTGCCTGAGGCAGGAGGGCACTGCCGGAGCAGCTTTGGTGGCCCCAGGCACCCGGCCGGGCTGCAGCCACTGCAGGGCTCCTGGCGAATGTTCCAGAGCAGAGCTGAAAGCAAACAACAGTTTCTGGAGGGGATTCTGCCCCTGGGCCTGTGCTGGGAGCCCAAGGGCAACAGCCCAAAGTGCTGGAGCTCAGTGTCCCTTGGCCAGGCCGTGTTCCCTGGATGTGCCCTGTCCCTTGGCTGTGCCCTGTCCCTGTCCCCTTTCCCTCAGCTGTGCCGTGTCCCTTGCCTGTCCCCAGTCCTTGTCCCCTGTCCCCTGTCCCTCAGCTCTGTGGGGCCACTGGTGGCAACAGGACCTGGGGCAGCCCTGGGGGAGAACAACCCAGAGCCCCAGCTGGGCCAGTTCCCCCAGTTCCCCCCAGGACACTCCTAGCATGGGCCCTGTGGCTCCCAGTCACCCCCAGTATGGTCCCAGTCACTTCCAGTTACACTCAGTGTGATCCCAGTATCATCCCGGTCACTCCCAATATCATCCCAGCATGTTCCCAGGTGTTCCCATTCACCCCTATAATAGTTCCAGGCACTCCCAGTATGGTTCCAGTCCTTCCCAGTATGATCCCAGTATAAACCCAGTCACTCTCATTACAGTGCCAGATGCCCCCAGTATGGTCCAGTCACTCCAAGTCACCCAGTATGATTCCAGTCACTCCCAGATAGTCTCAGGATTATTCCAGTAACTTCCTTTATGGTTCCTCTGTGATCCCAGTCACTCTTGGTCTCTCCCAGTATATCCCAGTTGCCCCCAGTGTGCTTTCACTCACTCCCAGTTGCTCTCAGTAGCTTCCAGTATGATTCCAGTTGCTCATTGCCACTCCCAGTCACCTCCAGCATGATCCAGTCACTTTCTGTATATCCCATTTTCCCCAACATGGTCCCAGTTGCCCTCAGCCTACTCCAGGTCACTTCCAGTATGATCCCAGAATGACTCCAGTCACCCTCAGTGTGGTGCCAGTTGCTCCCAGTATGATCCCAGTTGCTCTCAGGGGTCCCTCGCATAGACCCAGTCACTCCAAGTGTGATCCCAGTATGTGTCCACTATGATCCCAGTCTTCCCCAGCATGATCCCAGTCAATCCCAGTTGCCCCCAGTGTAGACTCAGTCACTCCTAGTTGCTCCAGGTGCCCATAGCCGAGACTGTGGTTCCACCTCCAAAATTCCCTAAATCCAATGACTGCTCCCAGACAAAATCTGCCATTGTTGACAAGTCTGGCTGGCCTTGGCCTAGTGAGGCTCTCACCTGCTTCCAAGCACGGGGGCTCTGTGCTTTCCTTCCTATGAAAAGAACTGTCCTTCTTGTCCAGGTGCCCATGGCAAGAATTGGGATTTCACCTCCAACACTGCCTGTTGTGACAGACTGGAGGAGATTGTTGGCTGGAAACATTTCATGTGTGGGGAGGAAGGGGCAGGTCCAGCCTTGCCCTGCCCTGGAACCCCAGCCCTGCCCTGCCCTGGAACCCCAATCCCCCCAGAGCCTCTATCCCAGCCCAGCAGTGTCTGCCAGTCCCTGGCACAGCACAGGCAATGCTCCACAGCCACCTCTGGAGCCCCCAGCCCAGCTCCTGAGTGACCAAATGACCCCAAGTCCCACCTGAGAGAAGGACCCAGGAACACCGAGGAGTAATTATGGCTGACCACAAGGCAAGCACACATCTTGACCCTACCTCCTCTTGGAATTTCCATCTGAACCCCGCTGGAATCCAGGAGTTGGTAGCTGTCTGTGTGCTTCTCTATATATATTTTTTGTCTTTCTCTCTTTCTGTCGTCTTCTACTTCAATCCACTTTACAAATGTTGATTACCTTACAACTGAACAGGCTTAGAGTTTGTGAAGTGAATGGGCCAAAGTAATGCTCTGAGAAGTGTTTTTTGTTCATTGAATGTTGTATTAAACCTTTTGCCAAAGTTTCTCTGATCTTCTAAAGTTCCCAGTAAAGGCTGTTTTGTTGTTTGGAGCTCCTGAGAATCTCTTGTTGGTATTTCTCCAGTGCATCCAACTCAGAGGACACAAACAATTGTAATTCCTCTTAAATGTCTCCTTGAGAGAGTTGTTTGGGGGATGGGAGTCAGGGCTTGTGTGTCCTGCTTGGCACAGCCCAGGCAGGGCTTTCACAGCCACATTCCACACTCCATTTCCCAGCTGGAGCCGCTGGTGCCTCTGAGTTCTGCTGCCCCAGCCCCAGGGACGCTCTCCTTGTCTGCCCATTCCCCCACGGTCTCTGGGCAGGGATGGCCTCAGTGGGGGCTGCTGACATCCTCAGCAACTTGGAGGCTGCTGCTGAATTTTACTGCTCCCGAGGCTTCTTCAGCCTTCAGCTCTTCAGTTCAGGAATTCAGTGTCCCAGAGCTCATTAACATTCAAAACACCTTAACAAGCCAAGCCTCTGGGAATAATTAGATTTAAGTCTTCAAATCTTTAGTGGTTAATTAGGCAGATTCCAGTAGTGTAGTTCAAGTGAATGTATTTTATTTACACAGGCAGTGAGAAACCATTTTTAGGTCCTGTTTAGTTTTTTCCCTGTTAATTTATTGAAATCTGCAATCTCAAATGGACACTGAATCCAAGTACCTCCTCATGCAGTTGGAATAGATATGAAAATCAAGACCCTTCATGGCTGACAATCAGTCAGACTCTGTCCCTACCCCCACCCCACCATTTCCCCCATCCAAGCCCTGGCACTCAGAGCAGCCTTGTGCAAATCTGAGCTCCCTCCAGCCCAGGCTGCACCTGCAGGTTTCAGCTCCTTGGCTCCAACTCCCCCCTGCTTTCCTTGGAGAAGGAGCTGCCTGAGACACAGAGGGATGTTCATTTCTTGTCAGCCAACAAAGCCAAGGGAAGGCACAGCTCCATAAATGCAAAAGTCATTCCTTTGCTGGATATTAAATCCACTTTGCACTGCAGACAGTCTCAGACCAATGGAAAACACCTTCTGTGCCCAGCACAGATCCCAAGGTCCCCCCAAACCCTCCCTGCCCCGATTCTGCCCAGATTTGCTCTTTGCACACAGGAGTCACAGGCTGAAGTCAGGAGCTCCCTCCATGCCCAGAGGGAGGAAAAGAGGGAAAGTGGATGAAGAGCTCTCCTGTGCAGAGCCAAGGTCCAAGTGCCCCTGCAGTGGGAACCACAACTCATCAGGTTTGTGTCCTTTGGGCTCAGGGATGGTGACACTCAGAGGCACAGCAAGGTTTCCAGGCAACAAACACAAGTTGAACATTTGAACAGTTTAATAACCATCACAGCTCTTCCCTCAGCTCTCTGTGATGTCCCAGCAGCATCTGACATGTCCCCCATCCCCAAGGAACTTCTGTACAGGAACAGTTTTAGACAAAGACATAAGAAAAGGGAATTCTATGATAGATTTAAAAATAGTAAGATATAATTCATATTTATTTGAACTTCAGAAAGATTGGGCCACTCCCTAATGTGCAAAACAGTGAAACCAGTCCGTTGAGAGACATTTGAATGACCAGAAAGCATCTGGAGGGGAGGTGCACCAGGAAGTACATAGATCCACATGGTCTAGTGCAGAGATGTCCTTAGACATGGCCATTTCAACAGGAGAACTGGAAATACCTGAAGGAAGAGGGAGAGGAAAGAATAAATAGAATATTGGTGACTCAAGGAGATGGGAAGATCAGTATTTCTTCTTCTGTCATCAGTACTTCAGAAAATTGCTGTTTCTTAAAAGTACTGAAGTGATGCAGATAATAAAAATGTGCTTGTATAATATGAAATGTACATGTATTAACACCTGTGCCCCTTTCCAGGCAGACACCAGCTGTGTGCCCATGACCAGGCAGTGCCACTTGTGCCCTGAGGTGCTGAGCTGGGATTGGATCTCTCAGAGAGGAGCTGAGGGAGAGCAGAGCACCTTGCAAGCTGCAGGTCCCTGCCAGCCCCGCAGGGCTCCTGTGCCATCAACATCTGCTCTGCTCCAGCCTGAAACAGGGCCCAGCATGGTGCCGGGACCATCAGAGAGCTGAGGTGTGTGCTGGAATTCAATGCCCTCCCCATGGCGCAGCAGCCCTGCATTTCCCTGCTCCAGCCTTGGTCTCCAGCACAGCCATGGAGGCTCTTTGGGCTCCTGAGTGTTCCTGCTGTGTCCATGCCCCCAAGGGCACAGAGCAGCCTCCTCTCTCGGGCACTTGCCTGTTTTCCATGCCTTGCACAGGCGCTGGCCCTGCCCCACAAGGCCTGGGCTGAGTCCTGCCCTGCACGCTCAGCCAGGCTGGGATGGACACTGATGGTTTCTGTGCCAGGCTCTCTGAGCCCAGCCCAGCTCCCTGCAAGCTCTGCCAGCTGCCCTGAGCTCTGTGCAGCACCAAGGGCCTCTCCCCAGCACAGCCCAGCCGGCTCTGGCCCCACAGCTCTGCTCAGCCCAGGCTGCTCTGGCCACTGGCCCCACGGCCTCAGCCCCTGGCCAGGGCACAGCAGCAGCTGCAGCTCAGCCAGGACTCAGCCCCAGCCATGGGGGAAGGGGCTTGGCCAAGGCCAAAGGAGGCTCCCTGGGTGCCCTGCTCCCCTCGGGCTGAGGTGCTGAGAGCTCTGCAGCCCTTGCTGCCATCCCATCTGCCCAGGCCAGCACAAGAGCCCGGCCTTGGGGCCCTCCAGAGCTGCTCCTGCTCCAGGCCCAGGGCCCATCCCAGAGCTGGGGCAGCCACAAAGCTGTGCCCATTTCTGGTCATTGCTGCTCTGATGGGGATGGATCCTCAGCAACTTGGAGGCTGCTGATGAATTTTACACCTCCAGAGGCCTATTCTTTCTTGACCTCTTCAGTCCAGGAATTCAGTGTGAAAAGCTCATAAACACTTGTTCAAAATGCCTGAACAAGAACAGCCCCTGGGATTAATTCAAGTTTTCAACTCTTCTGTGGCTAATTAGACAGATTTCAGTAGTGTATTCAAAGTGAATATTTAGTATTTTGAAAACAATGCAGGGAATTGTTTTGTCCTGTTAAGTTTTGTTTTCCTGTTTATAGATTGATATTAGCAATCCCCAATTGATATTGACCCCCCGCACCTTCTAATGCAGTCTGAACAGATATGAAAATGAAGACCCTTAATGTCTGACAATCAATAACACTTTGTCCCCACCCCCTCCCCACCATTTCCTTTATCCAGTCCCTGGAACTCCTATGGATCAGGAATGGTGTGGCCAGCAGGAGCAGGGCAGTGATTCTTCCTCTGTGCTCAGCACTGGTTGGGCAGCACCTCGAGTGCTGTGTCCAGTTCTGGGCCCCCCAATTTAGGAAGGACATGGAGAGGCTGGAGCGTGTCCGGAGAAGGGCAACAAGGCTGGTGAGGGGTCTGGAGCACAAGTCCTGTGAGGAGCAGCTGAGGGAGCTGGGATTGTTTATCCTGGAGAAGAGGAGGCTCAGGGGAGACCTCATCACTCTCTACAACTCCCTGACAGGAGGGTGCAGCCAGCTGGGGGTCGGGCTCTTTTCCCAGGGAACAGGGACAGGACAAGAGGACACAGCCTTCAGCCGCACCAGGGGAACTTTAGGCTGGACATTAGGAAATATTCTTCACATAAAGCGTGATTGGGCATTGGAATGGGCTGCCCAGGGAGGTGGTTGTGTCACCGTCCCTGGAAGTGTTTCAGGAAAGACTGGATGTGGCTCTCAGTGCCATAGTCTGGGTGACAAGGCAGTGTTGGGTCCCAGGTTGGACTTGATGCTCTCCCACGTCATTTCCAGCCTGGTTGATTCTCTGATGCTTGTGACACTGCAGGGCCCTGGGGAAGCAAGGGGCCATTGTGACACTGCAGGGCCTGGTGGCACTAGGAGGACCATGGTGACACTGTGTGTGACATGGCACCACAGAGCCAAGGGGCCATTGTGACACTGTGGGGCTGAATGGAAGCAAGGAGTGCATTGTGACAGTCTGGGTCCTGGTGGAACCACAGAGGCCACTGTGACACTGTGGGGCCTTGTGGAACCAAGGGGCCATTGTGACACTGTGGAACCAAGAAGACACTTGGGAGAGCCTGGGGACAATGGAATCAAGGGGCCATTGCTCCATTGCAAGGACTCTGGGAACTGAGGGAACAATTGTGACACTGTGGTGCCCCATGGAACCAAGGGTCCCTGGTGACACTGCAGGATCTTGTGTCACCAGGGCTCCATTGTGACACGGCAGCACCAAGGAATTCATTGTGGCTCTCTGAGGCCTCATGGAACCAAGAGGCCACAGTGACCCTGCAGGGCCTTGTGGAACCATGCAGAGCTCTGTGACAGAGCAGGACCTCGTGTCATGATGGGGCCACTGTGACACTGCAGGGCCCCATGGAACCAAGGGGCCAGTGCTGCTCCTCAGGGACTCGTGGAATGAAGGAAACACGTTTGACACCGTGGTGGCCCTTGGGACCAAGAGGCCATTGTGACACTGTCGGACAAAGGAGAGCATTGCTGCCCTGCCAGACCTCATGGAACTAAGATCCATTGTGACACTGCAGGGCCTTGGGGGACCAAGGGCCATTGTGACACTGCAGGGCCTTGAGGGACCAAGGATCCATTGCTGCACTGCCAGACCTCATGGAACCAAGGATCCATTGTGACACTGCAGGGCCTTGGGACCAAGGATCCATTGTGAAACTGCAGGGCCTTGGGGACCAAGGCCCATTGTGACACTGTGGGGCCCAAGGATCCAAGGGACTTGGTGACACCAAGGGGTCCCATGGAACCAAAGGGACATTGTGACACTAGGAGGCCTCAAGGAATCATGGTGACCATTGGGTCACTCTGGGGCCTCATGGAACTGTGGTGACACCAAGTTGGCTGGGAGTGCGGATCAGCTGGAGGGCTCTGCACAGGGACCTGGTGAGGCTGGATCCAGGGCCCAAATCAAACAAGGTGAGGTTTAACAAGTCCAAGTGCCGGGTCCTGCACTCTGGCCACAACAACCCCTACAGCCCTACAGGCTGGGGACAGAGTGGCTGGACAACAGCCATGCAGAAAGGGACCTGCAGGGACTGATGGACAGCAGTGGCACAAACAATGACATTTATTTGTAGACAATATTGAAAATGTAAAACAAAGAAAAAGAACCTCCAAAATGAAACCAAAAAGATGTATCAAAGATGACTTTTATTACAAGTGATTTGCAGAAACTGGCCAGCTGTTTAATGTTTCTGAAACCATCCAGTCATCAGTCTCCACACTGCAGCCTTGAGCTCCTGGTTCCTCAGGCTGTAGATGAGGGGGTTCAGGGCTGGAGGCACCACTGAGTACAGAACTGACAGGACCAGATCCAGGGATGGGGAGGAGATGGAGGGGGGCTTCAGGTGAGCAAACATAATAGTGCTGAGGAACAAGGAGACCACGGCCAGGTGAGGGAGGCAGGTGGAAAAGGCTTTGTGCCGTCCCTGCTCAGAGGGGATCCTCAGCACGGCCCTGAAGATCTGCACATAGGAGAAAACAATGAACACAAAACAACCAAATCCTAAACAGGCACTAACTGCAAGAAGCCCAAGTTCCCTGAGGTAGGATTTGGAGCAGGAGAGCTTGACAATCTGTGGGACTTCACAGAAGAACTGGCCCAGGGCATTGCCATGGCACAGGGGCAGGGAAAATGTATTGGCCATGTGAATGAGAGCATTGAGAAAGCCACTGGCCCAGGCAGCTGCTGCCATGTGGGCACAAGCTCTGCTGCCCAGGAGGGTCCTGTAGTGCAGGGGTTTGCAGATGGACACGTAGCGGTCGTAGCACATGATGGTCAGGAGGAAAAGCTCTGATGACATGAAAAAGACAAAAAAAAAGAGCTGTGGAGCACATCCTGTGTAGGAGATGGTGCTGGTGTCCCAGAGGGAATTGTGCATGGCTTTGGGGACAGTGGTGCAGATGGAGCCCAGGTCGCTGAGGGCCAGGTTGAGCAGGAAGAAGAACATGGGCGTGTGCAGGTGGTGGCCGCAGGCTACGGCGCTGATGATGAGGCTGTTGCGCAGGAGGGCAGCCAGGGAGATGCCCAGGAAGAGGCAGAAGTGCAGGAGCTGCAGCTGCCGCGTGTCTGCCAGTGCCAGCAGGAGGAAGTGGCTGATGGAGCTGCTGTTGGACATTGGCTGTGGCTGCACATGGGGACCTGTTCATGGAGAAAGCACAGTGACAAGTCAAGAGCGGCTGGCAGTAACTGGTTTAGGAATTGTTTTCCTACCCACACATCATTCCTGGCTCTCTGAGGTCAGAAATCCCCAGCATTCCTGCTGCACTCAGCGTTTGCCACTGAGAGATGTGAGAGGCAAAGGATTCCCTGTGGCTGAGGGCAGGTGAGGGGCTGGATGGGCTTGTTCCCAACTGCCCTGGCTTTGCACCTTTGGCTACAATCAGAGCACAATCACACTCCCGGGTCACCCTGGGATAAACCAGACCCTGCCCAGAGCAGAGGGATCCCTGAATGTCTCACCCTCTCCAAAGGTCTCTGGGCAAGCTCTCAGCACCCCCTTGTGCCAAGGACACTCACGGCTCCCTTGGCCAACCCAGCAGCATTTCCTCAGCTGTGGCATCTCTGCACTTTCCCGTGGGACATTCAGGGAACTCCCAGAGGCTCTGGCACAGCTCTGCACCCAGGAGGGCAGCTCAGAGCTGGGAAGGGCACAGCAAGGAGATCCCCGGCTGTGCCCATGATGGGATCTCAGGGAGGGGCTCAGCTCATTCCCCTTTCCCATAGACTACTTTGCCCACAGCCCCACAGGTCCCAGGGAAGCTTGGACATCCCATTCCCATGGGCAGCTCTGCCTGGCAGGAATGCCAAGGGCATTGCCTGACTCAGCTGCTGCAAATGCCAGAGCCTCCCTGAGAGCACCAGATAACACTGACAATATCAGGGGAGTGCAGAAACTGGAGAAGATGTTGTGGTGCTGTGCCTGAGAGGGCAGGGCAGAGACAGCCGGGCACTCAGGACAGTGTTCCCGTGCCCAGCTGTGCCCGGCACCTCCCACACACCAACAGTGCCCTCCTGCCCCAGCACTGCTCTGTTCAGCCCCCTCTGCTTCCCTGAGCATCTCCCTGGGCCTGGACATTCCCTCCTGAGAGGTGCCTTGTCCCTGCCAGCGCTCACAGAGCCCATCCCACCCTGTGTGCCCTCGGCCCGGCCCTACAGAAACCTGCCTGTGTGCAGGGCCCTGGCTGGGGCAGGGTCTGTGTGCAGCTGGGCGAGGGCAGCTCAGGAGAGCCCTGCTGGGTCCCGCAAAGGTGATGCTGCTGCTGTCCAGGGCTGAGGAGTGGCTGAAGGCCCTTTGGGAGGCTGCCAGCAGAGAGACTGACCACCCAAAGTCACAGTTCTGGAGTCTCTGTAAATGTTCAAACATTCCTTTGATGATCCTGTGTGTCCCTTTCAACTCAGAATGTTCTGTGATTCTGGGATCACAATTCCTGTTCTGCTTCTCTCATCCCTCTGTTGTCTACAATCAAAAGAGAAAAAAAAATCCTTTGCAACAGTGTGAAACCAGTAAAGTAAAAACCAGACCTTTATTGGAAACTTCCAGGTGTCCCAGTGGGGATGGGGCACACCCAGCCCCTGATTTCAACAATTCATTAAGGTTGATTAATTAGGATATTTAACAGGAACATCCAATAGGAGATTCAGTTGACCCAGTTACACACCCCTGGCTCAACCCATTGGAGTAGGTCCAAGGACTACTTTGCCCCAGTTTTGGTTATCACTGCTCACATTCAAAAATCTAAATGTTTTTCTTCCAGGTCCTCTTCCATATAAGAAGACTATAAAGTATTTAAAAAACGTATTTAGACAAGTTATTGTTCTAAAATCTAAAGAAAGGTAAGGAAACATACTAGAGTTAATTAAGGTTTATAACTATATTAAGTATATAATAGTAGTTAAATAGAATTAATTAATAGTTAAAAAGAGTTAAGTAAGGATTATAGATTTATACTTATAAAATAGTAATTTACAGAACTACGAATATATGAAAAATATATGAAAAGCAAAAATCTTTTTGTCATCCCCCCAACATTCCCATCCTGCTCCAAGAAGGAAATTCAAAACATTCTGAGGAAAGCTCCTGACCTTTACAGCAATCCCAGGTTTACCTTCTTTGGGAAGTGTCCTCCAGAGCTGTGCCCAGGCTGGTCGGGAGCTGGGAGCAGCCCTGCCCCAGCCAGCAGCTCTCAGCAGCAGCACCTGCCCTGCTCAGGGTGGCTCCTTCCCCCCACAGCTTCTCTCCAGCGCTGGGAGCAGCTCCCCGGGCCGGCTGAGAGCTGTCCCTGGCAGGCAGCAGAGTCCCTGGCCCAGCACAGCGCCCTGGGCTGCAGGACCCTGCTCAGCAGGACAGCCCTGGGCACCCCTGGCTGCTCTGCACAAGAGATGATCAGAGAATGTACTCACAGGGTCTGTGGGCATTGGGATGTTCCAGCTGTAGGAGATCAGTCCAGGAGCTGCAGCTGCATTGTCCTGCAGCCGGAGGTTCCTGTGCCAAGGGCTGCCAGGGATTCTGCCCCAGGCACTTCTCAGCACCTTCCCAGCCCTGACTGATGGAAGCTCTCTGTGCCTCTGTGCTGTGCCCGGGCTGGCTGCAGGCAGTGCCCCAGCCCTGCTGGGCTGGGAGAAGAGCTGCTCATCCAGAGAAATGTGCTTTTGAAGCTCTCCTTGGTTGCCTGGATCACCCTCTGTGCCAGGAGCCCGGCCCAGCTCAGCAGCACAGACACAGCACAAGGACTTTAATGACCCTCTGGGGCTTTGTGCTCAGGCCCTGAACATCAGGCCCTGAGAGGGAGCTGCAGAAACCTCTCCAGAACTCCAAGTCAGAATCCAACTCCAAAGTTTCTTTGACTTTTAATGGGTCCCACTGAGGGACACGACTGAGAAAGTGTCCCCAGGCCCCAGGCAGAGCAGAGAACTGGAGGCACTGATGACAGGTGGGGACAAAGAGAAGCCAAGTCCTGGTGCCCTGGGGCACAGCAGGGTCTGTGCCACCAAGGGCTGTCAGGAGACACCTTGTCCTGAAGCACTGGGGCCTCCTGGCACAGCCCCAGCCAGGCTGGGCACTGTCAGCCCCTTGCCCTGCCCTCAGCATCCCCCCCTAGACCACATCCCAGTGGCCTCAGGGATCTGCTGGAAGGAGTCCCTGGGGAGCCTTGCTCAGGAATGGCCCTGGGGGCTCCTTCATGCTCCCAGGGACTGCAGGTTTTTCAAAGCACTTTGGCTTTGGCTTTTGCCTTGGAGTCTCTGAGAGCTTTGTGCAATCATGGCCTCCAATTATCTGCTGTAATTAGTCCCTGGAGAGGCTTTGTGAGGAACAACACTCAGTGGGGCTCATTTATACTTTGAGATACTCAAGGAGTTTAAGGTACTTTGGATTTTCCTTTCCACACTGAGTCTCTGAGAGGTTTTTGTGCCATCCTGGCCTCCAGTTCTCTCCTCCAAGGAGTCCATGAGGTGCCTGTGTTGGGGATGGACCTCAGTGGGTCCCATTTATGCTTTGAGACACTTTGGGTTTTTTTCTCTGACTTTGACTCCAGGAAAGATTTGTGCAATCTCCTCTCAGGCCCTGAGGTTCCAGGGCTCAGCTCCAAATGCACCACAGGGCTCTTTAGGATAAGCACATCTTACCAAATCATGGCTCTGCCTTTATTTCCCTCTGCTCTAATGTAGTTCCTTAGGAATGTTTCATTTTACAGTTATGGAGAAATATTTCAAAGTGCTTCTAAGAAATATGTATTCCCATTTTAAAGAGTGTCTTTTATTACTGTTCTCTTTAGAGAAGAGCTGATTGTAGCATTCTGTGATTGATATTGATGTAGGGCCACTCCTAAGGAGGTCTGGCCAGATCAGAGAAGTTTTACCTTGACGTCTGACCCAGTGTGGACAACCTTGCCCCACATTCCCCAACCCCATGTGACAAACAATTTTCACTTTCAAAAATTTAACTGGTTTATTAAGACCTTGTCAAAATTCAACAGAAGAGTGAATAAAGAATAAATACAGTTTCTGGAGCAAAGGATTCAGTCACCATGTGCTCATCTACAAAATGGATGTTCTGTCTTTTATACCTCCAGCCCCTCCCAAAGTCTTGTCAATCCACTCCTCCTTCGCTGTCCAGTGGTGGAGATCACTTTCTTACAGCTTGATTGGAGCTCAGGCACTGCCATAGCAACAAGCCAACCCTCCCAAATGCCCTGACTACTGAGGACATCCCATGATAACAATGCAAGGGGTAAGGGAAAGATAACTATACACCTACACAACTTCTCTTAACATATACTTAATATTCACCCCTTAATTGTGAGAGTCAACCATAGGATTACCCATCTATAACAAACCCCCCTTTTCTTTTTCTATATGTCATTTTGCTTGAACATTTAATTTCAAATTTTCTCTCTCTCTTGAATGAGTCATACTAGCATCTGTTGATGTGGGCAAGGACAGTGGGAACAGGAGAAAAATCTCAGGTTTTCCTTAGACACACTTATTTGGAATGGACAAAAGGGCCTAACAGATGTCCAGGATGGCTTTGACTCCCATCTATCATGCCTCTGTGGTTGCTACCCATAGTCAGTGTATCTTAGGGGTCCAGAGGCCAGCTCGGTCTCACCCTCCAGTCCCTGTTGTATTCAAAGACAGTTGGGGAATGACAGTGGTCCGATATGGCCTTTTGTCCTTACCTTAACATGTCTATAGGGTTGCTACCCACAGCAGGGCTATGCCATCTTCTTGGTAGCAAACAAAGGGGTCTTGCCCTCTTTCCTTTGTCTTATTTTCTTAAAGAAGCTGCCCCATTACCTTTTACAGTCCCTTGTGTACTTCCCCTCAACAGGTGCTGGTAATTCTCACCCATTAAAGCAGGAAGACAGTTCTCAAACTGGTTGGTGGAAGCTTGACTTTGGGCGTCTTGGTGTTTTTCTGGTTGTCTTTCAGTCTCTGCCTGAGAGTCAATCTCATTTCACCTGGTCTGGATGTTATATGTAGTGCATTCTTTGTGTTTTTCCTGCTGGGCCTTTAACTCTGTTGGCATGAGTCCATCTGTTGGCATGAGTCCATCCCCACTCTGCAGTTCACACGGCCGATTTGGTGGTGAGCAGTTCCTGAACGGGACCTTCCCATTGAGGAGTTAAATGCTGATCTCTCCATGACTTGATCATTACTTGATCAAATCCTCAGAATTAATGTCATTGAGTCTGAAATCCAGGGTGGCTGTTTGAGGAATTGCCCCTTTATGTCTTAGCCCTTCTAAGGATTCTGCTATAGACATAACATATTTCTTGGCATTGGCTTCCCCTTCCTCATAGGTGGCAACCCTCTGGGGTGAGGTCAAAAAAGGTAACCCAAACGTCATTTCATAGGGTGACACCCCCAGATCTGACTGGGGTTGGGTTCTAAGTCTTAATAAGGACAAAGGGAGACATTTTATCCATGACATTCGGGTTTCCATCATCAGCTTATCTAGAGCTCTTTTAAGAGTTTGATTCATCCTCTCAATGTGACCAGAACTCTGTGGATGCCATGGAGTGTGTAATTCCCATTTACTCCCAGGGTTTGAACAACATTTTGCAATATTTCAGAGGTGAAATGAGCTCCTTGGTGTCATGATCCGCTTGTGCGGGGTGTCGTGATGGTTCTTTTCACCAATCCCAAAAGTGCAAAAAGGCAAACAACAAGGGACTATCAGTTAATCACAACAAATGCACCTTTATTAGGGGCCAAAACAGTAAATGCGATAGTGGGGATGAGAAAGGAGATAAAAGGATAGAGAGAGAGAGAGAGAAAAGAGGGGGATGGGAATAGCTACCAACACAGGCGAGATCCTCACTGGTCCGGACGATGGGGATCCGTCTGGTCGTGTCAGGGAAGTCTTCAAAATTCTGGTCAACTCAGGGGTCCAGTTATAGTCCACGGAGGAAAAAAGGGGGGAACATGCAGGACAATGAGAGTCTATTGTAATTGCTGTGGGGGAACAAGTGAGTCCACTGAAACCAGCGAAGCAGGACAAACACAATGAAGAATAAGTCCATTGGAATTACTGAAGAAGAACAGGTCATGTCATTAGTGGTTTCTCCCCTCCCTGTGGTAGGGGTCTCAGTCTCAGTCCTTAAGAGGAGGGTTTTCGATCTCCATCCGTCTGTCACAGTGGTAATGGGGTAGATGAGAGGTCTTCAGTGAGAGACCACTAGGGTCACCCCAAAAGTTCACTCAGCTTCAGGAGGAGAGTGGGCAAATATGCAGTAGGCCGTTCCTTGCTGTGTTCATGCCAGGTCCTTGCCGATTCCTTGCCAAGTCCTTGCCAAGTCCTTGCCAGGCCTTGTTCGGAACAGCTAACGTAACGGTGCAGCAGCTGCACCTGCACTGCCGCTCTCTCCAAGCCGGTACTGCAGTGGGGAAGGGGGTTTCTCCTCGTGGCAATCGGTAGGCAAAAGTGGGGGCTTCAGACGGCCTCTTACACTTGGTCTGAATCAATCCTGTTCACCATCCCATATTGGGGAATGATTGATTCTAGAAGTGTTTTACTCACAACATTGGCATTGGCTTTAACCGTGGGTACTGCCTCTACCCAATGAGTCAGGTCACCTACTATCACTAGTAAAAACTTCCACCGTTGTACCTGGGGAAGCTCGGTAAAGTCTACTTGGATGTTTTGAAAGGGCTGTAAGGCTAGTTCTCGCCCTCCCGTGGTGTTTTCCTCATGACCTTCTCATTTACTTGTTGGCATATCTCACACCTTTCAATTACTTGCTTAGCTATCCCGAAAATTCCTATGCAGGCCCAGTCCCTTAGAAATTGATCACTTAGCGCTGGTGTCCCCAGTGTGTTGTTCCATGTTTGCCTTTGAGCATTTTCCTGGCAAGGGGTTTATTCAACATTTGCCTCCCATCTGGTAATCTCCACTTCCCTTTGTTTTCTTTCTTGGCTCCTGTTTTGAGGAATTCTTTCTCTTCTGTCTCACTGAATACGCAGACTTCTTCCATTTCACTCATGGGGGTTAATGCTATCATTAGTTTTCCTGTCCCTGATTCAGCTGAATTCTTAGCATCTAAATCTGCTAAATGGTTCCCTCGTGCTTCTTGAGTCACCCCTTTTTATATCCTTTAACATATACTGCTGCCACTTCTTCTGGTATTTGTAAGGTTTCTAACACTTCTAAAATAAGTTTTTACTTCCTTTCCCCTTGAATTTAATAGCTCACTCTTTTTCCATTTTTTTCCAAAGGTATGCAGTACTCCAAAAGCATATTTTGAGTCTGTATATATTGTTTCTCTTTTCTGTGTGAATATTTCCAGAGCTCACTTTAGGGCATACAACTCACATGCTTGGGCTGACCAGTTGGAAGGTAACTTTCCTTTTTCTAGGGCCACTAACTCTTCATCTGCTATAGCCTACCCCAATACCCTGTGCCCTGGATTACCCGTGAAAATCCATCGATGTACAATCGTTTTCCACCTTGGAGTGGTTGATCTGTTAGGTCCTCTCTTACTTTAGTTTGATAGTTTATAACTTCTAGGCAATTATATATTAATTCCTCACCTGGTTTTCCAACTAAAACTGGGCAGGGCTGAGTTGGTTACTCACGACTAGCTCTAAACCATTATCTATTAAGATGGCTTCATATTTTAGTACTTGTGAATCAGTGAGCCATTTCTCAGCCTTTTAGCTGACTATACTCCTTAATGAGTGAGTGGTATATATTTTCAATTTTCTCCCAAAGGTTAATTTTTTCCTTTCTTCTACGAGTGGGGCGCTCGCTGCCACCACCCCAGGTTGGCCACGCCCAGCTGACAGGGTCTTGCGGTTTTGATAAACAGGCCACTGGTTTCCTGGATCCTCCCCGGTCCTGGGCTAACCCTCCATGTGCTGCCCCTTTTTCTATATCCACAAACAGATAGAAGGGTTTGTCCAAGGCAGGAAGACTCAGTGCTGCTGCACTGACTAATTTTTACTTTAAAGCTTCAAAATTTGCTTGTTGTCTTCTTCCCACCTAATCTCTTCTTCTACTAACTTTTAAACAAGAACCTGATGGCCTGCGTGTATCCTTCAATCCATAGCCTATGATATCCCAACAGGCCTAAAAACCTTCTGACTTCTCTCTTAGTTTTTGGTCATGGGAGTGAGGCTATCCCTGCAATTCTCTCAGGGTTCAGCCGCCAGCTCCCTTGACAAATCACACGTCCTAGGCATTTTACTTCCCTCTCTACAAATTGGAGTTTCCCTTTTGATACTCCAAGTCCTTGGTCCCCCCAAAAATTTACCAGTGCTGTGCTGGATTCTTGAATTTTGAGATAACTTGAGAGGAGCCCAGTGCTCCTTGCTCCCCTGTGCTGACACGTGAGTGTTTGTCTGGTTTCGGGATGGCCCTGGCTGTGTGAGGGGTGCTACGTGGACACGAGACAGCCGGTCCTGTCCCGCTGGGTCCCAGCAGTGCCTCACAGCAATCCTGCATCCACGTCAGGATGCTGGCCAAGAGAGGTCCTGGAAGCTGAGGCAGCTGATTTTAAGCTTGTGCAGGTGCTTACAGGCCAAGGCCAGCGGTGTTCCCTCAGGATACAGCAGTCCTGAGGGGTCTCCCTCATTCAAAGAAATCAGCAGACAAATGCATTGTCAGCCAAAAGCCCTTTTATTGACCTGGCAGGAGGGCAGGGGTCTGCATCCCACTTAAGTGTTTCTCTGCCACATATAAATTTCAGTGGGTTGATGTAGGAGTTGTATCAAAATCACCATCCATCTTTACACTGCTGAGGGGATTCCATAGGCAGGCGGTTGGAAATACATTGTGTCAGATTCCCATACTTGAAGCTGATGTCCAGGCCCTGGCCAGGAGCGGTCTCGATGCTCCAAAGCAGCACAAAGTCTTCCTCAGGGCTTCCCTGCACAGGGCTGATTCCACACTTGCCCTTAGTTCTTCTGGTAGACTGTGTCTAAAGCTTTTTGTCAGGTCACTCTCATGTCAAGTTAGGCCTGCCAGGTTTTTGTTATGCTAACTGGTGCTAAGTACTTAGGTATGTCTGTGCTAATTACTTGTTTACTCATGTGAATTGCTTGTGCTCACTTATGTCAAACCAAGGCCTTGTTCCATCCCCAAAGGTGCCTGAGGCCACCTGCTCCTTGTGGCACCAGTTGCTTTCCTGTGGAATGTTCTCCCTCCCCAAGGGTAAAGAGGGAGCTGCAGAAAGAGCTTGCCAGGCTGCTCTCCATCCTTTCCCAGCACTCCTGGTGAACTGGAGAAGTCCGAGCTGAGTGCAAAGGTGCAAATGGAGCAGCCGTGCACAGGAAGGCTCGGTGGGAAGGATGATCCAGGATCCATAGGCCTGGCAGCCTGAGTGTGCTCCAGGGGAAGGCCTTGGAGCAGATCCTCCTGAGTGCCATCCCACGGCACCTGCAGGGAACCAGGGCGTCTGCTGGAGGGTGGGAAAGCTGGGACTGGGCAGCAGGCTGGGCTCCACTGGGATCAGCAGCAGCTGGAAATATCTCTGGCCATCTCCATTTTCTGCTGCTGCTCAGAAGAAATAATGAAGTGTGTCGAGAAGTTCTGGCTTCTCTTTCTCCTGGTGGAATTTCTCATTTGATTTGACACTCCAGAGGCAATTTCTGTGATGGCCTCGGTCAGTTGATTCTATTTCAGCAGCAGCAGCAGCAGCAACAGGGCTGTGTTTGAGCACTGAAAATGTGGCCTGTGTGGCTTTAATTCTCCGTGACTTAGTGCTCAGGGACTTGAGAGCATTTCAAAATCTGCTAATCATGATGCCTGTGACAAAAAGTCTGAGTTTCCTGTGACAAAAGCACTCTGGGTAGCACTGACAAAAAAAGCAGAGAGCCAGACCAACCCTTGGTATCCCTCCATTTCCAGCTGCACAGGGAAAGGTAGAAGAATTTAGAGATGCTGACAATGAAACTGAAGTCTTCAAAAAGGCCACTGTATTGTTCAAGCACGTTGGAAGTGGGATGACCCTGAAACAGAGGAAGCTGAAATGAGCAAAGGGCTCCTGTGTGGGACCCGCAGGTCTGACTGCACTGGGGCACAGCGAGCCCTGTTTTCCCTATGGGCTCCCCAGTGTTCAGGCTGAGAGCAGTGTCGAAGATGAGGCAGCAGCACAAACCGGACCTCAGCGAAAAAAGGCTGAGCAAAGTTCAGCCAACAAGGAGAAGTATTTTGGGGGGGATTCCTAATAAAAAAACATAGGAATGACATACTGAAATCTTTCCCGCCTTGTCAATATCTTCTTTCAATAGTCCATGATTCCCAGAGTGAAGAAACGTCCAACAGCAGCTCCATCAGCCACTTCCTCCTGCTGGCACTGGCAGACACGCGGCAGCTGCAGCTCCTGCACTTCTGCCTCTTCCTGGGCATCTCCCTGGCTGCCCTCCTGGGCAACAGCCTCATCATCAGCGCCGTAGCCTGCGGCCACCACCTGCACACGCCCATGTTCTTCTTCCTGCTCAACCTGGCCCTCAGCGACCTGGGCTCCATCTGCACCACTGTCCCCAAAGCCATGCACAATTCCCTCTGGGACACCACCACCATCTCCTACACAGGATGTGCTGCACAGCTCTTTTTTTTTTTGTCTTTTTCATCTCAGCAGAGCATTTCCTCCTGACCATCATGTGCTACGACCGCTACGTGTCCATCTGCAAACCCCTGCACTATGGGACCCTCCTGGGCAGCAGAGCTTGTGCCCACATGGCAGCAGCTGCCTGGGCCAGTGCCTTTCTCTATTCACTGCTGCACACGGCCAATACATTTTCCCTGCCCCTGTGCCATGGCAATGCCCTGGGCCAGTTCTTCTGTGAAATCCCCCAGATCCTCAAGATCACACTGCAAACTCAGGGAAGCTGGGCTTATTGTACTAAGTGCTCTTCTATATTTAGGCTGTTTTGTGTTCATTGTTTTCTCCTATGTGCAGATCTTCAGGGCCGTGCTGAGGATCCCCTCTGTGCAGGGACGGCACAAAGCCTTTTCCACCTGCCTCCCTCACCTGGCCTTGCTCTCCCTGTTCCTCAGCACTGGCACTCTTGCCTACCTTAAGCCCCGCTCCATCTCCTCCCCATCCCTGGATCTGTCACTGTCAGTTCTGTACTCGATGGTGCCTCCAGCCCTGAATCCCCTCATCTACAGCCTGAGGAACCAGGAGCTCAAGGCTGCAGTGTGGAGACTGATGACTGGATGGTTTCAGAAACATTAAACTGCTGGCCAATTTCTGCAAAACACTTCTAATAAATGTCGTCTTTGATACTTCTTGTTGTTTTACTTTTGGAGGTTCTTTTTCTTTGTTTTACATATTAATGTTGTCCACAAAGAAACGTCAAGAGCCCCTGTTTGCATTGCACACAGCAGGCAGGAGCACCCCCATGCTGCTGCTGTGGGGACATGAACCTGAGGGAGCACAAATGCCATCAGCCCCTGGGGCCAGGAAGGGCTGGGGGACGCCAGGGAAACCACTCAGCTTTGTCCTGGCCTCTGCAGCCAGCCAGAAAGTTTGTTCCCATCAGCTGGGAGTTTCCTGTCCCACTGCAGACGTTACTGCTCAGAGCCAGTGCTGCCTGGCAGCCACCCCCAAACTGCCCGGAGCATTTCCTTGGCTTCACCTTTGCTTTCTTTACTCTTCCTCCTACCAATTTATTTCTCTTCCTCACCCCTCTTCCTCCCCTGCACCCAGCCCATCCCTGGTTGCCCTTTCCTCTCTGGCCCCACTCCCCATTCCAGTTCCTGACTTGGCACCATGGGAACGGCCCTTGGGGAGCCGAATCATCCCACAAGTGCTGCAGGAATTGTCTGCAGGCTCCTGCAGTGCCTCGTGCTGCTCCCTTGCCAGAGGCAGCCCAGGCCAGGGGGGCACATCTGGGCCGCTGTGTCTGGCTGTGGGGCTGCCTGTTCTGGGCAGTGAGGAGGGGCTGCAGAGGCTCTGCAGGACTGACAAGGATGGGCTTTGGGACTGTGAGGAGAAGCTGAGGGACCTGGGCTGCTGGAGCTTCTGAAGAGGAGGCCCAGGGCTCCTCCTGCAACTGCTCCCAGGGTGGTTTCAGAGAATCCCAGAATCAGCAAGGCTGGAAAAGACCTTGGAGATCATCAAGTCCAGCCTGTGCCCTGACAGCGCCTTGTCTCCCCTGAGCCTCCTCTTCTCCAGGATAAACAACCCCAGCTCCCTCAGCCGCTCCTCACAGGACTTGTGCTCCAGACCCCTCACCAGCCTTGTTGCCCTTCTCTGGACACGCTCCAGCCCCTCCATGTCCTTCCTAAATTGGGGAACCCAGAACTGGACACAGCACTCGAGGTGCTGCCCAACCAGTGCCCAGCACAGGGGAAGAATCACTGCCCTGCTCCTGCTGGCCACACCATTCCTGATCCAGGCCAGGAGCCATTGGCCTTCTTGGCCACCTGGGCACACTGCTGGCTCATGTCCAGCCTGCTGTCCATCAGTCCCTGCAGGTCCCTTTCTGCCTGGCTGCTGTCCAGCCACTCTGTCCCCAGCCTGTAGCGCTGCAGGGGTTGTTGAGGCCAGAGTGCAGGACCCGGCACTTGGACTTGTTAAACCTCACCTTGTTGGATTTGGCCCCTGGATCCAGCCTGTCCAGGGCCCTTGTGAAGAGCCCTCCTAAGCTCCAGCAGATCAACACCCCCAGACAACTTGGTGTCACCACGGTTCCATGAGGCCCCAGAGTGTCCCAATGGTGTCCATGATTCCATGAGGCCTCCCAGTGTCACAATGTCCCTTTGCTTCCATGGGACCCCTTGGTGTCACAAAGTCCCTTGGATCCTTGGGACTGGCAGTGTCCCCATGGATCCTTGGTTCCATGAGGTCTGGCAGGGCAGCAATGCTCTCCTTGGTCCCACGGTGTCACATTGCCTCTTGGTCCCAAGGGACACTGTTGTGGTCTGGATTGGTGGCGGGCACAACTTTCCCTGAGAGTGTTTTGTGCTAACGGGCAGGAGCCACGAGAGCCCCGGCACACACACACACACACACACACACACACACACACGGAGCAGCTCGGCAGTGAAGACACGGGAGGGTCCGGGCATGGAGCTCCAGCGAGGGTTTGTGAGGGTCTGACGCTCAGCGGTCCAGGGGTTAAAGACAAAGACAAAGGAGGGTTTAGGGTATAAATACAGCGAATGAGGGGGTGGAGGAGAGCATCAGGGATCTGAGGGTTTAGGGGTGGTGCACAGGGAAAGGGACTGATAGGGAATGCCAGGGTGGATAGGCGGAGACATAAACCAAGGGGAAGACAGGGAAGGGAGAACTTGCTAGAACATGAACATATGAGGGTAAAAGGGGTAGGAAAGGCCAGCGGGTCAATGGGGAGGACAGAACTGGGACAAATTAACACAGTGCTGTAGAGCACCTTGGGGGAATCTTCTGTCCTCACCCTGAGCTGTGAGGGATGCCCGGAGCCTAAGGTGCATTTCTCCAGGGGATTGCTGTTGCCCTCTCCCCAGTAAGCTCGCAGGCCTCCACAAACACACGCTGGAGATGTCTGGGGCCGTTCATCATTTCTCTGCTCTCCAGCACCGAGGCAATGGACTCTGGCACAGCTCTGAGCTCGTGCCCGTGACAGCCACCCCTGGCAATGGGGCTCCATGGAGCTGCTCTCAGGAAACACCCCAAGAGTTGGGGAGTGCCCCAAAACTGCCTCAGGAATGTGAGATACCCCGGGATCTCTTCATGAATGTAGACTATTCAAAAACTCACTCAGTAATGGGCTCCCCCTATCTTAATCATCCCCAAACTTTGGCTGTCCCATTCCAGACTCCAGTCCACCTCCCCAGTCCCAACCCATCCCACCCATGCTGGACATCAAGATCCCCTTCCCAAGCTGGATTTCCCCCATTTCACACTGCCCAAACCCCATCCCACCCATCCTGCCCCACCCAATGCCCATCTCACCCCTCCTGATTTGCATCCCACATTGCCCAATCCCCTTCCAACCCAATTTCACCCTGAGAAGTGGTGGAATCCAGTAATTTTGGGGTAGGATTCAGTAGTTTTCAGTGGTATTGACTGGTTTTGTGGTGACAGATCAATACTTCTTGTCATTTGGTGTGCAAAGAAATAAAGACCACTAAACCAAATTCCTCCAACCTCTCCCATATCCTTCCAGATGTCTCCCAGAATCCAAGATTCCCCAAAACACAAGTAAAATGTGAGGCTTCAGATGCCTTTGATGAATTTGTTGATTTTTACCCCATATTTCTGTATTTTGAAGGGAGGAAGATAAAAGATAATTAGAGACAAAATAAAAGGAACACCAGCCACTTCCCTCTGTGTATCAGAGGAAATGTGGGTCACCAGGGCTCTGCCCAATGTGGGTCCTCTGATGGGGATGGAGCTGGAGCAGCGCACGAAGCTCTTCCCGCACTCGGGGCACTCGCAGGACGTCCCTTACCGGTGCCTCCGCTGGTGTCGGGTAAAGAACGAGCGGTCTGAGAAGCTCTTCCCACACTGGGGACACTCGTAGGGCCTCTCCCCGGTGTGGATGCGCCGGTGGGTGACGAGGGTGGAGTTGTGCTTGAAGCCCATCCCGCAGTGGGGGCAGTGGAACGGCCTCTCCTCGGTGTGAATCCGCTGATGCACAAGGAGATGGGAGCTGGTGTGGAACCTCTTCCCACACTGGGGACACTCGTAGGGCCTCTCCCCAGTGTGGAACCTCTGGTGGACAATCAGGTCGGACCTGTGGCTGAAGCCCTTCCCACATTCCAAGCATTCGTAGGGCCGTTCCCCAGTGTGGATCCTGTGGTGGCAGATCAGGTTGAAACTCTTCCTGAAGCTCTTCCCACACTCCAAGCACTCGTAGGGCCTCTCCCTGTCATGAGGCTGCTCATGGACCACCAGCTCTGAGCTCTGGCTGGAGCTCTGTCCACCTGCCTGCCCCAGGGTGGGTCTTTCCTCCTCAGATCCCAGTGATCTGCGTTTACAGCCCCTCCTCGTGTGGCATCTCTGGGGCTTTTCCTCCCCGTTGGGTTCCTGCGCCGTGGAGCCGCTCAAAACGGCCTCTTCCACGAGGTTCTGTCCTGGGGATTTGTCCTCCCTGCTCTCCATCCTCAGCTCCTGCTCTGGGGGAGGAAGGACAAGGAGAGGATGGGATTTGCCTCCGTGCCACAGGGAAGGGCAAGGAGATCCCCCCAGTGCGTCCCCAGCAGGACGGCACCGGCAGCAGGGCTGTCCTGCAGCCAGGGCCGTGCTGGGCTGGGAGATGGAGCAGGAGAGAGGGGGAAAGGGGCACTGACTTCCTCCTCACCTGCCTGAGTGTCCCAGGGCATCTTCCTTGCAGCCTCCTCCTCCTCCATCCAGCCAAAGTTTGGGAATGGGAAATCCTGGTTTGGGGAAAAAGAAGGTGTGAACACCTTGTGTTGGTGATTCCTCCTGCCCAAATCCATCTCCAGATGTCTCCAGGTGTCCATAAAAACCTCCAAAAATCAAGAGTGAATAAAAAAAACCAAAAAAGCAGGGGTGTCCCATTTGCAGTCTGATCCCTCTGGGGTTCTGGTGGTTCCCCGTCTCAGGGCTGCAGGGGATCCCGTGGGTCCTGGGGATCCCCCTTCTCCAGGGTCCTGCTTAGGGATGCTGGGGGGTTTTGGGGTACGAGGGTCCCCCTCTCCAGCTTCCCCCGGTCCAGGCACTTGGGGCTCCCCCCTCTCCCCACCACCCTGTCCTGCTTTAGGGCAAATTTGGGAGAAAACGCCCAAAGGGGGTTTTCGAGAAAGCAGATTCAAGCGACCCCTCCCCCAACCAGTTCGAGAAAAGATTTCCTTGGAGAAAAGTAGAAAAAAACTGTTTATTTAACAGGCAAAGCATTCACCAGCACAGAAAATGAACAATAGTAAACAATACAACCTGTTGTCGCTCCAAAAGAGATGACAAACTCAGAAAGTCCCTCCGTGGGCTGCAGCTCGGCTCACTCCATCTCTGATCAGTCCCTCTGTGGCCCAGGCCCGGCCCGGTGGGCCACAGGTGCGAGCTGCCAGTGCTCTTCTGGTGCTCAGTCCAGAGCAGGTTTAAACAGCTCCAAAGAAAAAGAAAAACCACCATCCAGGGAACTTCCCTGCCCCAGCGAGCTAAAAACTAACTAAAAGCAAAGGAGAGCTCTGTCCTGCTGCCTGTCTGCTAGCAGACAACTGATACCTTAGATTTAAGTTTTTCTGTTCTGTTTTGCTGTGCAGCTTTAGCTTTCTATTAAGTGTTACTGGGATCTTTTCACAGGGTGGTGAAGACAAAACAATCCTGTTCTAGCTGGAGAGTCAAGGACAATCTCTTCAAACTTCAGGCCCAAAGCACAAACAATGGGAAAAGAGGAGGGCAGGAAAGCAAGCCAGCAAGGAGGATGAAACTTCATAATTTGAAGCTATTAATTGGGCAGTTAAATCCTGTATGCAAATGGACTAAAACTTATAAAAATGTGAGATCTCATGAACAAGCCCTCTTTTGCTTCCATCTTGGAGCCATCCGGGCAGAGCCACGACTGTGGCTCCGGCACCGCCGGGGTGTGGCCTTTGAAGGCACTTCAATAAATATCCACTGTGAAAAATGCATATTATATGACTCTACACAGATATTTACTATATGTATTATGCTAGGTTGGAAAGTTATGTTGTATTAACATTTTAATAATATAGTAAATGTAGTTTTGTAATTAAAATTAAGCTTTAGTAGTTAAAATAGAAATTATGTGTGTAAGGTATTCTTTTATTAGCTCAAGAAAAGGAGAAGATAATCAAGAAATTCTTCACATGGAGATAACAATTACAGAAACCCATAAATTTTCCAGAGGAGAGGAATTTATGGTTTTCCTTATCAGCAGAAACGAACTTCTTCAAGCCTGACTTAGACTGGAAGGCGCCTGGGGATTACAGAAAATTTCTTGACAAGTACCAGATGGATTTCTTGTTTTAAATAAAATATATGCATATTCATAAAGTGTTTTGTATATGCAACAGATTACCCTCCTTAAGGAGTAAATTTTCTTTTAACGGGGTCCTTTTCCTGGCTCACTTTTGTCCAGAAAGAGGTACCCAGCCCGGGCTGTAACTCTTTGCTGCTATTGTCTCATTAATTGTCCTAACTCTAATTGTTTAACCTTTATTACTACACTTGTATTATTTTTATAACCATTTTATTTTTATTTTTATTAAACTTTTCTAAATTTTTGAAACAAGTGATTGGCGTTTATTACATCCACTTTATTCCTCTTGGCTCCGTCTGGCCTCTGCTCCAGCTCCTTAAGGCATCACAGCAGTCCAGGAGCCGGAATGTGGAGGAGCGAGTGCAGCTCCTGGAAACAAACTGTGCGCTTCTTCCTGCCCCTCTTCGCTCTCAGAACCAGCCTTAAAGGTGCAGAACTCATTTCGGGCTACACGGACCAATGGGGGCACGGGCACCGCGAGGTCACCCCAGCACACGGCCCTGTCAGGGTCAGGGGGTCCCGTCCCCGCCTCATCTCCGGGCTGCCGGGGGTCCCCCAGCTCCGCTATCGCCCCTTCCCCTCTCCCCGCCCCGGGGGTCCCACGCTCCGCAGCCCCGGCTCTCACGGGGATCCCCAAAACCAATGTCCCGCCCTGTCAGTACCGGGCCAGCCCCGCCTGGACCCCCCTGGACCCTCCCGAGGGGCGATCACAGCTCCCCTCCCCCGGAAAAAGCTCCTCTTAGGGACGCCCGGAGGGATCCGGGGCCGGAATCTGCCGGCTCCGAACACTCTCCAGAAAAATCCTCCCGGAGACCCCTCGATAGAGGCGGGGCGAGCTCGGCCTCCCCCTCCCCTGCGGCTCGGGGCTGGGGGCGATGCTCCCGGGGCAGGGGGTGCTGCAGACCCAGCGTGCGAGCGCTGCGAGCGGCGGGATCCTCCCGCTCCTGCTCCTGCTGCTCCTCCTCCTCCTGTCCCTCCTCTTCCTCCCGCATCCCCTCCGCTCCCAGCCCGGAGCTCCCTTTCCCACCCCTCTGTCCCGGGCCGCCGCAGCACCGGCTGCTGCGTGGGGGCAGCCCCCGATCGGCCCCAGGGGTGGGCAGGGGGCTCGGGGACCCCCCCGGCGCGGATCCGTCCCCCCGGCCCGAGCCCGAAATTCCGCTCCCGGGCCCGCGGGGCTCTGCGGGTCCGCCCGGCAACCGGTGAGTCATCGGCGAGGAAAGCGCTGGTTGGCTGGAAATTGTCCAGCGCCTTCTCGGATCGGCTGGAATTGTGAAAGGCGCTGCGCCCCGCGGGTGTCCCGGGGAGCTGCGGAGTCCGGGCCGGAGCCTTTCCCTGTTTCTTTCTGTCTCTCTGAGACCTTTTCCCGATTGCTTTCTCTCTCTCTGAGATCTCTTTACTATTTCTGTCTCTCCCTTTCTCCTTCCCATTTCTTGTTCCGTCCAATCCATGTTCAGTCGAATCCGCACGTTGCGCTCCCATGCTCTCATTTGCACCTTCACTGGGGCAGAGGCGTCTCTCCCTCACGGGATCGTAACCCGCGGGCAGGGTCCGTTCCCACCCCAATCGTTCCGAGATTCTGTCGGGGACTCGCTTTCCTTTCCTCCCTCCCTCTGCCTACAGCCGGGAATGTGCTGGGAAATGTCCAGCACAGCCACCTTTGCTGCGTGCTGCAGGAGCCCACGGAGCTGCTGCACCTTGTCCCCTGGCCCTGCACAGCTCCTTGGGAGGCAGGGCAGGAGCAGCACCCTGGGAGCCTCGGGAATGCCCCTCTGGGATCCGTGGCACACACTCCCAGGGGCTGGAATTCCAGTTCCCAGCCAGGAAAAGATGTTCCTGCCCTTGAAGGCAAAGCTCTTAAGAAGGGGCCAAAAGCCAAGTGCAGCAAGATCCTACAGTGACATTTCACTGCCAGCCTTCCTACCTTCACCCATGGTTGTTGTAGCTCCTGCACTGGGAATTAAATCAGGGCAGGGTCTTTGGTGGCAGCTGCCCTGGCTCAAGGGAGACACGGAGAGAGAAACAGAGCAGGCAAAGAGAGGCAGGAGAGAGAGGAGGACACAAACACAATCAGCTGAGAAGGTGGCACTCTGAAAACAGAACTGCAATGGACTGAAATGAATGGGACAGAAAGAAATAATTTTTAAACTTTATTTCCTATCAAAATACAATTTCCTTCATTTCTCAAAACTTCCTCCTGCTGTCATTCAGCAGGGCTGTCAGAAAGTTCTTTGTTCTGAGTGGATGTTCCAGGCTGCAGCCACAAGGAAACAGGGAATGGGGACTTTCCTGCTCCTGGGGAGTTTGACATCCTCGCTGAGGAGAGGAGGAGGCAGCAGAAGGAAAGGGCAGCTGGGCTTCACCTTTCCTCAGGGAAGAGGGGATTTTTGGGACTGTGACATCACAGAGTTGGCTGTGACATCAGAGAATGGGCTGTGACATCCCAGAGCAGGCTGTGGCATCACAGAGGGGCTGTGTGACATCCCAGGAGGGCTGTGTGAGGTCACTGGGTTGGTCACTCCGCCCCAGCTCCCCCTCACAGTTTCTCCCAACAAGTCCAATGCTGTTCATGCCCAGCAGGGTCCCTGTCCCCCGGTATCCCCCTGGTCCACCTGGAGCCACAGCCCCCAGCAAAGGATGTTCCACAGGATCCACCCCAGAGCCTGACATGGGGAAAAGGGGCCAGGGCTGTGTGACCAGGACATCAAGGACGTGGATTATCCAGGTCCCTGCGGCCTGGGTTGGGTTCCCCAGGGCAGGAAAGATGTCTGGCAGCTGGAGCAGGGTTAGGGAAGGGCCTCCAAGGTGGGGCTGGAGCCCTTGGGCTGTGAGCAGAGGCTGAGGGAGCTGGACTTGTCCAGCCCGGAGCAGGGAAGGCTGAGGGGCTCCTCATCCCAGCCTGGCAGTGCCAGCGAGGAGGGGATGGAGAACACAGAGCCAGGCTCTTCACCGGGGGCCTGGTGGAAGACAGAAGCCAATGGGTGGAAAGGGAAAGAGGGGAGATCAGCCAGGCCAGGAGGAGATGAAATGAGTCAAGCTGGTTTCAGCATTTCCTCAACACCAAAAGCAGCCTGACCTCCCTTCTCCATCCACCACTGACAGCTTTGCAAATCAGGAATTGATGGAGATGTTTTGCCCCCACTGCAGGACAATCATCCTGATACAAGAAATTAATTGTGTTTATTATCTATCATAGTGTTATGAATGAGCACAAGAGGCTATCTATGCCAATTAGTGAAATTTATTGATTACAGTCTATGTATGAGAGCAGAAGCAAAAACAGCGCTGGACGGCAGGGGAGTCAGCGCTCCGCCAACAGCCGCGCCGCCCCACCCAAGTCCGTCTCCTTTTATCCCGCCGTCTTTCCGGATACGCGCCAGTATGATCTGCGCCTGCGCCCCCCGTTGCTAGGTGGTCGTTCCTCTGCCTCTTGGTGGTCGCAGGACGAAGGCGCCTCTTCTTCTTCACGGTTGTCCTTGAAACCTGGGGATTTTCTCAAGCACATATCATTGCAGCATAGGTCCGCCCACATGCCTTTGCTGTTACACATTTACAGAACAAACTGACCTCAGTCTGTTTCTTATCTCAGCCTGTTTCTTGAAACATTTCAGTACGAACAAAAAGGTCATTTTTTACAATCCCCCCCCCTTTTTCTTTTTAACCTTCTTTTTGTTCGTTAAAGCGGGTTAGTTCTTTCCTGCTAAGTTCTAAGTAATCTTCACCCGCCTCCCCCATAAGGGGTTCATATTTAGTACGAATCATCAGCAAATGGGCTGCTTCTAAACGGCTCTTCACTACGGCTACTACTTTATTAAGAATACAGGGGCCAAAGGTTAACGCCAAAATCAGTAAAATTACAGGTCCTGCAATTGTGGATAAGAGAGTTGTGAGCCAAGGGGAGTGAGTAAACCAGGTCTCGTACCAGCTTTGCTGGGACTCCCTCTCTTTCTTCCTTTGCTCAATTTGCTTGCGTAGCTCTGCCATAGTATCTATTACAATACCAGTGTGATCTGCGTACGTACAACATTCTTCCCGCAGGGCCACGCATAGGCCCCCTTGTTGTAAAAACAGTAGATCTAATCCCCTCCTGTTCTGTAGCACAACCTCAGATAATGATCTGACCGATTTTACCAGCCCATCTATTGCCTTCTCTATTCTGCTTAAATCCTCGTCTACTGAGATGCGCAAATTTCTCATACCTTGCTGTTGATTTACCAGGGAGGCTACTCCGGTCCCAATCCCAGCTCCCCCAACGCTTAGCAATACAGCTACAGTGAGAACCGTCAAGGGCTCTCTTTTTACTAGGTGGTGCTCAGGAGTTATCTGATGTTCTAATACATAGTCCCTGGGGTGGTATGATATGCGGGGGACTATTAGTACTTGTATACAATAGTCCGAATTCTCATTGAAATGGTCTATGGACAAACAAGGGGTAACTCCGAGGGTGTTACATACCCACTTGGTATTGGGTGCAGGTAAAAGCCATTTGGCTGTTTTATTACCCCCTCTAATGTTGGTTGTTGTGTTGCATAAATGCTGCATATCCACAGGCACTTTTCCCACACATCTCCCTTTCCCGCTTACTTGTGCTAAGGTTACTCCTGGGGTCTTATCTTCTTTCCCTTGTTTCCACAAGCATTCTTTAGGGTTTATTCCATTCACTCTTCTAGCTTTGGTGGAATTTCCTATGGCCTCATAAAAGGGAGGGTTTATCATATAGCAGAGCCAGCACCCCTCGGTGAGATTTGGATAGGTATGATTTAGGACAGTAAAGGTGGCTTGCATTACTTCCCACAATGCCGTATATTTTTTAGTAGGCACCTGCTGACCTGAACCAGTAGTGTTTTCAAGGGTACTCCCCGAACTTTTATTACCACCTGAATATGCTTCTTTAACGCCTAATTTTCCATTTATTGCTGGATTCGGACCCACCGGGCTGGGATCATGGGGAATCGGCTCCTTTTTTATCTGGATTAAATTTCCCAAGTCTGTTCCCTCTTGCCAATGTCTAATTCCCCAAGTTTTTCCTACCAACCATCCCACGTCATCAGGTTGGGTGACATTGAAATAAAAATGCGTGCAGTTTCCCCAACACTTGTCAACCTTCCCTACACAACCAGGAATCCATGCCGCAGGCTTCTTACATCCGAAAGGGCCATAACTGACCTTCAAGTACTTGTCAGGTCCTCCTCCTGGGGTAAACCCAAATGCTATGGTTTCACATCCCCAATAGGCACAGTAATAATGCCCTGGCCAATGACAGTACGCCTTCCCTGGGTTTGAAGCCGGGCACATATAGAACGATGTTATATTCAAAAGCTTCCCACAAGAGGGAGCTCGGGTCATGTTGCATACTCCTGCAACAAAGTTCGGAGCCCCGGAAGAAATGATAGATTGTAGTTCATGTAGGGTGTCATGAGTCTCCCACCTGCTTAAAGTCCATTTAAAAGGTTCATGCGATTTACAAGCACAAACATGCCATCTTAAGAGCAATATAACTAACTGCAGAGCTAGGTGGAATCCTTTGTAGGATATGGTCATTGGTGACATTAGTTTCTTTTTTTCCCTCAAATTCTCTCTTGTGCTATCTCTCTGTGAGCCCGGTCGGATTTCTATTATACAGGTCGACATTCTCCACTGGATAGAGGGGCATTTCTTTTCCCCACCGTGAGGTATCCCTCTGTCCTGCCTGTCAACTTGGTTGCTACAAGCTACAGGGTAAACCATCTTCTCGACAGCAGGGATATTCTTCAGGGGTTATGCCTTCCCTCTCCCACTTGTATCTTCGAGTATTCCAATTATGCTCTCTTAATTGTGGGATGTCACACCTGAGCTCTTTAAAGAGCTTCCGACACTTGACTATTACTATGTCGGTTAGGAACGGCCCCGAGGGTTCGTTGGAGTGATAGCAATGAAAGTCAGGATTTATTCCTTTTGTATAAATTTCCCACCAGGCAGGGGTACCTGCCTTTAATTCCCGGTTGGCTACTTTCCAATTTAGTACTTCCTGAGTTATTTTACGCTGCACCCTCCAGCAACGCTGACACACGCTTTTAGGAGCCCTTCCCCTCCTACAATGGGTCCACCACCGCTCGTTACAAATTTTGCAAATAAAGCATACAAATGGATAACAATTACAGTCTAGCCAACTACATTTCACTCTAATGTCGTCTTGATTGGCGTGACTCTCTCCAGTCCAAGGTTCCCCTCGGTTCTCTAGTCTTACAGGCCTATAATAAGGTTGATTTGCTAAATCTTCTAAATATTTACAATAACCTGGAGCTTCGGAGTCTCCAATGAGCCACTTCTGCAAATCCCAATTGTCCCCCACCCATAGGTCCTCAAAACCCGCAAGGTCCATCAAAGCTGTGAGTCCTCTCTCTGTAAGGTAAACTTCAAATCTCCTGGTCTCCCTTTAACTCTCCAGTCCTTCCTTTGCTGGGATCTAGGTTCGAACTGGGTAGGATCCACTGGTCCTTTAATTCGGCTGGCATGCGTCCATCCTTTTTCTGCTGTTCGGACTGCCGAATCAGTGGTAATTAGGACGAGGTATGGTCCTTCCCACTTCGGAGTAAGTGAATCGTCCCTCCAGCCTCGGACAAGGACCCAATCGCCAGGTTGTACCTGATGTAATACAAGATCTAGTGGTGGTCTTTGAGCCCACATTCCTTTTTCCCATAATTGTTGTTTATATTTCATTAGTATGCTTAAATATTTATTGATGCTTTGATCTGCAATATTCGGATTGGTATGAACTCGTTCAAGGGAATAGGGCATCCCGTATAGCATTTCAAATGGAGATACCCCCACATCAGCCCGTGGCTGAGTTCTAATATTTAACAATGCTAATGGAAGACACTTTACCCATGACATCTTAGTTTCCAATACTAGCTTAGTCAGTTGCTTTTTAATTTCTCCATTCATCCTTTCTACTTTTCCCGAACTTTGGGGGTGCCAAGGAGTGTGTTGTTCCCATCTTATACCCAGGGTGTCTGCCAGTAATTGTGTTATCTTTGAGGTGAAGTGGGGGCCTTTATCGGAGTCTATGGTCTGGGGAACTCCATATCGGGGTACTATTTCTTCTAATAAGATTCTAGTTACTGTTCGGGCTGTTTCCTTCGCCGTGGGGAACGCCTCCACATAGTGGGTTAAGTGGTCTATTATAACCAAAAGATACTTTACTCTCCCCACCCGAGGGAGTTCGGTGAAATCCACCTGCAGGTGCGCAAAGGGCATCTTTGCCACCGGCCTCCCTCCCAGAGGCAATTTCCTTAAATTTCTCCTATTTACCCGCAAACAAGTTGGACACCCCCTGGTGATGTTCTTTGCCAGGTCATGAAGACCTATGGTCATATATTGAGTGGCAAAGTGGTCTACGAGCCCTTGAGCACCCCAGTGCGTTTTCTGATGCATTTTGTTGAGCATTTGTCGAGCCACTGCCTTCGGCAAGACTTCTCTACCATCATTCAATTGCCATTTTCCTGATATCTCTTTTATTCCCAACTTTTCGAACCTGTCTTGTTCTTCTTTAGTAAACACAAGCTTTTCTTGATAAGCTACTCCCAAATCTCCTGTGGCTTCCCCTGGATTTTTTTGTTTTTCTTTTTTTAAGATGAATATCTGTAGTGCAGCTCTTTTGGCTTCCTGGTCTGCTGCATTATTGCCCCTGCTCCGGTAGTCCATCCCCCGCTGATGTCCCTTAAGGTGGACTATGGCTATTCTAGTGGGGCCCCTCAAGGCTTTTAGGAGGTCCACTATTAGCCTTTGATGCACTAAGTCTTTTCCTTGTGAGTTCATTAAGCCCCTTTCTTCCCACAGTTTCCCAAATGTATGCACTATTCCATACCCATATTTAGAGTCTGTATATATAGTGCCCTCTTTGTCTTTTAGTAATTCTAGGGCTCTCAATATTGCATATAATTCACAGGCTTGGGCAGACCAGGATTTATCTAAGGCACCAGATTCAATTATTTTCAAATTCGGCCCTCCCACTATAGCATATCCCGATTTTCTCTGGCCTTCGATTACCCTAGAGGAACCATCCACAAACAACCTCTCTCCCCCCTCCAGCTCTTCTTCTTCCAAATCGGGTCTAATTTTAGTCTGTTCTTCTATAGTGATTACACAATCATGGGACAAGGTGTCAGTTTCGGGTTCCCCGAAAAGAAACGAGGCTGGGTTTTGCAGGGAAGTGGTTTCTAAAGTGAAATTCGGGGTTTCCAGCAAAATTCCCTCATACTTAAGGAGCCTCGCATCCGATATCCATTTTTCTGCCTTCTGTTGCATTACACCCCGTATATTGTGTGGGGTCAGTACCTTCAGTGTTGCATTGAAAGTAATTTTCCTTGTTTCCTCTACCAGCATCGCGCTTCCTGCAACTATTTGCAGGCAGCCTGGCCATCCTCTACTCACAGGGTCTAAGATTTTTGATAAATATGCGATTGGCTTCCTTTTCCCTGCCCATTCTTGAGTAAGTACCCCATAAGCTACTCCATCTGCAACATTCACAAATAGAAGAAAAGGTCTGTTCAAGTCTGGAAGACTAAGAACTGGGGCATGAACCAGGGTTTCCTTTAGCTCTTGGAATTGGGATTCCTCTTCTTTTGTCCACTTAAGGTGTCCATCCTGGGTCAACTTGTGATACAAAAATTTTGCCTTTCCACTATAATTTTCAATCCATTGTCTACAATACCCAGTGAGCCCCAATATCTGCCTAATCTGTTGTTTGCTTTGTGGTAAAGGAAGGGAGAGGATCGCTTGTACCCAATCCGGGTCGATCCTTTTTTCGCCTTTCTTTAAATAATGCCCCAAGTATTTCACCTCTTCCTCTACAAACTGCAGTTTTGCTTTAGATACTTTTAGTCCTTTTAGTCCTAGGAAATTAAGTAATTTTATACTTTCCCTTCGGACCTTGTCTTCACATTTTCCTGCGATCAGCAGGTCATCCACATATTGAATCAATTTCACTTCTGGGTCTGTATTATAGTCTTGCAAAATTTGCTCCAGGGCCTGTCCAAATAAGTTCGGGGACTCGGTGAACCCTTGGGGTAATACTGTCCACCTTAATTGTTGTCGCCTCCCCGTGTCGGGGTCTTCCCATTCAAAGGTAAAAAAATCCCTACTGGCCTCATCTAGAGGACATGCCCAAAATGCATCTTTTAAATCAATAACACTATACCACTGATTTTCCGGCCCCAGATTACTTAACAGGGTATATGGGTTAGCTACCACTGGGAATCGGGCAATTGTTCGTTTATTGATTTCCCTTAAATCATGCACTAATCGATAAGACCCGTCTGCCTTTTTTACTGGCAGTATAGGGGTGTTGTAGGGGGACATACATGGTTCCAGTAATCCTTTATCTATTAACCTCTCGACCTCGGGCTTCAAGCCTTTTCGTCCTTCTAAGGAAATGGGATATTGCTTTACTCTGACTGGAATTTCAGGGTTTTTAATTTTTACCGTAAAAGGAGTTATTGCCAATTTCCCTACTGTGTCCGGATTATACCAAACCTCCGGATTTATTTCTTTTTCATCCTCCACCCGGAGCGGACAAAGTCTTATCATCAGCTCCTTTTCTACTACCTCAATTCGGATCCCTAATTCTACAATCAAATCCCTTCCCAAAAGATTAAAATCTGTTTCAGGTACCAGTAAAAAGTTTCCCACCCCCATTTTGGTTCCTGATTCCACTATTACTTCTTTAATAACAGGTACCTCAAATGGTTCCCCTTTTGCCCCAATTACGGTAGCAGTGTGACGGGATAGCTCACAACCCGGGGGTAGAAACCGAAGGGTCGACCTTTCCGCCCCAGTATCGACCAGGAATTCCATCTCCTGGCCCTGGGGACCCACTTTTAATTTTATCAAGGGCTCTTTGTGATATCTCTGGGTCCCCATAAAATAGAGCCCCTGACTCCCCTAATCTTCTTTGAATTCCTTCTCATCTCTAATTCTAACCCTACATTCCCTCTTAAAATGTCCTCTCCTGCCACAGTAGTGACAAGTCTTCCCCTCACCCCTTCCTGGCCTATCTCTCCCTTCCATCCCCTTCGGAGGGACCCGCTTCTGTTTCTCGTCTCCCTTCCTGCTTTCACGTACCGCAGCAACCATCATTCTAACTTGTCTTTTGTGTCCTTCCTCCTCTCTCCGAACATACACTTTCTGAGCCTCCCGGAGCAGCTCGGATAGTTCTCTTTCCTGCCAGTCTTCCAATTTCTGCAACTTTTTTCTAATATCATCCCAGGATTTCGACACAAACTGCACCTTGAGAATGGCCTGTCCTGCCGGTTCACCCAACTTTAATCCTGAATAGAGTTGGAGACTCTTTCTCAATCGCTCTAGCCATTCCGTAGGTGTCTCATCCTTCTTTTGCCTATCATTAAATGCCTTATTAATATTCTGGCCCCTTGGAACCGATTCCCGAATCCCGTCGATTAAAATGGTTCGGAAATGCTGCATATTAGCCCTGTGGGCTGCATTTTGATTATCCCAGTTAGGATTCTGGAGGGGCCATTTGGTATCTGCTGGGTCATTAGCATGTCCCGGTGCGGCATCCCAAACTCTCATCCCTGCGGTTCTAATCATATTCCTCTCCTCTGCCGTAAATAGAATGTTTAAAATGGACTGCATCTCCCCCCAAGTATACATATTCGGACCCAAAAACTGATCTACTCTTTCAGCCACTCCCAGGGGGTCTTCTAGCAAACTTCCCATTTCCTTCTTGAAATCTCTGACATCTCCCGAGCTTAGGGGAACAGAGATAAACCCTATCCCCGGTTGTGGCCCTCCCATTGGCATTTCCCTTAAAGGGTACAGTCCGCCTCTCGTTTGACTGCGTGTTACTGGGCCCCCTTCCCTCCGGGAGCCAGAGGGCTGATCATCACCTAAGTCTTCTTCTCCGGATGAGGGGGGTTCATTCGGGGGAGGAGGCGCATTCGGTGGAGGGGCATACGGCGGTGGGATTACTAATGAATCCTCCGCTTGTCTCTTTTTCTTATTCCTTAACTTTTCAGATAATTTATACACAAAAACTTC
This sequence comes from Anomalospiza imberbis, assembly GCF_031753505.1. NCBI lineage: Eukaryota > Metazoa > Chordata > Aves > Passeriformes > Viduidae > Anomalospiza > Anomalospiza imberbis. The sequence continues at coordinate 554,735 of NC_089713.1, read as the reverse complement.
TGGATGCCCAACCCAGACCTGGGCATAACTCATCTCCTCTGGATTAGGAGGCTTTTTACTGGCCACCCATAAATTCAAGAGTTGCTTTACCCAGTCCTCCGATGACCCAAATATTGGCCAGAAGACTCTCTTGGAAATCTCTTTCCCTCCCCATATTTCTATACAGTAATGTATCATTTTTGCCTTATCTTTTCCCGGAGTTCCAGGGAAGTGTTCCCAATTATTCAGCATGAACCCTAAGGGACTATCCTTAGGAATTGGGGGAAGCTTTACCCCCGCCGGGGAGGGGGATTTACTCTTTCCCTGCCCCATATCCTCCGGAGTGCCTTCAGTCACTCAACAACACAATCGCTTCCCCTGGTTCGTGACCCAGGCCCTCGCGGGCTTAGGGAAATGCACTACTAAGGGTCCTCATTCGCTTGGGGAGTCAGACTGTCAGCTCCCCTCTCACACAACTCACACACTCGCCGCACTCCGGGATCCCACCCCCGCCCGAACGGATTCCGTTATACTCACGCGTCCTGCGTCTTCGTCCGGACTTTGTGCACAAACTTTGAAGGGGGTCTCCTGGGCCCGTTACCCTTCCTTTGCTTCCCTCTCAACGTTTTGGGTTCGTCAGTCGGGACGAAGGGGAAACCCCAAACTGGGCCCACTCAAAGGAGTGGATTTGGGGCGCCTCCCCCAGAGAGGGGTTCCCCAGGTCCACGATCCGAGTCACGGCACCAAATTGTTATGAATGAGCACAAGAGGCTATCTATGCCAATTAGTGAAATTTATTGATTACAGTCTATGTATGAGAGCAGAAGCAAAAACAGCGCTGGACGGCAGGGGAGTCAGCGCTCCGCCAACAGCCGCGCCGCCCCCCCCCAGTCCGTCTCCTTTTATCCTGTCGTCTTTCCGGATACGCGCCAGTATGATCTGCGCCTGCGCCCCCCGTTGCTAGGTGGTCGTTCCTCTGCCTCTTGGTGGTCGCGGGACGAAGGCGCCTCCTCCTCCTCACGGTTGTCCTTGGAACCTGGGGATTTTCTCAAGCACATATCATTGCAGCATAGGTCCGCCCACATGCCTTTGCGGTTACACATTTACAGAACAAACTGACCTCAGTCTGTTTCTTATCTCAGCCTGTTTCTTGAAACATTTCAGTATGAACAAAAAGGTCATTTTCTTACATGTACATGGCCGTATATTTGCCGTCTGGAGAGATTTGGCTAAGGTCTATGGAATTTATATCCCTGAGGATGATTTATTGGAGTTTCTTGAATATGCAGACACTCGTGTTTTTTTCAGGGATCTGGGTTTTTCCCTGAATCCAGAAGCTTGGAGATCCCTGTATTTCCTCATCAGGCAAAGCGTCATGCGAGATCTCCGAGCGTTTCGATACATGAGAATTTATTTCGAGCTTCTTCCGATAGTCTAGAAATGGACCCCTTTTTCGATAGTCCAGTCTTTGCAGCAGGTGCCCCCCCGCGAAAGGAGGGGGGCAGAGCCTTTTTCCGTGGCTCAGAAGTTTTCTTCTGCTTCTGCGCAGAGGGAGGTTTTTTCACCGTCTCCTCCACCTCCTGTTCCTGCAGCGTGTGAGCCCCCCTCCTCCCCTCGGAGGGGGCGGGCCCGCTCCCGACCCCGGCGGACGCGGAGACACCGCCTCCCTCGCCGCTCCGCCCGCCCGCAGCCGTGCCTCCTCCTCCTCCTGCCCATTCGGAGCTGGGAGACACACCCGCCGCTGAGAGCCCGCCTGAAGCCACTTCGGCAGGGGCGGAGGCACCGCCCGCGCCGGCTCCCCCGCCGGCTCCCGCGCCGGCCCCGCTCGCCCCTGCCTCGGAGTCGGCGGCCGCGCCTCCGGCACCGCCCGTCATCGCTCCCGCGGCGGCGGCCGCGCTCCCCGCACCGGCAGCCGGTCCTCCCGCGCTGGAAGCCAGCCTCCCGGCGCCGCAGCCGGCGATGGAGCCATCGGCAGCCGAGGCCGAGGACCTCCCCGCGTCAGCTCCGCCGCCGACATCAGCTCTGACGCCCGCGCCGGCCCCGCCGGTCCCGGCTGCCCCGCCGCCTCCCGCGGCTTTCGCCGGGTCCCCAGGCGCTGCCACCAGCAGCAGCAGCGAGCAGCAGCAGCCTGGGGCCGCGCTGGAGCGGACCCCGCTGCCTCCAATCAGCCCGGGGTCCCCTCCCGGCCTGTTCCCTGGTGCTGGCGCTCCTCGGCAGCTCCTTGCAGCTGCCGCGAAAGTGGAGGTTATGAAGTTTAGTGCCTTTCTGGGGAACAGAGTTTTTCTTGGTCCAATTCTTGCTTGGGTGGGGGATTCCCGCGGGAGCTCGAGGCCCCTCGTCCCTCCCGCTCCCGTTTGGGGGGCGGGGGGGATGAGTTCTGGGAATGCTGCCGCTGGTCTTGTGCCCGGAGAGCGTGGGGGTGCTGCTGCCAGGGGTCAGGGAGCTGCGTGCCGGCCCGGCCGTGCCGCAAGTCCTGAGAATCAGCATTTCTCTGGGGAAAGCACCTTCTCTGCTGAGCCCTGGGGCAGTTCTTGTGTCATGCTCTCGTTTGAGGTGCGGGATGAACAAAATGCTGGAGGAGTTGCCGTGATGCTGGCCGCGTGGTGGGGGCGGGCTGTGAAGGTGAAGATCCCGCCTCGCCGGCCGGGCTGGGGCCGATTGGTCCAGCCCCCCGGCCGGAGGGCACCGCGCTCCCCATGGCCGGGTTTGGGATCTTGGCTCCGCCCGCATGGACCGGGGCCGCCAGCTGCGCAGGGTCTTAAAGCCTGCTACTTGCTGGGCATTCTTCTGATCCCAAGAGTTCGGGAAAAAAAAAACAACAAAAAAAAAAAAAAAAAAAAAAAAAAAAAAAAACCAAAAAAACTCCCAGTATCATTGAAGTTAGATTTAAGATTAATTTAATAGAGGTGGTTGACAAGAGAACAAGAAAAAAGTGGTCGATTTAAGAGTTTTGGCCATGGCATTTCAGAGATTTTTCAGGTCTTTTTCTTTTTTATTTGGTGATGGGTTTTTGCACAAGAAAGGTATGTTTGCATGGTTGATGATCAGCCCAGAGTTGGTTTTATCGGTTGTTGAAGTCTCTGGGATGACATTCAGTGTTTTGGTGTTTGATAATTATATGATGTCGCATTTGGTTTTTCTTTATGGGTTTTTTAATGGTTATTTGGACTTTATTCAGTTGTTTTGTTTCAGGATTCAGCAGTTCTCTGTTTCAGCAATGAGAAGGACTTTTGAGGATGTCAAGATAAACGTTTCCAGACAATGGACACCTTCTCCTGAGAATCAGCTGTTTGGACTTTGAACTTTGAGCATTCTTTTCCTTGTTGTTTGGGTTTTTGTATTGTAAGCTTTGTTTTAGAGATTTGATAGATGGTTTGCAGGTAAAGGATCTCTGAACATTCCACATCAGTATGTGATTTGGCTTTTGATTGATAGCTAGCAGATTGATAAGGGGGCCTCTTGAGATGTGTTTGCTCTCTTTTGCAGGATCCTGCAGAAGACTTGCAGATGCAGTTTTATATATATTTTTTTTTTTTTTTAATTTATACTAAAAAGGTGATATGTGGCAAGCACATTTCTCTCTCTCTCAGGATTTTTATAAAGGTGCACAGAGAGAAGTGAAAGAGAAAACAATTTCTATTTCTGCTCCTTGTTTTTCTCTTGTGGAATGTGTTTGGAGAATTGTTTACCTAGAGCGAATGCCTGGTTGGATCACAGTAGATTGTTTGGGCCTGATGGCCAATCGGATCCACCTGTGTCTGGACTCTGGAGTACAGGGTCACGAGTTGGGAGTTAGGATAGTTAGAGAGAGTAGCATGTAGTTTTTAGTATCCTCTTTTATATAGTATATTAATGTATCATAGCATAATTATAATAAAGAAATCATTCAGCCTTCTGAAATAAGTCAGACATCATCATTCTTCCCATTGGGTTCGCCGACATCTACAACAGGCTGGGAGAGTGACTGAGCTCTCACTAGGGGAGGAATCTTCACAGGGTTTGAATGAATAATTCTCTGCCTCTAGGAAAGTTCAACTTTCATTCCTGGAGGCTTCTCCTAAGGCTGGCACATCCCACAGTTTCCATGATCTTTTGCAAGGGCTCTCGCAGTTCCTTTGGTGCAGAGGAGGTGGCCATAGGGCAGACAGGGCAGTACCTGCAGGCAGCAAAAGTGACAAAGACGTTAAAGGGGTGAGGTGGGAAGACAGGAGAGACCCCATGAGGGGAGAAATCTGCACAGCCCCTGGACACGGTGAGTCTCTGGCTGCAGAGCAATGCAGGTGAGTTCCTGGAAGTGTCTCTGACAATGCCAGCACTGACAGGACCTGTCAGAGTGGCTCTCCTGGATGTCCTGGCGTGGAGCAGAACAAGCTCCAGAGCGGGGCTTCCCTGCTGCCCCCTCAGAGGCACAGGACAGGTCCCTGCACAGGCAGAGCTGCCCCAGGGCCGTGGGGTGGGGATGGGCTCTGTGAGCCCTGGCAGGGAGCGGAGCTGGGCACAGGGAGATGCTGCTGGCAGGAACAGCCCCCCTCAGCAGAGACACGGGCAGGGAGGGACAGGGAGCTGCTGCCACAAATGCTGGGCAGGGGGATGTGGCACCTCCCTGCTGTCCCTGTGGCTCAGACACCTTCCCCCAGCAGCTCCTCCCCGGGCTCCTTTCCCATCCTAAGCAGAGCCCCTGCCCTCATCCCATGGGGACTCGTCTGTGCAGAGCCCCTGCAGCAGCCAGAGCTCAGGCAAGGAAGGACAAGCCCCTGATTTCCATCAGTCTCTGTGTCCCGCCTCCCCTGGCAGGAGCGTTGTGGCATTTCACTGCCATGCCCAGGTGCCTGTGCTGTCCTTGTTGCCACCCTTGGGTTTTCTGAGGCAGTGCCAGGGTTTGGGGGTGGCAGGTGCCCGTCCAGGCAGGGACCCTTTGGTGCTGCTGTGGAGATGTGTCTGTGGGAGCAGTGCCCAGGTGCCCTCAGGGGCCATTCAGCTGATTCCCTGGGTGTCCTGCAGGGCTGCAGGTGCCCTCCAGAAGGGCACAGCTCTCCTGTGCTGTCTCTGGGCTGCCTGGGATCCCCATGGAGCAGACAGTTCAGTGGCAGGGCCAGGGAAATGCTGCTGGGCAGCTGCACCTGGGCAGCTGCAATGATCCCTCTGTGCACCAGCCTGGCAGGAGACAGCTGAGATCCCAATGAGGCACCCTGAGAGAAGGCAAGGGCTTTGTCCATCTGCTCTCTGACCCCAGAGCCCTCTGCTCTCAGCACTGCCCTGGTTCTCTCTAGGGGAACTCCTCTGGGTGCCTCTGCTTCAGCTCGAAGCTGCCAGCAAGGGGCAGCTGAGAACTGCCCTGATGGCCAGAGCTGCTCCTTGTCCCTGCACTGAGAGACCATCCCTGTGCCTCTCAGACCCACACGAGTTCACCGGCAGTGCATTAGAAATGTCAGGGATTTCAAACACCCACAACCACTCCTAACTGTGGCAGCTGCAGCTGGATGAACGAATACAAGGAATTCCCTCAGCTCAGTTCTTCAGATGGGCAAATTGCAAACAGCAGAGCTGAAAAGATTTTTGGTGTTTCACAAGTCCATTTAATTGGAGATCAGCTGGCACTCTCAGTTGCCTCTCACTGGTCAAGAAGAAGGAATCCTGCTGAGCCCATTTGTGAGCCCATGCTCTCAATTCCTGCAAAACCCAGGACCCAGGTGAGGGGAATGCAGAGAAGTGTTCTTAAAAGGAGAGACCCTGAATGCTGAATTGCTATGAGATATGCAATATATATTGATTGCAGATGAGTGGCCTGACTCAGTGCTGTATTTTTCTCCTCAGGAGATAACCATTTCCTGAGGCAGCAAATGTCCAACAGCAGCTCCATCAGCCACTTCCTCCTGCTGGCACTGGCAGACACGCGGCAGCTGCAGCTCCTGCACTTCTGCCTCTTCCTGGGCATCTCCCTGGCTGCCCTCCTGGGCAACGGCCTCATCATCAGCGCCGTAGCCTGCGGCCACCACCTGCACACGCCCATGTTCTTCTTCCTGCTCAACCTGGCCCTCAGCGACCTGGGCTCCATCTGCACCACTGTCCCCAAAGCCATGCACAATTCCCTCTGGGACACCAGCACCATCTCCTACAAGGGATGTGCTGCTCAGCTCTTTTTCTTTTTGTCTTTTTCATCTCAGCAGAGGTTTCTCTTCTCACCATCATGTGCTACGACCGCTACGTGTCCATCTGCAAACCCCTGCACTACGGGACCCTCCTGGGCAGCAGAGCTTGTGCCCACATGGCAGCAGCTGCCTGGGCCAGTGCCTTTCTCTATTCACTGCTGCACACGGCCAATACATTTTCCCTGCCCCTGTGCCATGGCAATGTCCTGGGCCAGTTCTTCTGTGAAATCCCACACATCCTCAAGCTCTCCTGCTCCAAATCCAATCTTAGGGAACTTGGGCTCATTGCTGTTAGTGTGTGTGCAGCATTTGGTTGTTTTTGTGTTCATTGTTTTCTCTTATGTTCAGATCTTCAGGGCCGTGCTGAGGATCCCCTCTGAACAGGGACAGCACAAAGCCTTTTCCACCTGCCTCCCTCACCTGGCCATGGTCTCCCTGTTCTTCAGCACTGCAGTGTTTGCCTACCTGAAGCCCCCCTCCATCTCCTCCCCATCCCTGAATCTGGCCCTGTCAGTTCTGTACTCAGTGGTGCCTCCAGCCCTGAACCCCCTCATCTACAGCCTGAGGAACCAGGAGCTCAAGGCTGCAGTGTGGACACTGATGACTGGATGCTTTCAGGAACATTAAACTGCTGGACAATTTCTGCAAATAATTGTAATAAAAGTCATCTTTGATACTTCTTGTTGGTTTTGTTTTGGAGGTTCTTTTTCTTTGTTTTTCTTTCTTAATTTGTCCACAAGGAAATGACATTGTTTGTGCCATTTCTCATTTTGTTTCTCTCCAACTTCCCTGTTGCCACAGACTGTGTCAATGAGGGGCTGTGCTCTCAGTGGCTTTAAAGGAACTCAAGGATGTCCCAGCAAAGTTTTCTGCAGAGATGCCCTTTTGTTGCCTTCTCTGGAGCTGCAGCAGCAATGTCTGTGTGCAGAGCTGGGGTCAGATCAGTGCTGGCACAGCAGCTGTGCCCAGCAGCAGCAGCACTTGGTGTTGCCAGTGCTGCTCCTGTGGCCCTGCCCCGCTGCCCTGGTGGCCCTGGTGTTGCTGCAGGGCCTGAGTGCTCTCGGGGCCGGGCACAGTCCTGGGGGTGGCAGTGCCGGGGCTGCAGCATGGACAGCCCATGGGCACTGCTGGGGCAGCGCTGACGCCTCAGGCCAGGGCCTGGGGGCTCCAGGCTCCTTGCCCAGGCTCTCTCAAGAACACGGCCAGGCCAATGCTCAGCACAGAAAACCCCCATGAGCAGCCCCAGGCTGGCCGTGGGCAGGCTGGGGGCAAACAGCATGGCTGGTGCTCTGCAAGGGCCCTGGGGGAGACGGGAAGGAGCAGCAGAGCAGGGGCTGATCCATCCCCAGTGCGCTGGACAGCCCAGGGCAGCGTCCCAGAGCGTCCTGATGGAGCTGCCAACAACATCCCCCCTCTGCAGCCCTGGCCTCTCCCCCAGCTCACACAGGTGCCGCATCCTTGCAGGCACAGCCACGGCAGCGCTGGCTCAGGAGCCCCTGTTTGCATTGCACACAGCAGGCGGGAGCACCCCCATGCTGCTGCTGTGGGGACAGGAACCTGAGGGAGCACAAATGCCATCAGCCCGGGGGCCAGGAAGGGCTGGGGGACGCCAGGGAAACCACTCAGCTTTATCCTGGCCTCTGCAGCCAGCCAGAAAGTTTGTTCCCATCAGCTGGGAGTTTCCTGTCCCACTGCAGATGCTGTTGCTCAGAGCCAGGGCTGCCTGGCAGCCACCCCCAAACTGCCCTGAGCATTTCCTTGGCTTCTCCTTTGGTTTCTTTTTCCTTCCCTAGTGCACATTTCTTCCCATTGCCCATCCTTGTTCCCTCCCCTGCAAACAGCCCATCCCTGTTTGCCCTTTCCTCTTTGGCCCCACTCCCCATTCCAGTTCCTGACTTGGCACCATGTGAACAGCCCTTGGGGAGCAGGATCATCCCACAAGTGCTGCAGGAATTGTCTGCAGGCTCCAGCAGTGCCTCGTGCTGCTCCCTTGCCAGAGGCAGCCCAGGCCAGGGGGGCACATCTGGGCTGCTGTGTCTGGCTGTGGGGCTGCCTGTTCTGGGCAGTGAGGAGGGGCTGCAGAGGCTCTGCAGGACTGACAGGATGGGCTTTGGGGCTGTGAGGAGGAGCTGAGGGACCTGGGCTGCTGGAGCTTCTGAAGAGGAGGTCCAGGGCTCCTCCTGCAACTGCTCCAAGGGTGGTTTCAGAGAATCCCAGAATCAGCAAGGCTGGAAAAGACCTTGGAGATCATCCAGTCCAACCTTTTCCCTGACACCACCTTGTCTCCCCTGAGCCTCCTCTTCTCCAGGATAAACAACCCCAGCTCCCTCCGCTGCTCCTCACAGGACTTGTGCTCCAGACCCCTCACCCACCTTGTTGCCCTTCTCTGGACATGCTCCAGCCCCTCCATGTCCTTCCTAAATTGGAGACCCAGAACTGGACACAGCACTCGAGGTGCTGCCCAACCAGTGCCGAGCACAGGGGAAGAATCACTGCCCTGCTCCTGCTGGCCACTCCATTCCTGATCCAGGCCAGGAGCCATTGGCCTTCTTGGCCACCTGGGCACACTGCTGGCTCATGTCCAGCCTGCTGTCCATCAGTCCCTGCAGGTCCCTTTCTGCCTGGCTGCTGTCCAGCCACTCTGTCCCCAGCCTGTAGCGCTGCAGGGGTTGTTGTGGCCAGAGTGCAGGACCCGGCACTTGGACTTGTTAAACCTCACCTTGTTGGATTTGGGCCCTGGATCCAGCCTGTCCAGGTCCCTCTGCAGAGCCCTCCTGCCTTCCAGCAGATCAACACCCCCAGACAACTTGGTGTCACCATGGTTCCATGAGGCCCCTGAGTGTCCCAATGGTGTCCATGATTCCATGAGGCCTCCCAATGTCACAATGTCCCTCTGGTGTCACAAAGTCCCTTGGATCCTTGGGCCCTGCAGTGTCACAATGGCACCGTGGTGCCCCAGGGCCCTGCAGTGTCACAATGGATCCTTGGTTCCATGAGGTCTGGCAGGGCAGCAATGCTCTCCTTGGTTCCCGCTGTCTCCCACTCCTCCCACTGTCAGGCTATAGAAGGACACCTGGCCGATGAAGGGGAGTGGGAGTGGGTACCTACTCCAGGAGGTAATAATAAAAATCCCTCCCAACCCCCTCTCCCAAGCCAGGTGCCCCTTCAGATTCGGTATGATCCCCTGGATCTGGAGAGTCAGCCAGATGGTTTAGAAGAAAATTATCTGCACAGTGAACCTCCCAGCTATGATTCATCTGTGAGACAGATCAGCACCTCTAACATCAAAAAGGAAAGAAGGGCAATCGTGGTGGGTGACTCCCTTCTGAGGGGAACAGAGGGCCCCATATGTCGACCAGACCCACCCCACAGAGAGGTCTGCTGCCTCCCTGGGGCCCGGGTACCGGATATCACTGACACACTGCCTGGGCTGATTCAGCCCTCTGATTATTGCCCACTGCTGATACCCGAGGCTGGCAGTGATGAGACTGAAAAGAGGAGTGTCAGGGCAATTAAAAGGGACTTTGGGGCATTGGGTCAGGTGGTTAATAGGACAGGGGCACAGACAGTCTTTTCCTCAGTCCCTTTGGAGTCTGAGAAAAATGCTGAAAGCAATAAGAGAGGTCACATTATAAACGAGTGGCTCTGGGGTGGTGTCACTGGTAAAATTTGGGATTCTTTAATCATGGGGCAACTTTTACAGAAGGGAAGGGGATGCAGCTGGGTTTTCTGGAAGCAGGCTCGTGAGTGGGACGCCTGAGTTAGGGGTGAAATCGGCAGCCCAGCTGAGGTGCATGTACACCAGTGCACACAGCATGGGTGACAAACAAGAAGAGCTGGAGGCCATGGTGCAGCAGCAGAGCTGTGATGTAATTGCCATCACAGAAACAGGGTGGGACGACTCACATGGCTGGAGCGCTGCACTGGATGGCTGCAAGCTCTTCAGGAGAGACAGGAAAGAGAGAAGAGGTGGAGGGGTGGCCCTTTACATTAGGGAAGGTTTTGATGCTGTGGGTGTTGAAACTAATGATGATGAATTTGAATGTCTATGGGTGAGACTTAGGGGGAAGGCCAACAAGGCTGACATCCTACTGGGAGTCTGTTATCGTCCACCCAACCGGGAAGAAGAGGTGGACAACTCATTCTATAAGCAGCTAGAGAATGTTTCTGGATCATCAGCCCTTGTTCTTGTAGGTGACTTCAACCTGCTGGACATCTGCTGGGAACTCAATACAGCTGAAAAGAGGCAGTCCAGGAAACTTTTAGAGTTTGTGGAGGACAACTTTTTGTTTCAGCTGGTGAGTGAGCCCACCAGGAGAGGGACTATGTTAGATCTGTTGTTTGTAAATAGAGATGGGCTGGTGGGAGATGTGGTGGTTGAAGGCCGCTTGGGGCACAGTGATCATGAAATTATAGAATTCTCAATATCTGGTGAAGCCAGGAGGAACACTAATAATACTTTTACATTGGACTTTGGAGGGCAGACTTTGGCCTACTTAGAAGACTTATTCAGAGAGTTCCTTGGGAAGCAGCCCTTGAAAACAAAGGAGTTCAGGAAAGGTGGGCAAGCTTCAAAACAGAGATCTCGAAGGCACAGGAACAGACTTTCCTTGTGTGCCCAAAGACGAGTCGACAAGGCAAACATCTAGCCTGGATAGGCAAGGAGGTTTTGAAGGAATGTAGGAATAAAAGGAGGATGTATCATCTTTGGAAGGAGCGTCAGGTCTCTCAGGAAGTATTTAAGGGGCTTTCTAGGGCATGTAGGAAAGAAATTAGGGAAGCCAAACCTCAGTTTGAACTTAAAATGGCAGCTTCTGTAAAGGATAATAAAAAATGTTATTACAAATATATCAATGGTAAAAGGAAGGGTAAGACCAACCATTGTTCTTTATTAGATGCGGAAGGGATTTCAATAACTGCAGATGAGGAGAAGGCAGAGATGCTTAATGCCATTTTTTGCCTCAGTTTTTAGTGAGAAGACTATTTGCCTTCAGGACAACTGTCCTCCTGGGCTGGTTGATGGTGTCAGGGAGCAGAATGGTGCACCCGTTATCCAAGAGGAGGCAGTCAGAGAACTTCTGAGCTGCTTGGATGTTCATAAACCTTTGGGACCAGATGGGATCCACCCCAGGGGGATAGGGAGCTGTCAGATGAGCTTGCCAAGCCACTCTCCATCATTTACCAGCAGTCCTGGCTCACTGGTGAGGCTCCAGATGACTGGAAGCTGTCCAATGTGACGCCCATTCACAGCAAGGGTGGGAAGGAGGATCCTGGTAATTACAGGCCAGTCAGCCTGACCTCAGTACCCAGTAAGGTCATGGAACAGTTCACACTGAGTGTCATCACACAGCACTTCCAGGATGGCCAGGGTGTCAGACCCAGCCAGCAGGGGTTTAGGAAGGGTAGGTCGTGTTTGATCAACCTGGTCTCCTTTCATGACCAGGTGACCCTCCTGGTGGATGCAGGAAAGGCTGTGGATGTGTCTATTTGGACTCCAGCAAGGCCTTTGGCACTGTCTCCCACAGCACACTCCTGGAAAAGCTGCAGCCCATGGCTGGGACAGGAGCACTCTGTGCTGGGTTCAGAACTGGCTGGATGGCCGGCCCAGAGAGTGGTGGTGAGCGGTGCTGCATCCAGCTGGGGACAGTCACCAGTGCTGTCCCTCAGGGCTCTGTGCTGGGCCAGCTCTGTTCAATATTTTTATTGACCACATGGATGAGAGAGGATTGAGTCCTTCATTAATAAATCTGCAGATGACACTAAGCTGGAAGCTTAGTTACCTACTCCTACCATCTGTTGGAAGGCAGAAGGGATCTGCAGGGAGACCTGAACAGTGTGATGGATGGACAGATTCCAGTGTGATGGAGTTTAATAAAATCACTCGCCAAATCCTGCCTTTTGGCCACAATAACCCCCTGCACTGCTCTAGGCTGGGGACAGTGTAGCTGGACAGTGCCCAGGCAGAAAGGGACCTGGGGGCACTGGTCGACAGCAGGCTGGACACGAGCCAGCAGTGTGCCCAGGTGGCCAAGAAGGCCAATGGCTCCAATAATGGATCAGGAATGGTGCGTCCAGCAGGAGCAGGGAGGTAATTCTTCCCCTGTACTTGGCACTGGCGTACTTGGCATTCTTCCCCTGTAGTGTTGCCGTACCATGAGTGCTGTGTCCAGTTCTGGCCCCTCTGTTTGGGAAGGACGTTGAGATGCTTGAGAGAAGAGCGACAAGGCTGGTGAGGGGTTTGGAACACAAATCCTGTGAGGAACAACTGAGGGAGCTGGGGTTGCTTAGCCTGGAGAAAAGGAGACTCAGAGGTGACCTTATCGCTCCATACAACTTCCTGAAAGGTGGTTGTAGTCAGGTGGGGTTGGTCTCTTTCTCCAGGCAACAAATGTCAGAACGTGAGGACACAGTCTCAAGCTGTGTCAGGGGAAATATAGGTTGGATACTAGGAGGAAGTTTTTCACAAAAAGAGTGATAAAATATCGGAATGGCCTGCCTGGGGAGGTGGGGGAGTCACCATCCCTGGGACCTGGGAATGTTCACAAAAAGACTGGATATGGCACTTGGTGCCATGGGTCAGTTAAGGTGTTTAGGGCATGGGTTAGACTTGATGATCTTGAAGGTCTCTTCCAACCCAGTCATTCTGTGATTCTGTGAAAGCAGCCCACACCTAAAGTCAACATCTGTGCAGACCAAAAGGCAATGCTGTCATCCTTCCTCAGCCCGCTCTCCCTGACCAGGCTGCCTTGCTGTTGGCATGGGTGGTGGGGCAGCAGGGTCATGACATGCGCATGCGTCACAATGGCCTCTGGGCACGATGTCACCGCGGGTCACAAAGGCCTGGTGGGCATGGCCGCCTTTCTGCCAGAGGCCTGGTGGTTTCCATGCAGATGCCCCTGGACACAAAGGCCTTCTTAATGCCTTTGCCCTTTGACTTTGCCTACTCTTGTTCCTCTCTCAATGATCTGCAGCTCTCTCTTGTCCCACCTTTGTTCCTCCCCTCAACATCCTCAAGGAAGCTCTGTGCAAAAGTGCCAAAGTGTTTTTCCCACCCAGCCCACCGTGGGTCCCAACACTTGGCCCCAAGTTCCTGGAGAAAGTTCATCAGGAAGGCAAATGTGGATATTCTCAGTTCAGTCAGAGAGAAAAAGAGAAGGTTTTCTAACCAGGCGAGAGCCTGGGAGACAGTTGGGAAAGAATGTAAATAATTCTCTAATCTATCTTGTTGTTCACATTGTTTATAGATAGGTTCTGTCACTGTGTGTCATTCACTGCACACCAATGGTGTGAGATGTTTTTACTCTAAGACCAACGAAATCAGTCCGCACGATGTTCTCTATAAACAGAGCGGTGCATTTGAAATAAATCAGAGTTCATTCTCTTTGCCTTTGATTTGGAGTCATTTTTGTTCCCATCCTGCTCTACAGCGACACCACTCCTTCCGCTTTTGTCCTTCCTAACAAGGCTATTTTCATCCTAGAATCCCCACGAAATGGGAACCCGGAGCTTGTGGAAGTGCCTGAAAGATGCCCTGCTTCTCTGCAGGGACACTGAGGCTGAAACAGGAGCAGGAGCCCTCTCTGGGGAAGCCTTCTCCGAGCTGGAATGTGTGCCGTGCTGGGAGAGGAGCAGGAGGGGGAGAACGCTGGGCGCTGTGAGGCAGGAGCAGGAGGTTTGGGCCGCAGGACATTCCGTCTGTGCCGTGCCCGGGGCTCTGGGCCTGGCTCCCTGAGCTCCCGACACTGCGGGAGCTCCCCGGGCTGGGCTCAGGTTCCCGCTGGGACTGGGCAGCAGGCTGGGCTCCACTGGGATCAGCAGCTGCTGGAAATATCTCTGGGCATCTCCATTTTCTGCTGCTGCTTGGAAGAAACAATGAAGTGTGTTGAGAAGTTCTGGTTTCTCTTTCTCCTGGTGGATTTTTTCATTGTATTTGACACTCCAGAGGCAATTTCTGTGATGGCCTCTGTCAGCTGATTCTAGTTCAGCAGCAGCAGCAGCAACAGGGCTGTGTTTGAGCACTGTAGATGTGGCCTGTGTGGCTTTAATTCTCCGTGACTTAGTGCTCAGGGACATGAGAGCATTTCAAGATCTGCTAATCATGATGCCTGTGACAAAAAGTCTGAGTTTCCTGTCACAAAAGCACTCTGGGTAGCACTGACAAAATTGCTGGCCAGCTTCTGCAAATCATTTGTAGTAAAAGGCATCTTTGATTGCTCCTGTTGGTTTGGTTGTGGGGTTTTTCCCCTGTGTTTTAGATTTTAAGATTGTCCACAAAGGCCATTCCTTGTGCCATTTCTCATTTTGTTTCTCTCTACCTTTGCTGTGGCCCCAGACGGTGTCAATGAGGAGCTGTGCTCTCAGTGGCTTTAAATGAACTAAAGGATCTCCCAGGAAAGTTTTCACCAGAAATCCTCCTTTTGTTCCCTCCTCTGAAGCTGCAGCAGCAATGTCTGTGTGCAGAGCTGGGGGCAGATCAGGGCTGCCACAGAAGCCCTGCTCCTGCTGGCCACTCCATTCCTGATCCAGGCCAGGAGCCATTGGCCTTCTTGGCCACCTGGGCACACTGCTGGCTCATGTCCAGCCTGCTGTCCATCAGTCCCTGCAGGTCCCTTTCTGCCTGGCTACTGTCCAGCCACTCTGTCCCCAGCCTGTAGCTCTGCATGGGTTGTTGTGGCCAAAGTGCAGGACCTGGCACTTGGACTTGTTAAACCTCACCTTGTTGGATTTGGTTCCTGGATCCACCCTGTCCAGGTCCCTGTGCAGAGCCCTCCTATCCTCCAGCACATCCACACCCACACCCACCTTGGTGTCATCTGCAAATTTGCTGATGCTGGACTCAATCCCCTCATGCAGATCATCCATGCAGACATTGAAATCCACGCTGGCTGGCTCTGACCCCTCGGCCATCCTGTGGGTGCCCTGTGATGGCACTCAGGGTGATCTGTTCCAGAACCTTGCCTGGCACCGAGGTCAGGCTGACAGGCCTAGAGTTCCCCAGATCCTCCTCCCAGCCCTTCTTGGGGATGGGCTCACACTGGCACCTCCAGTGCTCTGGGACCTCCCTGGTGAGCCAGGACTGATGGTAAATGATGGAGAGCAGCTTGGGGAGCTCATCCACCAGCTCCCTCATCCCCCTAGGATGGATCCCATCTGATCCCATACACCTGTGAGCATCTGAGTGGCTCAGCAGGTCCCCAGCTGCTTCCTCCTGGATTAGGGGCAGCTCTGCTCCCTGTGCCCACCTGTCAGCTCAGGAGAACTCTTGTCCTGAGGACAACCTGTCCTAATATTGTAAATTGATACAAACAAGGTGTTAAGTAGCTTGGCCTTTTCCTTATCTTTAGTTCCTGTATGCTCCACTGCATCCAAAGAGTAGAGGTTCTCCTTCCCACTCCATTTGCTATAAATTTTTTTATAAGAACATGTTTTATTCTTTTTACAGAAGCTGCCAGGTTGAGTTCTAATTGAGCTTTCACCTCTCAGCTTCTCTTTCTGAATGACCTAAGAACATCTTTAAACACTTTCTGAGTTGCCACTTCTTTTTTCCCCTGAGTTCCTACAAAAGCTCCACGGGCAGCCAGGGCAGTCATTTTCCTCACCAGCTCATCTTTGGCCACACTGGCACAGGCTGCTTCTTCCCCCTTAAGATTACTTTCTGGAAATGTGTCCATCCACCCTTGACCCCTTTGTTTTTAAGGGCTGTTTTCCATTAAAAATCAGTACCTGATTCGGTACTCCCCAAATCAGCATCCTAAATAGGCCAAAGTCTGCCCTTCCTAATTCCAGTGTGGCAGTTTTGTTGCTGCCCCTCCTTCTTTCACAGATCATTGAAAACTTGATTATTTCATGGTCACTCTGCCCCAGGCAGTCTCCGACCCCCACATCTGCCACCAGCCCATCTCTATTTACAAACAACAAATCTAACATAGTCCCTCTCCTGGTGGGCTCACTCACCAGCTACAACAAAAAATTGTCCTCCACAAACTCTAAACATTTCCTGGACTGCCTCTTTTCTGCTGTATTGAGTTCCCAGCAGATGTCCAGCAGGTTGAAGTCACCTTCAAGAGCAAGGGCTGGTGATCCAGAAATATTCTCTAGCTGCTTATAGAATGAATTGTCCACCTCTTCTTCCTGGCTGGGTGGACGATAACAGACTCCCAGTAGGATGTCAGCCTTGTGGGCCTTCCCCCTAAGTCTCACCCATAGACATTCAACTCCATCACCATTAGTTTCAACGCCCACAGCATCAAAACCCTCCCTCATATAAAGGGGCCACCCCTCCACCTCTTCTCCCTTTCCTGTCTCTCCTGAAGAGCTTGCCGCCATCCAGTGCAGCGCTCCAGCCATGTGAGTCGTCCCACCCTGTTTCTGTGATGGCAATTACATCATAGCTCTGGTGCTGCACCTTGGCCTCCAGCTCTTCTTGTTTGTTACCCATGCTGTGTGCATTGGTGTACATGCACCTCAGCTGGGCTGCTGATTTCACCCCTAGCTCAGGCTTACCACTCATGAGCCTGCTTCCAGACAACCCAGCTGCATCTCCCTCCCCCTTCAGACCTAGTTTGAAGCCCTCTCAACAAGTTCTGACAGTTCATGAGCTAAAATTCTTCTGCCCTTCACAGAAAGATGGAGCCCGTCTGGTCCAAGCAGGCCAGGTGCTGTAAAAGTTGCCCCATGATTAAAGAATACCAAATTTTGTCGATGACACCAACCCTCGAGCCACTCGTTGATAATGTGAGCTCTCCTATTGCTTTCAGCATTTTTCTCCGACTCCAAAGGGACTGAGGAAAAGACTGTCTGTGCCCCTGTCCTATTAACCACCTGACCCAATGCCCTAAAGTCCCTTTTAATTGGCCTGACACTCCTCTTTTCAATCTCATCACTGCCAGCCTGGGGTATCAGCAGTGGGCAATAATCAGAGGGCTGAATCAGCCCAGGCAGTGTGTCAGTGATATCCCGTACCCGGGCCCCAGGGAGGCAGCAGACCTCTCTGTGGGGTGGCTGTGGTCGACATATGGGGCCCTCTGTTCCCCTCAGGAGGGACTCACCCACCACGATTGCCCTTCTTTCCTTTTTGATGTTAGAGGTGCTGATCTGTCTCACAGATGAATTGGGACGCTCACTTGGCAGATAAGTTTCTTCTAAGTCTTCCTGACTCTCTAGATCCAGGAGCTCATGCCTGTTCTGAAGTGGCACCTGAATAAGGGATGGGGGCCGAGAGGAGTTTTTATTAATACTTCCCCAAGCAGGGACCCATTTCCAGTCCCCTATATCCACCAAGCATTCTTCTATTGCCTGACAGTGGGAGGCATGGGAGTCCTCTGACCCCTGGTGGGCCTCCCGTAAAGATGGAAGGGCTGAACTCCACCAGTCTCTTTCCCTTTCACTTTCCCTGATACTCCTTAGTCCTTCAACTTCCTCTCTACGCTCGGCCACCAGTGTGAGGAGATCATTCACCTGTTCACACCGCAGGCAGATTTCCTCTGCAATGCCCCTGAAACCACTGCTAAGCTCAAACAGTCCACACAAGAATGAGTCTGTACAGACACATCCTGCCTGGAGGGTTCCATTTGGTTACACAGATTTGCACTAACTAGCGTTTTTGGTTGTGTGAAGCCCATTACTAACAGAAACCCTGAAACCAAACAACAAAAACACCGAAAGCAACACACAGCAAACCTTTCCAACAGGGGCCACCTGGAAACCTGCAACCCTGCCTGCGCAAACTGCGTGGAAACTGCTACACAAACTGCCATGCCACGCCCTCAAAGCCGTGCCATGCCCCTGCTTGCCTGCTCCGGGTCACCGCACTCCCCAGAGGCCTCTTTTAAAGCCCCTGCTTCACACCGCAGCTGAGAAAAACCCCGCCATGCACCTGCACGGACGAACGAGCACAACCCAACCCACCTGCTAAGCGGCATTATGGAGGTGAATCCCCATCCTGCCCCTAGGGAGGGTGGTTTAGGAGCTTAGAAATGCTCCCTGGGCCTCAGCATTGCAGGTAAATGAAGGCAAACCCATTCTCTCTTCACATGGCAAAGAGGAAAACGGTTCCCTGGATACCTGCAACATGGACTGGAGAAAGATAACCCCAGATGAATGACCTTGTTTCCCCACCTCCACAAGAACCACCGGGACTCAAGCGCAGAGAAGCGCAGGGTGACCAAGGACGGATGGGACACTGCTGGAGCCAAGAGTCGTGTGCTGTCCTCTGTTTGATCTCTTCCCCACCCCACTCCTGATCTTCCCCACACCCATGCACCCCCACTCTTTCCTTCCCCACCCCATCCTCCATCTTTCCCCTCTTTCCTTCTCACTCTCCTGTCTCCTATCCCTTTCTATCTGTCTACGGCACATTTATTGTTAAATAAATTCCCTGTTGTTGACTTTTGTAGATGACCTCCTGGACTGCTGATCGTTCTCAAAGGAGAACCCAAAATACACATAGACACAGCTTGACCCGCACGCTGAAGACCCTCAGTTCTGTATTTATGCCAATTGATTAGCATAAATCATAATAAATATAACTTTAGTTCAATTCTGTGCCATGCACCACATGTCTTCCACAGATGCAGTTGCAATCTGCTGTAATAGCAATTAAAAGGGAAGGTGATAACGGCACCTTGACCACTGATAAACTAAAGGTAATTTGGGATTATGACAGTCTCTTTCAAAGGATTTCCAATCTTGGTGACATCTTGTTAGTGACACTTATTATCCCATTGAGGGTAAAGCCACAGCTTTTCTTTTAACAATACTCTATGCCTTATACCCAGTTATAGTGCTGATTAAATCCCAATGGAATTGTCCTCTGTCTGTTAGAACATACCAGTGTGAGCCCCAAATGGGAGCACAAGCCCAGCTGTGGATGTTGATGCCTGACTGGACAGGAGCAGCAAGGATTTATTTGTGAAAATAATACTATTGACAACTAAGACATTTGCCCTGACATATAAGAAAATGTCAATATTGTGTTGAAACCCCAGCAACTGTACTTGCATATGTTGGAAATGGATGTATCTGTATGAGAACTCTGTGTGATTCTATGTTTACAGAAAACACCACCTGAGAGACATCTGATCGCTCTAATAGCTGTATCTGTAGTTTTAGCAAAATGATGGGCTGCAGCTTTAACAATTCAGCTCCCTCACAACTCACCAATTGCTACAGTCCAACTGCACACCGTGTCAAGTTTCATTGCCTGTCACTGCTGGAGTGAATCTGGCATTGGCAAGAAACTGTTGCAATGGTCTGAGTCCATGCTGAAATGGACAACAGCACACCAGACAAGGAACCCGCATTACCACCCATCGTCAGGCAGAGAAGATACACCATGTCCTGGAAAGAGGGAAGAAAGATTGAGAACATTGCTGGTGGGAAACTATTTTTGGATGGCCACACAGAGCAACTGGAATTTTGAATTTAATGTTGCATCCAATTGTAGTTTTGTTTATTTAGGCTTTATTCTGTTTCCTGTTTATAATAATCCTGCATATCCTGTCAGAAGATAAACCAAATTATATCCATCCAACATGTAAACCACATACAATGAACTCAGAACATGAAATGTTATATAATTGCATTATTTCTGAACCATAAATGAGAAAACTTATCAATTAATTTCACCCTTACCTCTAATCTGCAATATGCCACATATTTATGACAAAGACACAAGAGATAACTGAATTACTGTTCAAGGAGTTGGTAATTTGTATTAAATGTAGCCACAGGGTAAAGGGACTCAGAGCTGGGCACAGGATATGAGGTGTGGCCTCCCCAGTGCCCAGCAGAGAGGGACAATCAGAGCCCGGTCCTGCTGCCCACACTATGGCTGGCACAGACAACCAGGATGCCCCTGGCATATTCCTGACCAGAATCCCTCCCTCCCCACCCAGCCCCCAATCCCTGCAATAGAGAATGGACATTTTCCTTGGCCCTACATTGTTATTAATCTTTTTTAAAAACACACTTTTTATAGTCTTCCACAGTAGCCACCAGATTTAGTCCAAATGGAGCTTTTGCCTTCCTGATGATCTTTCTCCAGGAAGTAGGGGCTGTGTGCTGGGACCCACAGTGGGCTGGGTGGGAAAAGCACTTTGGCACTTTTGCACAGAGCTTCCTTGGGGATGTTTAGGGGAGGAACAAAGGTGGGACAAGAGAGAGTTGCAGATCATTGAGAGAGGAACAAGAGTAGGCAAAGTCAAGGGGCAAAGGCATTAAGAAGGCCTTTGTGTCCAGGGGCATCTGCATGGAAACCACCAGGCCTCTGGCAGAAAGGCGGCCATGCCCACCAGGCCTTTGTGACCCGCGGTGACATCGTGCCCAGAGGCCATTGTGACGCATGCGCATGTCATGACCCTGCTGCCCCACCACCCATGCCAACAGCAAGGCAGCCAGGTCAGGGAGAGCGGGCTGAGGAAGGATGACAGCGTTGCCTTTTGGCCTGCACAGATGTTGACTTCAGGTGTGGGCTGCTCTCACAGCATCACAGAATGACTGGGTTGGAAGAGACCTGCAAGATCATCAAGTCTAACCCATGCCCTAAACACCTTAACTGACCCATGGCACCAAGTGCCATATCCAGTCTTTTTGTGAACATTCCCAGGGATGATGACTCCACCACCTCCCCAGGCAGGCCATTACAACATTTTATCATTCTTTTTGTGAAAAACTTCCTCCTAGTATCCAACCAATATTTCCCCAGAAACAGCTTGAGACTGTGTCCTCATGTTCTGACATTTGTAGCCTGGAGAAAGAGACCAACCCCACCTAACTACAACCACCTTTCAGGAAGTTGTAGAGAGCGATAAGGTCACCTCTGAGTCTCCTTTTCTCCAGGCTAAGCAACCCCAGCTCCCTCGGATGTTCCTCACAGGATTTGTGTTCCAAGCCCCTCACCAGCCTTATCGCTCTTCTCTCAAGCATCTCAACGTCCTTCCCAAACAGAGGGGCCAGAACTGGACACAGCACTCGAGGAACGGTGCCACTACAGGGGAAGAATGCCAAGTACACCAGTGCCAAGTACAGGGGAAGAATCACTGCCCTGCTCCTGCTGGTCGCACCATTCCTGATCCAGGCCAGGAGCCATTGGCCTTCTTGGCCACCTGGGCACACTGCTGGCTCATGTTCAGCCGGCTGTTGGCCAGTGCCCCCAGGTCCCTTTCTGCCTGGGCACTGTCCAGCCACACCGTCCCCAGCCTAGAGCTGTGCAGGGGGTTTTTGTGGCCAAAATGCAGGACTGGGCACTTGGACTGATTAAACTTCATCTTACTGGACTCTGCCCATCCATCCAACCATTCCAGGTGTCCCTGCAGAGCCCTCCTACCTTTCAACAGATGGACACATGCTCCCAGCTTAGTGTCATCTGCAGATTTACTAATGAAAGCCTCAATCCCCTCATCCATGTGGTCAATAAAAATATTGAACAGAGCTGGCCCAGCACAGAGCCCTGAGGGACAGCACTGGTGACTGTCCCCAGCTGGATGCAGCACCGCTCACCACCACTCTCTGGGCCGGCTATCCAGCCAGTTCTGAACCCAGCACAGAGTGCTCCTGTCCCAGCCGTGGGCTGCAGCTTTTCCAGGAGTGTGCTGTGGGAGATCTTTGGGTGCCAAAGGCCTTGCTGGAGTCCAAATAGACAACATCCACAGCCTTTCCTGCATCCACCAGGAGGGTCACCTGGTCATAGAAGGAGACCAGGTTGGTCATACATGACCTAGCCCTCCTAAACCCCTGCTGGCTGGGTCTGACACCCTGGCCATCCTGGAAGTGCTGTGTGATGACACTCAGTGTGAACTGTTCCATGACCTTACCGGGTACTGAGCT
Source organism: Anomalospiza imberbis (assembly GCF_031753505.1). NCBI lineage: Eukaryota > Metazoa > Chordata > Aves > Passeriformes > Viduidae > Anomalospiza > Anomalospiza imberbis. The sequence continues at coordinate 532,782 of NC_089713.1, read as the reverse complement.
CAGGCTGACTGGCCTGGAATTACCAGGATCCTCCTTCCCACCCTTGCTGTGAATGGGTGTCACATTGGGCAGCTTCCAGTCATCGGGAACCTCACCAGTGAGCCAGGACTGCTGGTAAATGATGGAGAGCAGCTTGGCAAGCTCATCTGCCAGTTCCCTCATCACCCTGGGGTGGATCCCATCTGGTCCCATGGATTTATGAACATCCAAGCAGCTCAGCAGTTCTCTGACTGCCTCCTCTTGGATAACAGTGGCCCACTCTGCTCCCTGACACCATCTACCAGCCCAGGAGGACAGTTGTCCTGAAGGCAAATCGTCTTCTCACTAAAAACTGAGGCAAAAAATGGCATTGAGCACCTCTGCCTTCTCCTCATCTGCAGTTATTAAATCCCCTTCCACATCTCTTAAAAAACCAAGATTGGTCTTACCCTTCCTTTTACCATTGATGTGTTTTTAAAAACATTTTTATTAGCCTTAACGGAAGCTGCTATTTTAAGTTCAAACTGAGCTTTGGTCTCCCTAATTTCTTCCCTTCATGCCCTAGCAAGCCCCTTAAATACTACCTGAGAGACCTGACCCTCCTTCCAAAGATTATACATCCTCTTTTTTTTCCTAAGTTCCTTCAAATCCTCGTTGCCCATCCAGGCTAGAAGTTTGCCTTGTCGACTCGTCTTTTGGCACACAGGGACAGTCTGTTCCTGTGCCCTTGAGATCTCTGTTTTGAAGCTCGCCCACCTTTCCTGAACTCCTTTGTTTTTAAGGGCTGCTTCCCAAGGAACTCTCTGAATAAGTCTCCTAAGTAGGCCAAAGTCTGCCCTCCAGAAGTCCAGGGTAAAAGTCTTATTAGTGTTCCTCCTGACTTCACCAAATATTGAGAATTCTAAAATTTCATGATCACTGTGCCCCAAGTGACTTCCAACCACCACATCTCCCACCAGCCCATCTCTATTTACAAACAACAGATCTAACATAGTCCCTCCCCTGGTGGGCTCACTCACCAGCTACAACAAAAAATTGTCCTCCACAAACTCTAAACATTTCCTGGACTGCCTCTTTTCTGCTGTATTGAGTTCCCAGCAGATGTCCAGCAGGTTGAAGTCACCTTCAAGAGCAAGGGCTGGTGATCCAGAAATATTCTCTAGCTGCTTGAAAAATAACCTGTCCACCACTTCTTCCTGGCTGGGTGGATGATAACAGACTCCCAGTAGGATGTCAGCCTTGTTGGCCTTCCCCCTAAGTCTCACCCATAGACATTCAACTCCATCATCATTAGTTTCAACATCCGTAGCATCAAAAGCCTCCCTAATATAAAGGGCCACCCCTCCAACTCTTCTCCCTTTCCTGTCTCTACTGAAGAGCTTGCAGCCATCCAGTGCAGCGCTCCAGCCATGTGAGTCGTCCCACCCTGTTTCTGTGATGGCAATTACATCACAGCTCTGCTGCTGCACCATGGCCTCCAGCTCTTCTTGTTTGTTACCCATGCTGTGTGCATTGGTGTACATGCACCTCAGCTGGGCTGCTGATTTCACCCCTAGCTCAGGCTTACCACCCACAAGCCTGCTTCCAGACAACCCAGCTACATCTCCCTCCCTCTTCCGACCTAGTTTAAAGCCCTCTCAACAAGTTCTGTCAGTTCATGAGCTAAAATTCTTCTGCCCTTCACAGAAAGATGGAGCCTGTCTGGTCCAAGCAGGCCAGGTGCTGTAAAAGTTGCCCCATGATTAAAGAATCCAAAATTTTGTCGATGACACCAACCCTTGAGCCACTCGTTGATAATGTGAGCTCTCCTATTGCTTTCACCATTTTTCTCAGACTCCAAAGGGACTGAGGAAAAGACTGTCTGTGCCCCTGTCCTATTAACCACCTGACCCAATGTCCTAAAGTCCCTTTTAATTGCCCTGACACTCCTGTTTTCAATCTCATCACTGCCAGCCTGGGGTATCAGCAGTGGGCAATAATCAGAGGGCTGAATCAGCCCAGGCAGTGTGTCAGTGATATCCCGTACCCGGGCCCCAGGGAGGCAGCAGACCTCTCTGTGGGGGGGCTCTGGTCGACATATGGGGCCCTCTGTTCCCCTCAGGAGGGAGTCACCCACCACGATTACCCTTCTTTCCTTTTTGATGTTAGAGGTGCTGATCTGTCTCACAGATGAATCATAATTGGGAGGCTCACTGTGCAGATAATTTTCTTCTAAACCATCTGGCTGACTCTCCAGATCCAGGGGATCATACCGAATCTGAAGTGGCGCCTGGCTTGGGAGAGGGGGTTGGGAGGGATTTTTATTATTACCTCCTGGAGTAGGTACCCACTCCCACTCCCCTTCATCGGCCAGGTGTCCTTCTATAGCCTGACAGTGGGAGGTGTGGGAGACAGCGGGAACCAAGGAGAGCATTGCTGCCCTGCCAGACCTCATGGAACCAAGGATCCATTGTGACACTGCAGGGCCCTGGGGCACCACGGTGCCATTGTGACACTGCAGGGCCCAAGGATCCAAGGGACTTGGTGACACCAAGGGTCCCATGGAACCAAAGGAACATTGTGACACTGGGAGGCCTCATGGAATCATGGACACCATTGGGACACTCTGGGGCCTCATGGAACCGTGGTGACACCAAGTTGTCTGGGGGTGTTGATCTGCTGGAAGGCAGGAGGGCTCTGCAGAGGGACCTGGAAAGGCTGGATCCAGGGCCCAAATCCAACAAGGTGAGGTTTAACAAGACCAATTGCCGAGTCCTGTACTTTGGCCACAACAACCCCTGCAGAGCTACAGGCTGGGGACAGAGTGGCTGGACAGCAGCCAGGCAGAAAGGGACCTGCAGGGACTGATGGACAGCAGGCTGGACATGAGCCAGCAGTGTGCCCAGGTGGCCAAGAAGGCCAATGGCTCCTGGCCTGTATCAGGAATGGTGTGGCCAGCAGGAGCAGGGCAGTGATTCTTCCCCTGTGCTTGGCACTGGTTGGGCAGCACCTCGAGTGCTGTGTCCAGTTCTGGGACCCCCAATTTAGGAAGTACATGGAAAGGCTGAAGCGTGTCCAGAGAAGGGCAACAAGGCTGGTGAGGGGTCTGGAACACAAGCCCTGTGAGGAGCGGCTGAGGGAGCTGGGGTTGTTGATCCTGGAGAAGAGGAGGCTCAGAAGAGACAAGGCAGTGTCAGGGCACACGTTTTACCTGATGATCTCCAAGGTCTTTTCCAGCCTTGCTGATTCTGGGATTCTCTGAAACCACCCTTGGAGCAGTTGCAGGAGGAGCCCTGGGCCTCCTCTTCAGAAGCTCCAGCAGCCCAGGTCCCTCAGCTTCTCCTCACAGCCCCAAAGCCCATCCTGTCAGTCCTGCAGAGCCTCTGCAGCCCCTCCTCACTGCCCAGAACAGGCAGCCCCACAGCCAGACACAGCAGCCCAGATGTGCCCCCCTGGCCTGGGCTGCCTCTGGCTAGGGAGCAGCACGAGGCACTGCAGGAACCTGCAGACAATTCCTGCATCACTTGTGGGATGATCCTGCTCCCCAAGGGCTGTTCACATGGTGCCAAGTCAGGAACTGGAATGGGGAGTGGGGCCAGAGAGGAAAGGGCAAACAGGGACGGGCTGTTTGCAGGGGAGGGAACAGGGATGGGCAATGGGAAGAAAATCGTAGCAGAAAGAGCAAATAAAGCAAAGGTGAAGCCAAGGAAATGCTCAGGGCAGTTTGGGGGTGGCTGCCAGGCAGCCCTGGCTCTGAGCAGCAGCGTCTGCAGTGGGACAGGAAGCTCCCAGCTGATGGGAACAAGCTTTCTGGCTGACTGCAGAGGCCAGGACAAAGCTGTGTGGTTTCCCTGGCGTGCCCCAGCCCTTCCTGGCCCCAGGGGCTGATGGCATTTGTGCTCCCTCAGGTTCATGTCCCCACAGCAGCAGCATGGGGGTGCTCCCGCCTGCTGTGTGCAATGCAAACAGGGGCTCCTGAGCCAGCGCTGCCGTGGCTGTGCCTGCAAGGATGCGGCACCTGTGTGAGCTGGGGGAGAGGCCAGGGCTGCAGAGGGGGGATGTTGTTGGCAGCTCCATGAGGACGCTCTGGGACGCTGCCCTGGGCTGTCCAGCGCACTGGGGATGGATCAGCCCCTGCTCTGCTGCTCCTTCCCGTCTCCCCCAGGGCCCTTGCAGAGCACCAGCCATGCTGTTTGCCCCCAGCCTGCCCACGGCCAGCCTGGGGCTGCTCACGGGGGTTTTCTGTGCTGAGCATTGGCCTGGCCGTGTTCTTGAGAGAGCCTGGGCAAGGAGCCTGGAGCCCCCAGGCCCTGGCCTGAGGCGTCAGCGCTGCCCCAGCAGTGCCCATGGGCTGTCCCTGCTGCAGCCCCGGCACTGCCACCCCCAGGACTGTGCCCGGCCCCGAGAGCACTCAGGCCCTGCAGCAACACCAGGGCCACCAGGGCAGCGGGGCAGGGCCACGGGAGCAGCACTGGCAACACCAAGTGCTGCTGCTGCTGGGCACAGCTGCTGTGCCAGCACTGATCTGACCCCAGCTCTGCACACAGACATTGCTGCTGCAGCTCCAGAGAAGGCAACAAAAGGGCATCTCTGCCGAAAACTCTGCTGGGAGATCCTTCAGTTCCTTTAAAGCCACCAAGAGCACAGCCCCTCATTGACACAGTTTGTGGCACAGGGAAGGTGGAGGGGAACAAAATGAGAAATGGCACAAAGTATGACATTTCTTTGGGGACAAGATGAAAAAACTAAAACAAAGTAAAATGCCCACAACCAAAGCAGCAAGAAGTATCAAAGATTAATTTTATTTCAAGTGATTTGCAGAAATTGGCCAGCTGTTTGATGTTCCTGAAAAATGTCCAGTCATCAGTGTCCACACTGCAGCCTGGAGCTCCTGGTTCCTCAGGCTGTAGATGAGGGGGTTCAGGGCTGGAGGCACCACTGAGTACAGAACTGACAGGGCCAGATCCAGGGATGGCGAGGAGATGGAGGGGGGCTTCAGGTAGGCAATCACTGCACTGCTGATGAATAGAGAGACCACGGCCAGGTGAGGGAGGCAGGTGGAAAAGGCTTTGTACCGTCCCTGCTCAGAGGGGATCCTCAGCACGGCCCTGAAGATCTGCACATAGGAGAAAACAATGAACACAAAACAGCCAAATGCTAAACAGGCACTAACAGCAATGAGCCCAAGTTCCCTGAGATAGGATTTGGAGCAGGAGAGCTTGAGGATGTGTGGGATTTCACAGAAGAACTGGCCCAGGGCATTGCCATGGCACAGGGGCAGGGAAAATGTATTGGCTGTGTTCAGCAGAGCATTGAGAAAGGCACTGGCCCAGGCAGCTGCTGCCATGTGGGCACAAGCTCTGCTGCCCAGGAGGGTCCCGTAGTGCAGGGGTTTGCAGATGGACACGTAGCGGTCGTAGCACATGATGGTCAAGAGGAAATACTCTGCTGTAGCACAAAAAGTGAAAAAAAATAATTGGGCAGCACATCCTGAGTAGGAGATGGTGGTGGTCTCCCAGAGGGAATTGTGCATGGCTTTGGGGACAGTGGTGCAGATGGAGCCCAGGTCGCTGAGGGCCAGGTTGAGCAGGAAGAAGAACATGGGCGTGTGCAGGTGGTGGCCGCAGGCTATGGCGCTGATGATGAGGCCGTTGCCCAGGAGGGCAGCCAGGGAGATGCCCAGGAAGAGGCAGAAGTGCAGGAGCTGCAGCTGCCGCGTGTCTGCCAGTGCCAGCAGGAGGAAGTGGCTGATGGAGCTGCTGTTGGACATTGGCTGTGGCTGCACATGGGGACCTGTTCATGGAGAAAGGACAGAGAAGATTTCGAGGGGATACCTGTAACCAAAATCAAAGCCATTTCCCATACACCCTCCTCTGTGCCACAGACAGACACCATTTTGTGTTCAAGAGTTCTGAGGTTTTAAGAACCCCCATATCACTGCTGGTGTTCTTGGATATCAGAAACCCTCAGCATTTCCACTGCCTCCAGGGAGAACAGAGCAAGTTCTATGAGGCAAAGTGATGAGAGGAGAGTGAGGGGAGATTGTCTCTCATTCTGACCTGTACAGAGTTTCTCTGGGCTTTAACCTCACTCAGAAGAAGGGTGATCACCTTCGCACACTTCCCCTAAAATGTCACCAAGCACTGCTGACAGCAGATGGATCTACTCCAGCCCAGCTCCACATTTGTAGCCAAGGACTCACGTTGCTCATTTCACCAACCCAACAGCATTTTCAGTGTCAGAAAACCTCCGCCCTTCCCCATCAATCTTATAACTCAGACATTATCTAGGACAGGTTTGCACCCTGGATTGGAGCTCCCAGCTTGGACTGAAATTGCAGGGAGACTTCCAAGTGTCCTTCTGATGGCACTGGATGCAGGGAGATGCAGCTCCTTCCCTGGCTGCAGTGACAGCATTGCCCAGAGCCGGGCACTGGGGACAGCTGTGTCACCCTGAGCCAGCTGTGCTCCCTCCCAGAGCCCCCAGTGCCGGGCAGCTGCTCCCAGCCCTGTGCTCTGCAGAGGGAACTGGGCCCGGGGCTGCAGAGCTGCCCCACGGCTCTGCTGCAGCTCTGCCTGCACAGGAGGGGCTGCACGCCTTGGAGCCCCGGCCCTGAGGGCAGAGGCTTGGCTGGGGGGACAGGAGGGAGGGGGCTTGTTCAGAGGGAGGGGCTGCACTGGAGGGGATCCTCTGGACATCTCTAAACTCTCCCTACCACAGCATTTCTAGGTTTTGCTTTCTCTCCTTCCCTGATCTTCTCTCTGCTTCCTGTGGATTTTCCTCGTGCAGGTGTTTCCCTCTGCCTGATCTCTCCGTGCCAGCACTCACAGACCCCAAATCTCCTCTCTCCTTGCACTCTCCTTGGCCTGACAGAACCCTGCCTGTTTGCAGGGCACTGGCTGGTGGCAGGTTCTGTTTGCAGCTTGGAGAAAGGACAGCTCAGACTGATCCTGATGGCTCCAGCAGAGGTGATGCTGGTACTGTCCATGGGCAGAGTGGCTGCAAGCACATTAGGGATCTTCTGTGAACCTCTTGATCACTAAAAGTAATAGTTTGGATGTCTCAGGTGCTTGTCAAAATTCATAATCAACCGTTAATATCTATTCCTCTCTCCCTGCCATTCTCCAGCAGTAGGAAACTGAATATAAATTCTTAGGAAATTTCCTCATTTTTATCAAAATCGTTGTCTTGGAAACATTCCATAACTGACCAGAACCCCTCAGCATGTCAGAGATTCATGAGCATTTCACCTGACCTGCACCAGAAATACTCAGAGAATGTACTCACAGGGTCTGTGGGCATTGGGATGTTCCAGCTGTAGGAGATCACTCCAGGAGCTGCAGCTGCATTGTCCTGCAGCCAGAGGTTCCTGTGCCAAGGGCTGCCAGTGATTCTGCCCCAGGCACTTCTCAGCACCTTCCCAGCCCTGACTGATGGAAGCTCTCTGTGCCTCTGTGCTGTGCCCGGGCTGGCTGCAGGCAGTGCCCCAGCCCTGCTGGGCTGGGAGAAGAGCTGCTCATCCAGAGAAATGTGCTTTTGAAGCTCTCCTTGGTTGCCAGGATCACCCTCTGGGCCAGGAGCCCGGCCCAGCTCAGCAGCACAGACACAGCACAAGGACTTTAATGACCCTCTGGGGCTTTGTGCTCAGGCCCTGAACATCAGGCCCTGAGAGGGAGCTGCAGAAACCTCTCCAGAGCTCCAAGTCAGAATCCAACTCCAAAGTTTCTTTGACTTTTAATGGGTCCCACTGAGGGACACGACTGAGAAAGTGTCCCCAGGCCCCAGGCAGAGCAGAGAACTGGAGGCATTGATGACAGGTGGGGACAAAGAGAAGCCAAGTCCTGGTGCCCTGGGGCCCAGCAGGGTCTGTGCCACCAAGGGCTGTCAGGAGACACCTTGTCCTGAGGCACTGGGGCCTCCTGGCACAGCCCCAGCCAGGCTGGGCACTGTCAGCCCCTTGTCCTGCCCTCTGCATCCCCCCCTAGCCCACATCCCAGTGGCCTCAAGGATCTGCTGGAAGGAGTCCCTGGGGAGCCTTGCTCAGGAATGGCCCTGGGGGCTCCTTCATGCTCCCAGGGACTGCAGGTTTTTCAAAGCACTTTGGCTTTGGCTTTTGCCTTGGAGTCTCTGAGAGCTTTGTGCAGTCATGGCCTCCAATTATCTGCTGTAATTAGTCCCTGGAGAGGCTTTGTCAGGAACAACACTCAGTGGGGCTCATTAATGCTTCAAGGTACTTCAGTTCTTTTAAGGAATTTGGTGTTTCCCTTTTGATCCAGACTCTGTGAGAGGTTTGTGCAATCATGGCCCCAATTATCTGCTTTAACGAGTCCCTTGAGAGCTTTGTGCTGACATTCCGTGGGGCTCATTGATGCTTTGAGATACTCAAGGAGTTTAAGGTACTTTGGGTTGTCCTTTTCACTCTGAGTCTCTGAGAAGTTTTTGTGCCATCCTGGCCTCCAGTTCTCTCCTCTAAGGAGTCCATGAGGAGCCTGCGTTGGGGATGGACCTCACTGTCACTCATTAATGGCTTGAGAAACTTTGGGTTTTTTCTCCGACTTTGACTCCTGGACAGGTTTGTGCAATCTCCTCTCAGGCCCTGAGGTTCCAGGGCTCAGCTCCAAATGCTCCACGTGGCTCATTAGGATCAAGCAAGTCCTGAGAAGCCATGGCTCTGCCTTCATTTCCCTCTGCTCTTATGTAGTTAATTAAGAAGTTTTCCTTTTACAGTTATGGAGAAACATTTCAAAGAACTTCTAAGAAATATGTATTCCTATTTTAAAGAGTGTCTTTATTACTGTTCTCTTTAGAGAAGAGCTGATTGCAGCATTCTGTGATTGATATTGATGTAGGGCCGCTCCTAAGGAGGTCTGGCCAGGTCAGAGAAGTTTTACCTTGAGGTCTGACCCAGTGTGGACAACCTTGCCCCACATTCCCCAACCCCATGTGCGAAACAATTCTCACTTTCAAAAATTTAACTGGTTTATTAAGACCTTGTCAAAATACAACAGAAGAGTGAATAAAGAATAAATACAGTTTCCGGAGCAAAGGATTCAATCACCATGTGCTCATCTGCAAAATGGATGTTCTGTCTTTTATACCTCCAGCCCCTCCCAAAATCTTGTCAATCCACTCCTCCTTCGCTGTCCAGTGGTGGAGATCACTTTCTTACAGCTTGATTGGAGCTCAGGCGCTGCCATAGCAACAAGCCGACCCTCCCAAATGCCCTGACTACTGAGGGCATCCCGTGATAACAATGCAAGGGGGAAGGGAAAGATAACTATACACCTACACAACTTCTCTTAACATATACTTAATATTCACCCCTTAATTGTGAGAGTGAACCATAGGATTACTCATCTATAACAAACCCCCATTTTCTTTTTCTATAAGTCATTTTGCTTGAACATTTAATTAAAATTTTTCTCTCTCTTGAATGAGTCATACTAGCATCTGTTGATGTGGGCAAGGACAGTGGGAACAGGAGAAAAATCTCAGGTTTTCCTTAGACACACTTATTTGGAATGGACAAAAGGGCCTAACAGAGATCCAGGATGGCTTTGACTCCCATCTATCATGCCTATGTAGTTGCTACCCATAGTCAGTGTATCTTAGGGGTCCAGAGGCCAGCTCAGTCTCGCCCTCCAGTCCCTGTTGTATTCAAAGACAGTTGGGGAATGACAGTGGTCCGATATGGCCTTTTGTCCCTACATTACCATGCTTACGGGGTTGCTATCCACAGCAGGGCTATGCCATCTTCTTGGAAGCGGACAAAGGGGTCTTGCCCTCCTCCTTTTGTCTTATTTTCTTAAAGAAGCTGTCCCATTACCTCTTACGGTCCCTTGTGTACTTCCCCTCAACAGGTGCTGGTAATTCTCACCCATTAAAACAGGAAGACAGTTCTCAAACTGGTTGGTGGAAGCTTGACTTTGGGCGTCTTGGTGTTTTTCTGGTTGTCTTTCAGTCTCTGCCTGAGATTCAATCTTGTTTCCCCTGGCCTGGATGTTATTGTCCACTCTTTGTGTTTTTCCTGCTGGGCCTTTAACTCTGTTGGCATGAGTCCATCTGTGGGCATGAGTCCATCCCCACTCTGCAGTTCACACGGCTGATTCGGTGGTGAGCAGTTCCTGAAAGGGACCTTCCCATTGAGGAGTTAAAGGCTGATCTCTCCATGACTTGATCCTCACTCAATCCCTGGGATTAATGTTATGGACTCTGAAATCCAGGCTGGTAGTTTGAGGAATTGCCCTTTTATGTCTTAGCCCTTCCAAGGTTTCTGCTATAGACATAGCGTATTTCTTGGCATTGGCTTCCCCTTCCTCATAGGTGGCAACCCTCTAGGGTGAGGTCAGAAAGGGTAACCCAAATATCATTTCATAGGGTGAGACCCCTAGATCTGACTGGGGTTGAGTTCTAAGTCATAATAAGGACAAAGGGAGATAATTCATCCATGACATTTGGGTTTCAATCATCAGCTTATCTAGAGCTCTTTTAAGAGTTTGGTTCATCCTCTCAATGTGACCAGAACTCTGTGGATGCCATGGAGTGTGTAATTCCCATTTACTCCCAGGGTTTGAACAATATTTTGCAATATTTTAGAGGTGAAATGAGTTCCTTGGTGTCATGATCCGCTTGTGCGGGGTGTCGTGATGGTTCTTTTCACCGATCCCAAAAGTGCAAAAAGGCAAACAACAAGGGACTATCAGTTAATCACAACAAATGCACCTTTATTAGGGGCCAAAACAGTAAATGCGATAGTGGGGATCAGAAAGGAGAGGAAAAGATAGAGAGAGAGAGAGAGAAGAGGGGGATGGGAACATCTACCAACACAGGTGAGATCCTCACTGGTCCGGACGATGGGGATCCGTCTGGTCGTGTCGGTGAAGTCTTCGAAGTTCTGGTCAACTCAGGGGTCCAGTTATACTCCATGGAGAAAAAAAGGGGGGAACATGCAGGACAATGAAAGTCTGTTGTAATTGCTGCGGGGGAACAGGTGAGTCCACTGAAACCACCGAAGCAGGACAAACACAATGAAGAATAAGTCGATTGGAATTACTGAAGAAGAGCGGGTCATGTCATTAGTGGTTTCCCCACTCCCTGTGATAGGGGTCTCAGTCTCAGTCCTTAAGAGGAGGGTTTTCGATCTCCGTCCGTCTGTCACAGTGGTAACGGGGCAGATGAGAGGTCTTCAGTGAGAGACCATTAGGGTCACCCCAAAAGTTCATTCAGCTTCAGGAGGAGAGTGGGCAAATATGCAATAAGCCGTTCCTTGCTGGGTTCATGCCAGGTCCTTGCCGATTCCTTGCGAAGTCCGTGCCGATTCCTTGTCGATTCCTTGCCAGGCCTTGTTCGGAACAGCTAACGTAACGGTGCAGCAGCTGCACCTGCACTGCCGCTCTCTCCAAGCCGGTACTGTAGTGGGGAAGGGGTTTCTCCTTGTGGCAATCGGTAGGCAAAAGTGGGGGCTTCAGATGGCCTTACACTTGGCCTGAATCAATCCTGTTCACCATCCCAAGTTGGGGAATAATTGATTCTAGAAGTGTTTTACTCACAACATTGGCATTGGCTTTAACCGTGGGTACCGCCTCTACCCAATGACTCAGGTCACCTACTATCACTAGTAAAAACTTCCACCGTTGTACCTGAGGAAGCTCGGTAAAGTCTACTTGGATGTTTTGAAAGGGCTGTAAGGCTAGTTCTTGCCCTCCCCTGGTGTTTTCCTCATGACCTTCTCATTTACTTGTTGGCATATCTCACACCTTTCAATTACCTGCTTAGCTATCCCAAAAATTCCTATGCAGGCCCAGTCCCTTAGAAATTGATCACTTAGCGCTTGTGTACCCCAGTGTGTTGTTCCATGTATGCCTTCTGGCATTTTCTTGGCAAGGGGTTTATTCAACATTTGCCTCCCATCTACTGATCTCCACTTCTCTTTGTTATCTTTCTTGGCTCCTGTTTTGAGGAATTCTTTCTCTTCTGTCTCACTGAATACGCTGACTTCTTCCATTTCTCTCATGGGGGTTAATGCTATCATTAGTTTTCCTGTCCCTGATTCGGCTGCATTTGTAGCATCTAAATCTGCTAAATGGTTCCCTCGTGCTTCTTGAGTCACTCCTTTTTTATGTGCTTTAACATATACTGCTGCCACTTCTTCTGGTAATTGTAATGTTTCTAACACTTCTAAAATAAGTTTTTAGTTCCTTTCCCCTTGAATTTAATAGCCCACTGTCTTCCCAAATTTTTCCAAAGGTATGCACTACTCCAAAAGCATATTTTGAGTCTGTATATATTGTTTCTCTTTTCTGTGTGAATATTTCCAGAGCTCACTTTAGGGCATACAACTCACATGCTTGGGCTGACCAGTTGAAAGGTAACTTTCCTTTTTCTAGGGCCACTAACTCTTCATCTGCTATAGCCTACCCCAATACCCTGTGCCCTGGATTACCCGTGAAAATCCATCGATGTACAATCGTTTTCCACCTTGGAGTGGTTGATCTGTTAGCTCCTCTCTTACTTTAGTTTGATAGTTTATAACTTCTAGGCAATTACATATTAATTCCTCACCTGGTTTTCCAACTAAAACTGGGCAAGGTTGAGTTGGTTACTCACGACTAGCTCTAAACCATTATCTATTAAGATGGCTTCATATTTTAGTACTTGGGAATAAGTGAGCCATTTCTCAGCCTTTTAGCTGAGGATACTCCTTACTGAGTGCGGGATATATATTTTCAGTTTCACCCCAAAGGTTAATTTTTTACTTTCTTCTATGAGTAGGTCGCTCGCTGCCACCACCTGAATGCAGGTTGGCCACCCCCAGCTGACAGGGTCTTGCGGTTTTGATAAATAGGCCACTGGTTTCCTGGATCCTCCCCGGTCCTGGGCTAACCCTCTATGTGCTGCCCCTTTTTATATACCCACAAACAGATAGAAGGGTTTGTCTAAGGCAGGAAGACTCAGTGCTGCTGCACTGACTAATTTTTACTTTAAAGCTTCAAAATCTGCTTGTCATCTTCTTCCCACCTAATCTCTTCTTCTACTAACTTTTCAAACAAGAACCTGATGGCCTGCGTGTATCCTTCAATCCATAGCCTATGATATCCCAACAGGCCTAAAAACCTTCTGACTTCTCTCTTAGTTTTTGGTCATGGGAGTGAGGCTATCCCTGCAATTCTCTCAGGGTTCAGCTCCCAGCTCCCTTGACAAATCACATGTCCTAGGCATTTTACTTCCCTCCCTACAAATTGGAGTTTCCCTTTTGATACTCAAAGTCCTTGTTCCCCCCAAAAATTTAACAGTGCTGTGGTGGATTCTCGAACTTTGAGATACTTTGAGAGGAGCCCAGTGCTCCTTGCTCTCCTGTGCTGACACGTGAGTGTTTGTCTGGTTTCGGGATGGCCCTGGCTGTGTGAGGGGTGCTACGTGGACACGAGACAGCCAGTCCTGTCCTGCTGGGTCCCAGCAGTGCCTCACAGCAGTCCTGAATCCACGTCAGGATGCCGGCCAAGAGAGGTCCTGGAAGCTGAGGCAGCTGATTTTAAGCTTGTGCAGGTGCCTACAGGCCAAGGCCAACGGTGTTCCCTCAGGATACAGCACTCCTGAGGGGTCTCCCTCATTCAGCAAATCAGCAGACAAATGCATTGTCAGCCAAAAGCTCTTTTATTGACCTGGCAGGAGGGCAGGGGTCAGCACCCCACTAAAGTGTTTCTCTGCCACATATAAATTTCAGTGGGTTGATGTAGGAGTTGTATCAAAATCACCATCCATCTTCACACTGCTGAGGTGATTCCATAGGCAGGCGGTTGGAAATACATTGTGTCAGATTCCCATACTTGAAGCTGATGTCCAGGCCCTGGCCAGGAGCGGTCTCGATGCCCCAAAGCAGCACAAAGTCTTCCTCAGGGCTTCCCTGCACAGGGCTGATTCCACACTTGCCCTTAGTTCTTCTGGTAGACTGTGTCTAAAGCTTTTTGTCAGGTCACTCTCACATCAAGTTAGGCCTGCCAGGTTTTTGTTATGCTAACTGGTGCTAAGTACTTAGGCATGTCTGTGCTAATTACTTGTTTACTCATGTGAATTGCTTGTGCTCACTTATGTCAAACCAAGGCCTTGTTCCATCCCCAAAGGTGCCTGAGGCCACCCGCTCCTTGTGGCACCAGTTGCTTTCCTGTGGAATGTTCTCCCTCCCCGAGGGTAAAGAGGGAGCTGCAGAAAGAGCTTGCCAGGCTGCTCTCCATCCTTTCCCAGCACTCCTGGCGAAGTGGAGAAGTCCGAGCTGAGCGCAAAGGTGCAAATGGAGCAGCCGTGCACAGGAAGGCTCGGTGGGAAGGATGATCCAGGATCCATAGGCCTGGCAGCCTGAGCGTGCTCCAGGGGAAGGCCTTGGAGCAGATCCTCCTGAGTGCCATCCCACGGCACCTGCAGGGAACCAGGGCGTCTGCTGGAGGGTGGGAAAGCTCTGCAGAGGGACGGGGACAGCTGGGGCTCCTGGCGGGGTGTCGAGGGCTTCTGTGCGGGAGTTTGGGGGGCTGGTGTTGGTGGGGTGTTGGAGAAGGAGTTGTCTGGAAGGTGAGAGGTCTAGGCTGGAATTTGAGTCAGTTTGAAGGCAGCATCTGTGCTTTGGCACAGCTTTGGTTAGGGAGGGCAGAAGGAATATCTGTGACTTTTACTCTTCATGGTCCTGATTCTCCTGCAGGGAACAAGAGGGGAGAGCTGTACTTTACTGGCCACTCAGATCTCTGTACCAGGGGGAGGATTAGCCCTTTTGCCATCTACTCAATTCTTTGAGCTACTTTTCTACCACTGAGTGGAATTTGATTTCTTGAGAGCTTTTATTTCTTAAGAGAATGAGGATGATATCATCCGTTCATTGAAAACCAAAGCATGGCCCTTTTTTTTTTTCTTTTTTTTTTTGTAGTTTTATGTTCTGTAATGTGACCCTCAGTGGATGAGGTTAAGGCAAATGAGTTGCTGCTTTGAGATTGGAAACAAAATTCCAACTCTTCACCTCCTCAGGCCATCCCAATTCGTTTGGGAAGTTTGCAACTTCTTGGAACTACTTGAGCAATGGGAAGTAAAGCTCTCCTGAACTGAGGATTCTTACTTGCGAGACTCTTCTGTGCCTTCGCCACTAAGGTGTTTTTGTGCTGAAGGCAATAACTTCAATGAGAAAATAATTTCAGCATGGAGTAAGAGCTTCTGACAGAGACCAAGTGTTGCCAGCGTTGCTCCAGGTGCTCCTGCCAACAGCCCCTGCAGGCAGGAGCGCAGCCCCCAATGCACGTGGGCTTTGGCTCCCTCTGGCACAGAAGCCCCCCACGGGCACAGGTCTCTGGGGCAGGAGACGGGCACCGGTGCTGCCAGGGCTCGGGGGGTGGCAGGTCTGCTTGGGCAGGGACTGTGCCACACCTGCTGATGTCAGTGCTCCCCAGGCCCCAGGGGTCAGAGCAGCATTCCTGCCCTGGCCCACACGTTCCTTGTCTTTGTCACACCCGCAGGTTTAGGATGGCCACCAGCCGGGACGTGTCCCGAGGAGGCCGTGCCAGCTTCTGTGAAGGCCCCGTGCCCTTCCCAGCGCGGCTGCGTCGGCAGCCCTGAGGGCTCCTTCTGCTGCCCTGAGCCTGCAGAGCAGGGCAGCGTTTGCTGATGGTTTGAGCCATTCCTAAAGATCCTGTCGGGCTGTCTTAGACACTTGGGGTGAGGGATTCCTTCCAACCCGAGCCACTTTGGGTGGGCTGGGGGCGGCCCCAGGGCAGGGGGCAGTGTGTGCAGGGGCCCTTTGTGACACGGGGCAGCACGGTCACCGTGGCATGGAACGGGACAGCGTGTCCAAGGGCCCTTTGTGACACGGGGTGACATAGGAGCTGGCGGTGACAAGACCACACCACAGTGCTCGAAGCACGCGACGGGACAGGACGGGACAGAGCGGTGCCATGAGGAGCCCCCGCACAGTGCATTCATTCGTGTCTGACCCGGAGCTTTTCCGAGGCGTTATTCCTGCAGCTGACCTTGAGGCCAGACCACAGGACTTGGTGACCCATGGCCTTCCCGAGGCTTCTCTCCTGCAGGTGTCCTCGAGGGCAGACCGTGGGACTTGGTGCCCCAGAGGCATCTCCCATCCCTGCCACCGGTGCCCGCAAGGCCAGACCACAATCGTCGACAGGAGTCTCCTGTCCTTGTGGCAGGAGCCCTCAAGACCAGAGTACAGGAATTGCTGTCCTGTCACCTTCCTGAGGCTTCTCTCTTGAAGGTGCCTTCCAGGCATGACTGCAGGCCTTGCTGACTCGGAGCTTTTCCGAGGCATCTCTCCTGCAAGTCGTCACAAATCCGATCACTGACATGGAGCAGAGACCCCGGAGAGTGCCCAAGCTGGCCTGGGTGGAGGAGAGGAAGAAGGCCCTGGAGCTGGCACAGCACAGGAGACTGAAGAGGTGGTGCAGTTCAAGCCTCAGCAGGAGAGTGAGTGGCAGAGCTGGGCTGCTGGGCTGGTGGCTGCAGCCAGCTTGGCCACATCCCATCCCATGGCATCCCATGGCATCCCATCCAATCCCAGCCCATCCCAGCCCATCCCCTGGGCACTTGCCCATGGACAGGACTAAAGAGGGGCCAGGCAGACACCCCACAGCGCCCGTGCTCTATCCCCTGGGGCATCCCAGGGCTGTCCCTGCCCAGGGAGCGCAGGGCTGGGCTGTGTTCTCCGGCCTCTCCCGCAGCCCCTCAGCTCAGGCTGCGCTCGCTCTTTGCCAGGTGCAGCCGTGCACCGCACACAAGAGCAGGAACGCACCCGTGGCCTCTTCCGCAGAACAGCGCAGGTACCTGCAGCTATCCCCAGCTGGGCTGGGCCTGCTGTCACCGCTCAGCCGAGCACCGTGCTTGGAGCATCCCTGGCTTCCTGCCTTTCTCCTACAGCTGGTTTGCAAATTCATCAAGAGGATTCGGGAGGAAGAGAGCAGCACCATGGGCACAGGGCTCAGAGCATATTCGCACATCTTCAAAACCAAGACCTGTGCTGCCCTGCTGGATATGCTCGTAGAGGAGAGGTTTTCCAATCCAAAGCAAGTAAGCAGCCTGTGGCCAGGATTTCATCCTCAGGAATTGCTTGGCCTCCCAAGCCATGCCTGCTGCTTACTGGAAGCCTTTGAGGCCATGGCAGTGTGGTGGGAAGGGAAGCACTTCTCTGGGGAAGCTGGGGACATTCCTCCCTCTGGCAGCTTTCCAAGTCTCCCCATGACTTCTCCAGGTGCCTGCCATGGTGAGGTACATCCACCAGTGGCTCATGGCCAGTCAGTTTGCTGAGCACAGGCTGAACAGGGCCCTGCTGGATCTCACCAACGAACAGCCTGCTGATGTAGTAATGTGTCCTGGTTTTGGGCAAATTTGGGAGAAAACCTTCAGAAGGAGCCCCCAGAAAGCAAACCCACACAGCCCCTTGCTCACCTGGCTCGGGAAGAATTTCCTCAGAGAGTAGTGGAAACAACCTGTTTATTGAGCAGGCAAAGCACTCCCCAGCACAAAAAATGAACAACACCAGATGACAAAAAGTCTTTCTATTCTCTGAAGAGGTGACAAATTCAGAAAGTCTCTCCCGGGAGTGGTTGCCCAGTTATCAGTCTCCGGCACTGGGGGTTGCTCCTGCAGGTCACAAAATGCTGGCTCTCGGTGTTTCTTGGTGTTTCCCAGGTCCCAGTCCTGAGCAGGTTCAAATGGTATTCAGGAAAGGGAAAGAATAAAAACAGTCCAGGGAAAAAATTGGATTGCCTAGCTAAACTAACTAATAAGCAAAAGCAAGGGCAAAAGCAAAAAGCAAAAGCAAGAGCAAAGTGGAAGCAAGCAAACCAGCAAGCAAGCAAGAAAGCCAGCAAGCCCTAGCCTCTCCTAGACACAGACTTTGGGGAGAGGTGAGCCGGCTGATAACAAGACAAAACAAACCTTCACTTTTCGGAGCCAGTCCTGAAGGCACAGAACATAACATCAAGCATAAACAGGACACACGATTGGGGATGCAAGCACCATAACGTCACCCTAGGACATTCCACTCCTTATCTCCATATCGTCAACATACTACCAAACATCATGTAAAAACTTCATCAAGTAAAAACTTCCATCTTTCACTTACTCAGACACATTTCCTTCCATCTCCCTTGCTCATCAAGTAAAAACTTCTATCTTTCACTTACTCAGACACATTTCCTTCCATCTCCCTTGCTCAAATTTTTGACACACATTTCCTTCTATATCACTTGCTCAAACCTTCAACACTTACACATTTCCTTCTGTCTCATGTCGGTGTGGTTTAATGTACAGACAGTGGCAGTAACATCCAACAAACAGTGATATTTGCATATGAGGCTCACCCCACAATCAGATCTCCCTGAGGTACACATTGTGTTCTTCCATATTTCTGCATTATTCACCATGTACAACCTGGTCCCTGAGCAAAGACAATCGCACCAATGGGTTTGTCTGTACTCGAGGCAGAGTTGATCCACACTGTCTTCCCTAACAAACCTCTGATATGTGCCACTGGGACTTTATCTCCGTCTGCTCTATTCAGGGACTCAGACTGGGCAGGGCCTGCTCCATTGGTGGAACCTCGGGTGTTAACTAACCAGGTGGCCTTTGCTAAATGCTGCTCCCAGTTCTTGAAAGATCCCCCACCCAATGCTTTCAGGGTGGTTTTTAACAGTCCATTGTACCTCTCCACTTTGCCTGCAGCTGGTGCATGGTAGGGGATATGGTGCACCCACTCAATGCCATGTTCCCTAGCCCAGGTGTTCATAAGACTGCTCTTGAAATGAGTCCCGTTATCAGACTCAATCTTCTAAGGGGTACCATGCCTCCAAAGGACCTGCTTTTCAAGGCCCAGGATGATGTTACGGGCTGTAGCATGAGACACAGGGGAGGTCTCCAACCATCCCGTGGTGGCTTCTGCCATTGTGAGCACGTAGCGCTTGCCTTGGTGTGTCTGGGGCAGTGTGATGTAGTCAATCTGCCAGGCCCCCTCATACCTGTACTTGGACCACTGCCCACCATACCACAGGGGCTTCACTCACTTGACCTGCTTGATGGCAGCACACGTCTCACGGTCATGGATAACCTGAGAAACACTGTCCATGGTTAAATCCACCCCTCGGTCTCGTGCCAAATTAAAAGTGGCATCTCTGCCCCGATGGCCTGAGGCATCATGGGCCCATTGTGCTAGGAGCAACTCTCCCTTGTGTTCCCAATCCAGGTCTATCTTTGACACCCCTATCTTTGCAGCCTGATCTACCTGCTGATTGTTTTGCTGCTCTTCATTAGCTCTACTTTTGGGGACATGGGCATCTATGTGGCGAACCTTCACAGGTAGTTTCTCTACCCAGGTAGCAATGTCTTTCCATTCTTCAGCAGCCCAGGTTGGTTTTCCTCTACGCTGCCAGTTAGCCTCTTTGCATCTCTGTAGCTATCCCCACAGAGCATTGGTTACCATCTATGAATCAGTGTAGAGGTAGAGCTTTTGCCACTTCTCTCTTTCTGCAATGTCTAGGGCCAGTTGAATGGCTTTGAGTTCAGCAAGTTGACTTGATCCACCTTCTCCTTCAGTGGCCTCTGCGACCCATCGTGTGGGGCTCCATAGAGCTGCTTTCCACTTCTGATTCTGCCCTACGATGCCACGGGAACCATCAGTGAAAACAGCGTAGAGTGTTTCCTCTGCTGGCGGTTGTATGGTGGAGCTTCTTCAGCCCATTTCACTGGTTCTTGTTCTTCATCTGTGACACCAAAACTTTCACCTTCAGGCCAATTTGTAATTGCTTCCAAAATCCCAGGGTGATTCAGTTTACCAATATGGGCGTGCTGCGTGATGAGAGAAATCCACTTGCTCCATGTAGCACTGGTGGCATGGTGGGTGGAGGGAACCTTTCCTCTGAACATCCACCCCAGCACCGGTAGTCGGGGTGCAGGAGGAGTTGTGCTTCTGTACCAATCACCTCTGAGGCGGCTTGGACTCCTTCGTAGGTGGCCAAGATTTCATTCTCTGTAGGGGTGTAGTTGGCTTCAGACCCTCTGTAGCTCCGACTCCAAAATCCTAGTGGTCGGACTCATGTCTCCCCAGGCACCTTCTGCCAAAGGCTCCAGGACAAGCCATTGTTCCCAGCTGCAGAGTAGAGCACATTCTTCATCTCTGATCCCGTCCTGACTGGTACAAGGGCTACTGCCTGAGCAATCTCCTGCTTGAGCTGGGTGAAAGCTTGTTGCTGTTCAGGGCCCCAGAGGAAATCATTCTTCTTGCAGGTGACCAGGTAGGGAGGGCTCACAATCTGGCTGTACTCAGGAATGTGCATCTCCAAAAACCTATGGCACCTAGGAAAGCTCGTGTTTCCTTCTTGCTGGTTGGTGGAGACATCGCAGTGATCCTTTTGGTGACCTCAGTGGGAATCTGAAACAATCCGTCTTGCAACTTTACCCCCAGGAACTGGATCTCTCAGGCAAGTCCCTTGACTTTGCTCTTCTTGATGGCAAAGCCAGCTTTCAGCAGAATCTGGATGATCCTCTCTCCTTTCTCAAATACTTCCATTGCAGTGTTCCCCCACACAATGATGCCATTGAGGTACTGCAGGTGTTCTGGAGCTTCACCCTTTTCCAGTGCAGCCTGGATCAGTCCATGGCAGATGGTGGGGCTGTGCTTCCACCCCTGGGGCAGTCGGTTCCAGGTGTACTGCACACCCCTCCAGGTGAAAGCAAACTGAGGCCTGCATTCTGCTGCCAGAGGAATGGAGAAAAATGTGTTAGCAATGTCAATAGTGGCGTACCACTTTGCTGCCTTGGACTCCAGCTCGTGCTGGAGTTCCAGCATGTCCGGCACAGCAGCGTTCAGCGGTGGAGTCACTTCATTCAATGCATGGCAGTCCACTGTCAATCTCCATTCTCCTTCAGATTAACGCACAGGCCAGATGGGACTGTTGAAGGGTGAGTGGGTTTTGCTGACCACTTCTTGGCTCTCCAGCTCTCGAATCATCTTATGGATGGGAACCACAGCATCTCGAGTTGTTCTGTACTGTCGGCAATACACTGTTGAAGTGGCAATTGGTACCTTTGCTCTTCTCCCTTCAGAAGTCCTACTGTACTTGGATTCTTGGACAGTCCAAGCAAGGTGTTCAATTGCTGGACGCCCTCTGTCACTGCAGCTGCTATCCCAAATGCCCACCTCAGTCCTTTTGGGTCTTTAAAATACCCCCTTTGGAGGTAATCTATGCCCAAAATGCATGGGGCCTCTGGGCCAGTCACAATAGGGTATTTTTTCCACTCATTTCCAGTCAGGCTCACCTCAGCTTCCACTAAGGTAAAGTCCTGTAATCCCCCTGTCACGCCAGCAATGGAGACAGGTTCTGCCCCCACGTGTCTCAATGGGACTAATGTGCATTGTGCACCAGTATCGACCAAAGCCTTCTAGTCTTGTGGTTCTGATGTGCCAGGCCAACGAATCCACACAGTCCAGAAAAAACAGTTTTCCCTTACCTCTACCTGGCTAGAGGCAGGGCCCCTCTAAGCTTGGTTATCCTTCTTTCCTTGGGCATATGTCTTAGAGCTTCCTTCAGGGGGATCAGACATGTCATCATCATCATCATTCACATCATACCTGGCAGCTTGGCTATGGGCAACTGGAGCTGCTTTCCTTTTGGTGGAACTTCCTCTCTGAGTCTTGCCTTCCTTCAATTCACGCACCCATAATGCCAGAACAGCAGTAGATTTTCCGTCCCATCTCCTCATGTTTTCTCTGCAATCACTCAGGAAGAACCACAGCTCAGCTCGTGGGGTGTACCTTCTCTCCCCATCTGGGGAACGTCTGCGTTGGATACCAGGGCCTCTAATTTGTACTGCCGACATTTGGAGAAGGTCCTCTTTAATCTCCTCCCTGAGTTTCTTGTGATTCTCCTCTATCTTGTCTTCTAATTTCTGCAGATGTGTTTCCACCGCTGCAATTCTGGCGTCTGTTGGGCCATGCACAGCATCTGCATATGCCCGGAGCTTCTTCACCATATTGAGCACGGTCTCATCCTTCTCATCCCACTTCATTATTGCTAAAGCAGAAGCGTATTCATGTGGCCCAAGCCGTACAAGTTTTCGCCACATCACAGACGTACATGGTACCATGTCTGGATTCCTAGTTGTTATGTCATCGGAGAAGATAATCTCTGCCACTGCCATTTCTCTCAGGCGTTGCATCCCTTGTTCTATAGCCTTCCACTGGGTCTGCTGCATATAAAGATCATCTGCACACAGGTATCTTTGTGCTACACTTTCCAGGAGCCGTGCACAGAGCTTCTCCTGCAGCATCCTAAAGATGGACCAACCAACTAATTATAGACTCATCAGGTTGTCGAATGTAATCCTTTCTTAGGCCACGGAGGTTCTTTAGGGAAAAGGACTCAATATTGGCTTCTGATCTTGTTTCTTTGACTCCTGATTTTATGTCAGGAGGTGTTGAGGGTCCATCTTCTGCATCATAATCATCATCGTCATCCACCGATCGATCAGTCTTGTCTGTGCACTTTCCATTTCTCGTGCTGGTAGCAACAGCCACTGATTGAGGCTTACAGTCTGGTTTAGCTGCTGGCTTCGAGCCTGGGCTGTTGGCTGCAGCCTGAGTGACTGGGATCACTGCTGATTTATCTCCCTGCCCCCCTTCCTCTGCTGCCCTACAGGACCTAGCAGAGTGCGGTAAGCATATGCCAGGGCCCAGCTCACTGCAATGATCTTTTTCTCCTTAGAGGTATCATGGCACTTCTCTTTCAGGTACTTTGCCACCTCAGCTGGGTTCTGAATTTGTTCACATGGAAAGTCCCAGACTATAGGGTCAGAAAACTCCTTTATGATTTGGCCCATTTCCCACACCACTCAGGATTTCTCACACCTGGGTCTACTCCTGGGTCAGGGGTCTCATCAGCCCTTCTAGAAATCTCAGCCCTCATTCTAGAGAAGCCGCAGACTGTGCAGCGAAAGCTTACCAAATTAAATACCAAAAAGATGGTCTCTTTAACATTCAGGGGAAACTGAACATTCTCCAATAGGGATGTAACAGATTCAGAGGAGAAGAAGGAAAGCAAAGGCTGAAAAGCCTCATCTCCTGCTTCTCCTCTAACAAACTGGGTGCACAACCATAACCATGAACCATACATTCCTGGAACAGACTCCAGCACCTTTATAAACCTCCTGCCAGCCATTACAACCAAGCCCAGCCCAATGGATATCCTGGTCAGTGCTCCTCTACTGCAAAAACTACGTATTAGGGACAATACCAGAGCTATTTCTGGATAAGAAAATAAACCTAGGGACCATAGAGGTATTAAGACCTCAAAAAACCCTAGGGACCAGAAACACATGCAGGCCTGCACCCCAAGAGACATTATGATTTGAAACAACAAAGCCAGTAACTGCTCTATATCAGCCCAGAGTAATTGCAAGCAAAATATGATTAGAACAAGGTTTTTTCCACTCTCTCGAGACACGAGTTGGGCACCAAAATATTTGTCCTAGTTTAGGGCAAATTTGGGAGAAGACCTCTGGAAGGAGCCCCAGAAAGCAAATCTCCCCACAGCCCCTCACCCACCTGGTTCAGGAAGAATTTCCTGGGAGAGAAGTGGAAAAAAACCCTGTTTATTTAACAAGCAAAACACTCCCCAATACAAAAACAACACCAGATGACAAAACTCTTTCACCGTTCTGAAGAGATGACAAATTCAGAAAGTCTCTTTGGGAGTGGTCACCCAGCTATCAGTCTCCAGTGCTGGGGATGGCTGCTGCAGGTCACAAAATGCAGGCTCTCGGTGTTTCTTGGTGTTTCCCAGGTTCCAGTCCAGAGCAGGATGGGATGGTATTCAGGAAAGGGAAAGGAAAAAAAAACAGTCCAGGGTAAAAATTGGATTGCCTAGCTAAACTAACTAATAAGCAAAAGCAAAAAGCAGGAGTGAGAGCAAAGCAAAGCAAGCAAGCCAGCAAGCAAGCCAGCATCCCCTAGACACAGACCATGGTGGGGAGTTGAGCCGGCTGATAACAAGACAAAACAAACCTTCACTTTCAGAGTCAGTCCTGAAGGCACAGAACATAATATCAAACATAAACAGAACACACGACTGGGGATACAAGCACCATAACATCACCCTAGGACACTAACCGAGGGAGTTCCACTAAAGTGAAGATAGTCTCAACCTCCCATGACCGAGCAGCTGGGTATGATCTGTCAGATCCCCTTGAAGATACCTCTACCATGTATGCCCAGGAAAGAAATAATAACCAGGGTTAGAGCCTCTAGCCAGGAAGAGGCACAGGAAAACTGGATCTTCTGGACGGTGTGGATCCGATGGCCTGGCATATCAGAGCCACAAAAATAGGATGCCTTAGTTGACACTGGTGCGCAGTGTACCCTGATACCATCGGGACATGTGGGGGCAGAACCTGTTTCCATTGCTGGGGTGACGGGGGGATCACAGCAATTGGCCCTGTTGGGAGCTGAGGTGAGCCTCACTGGGAAGGAGTGGCAGAAACATCCTATTGTGAGCGGCCCAGAGGCCCTGGGTATTCTGGGCATAGACTTCCTCCAGAATGGCAATTACAAAGAACCAAAGGGACTCAGGTGGGCTTTTGGCATAGCTGCGGTAGAGGCAGAGGACATTAGGCAATTGAACACCTTGACTGGACTGTCTGAGAATCCAACTGCAGTAGGACTCCTGAGGGTGGAAGAGCAACAAGTACCAATTGCCACCTCGACAGTGCAGTGCTGGCAGTATCGGACGAATCGAGGTGCCGTGATCCCCATCCACAGAATGATCCGTTAGGTGGAGAGCCAAGGGATGGTCAGCAAAACCCACTCACCCTTCAACAGCCCCATCTGGCCTGTGCACAAGTCTCAATGGAGATTGACTGTGGACTATCGTGCCTTGAATGAAGTGACTCCACCGCTGAACGCTGCTGTACCGGACATGCTGGAACTCCAGCACGAGCTGGAGTCCAAGGCAGCAAAGTGGTACGCCACTGCTGACATTTGCTAACACGTTTTTCTCCATTCCACTGGCAGCAGAATGCAGGCCTCAGTTTGCTTTCACCTGGAGGGGCATGCAGTACACCTGGAACCGACTGCCCCAGGGGTGGAAGCACAGCCCCACCATCTGCCATGGACTGATCCAGGCTGCACTGGAAAAGGGTGAAGCTCCAGAACACCTGCAGTACCTCAATGGCATCATTGTGTGGGGGAACACTGCAATGGAAGTATTTGAGAAAGGAGAGAGGATCATCCAGATTCTGCTGGAAGCCAGCTTCGCCATCAAGAAGAGCAAAGTCAAGGGACTTGCCCGAGAGATCCAGTTCCTGGGGGTAAAGTTGCAAGACGGATTGTGTCAGATTCCCACTGAGGTCACCAAAAGGATCACTGCGATGTCTCCACCAACCAGCAAGAAGGAAACACGAGCTTTCCTAGGTGCCATAGGTTTTTGGAGAATGCACATTCCCGAGTACAGCCAGATTGTGAGCCCTCTTTACCTGGTTACCTGCAAGAAGAACGATAATTCCTCTGGGGCCCTCAGCAGCAACAAGCTTTCACCCAGCTCAAGCAGGAGATTGCTCAGGCAGTAGCCCTTGGCCCAGTCAGGATGGGACCAGAGATGAAGAATGTGCTCTACTCTGCAGCCGGGAACAATGGCTTGTCCAGGAGCCTTTGGCAGAAGGTGCCTGGGGAGACTCGAGGCCGACCACTGGGATTCTGCAGCTGAAATTACAGAGGGTCTGAAGCCAAATGCACTCCCACAGAGAAGGAAATCTTGGCTGCCTATGAAGGAGTTCAAGCTGCCTCCGAGGTGATTGCCACAGAAACACAACTCCTCCTGGCACCCTGACTGATGGCACTGGGGTGGATGTTTAAAGGAAAGGTTCCCACTAACCTCCATGACACTGCTGCCACATGGAGCAAATGGATTACTCTCATCATGCAGCACACCCATATTGGAAACCTGAATCGCCCTGGGATTTTGGAGATAATTACAAACTGGCTGCTGGTGAGAACTTTGGTTTCACTGATGGAGAGCAGCAGGAACAAGTGACAAGGGCTAAAGAAGGTGCACCATGCAACCAACTACCAGCAGAGGAAACTCGATACGCTGTTTTCACTGACAGTTCCTGTGGCATCATAGGGATGAACTGGAAGTGGAAAGCAGACGTATGGAGTCCCACACAACACATAGCACAAGCTACTGAAGGAGAAGGTGGATCAAGTCAACTTGCTGAAGTCAAGGCCGTTCAGCTGGCCCTGGACATTGCTGAGAGAGAGAGAAGTGACCAAAGCTCGACCTTTATATGGATTCTTGGATGGTAGCCAGTGCTCTGTGGGACTGGCTGGAAAGGTGGAAAAAGGCCAACTGGCAGCGTAGAGGAAAACCAGTCTGGGCTACTGATGTGTGGAAAGACATTGCCTCTTGGGTAGAAAAAGTGTCTGTGAAAGTCTGTCATGTAGATGCCCATGTCCCCAAGAGTCGGGCTAATGAGGAACACCGAAACAACGAGCAGGTAGATCAGGCTGCAGTGATAGAGGTGTCAAAGATAGACTTGGATTGGCAACATAAGGGGGAGTTGTTCCTAGCTCAATGGGCCCATGATGCCTCAGGTCATCAGGGCAGAGATGCCACCTACAAGTTGGCATGAGACCAAGCGGTGGATTTAACCATGGACAGTATTTCTCAGGTTATCCATGACTGTGAGACGTGTGCTGAGATCAAGCAGGCCAAGCGAGTGAAGCCCCTGTTGTTGCGGTGTGTCTCCTCCCTCCCAAAGGTAACCCTCTCCCCCCGCCCCAACCCCCATGAGCCCTGGCTGTGAGACAGGGGGTCCAGGGGGTCGAGTGATTGGCAGATTTGAAAGATACCCCCTGCCCCCTGTGGCTATTGGTAGACCTAAGTGCCCCTTCTCCCCTGGCACCCCTCCCCCTCACCTGGTTGGTGGCTACCTGTCCCTGCCCCTCCCCTTACCCCCGGGTTAAAAGGACAATCCAGCCACGTGGCCGGGCCTTCTGTTGGAGCTGCCACCAGGTCCACAACTCTGTAGCTGAAATAAAGACTCTGGATCAAGCTCTAGCAGAAGTGCCTCCTTTCTTCACCATCGCCCGAAGCCTCTCCACTGAGGAATATCGCTCGCAGCCTCTGAGTAACCCAAGGGTGTCGCTGGGGAGGAAACATCCCAGCTGCCGCCATTGGACTCAGCAGCAAGGCAAGCCCGGGCAGGTCTCTGTCGGAATATTGGGAACCCCAATATTTGGCGCCCACTCGTGGGGCAAAAACTCGGCCCTGCAACCAGACGGAGACCCATCTGAGCTTCGCAAGACCACCGAGAGAGTTTCTGGCAGCTTGGCGTTCACTGGCAGGGCTTTGGACGTAGCTCTCCAGCACAGACTTGGATTAAAAAAGTCTCCTGAATGTTTTGCACCTCGGAGAAGAAAAGCTCCTTTCTGGTGAGCCAACTTCTCAGAGGAGGACAGGGTAGCTTCTCCAGCCCCGGGGAGGTCCTGTTCAGGTGAAGAGAAAACCCCGACAGACCAAGGAGCCTTCGCACTGATCTGGGTGAGTATTTCCACTCCATGGGGGGGTGGGAAGCTCAAAGGGAAATCCCTGCGGAGGGATCCCATCTTTTTCGCCCTTATTAGGGCAGGTTTAGGCTACGGAGCCCCGCAGCATCGGGAACAGCAGCATGTGTGGCTCAGCTTTGTACGGCGCGGCTTTGCCGTTTTTAAAAGCCGCGGGAAGCTTTGCTGACACGGCCAGGAGGAGCGGCGGGCTCCGCCCGTGCCTCTCTCGGCACGAGTTTCGGCGGGGGTTGGGGCGGGGGGAGAGGGTTACCTTTGGGAGGGAGGAGACACACCGCAACACCCTGTGGTATGGTGGGCGGTGGTCCAAGTACAGGTATGAGGGGGCCTGGCAGATTGACTACATCACACTGCCCCAGACACGCCAAGGCAAGCGCTAAGTGCTCACAATGGCAGAAGCCACCACGGGATGGTTGGAGACCTCCCCTGTGCCTCACGCCACTGCCCGGAGCACCATCCTGGGCCTTGAAAAGTAAATCCTGTGCAGACATGGTACCCCTGAGAGGATTGAGTCAGACAATGGGACTCATTTCAAGAACAGCCTTATCAACACCTGGGCTAGGGAACATGGCACTGAGTGGGTGTACCACATCCCCTACCATGCACCAGCTGCAGGCAAAGTGGAGAGGTACAATGGACTGTTAAAAACCACCTTGAAAGCATTGGGTGGGAGATCTTTCAAGAACTGGGAGCAGCATTTAGCAAAGGCCACCTGGTTAGTTAACACCCGAGGTTCCACCAATGGAGCAGGCCCTGCCCAGTCTGAGTCCCTGAATAGAGCAGACGGAGATAAAGTCCCAGTGGCACATATCAGAGGTTTGTTAGGGAAGAGAGTGTGGATCAACTCTGCCTCGAGTACTGACAAACCATTCGTGGGATTGTTTTTGCTCAGGGACCAGGTTGTACATGGTGAATAATGCAGAAATATGGAAGAACACGATGTGTACCTCAGGGAGATCTGATTGTGGGGTGAGGCTCATATGCAAATATCACTGTTTGTTGGATGTTACTGCCACTGTCTGTACATTAAACCACACAGACATGAGACAGAAGGAAATATTTAAGTGTCAAAAGTTTGAGCAAGAGAGAAGGAAATGTGTAAGTGTCGAAGGTTTGAGCAAGTCAGATGGAAGGATGAGTAAGTGAAAGATGGAGGTTTTAACTTGATGAAGTTTTTTACATGATGTTTGGTAGTTATGTTGATGATTTGGAGATATGGGGTGGAATGTCCTAGGGTGACGTTATGCTGCTTGCATCCCCAATCGTGTGTTCTGTTTGTACCTGATATTATGTTTTATGCCTTCAGGACTGACTCTGAAAGTGAAGGTTTGTTTTGTCTTGTTATCAGCCAGCTCACCTCCCCCATGGTCTGTGTCTAGGAGAGGCTAGGTTTCCTTGCTTGCTTGCTGGCTTGCTTGCTTTTGCTTTGCCCTTGCTTTTGCTTTTGCTTATTAATTAGTTGATTTTTTTTTTTTAATTGGGAGTGTTTTGCTTGTTGAAAAAACAGGGTTTTTTTCCACTTCTCTCCGAACCAGGAAGGGGAGGGGCCATGGTAGGGATTACTTTCTGGGGGCTCCTCCTGGAAGATTTCTCCCAAATTTGCCCTAAACTAGGACACCTTGGCATGTCAAGGGCTGCTTCTCATCTGCCCCTGAAGCACTGGGGCTCTGGGCTTTCCTTCCTATGGGAGAGAACTGTCCTTCTCCTCCAGGGACCCAGGGCCAAAACCTGGATTCTTTCTCCAAATTTCTTTATATGCAAAGATTGTTCCCAGATGAAATCTGCCAGGAGAAACAGGTCTGGCTGCCCTGGCCACCCAGGGGCCACCTCTCATCTGCCTTTGAGACACTGGGACCATGTGCTTTTCTTTCATATGGGAAAAAAACATCCATCTCGACCAGGCACCCATGGCCAAAATTGGGCATCTGCCTCCAGAATTCCCTGTATCCAAGGATAGCTCCCAGACAAAAGCTGCCAGGGGAGACAAGTCTGGCTGGCCTTGGCTTCCTGAGGGCTGGCACTCATGTGCCTCTGAAACACTGGGGCTCTGTGCTTTCCTTGCTAATGAAAAGAACTCTTCTTCCTGTCCAGGTGCCCACGGCCAAAATCGAGATTCCACTTCCAAAATGCCCTGTGTCCAAGGATAGCCCTTAGATGAAAGGGGCCAGGAGAGACAGGTCTGGCTGGCTTGGCCTAAGGGTGGCCACCTTTCATCTTCTTCCAGAACACTTGGATTTTGTGCTTTTCTTTCCCATAGGAAAAAAACATCCATCCTGACCAGGCGCCCATGGCCAAAACTGGGATTCCACCTCCAAAACTCCGTACATCCAAGGATTGCTCCCCAGTGAAAGCAGCCAGGACTTAAAGGTTTGGCTGCCCTTGGCCTCTTGGGAACTGCCTCTCACCTGCCTCAAAACACTGGGGCGCGATGCTTTCCTTCCTATGGAAAAGAGCTGTCCTTCTTCTCAAGGTGTCCATGGTAGAAATTGAGATTCCTCCTCCCAAATTCCATATATCCAAGGATCCCTTCATGACAAAAGCTGCCAGGACAAACAGGTCTGGCTGGCTTGGCCTCCCAGGAGCCACCTCTCTCCTCTTCTGCCTTTGAAACACTTGGGCTCTGTGCTTTCCTTCCTGTGGAAAAGAACCGTCCTTCTTATCTATGCAGAAATGGCCAAAATTGGGGTTCCACCTCTAAAATTCCCTATATCCAAGGATTGCTCCCAGCCAGAATCTGCCAGTGCCATCAAGTCTGGCTGGCCTTGGCCTCTGGTGGCTGCCCCTGCCACACTGGGTCTCGGTTCTTTCCTTCCCATGGAGATCACTGTGACACGGTGGGGACCTCATGGAAGCAAGGGGATCATTGTGGCACCACTGGAGCCCATGGAACCAAGGGGCCATGGTGACACAGCGGGGCTTCATGGACCCAGAGACCATTATGACTCTGTGGGGCCTGTCGGAACCATGGAGACCATTCTGACCCTTCAGGGCCTCGTGTCACCAAGGGGGCATTGTGACACCTCAGGGCCTCATGGAAGCAAGGGAAATTTGGGACACTGTGGGGCCTCATGGAACCAAGGGAACATGGAACAGGTCTGGCTGGCTTGGCCTCCCAGGGGCCACGTGACAGGACTGGCTGATCTTGGAATTCCAAGGGCTGCCTCTCATCAGCTCCTGGAGCACTGTGGCTCCGTGCTTTCCTTGCTAAGCGAAAGAACTGTCCCTCTTTTCAGATGCCCATCGCCAAAATTGGTAAGCTCCCTAAAAAATTTCCTCTATGCAAAGGTATCTCTCAGAAAAACCTGCCAGCTCTGGCTGGCCTTGGCCTCCAGTGGTCACCTCTCATCGGCCCCTGAAACAGAGGGCTCTATTCCTTCCTTCCTATGGATAAAAAAAAGCCTTCTTGCCAAAGACCATGGCAAAAATTAGACTTTTGCCTCCCAGATTGTGTATATCCAAGGATTGCTCCCAGACAAATTGGCCAGGACAGACAGGTCAGGCTAGCTCTATGCTCTGGTTATTTTCTTAGACTATGAACTTAGTACCTTGAAGCATTAATGAGCCCCACTGAGTGTTGCTCCTAACAAAGCCTCTCCAGGGACTAATTACAGCAGATAATTGGAGGCCATGACTGCACAAAGCTCTCAGAGACTCCAAGGCAAAAGCCAAAGCCAAAGTGCTTTGAAAAACCTGCAGTCCCTGGGAGCATGAAGGAGCCCCCAGGGCCATTCCTGAGCAAGGCTCCCCAGGGACTCCTTCCAGCAGATCCTTGAGGCCACTGGGATGTGGGCTAGGGGGGGATGCAGAGGGCAGGACAAGGGGCTGACAGTGCCCAGCCTGGCTGGGGCTGTGCCAGGAGGCCCCAGTGCCTCAGGACAAGGTGTCTCCTGACAGCCCTTGGTGGCACAGAGCCTGCTGTGCCCCAGGGCACCAGGACTTGGCTTCTCTTTGTCCCCACCTGTCATCAGTGCCTCCAGTTCTCTGCTCTGCCTGGGGCCTGGGGACACTTTCTCAGTCGTGTCCCTCAGTGGGACCCATTAAAAGTCAAAGAAACTTTGGAGTTGGATTCTGACTTGGAGCTCTGGAGAGGTTTCTGCAGCTCGCTCTCAGGGCCTGATGTTCAGGGCCTGAGCACAAAGCCCCAGAGGGTCATTAAAGTCCTTGTGCTGTGTCTGTGCTGCTGAGCTGGGCCGGGCTCCTGGCACAGAGGGTGATCCTGGCAACCAAGGAGAGCTTCAAAAGCACATTTCTCTGGATGAGCAGCTCTTCTCCCAGCCCAGCAGGGCTGGGGCACTGCCTGCAGCCAGCCCGGGCACAGCACAGAGGCACAGAGAGCTTCCATCAGTCAGGGCTGGGAAGGTGCTGAGAAGTGCCTGGGGCAGAATCCCTGGCAGCCCTTGGCACAGGAACCTCCGGCTGCAGGACAATGCAGCTGCAGCTCCTGGAGTGATCTCCTACAGCTGGAACATCCCAATGCCCACAGACCCTGTGAGTACATTCTCTGATCATCTCTTGTGCAGAGCAGCCAGGGGTGCCCAGGGCTGTCCTGCAGAGCAGGGTCCTGCAGCCCAGGGCACTGTGCTGGGCCAGGGACTCTGCTGCCTGCCAGGGACAGCTCTCAGCCGGCCCGGGGAGCTGCTCCCAGCACTGGAGAGAAGCTGTGGGGGGAAGGAGCCACCCTGAGCAGGGCAGGTGCTGCTGCTGAGAGCTGCTGGCTGGGGCAGGGCTGCTCCCTGCTCCAGAGCAGCCTGGGCACAGCTCCAGAGGACACTTCCCAAAGAAGGTAAACCTGGGATTGCTGTAAAGCTCAGGAGCTTTCTTGAGAGTGTTTTCAATTTCCTTCATGGAGCAGGGTGGGAAAGTTGGGGTGATGACAAAAAGATTTTTGCTTTTTATACATTTTTCATATATTCCTATCTCTGTAAATTACTATTATATACTTATAAAACTATAACCCTTATATTGTAAAACATAGGCAAACCTAATGGGAAGAAATGATGATGTCTAACATCAGTTTAGAAGGCTGAATGATTTCTTTATTATAACTATGCTATAATACATTAATATACTATATAAAAGAAGATACTAAGACTACATACTTACTTTCTTTAACTACTATATCTAACTAGTAATAACCTGTGATCCTGTTCTTGAGAGTCTAGACACAGGTGGATTGGATTGGCCATCAGGCTCAAACAATCCTCACTAGAATCTAATCAAGCAATCACCCCAGGTAAACAATTCTCTAAACACATTCTACATAGGAAAAACAAGGAGTAGAAATAGAAATGGTTTTCTCTTTCTCTCTTTGCACCTCTATGAAAAATCCTGAGAGTGAGAGAAATGTGCTACCACACCCTTTCCTAACTCTTAATTAACTCTATTTAACTACTATTATAAAATTAATATAATTATAATACTAATTAACTCTAGTACATTTCCTAACCTTTCTCTTAGATTTTAGAACAATAAGCTGAATGTCTAAATACATTCCTGAAACACTGTATAGTCTTATTATCAGGAAGAGGACCTACAAGAAGAACATTTTGGTTTTTGACCAGAATGTGAGCAGTCACAACAAAAAGTGAAGGCAAAGAAGCCCTTGGACCTACTCCAATGGATTGAGCCAGGGGTGTGTAACTGGGGCAAATGAATCTCCTCTTGGATGTTCCTGTTAAATAGCCTAATTAATTAACCTTAATAAATTGTTGAAATCAGGGGCCAGGTTTGCCCCATCCCCACTGGGACACCTGGAAGCTTCCAATAAAGGTCTGGTTTTTACTTTACTGGTCTAACACTATTACAAGGATTTTTTTTCTCTTTTGACTATAAACAACAGGGGGATGAAAGAAGCAGAACAGGAATTGTAATCCCAGAATGACAGAACATTCTGAGTTGAAAGGGACCCACAGTATCATCAAAGGAAGGTTTGAACATTTACAGAGACTCCAGAACTGTGACTTTGGGTGGTCAGTCTCTCTGCTGGCAGCCTCCCAAAGGGCCTTCAGCCACTCCTCAGCCCTGGACAGCAGCAGCATCACCTTTGCAGGGCCCAGCAGGGCTCTCCTGAGCTGCCCTCGCCCAGCTGCACACAGAGCCTGCCCCAGCCAGGGCCCTGCACACAGGCAGGTTTCTGTAGGGCCGGGCCGAGGGCACCCAGGGTGGGATGGGCTCTGTGAGCGCTGGCAGGGACAAAGCACCTCTCAGGAGGGAATGTCCAGGCCCAGGGAGATGCTCAGGGAAGCAGAGGGGGCTGAACAGAGCAGTGCTGGGGCAGGAGGGCACTGTTGGTGTCTGGGAGGTGCTGGGCACAGCTGGGCACAGGAACACTGTCCTGAGTGCCCGGCTGTCTCTGCCCTGCCCTCTCAGGCACAGCACCACAACATCTTCTCCTGTTTCTGCACTCCCCTAAAATTGTCAGTGTTATCTGGTGCTCTCAGGGAGGCTCTGGCCTTTGCAGCAGCTGAGTCAGGCACTGCCCTTGGCATTCCTGCCAGGCAGGGCTGTCCATGGGAATGGGGTGTCCAAGCTTCCCTGGGACCTGTGGGGCTGTGGGCAAAGCAGTCCATGGGAAAGGGGAATGAGCTGAGCCCCTCCCTGAGATCCCATCATGGGCACAGCCGGGGATCTCCTTGCTGTGCCCTTCCCAGCTCTGAGCTGCCCTCCTGGGTGCAGAGCTGTGCCAGAGCCTCTGGGAGTTCCCTGAATGTCCCACGGGGAAGTGCAGAGATGCCACAGCTGAGGAAATGCTGCTGGGTCGGCCAAGGGAGCCGTGAGTGTCCTTGGCACAGGGGGGTGCTGAGAGCTTGCCCAGAGACCTTTGGAAAGGGTGAGACATCCAGGGATCCCTCTGCTCTGGGCAGGGTCTGGTTTATCCCAGGGTGACCCGGGAGTGTGACTGTGCTCTGATTGCAGCCAAAGGTGCAAAGCCAGGGCAGTTGGGAACAAGCCCATCCAGCCCCTCACCTGCCCTCAGCCACAGGGAATCCTTTGCCTCTCACATTCCTCAGTGGCAAACTCTGAGTGCAGCAGGAATGCTGGGGATTTCTGACCTCAGAGAGCCAGGAATTATGTGTGGGTAGGAAAACAATTCCTAAACAAGCTACTGCCAGCCTCTCCTGACTTGTCACTGTCCTTTCTCCATGAACAGGTCCCCACGTGCAGCCACAGCCAATGTCCAACAGCAGCTCCATCAGCCACTTCCTCCTGCTGGCACTGGCAGACACGCGGCAGCTGCAGCTCCTGCACTTCTGCCTCTTCCTGGGCATCTCCCTGGCTGCCCTCCTGGGCAACGGCCTCATCATCAGCGCCATAGCCTGCGGCCATCACCTGCACACGCCCATGTTCTTCTTCCTGCTCAACCTGGCCCTCAGCGACCTGGGCTCCATCTGCACCACTGTGCCCAAAG
The DNA here is from genome assembly GCF_031753505.1 of Anomalospiza imberbis. Lineage (NCBI taxonomy): Eukaryota > Metazoa > Chordata > Aves > Passeriformes > Viduidae > Anomalospiza > Anomalospiza imberbis. The sequence continues at coordinate 497,821 of NC_089713.1, read as the reverse complement.
CCATGCACAATTCCCTCTGGAACACCACCACCATCTCCTACACAGGATGTGCTCCACAGGTTTTTCTGCTTTTCTTCTTCCTTGGAACAGAGCTTTCCCTCCTGACCATCATGTGCTACGACCGCTACGTGTCCATCTGCAAACCCCTGCACTACGGGACCCTCCTGGGCAGCAGAGCTTGTGCCCACATGGCAGCAGCTGCCTGGGCCAGTGGCTTTCTCAATGCTCTGCTGCACACGGCCAATACATTTTCCCTGCCCCTGTGCCATGGCAATGTCCTGGGCCAGTTCTTCTGTGAAATCCCACAGATCCTCAAGCTCTCCTGCTCCAAATCCTACCTCAGGAAACTTGGAGTTTCTGTTGTCACTACATCCTTAGCATTTGGCTGTTTTGTGTTCATTGTTTTCTCCTATGTGCAGATCTTCAGGGCTGTGTTGAGGATCCCCTCTGAGCATGGACGGCACAAAGCCTTTTCCACCTGCCTCCCTCACCTGGTCGTGGTCTCCTTGTTCCTCAGCACTGGCATACTTGCTCACTTGAAGCCCTCTTCTATCTCCTTCCCATCCCTGGATCTGGCCCTGTCAGTTCTGTACTCGGTGGTGCCTCCAGCCCTGAACCCCCTCATCTACAGCCTGAGGAACCAGGAGCTCAAGGCTGCAGTGTGGACACTGATGACTGGACGTTTTTCAGGAACATTAAAGAACTGGCCGATTTCTGCAAATCACTTGAAATAAAAGTCATCTTTTATAGTTCTTGTTGTTTGGTTGTGGGATTTTTTACTTTGTTTTATTTTTTTAAATATTGTCCACAAGGAAATGTCATTGTTTGTGCCATTCCTCATTTTGTTTCTCTCCACCTTCCCTGTGGCTACAGACTGTGTCAATGAGGGGCTGCGTTCTCGGTGGCTTTAAAGGAACTCAAGGATGTCCCCGCAGAGTTTTCGGCAGAGATGCCCTTTTGTTGCCTTCTCTGGAGCTGCAGCAGCAATGTCTGTGTGCAGAGCTGGGGCAGATCAGTGCTGGCACAGCAGCTGTGCCCAGCAGCAGCAGCAGCACTTGGTGTTGCCAGTGCTGCTCCCGTGGCCCTGCCCCACTGCCCTGGTGGCCCTGGTGTTGCTGCAGGGCCTGAGTGCTCTCGGGGCCGGGCACAGTCCTGGGGGTGGCAGTGCCGGGGCTGCAGCAGGGACAGCCCATGGGCACTGCTGGGGCAGCGCTGACACCTCAGGCCAGGGCCTGGGGGCTCCAGGCTCCTTGCCCAGGCTCTCTCAAGAACACGGCCAGGCCAATGCTCAGCACAGAAAACCCCCGTGAGCAGCCCCAGGCTGGCCGTGGGCAGGCTGGGGGCAAACAGCATGGCTGGTGCTCTGCAAGGGCCCTGGGGGAGACGGGAAGGAGCAGCAGAGCAGGGGCTGATCCATCCCCAGTGCGCTGGACAGCCCAGGGCAGCGTCCCAGAGCGCCCTCATGGAGCTGCCTAAAACATCCCCCCTCTGCAGCCCTGGCCTCTCCCCCAGCTCACACAGGTGCCGCATCCTTGCAGGCACAGCCACGGCAGCGCTGGCTCAGGAGCCCCTGTTTGCATTGCACACAGCAGGCGGGAGCACCCCCATGCTGCTGCTGTGGGGACATGAACCTGAGGGAGCACAAATGCCATCAGCCCCTGGGGCCAGGAAGGGCTGGGGCACGCCAGGGAAACCACACAGCTTTGTCCTGGCCTCTGCAGCCCGCCAGAAAGTTTGGGAACATCCCTTGGGGAGCGGGATCATCCCACAAGTGCTGCAGGAATTGTCTGCAGCTCCTGCAGTGCCTCGTGCTGCTCCCTTGCCAGAGGCAGCCCAGGTCAGGGGGGCACATCTGGGCTGCTGTGTCTGGCTGTGGGGCTGCCTGTTCTGGGCAATGAGGAGGGGCTGGAGAGGCTCTGCAGGACTGACAGGATGGGCTTTGGGGCTGTGAGGAGGAGCCGAGGGACCTGGGCTGCTGGAGCTTCTAAAGTGGAGGCCCAGGGCTCCTCCTGCAACTGCTCCAAGGGTGGTTTCACAGAATCACAGAATCAGCAAGGCTGGTAAAGACCTTGGAGATCATCCAGTCCAACCTGTGCCCTGACACCGCCTTGTGTCCCCTGAGCCTCCTCTTCTCCAGGATCAACAACCCCAGCTCCCTCAGCCGCTCCTCACAGGACTTGTGTTTCAGACCCCTCACCAGCCTTGTTGCTCTTCTCTGGACACGCTCCAGCCCCTCCATGTCCTTCCTAAATTGGGGTACCCAGAACAGGACACAGCACTCGAGGTGCTGCCCAACCAGTGCTGAGCACAGGGGAAGAATCACTGCCCTGATCCTGCTGGCAGCACCATTCCTGATCCAGGCCAGGAGCCATTGGCCTTCTTGGCCACCTGGGCACACTGCTGGCTCATGTCCAGCCTGCTGTCCATCAGTCCCTGCAGGTCCCTTTCTGCCTGGCTGCTGTGCAGCCACTCTGTCCCCAGCCTGTAGCGCTGCAGGGGTTCTTGTGGCCAAGGGGCAGGACCCGGCACTTGGACTTGTTAAACCTCACCTTGTTGGATTTGGGTCCTGGATCCAGCCTGTCCAGGTCCCTCTGTAGAGCCCTCCTGCCTTCCAGCAGATCAACACCCCCAGACAACTTGGTGTCACCACGGTTCCATAAGGCACCAGAGTTTCCCAATGGTGTCCATGATTCCATGAGGCCTCCCAGTGTCACAATGTCCCTTTGGTGGCACCAGGTTCCTTGGATCCTTGGGCCCTGCAGTGTCACAATGGCACCGTGGTGCCCAGGCCCCTGCAGTGTCACAATGGATCCTTGGTTCCATGAGGTCTGGCAGGGCAGCAATGCTCTCCTTGGTTCCCGCTGTCTCCCACACCTCCCACTGTCAGGCTATAGAAGGACACCTGGCCGATGAAGGGGAGTGGGAGTGGGTGCCTACTCGAGGAGGTAATAATAAAAATCCCTCCCAACCCCCTCTCCCAAGCCAGGAGCCACTTCAGAGTTGGTATGATCCCCTGGATCTGGAGAGTCAGCCAGATGGTTTAGAAGAAAATTATCTGCCCAGTGAGCCTCCCAATTATGATTCATCTGTGAGACAGATCAGCACCTCTAACATCAAAAAGGAAAGAAGTTAAATTGTGGCGGGTGACTCCCTTCTGAGGGGAACAGAGGGCCCCATATGTCGACCAGAGCCACCCCACAGAGAGGTCTGCTGCCTCCCTGGGGCCCGAGTACGGGATATCACTGACACACTGCCTGGGCTGATTCAGCCCTCTGATTATTGCCCACTGCTGATACCCCAGGCTGGCAGTGATGAGATTGAAAAGAGGAGTGTCAGGCCAATTAAAAGGGACTTTAGTGCATTGGGTCAGGGGCACAGAAAGTCTTTTCCTCAGTCCCTCTGGAGTCTGAGAAAAATGGTGAATGCAATGGGAGAGCTCACATTATAAACGAGTGGCTCGAGGGTTGGTGTCATTGGTAAAATTTGGTATTCTTTAATCATGGGGCAACTTTTACAGAAGGGAAGGGGAAGCAACTGGGTTGTCTGGAAGCAGGCACGTGGGTGGTAAGCCTGAGTTAGGGGTGAAATCAGCAGCCCAGCTGAGGTGCATGCACACCAATGCACACAGCATGGGTAACAAACAAGAAGAGCTGGAGGCCATGGTGCAGCAGCAGAGCTATGATGTAATTGCCATCACAGAAACAGGGTGGGACGACTCACATGGCTGGAGCGCTGCACTGGATGGCTGCAAGCTCTTCAGGAGAGACAGGACAGGGAGAAGAGGTGGAGGGGTGGCCCTTTATGGTAGGGAGGCTTTTGACACCATAAGTATTGAAACTTAGGAAGATGGAGCTGAATTTCTACGGGTAAGACTTAGGGGGAAGGCCAACAAGGCTGACATCCTACTAGGAGTCTGCTATCATCCACCCAGCCAGGAAGAAGAGGTGGACAACTCACTCTATAAGCAGCTAGAGAATGTTTCTGGATCATCAGCCCTTGTTCTTGTAGGCGACTTCAACCTGCTGGACATCTGCTGGGAACTCAATACAGCAGAAAAGAGGCAGTCCAGGAAATTTTTAGAGTGTATCGAGGACAATTTTTTATCGTAGCTGGTGAGTGAGCCCACCAGGAGAGGGACTATGTTGGATCTGTTTTTTGTAAATAGAGATGGGCTGGTGGGAGATGTGGTGGTTGGAGTTCACTGAGGGCACAGTGATCATGAAATTATAGAATTCTCAATATTTTGGGAAGTCAGGAGGAACACTAATAAGACTTTTACATTTGACTTCGGAGGGCAGACTTTGGCCTACTTAGGAGACTTATTCAGAGAGTTCCTTGGGAAGCAGCCCTTAAAAACAAAGGAGTTCAGGAAAGGTGGGAAGCTTCAAAACAGAGATCTTGAGGGCACAGGAACAGACTTTCCCTGTGTGCTGAAAGACGAGTCGACGAGACAAACCTCCAGTCTGGATGGGCAAGGAGGTTTTGAAGGAACTTAGGAATAAAAAGAGGATGTCTCATCTTTGGAAGGAGGGTCAGGTCTCTCAGGAAGTATTTAAGGGGCTTGCTAGGGCATGAAGGGAAGAAATTAGGGAGACCAAAGCTAAGTTTGAACTTAAAATGACAGCTTCAGTTAAGGCTAATAAAAATGTTTTTACAAATATATCAATCATAAAAGGAAAGGGTAAGACCAACCATTGTTCTTTATTAGATGTGGAAGGGAATTTAATAACTGCAGATGAGGAGAAGGCAGAGGTGCTTAATGCCTTCTTTGTCCCAGTTTTTAATGAGAGGACAATTTGCCTTCAGGACAACTGTCCTTCTGGGCTGGTAGATGGTGCCAGGGAACAGAGTGGACCACTGTTATCCAGGAGGAGGCAGTCGGAGACCTGCTGAGCTGCTTGGATGTTCATAAATCCATGGGACCAGATGGGATCCACCCCAGGGTGATGAGGGAGCTGGCAGATGAGCTTGTCAAGCTCCTCTCCATCATTTACCAGCAGCCCTGGCTCACTGGTGAGGTCCCAGATGACTGGAAGCTGCCCAATGTGATGCCCATTCACACCAAGGGTGGGAAGGAGGATCCTGGTAATCACAGGCCAGTCAGCCTGAGCTCAGTACCCGGTAAGGTCATGGAACAGTTCACACTGAGTGCCATCACACAGCACTTCCAGGATGGCCAGGGTGTCAGACCCAGCCAGCAGGGGTTTAGCAGGGCTAGGTCGTGTTTGACCAGCCTGGTCTCCTTCTATGACCAGGTGACCCTCCTGGTGGATGCAGGACAGGCTGTGGATGTGTCTATTTGGACTCCAGCAAGGCCTTTGGCACTGTCTCCCACAGCACACTCCTGGAAAAGCTGCAGCCCACGGCTGGGCCAGGAGCACTCTGTGCTGGGTTCAGAACTGGCTGGATGGCCGGCCCAGAGAGTGGTGGTGAGCGGTGCTGCATCCAGCTGGGGACAGTCACCAGTGCTGCCCCTCAGGGCTCTGCGCTGGGCCAGCTCTGTTCAATATTTTTATTGACCACATGGCTGAGGGGATTGAGGCTTTCATTAGTAAATCTGCAGATGACACTGAGCTGGGAGTGTGTGTCCATCTTTTGGAAGGCAGGAGGGCTCTGCAGGAACACATGGAACAGCCGGATAGTTGGTAGAGTTCAGTAAGTTTAAATTTAATCAGTCCAAGTGCCCAGTCCTGCATTTTGGCCACAATAACCCCCTGCACAGCTCTAGGCTGGGGACGGTGTGGCTGGACAGTGCCCAGGCAGAAAGGGACCTGGGGGCACTGGTCGACAGCAGGCTGGACACGAGCCAGCAGTGTGCCCAGGTGGCCAAGAAGGCCACTGGCTCCAGGCCTGGATCAGGAATGGTGTGGCCAGCAGGAGCAGGGAGGTCATTCTTCCCCTGTATGTGGTACTGGTGACTGGTGTAGCTGGCATTCCTCCCCTGCACTGGCACCGTTCCTTGAGTGTTTTGTCCAGTTCTGGCCTCCCCAATTTGAGAAGGACATGGATGGGCTGGAGCATGTCCAGAGAAGGGCAACAAGGCTGGTGAGGGTCTTGGAACACAAGTCCTGTGAGGAACGACTGAAGGAGTTGTGGTTGTTTCGCTTAGAGAAGACTCAGAGGTGACCTTATCGCTCTCTACAACTTCCTGAAAGGTGGTTGCAGTCAGGTGGGGTCGGTCTCTTTCTCCTCACAACAACTGACAGAACTAGAGGACACAGTCTTAAGCTGTACCAAGGGGTATTTAGGTCGGATATTAGGAAAAAAGTTTTTTTATGGAAAGGGTGATAAAGTACTGGAACTGTCTGTCCAGGGAGGTGGTGGAGTCACCATCATGGGATGTGTTTAAAAAAAGACTGGATGTGGCACTCAGTGCCATGGTTTAGCTGAGGTGGTGTTAGGGCATGGGTTGGTCTCGATGATCTTGAAGGTCTCTTCCAACCCAGCAATTCTGTGATTGTGTGACATCACAGACCAGGTTGTGACATCATATAGCTGGCTGTGACATCCCTGGTTTATTATGTGACATCACAGAGCAGGCTGTGACATCACAGGATGCCTGTATGACATCACAGAGCAGAGCGAGCTGTGAGGTCAAAGAGTGTGCTGTGACATTATAGGGTGGCTGTGTTCCATCACTGAAGGTGTTGTGACATCACAGGGTGGGTCTGTGAGCCCACAGAGGTGCTGTGTGACATGCTAAGTGAGTTCTGCCATCACAGAGCAGGCTGTGACATCACAGAGCAGGCTGTGACATCACAGAGGAGGTTGTGATGTCACAAAGTCGGCTGTGACATTACCGGCTGGCTGTGTGACATCACAGAACGGGCTGTGAGGCCACAGAGAAGACTCTGCCATCATAGAAAAGTGCTCTGTGACATCACAGAGCAGCTGTGTGATGTCACAGAGAAGGCTGAGACAATACAGAGTGGGTTGTGACATCACAGAGCTGACTGAGAAATCACAGAGCAGGCTGTGACATCACAGCGAGGCTGCATAACATCACAAAGGTGGCTGTGCCATCATAGAGCTGGCTGTGACATCACAGGGTGTCTGTGACATCACAGGCTGGGCTGTGACATCTCAGGGACGATTTTGTGACATCACAGAGCAGACTGGGACCTCAAAGAGCAGGCTGTGACATCACAGGACAGCTGTGTGACATCACAGGGGCTGTGTGACCTCCCCTTCTCTAAATCTTATTTTTCTCTATTTCTGTGTCTTCTTGCAAATTTTGATTAACTTTAAATTGAACAGGATTGGAGCTTGTGAAGTTGAATGGGACAAGTTAATGCTTTGAGAAGTGTTTTGTGTGAATTGAATGTCATATTAAACCTTCTGCCAAAGTTTCTCTGATCTACTAATGTTCCCAGTAAAGGCTGTTTTGTTGTTCGAAGCTCCAGAAAAATTCATTTTGGTATTTCTCCAGTGCATCCAACTCAGAGGACACAAACAATCATAATTCCTCTTAAATGTCTCCTTGAGAGAGTTGTTTGGGTCTTGTGTGTCCTGCTTGGCACAGCCCAGGCAGGGCTTTCACAGCCCCATTCCACACTCCATTTCCCAGCTGGAGCCGCTGGTGCCTCTGAGTTCTGCTGCCCCAGCCCCAGGGACGCTCTCCTTGTCTGCCCATTCCCCCACGGTCTCTGGGCAGGGATGGCCTCAGCGGGGGCTGCTGACATCCTCAGCAACTTGGAGGCTGCTGCTGAATTTTACTGCTCCAGAGGCTTCTTCAGCCTTCAGCTCTTCAGTTCAGGAATTCAGTGTCCCAGGGCTCATAAATGTTCAGAACATCTTAACAAGCCAAGCCTCTGGGAATAATGTAAGCATTCAAATCTTTTGTGGTTAATTAGCCCAATTACAGAAGCCTCTTCAAAGTGAATACACTATCTTTAAAAAGACAGTGAGAAAAATTTTTTTAGGTCCTGTTGGGGTTTTTTTTCTGTTAATTCATTGATATGTGCAATCTCCAATTGACACTGAATCCAAGTGCCTCCTTATGCAGTTGGAACAGATATGAAAATCAAGACCCTTCATGGCTGACAATCAATCTGACTCTGTCCCTACCCCACCCCACCATCTCCCCCATCCAAGCCCTGGCACTCAGAGCAGCCTTGTGCAAATCTGAGCTCCCTCCAGCCCAGGCTGCACCTGCAGGTTTCAGCTCCTTGGCTCCAACTCCCACCTGCTTTCCTTGGACAAGGAGCTGCCCGAGACACAGAGGGATGTTCATTTCTTGTCAGCCAACAAAGCCAAGGGAAGGCACAGCTCCATCAGACGCAAAAGTCATTCTTCTCTCTGGCTCTGCCCAGCCCCTGATCCCCACAGCCTGTCCTGTTTCCTTCATCCCTGCATTGCCAGGGACTTTCTGGGACAAGGGAGCTCTGCTCTGGGGATGGAGGGAGGTCCAAGTGCAGCCACTGGAGCAGGAACCACAACTCATCAGGTTTGTGTCCTTTGCGGGTCAGGAACTGGTGAGACTCAGAGGCACAGGAAGGTTTCTCTTCATGGCCAACATAAAATGTGAACATGATAAAATTTATAAAACATCAGAACCCTTCCCTCAGCTCCTTGTGACATCCCAGCCACATCTAACAGGTCTGCTGTCCACAAGGGATTGCCATAGAGGAAGGATTTTGACAAAGACATAAGAGGTGATATAAAATATAAAAATACAACTAATGTGCTGACTAAGAAGTTATTTAAACTTATGAAAGATTGAGCAACTCCTGAAGTTCATAGCATGAAACCACTGAAGGGAGACAAATTGGAATGACCAGAGAACAGCTGCAGGAGGAAATCTGGGAGCAACAGGAAGGACATAAATCCAGCTGCTCCAAATGAAGAGATGTCCTTAGACATGGCCATTTAACCAGGAGAGCTGGAAACACCTGAAGGGAGAGGGTAATGAAATATTAGACAGAATGTTGATGGCAAAAGGAGGGGGGAAAATCTGTATTTCTTCTCCTGCCATCACTAGAAGAATCTAGTAGATCCAGGAAATTCCTGTTCCTGCAGGGAATACTTTGCCATTTCTTTGCCATCAAATGACACAGATAATAAAGATTTGCTTGTATATTATGAAAATACCAGATATTAAAACTTTTGCCCCTTTCCAGGCAGACATTAATGCGTGGAAAGACTCTAAAACTCAAAGACAAAGTGAGTTATAACATAGGTATTTTTTCAGCTGGGCACATGCAGGCAACTTCGGCAAAGGCATGAGCATCTAATCACTCTCAGCATTCTTTTTTATCCTCTAAAATGTTACATATACATTAGGTTTTGCAATACAACTATGCATATTCATTTCCTGGCTCCACCTTGTCCGGCTTCATATGCTAATCAGCTTATCAGTCCCTTGTGCCTTCTCCTTCATACTTGTCTCTGGTGGTTGTCTTGGGGGTTGTAGGGGGATGAAGTAAGTGGTCATCATCAAAGCTGTCCTTCTCACCTCATCTTCATGCGCAAGCTTACGGATCCTGTGGTCACAGTCCAAACCATGAGGTTGGTCTAATCAGGTTTGGGGCTCTGAGGAGCCTTGTTATCTTGGTAGCCTTGTAACTTTGTCCTGTTTTGATGAACGTCGTCCTTCCCTTATCACACATCCTTGCATTCTTTCATATTGCTCTCGTAGGTGCAGCCTGTCTTCCCATGACAGGCAGTTAGCACAGTAAAATGCAGCAAATATTAAACAATACATATGTCATGTAAATATATATTTGTAATCAATACTCTTCTAATTCCTAACCCCGTGTCTCACCATCAGCTGTGTGCCCACGACCAGGCAGTGCCACTTGTGCCCTGAGGTGCCGAGCTGGGATTGGATCTCTCAGAGAGGAGCTGAGGGAGAGCAGAGCACCTTGCAAGCTGCAGGTCCCTGCCAGCCCCGCAGGGCTCCTGTGCCATCAACATCTGCTCTGCTCCAGCCTGAAACAGGGCCCAGCATGGTGCCGGGACCATCAGAGAGCTGAGGTGTGTGCTGGAATTCAATGCCCTCCCCATGGCGCAGCAGCCCTGCATTTCCCTGCTCCAGCCTTGGTCTCCAGCACAGCCATGGAGGCTCTTTGGGCTCCTGAGTGTTCCTGCTGTGTCCATGCCCCCAAGGGCACAGAGCAGCCTCCTCTCTCGGGCACTTGCCTGTTTTCCATGCCTTGCACAGGCGCTGGCCCTGCCCCACAAGGCCTGGGCTGAGTCCTGCCCTGCACGCTCAGCCAGGCTGGGATGGACACTGATGGTTTCTGTGCCAGGCTCTCTGAGCCCAGCCCAGCTCTCTGCAAGCTCTGCCAGCTGCCCTGAGCTCTGTGCAGCACCAAGGGCCTCTCCCCAGCACAGCCCAGCCGGCTCTGGCCCCACAGCTCTGCTCAGCCCAGGCTGCTCTGGCCACTGGCCCCACGGCCTCAGCCCCTGGCCAGGGCACAGCAGCAGCTGCAGCTCAGCCAGGACTCAGCCCCAGCCATGGGGGAAGGGGCTTGGCCAAGGCCAAAGGAGGCTCCCTGGCTGCCCTGCTCCCCTCGGGCTGAGGTGCTGAGAGCTCTGCAGCCCCTGCTGCCATCCCATCTGCCCAGGCCAGCACAAGAGCCCGGCCTTGGGGCCCTCCTGAGCTGCTCCTGCTCCAGGCCCAGGGCCCATCCCAGAGCTGGGGCAGCCACAAAGCTGTGCCCATTGCTGGTCATTGCTGCTCTGATGGGGATGGATCCTCAGCCACTTGGAGGCTGCTGATGAATTTTACTACTCCACAGGCCCCTTCTTCCTTGAGCTCTTCCGTTCAGGAATTCCATGAGAAAATCTCATAAATATGAGATTTTCAAAAAATTAGATTTTGTTCAAAACACCCAAGACAAGAAAAGCCCTTGGTAATAATTCAAGTCCTCAATTCTTCTCTGGTTAATTAGACAGATTTCAGTAGTGTATTCAAAGTGAATATGCTATATTGGAAACAGTGCTGAGAGAATTTTTTTTTCTCTTTATGGATTGATATCAGCAATGTCCAATTGATGTTGACCCCCAGCACCTCCTAATGCAGTCTGAATAGATGTGAAAATCAAGACCCTTCATGGCTGACAATCAATAACACTTTGTCCCCAACCCCTCCCCACCATTTCCCTCATCCAACCCCTGGCACTCAGAGCAGCTGAGGAATGGAGTCACACCCAGGGGTGTCCCCAGGGCTCAGGACTGGGGCCAGGTCAGTGAAATCTCTTGATTGCTTATCTGGATGAGGCCATCGAGGGCACCCTCAGGCAGTTCCCAGGTGAGCCCGAGCTGGGTGGGAGTGTGGCTGTGAAGGAGGGCAGGAAGCTCTGCAGAGGGATCTGCACAGGCTGGAGCCATGGGCCCAGGACAATTGGATGAGGTCCTGCCCTGGGCTCACAACCACCCCAAATCCCTGGCCATGCCCTGCCCCTGATCCCCACAGCCTGTCCTGTTTCCTTCATCCCTGCATTGCCAGGGACTTTCTGGGACAAGGGAGCTCTGCTCTGGGGATGGAGGGAGGTCCAAGTGCCACCACTGGACTGGGAACCACAACTCATCAGGTTTGTGTCCTTTGAGGGTCAGGAACTGGTGAGACTCAGAGGCACAGAAAGTTTCTCTTCATGGCCAGCAGACCATGGTTGAACAGGACACAATTTAATAACAATTGCACTCTTCCCTGAGCTATGTGCAACGTCCCAGCAGTGTCTGATGAGTCCACCATCCACAAGTGATTTCCATACTAGAATTGATTTTAGGCAAACGTGGTTCTGTGATAGAAATAAACACAATTAAGTTCCTGTATCAGGACGCTAATCCTGGAGTGGGGGCAAAACAGCTCAAACAATTCCTGATTTGCAAAGCTGTCAGTGGGGGTTGGAGAAGGGAGGTCAGGCTGCTTTTGGTGTTGAGGAAATGCTGAAACCAGCCTGACTCATTCCATCTCCTCCTGGCCTGGCTGATCTCCCCTCTTTCCTCTTCCACCCATTGGCTTCTGTCTCCCACCAGGCCCCTGGTGAAGAGCCTGGCTCTGTGTTCTCCATCCCCTCCTCGCTGGCACTGCCAGGCTGGGATGAAGAGCCCCTCAGCCTTCCCGTCTCGGGGCTGGACAAGCCCAGCTCCCTCAGCCTCTGCTCACAGCCCGAGGGCTCCAGCCCCACCTTGGAGGCCCTTCCCTAACCCTGCTCCAGCTGCCAGACATCTCTCCTGCCCTGGGGAACCAAACCCAGGCCACAGGGACCTGGATAATCTACGTCCTTGATGTCCTGGTCACACAGCCCTGGCCCCTTTTCCCCATGTCAGGCTCTTGGGTGGATCCTGAGGAACATCCTTTGGTGGGGGCTGTGGCTCCAGGTGGACCAGGGGGATACCAGGGGACAGGGACCCCGCTGGGCATGAACAGCATTGGACTTGTTGGGAGAAACTGTGAGGGGGAGCTGGGGCAGAGTGACCAACCCAGTGACCTCACAGAGCCCTCCTGGGATGTCAAACAGCCCCTCTATGATGTCACAGCCTGCTCTGAGATGTCACAGAGATGGCCTATGATGTCATAGCTTCTTGATGACCTCATATAAACCACTCTATGATGTCATGGACCATTCTGTCATAGATCACTCATGTGATGTCATAGCCCACCCTGTGACCTCATGTTACCAGATGATAAATTGTCTCCACCAGGTGAGCTGACACCTGGAGCTTGTTCTCCAAAACCCCAGGCCTATGGAAACCACACAATGCCCATTGTGTCAGAAGGGGAACTGGAAGTTCACCAGCCTCAGTGTCCTGCCAGCTCAGCCAGGCCCACTGGAACATTGGGGTCCACGACCACCAGGGACCACCAGAGAGACCCCCAGGACAGAAGAGAGCATGGGTAAAGGGAAGGGGAAATATGTTAATGATTTTGAGGAAATGATTATCAGATATGTGTTTAGTCCAGGACAATCAATGAACATGTGTGCAAAATACAGAATATGAACAGAAACTTTCCTGCACTCAGCATGCTCGGCTTTGGGAGGAGCTATCCCCCGTGCACCCAGCTGAATAAAGAATGCTGCTTCTTAATGCTGCATTGGTGTGAAGGAGTTTTCTGTTTTACCGAATTTTTGGTAACACTCCACTGCCAAGGAAAGCTCTGTCTCCTGCTGCTCACAAAGAGAGAAGGGCTGGTGGCAGATGTGGGGGTCGTTGGCTGCCTGGGGCACAGTGACCATAAAATAATCAAGTTTTCAATGATCTGTGAAAGAAGGAGGGGCAGCAACAAAACTGCCACACTGGAATTAGGAAGGGCAGACTTTGGCCTATTTAGGATGGAGATTTGGGGAGTACTGAATCAGGTACTGATTTTTTAATGGGAAACAGCCCTTAAAAACAAAGGGGTCCAGGGTGGATGGACACATTTCAAGAAAGTAATCTTAAAGGGGGAAGGAGCAGCCTGTCCCAGTGTGGCCAAAGATGAGCTGGTGAGGAAAATGACTGCCCTGGCTGCCCGTGGAGCTTTTGTGGGAAAAAAGAGTGTGCATTAACTTTGGACAAATGGTCAGGCAACTTAGCAAGTATTTGAGGATGTTGTCAGGTCATGCAGTAAAAAAAAAAAAAAAGAAAGAGATGTAATCTGAATTAGAGATTAACCGGGCCACTTCTGTGAAAAATAATAAAAATGTGTCTATGAATAAATTAATGGCAAAATGTGGAATAAGGTGAACCCCTACTCTTTATTGGATGCAGTGGAGAATATAGGAACTAAAGATAAGGAAAAGTCCAAGCTATTTAACTCCTTGTTTGTATCAATTTTCAATATTAGGGCAGGATGTCATCAGGACAAGAGTTCTCCTGAGCTGGCAGATGGGGTCAGAATGCAGAACAGGCCTCTGGAATCCAGGAGGAAGCAGCTGGGGACCCTTTGGGCCACTCAGATACTCACAGGTGTATGGGATCAGATAGGATCCATCCTAGGGGGAAGAGGGAGCTGGTGGATGAGCTCCCCAAGCTGCTCTCCATCATTTACCATCAGTCCTGGCTCACCAGGGAGGTCCCAGAGCACTGGAGGTGCCAGTGTGAGCCCATCCCCAAGAAGGGCTGGGAGGAGGATCTGGGGAACTCCAGGCCTGTCAGCCTGACCTCGGTGCCCGGCAAGGTTCTGGAACAGATCACCCTGAGTGCCATCACAGGGCACCCACAGGATGGCTGAGGGGTCAGAGCCAGCCAGCGTGGATTTCAATGCCTGCATGAGGGGATTGAGTCCAGCATCAGCAAATTTGCAGATGACACCAAGGTGGGTGTGGGTGTGGATGTGCTGGAGGATAGGAGGGCTCTGCACAGGGACCTGGACAGGCTGGATCCAGGAACCAAATCCAACAAGGTGAGGTTTAACAAGTCCAAGTGCCAGGTCCTGCACTCTGGCCACAACAACCCCTGCAGAGCTACAGGCTGGGGACAGAGTGGCTGGACAGCAGCCAGGCAGAAAGGGACCTGCAGGGACTGATGGACAGGAGGCTGGACATGAGCCAGCAGTGTGCCCAGGTGGCCAAGAAGGCCAATGGCTCCTGGCCTGGATCAGGAATGGTGTGGCCAGCAGGAGCAGGGCTTCTCTGCCAGCCCTGATCTGCCCCCAGCTCTGCACACAGACATTGCTGCTGCATCTCCAGAGGAGCGAACAAAAGGAGGATCTCTGGTGAAAACTTTCCTGGGAGATCATTTAGTTCATTTAAAGCCACTGAGAGCACAGCTCCTCATTGACACCGTCTGGGGCCACAGCAAAGGTAGAGAGAAACAAAATGAGAAATGGCACAAGGAATGGCCTTTGTGGACAATCTTAAAAAACTAAAACACAGGGGAAAAACCCCACAACCAAACCAACAGGAACAATCAAAAATGACTTTTATTACAAATGATTTGCAGAAGCTGGCCAGCAATTTTGTCAGTGCTACCCAGAGTGCTTTTGTCACAGGAAACTCAGACTTTTTGTCACAGGCATCATGATTAGCAGATCTTGAAATGCTCTCAAGTCCCTGAGCACTAAGTCACGGAGAATTAAAGCCACACAGGCCACTTCTGCAGTGCTCAAACACAGCCCTGTTGCTGCTGCTGCTGAAATAGAATCAACTGACAGAGGCCATCACAGAAATTGCCTCTGGAGTGTCAAATACAATGAAAAATTCCACCAGGAGAAAGAGAAACCAGAACTTCTCGACACACTTCATTGTTTCTTCCTAGCAGCAGCAGAAAATGGAGATGCCCAGAGATATTCCCAGCTGCTGCTGATCCCAGTGGAGCCCAGCCTGCTGCCCAGTCCCAGCAGGAACCTGAGCCCAGCCCGGGGAGCTCCCGCAGTGCTGGGAGCTCCGCGCACACAGGGCCAGGCCCAGAGCCCCGGGCACGGCCGCCCATTGCGGGGCAGCGGCGCAGACGGAATGTCCTGCGGCCCAAACCTCCTGCTCCTGCCTCACAGCGCCCAGCGTTCTCCCCCTCCTGATCCTCTCCCAGCACGGCACACATTCCAGCTCGGAGGAGGCTTCCCCAGAGAGGGCTCCGGTTCCTGTTTCAGCCTCAGTGTCCCTGCAGAGAAGCAGGGCATTTTTCAGGCACTTCCACAAGCTCCGGGTTCCCATTTCATGGGGAATCTGGGATTAAAATAGCCTTGTTAGGAAGGACAAAAGTGGAGGGAATGGACTGAAAATTATTAGGAAAAAATGACCATTCTTACAGACAAAGATCACCACGTCATTGCCTGCATTGCTCCTTTTCAGATTCTTTCAGTCATCTCCTGAGAGGTCCAGCTTGGTCTGGTGCTTGTCATTGATTGATTGAACTCTTGAATTATATCAGTGCATGAGATGTAGAAGCATCTAAAGTGAACACAGAAACAAACTCCCTCTGTCAGCCCATTTTCATCTTCTACATCACTTTCAAGATGCCCATGGGGATGTTGGAAAGATTATCCCACAGCTCTCCATTTCTGGCTGCAGGCTCTGCAGATTCTTTCTCTGCATTCAGTCAGGCTTGCATTCCCTGACAATTCCCAGTACCCCGTCATGGTTTCTTAGGGCAGAAGAGTAACAATGAAAACCTTACCAATGGCACAACTGCCCAGCCCACAAGGAAAAGAAAGAACAAGCTGTCAAGTTTTTCAAATATTTGTCCTGCTTTGCTGTAAGAGTCGTGCTGCACTCACGGTTTGGAAAGCCAAGAGAAGCTGCAGCTGGTGGCACATCTTGTGACAGGAGCTGCACCTCGTTCTCCAGGAAAGGTTCTTGGAAAGAGCAAACAGGACTGTGGAGAAGATTCTGGGAAAACTGAATGAGCTTTTAGGAAATGAAATGAAAATAGAAAGAAACAATCCAAGATGTTTTCCTCTGTTTATTTTTATGCTCCCCTTTTCCATCTTGCACTACTTCTCCATCCCATTAATCCAACTGGATCTCACCTCTAAGATCCATGACATGGCAAGTTTGAGACACTGTAAAATACCATAAACTACACACAGTTTGCCTTCCCCTGGTTTATTTGGAAAGCAGTGCTGGAGACTAAGTGCAGTGCTTGGGTCAGGCACAAATTCTACATTGAGGGAATGTGCTCCAAAAGTGTTTGACCCTCAGCAGGGACAATGCACAGCAGCGACCAAGAGGATTTCTGTGCCGCTGTGCAGGAGTCCAGACTCTGGATCTGGGCTGAACACAGCAAAGTTCCCGTGTTCAGGCTCAGGGGCTGCCCCCGGGGAGCGGGGGGCTGGGCGCAGGGCCGAGCGGGCAACGGACAAACGGCCCCGGGGACAAACGGCCCCGAAGCTTCAGTTGCAGCAGCAGCAGCAGCAGCAGCAGCAGCAGCAGCAGCAGCAGCAGCGGCGGCAGCAGCCAAAGCAGCGAAAGCAGCGATTTTGTTGATTCCCTCTTGTTACTCCTCTCCCTGTCCCGCTGTCCCGCACCGTCTCCCGCTCTCCCTTTCCCGCTGTCCCCTCCTCTCCCAGTCTCTCTCTCCCCATTCCCGGCCGGGCCATGCCCCCGGCCCGCCCCCGGCTCCGGGCGGGGCTGCCCCATCCCCGCCCCCGGCCGTCCCGCCGGGGTCTCGCCTCCGCCCGGCTCTGGCCGTGCTGGCGGTGGCGCTTCTGGGCGGGCATCGGTGCCTGGGGCTGGGGCAGCATCGCCTCGCTCTGGCTCCGCCTGGCCCGAGCCTGGCCCCGGCCCCGGCTCCTCCCGGGCCCCGCGGAGGACACACGCGGCGCGGCCGCTGCCGCCGCCTCCGCTGCGGCTTCCCCGGCCCGAGCTCCGCCGCTCGGCAGCGCGGCCGCCGCCCCCGAGCCGCCGCTGTCCCGTTGCCGGGAGCGAACGCCTGGGGAGGGCCGGCCCGGGGCGGCCGGGGGGCGGTCGGGGGCCGCTCCTGGCCCCGGGCCGAGCGCTGACAGCCGCGTCCCGCCCGCAGGGAAGGCGCAGCAGGGCCTGCAGGAGCGGGTACCGGCTGGGTTCGCTGCTGGGCAGCGGCGGCTTCGGCAGCGTCTTCGCGGCCACGCGGCTCTCGGACGGCGCCCTGGTGAGCGGCGGGGGCCGGCGGCGGGCGGAGGAGGAGGAGGAGGAGGAGGAGGGGGAGGAGGGGGGGGGGGGGGGGGAAGAGGAGGAGGAGGGGGGGAATGGGGCTGGGGCTGGGCAGGGCGGGTGGCGAGCTCAGCCTGCTGCTGCTCTTGGCTTGCAGGTGGCCATCAAAAGGGTGCCAAGGAACCGCGTCCGGCACTGGGGCGAGCTGGTGAGTAAGCGGGGCCAGCGGCAGAAGCCGGGCCGTGCCGGGCGGGGATGAGCCGAGGCCCGGCAGGGTGGGAGCCACCAGGACACCTCGAGGGAGAGTGGGCGTGGGGCCAGCGCAGGGCGAAGAGCATCCCGTGCTGGGTGAGGGGTTCCCGACCCCCGGCACGGCATCAGCCCCACTGATGGCATCGTGCTCCTCCCGCAGCCCGACGGCACCAGCGCACCCCTGGAGATCGTGCTGCTGGAGAAGGTCTCCACTGGCTTCCCCGGTGTCGTCCAGCTGCTGGAGTGGCTTGAGCTCCCCAACGACATCTTGATCGTGCTGGAACGCCCAGAGTGCTCTCAGGACCTGCACCATTTCATTCGGGCACGGGGGTTCCTTTCCGAGGAGGTGGCGCGGGATCTGTTCCGCCAGGTGCTGGAGGCCGTGCAGCACTGCACCAGCTGCGGGGTCCTGCACAGGGACATCAAACCAGGGAACATCCTGGTTGACCTGGCCACTGGGCAGGCCAAATTGATCGACTTTGGCTGTGGCACCTACCTGCAAGACACAGCCTACACTCGCTTTGCAGGTGAGCCCACGCAGGGGTGTGCTCTCGGTCCTGGCATCTCATGGTCCAACATCTCACAGCCCAAGCTGGGTGTGGCAGCGGGGATTCTCCCTTTTGCTGCCCTTCATGGCACTGAGATTTCAGCTGAGTTGCATTTGAGCAGGGCTGGGTGGGGAGCCAGCTTCCAGCCCTGCTGGCAGCCTTTGCCCACCACTCTGCCCAAGACTGGGGCTGGGGCTGGGGCTAGGGCCCAACAAAAACACGGGTGGGTGGGGGTAGCAGAGAGGGGGGCCGTAACCTGTGTCCCAGCCGGTTTGGTGTGCAGGTGCGAAAGGGCTTGGACTGCTCCACTCACCTGGTTTGTTTTGGATTCATGATGTTTTTGGGCAGTGCAGGCAGGGAGGATGAAGGCATGGTTTTCCCAAGCACTGGGTGGGTTTTTCCTCCTCATGGTCGGGCCTTGCCAGGACTTCTGCTGCCCTCTTCCAACCCCAGTGGCTTCTTTTCCTACCCCGAGTCTGTACACAAGTCCCAGGTGCTGGCGAGAGGGCAGCAGTCACCCCGTGTGCCACTGGGGCAGCCCCCACACGCCCAGGGATGCTGGGGCCAGGCTCTGGGAGCAGCAGCATCCCCCTGATGAACCCCATCTGTATTCCACAGGAACACGGTCATACAGGCCCCCAGAATGGACCCACTTTCGATTTTACTACGGCAAGCCAGCTACCATCTGGTCCCTGGGCATCCTGCTGCACCAGATGGTCTGCGGGGAGCACCCTTTCAGGAGGAGCCAGAACATCAGCTGGGACCATCAGCTCTCGCTGCCACAACGGCTCTCTCAAGGTGGATCCTCATCTCTGGCCACGGGGGCAATGCCAGTGCTGGGAGACAGCAGCAGCTCGTGAGCATCCCGCTCTGGCAGCTGCTGAGGAGGTGGCACATGTCCTGCTCTCCTGCTCTCCTCCAAAACAGGGAATTGATGGGGAAGTTTAGGCCCAGCTCTGAGCACATCCAGCGTGGCCTGGGCATGGGAATAGTGGGGCAAAGCCAACAGGAGCCTTCTCCAGCTGACCGGCGGGTTCTGGTTTCTCTGCCCAGAGTGCCAAGATGTGATCAGGCGGTGTTTATCCATGCTGCACTCGGACAGGCCCTCGTTAGAAGAGCTGTTATGTGATCCCTGGCTGCAGGATATTGATCGGCCCTAGAAGAAGGGAGAGAACCACAGGCACACTTTGATGCAAGGCCCTGGTAAGTTGCAGCTCCACACATGCCTTGGCAATCAGAAGCAAAGGAACCCAGACATTTTGTCCTGCCTGTGTCACTGCCCAGGCGTCATCAGATGGGAACACGCAGCCCTTGTGCTGGAGCTGAGCTGCTCTGCCCAGCACTGGTGGCTGCCATCTGAGCTGGTTTGCTTGTCTGGTTCCCTGACAGCTGGGGCCCTGGGCAGAACCCAGACAGCCTGGGCTCACCCCCAGGGAAGGAGAAGGAGCCCCTGGAGGAGCTGTACCAGGTGGGGCTGCTGCTGCTGGGGACAGCGAGGACGACATCAAGGATGACAACCTCTTCCTCCACCTGGTCACCGGCAGCTGAGGATGATGGACTTCGATTCTGGCACCTTCTCCAAAGCCAGGCTCCACAGGAAATTTGCAGGTGAGTCCACACGCAGGGGGATGCTCCCAGATTTGGGAATTGCACAGCCTGGCCAGGAACCAAAGGTTCCCCCTTTGCTGGGGCGGATGCAGCTGATCCTTCAGTCGGCTGCCAGGCTGCTTTTGGCAGGGCTGGAGGGATGGGCTGGGGTGGTGATGAAATGGGAGTGGGCTCCTGGCCCTGCCAACAGCCCCAGCACCCACCGTGCCCCGGGCTGGGGCTGGGGCAGCCAGCCCGACACAAACAAACCCCCATGGTGGGAGCAGAGGTGGGACTCCAGAACCTGTGCAGGGGCTGCTTTGCTCTGCAGGCAAGGAAGGGCTTGGGCTGCTCCACTGCCCCTGTTTGCTTTGGGGTCACCATTATTTTGGGGGGCAGTGCAGGGAGGAAGGGAGAAAGCCTGGGCTTCCCTTACCTGTGGGTGGGTTTTTCCCTGGCATGCAGGGGTTGGGCCTTGCTCAAGTCCCTGACAGTAATATGATTTTTGACCTTTTTTCTTGTTCCCCTTTTTGTCTGTAATCTATTTTCAATAATTTGTTGTGTGTTTTTCTAGAGGAAGCATTCTAGCTGGGGTCCAGTCTGGATGGGGAAGTGCTTGGGAGAAGCTGTGGCGTGGATGGGCCGTGCCCTTGGAGAAGGCTGAGGACATCGTTTGGGACCAGCTTTTCTTCCAGCGGGGGATGGCGTCAGGTGGGTCCCGTCTGCTTGGCATGGTGGGATCAGAGCTTTGGGGAGATGGCAGCGAGCACAGGAGCATCCTGCTCTGGGCAGCTGCTGAGGGCTGGATGTGCCGTGGCCGGCTGCAGGCTGGGCACATGTCCTGCCCTCCTGCTCTGCTCCCACAGGCAGCAGGGATGGGCAGCTCTGGGCACAGCTCTGGGCACGGCCAGCATGGCCTGGGCACCGCGGGCGGCTGGGACAAGGGGACAGGAGCCTTCAGCTGACGGGCGCTCTCTGGTTTCTCTCCTTGCAGCTGGGCTCTGCGGGTGCTGAGGCTGCTCTGGGCTCTGCCAGGGCTCTGCTGGAGCTCAGCACCGGGCTGCAATCAGCCAAAGAAGAAATGGGTGACCTGCAGCACAGACCTGCTGGAGCATTTCAGCAACACAGCTCAAGTGTGCAGAGTGTACACATCTCCCAAGGAAAACATGCCACCACCCCAAAATAAACTTGTTCAATAGCTTCTGAAATGAAATCAATCTGGGATGACCCCAAATGACATTTTGCAGCCTGCTCAAGCTGTAGCTCAATCTTTCTCTGAACAGTTCTCTCCTCCACCTGCCTTGTACTTCCCAACTGCTCCCTCTTTTCCCCCAGTGAGTTCCCAGCCCATGGAAGACTCCATCACACTGTTGCCTTCCTTGATGCCCCTCACCACGAGGAAGGCCGCGCCCCAGGCTTAGGGACTCATCCTGTCACTGGCTGAGGAGCAGCAATGTCTCAGAGGTGCAGTGGGATTTTATTGTCATTCAGAGCTGCTCTCCAGCCCTCAGCTCTCCTCACTGCTCAGTTCCCACTCCCTTTTCCTCGTCCTTGCAGCAGGATGAGCTCTGTGATCCCCTTGAGCCTCCCCACTCTTCCCAGCCCACGCACCCACCTCAGTTAGGCTGAAGCTGCAGCTTCTCTGTCTCCTGTGGCACACCAGTCCAGTCCCCTGTGCGGGGAGCCCCAGCCCCAGAGCACAGCACTCAGCAGTGCAGTCTGGGCTGGAGCAGCTGCCCTGCAGCCCTGGCTTGGCTGTTTGTGGCAAGGGAATGCTCCCTGTTTGCAGCTGTCCCTGCAGGATGGCCCCAGGGCAGAGCCCAGCCGGGCTCCCACTGCAGCCCCTGAAGCTTGGGGCAGACAGTGGTCCCAGAGCTGAGGTTCACGGGGAGCACCCAGAGCTGTGGCTTGCAGTCAGTGTTGGCAAATGTTGTGTTCTCATCTCCTGCAGCCTGTGGGGAAAGCCACCTGTGCTGCAAGGCCTGTGTGTGCCAGGCCTGTGTGTGCCAGGGGCTCTTGGATGTCTCTGTACCCATGGACAGAAGGCTCTGTGTGTGCCAGGGGCTCTTGGATGTCTCTGTACCCATGGACAGAAGGCTCTGTGTGTGCCAGGGGCTCTTGGATGTCTCTGTACCCATGGACAGAAGGCTCTGTGTGTGCCAGGGGCTCTTGGATGTCTCTGTACCCATGGACAGAAGGCTCTGTGTGTGCCAGGGGCTCTTGGATGTCTCTGTACCCATGGACAGAAGGCTCTGTCTGTGCCAGGGTTTCCATAGTGTCTCTGTGCCCATGGGTATGGAATAGCATGGACACTGAAAGTGTCAGTCCCGTTGCTTGCACGCTCCTTCCTTTGTATACAAGACGCATCCATGCACACCCCCATGTACAGATACATTAAAACATCAGGGAGGGACAGAGATTTCCCACAGAGCTCTAACTTGGGCATAACTCACCTTTTAGCCGGTGGCCAGGGGATTTTTTTCCCAGCTCTGTTTGAGAAGGTGTCCAGGAGCTGAAGGAGCAGCATTTAGAAGCAGTTTCAGGATTTCTAGGCAGGAAGTGGAGCTGACAACCATCCACGTAACTCGCCGTATTCATCAGGATGTGCTGCTGGTTCTTTGGGAATATGTCCCAATGGAGACACGAGCCTTGGAAAAATCCCAGCTCTCTGTGGGTTTGTGCAAAGGGGGAGCAGCAGAAACACTTTGTGTCTGCTTTGGGGACACAAGGCCCAAGGAGCTGCGGTGGCAGAGGGTGACCTGGGCTGGTGGCAGGTGAAGTCCTGGTTCATGACATCCCAGAGTGGCACAGGACAAAGCTCCAAGCCCTCCCAACCCCAGTGATGAAGTCTTTGTGATGCTGCACATCCTATAGGAAAAGCTGCTGTCACACAATGCACTGGGATTTGTAAGTTTCATATTCAATACTTTAGGTCCAGGTTTCAAACTGCAATATTTTTGCCCTCAAGAAACAGTTGTGCACAATCCATCTCTCATCCTCCTATTGCTTCAACTCCAATTAAAAAAAAAATCTTAATATTGGAAACAAAACCCAAAGTCTTTAAACTGGATGCTGATGTCAGTCCGTAAGATGGATCCAGGCATCAGAACATGCACAAATTAAATGAGTTCTCCTTTTAAAAAGATCAGTTACCTCTTAATCCAAAGTTCAAGAAGATTTCACTACACATTTGTTTCTTTTTTTTTCTCTTTAATATTTTTCTCGGGTTTTTTTCTTTTTTCTTTTTCTTTTTAAGAAGATAACACATTCTGAAAAAGAAATGTTCAGCAAAATGAGATACATTTCTGATAAACAATGAAAATATTTACTCCTCTGTTTACTTCTCTCTGGATACCCTGATGTAAAAAATCTAGCAGATATGAGCAGAGGTGTCAAGTGTTTGCTTTGGTCTAAGCTGGAGTTCAGCACTGCTCACATCCTGCTCCAGCCAAGAGTTGCAGAATACTTTTGCACACCTCGAGCCATGTGTTTGCAGGCACAGCACCTGCAGAGCTGACACACCAGTGCACGTGAATAACTCTGTTACTCCCTCACAGAATTTGGGCTCTGCCCCAGAACGAGGTGCTCCAGCCCTTGGCTCCTGGTTCCCGTGGGGAGCAGCTCCCTTCCCTCTGGCTGAGCTGCTCAGGCAGAGCCCGGCAGCTCCTGGCCCTGCAGGGCTGAGGCTTTTCCCCGTTGCTGGGCACAGACAGATGGAGCAGCACTGCTAAACACAGGGGCACACAGAGGGACCAGCAGCAGCTGCCTTTGGCCACCTGAGGCTCCAAGGCCCAAACTCTGAGCAGACAGGGCTGGAAGAGACTCGCAGGCTCCCTGCTGGCTCTGCTGCCCCACTTGTGCCCACCTGGGAGCCCCCAGGGCCAGCAGGGACTTGAGATGGCAGCCCTGGGCTCCTGGAGCTTGTGCAAGAAACGGAGCTGGGGACTCCCTGTCCATGGGGAGCTTCCAGATGGAAAAGGCTGCTGTGCCCAGGCAGCTCCAAGGGCAGAGAAAGGAGGGTCTTGACCATGGGATCTGTGCCAGTCCCACAGTCCTGGGCAGCAGCCACTGAGCCCTGGAGGAGCAGAGGGCACAGCAAGAGGGACAAAAGCAGGCAAGGTCAGAGACTGGAGAGAGCCAGACCCGGGAGCAGGAACAGCTGCTCCACTGCACTCTTGGAGAAAGCTCTTGGCTGGTTCAAAGCACTGAAAGGCATGCAGGGCAGAGAGGAGGCCACACCAAACACTGCTCCTGTTTCCACAGCCTCCCCTCTCCATGTCCCAGAAGGAATTGGATGGACTGTGTTCTTCTCCCCGAGTCGTCCGGTTCAGCACGAGCAGCTGAGCACCAGGAGCTGAAGGAGCTGTAGTTATTATCTTCATAATAACTTTTATCTGTCATTCTTTCACATTTATCAATTCTCGTCCCCTAAGCGAGGTGCTGGCAGGCGGAGGAGGGAACTCAGTCCCGATACAGAGGCTCGTGCTCGCACCCTGAGCGTGTAAATAAATAATCCAAACACTGATGGGATGGCAAAGGCTTGGCCTTGAGGGGGTGTTCGACCTGAGATCCTGCTCAGTGAATGTGGGAAATAGTAAAGGTAAGATGATTTTCAGAAAGCTGGGAAAGCAGGCCTTAGAAGCAGAAAGAGCAGAGAAACTTAGAGCTGGCTGCAGCTGCAAAGTCTGAAAGTAGAGAAAGTTACAATGGTATAGCAAGCAAGGACTTTAAACTGCTGCTCTGGCCCTTGTACCCTACTCTGCTGGGACAGCAACTCCAGGTCCTTCCTGAGGCTCTGGAAAGGAGCACAAAGGCCCTGAACTCCAGAAACACAGAAACTTGGCAAGTGGAGAGGGAGCCGGCATTACGGGCAAGTGCCAGCGGGAGTGGATGGGGCTGGAGCAAAACATTCCTTCCTGCTTCTCCCTGAAGCAGGGACACAACCCTGTCCCACAGAGGGGGACACTCTCACCCCGGGCTGGCCACCAGCACCCAGGTTCTCCAAATCCCAGCACTGCCACAGAAAGGCAGTGACAGAAGGAGACATCATCCAGCCACAGGCCGTTCAAGCTGACAGCTCCCACCACTCCACTCCTCACAGAAAACCTTGGCAAGGTGTCAGGAGCAGGGATGAGACACGGCCATGGACACATGACACAGGTGGCCAAGGCAGAGCAATATGGAAGTGCAGAAGTTTTCTTCTTTCTCCTATCAACATGCACTGGCGTGGACATGGCCTCCTGATGGAGGGTGACATCACCGAGCGCAGGATTGTGACATGTCCCCCCTCGCTGCTTAAATACAGACGTGGGCAGAGCCGGTGCCAGTCTGGCTCTGGCCTGAACTCCTACCGAGCCTGACTGCGAGGTGTGGAGGGTCAAGCCAGGTTTCTCTGGTGCTGAGTGGTGCCTGTTCTTGGCAGGTCCCAGTGCCAGTCCCAGAGCAACCAGCAGGGTTTCCCCAGCCCTGCCTGGCTGGGGCAGAGCGTACCTGCAGCACTGACAGGAAACGTCCCCTGGTCAGACGTGGGCAGGTGACAGGGCTTTAGGGAGGTGGGAGGGTGTCCTTCTCCTTCCTCCCCTCTCCTGCAGGGTGTGACATCGGCAACAGAGAGCAGCTCCTGATCCTCAGCCCTCCCCAACATGCTGCAGCAGCCAAATATGGCCACAGAGACAGATGGCAACTGTGCCATCTGCCAGGACACCTGGGATGACGTGGCTTCTACTCTGCCCTGTGGCCACCAGTCCTGCCGGAGCTGCATCCTGCGGTGGGCACAGACAAATCCATCATGCCCACTGTGCAGAGGAGCAATAAAGACTGTCAGGTTTTCTGATGATGCCGGTGACTCTCTAGAGATTGTCATCACAGCCCCTGAGCAGCTGCCAGCAGCCACGAGCTCATCAGAGGGAGCTCCCAGCGGCCAGGACGAGATCAGCCCCCATGGCCCTGTGCCGGCCCATCCCGCTTCTCCTCAGGAGAGACCAGCCAGAGCTGTCGGCGGTGTCCTGCCCAAGGTCTGGGCAGGACTTTCCTGTCGATGACGGGAACTTCTGGACTCTGTGCGGACTTGGCTGAACCAGAGGATGGAGGCCATCCAAAGGGAGCAGTGGTGGATGGCAAGGAGCACAGAGTGCCATCCTGTATGTTCTCTGTGTGTGTGGGCCAGACCAGGAGGACATGATCCAGAGTCTGCAGGGCTTCCTGGAGGAACACACAGTGCCACTGGTCCAGGGCACCATCGACATCACTGTGAGACACTGCAGCTCAGGGCCCCAGAGTCTGCTGCACTCCCACGCTGCCGCAGATGAGGATGACAGCCCAGCAGCCAGCAGCTGCTCCAGCAGCTCCAGTTCCATCTTCTCCAGCCCCCCAGCCTCTCCAGACCCAACAGCCACAGTTCCCCCAGCTTCTCCAGCCCAAACAACCCCAACTCCTCCAGCCCTAACAGCCCCAGACCCAGCTCTTGGACTCTACCCAGCAGCCCTCAAGTGCCCACAGAGGAAGAAGAGGAAGCTGCCACAACGGAGGCCACCCCCAGCAGGGGTCAAAGCCATCCCCCAGTTGTGCCGGTGTCCCCAGAGCAGGACCAGCCCCAGGATGAGGCAGGTCCCTCTGATCCATCTGTCCAGAGCACCAGCCTCAGACCCTCTGGTCCCACCCAAGGCAGGCACTGCTTGCCTGGGTGGCCCCGGCGGTCCCTAAAGAGAAAGGCCTCGAACTCTCCCCACCCCTGCAAGAGGCCCCCCTGCCAGTAGAACTAGCAAGGCTCTTCAACTCCTTATTTTTAGAAAAAAAAAAAAAAATTGTTGTTATTTCCCCCACACAGTCTCTGCGCTCTGCTTCCTCAGCCTTCCCCTTGTGCCCCACCGTGGGTGGCACCCATGTCCTGTGGGGCACCAGCCTTGCGCCCAGGGCCATATGGGCAGCTTAATTGTCTTCAAGGCCATTCTTGCCTAAGAAGAAGTTGCCTGGACTTTCATTCGTCTCAATGTCAATTCCACCCTTGGAGTTTTTCCCAGCTTTGTCCTTCCCAAGGCCGTTTGTGCTAAAATATCTCAATACTCCATCCTGGATCTTATGAACATCTGCGAACAGCTGTTTTGTGATGCTAATTACATATCACTTTCCCCTATTACTTTTTAACAAATATTTTCTAAAATATCGATATAGTTGCAATTATTGGCGCAAATCATATTCATTTATCACATCTCTATCTGGCTTTGTTTGAAGGTGTAGGCTCAAAGCAAACTCCCTTAGCTCCTCCCTGAGCCCTGGCCAAGAGGAGGATGAAACCAGATCTTCCCGCACTAGAAGTTGTGGTAGCTTGTTTATTCAACAGTATAAAATCTGGGCCCTCTCACTTGGCGCAAAGTTGGCGGCCTCGCCTGAGGGTGGGCGAACCACATAGGAATTCCCAGTGACTGGGAGTGCTTCTCCAATCCCTTGGTGTGACAGGGCATCCCCAGCTGACGTGTGTGTCAGGACAATGGTCAAGTGTGAGGGTAACTGGTGATGTA
Source organism: Anomalospiza imberbis (assembly GCF_031753505.1). Lineage (NCBI taxonomy): Eukaryota > Metazoa > Chordata > Aves > Passeriformes > Viduidae > Anomalospiza > Anomalospiza imberbis. Next base: position 470,419 of record NC_089713.1, on the reverse strand, counting down.
TCTTTCTGAATCCCTACAGGCAATCTTTTCTAGCAATAATCAGGTGCATTGCTTAGCTTATCCTTTTGTACTTCTGTGCTGCTTTGCCCTACAGTCAATGACACTTCTTCCTCAAGCTGGGGTGGGTGTCTTTGGTGCTGACCCTGCCAGCAAGCCATTCCCTTCAGAATTGGACTCGGTGGATCCCTTCCAACACAGAACATTCTGTGATTCTGTGATCACTTCTACAAAGTTTGCTCAGAATGAGTTTCAGCTAAAACACTTGGAATTATTTGCTGAAATTAGAGTTGGTAGATGGAACTCTTGTTGGTAAACAATGGAGGGAGAGAACAGCTTCATGTGGGTTTTTGGGGCGTTGCCCCAATTTTGTGGGTTCCTCCCTCCATTTTGGGATCTCACACCTCTGTTTTGGGGGTCTCCACCCAGCGATTTTGGCTTCCACTCCTTCCACTTTGGGGTCCCCCTTTAATTTTGTGCACCCCATCCCCATGTTCCACACATGCCCAGCGGCCCCAGTGTGCACTGAATGGCCAGCAAGGGACTGGGGAATGCCGGGACCCACAGTGATGTCAGTCATCCCTCCTGGTTACACACAGGACTCCTCGGCCCTTTTTGGGGTGCCCTGGAGTGCCAAGGCCACGGGGAGGAAATGTCTTTGCTGCCATGCTGGACAGGATCTTGCTTGGCCCATTGTGGCCTCATGTCCCCTGTCTCTCATTGTCCTCTGACAGCCCCTGTGTCCCTGCACCCCTCTCAAGAGCAGGACTTTGGTGCCAGCACCCCCAGGCTCCAAATCCCCGCGTTGGCTCTGTCCCTATGGTATCCCCACGCGGCCGTTGCGCCGGGGCCGCTGTGGCGACAGCCGGCGAGCGGCGCCATGGCGGAGCTGCCGCTGCCCGCCGGGCTCAGAGCCAGCGCCTTCCCCGCCAAGCTGTGGCGCCTGGCGAACAGCCCCCGCGTCCGCTCCGTGCGCTGGGACAGCCGGGCCCGGGGGCTGCTCATCCACCGCTCCCTCTTCGAGCGGGAGCTGCTCAGCCCGGGCGACGCCCAGGGCCCGGCCCCGCACACCTTCAGGGCCACGCAGTTCCGCAGCTTCGTGCGCCAGCTCTACCGCTACGGCTTCCGCAGGGTGCCGGGCCGGGTTGGCTCGGCTGCGCCGGGCGATGCCGGGGCTTGGCTCCACTACAGCAACCCCTGCTTTCGCCGCGACCGCCCCGACCTCCTGCTCCGCATCAGGCGCCGGAGCGCGGCCAACAGGCAGCGGCCGGCGGCGGGGCGGGAGGGCCGCAGGCGCCCGCCCCGCGGCTCCCAGCAGCTCCCCGGGGCGCGGCCGCTGCCGCACGGGCGGGACGGGCGCAGTCGCTTCCAGCCGCTCTCCAGGGAGCGGCCGCCGCTGCCGCCCGGGCGCCCGCCCAGCGGCTTCCTGCTGCTGCACAGGGAGCGGACGCTGCCGGACGGGCGGGAGCTGCGCAGCCCCCGGCCTGGCCGCTTCCAGCCGCCCCCCGGGCAGCGGCCGCTGCTCGCCCGGCGCCTGCCCTGCGGCTTCCACCTGCTGCACAGGGACCGGCCGGTGCCGGCCCGGCGGGAGGGGCCGAGCCGCTTCCAGGAGCTCTATGGGGAGCGGCCGCCGCCCGCCGAGCGGGAGCTGCTGCGCATCCCGCCCTGCGGCTTCTTCGGTTTCTACGGGGAGCCGCTGCTGCCGCTCGGGCGGGAGGGGCCTTGCAGCCGCTTCCAGCAGCTCTACGGGGGGCAGCTGCCTCCGATCGACCGGGAGGTGATCAGGATCCAGCCCTGCAGCTTCCAGCAGCTCCACAGGGCGCAGCAGCCCCCAGCCTACGACCCGCGAGGTAGGAAAAGACTTGTAGCCTTGCTTTTCTCCAAAAGGTCATGAAAAGTGACTGCTTGGAGTATTTTTCCACAAGGCTCTGTCATTCTCGGCCCAAAATTCTCAAGCTTATTTAGAAGGGGCACCTAGAAAGGCAAAAGATTCTCTGCCTGGTTTTCCTGCCTGCTTCCTGTGATGGTTGATCCAAGGCAGCAACAGAGATCTGTGTCCCAGAGCCACGTTGTGGAGTGTGACCAATGTCTTTGGATTCTTGCAGCCACCTCGGGCACTTCAGCCCCCAGGGCTCCACCTGGCAGTGCAGGTTGTGCAGTATCGACGGCCTCCGGCTCAGCCTGGAATGCACCTGGTGAAGAGCAGTTGCCACCAGTGGATCTTGGCTTTGCCGTGGAGCAAATGATCCGGGAGATCAGGAGATCCCTGCCTGAAAGGTCTCCCTCTGCTCAGGTAACCCATTGGAGGGGAATGGAAGAGGCTGGGCTGAAAGCTTTTGAACGTTGTTACATGGAGAAGGAGAGTAACCGTATCCTTGATGTGATTCCAGCAAAATACTGAATGATCTTTAGTTTTCTTTTTTTTCTATTGTTCTTTCAAGGGCAATATGAATGTTGCCCCTGAGTCTTCAGGAGGGGAGCCTGTGAACAGGGCTGCAGCAGAGGAAACTTCATCTGGCACCGAGAGCTGCGAGAACAGTTCCCCAGAGCCCGAGGAGCCTGGTAAGGACAGAGCCCCCGTTGGTTTAGAGAGGTGTGAGACAGCTGCTCTGAGCCTGCCTCTGGCAGGAAGGGAGACGAGAAGAGTTGAGTTCTTGTCTGCAGGGTTGGTGCTTCCTGGTGCCTTTAGTTCAAAGGCACATGCACAACCTGCCCGAGCCCTGCCCTCCACGCTTCGCCAGAGGCTTGGGCACTGAGTCCTCTGCTGTGGCAAGAGAGCAGGGAATAAACCTGACCTTGTGGGGGTTGTGCCACCAAGCTGGGTGTCCCAGTCTGGTTCAAACCTCAGCCCCCAGCAGCCTTCAGCCATTTCAGTGAGGACTGTGGTCTCTCTGTCACTGGGACTGTCTGTGTTTCAAGCTCTCGTGGGTGCCATTTGCACTGTGGGTGCTGAGACTTTATTAGGATACTTAAATACTTTACACAGTTCCGTTTTGAAAACTTGGAAGGATCCCTGTTCTTTATAGAGCAGGCTTCAAATTGCCAAGTGAGAGTCTGCCTTTCAGGCCATCTTTTAATGTCCCTGATAGAAGGACAATTGGTGCTCAAGGGACACTTGCACAAGGGCCAGGATTGTCTCAGTGTTCCCTTTGCTTCCCAGATCCCGTGTGATCAACATGTCCAGGAGGGCTGCCCTGTGTGCCAGGAAGAGACAGAGGGAGAGCCTGTGACCATTGGGCAGGTAGAATTCCTCTGTCTCTAGTTATATTTCTAGATGTGTATAGTTATATTTATTGATATATGTAGTTGTATTTATAGATTTATTTAGTTACATTTATCTATCTACATAGAGATTTGTCTAGTTAATTTATTTTTAGTTTTAGGTGAATATATTAATATTTTTAGATGTGCAGTTATAGTTGTAGATGTCCATAGTTGCATTTATACATGCGTATAGTTACATTTACATATATATAGTTATATTTGTAGATAGGCATATTTATATTGATATATGGGGGTTTAGTTACATAGATTGATATCTGTATAGGTATAGGCCTCTTTTTAACCTCTTCTCCTGCTCTGCTTCCTCCCTCACCTCTTGCTTTTCCCCCGTGCCCCCTGTGTCCCCTGTCCCTGTGCTGGGTCCGAGCTGGCGGCCGGGCCGGGCGGAGCAGCAGTTCCAGCCCCGGGTGTCCCTGGAGCGGTGGGAGCTGCCGGTGGCCCCAGGCAGTGTCCCCTGAGGAGCTGCTGAAGGACGGTGAGACTGAGGGGGCTGAGGGGGCGGTGACGCTGAAGGGACGGTGACCCTGAGGTGCTGCTGGGGCTGAGGGCTGTGGGGCAGCCGAGGGCGATGGTGGCACTGAGGTGACAGGGAAGTGGCACAGGCCGAGGGGTGGCGGGTCTAGGGGGACGGGATGGGTCAGAAGGGACTGAGGGGCTGAGAGGACTGTGAGGGGCTGAAGAAACTGAAGGGGGCTGGGGCTTTGCCGAGAGCATGGCGGGGCTGAGGGGATGGAGGGGGCCGGCAGGGAGCACAGAGGGCTCCGGGACTGCAGCTCTGCCAGGCCTTGGAACCAGTTGCAGAGCCTCCGCTTTTGCCACAGCTGCAGTGGAGACCTTGAGGACAGCCGGAGACTGACCGGAGCCAGCAGGGAGAAGCTGAAGGCCAGCAGCAAGAGCAGGGAACGGGGACCTGCTGCTGCCACGCTGGAGAGAGCCCGGGTGAGGCCCCAGGGCCGGGGAGGCAGGGTGGGGCTGAGGGTGGCGTGGGCTGTGGCCGTGGGCACTGCCCGGCGGGGCAGCAGCGGGCCCTGCCCGTGCTGGGGCTGCTCAGCGCAGCTGCCCCGGCCGGCACAGGGGCTGTCCTTGGGCAAGGCAGCTGTGCCAGCAGGGCCCGGGAGCTGTGCCGGCTGTGCCGGGCTGCCGGGGCTGCGGGACAGTCCCGCCGCGGCTGCGCTCACCACAGCCTGGCCCGCTCGGCTGCTTTTTCTTTCTAACCCTCCTGGGGAGGCTGTGAGATCTTCCCTTCCCTGATGGAAGTGCCGCTGCTGCCAAGGAAAACGTCCCCATACTGACTCAGTGCTCCCTTTGCTTCCCAGCTGTGCCATCTGCCGTCCCTGTCCAGGAGAGCTGCTCTGCACGGGAGGAAGAGCCCGAGGGAGAGGCTTTGAAGATGGGCCAGCAGCAAGAGCAGGGAACGGGTGTTATAAGTTAAAGTAAATAATTTGTCTGATCCTTTAGGGATTGATAAAAAGAATTTTATTGATTACAGCAAGCAATGACAAGCAAACAGCGCTGGGTGCAGCCGGGGAGTCAGTGCTCCGCCAAGGCTCACGCCGCTTCCCTTTTCCCACGGTCCTTTATTCTCCCCCTTCTTCCACGTTTGTGGCTTTTCCGGGAGTACTCTGCGCGTGCGCCTCCAGTTGCTAGGGGGTCGCCGTCTGCTCTCTGGTGGTCGTCTGGATGAAGGCTCTCCTCCTCTTCCTCGCTGGGGGTTTATGACCCTGTAACAATCTTTCCATAGATGGTTACACACCTCCCGACCTTCGTTGTACCATCAACTTAAGGAGTCAGCATATCCTTGGGTTTCCTGTTATTCACAAAAAACTCTTCCTTTGCCTGCGTTCCTGTTTAATGATGAACAAAGAGACTTCTCTTATCTATTACAAGGTGTTTGGAACCCAAGTCCTGTGAGGAACGACTGAGGGAGCTGGAGTTGTTTATCCTGGAGAAGACTCAGAGGTGACCTTATCACTCTCTACACTCCCTGAAAGGTGGTTGCAGTCAGGTGGGGGTCGGTCTCTTTCCTCACAGCAACTGACAGGACCAGAGCACAGTGTCTTAAGCTGCACCAAGGGAAATTTAGGTTTTATATTAGGAAAAAAGTTTTTTATGGAAAGGGTGATGAAGTACTGGAATTGTCTGTCCAGGGAGGTGGTGGAGTCACCATCCTGGGATGTGTTTAAAAAACGACTGGATGTGGCACTCAGTGCCATGGTTTAGCTGAGGTGGTGTTAGGGCATGGGCTGGACTTGATGATCTTAAAGGTCTCTTCCAACCCAGTAATTCTGTGATTCTGTGATTGTGTGACATCACAGACCAGGTTGTGACATCATACAGTTGGCTGTGACATCCCTGGTTTATTATGTGACATCACAGAGCAGGCTGTGACATCACAGGATGCCTGTACGACATCTCAGAGCAGAGCAAGCTGTGAGGACAAAGAGTGGGCTGTGACATTATAGGGTGGCTGTGTTCCATCACTGGAGGTGTTGTGACATCACAGGGTGGGTCTGTGAGCCCACAGAGGTGCTGTGTGACATGTTAAGTGAGTTCTGCCATCACAGAGGAGGCTGTGACATCACAGACCAGGTTGTGACATCATACAGTAGGCTGTGACATCACTGGCTCATTATGTAACATCACAGAGCAGGCTGTGACATCACAGAGGAGGTTGTGATGTCACAAAGTCGGCTGTGACATTACAGGCTGGCTGTGTGACATCACAGAACGGGCTGTGAGGTCACAGAGAAGACTCTGCCATCAGAGAAAAGGGCTCTGTGACATCACAGAGCAGCTGTGTGATGTCACAGAGAAGGCTGAGACAATACAGAGGGGGTTGTGACATCACAGAGCTGACTGCGAAACCACAGAGCAGGCTGCGACATAACAGGGTGTCTGTGAAATCACAGGCTGGGCTGTGACATCACAGGGAAGATTTTGTGACATCACAGAGCAGACTGGCACCTCAAAGAGCAGGCTGTGACCTCACAGGACACCTGTCTGAAATCACAGCTGGCCTGTTACATCTCAGAGTGGGCTGTGTGACATCACAGGGGTGTGTGACATCACAGGGGCTGTGTGAGGTCACTGGGGAGGTCACTCCACCCCAGCCCCCCCTCCCAGTTTCCCCAGAGAAGTCCAACGCTGCTCGTGCACAGCGGGGTCCCCTGTCCCCCCGGGTCCCCCCGCCCCCGGCGCTGCAGCCTCCCCCAGAGGATGTTCCACGAGATCGACCCCAGAGCCTGACACGGGGATGGGGGCTGGGGCTGTGGGGGGTGGGACAGGGGGACAGGGACCCCCCGGCAGTATCCCCGTGTCACCCAGGGCCAGAGCCTGGCCCAGGGCTCCTTCACCCTGTTACCAACGAGGGCTTGAGAGCGCTGAAAAAATCCCCAGCAAGGGATCAGCAAAAACCAGATTTAATATTAAGTGACAGCACCACAAAGTTCCTTGGCAAGAGTCACTCTGCTCCTGACTGGACACTTCAGGCACAGAAAAGGAAACAAAGCTACAACAAAACCAAACAGAATCCAGGTAATCAAACCAGAAATGAGCCAAGACCTGGGGCTTTCCTTCCTATGGAAAAGAACTGTCCTTCTTGTCCAGGTGCCCATGGCCAGAATTGGGATTTCACCTCCAACACTGCCTGTTGTGACAGACTGGAGGAGATTGCTGGATGGAAACATTTCATGTGTGGGGGAGGAAGGGGCAGGTCCAGCCTTGCCCTGCCCTGGAACCCCAGCCCTGCCCTGCCCTGGAACCCCAATCCCCCCAGAGCCTCTATCCCAGCCCAGCAGTGTCTGCCAGTCCCTTGCACAGCACAGGCAATGCTCCACAGCCACCTCTGGAGCCCCCAGCCCAGCTCCTGAGTGACCAAATGACCCCAAGTCCCACCTGGGGAAGGGCCCAGGAACACCAAGGGAAAATTAAGGCTGACCATGAGGCAAGCACACGTCTTGACCCTACCTCCTCTTGCAATTTCTATCTGAACACTGCTGGAATCCAGGAGTTGGTAGCTCTGTGGGTGCTTCTCTGTATATTTTTTGTCTTTCTCTCTTTCTGTGTCTCTTTCTTCTATTTCGGTCCTCGTGCAAATGTTGATTAACTTAAAATTGAATGAACTAATAGTCTGTGAAGTTGAATGGGCCAAGGTAATGCTTTGGGAAGTGTTTTTGTTGATTGAATGTCATGCTAAACCTTTTACCAAAGTTTCTCTGGTTTTCTAAAGTTGCCAGTAAAGGCTGTTTTGTTGTTTGGAGCTCCTGAAAATCTCTTAAAGATATTTCTCCAGTGCATCCAACTCTGAGGACACAAACAATTGCAATTCCTCTTAAATGTCTCCTTGAGAGAGTTGTTTGGGGGATGGGGGTCAGGGCTTGTGTGTCCTGCTTGGCACAGCCCAGGCAGGGCTTTCACAGCCACATTCCACACTCCATTTCCCAGCTGGAGCTGCTGGTGCCTCTGAGTTCTGCTGCCCCAGCCCCAGGGACGCTCTCCTTGTCTGCCCATTCCCCCACGGTCTCTGGGCAGGGATGGCCTCAGTGGGAGCTGCTGACATCCTCAGCAACTTGGAGGCTGCTGCTGAATTTTACTGCTCCAGAGGCTTCTTCAGCCTTCAGCTCTTCAGTTCAGGAATTCAGTGTCCCAGAGCTCATTAACATTCAGAACAGATTAACAAGCCAAACCTCTGGGAATAATGTAAGTGTTCAAATAATTTGTGGTTAATTAGGCAGATTCCAGTAGTGTAGTTGAAGTGAATGTATTATATTTACAAAGACAGTGAGAAACCATTATTCAGATCGTGTTTAGGGTTTTTTTCCCTGTTAATACATTGATATGTGCAATCTCCAATTGACAGTGAATCCAAGTACCTCCTCATGCAGTTGGAACAGATATGAAAATCAAGACCCTTCATGGCTGACAATCAATCAGACTCTGTCCCTACCCCCACCCCACCATCTCCCCCATCCAAGCCCTGGCACTCAGAGCAGCCTTGTGCAAATCTGAGCTCCCTCCAGCCCAGACTGCACCTGCAGGTTTCAGCTCCATGGCTCCAACTCCCACCTGCTTTCCTTGGAGAAGGAGCTGCCTGAGACACAGAGGGATGTTCATTTCTTGTCAGCCAACAAACCCAAGGGAAGGCACAGCTCCATCAAATGCAAAAGTCATTCCTCTGCTGGATATTAAATCCACTGTGCACTGCAGACAGTCTCAGAGCAATGGAAAACACCTTCTGTGCCCAGCACAGATCCCAAGGTCCCGCCTAACCCTCCCTGCCCTGATTCTGCCCAGATTTGCTCTTTGCACACAGGAGTCACAGGCTGAAGTCAGGAGCTCCCTCCATGCCCAGAGGGAGGAAAAGAGGGAAAGTGGATGAAGAGCTCTCCTGTGCAGAGCCAAGGTCCAAGTGCCCCTGCAGTGGGAACCACAACTCATCAGGTTTGTGTCCTTTGGGCTCAGGGATGGTGACACTCAGAGGCACAGAAAGGTTTCTTGCCAACAAACACAAGTTGAACATTTGAACAGTTTAATAACCATCACAGCTCTTCCCTCAGCTCTCTGTGATGTCCCAGCAGCATCTGACATGTCCCTCATCCCTAAGGGACTTCTGTACAGGAACAGTTTTAGACAAAGAAGTAAGAAATGGTAATTCTGTGATAGATTTAAAAACAGCAAGATATAATTCATATTTATTTGAACTTCAGAAAGATTGGGCCACTCCCTGATGTGCAAAGAGTGAAACCTGTCCGTCGAGAGACATTTGAATGACCAGAGAGCATCTGGAGGGGGAAATCTGGGCACAACAGGAAGTACATAGATCCACCTGGTCTAGTGCAGAGATGTCCTTAGACATGGCCATTTCAACAGGAGAACTGGAAACACCTGAAGGAAGAGGGAGAGGCAAGAATAAACAGAATATTGGTGACTCAAGGAGACAGGAAGATCAGTATTTCTTTTCCTTCTGCCATTAGTACATCAGAAAATTGCTGTTTCTTAAAAGTACTGAAGTGACACAGATAATACAAATGTCCTTGTATAATATGAAATGTACAAGTATTAACACCTGTGCCCCTTTCCAGGCAGACACCAGCTGTGTGCCCATGACCAGGAAGTGCCACTTGTGCCCTGAGGTGCCGAGCTGGGATTGGATCTCTCAGAGAGGAGCTGAGGGAGAGCAGAGCACCTTGCAAGCTGCAGGTCCCTGCCAGCCCCGCAGGGCTCCTGTGCCATCAACATCTGCTCTGCTCCAGCCTGAAACAGGGCCCAGCATGGTGCCGGGACCATCAGAGAGCTGAGGTGTGTGCTGGAATTCAATGCCCTCCCCATGGTGCAGCAGCCCTGCATTTCCCTGCTCCAGCCTTGGTCTCCAGCACAGCCATGGAGGCTCTTTGGGCTCCTGAGTGTTCCTGCTGTGTCCATGCCCCCAAGGGCACAGAGCAGCCTCCTCTCTCGGGCACTTGTCTGTTTTCCATGCCTTGCACAGGCGCTGGCCCTGCCCGACAAGGCCTGGGCTGAGTCCTGCCCTGCACGCTCAGCCAGGCTGGGATGGACACTGATGGTTTCTGTGCCAGGCTCTCTGAGCCCAGCCCAGCTCCCTGCAAGCTCTGCCAGCTGCCCTGAGCTCTGTGCAGCACCAAGGGCCTCTCCCCAGCACAGCCCAGCCGGCTCTGGCCCCACAGCTCTGCTCAGCCCAGGCTGCTCTGGCCACTGGCCCCACGGCCTCAGCCCCTGGCCAGGGCACAGCAGCAGCTGCAGCTCAGCCAGGACTCAGCCCCAGCCATGGGGGAAGGGGCTTGGCCAAGGCCAAAGGAGGCTCCCTGGCTGCCCTGCTCCCCTCGGGCTGAGGTGCTGAGAGCTCTGCAGCCCCTGCTGCCGTCCCATCTGCCCAGGCCAGCACAAGAGCCCGGCCTTGGGGCCCTCCAGAGCTGCTCCTGCTCCAGGCCCAGGGCCCATCCCAGAGCTGGGGCAGCCACAAAGCTGTGCCCATTTCTGGTCATTGCTGCTCTGATGGGGATGGATCCTCAGCCACTTGGAGGTTGCTGATGAATTTTACTTCTCCAGAGGGCTCTTCTTTCTTGAGCTCTTCAGTTCAGGAACTCAGTGAAAAAGGCTCATAACTATTTATTTAAAACTCCCAAACAAGAAATTCCACTGGGAATAATTGAAGTTTTCAATTCTTCTGTGGTTAATTAGACAGATTTCAGAAATGTATTTAAAGTGAATATACTGTTTTGAAAACTATGCAGAGAGAACTGTTTTGCCCTGATTTCTTTTCCTGTTTATAGATTGATATCAGCAATGTCCAATTGATATTGACCCCCAGCACCTCCTATTGCAGTCTGAATAGATGTGAAAATCAAGACCCTTCATGGCTGACAATCAATAACACTTTATCCCCAACCCCTCCCCACCATTTCCCTCATCCACCCCCTGGCACTCAGAGCAGCTGAGGAATGGAGTCACACCCAGGGGTGTCCCCAGGGCTCAGGATTGGGGCCAGGTCAGTGAAATCTCTTGATTGCTGATCTGGACGAGGCCATCGAGGGCACCCTCAGTCAGTTCCCAGGTGAGCCCAAGCTGGGTGGGAGTGTGGCTGTGCTGGAGGGCAGGAAGCTCTGCAGAGGGATCTGGTCAGGCTGGAGCCATGGGCCCAGGACAATTGGATGAGGTTCACCAAGGCCAAGGGCCGGGTCCTGCCCTGGGCTCACAACCACCCCAAATCCCTGGCTGTGCCCTGCCCCTGATCCCCACAGCCTGTCCTGTTTCCTTCATCCCTGCATTGCCAGGGACTTTCTGGGACAAGGGAGCTCTGCTCTGGGGATGGAGGGAGGTCCAAGCGCCACCACTGGAGTGGGAACCAAAACTCATCAGGTTTGTGTCCTTTGGGGGTCAGGAACTGGTGAGAGTCAGAGGCACAGAAAGTTTCTCTTCATGGCCAACAGACCATGGTTGAACAGGACACAATTTAATAACAATCACACTCTTCCCTGAGCTATGTGCAACGTCCCAGCAGTGTCTGATGAGTCCACCATTCACAAGTGATTTCCATACTAGAATTGATTGTAGACAAACGTCGTTCTGTGGTAGATATAAACACAATTAAGTTCTTGTATCAGGATGCTCGTCCTGGAGTGAGGGAAAAACAGCTCAAACAATTCCTGATTTGCAAAGCTATCAGTGGTGGATGGAGAAGGGAGGTCAGGCTGCTTTTGGTGTTGAGGAAATGCTGAAACCAGCCTGACTCATTCCATCTCCTCCTGGCCTGGCTGATCTCCCCTCTTTCCCCTTCCACCCATTGGCTTTTGTCTCCCACCAGGCCCCCCTGGTGAAGAGCCTGGCTCTGTGTTTTCCCTCCCCTCCTCGCTGGCACTGCCAGGCTGGGATGAGGAGCCCCTCAGCCTTCCCTGCTCCGGGCTGGACAAGCCCAGCTCCCTCAGCCTCTGCTCACAGCCCAAGGGCTCCAGCCCCACCTTGCAGGCCCTTCCCTAACCCTGCTCCAGCTGCCAGACATCTTTCCTGCCCTGGGGAACCCAACCCAGGCCACAGGGACCTGGATAATCCACGTCCTTGATGTCCTGGTCACACAGCCCTGGTCCCTTTTCCCCATGTCAGGCTCTGGGGTGGATCCTGTGGAACATCCTTTGGTGGAGGCTGTGTCTCCAGGTGGACCGGGGGAATACTGGGAGACAGGGACCCTGCTGGGCATGAACAGCATTGGACTTGTTGGGAGAAACTGTGAGGGGGAGCTGGGGCAGAGTGACCAACCCAGTGACCTCACACAGCCCTCCTGGGATGTCACACAGCCCCTCTGTGATGTCAGACCTCTGTCCTGGGATGTCACAGCTGGCTCTGTGATGTCACAGAGGCAATCTGTGATGCCGTAGCTGCTCGATGACCTCACATAACCCACTCTGTAATGTCATAGCCCACTCTGTGGCCTCATGTTACCAGATGATAAATTGTCTCCACCAGGTGAGCTGACACCTGGAGCTTGTTCTCCAAAACCCCAGGCCTATGGAAACCACACAATGCCCATTGTGTCAGAAGGGGAACTGGAAGTTCACCAGCCTCAGTGTCCTGCCAGCTCAGCCAGGCCCATGGGAACATTGGGGTCCACGACCACCAGGGACCACCAGAGAGACCCCCAGGACAGAAGAACACATGGGAAAAGGGGAGGGGAAATATGTTAATGATTCTGGGGAAATGATTATCAGACGTGTGTTTAGTCCAGGACAATCAATGAACATGTGTGCAAAATACAGACTATGAACAGAAACTTTCCTGTACTCAGCATGCTCGGCTTTGGGAGGAGCTATCCCCCGTGCACCCAGCTGAATAAAGAATGCTGCTTCTTAATGCTGCATTGGTGTGAAGGAGTTTTCTGTTTTACCGAATTTTTGGGTAACACTCCACTGCCAAGGAAAGCTCTGTCTCCTGCTGCTCACACACAGAGAAGGGCTGGTGGCAGATGTGGGGGTCGTTGGCTGCCTGGGGCACAGTGACCATGAAATAATCAAGTTTTCAATGTTCTGTGAAAGAAGGAGGGGCAGCAACAAAACTGCCACACTGGAATTAGGAAGGGCAGACTTTGGCCTATTTAGGATGCTGGTTTGGGGAGTACCGAATCAGGTACTGATTTTTAATGGGAAATAACCCTTAAAAACAAAGGGGTCCAGGGAGGATGGACACATTTCAAGAAAGTAATCTTAAGGGGGAAGGAGCAGCCTGTGCCAGTATGGCAAAAGATGAGCTGGTGAGGAAAATGACTGCCCTGGCTGCCCGTGGAGCTTTTGTGGGAAAAAAGTGTGCATTAACTTTGGACAAATGGTCAGGCAACTTAGCAAGTGTTTAAGGATGTTGTCAGGTCATGCAGTAAAAAAAAAAAAAGAAAGAGGTGTAATCTCAATTAGAGATTAACCTGGCCACTTCTGTGAAAAATAATAAAAATGTGTCTATGAATAAATTAATGGCAAAAGGTGGAATAAGGTGAACCCCTACTCTTTATTGGATGCAGTGGAGAATATAGGAACTAAAGATAAGGAAAAGTCCAAGCTACTTAACACCTTGTTTGTATCAATTTTCAATATTAGGACAGGATGTCCTCAGGACAAGAGTTCTCCTGAGCTGGCAGATGGGGTCAGAATGCAGAACAGGCCTCTGGAACCCAGGAGGAAGCAGCTGGGGACCTGTTGGACCACTCAGATACTCACAGGTATATGGGATCAGATGGGATCCATCCTAGGGGGATGAGGGAGCTGGTGGATGAGCTCCCCAAGCTGCTCTCCATCATTTACCATCAGTCCTGGCTCACCAGGGAGGTCCCAGAGCACTGGAGGTGCCAGTGTGACCCCATCCCCAAGAAGGGCTGGGAGGAGGATCTGGGGAACTCCAGGCCTGTCAGCCTGACCTCGGTGGCTGGCAAGGTTCTGGAACAGATCACCCTGAGTGCCATCAAAGGGCACCCACAGGATGGCCGAGGGGTCAGAGCCAGACAGCGTGGATTTCAATGTCTGCATGGATGATCTGCATGAGGGGATTGAGTCCAGCATCAGCAAATTTGCAGATGACACCAAGGTGGGTGTGGGTGTGGATGTGCTGGAGGATAGGAGGGCTCTGCAGAGGGACCTGGACAGGCTGGATCCAGGAACCAAATCCAACAAGGTGAGGTTTAACAAGTCCAAGTGCTGGGTCCAGCACTCTGGCCACAACAACCCCTGCAGCACTACAGACTGGGGACAGAGTGGCTGGACAGCAGCCAGGCAGAAAGGGACCTGCAGGGACTGATGGACAGCAGGCTGGACATGAGCCAGCAGTGTGCCCAGGTGGCCAAGAAGGCCAATGGCTCCTGGCCTGGATCAGGAATGGTGTGGCCAGCAGGAGCAGGGCTTCTGTGGCAGCCCTGATCTGCCCCCAGCTCTGCACACAGACATTGCTGCTGCAGCTCCAGAGGAGGGAACAAAAGGAGGATTTCTGGTGAAAACTTTCCTGGGAGATCCTTTAGTTCATTTAAAGCCACTGAGAGCACAGCTCCTCATTGACACCGTCTGGGGCCACAGCAAAGGTAGAGAGAAACAAAATGAGAAATGGCACAAGGAATGGCCTTTGTGGACAATCTTAAAAAACTAAAACTCAGGGGAAAAACCCCACAACCAAACCAACAGGAACAATCAAAGATGACTTTTCTTACAAATGATTTGCAGAAGCTGGCCAGCAATTTTGTCAGTGCTACCCAGAGTGCTTTTGTCACAGGAAACTCAGACTTTTTGTCACAGGCATCATGATTAGCAGATCTTGAAATGCTCTCATGTCCCTGAGCACTAAGTCACGGAGAATTAAAGCCACACAGGCCACATTTGCAGTGCTCAAACACAGCCCTGTTGCTGCTGCTGCTGCTGCTGAAATAGAATCAACTGACAGAGGCCATCACAGAAATTGCCTCTGGAGTGTCAAATACAATGAAAAATTCCACCAGGAGAAAGAGAAACCAGAACTTCTCAACACACTTCATTGTTTCTTCTGAGCAGCAGCAGAAAATGGAGATGCCCAGAGATATTTCCAGCCGCTGCTGATCCCAGTGGAGCCCAGCCTGCTGCCCAGTCCCAGTGGGAACCTGAGCCCAGCCCGGGGAGCTCCCGCAGTGTCGGGAGCTCAGCGCACGCGGGGCCTGGCCCAGAGCCCCGGGCACGGCACAGACGGAATGTCCTGCGGCCCAAACCTCCTGCTCCTGCCTCACAGCGCCCAGCGTTCTCCCCCTCCTGCTCCTCTCCCAGCACGGCACACATTCCAGCTCGGAGAAGGCTTCCCCAGAGAGGGCTCCGGCTCCTGTTTCACCCTCAGTGTCCCTGCAGAGAAGCAGGGTATCTTTCAGGCACTTCCACAAGCTCCGGGTTCCCATTTCATGGGGAATCTAGGATGAAAATGGCCTTGTTAGGAAGGACAAAAGCGGAGGGAGTGGACTGAAAATTATTAGGAAAAAATGACCATTCTTACAGACAAAGATCACCACGTCATTGCCTGCATTTCTCCTTTTCAGATTCTTTCAGTCATCTCCTGAGAGGTCCAGCTTGGTCTGGTGCTTGTCATTGATTGATTGAACTCTTGAATTATATCAGTGCATGAGATGTAGAAGCATCTAAAGTGAACACAGAAACGAACTCCCCTGTCAACCCATTTTCATCTTCTACATCACTTTCAAGATGCCCATGGGGATGTTGGAATGATTATCCCACAGCTCTCCATTTCTGGCTGCAGGCTCTGCAGATTCTTTCTCTGCATTCAGTCAGGCTTGCATTCCCTAATAATTGCAGGTAGCCCGTCATGGATTCTTACGGTATCACAGTAACAATGAAAACCTTACCAATGGCACAACTGCCCAGCCCACAAGGAAAAGAAAGAACAAGCTGTCAAGTTTTTCTAATATTAGTCCTGCTTTGCTGTAAGAGTCGTGCTGCACTCACGGTGTGGAAAGCCAAGAGAAGCTGCAGCTGGTGGCACATCTTGTGACAGGAGCTGCACCTCGTTCTCCAGGAAAGATTCTTGGAAAGAGCAAACAGGACTGTGGAGAAGATTCTGGGAAAACTGAATGAGCTTTTAGGAAATGAAATGAAAATGGAAAGAAACAATCCAAGATGATTTCCTCTGTTTATTTTTATGCTCCCCTTTTCCATCTTGCACTGCTTCTCCATCCCATTAATCCAACTGGATTTCACCTCTAAGATCCATGACTTGGCAAGTTTGAGACACTGTAAAATACCATGAGCTACACACAGTTTGCCTTCCCCTGGTTTTCTTGGAAAGCAGTGCTGGAGACTAAGTGCAGTGCTTGGGTCAGGCACAAATTCTGCATTCAGGGAATGTGCTCCGATAGTGTTTGACCCTCAGCAGGGACAATGCACAGCAGCGACCAAGAGGATTTCTGTGCCGCTGTGCTGGAGTCCAGACTCTGGGTCTGGGCTGAACACGGCAAAGTTCCCGTGTTTGGACAGGCTCAGGGGCTGCCCCCGGGGAGCGGGGGGCTGGGCGTGGGGGCGAGCGGGCAACGGACAAACGGACACGGGGACAAACGGCCCCGGAGCTTCAGTTGCAGCAGCGGCAGCAGCAGCAGCAGCAGCGGCGGCAGCAGCCGAAGCAGCGAAAGCAGCGATTTTGTTGATTCCCTCTTGATTCTCCTCTCCCTCTCCCGCTGTCCCGCACCGTCTCCCGCTCTCCCTTTTCCGCTGTCCCCTCCTCTCCCAGTCTCTCTCTCTCCCCATTCCCGGCCGGGCCATGCCCCCGGCCCGCCCCCGGCTCCGGGCGGGGCTGCCCCATCCCCGCCCCCGGCCGTCCCGCCGGGGTCTCGCCTCCGCCCGGCTCTGGCCGTGCTGGCGGTGGCGCTTCTGGGCGGGCATCGGTGCCTGGGGCTGGGGCAGCATCGCCTCCCTCTGGCTCCGCCTGGCCCGAGCCTGGCCCCGGCCCCGGCTCCTCCCGGGCCCCGCGGAGGACACACGCGGCCCGGCCGCTGCCGCCGCCTCCGCTGCGGCTTCCCCGGCCCGAGCTCCGCCGCTCGGCAGCGCGGCCGCCGCCCCCGAGCCGCCGCTGTCCCGTTGCCGGGAGCGAACGCCTGGGGAGGGCCGGCCCGGGGCGGTCGGGGGGCGCTCGGGGGCCGCTCCTGGCCCCGGGCCGAGCGCTGACAGCCGCGTCCCGCCCGCAGGGAAGGCGCAGCAGGGCCTGAAGGAGCGGTACCGGCTGGGTTCGCTGCTGGGCAGCGTCTTCGCGGCCACGCGGCGCTCGGACGGCGCCCCGGTGAGCGGCGGGGCCGGCGGCGGGCGGAGGAGGAGGGGGCGGAGGAGGAGGGAGAGGAGGGGGAGGAGGAGGGATAGAAGGAAAAGGAGAAGGGAGAGGGGGAGAGGGGGGAGGAGGAGGAGGAGGAGGAGGAGGAGGAGGATGGGGCTGGAGCTGGGGCTGGGGCTGAGGCTGGGCATGGCGGGCGGCGAGCTCAGCCCGCTGCTGCTCTTGGCTTGCAGGTGGCCATCAAAAGGGTGCCAAGGAACCGCGTCCGGCACTGGGGCGAGCTGGTGAGTGAGCGGGGCCAGCGGCAGAAGCCGGGCCGTGCCGGCGGGGATGAGCCGAGGCCCGGCAGGGTGGAAGCCACCAGGACACCTCGAGGGAGAGCAGGCGTGGGGCCAGCGCAGGGCGCAGAGCATCCCGTGCTGGGTGAGGGGTTCCCGACCCCTGGCACGGCATCAGCCCCACTGACGGAATTGCGTTCCTCCCTCAGCCCGACGGCACCAGCGCACCCCTGGAGATCGTGCTGCTGGAGAAGGTGTCCACTGGCTTCCCCGGTGTCATCCAGCTGCTGGAGTGGCTTGAGCTCCCCAAATACATCTTGATCGTGCTGGAACGCCCGAAGCGGTCTCAGGACCTGCATCATTTCATTCGGGCACGGGGGTTCCTGTCCGAGGAGGTGGCGCGGGATCTGTTCCGCCAGGTGCTGGAGGCCGTGCAGCACTGCACCAGCTGTGGGGTCCTGCACAGGGACATCAAACCACAGAACATCCTGGTTGACCTGGCCACCGGGCAGGCCAAATTGATTGACTTTGGCTGTGGCACCTACCTGCAAGACACAGCCTACACTCGCTTTGCAGGTGAGCCCACGCAGGGGTGTGCTCTCGGTCCTGGCATCTCATGGCCCAACATCTCACAGCCCAAGCTGGCTGTGGCAGCGGGGATTCTCCCTTTTGCTGCCCTTCATGGCACTGAGATTTCAGCTGAGTTGCGATTGAGCAGGGCTGGGTGGGGAGCCAGCTTCAAGCCCTGCTGGCAGCCTTTGCCTACCACTCTGGGCAGGACTGAGGCTGGGGCTGGGGCAGCCAGCCCAACAAAAACACGGGTGGGTGGGGGTAGCAGAGAGGGGGGCCGTAACCTGTGTCCCAGCCGGTTTGGTGTGCAGGTGACAAAGGGCTTGGACTGCTCCACTCACCTGGTTTGTTTTGGATTCATGATGTTTTTTGGGCAGTGCAGGCAGGGAGGATGAAGGCATGGTTTTCCCAAGCACTGGGTGGGTTTTTCCTCCTCATGGTCGGGCCTTGCCAGGACTTCTGCTGCCCTCTTCCAACCCCAGTGGCTTCTTTTCCAACCCCGAGTCTGTACACAAGTCCCAGGTGCTGGCGAGAGGGCAGCGGTCACCCCGTGTGCCACTGGGGCAGCCCCCACACGACCAGGGATGCTGGGGCCAGGCTCTGGGAGCAGCAGCATCCCCCTGATGAACCCCATCTGTATTCCACAGGAACACCGTCATACAGCCCCCCGGAATGGATCCACTTTGGATTTTACTACGGCAAGCCAGCTACCATCTGGTCCCTGGGCATCCTGCTGCACCAGATGGTCTGCGGGGAGCACCCTTTCAGGAGGAGCCAGAACATCAGCTGGGACCATCAGCTCTCGCTGCCACGACGGCTCTCTCAAGGTGGATCCTCATCTCTGGCCACGGGGGCAATGCCAGTGCTGGGAGACAGCAGCAGCTCGTGAGCATCCCGCTCTGGCAGCTGCTGAGGAGGTGGCACATGTCCTGCTCTCCTGCTCTCCTCCAAAACAGGGAATTGATGGGGAAGTTTAGGCCCAGCTCTGAGCACATCCAGCATGGCCTGGACACGGGAATAGTGGGGCAAAGCCAACAGGAGCCTTCTCCAGCTGACCGGCAGGTTCTGGTTTCTCTGCCCAGAGTGCCAAGATGTGATCAGGCGGTGTTTATCCATGCTGCACTCGGACAGGCCCTCGTTAGAAGAGCTGTTATGTGATCCCTGGCTGCAGGATATTCATCTGCCCTAGAAGAAGGGAGAGAGCCACAGGCACACTTTGATGCAAGGCCCTGGTAAGTTACAGCTCCACACATGCCTTGGCAATCAGAAGCAAAGGAACCCAGACATTTTGTCCTGCCTGTGTCACTGCCCAGGGGTCATCAGATGGGGACACGCAGCCCTTGTGCTGGAGCTGAGCTGCTCTGCCCAGCTCTGGTGGCCACCATCTGAGCTGGTTTTGCTTGTCCTGGTTCCCTGACAGCTCTGGGCCCTGGGCAGAACCCTGACAGCCTGGGCTCACCTCCAAGGAAGGAGAAGGAGCCCCTGGAGAAGCTGTACCAGGTGGGACTGCTGCTGCTGGGGACAGCGAGGACGACATCAAGGATGACAACCTCTTCCTCCACCTGGCCACCGGCAGCTGAGGATGATGGACTTGCATTCTGGCACCTTCTCCAAAGCCAGGCTCCACAGGAAATTTACAGGTGAGTCCACACGCAGGGGGATGCTCCCAGATTTGGGCATTGCACAGCCTGGCCAGGAACCAAAGGTTCCCCCTTTGCTGGGGCGGATGCAGCTGATCCTTCAGTCGGCTGCCAGGCTGCTTTTGGCAGGGCTGGGGGATGGGCTGGGGCGGTGATGAAATGGGAGTGGGCTCCTGGCCCTGCCAACAGCCCCAGCACCCACCGTGCCCCGGGCTGGGGCTGGGGCAGCCAGCCCGACACAAACAAACCCCCATGGTGGGAGCAGAGGTGGGACTCCAGAACCTGTGCAGGGGCTGCTTTGCTCTGCAGGCAAGGAAGGGCTTGGGCTGCTCCACTGCCCCTGTTTGCTTTGGGATCACCGTTATTTTGGGGGGCAGTGCAGGGGGGAAGGGAGAGAGCCTGGGCTTCCCTCACCTGTGGGTGGGTTTTTCCCTGGCATGCAGGGGTTGGGCCTTCCTCAAGTCCCTGACAGTAATATGATTTTTGACCTTTTTTCTTATTCCCCTTTTTGTCTGTAATCTATTTTCAATAATTTGTTGTGTGTTTTTCTAGAGGAAGCGTTCCAGGTGGGGTCCAGTCTGGATGGGGAAGTGCTTGGGAGCAGCTGTGGCGTGGATGGGCCGTGCCCTTGGAGAAGGCTGAGGACATCGTTTGGGACCAGCTTTTCTTCCAGCGGGGGATGGCGTCAGGTGGGTCCCGTCTGCTTGGCATGGTGGGATCAGAGCTTTTGGGAGATGGCAGCGAGCACAGGAGCATCCTGCTCTGGGCAGCTGCTGAGGGCTGGATGTGCCGTGGCTGGCTGCAGGCTGGGCACATGTCCTGCCCTCCTGCTCTGCTCCCAAAGGCAGCAGGGATGGGCAGCTCTGGGCACAGCTCTGGGCACGGCCAGCATGGCCTGGGCACCGCGGGCGGCTGGGACAAGGGGACAGGAGCCTTCAGCTGACGGGCGCTTTCTGGTTTCTCTCCTTGCAGCCGGGCTCTGCGGGTGCTGAGGCTGCTCTGGGCTCTGCCAGGGCTCTGCTGGAGCTCAGCACCGGGCCGCAATCAGCCAAAGAAGAAATGGGGTGACCTGCACCACAGACCTGCTGGAGCATTTCAGCAACACAGCTCAAGGTTGCAGAGTGTACGCCTCCCAGGGAAAACATGCCACCACCCCAAAATAAACTTGTTCAATAGCTTCTGAAATGAAATCAATCTGGGATGACCCCAAATGACATTTTGCAGCTTGCTCAAGCTGTAGCTCAGCCCTTCTCTGAACAGTTCTCTCCCCCACCTGCCTTGTACTTCCCAACTGCTCCCTCTTTTCCCCCAGTGAGTTCCCAGCCCATGGAAGTCTCCATCACACTGTTGCCTTCCTTGGTGCCCCTCACCACAAGGAAGGCCGAGCCCCAGGCTTAGGGACTCATCCTGTCACTGGCTGAGGAGCAGCAATGTCTCAGAGGTGCAGTGGGATTTTAGTGTCATTCAGAGCTGCTCTCCAGCCCTCAGCTCTCCTCACTGCTCAGTTCCCACTCCCTTTTCCTCGTCCTTGCAGCAGGATGAGCTCTGTGAATCCCCTTGAGCCTCCCCACTCTTCCCAGCCCACGCACCCACCTCAGTTAGGCTGAAGCTGCAGCTTCTCTGTCTCCTCTGGCACACCAGTCCAGTCCCCTGTGCGGGGAGCCCCAGCCCCAGAGCACAGCACTCAGCAGTGCACTCCGGGCTGGAGCAGCTGCCCTGCAGCCCTGGCTTGGCTGTTTGTGGCAAGGGAATGCTCCCTGTTTGCAGCTGTCCCTGCAGGATGGCCCCAGGGCAGAGCCCAGCCAGGCTCCCACTGCAGTCTCTGGAGCTTGGGGCAGACAGTGGTCCCAGAGCTGAGGTTCATGGGGAGCACCCAGAGCTGTGGCTTGCAGTCAGTGTTGGCAAATGTTGTGTTCTCATCTCCTGCAGCCTGTGGGGAAAGCCACCTGTGCTGCCAGGCCTGTGTGTGCCAGGCCTGTGTGTGCCAGGGGCTCTTGGATGTCTCTGTACCCATGGACAGAAGGCTCTGTGTGTGCCAGGGGCTCTTGGATGTCTCTGTACCCATGGACAGAAGGCTCTGAGTGTGCCAGGGTTTCCATAATGTCTCTGTGCCCATGGGTATGGAATAGCATGGACACTGAAAGTGTCAGTCCCGTTGCTTGCACGCTCCTTCCTTTGTATACAAGACGCATCCATGCACACCCCCATGTACAGATACATTAAAACATCAGGGAGGGACAGAGATTTCCCCCAGGGCTCTAACTTGGGCATAACTCACCTTTTAGCCAGTGGCCAGGGGATTTTTTTCCCAGCTCTGTGTGAGAAGGTGTCCAGGAGCTGAAGGAGCAGCATTTAGAAGCAGTTTCAGGATTTCTAGGCAGGAAGTGGAGCTGACAACCATCCACGTAACTCGCCATATTCATCAGGATGTGCTGCTGGTTCTTTGGGAATATGGCCCAATGGAGACACGAGCCTTGGAAAAATCCCAGCTCTCTGTGGGTTTGTGCAAAGGGGGAGCAGCAGAAACACTTTGTGTCTGCTTTGGGCACACAAGGCCCAAAGAGCTGCGGTGGCAGAGGGTGACCTGGGCTGGTGGCAGGTGAAGTCCTGGTTCATGACATCCCAGAGTGGCACAGGACAAAGCTCCAAGCACTCCCAACCCCACTGATGAAGTCTTTGTGATGCTGCACATCCTATAGGAAAAGCTGCTGTCACACAATGCACTGGGATTTGTAAGTTTCATTTTCAATACTTTAGGTCCAAGTTTCAAACTGCAATATTTTTGGCCTCAAGACACAGTCGTGCACAATTCATCTCTCATCCTCCTATTGCTTCAACTCCAATTAAAAAAAAAAAAATCTTAATATTGGAAACAAAACCCAAAGTCTTTAAAATGGATGCTGATGTCAGTCCGTAAGATGCATCCAGGCATGAGAACATGCACAAAGTATATGAGTTCTCCCTTTAAAAAGATCAGTTACCTCTTAATCCAAAGTTTAAGAAGATTTCACTACACATTTGTTTCTTTTTTTTCTCTTTAATATTTTTCTCGGGTTTTTTTTCTTTTTTCTTTTTCTTTTTAAGAAGATAACACATTCTGAAAAAGAAATGTTCAGCAAAATGAGATATATTTCTGATAAATAATGAAAATATTTACTCCTCCGTTTACTTTTCTCTGGATATCCCGATGTAAAAAATCTAGCAGATACGAGCAGAGGTGTAAAGTGTTTGCTTTGGACTAAGCTGGAGTTCAGCACTGCTGACATCCTGCTCCAGCCAAGAGTTGCAGAATTCTTTTGCACACCTTGAGCCATGTGTTTGCAGGCACAGCACCTGCAGTGCTGACACACCAGTGCACGTGAATAACTCTGTTACTCCCTCACAGAATTTGGGCTCTGCCCCAGAACGAGGTGCTCCAGCCCTTGGCTCCTGGTTCCCGTGGGGAGCAGCTCCCTTCCCTCTGGCTGAGCTGCTCAGGCAGAGCCCGGCAGCTCCTGGCCCTGCAGGGCTGAGGCTTTTCCCCATGGCTGGGCACAGACAGATGGAGCAGCACTGCTAAACACGGGGGCACACAGAGGGACCAGCAGCAGCTGCCTTTGGCCACCTGAGGCTCCAAGGCCCAAACTCTGAGCAGACAGGGCTGGAAGAGACTCGCAGGCTCCCTGCTGGCTCTGCTGCCCCACTTGTGCCCACCTGGGAGCCCCCAGGGCCAGCAGGGACTTGAGATGGCAGCCCTGGGCTCCTGGAGCTTGTGCAAGGAACGGAGCTGGGGACTCCCTGTCCATGGGGAGCTTCCAGATGGAAAAGGCTGCTGTGCCCAGGCAGCTCCAAGGGCAGAGAAAGGAGGGTCTCGACCCCTGGATCTGTGCCAGTCCCACAGTCCTGGGCAGCAGCCACCGAGCCCTGGGGGAGCAGAGGGCACAGCAAGAGGGACAAAAGCAGGCAAGGTCAGAGACTGGAGAGAGCCAGACCCGGCAGCAGGAACAGCTGCTCCATTGCACTCTTGGAGAAAGCTCTTGGCTGGTTCAAAGCGCTGAAAGGCGTGCAGGGCAGAGAGGAGGCCACACCAAACACTGCTCCTGTTTCCACAGCCTCCCCTCTCTGTGTCCCAGAAGGAATTGGATGGACTGCGTTCTTCTCCCCGAGTCGTCCGGTTCAGCACGAGCAGCTGAGCACCAGGAGCTGAAGGAGCTGAAGCCTCAGGCCTCAAGAGCTGGGCCTGAGGAGACTTTCTGAGCAAATGAATGCTGCTAACATGGACCTGGCTGAATGCAGCAGATGGAATCATGGAATTGTTATGTGTATTTTAGATAATTCGTGCTTGTGAGAAATAGATGTATGAAATACGTTATATTGGTAAGAAATATTCTGTAAGTGTTTTTAAGCACCCCACCAAGGACGGGAAGGTTGCTTCACAGTATTTCAAACCCGCAGCTGGCAGCAGGGAGAAAAGGACCTAATTTGCAAACGAATGGACGTGGCCGGCTCGGAGATGGGTGCTTTTCTGCACTGGTGGGTTCCTTTGTCTCCCTGGTGCTACACTGCAGCTCCTGGCATGTAGATGTTAGCAAAAAGGATTCTCTTTGAGGAAAGATCTAATACTCAGATCCTTTGGCATTCATCATTTTTCAAGTATCTTATGTTACATTTTACATATTTGTCGTGGTTTGACATGGAAGTGAATTTTTTGAGGAAGTTGGGTCAAACCAATCAGTGGTCAGGTTTGGATATTGGCACACTATTTTGAATTCTTCTGATGAAAAGCACCTACTTGGCTGCAGGCTCTTTACTGCCAAGCTCTCAGCAGGGTGGCTGGCTGGAGGTTTGCTTTGTCCCTCATCAGCTTCAAGGAGAAACCATCTCACCACCACAGTGACTGCTCAATGTCCCAGTGCAGAATTTTTAAAACACGGGGCTTCTGTTCCCCTCCTATTCTCCAGCATTAGCCAAGGTATTTCAGAATGTTTGTACTGATTTGCTGAATCCCTCTGGACATTCAGAAAGTAAAACATTACTGAACTGCTTTGCTGGCTGCTTTTGTTTTATTGGTAGCTGCACATTTGAGCTGGTAAAACGGTTTGCTGTTGCTATTCCAAAATGTGTTCACTAACCTACCATGCTATTCTATATGCTAATCTTTTTGTTTCTCTCTTCATTCTCTTTCCCTCACGCATCTCCATTCTCGTCTTTTTCTCATTTTATGAGCTAATTCCCTTTCTCTAATTCCCTTTTTCTGCGTCAAATCCCATATATAACAAAGTGTCCGAGATTTTACTCTGCAAGTTGTTGTATGTAATAAACTTCTGTATATCTTATCCAGCTGAACACAATGGCGCCACTTACACGCCCTAAGTGACATGTACATGTTTGGAACGCCCAAGGAGAAACACGCTGTAAGTAGTTGAGAGTGAGATAACCAGAACCATCAGGGAGATACATCTGAATACCGAACTCCAGGAGCACGATCGATCGGACGGGTTCTGTTCAACTTGCCACAGTGAAGGAACTCCACATGAATAGGTGCAGCCCAGAAAAGAAGAAAGCGACTTTGCCTCAGGCAAGAAAAACCATATATAAATCACTTGGACAGAACAGTCGGGGTGAACATAGGGGACCCTATGCTCTAGTGGTCAAACCTGTGTCTCACCCAGCGCCGATCCCGGGCTCGGCACTGACCTTTTTTTGATAGTGGCTTTTCGTTGTTATTCTCTAAATTTATATTTGGACAATTTAATAAATTTTCTTTAATTAATAAATTGGAGCATTCATTTATAACAATCTTGAATCCATCTATAACATACTAAAAATCCTAAAGCTTAAATTTCTTACCCATGTGACATACTAAACTCCTCTCTACAATCTCTACAATCTATTTCACACTTTTGTGGCTTCTAGTTTACCTTGAGGCTTTGGAAGTTTTCTCCATGAATGAGGGTCAAAGTCAGTGCTCCCCTGGGGGTCAGGACACCCCAGAGCAGACAGAGAAATCCTCCCGGTGTCCTGGGTTTCCACAACATCCCTTCCTCCTTTATTCATTATACACAATTCACAAAGTTCTATTGTGACATTTGGGTCTTGGCCAGTCCTTTTCTGTAGGGTATTCAGTGTCACAGTGAGCAGCCAAAGGTGACATATTAGCATTGTCAGCCTTATTTCACATTATCAATTTTTAATTCTATCTGAAAAAAAATGTATAATCATGTTCTATTTTTATATAACTGTTATTAATGATGATAATAATAATATTATATTTCACTTGCACAAATGAACCTGAGCTCAAGTTTTAACCTTCCTCTGTCCCTCCATGTGGGAGCATTCCAAAAGCAATTTTTCCTTCTGTTGGTGCTGTTTCCAATGTGCCATTTACAAACTTCATCCACATATTCCCAAACCCACAATTCTTTTCCTTCTTCCACATGCAATTTTTGGATGCATTTGAAGACAACCAGGGGTTCAGCCTCTTTTAACAGAGTGCCCCACTGCTGACACCAGTGCTCTGACCTCAGCCCACTCCAGAGCCAGGGAACTCCAGGGAAGGGCTTCCCATCTGGGAATTTCTGATGGGACTGATTTCTCACATTTACATTTAAAAAGTGACATTTTGTTGTGATCTGGCCAGACTGTGCCAGTTTTGTTTCACCAGTGGGCAGGGTCAGCACCAAAGACACAGACACCAACTGAAGGACTCAGTGTCATTGACTGTAGCTCAAAGCAGCAAAGAATCCCAAAAGGAGCAGCTCAGCAATGCACCCAGCCATCAGCACCAAAGATTGCAGCAGTGATTAAGAAAGATCCAGCCCCAGTTACCCTCAGGCTTTACCATGCCCCAGATCCACACAGCAGCTGGGGAAGCTGTCACAGCCAAGGGCTGCAGAGCCACTCCTGGACACTGGGAATTCCTGCAGGTGCCTCCAGCCACAGGTGAGGCTCCAGCCTCGCTGGGAGAGGGCCCAGCTCTGACAGCGCTGAATGAACAAACTGACAGCGCTGCTGGTGCGGGAACATCTGGTTTCATCCTCCTCCTGGGTTCCTCCCAAAGCCTGGCCAGGGCCCAAGAGGAACCAAGGGAGGTGACTTTGACCATTCAGCCCCAGACAAGGCCAGATGTCAGATTTCATGGCCTTGTCTGGCTTCTAAACACAGAAAGGTCAATCCATGTTTCACTAATGAGTGGATACATCTATCACAGCGCTAATGACCATGCATATTTCATTAGTGAGCAGATACAAAGATAACCTTTGGTTGGAAGGTTCATCCAGAGGCCACCTTTGGCTCAGGGCCTCACTCAGGGCTGTTGTCCAGGCCTTGGCACTTCAGGGACGTGGTTTACTGCTGGGCTCGACACTGCTGGGTGACCGGCTGGACTGGATGAGCTCAGAGGTCTTTTCCAACAGAAAGGATTCTGTGATTCCATGATTCCATCTGCTGCATTCAGCCAGGTCCATGTTAGCAGCATTCATTTGCTCACAAAGTCTCCTCAGGCCCAGCTCTTGAGGCCTGAGGCTTCAGCTCCTTCAGCTCCTGGTGCTCAGCTGCTCGTGCTGAACCGGACGACTCGGGGAGAAGAACACAGTCCATCCAATTCCTTCTGGGACACGGAGAGGGGAGGCTGTGGAAACAGGAGCAGTGTTTGGGGTGGCCTCCTCTCTGCCCTGCACACCTTTCAGCGCTTTGAACCAGCCAAGAGCTTTCTCCAAGAGTGCAATGGAGCAGCTGTTCCTGCTGCTGGGTCTGGCTCTCTCCAGTCTCTGACCTTGCCTGCTTTTGTCCCTCTTGCTGTGCCCTCTGCTCCCCCAGGGCTCGGTGGCTGCTGCCCAGGACTGTGGGACTGGCGCAGATCCAGGGGTCGAGACCCTCCTTTCTCTGCCCTTGGAGCTGCCTGGGCGCAGCAGCCTTTTCCATCTGGAAGCTCCCCATGGACAGGGAGTCCCCAGCTCTGTTCCTTGCACAAGCTCCAGGAGCCCAGGGCTGCCATCTCAAGTCCCTGCTGGCCCTGGGGGCTCCCAGGTGCCTCAGGCTGCTGTGACACCGCTGCACACGGGAGGGAAGAGTGGCAGGGGTTGTGCTGAAAGTCAGCTCCACGTGCTGCTGCTGCTGGGGGTCATTTGTCCAGGCCTGCCCCAGAGTCAGGGATCAGATCCAGGTCCTGCTGGTGCTCCCTCGGGATCAGCCCCAGTTTGGGTGTTGCTGTCTGGGCCAGCAGAAGCGGTGGCTGCAGCAGCGGGTGCTGACCGTGCCCCAGTCCCTGGGGCTGGAGGGGTCCCTGGGCTGGGGCTGGGAGGGAGCTGCTCCAGCCCGGAGTGCACTGCTGAGTGCTGTGCTCTGGGGCTGGGGCTCCCCGCACAGGGGACTGGACTGGTGTGCCACAGGAGACAGAGAAGCTGCAGCTTCAGCCTAACTGAGGTGGGTGCGTGGGCTGGGAAGAGTGGGGAGGCTCAAGGGGATTCACAGAGCTCCTCCTGCTACAAGGACGAGGACAAGGGAGTGGGAACTCAGCAGTGAGGAGAGCTGAGGGCTGGAGAGCAGCTCTGAATGACACTAAAATCCCACTGCACCTCTGAGACATTGCTGCTCCTCAGCCAGTGACAGGATGAGTCCCTAAGCCTGGGGCTCAGCCTTCCTCGTGGTGAGGGGCACCAAGGAAGGCAACAGTGTGATGGAGACTTCCATGGGCTGGGAACTCACTGGGGGAAAAGAGGGAGCAGTTGGGAAGTACAAGGCAGGTGGAGGAGAGAACTGTTCAGAGAAAGACTGAGCAACATCTTGAGCAAGCTGCAAAATGTCATTTGGGGTCATCCCAGATTGATTTCATTTCAGAAGCTATTGAACAAGTTTATTTTGGGGTGGTGGCATGTTTTCCCTGGGAGGTGTACACTCTGCACACTTGAGCTGTGTTGCTGAAATGCTCCAGCAGGTCTGTGCTGCAGGTCACCCCATTTCTTCTTTGGCTGATTGCGGCCCGCTGCTGAGCTCCAGCAGAGCCCTGGCAGAGCCCAGAGCAGCCTCAGCACCCGCAGAGCCTGGCTGCAAGGAGAGAAACCAGAAAGCGCCCGTCAGCTGAAGGCTCCTGTCCCCTTGTCCCAGCCGCCCGCGGTGCCCAGGCCATGCTGGCCGTGCCCAGAGCTGTGCCCAGAGCTGCCCATCCCTGCTGCCTTTGGGAGCAGAGCAGGAGGGCAGGACACGTGCCCAGCCTGCAGCCGGCCACGGCACATCCAGCCCTCAGCAGCTGCCCAGAGCAGGATGCTCCTGTGCTCGCTGCCATCTCCCCAAACTCTGATCCCACCATGCCAAGCAGACGGGACCCACCTGATGCCATCCCCTGCTGGAAGAAAAGCTGGTCCCAAACGATGTCCTCATCCTTCTCCAAGGGCACGGCCCATCCACGCCACAGCTGCTCCCAAGCACTTCCCCATCCAGACTGGACCCCACCTGGAACACTTCCTCTAGAAAAACACACAACAAAATTTTGAAAATAGATTACAGACAAAAAGGGGAACAAGAAAAAAGGTCAAAAATCATATTACTGTCAGGGACTTGAGGAAGGCCCAACCCCTGCATGCCAGGGAAAAACCCACCCACAGGTGAGGGAAGCCCAGGCTCTCTCCCTTCCCCCCTGCACTGCCCCCCCAAAATAATGGTGATCCCAAAGCAAACAGGGGCAGTGGAGCAGCCCAAGCCCTTCCTTGCCTGCAAAGCAAAGCAGCCCCTGCACAGGTTCTGGAGTCCCACCTCTGCTCCCACCATGGGGGTTTGTTTGTGTCGGGCTGGCTGCCCCAGCCCCAGCCCCAGCCCGGGGCACGGTGAGTGCTGGGGGCTGTTGGCAGGGCCAGGAGCCCACTCCCATTTCATCACCACCCCAGCCCATCCCCCAGCCCTGCCAAAAGCAGCCTGGCAGCCGACTGAAGGATCAGCTGCATCCACCCCAGCAAAGGGGGAACCTTTGGTTCCTGGCCAGGCTGTGCAATGCCCAAATCTGGGAGCATCCCCCTGCGTGTGGACTCACCTGCATATTTCCTGTGGAGCCTGGCTTTGGAGAAGGTGCCAGAATCGAAGTCCATCATCCTCAGCTGCCGGTGGCCAGGTGGAGGAAGAGGTTGTCATCCTTGATGTCGTCCTCGCTGTCCCCAGCAGCAGCAGCCCCCACCTGGTACAGCTCCTCCAGGGGCTCCTTCTCCTTCCCTGGGGGTGAGCCCAGGCTGTCAGGGTTCTGCCCAGGGCCCAGAGCTGTCAGGGAACCAGGACAAGCAAAATCAGCTCAGATGGCGGCCACCAGTGCTGGGCAGAGCAGCTCAGCTCCAGCACAAGGGCTGCATGTTCCCATCTGATGACCCCTGGGCAGTGACACAGGCAGGACAAAATGTCTGGGTTCCTTTGCTTCTGATTGCCAAGGCATGTGTGGAGCTGCAACTTACCAGGGCCTTGCATCAAAGTGTGCCTGTGGCTCTCTCCCTTCTTCTAGGGCCGAACAATATCCTGCAGCCAGGGATCACAGAACAGCTCTTCTAACGAGGGCCTGTCCGAGTGCAGCATGGATAAACACCGCCTGATCAGGTCTTGGCACTCTGGGCAGAGAAACCAGAACCCTCCGGTCAGCTGGAGAAGGCTCCTGTTGGCTTTGTCCCCCTATTCCCGTGCCCAGGCCATGCTGGATGTGCTCAGAGCTGGGCCTAAACTTCCCCATCAATTCCCTGTTTTGGAGGAGAGCAGGAGAGCAGGACATGTGCCACCTCCTCAGCAGCTGCCAGGGCGGGATGCTCACGAGCTGCTGCTGTCTCCCAGCACTGCCATTGCCCCCGTGGCCAGAGATGAGGATCCACCTTGAGAGAGCCGTCGTGGCAGTGAGAGCTGATGGTCCCAGCTGATGTTCTGGCTCCTCCTGAAAGGGTGCTCCCCGCAGACCATCTGGTGCAGCAGGATGCCCAGGGACCAGATGGTAGCTGGCTTGCCGTAGTAAAATCCAAAGTGGATCCATTCCGGGGGGCTGTATGACGGTGTTCCTGTGGAATACAGATGGGGTTCATCAGGGGTTCATCAGGGGGATGCTGCTGCTCCCAGAGCCTGGCCCCAGCATCCTTGGGCGTGTGGGGGCTGCCCCAGTGGCACACGGGGTGACCGCTGCCCTCTCGCCAGCACCTGGGACTTGTGTATAGACTCGGGGTTGGAAAAGAAGCCACTGGGGTTGGAAGAGGGCAGCAGAAATCCTGGCAAGGCCAAACCATGAGGAGGAAAAACCCACCCAGTGCTTGGGAAAACCATGCCTTCATCCTCCCTGCCTGCACTGCCCAAAAAACATCATGAATCCAAAAGAAACCAGGTGAGTGGAGCAGTCCAAGCCCTTTCGCACCTGCACACCAAACCGGCTGGGACACAGCTTACGGCCCCCCTCTCTGCTACCCCCACCCACGGGTGTTTTTGTCAGGCTGGCTGCCCCAGCCCCAGCCTCAGTCCTGCCCAGAGTGGTGGGCAAAGGCTGCCAGCAGGGCTGGAAGCTGGCTCCCCACCCAGCCCTGCTCAAATGCAACTCAGCTGAAATCTCAGTGCCATGAAGGGCAACAAAAGGGAGAATCCCTGCTGCCACAGCCAGCTTGGGCTGTGAGATGTTGGGCCATGAGATGCCAGGACCGAGAGCACACCCCTGCGTGGGCTCACCTGCAAAGCGAGTGTAGGCTGTGTCTTGCAGGTAGGTGCCACAGCCAAAGTCAATCAATTTGGCCTGCCCGGTGGCCAGGTCGACCAGGATGTTCTGTGGTTTGATGTCCCTGTGCAGGACTCCACAGCTGGTGCAGTGCTGCACGGCCTCCAGCACCTGGCGGAACAGATCCCGCGCCACCTCCTCGGACAGGAATCCCCGTGCCCGAATGAAATGATGAAGGTCCTGAGACCGCTTCGGGCGTTCCAGCACGATCAAGATGTTGTTGGGGAGCTCAAGCCACTCCAGCAGCTGGATCACACCGGGGAATCCAGTGGACACCTTGTCCAGTAGCACGATCTCCAGGGGTGCGCTGGTGCCGTCGGGCTGTGGGAGGAACGCAATTCCGTCAGTGGGGCTGATGCCGTGCAAGGGGTCGGGAACCCCTCACCCAGCCCGGGATGCTCTGTGCCCTGCGCTGGCCCCACGCCCGCTCTCCCTCGAGGCGTCCTGGTGGCTCCCACCCTGCCGGGCCTCGGCTCATCCCCGCCGGCACGGCCCGGCTTCTGCCGCTGGCCCCGCTCACTCACCAGCTCACCCCAGTGCCGGACGCGGTTCCTTGGCACCCTTTTGATGGCCACCTGCAAGCCAAGAGCAACAGCAGGCTGAGCATGCCACCTGCCCTGCCCTGCCCTGCCCTGCCCCAGCCCCATCCTCCTCCTCCTCCTCCTCCTCCTCCTCCTCCCCCCCTCCTCCTCCCCCTTCTCCTTTTCCTTCTACCCCTCCTCCTCCTCCACCCCCTCCTTCTCCTCCCCCCTCCCTCTCCCCCTCCCCCTCCCCCTCCCCCTCCTCCTCCTCCTCCTCCTCCTCCTCCTCCTCCTCCTCCTCCTCCTCCTCCGCCCGCCGCCGGCCCCGCCGCTCACCGGGGCGCCGTCCGAGAGCCGCGTGGCCGCGAAGACGCTGCCGAAGCCGCCGCTGCCCAGCAGCGAACCCAGCCGGTACCGCTCCTCCAGGCCCTGCTGCGCCTTCCCTGCGGGCGGGACGCGGCTGTCAGCGCTCGGCCCGGGGCCAGGAGCGGCCCCCGAGCGCCCCCCGACCGCCCCGGGCCGGCCCTCCCCAGGCGTTCGCTCCCGGCAACGGGACAGCGGCGGCTCGGGGGCGGCGGCCGCGCTGCCGAGCGGCGGAGCTCGGGCCGGGGAAGCCGCAGCGGAGGCGGCGGCAGCGGGCCCGCGCCGCGTGTGTCCTCCGCGGGGCCCGGGAGGAGCCGGGGCCGGGGCCAGGCTCGGGCCAGGCGGAGCCAGAGCGAGGCGATGCTGCCCCAGCCCCAGGCACCGATGCCCGCCCAGAAGCGCCACCGCCAGCACGGCCAGAGCCGGGCGGAGGCGAGACCCCGGCGGGACGGCCGGGGGCGGGGATGGGGCAGCCCCGCCCGGAGCCGGGGGCGGGCCGGGGGCATGGCCCGGCCGGGAATGGGGAGAGAGAGAGACTGGGAGAGGAGGGGACAGCGGGAAAGGGAGAGCGGGAGACGGTGCGGGACAGCGGGAGAAGGAGAGGGAGAGGAGTAAGAATCGGAAGTCGACAAAATCACTGCTGCCGCTGCTGCTGCTGCTGCCGCCGCTGCTGCTGCTGCTGCAACTGAAGCTCCGGGGCCGTTTGTCCCCGTGTCCGTTTTTCCGTTGCCCGCTCACCCCCACGCCCAGCCCCCCGCTCCCTGGGGGCAGCCCCTGAGCCTGTCCAAACACGGGAACTTTGCCGTGTTCAGCCCAGACCCAGAGTCTGGACTCCTGCACGGAGGCAGAGGTATCTCCTCGGTCGCTGCCGTGCATTGTCCCCGCTGAGGATCAAACCCTGTCGGGGCACATTTCCTGGCTGAAGGATTCCCTGGTCCTGGCCCTGCACTTATGGCTCCATCGTTGCTTTCCAGTGAATACTGGAAGGCAAACTGTGTGGCTCATGGTACTTTCGAGTGTCTAGAACTCGCTAAGTCACTGATCTTAGAGGTGAGATGCATTTGGAATTAATGGGATGGAGAAGCAGTGCAAGATGGAAAAAGGCAGCAGAGAAATAAATAGAGGAAAACATCTTGGACTGTTTCTTTCAATTTTCATTTCACTTCTGGAAAGCTGTTTCAGTTTTCCAGGAATCTTCTCCACAGTCCTGTCTGCTCTTCTCAAGAACCTTTCCTGGAGAACCAGGTTGAGCTCCTGTCACAAGTTGTGCCACCACCTGCAGCTTCTCTTGGCTTTCCACAGTGGGAGTGCAGCAGGACTTGCAGCAGAGCAGGACAAAGGTTTGGAGAACTTGACAGCTTGTCCTTTCTTTTCCTGGTGAGCTGGGGAGTTGTGCCATTGGTGAGGTTTTCATTGTGACTGTTCCAGCCTTGGGAAACAGGAGGTGGAACCAGGACTTGTTAGGGAATACAAGCCTGACTGAATGCAGAGAAGGAATCTCCAGAGCCCGCAGCCAGAAATGGAGAGTTGTGTGATAATCATTCCCACATCTCCATGGACACCTGGAAAGTGATCTAGAACATGAAAATGGGACAGAGGGAGTTTGTTTCTGTGTTCAGTTTGGGTGATTCTACATCTCCAGTGCTTGGTATAAATCAAGAGCACAGTCAGTTCATGATAAGCACCAGAACAAGCTGGACCTCTGAGAGTAGGTGATGGAATGGATTTGAAAAGGAGAAATGCAGGGAATGACTTGGTGGACTTTGTCTGGCAGAAGGGTATTTTTTTTTAATTATTTCTAGTCCATTGCTTCTGCTTTTGTCCTTCTTACAAGGCCATTTGCATCCCAGATTCCTCATGAAATGAGATCCCTGAGCTTCTGGAAGTGCCTGAAAGATGCCCAGTTCTTGCAGGGACACTCAGGCTGAAACAGGAAGCAATTTTGAAGCAATTGTATTAAACAAAAATCAGTTCTTAAGCAGAGATTGATGTCACTGCCCCCGACCAACCACCATGGGCAAATCTCTGGCTCAGCCTGGAGCAGTGACCTTGAGGGGTGTCCTCACTGCAGGGAGGAATCTCCACAGCCCCCAAGAAGGGAAATGCCAGGAGACGCTGCCATTAAAATTTGGATGGGGCTTTTCTAGTCTGAAGTGCTGCCCTGTCAGTCAGATGTGCCCAGGCTGGGCCAGCTCAGCAGCTCTGCAGGAGCTCTCAGTGGTGTCACTTGGTTGTTCCTTTCTCTGGGGATTTTTCCAGCCCTGCCACAGCTTCATCTCCCTCTGGGGATGTAGAACTTTGGGATGGAGGAGTCAGGCTGGTTTCAGCATTATTCACCCCAACGGCAGCGTGACGGCCCCTCCTTCATTTCCCACTGGGGCTTTGCAAACAGGGCCTTGCGGGAGTGGTTTGAGCCCATTGCAGGCAGAGCCTCCTGCTCCAGCAGGAACTGCCTTTCCTGTGCCAGGAGCAGGGCAGGTCCTGCTGCAGGAAAAGCCCCAGGCCAGCCCCAGCACAGGGAAGGCCTCGGGCGCAAGGGCAGAGTGCCCTGCTGGGAGCTGTGCCAGGGAGAGCCTGAGGCACCAAAGGCGCCTTGGCAGCAGCAGCTGCTTGCAGGGCATGGCCAGAAGCCTCCCTTGGCAAGCCGGCCTGGTGGCCAGCACTGCAGAGCTGCTGCCTCAGGGCTCATTTCTGGCTGGGCTCTGCCCCAGCCCACAGAGTGTGACCTCAGCCCTGACTCTGCCACAGCCCTTGTGCCTGAGCCCTGCAAAGCCCAAAGGTCACCTGTGCCCCCCTGGCTGTGCCAGCCCCTGGGGCAGGGGGAGGAAAGGCAGAGAAGGGGCTGGGTTTGGCTGTGGGATGTGGGGTCCAGCAGAGACCATGAGGAGTCGAGGCAGTGGATGGAGTGCACTGAGCAGCCCCTTCTGCCCATGCAGTCCTGGAATGGTTTGGATGGGAAGAGCTCTGCAGTGCTCATCTCATCCAAACCCTGCCATGAGCAGGGACATCTTTCACCAGATCAGGTTGTTCAGAGCCCTGTCCCAGCTGGACTTGAATGTTTCCAGGTATGGGGCACTGACCACCTCCCTGGGAACCTGTCCTGGTGTATCACCACCCTCATCATCCAAAATTTCCTCCTTATCTGTTCTTATCTGAACCTCCCTTCCTTTAGTTTAAAACCACCCCCCCCTTTGTCCCGTTGTGCCAGGCCCTACTAAAACCTCTGTCCACCCTTGTATTTCCAATGAGCCAGGTTTCCATGGCAACTGCCAGGACAGGTGACCCAGGTGTCACCCCCAGTGAGGGCTGCCATGGAAACAGTGCCCAGCACTGCCCCTTTCTGTCTGGCTGACCTGGCCTTTGGCCCTGGCCCTGGCGTTTGCTGCTGGTTCCACGGCGCCTGACCGGCCAGCGCGGCACAGGGCAGGTGGCCATGGCACAAGCCCCCAGCAAGGGATCCCCTCTGGCTCTGGGCAGTGACACCAGCCCTGAGCAAGGGGCCAGGGCAGGTTTCCATCGCGACCAACCATCACAACGGCTCCAGGCCTTGGTTGCCGTGGCACCAAACTAAGGAACGGGTCCCCGTGGCCACTGCCATGGCACCTGGCGGCACCAACGAGTGTCCCTGCAATTGGACCTGGAACAGCCCCGGCACCGCTTTGTCCTGAGGGCTGCCATGGCAGCCAAGGGCAGCAACAGGTCTGCAGGCAAGTGGCCATGGAACCTGGCTGCAGAAGGTTCCCAAGGAAACCTGAACTGATGAGGGATGCCATGGCACCCAAACCCAGCAGTGGGGTCAGTGCAGTGTCCATGGCAAGAGCCCCTTGCAATGGCCCAGTGCAGGGTGGGATGATGATCCACCCTCACAGCTGGCCCAGGGCAGGTCTGCCTTGGAGGCACCTTGGGCTTGGCACACACTTGGAGAAGGGTGTCTGAATTCAGCAGACACTCAGGACTTTTAGAGTGCTTCAGAAATAAAAGAAGGAAAATCCCTTTTGGGCTGATTGCAGCCAGTTCTTGACGGGTCTCACTCCCTGATTGGGGTGGCCCAGAAAGGTGGAAAAGTCTCTCCTCCAACCCGTGCCTCCAAAGAAAGACTCAGTAGTCTTCAGTCGTCCAGTCTCAAGGTAGTTTATTGTGTGTTATCTAAAAGATTTCTCCCTGTGCTGCTGCGTTCCGTTCAGCAGTCAGGCAAGGGCACACTCCAACGCCCAGTGGGGCTGGTACCCTCTTTTATATCACATATTACGTGTTAAATGTTTATGGTTTTTCCCCAATGCCCATCACCTATATTGAACAGTGACTTTCTACTGTAAACCAATCTGTGAGTGCCAACATCACCAAGAACATGGAGGTTAGGAAGAAGAAGGAAAAAGGACAGGGCACACCCAAGTCCCTCCATCTTAGAACTTCTGTCCCCCATGTACAAAACTCAGACCCCTCTGTACAAGGCCTAAAACCCCCCTGTACAGCACTCAAAAAATCTTCCTTTCAATTTCTGACTACTTCTACTATAATATCTAAACTTTTGTGATTTCTTGTTCTTCCTGCAAGGTTGGTAAATTGTTCCATGGATCAGGTCCAAAAGCCACAGGGGTCTGTGGCTGCATTCCAGGGTCTCAAATGCTTTTGACCTGGGCCTGGAACATGCAAGAGTGTCCAAGGGACATTCTGGGTTCTGACAAGTTCTCTGGGCAAAGCAGATCCCAGGTGAGTGAGGAGAGACCAGATGAGGCTGGGGAATGTGGAGCAAGGTTGTCCACACTGGGTCAGAGCTCAAGGCACAGCTTCTCTGACCTGGCCAGAGAAACTCAGAAGAGTCCCTGGGTCAGTATCAGTGAATACTGCAATCACCACTTGTGTAATAGGAAAAGTAGAAAAATACCCCCTTTAAAATAGGAATACATATTTCCTATAAACTCTTTGAAATATTTCTTTAGAACTGCAGTAGGAAACCTTCTTAATGAACTGCCCCAGACCAGAGGGAAATCAAGGCAGAGCCATGGTTTGTCAGGACTGGCTTGATCCTAATGAGCCCCGTGGTGCATTTAGAGCTGAGCCCTGGAACCTCAGGCCCTGAGACGAGATTGCACAAAACTTTCCAGGAGTCAAAATCAGAGTAAAAACCCAAAGTTTCTCAAGGAATTAATGGGACCTACTGAGGTCCATCTCCAACACAGGCTCCTCATGGCCTCCTTGGAGGAGAGAACTGGAGGCCAGGATGGCAGAAAAACCTCTCAGAGACTCAAAATGGCACAAAAACCTCTCAGTGTGGAAAGGACAAACCGAAGTACCTTAAACTCCTTCAGTATCTCTAAGCATTAATGAGCCCCACTGAGTGTCAGCACAAAGCTCTCAAGGGACTCGTTAAAGCAGATAATTGGGGCCATGATTGCACAAACCTCTCACAGAGTCTGGATCAAAAGGGAAACACCAAGTACCTGAAAAGAACTGAAGTACCTTGAAGCATTAATGAGCCCCACTGAGTGTTGTCCCTGACAAAGCCTCTCCAGGGACTAATTACAGCAGATAATTGGAGGCCATGATTGCACAAAGCTCTCAAAGACTCCAAGGCAAAAGCCAAAGCCAAAGTGCTTTGAAAAACCTGCAGTCCCTGGGAGCATGAAGGAGCCCCCAGGGCCATTCCTGAGCAAGGCTCCCCAGGGACTCCTTCCAGCAGATCCTTGAGGCCACTGGGATGTGGGCTAGGGGGGGATGTGAGGGAAGGACAAGGGGCTGACAGTGCCCAGCCTGGCTGGGGCTGTGCCAGGAGGCCCCAGTGCCTCAGGACAAGGTGTCTCCTGACAGCCCTTGGTGGCACAGACCCTGCTGTGCCCCAGGGCACCAGGACTTGGCTTCTCTTTGTCCCCACCTGTCATCAGTGCCTCCAGTTCTCTGCTCTGCCTGGGGCCTGGGGACACTTTCTCAGTCGTGTCCCTCAGTGGGACCCATTAAAAGTCAAAGACACTTTGGAGTTGGATTCTGACTTGGAGCTCTGGAGAGGTTTCTGCAGCTCCCTCTCAGGGCCTGATGTTCAGGGCCTGAGCACAAAGCCCCAGAGGGTCATTAAAGTCCTTGTGCTGTGTCTGTGCTGCTGAGCTGGGCCGGGCTCCTGGCACAGAAGGTGATCCTGGCAACCAAGGAGAGCTTCAAAAGCACATTTCTCTGGATGAGCAGCTCTTCTCCCAGCCCAGCAGGGTTGGGGCACTGCCTGCAGCCAGCCCGGGCACAGCACAGAGGCACAGAGAGCTTCCATCAGTCAGGGCTGGGAAGGTGCTGAGAAGTGCCTGGGGCAGAATCCCTGGCAGCCCTTGGCACAGGAACCTCTGGCTGCAGGACAATGCAGCTGCAGCTCCTGGAGTGATCTCCTACAGCTGGAACATCCCAATGCCCACAGACCCTGTGAGTACATTCTCTGATCATCTCTTGTGCAGAGCAGCCAGGGGTGCCCATGGCTGTCCTGCAGAGCAGGGTCCTGCAGCCAAGGGCGCTGTGCTGGGCCAGGGACTCTGCTGCCTGCCAGGGACAGCTCTCAGCCGGCCCGGGGAGCTGCTCCCAGCACTGGGGTCAAGATCTGGGTGGAAAGAGACAGCTGGTAGGGTTTGGAAGTGTTCTCCATGTGTGGTGAGGATGCTGCATTGTTCAGGACTGCTCCCAGCACGGGATTTAACTGCAGAACATTTCCAAGTATATTATATGGGAGCTCAGCAAGGCAGGGGCTGCATAAAAGGGAAAATCTTGCTTTTTTAATCTACTGATCTGTGTGGACTGGATGGGAAATTGCACATAGATATTCATCACTCAGTTCAGGCTGAGAAAAATAAACAAGTTTTCTCTCAGGAATCAATAAACCAGGCATTGACAGAAATCAGCACAGGGCCCCTCACGGGCAGCATCAGTGTCACTTCTCCAGCCTCCTCAGGGTTGCTCTGACGTTGCCATCAGAGCCTGCAGAGCCAGAGCTGCCCCTGGGCAGTGCCTGAGCTGGGGGGGTCTGCAGGGCAGAGCTGAGCCCCCCGGGCTGGGCTGGGCTCTGGCAGCCCTGGCAGGGCCCAGCCCTGGGCACAAGGAAGCAGCTGCTGGCAGGGACAGCTCCAGGCAGCAGAGCCCTGGGCAGGCAGGGGGGGGGAAAGTGTCCCCCAAGCTGTGCTGGGATACTTAAAGTCCTTTCCAAACCCAACTATTCCATGATTACTTTCCTTACAGATCCCCATGTGCAGCCACAGCCAATGTCCAACAGCAGCTCCATCAGCCACTTCCTCCTGCTGGCACTGGCAGACACGCGGCAGCTGCAGCTCCTGCACTTCTGCCTCTTCCTGGGCATCTCCCTGGCTGCCCTTCTGGGCAACGGCCCTCATCATCAGTGCCGTAGCCTGCGGCCACCACCTGCACACGCCCATGTTCTTCTTCCTGCTCAACCTGGCCCTCAGCGACCTGGGCTCCATCTGCACCACTGTCCCCAAAGCCATGCACAATTCCCTCTGGGACACCAGGACCATCTCCTACTCAGGCTGTGTTGCTCAGCTCTTTTTTTTTGCCTTCTTCATCTCAGCAGAGCTTTCCCTCCTGACCATCATGTGCTACGACCGCTACGTGTCCATCTGCAAACCCCTGCACTACAGGACCCTCCTGGGCAGCAGAGCTTGTGCCCACATGGCAGCAGCTGCCTGGGCCAGTGGCTTTCTCACTGCTCTGCTGCACACGGCCAATACATTTTCCCTGCACCTGTGCCATGGCAATGCCCTGGGCCAGTTCTTCTGTGAGATCCCACAGATCCTCAAACTCTCCTGCTCAAAATCCTATCTCAGGGAACTTGGGCTCCTTGCTGTTGGTGCGTGTTTAGCTTTTGGCTG
This sequence comes from Anomalospiza imberbis, assembly GCF_031753505.1. Taxonomy (NCBI): domain Eukaryota; kingdom Metazoa; phylum Chordata; class Aves; order Passeriformes; family Viduidae; genus Anomalospiza; species Anomalospiza imberbis. Next base: position 430,450 of record NC_089713.1, on the reverse strand, counting down.
TTTTGTGTTCATTGTTTTCTCCTATGTGCAGATCTTCAGGGCTGTGCTGAGGATCCCCTCTGAGCAGGGACGGCACAAAGCCTTTTCCACCTGCCTCCCTCACCTGGCCGTGGTCTCCCTGTTCCTCAGCACTGGTGTATTTACCTACCTGAAGCCCCCCTCCATCTCCTCCCCATCCCTGGATCTTTCACTGTCAGTTCTGTACTCGGTGGTGCCTCCAGCCCTGAACCCCCTCATCTACAGCCTGAGGAACCAGGAGCTCAAGGCTGCATTGTGGAGACTGATGACTGGATGGTTTCAGGAACATTAAACTGCTGGCCAATTTCTGAAAATCACTTGAAATAAAAGTCATCTTTGATACTTCTTGTTGGTTTGGTTGTGGGTTTGATTTTTTCCTTTGCCTTAGTTTTTAATATTGACCACAAGGAAATGGCATTGATTTTGCCATTTCTCCTTTTGTTTCTCTACACCTCCCCTGTGGCCACAGACTGTGTCAATGAGGGGCTGTGCTCATGGTGGCTTTAAAGGAACTGAAGGATCTCCCAGCAGAGTTTTCGGCAGAGATGCCCTTTTGTTGCCTTCTCTGGAGCTGCAGCAGCAATGTCTGTGTGCAGAGCTGGGGGCAGATCAGTGCTGGCACAGCAGCTGTGCCCAGCAGCAGCAGCACTTGGTGTTGCCAGTGCTGCTCCCGTGGCCCTGCCCCGCTGCCCTGGTGGCCCTGGTGTTGCTGCAGGGCCTGAGTGCTCTCGGGGCCGGGCACAGTCCTGGGGGTGGCAGTGCCGGGGCTGCAGCAGGGACAGCCCATGGGCACTGCTGGGGCAGCGCTGACGCCTCAGGCCAGGGCCTGGGGGCTCCAGGCTCCTTGCCCAGGCTCTCTCAAGAACACGGCCAGGCCAAGGCTCAGCACAGAAAACCCCCGTGAGCAGCCCCAGGCTGGCCGTGGGCAGGCTGGGGGCAAACAGCATGGCTGGTGCTCTGCAAGGGCCCTGGGGGAGACGGGAAGGAGCAGCAGAGCAGGGGCTGATCCATCCCCAGTGCGCTGGACAGCCCAGGGCAGCGTCCCAGAGCGTCCTGATGGAGCTGCCAACAACATCCCCCCTCTGCAGCCCTGGCCTCTCCCCCAGCTCACACAGGTGCCGCATCCTTGCAGGCACAGCCATGGCAGCGCTGGCTCAGGAGCCCCTGTTTGCATTGCACACAGCAGGCGGGAGCACCCCCATGCTGCTGCTGTGGGGACATGAACCTGAGGGAGCACAAATGCCATCAGCCCCTGGGACCAGGAAGGGCTGGGGGACGCCAGGGAAACCACTCAGCTTTGTCCTGGCCTCTGCAGTCAACAGGAATGTTTGGGAACGGCCATTGGATAGCAGGATCATCCCAAAAGTGCTGCAGGAATTGTCTGCAGGCTCCTGCAGTGCCTCGTGCTGCTCCCTTGCCAGAGGCAGCCCAGGCCAGGGGGGCACATCTGGGCTGCTGTGTCTGGCTGTGGGGCTGCCTGTTCTGGGCAGTGAGGAGGGGCTGCAGAGGCTCTGCAGGACTGACAGGATGGGCTTTGGGGCTGTGAGGAGAAGCTGAGGGACCTGGGCTGCTGCAGCTTCTGAAGAGGAGGCCCAGGGCTCCTCCTGCAACTGCTCCAAGGGTGGTTTCAGAAAATCCCAGAATCAGCAAGGCTGGAAAACACCTTGGAGATCATCAAGTCCAACCTGTGCCCTGACACTGCCTTGTCTCCCTGAGCCTCCTCTTCTCCAGGATAAACAACCCCAGCTCCCTCAGTCGCTCCTCACAGGACTTGTGCTCCAGACCCCTCACCAGCCTTGTTGCCCTTCTCTGGAAACGATCCAGCCCCTCCAGGTCCTTCCTAAATTGGGGGGCCCAGAACTGGACACAGCACTCGAGGTGCTGCCCAACCAGTGCCCAGCACAGGGGAAGAGTCACTGCCCTGCTCCTGCTGGCCACACCATTCCTGATCCAGGCCAGGAGCCATTGGCCTTCTTGGCCACCTGGGCACACGGCTGGCTCATGTCCAGCCTGCTGTCCATCAGTCCCTGCAGGTCCCTTTCTGCCTGGCTGCTGTCCAGCCACTCTGTCCCCAGCCTGTAGCTCTGCAGGGGTTGTTGTGGCCAAAGTGCAGGACCTGGCACTTGGACTTGTTAAACCTCACCTTGTTGGATTTGGGCCCTGGATCCAGCCTGTCCAGGTCCCTCTGCAGAGCCCTCCTGCCTTCCAGCAGATCAACACCCCCAGACAACTTGGTGTCACCACAGTTCCATGAGGCCCCAGAGTGTCCCAATGGTCTCCATGATTCCATGGGGCCTCCCAGTGTCACAATGTCCCTCTGGTGTCACAAAGTCCCTTGGATCCTTGGGCCCTGCAGTGTCACAATGGCACCGTGGTGCCCCAGGGCCCTGCAGTGTCACAATGGATCCTTGGTTCCATGAGGTCTGGAAGGGCAGCAATGCTCTCCTTGGTTCCTGCTGTCTCCCACACCTCCCACTGTCAGGCTATAGAAGGACACCTGGCTGATGAAGGGGAGTGGGAGTGGGTACCTACTCGAGGAGGTAATAATAAAAATCCCTCCCAACCCCCTCTCCCAAGCCAGGTGCCCCTTCAGATTCGGTATGATCCCCTGGATCTGGAGAGTCAGCCAGATGGTTTAGAAGAAAATTATCTGCCCAGTGAACCTCCAAATTATGATTCATCTGTGAGACAGATCAGCACCTCCAACATCAAAAAGGAAAGAAGGGTAATCGTGGTGGGTGACTCCCACCTGAGGGGAACAGAGGGCCCCATATGTCGACCAGACCCACCCCACAGAGAGGTCTGCTGCCTCCCTGGGGCCCGGGTACGGGATATCACTGACACACTGCCTGGGCTGATTCAGCCCTCTGATTATTGCCCACTGCTGATACCCCAAGCTGGCAGTGATGAGATTGAAAAGAAGAGTGTCAGGGCAATTAAAAGGGACTTGAGGGCATTGGGTCAGGTGGTTAATAGGACAGGGGCACAGACAGTCTTTTCCTCAGTCCCTTTGGAGTCTGAGAAAAATGGTGAAAGCAATAGGAGAGCTCACAAAATCGACGAGTGGCTGGAGGGTTGGTGTCATGGACAAAATTTTGGATTCTTTAATCATGGGGCAACTTTTACAGCAGCTGGCCTGCTTGGACCAGACGGGCTCCATCTTTCTGTGAAGGGCAGAAGAATTTTAGCTCATGAACTGTCAGAACTTGTTGAGAGGGCTTTAAACTAGGTCTGAAGGGGAAGGGGATGCAGCTGGGTTGTCTGGAAGCAGGCTCGTGGGTGGTAAGCCTGAGTTAGGGGTGAAATCAGCAGCCCAGCTGAGGTGCATGTACACCAATGCACACAGCATGGGTAACAAACAAGAAGAGCTGGAGGCCATGGTGCAGCAGCAGAGCTATGATGTAATTGCCATCACAGAAACAGGGTGAGACAACTCACATGGCTGGAGCGCTTCACTGGATGGTTGCAAGCTCTTCAGGAGAGACAGGAAAGGGAAAAAGGTGGAGGGGTGGCCCTTTACATTAGGGAGGCTTTTGATGCTACAGATGTTGAAACTAATGATGATGGAGTTGAATGTTTATGGGTGAGAACTAGGGGGAAGGCCAACAAGGCTGACATCCTACTGGGAGTCTGTTATCATCCAGCTAGCTGGGAAGAAGAGGTGGACAACTCATTCTATAAGCAGCTAGAGAATGTTTCTGGATCATCAGCCCTTGTTCTTGTAGGTGACTTCAATCTGCTGGACATCTGCTGGGAACTCAATACAGCAGAAAAGAGGCAGTCCAGGATTTTTTTAGGGTTTGTGGAGGACAATTTTTTTGTCGCAGCTGGTGAGTGAGCCCACCAGGAGAGGGATTATGTTAGATCTGTTGTTTGTAAATAGAGATGGGCTGGTGGGAGATGTGGTGGTTAGAGGTCACTTGGGGCACAGTGATCTTGGAATTATAGAATTCTCAATATTTGGTGAAGTCAGGAGGAACACTAATGAGACTTTTACATTGGACTTTGGAGGGCAGACTTTGGCCTACTTAGGAGACTTATTCAGAGAGTTCCTTGGGAAGCAGCCCTTAAAAACAAAGGAGTTCAGGAAAGGTGGGCAAGCTTCAAAACAGAGATCTCGAGGGCACAGGAACACACTGTCCCTCTGTGCCAAAAGACAAGTCAATGAGGCAAACATCCAGTTTGGATGGGAAAGGAGGTTTTGAAGGAACTTAGGAATAAAAGGAGGATGTATCATCTTTGGAAGGAGGGTCAGGTCTCCCAGGAAGTAATTAAGGGGCTTGCTGGGGCATGAAGGGAAGAAATTAGGGAGGCCAAAGCTCAGTTTGAACTTAAAATGGCAGCTTCTTTAAAGGATAATAAAAAATATATAAATATATCAATGGTAAAAGGAAGGGTAAGACCAACCTTTGTTCTTCATTAGATGTGGAAGGGAATTTAATACCTGCAGATGAGGAGAAGGCAGAGGTGCTTAACGCCATTTTTTGCCTCAGTTTTTAGTGAGAAGATGATTTGCCTTCAGGACAACTGTCCTCCTGGGCTGGTAGATGGTGTCAGGGAACAGAGTGGACCACTGTTATCCAAGAGGAGGCAGTCAGAGACCTGCTGAGCTGCTTGGATGTTCATAAATCCATGGGACCAGATGGGATCCACCCCAGGGTGATGAGGGAGCTGGCAGATGAGCTTGCCAAGCCGCTCTCCACCATTTACCAGCAGTCCTGGCTCACTGGTGAGGTCCCAGATGACTGGAAGCTGCCCAATGTGACACCCATTCACAGCAAGAGTGGGAAGGATGATCCTGGTAATTCCAGCCCAGTCAGCCTGACCCCAGTACCTGGTAAGGTCATGGAACAGTTCACACTGAGTGCCATCACACAGCACTTCCAGGATGGCCAGGGTGTCAGACCCAGCCAGCAGGGGTTTAGGAGGGCTAGGTCGTGTTTGACCAACCTGGTCTCTTTTCATGACCAGGTGACCCTCCTGGTGGATGCAGGACAGGCTGTGGATGTGTCTATTTGGACTCCAGCAAGGCCTTTGGCACTGTCTCCCACAGCACACTCCTGGAAAAGCTGCAGCCCACGGCTGGGCCAGGAGCACTCTGTGCTGGGTTCAGAACTGGCTGGATGGCCGGCCCAGAGAGTGGTGGTGAGCGGTGCTGCATCCAGCTGGGGACAGTCACCAGTGCTGTCCCTCAGGGCTCTGTGCTGGGCCAGCTCTGTTCAATATTTTTATTGACCACATGGATGAGAGAGGATTGAGTTCTTCATTAGTAAATCTGCAGATGACACTGAGCTGGGAGTGTGTGTCCATCTGTTGGAAGGCAGGAGGGCTCTGCAGGGACATCTGGAACAGTTGGAGGGATGGGCAGAGTCCAATAAGATGAAGTTTAATAAATCCAAGTGCCCAGACCTGCATTTTGGCCACAATACCCCCCTGCACAGCTCTAGGCTGGGGACGGTGTGGCTGGACAGTGCCCAGGCAGAAAGGGACCTGGGGGCACTGGTCGACAGCAGGCTGGACATGAGCCAGCAGTGTGCCCAGGTGGCCAAGAAGGCCAATGGCTCCTGGGCTGGATCAGGAATGGTGTGGCCAGCAGGAGCAGGGAGTTCATTCTTTCCCTGTACTTGTCACTGGTGTACTTGGCATTCTTCCCCTGTACTAGCACCGTTCCTCGAGTGCTGTGTCCAGTTCTGGGCCCCCCAATTTAGGAAGGACATGGAGGGGCTGGAGTGTGTACAGAGGAGGGCAACAAGGTGGGTGAGGGGTCTGGAACACAAGTCCTGTGAGGAATGACTGATGAAGCTGGGGTTTTTTAGCTAGGAGAAGACTCAGAGGTGACCTTATCACTCTCCACACTCCCTGAAAGGTGGTTGCAGTCAGGTGGGGGTCGGTCTCTTTCCTCACAGCAACTGACAGAACAAGAGGACAGTGTCTTAAGCTGCACCAAGGGAAATTTAGGTTGGATATTAGGAAAAAAGTTTTTTATGGAAAGGGTGATAAATTCCTGGAATTGTCTGTCCAGGGATGTGGTGGAGTCACCATCCTGGGATGTGTTTACAAAATGACTGGATGTGGCACTCAGTGCCATGGTTTAGCTGAGGTGGTGTTAGGGCATGGGTTGGACTTGATGACCTTAAAGGTCTCTTCCAACCCAACAATTCTGTGATTCTGTGATTGTGTGACATCACAGACCAGGTTGTGACATCATACAGTTGGCTGTGACATCCCTGGTTTACTATGTGACATCACAGAGCAGGCTGTGACATCAGAGCATGCCTGTATGACATCACAGAGCAGAGCAAGCTGTGAGGTCAAAGAGTGTGCTTTAACATTATAGGGTGGCTGTGTTCCATCACTGAAGGTGTTGTGACACCGCAGGGTGGGTCTGTGAGCCCACAGAGGTGCTGTGTGACATGTTAAGTGAGTTCTGCCACCACAGAGCAGGCTGTGACATCACAGAGCAGGCTGTGACATCACAGAGGAGGTTGTGATGTCACAAATTCGGCTGTGACATTACAGGCTGGCTGTGTGACATCACAGAACGGGCTGTGAGGCCACAGAGAAGACTCTGCCATCAGAGAAAAGGGCTCTGTGACATCACAGAGCAGCTGTGTGATGCCACAGAGAAGGCTGAGACAACAAAGAGTGGGTTGTGCCATCACAGAGCTGACTGAGAAATCACAGAGCAGGCTGTGACGTCACAGCGAGGCTGCATAACATCACAAAGGTGGCTGTGCCATCATAGAGCTGGCTGTGACATCACAGAGTGTCTGTGACATCACAGGCTGGGCTGTGACATCACAGGGCAGATTTTGTGATATCACAGAGCAGACTGGGACCTCAAAGAGCAGGCTGTGACATCACAGGACACCTCTATGAAATCACAGGTGGCCTTTTACATCTCAGAGTGGGCTGTGTGACATCACAGGGGCTGTGTGACATCACATAGGGCTGTGTGACATCACAGGGGCTGTGTCAGGCCACTGGGGAGGTCACTCCACCCCAGCCCCCCCCCCCTCCCAGTTCCCCCAGAGAAGTCCAATGCTGCTCGTGCACAGCGGGGTCCCCTGTCCCCCCGGGTCCCCCCCGCCCCTGGCGCCGCAGCCTCCCCCAGAGGATGTTCCACGAGATCGACCCCAGAGCCTGACACGGGGACGGGGGCTGGGGCTGTGGGGAGTGGGACAGGGGGACAGGGACCCCCCAGCAGCGTCCCCGTGTCCCCCAGGGCCAGAACCTGGGCCAGGGCTCCTTCACCCTGTTACCAACGAGGGCTTGAGAGCGCTGAAAAAATCCCCAGCAAGGGATCAGCAAAAACCAGATTTAATATTAAGTGACAGCACCACAGAGTTCCTTGGCAAGAGTCACTCTGCTCCTGACTGGACACTTCAGGCACACCAAGGAAACAAAGCAACAACAAAACCAAACAGAATGCAGGCAATCAAACCAGAAATGAGCCAAGTATTGGGGCTTTCCTTCCTATGGAAAAGAACTGTCCTTCTCCTGCAGGTACCCATGGCTACAATTGGGATTTCCACCTCCAACATTGCCTGTTGTGACAGACTGGAGGAGATTGTTGGCTGGAAACATTTCATGTGTGGGGAGGAAGGGGCAGGTCCAGCCTTGCCCTGCCCTGGAACCCCAGCCCTGCCCTGCCCTGGAACCCCAATCCCCCCAGAGCCTCTATCCCAGCCCAGCAGTGTCTGCCAGTCCCTGGCAGAGCACAGGCAATGCTCCACAGCCACCTCTGGAGCCCCCAGCCCAGCTCCTGAGTGACCAAATGACCCCAAGTCCCACCTGGGGAAGGGCCCAGGAACACCAAGGGGCATTTAAGGCTGAGTACAAGGCAAGCACACAGCTTGGCCCTACCTCCTCTTGGAATTTGTCTGAACATCACTGGAATCCAGGAGTTGGTAGCTCTCTGTGTGCTTCTCTAAATCTTATTTTTCTCTCTTTCTGTGTCTACTTCTTCTATGTCTGTCGTCTTGCAAATTTTGATTAACTTAAAACTGAACAGTTTGTGAAGTTGAATGGGCCAAGTTAATGCTTTGAGAAGCATTTTTTGTTGGTTGAATGTTGTATAAGACATTTTGCCAAAGTTTCTCTAATTTTTTTACAGTTCCCCAAAAAAGGTTTTGTTCTTTTCAGCTCCTGAGAATCTCTTCTTGGTATTTCTCCTGTTCATCCAACTCAGAGGACACAAACAATTGTAATTCCTTTGAAATGTCTCCTTGAGAGAGTTGTTTGCGGGATGGGGGTCAAGGCTTGTGTGTCCTGCTTGGCACAGTCCAGGCAGGGCTTTCACAGCCACATTCCACACTCCATTTCCCAGCTGGAGCCGCTGGTGCCTCTGAGTTCTGCTGCCCCAGCCCCAGGGACGCTCTCCTTGTCTGCCCATTCCCCCACGGTCTCTGGGCAGGGATGGCCTCAGTGGGAGCTGCTGACATCCTCAGCAACTTGGAGGCTGCTGCTGAATTTTACTGCTCCAGAGGCTTCTTTCGCCTTCAGCTCTTCAGTTCAGGAATTCAGTGTCCCAGAGCTCATTAACATTCAGAACAGATTAACAAGTGAAACCTCTGGGAATAATGTAAGTTTTCAAAAAATTTTGTGGTTAATTAGCCCAATTACAGAAGCCTCTTCAAAGTGAATACACTAGATTTAAAAAGACAGTGAGAAAAGATTTTTTGGTCCTGTTTAGGTTTCTCTTCCCTGTTAATACACTGATATGTGCACTCTCCAATTGACACTGAATCCAAGTACCTCCTCATGCAGTTGGAATAGATATGAAAATCAAGACCCTTCATTGCTGACAATCAGTCAGACTCTGTCCCTACCCCCACCCCACCATTTCCCCCATCCAAGCCCTGGCACTCAGAGCAGCCTTGTGCAAATCTGAGCTCCCTCCAGCCCAGGCTGCACCTGCAGGTTTCAGCTCCTTGGCTCCAACTCCCACCTGCTTTCCCTGGAGAAGGAGCTGCCCGAGACACAGAGGGATGTTCATTTCTTGTCAGCCAGCAAACCCAAGGGAAGGCACAGCTCCACCAAATGCAAAAGTCATTCCTCTGCTGGATATTAAATCCACTTTGCACAGCAGACAGTCTCAGAGCAATGGAAAACACCTTCTGTGCCCAGCACAGATCCCAAGGCCCCCCAACCCCTCCCTGCCCCGATTCTGCCCAGAGTTGCTCTTTGCACACACGAGTCACAGGCTGAAGTCAGGAGCTCCCTCCATGCCCAGAGGGAGGAAAAGAGGGAAAGTGGATGAAGAGCTCTCCTGTGCAGAGCCAAGGTCCAAGTGCCCCTGCAGTGGGAACCACAACTCATCAGGTTTGTGTCCTTTGGGTTCCGGGATGGTGACACTCAGAGGCACAGAAAGGTTTCCTGCCAACAAACACAAGTTGAACATTTGAACAGTTTAATAACCACCACAGCTCTTCCCTCAGCTCTCTGTGATGTCCCAGCAGCATCTGACATGTCCCCCATCCCCAAGGGATTTCTCTACAGGAACAGTTTTAGACAAAGACACAAGAAAAGGTAATTCTATGACAGATTTAAAAATAGTAAGATATAATTCATATTTATTTGAACTTCAGAAAGATTGGGCCACTCCCTGATGTGCAAAGCGTGGAACCAGTCCATTGAGAGACATTTGAAAGACCAGAAAGCATCTGGAGGGGGAAATCTGGGTGCAACGTGAAGTACATAGATCCACCTGGTCTAGTGCAGAGATGTTCTTAGACATGGCCATTTCAACAGGAGAACTGGAAACACCTGAAGGAAGAGGGACAGGAAAGAATAAACAGAATATTGGTGACTCAAGGAGATGGGAAGATCAGTATTTCTTCTCCTTCTGCCATCAGTACATCAGAAAATTGCTGTTTCTTAAAAGTACTGAAGTGATGCAGATACTAAAAATGTCCTTGTATAATATGAAATGTACAAGTATTAAAACCTGTGCCCCTTTCCAGGCAGACACCAGCTGTGTGCCCATGACCAGGAAGTGCCACTTGTGCCCTGAGGTGCCGAGCTGGGATTGGATCTCTCAGAGAGGAGCTGAGGGAGAGCAGAGCACCTTGCAAGCTGCAGGTCCCTGCCAGCCCCGCAGGGCTCCTGTGCCATCAACATCTGCTCTGCTCCAGCCTGAAACAGGGCCCAGCATGGTGCCGGGACCATCAGAGAGCTGAGGTGTGTGCTGGAATTCAATGCCCTCCCCATGGCGCAGCAGCCCTGCATTTCCCTGCTCCAGCCTTGGTCTCCAGCACAGCCATGGAGGCTCTTTGGGCTCCTGAGTGTTCCTGCTGTGTCCATGCCCCCAAGGGCACAGAGCAGCCTCCTCTCTCGGGCACTTGCCTGTTTTCCATGCCTTGCACAGGCGCTGGCCCTGCCCCACAAGGCCTGGGCTGAGTCCTGCCCTGCACGCTCAGCCAGGCTGGGATGGACACTGATGGTTTCTGTGCCAGGCTCTCTGAGCCCAGCCCAGCTCCCTGCAAGCTCTGCCAGCTGCCCTGAGCTCTGTGCAGCACCAAGGGCCTCTCCCCAGCACAGCCCAGCCGGCTCTGGCCCCACAGCTCTGCTCAGCCCAGGCTGCTCTGGCCACTGGCCCCACGGCCTCAGCCCCTGGCCAGGGCACAGCAGCACCTGCAGCTCAGCCAGGACTCAGCCCCAGCCATGGGGGAAGGGGCTTGGCCAAGGCCAAAGGAGGCTCCCTGGCTGCCCTGCTCCCCTCGGGCTGAGGTGCTGAGAGCTCTGCAGCCCCTGCTGCCATCCCATCTGCCCAGGCCAGCACAAGAGCCCGGCCTTGGGGCCCTCCAGAGCTGCTCCTGCTCCAGGCCCAGGGCCCATCCCAGAGCTGGGGCAGCCACAAAGCTGTGCCCATTGCTGGTCATTGCTGCTCTGATGGGGATGGATCCTCAGCCACTTGGAGGTTGCTAATGAATTTTACTACTCCAGAGACCTCTTCTTTCTTGAGCTCTTCAGTTCAGGAATTCAGTGAGAAAAGCTCATAAACATTTGTTCAAAACGCCCAAGACAAGAAAAGCCCTTGGGAATAATTGAAGTTTTCAAATCTTCTGTAATGAATTAGACAGATTTCAGTAGTGTATTTAAAGTGAATATACTGTTTTGAAAACTATGCAGAGAGAACTGTTTTGTCCTGTTTTCTTTTCCAGTTTTTCCTGTTTAGAGATGGATATCAGCAATGTCCAATTGATATTGACCCCCAGCACCTCCTAATGCAGTCTGAATAAATGTGAAAATCACGACCCTTCATGGCTGACAATCAATAACACTTTATCCCCAACCCCTCCCCACCATTTCCCTCATCCAACCCCTGGCACTCAGAGCAGCTGAGGAATGGAGTCACACCCAGGGGTGTCCCCAGGGCTCAGGACTGGGGCCATTTCAGTGAAATCTCTTTATTGCTGATCTGGACGAGGCCATCGAGGGCACCCTCAGTCAGTTCCCAGGTGAGCCCAAGCTGGGTGGGAGTGTGGCTGTGCTGGAGGGCAGGAAGCTCTGCAGAGGGATCTGGACAGGCTGGAGCCATGGGCCCAGGACAATTGGATGAGGTTCACCAAGGCCAAGGGCCAGGTCCTGCCCTGGGCTCACAACCACCCCAAATCCCTGGCTGTGCCCTGCCCCTGATCCCCACAGCCTGTCCTGTTTCCTTCATCCCTGCATTGCCAGGGACTTTCTGGGACAAGGGAGCTCTGCTCTGGGGATGGAGGGAGGTCCAAGCGCCACCACTGGAGTGGGAACCACAACTCATCAGGTTTGTGTCCTTTGGGGGTCAGGAACTGGTGAGAGTCAGAGGCACAGAAAGTTTCTCTTCATGGCCAACAGACCATGGTTGAACAGGACATAATTTAATAACAATCACACTCTTCCCTGAGCTATGTACAACATCCCAGCAGTGTCTGATGAGTCCAGCATCCATAAGTGATTCCCATACTAGAACTGATTTTAGACAACCGTGGTTCTGTGATAGAAATAAACACAATTAATTTCTTGTATCAGAATGGTTGTCCTGCAGCCGGGGCAAAACAGCTCAAACAATTCCTGATTTCCAAAGCTGTCAGTGGTGGATGGCGAAGAGATGTCACAGAGCCCTTTTCTATGATGGCAGAGTCTTCTCTGTGGCCTCACAGCCCGTTCTGTGATGTCACACAGCCAGCCTGTAATGTCACAGCCGAATTTGTGACATCACAACCTCCTCTATGATGTCACAGCCTGCTCTGTGATGTCACAGCCTGCTCTGTGGTGGCAGAACTCACTTAACATGTCACACAGCACCTCTGTGGGCTCACAGACCCACCCTGTGATGTCACAACACCTTCAGTGATGGAACACAGCCACCCTATAATGTCACAGCACACTCTTTGACCACACAGCTTGCTCTGCTCTTTGATGTCATACAGGCATCCTCTGATGTCACAACCTGCTCTGTGATGTCACATAATAAACCAGGGATGTCACAGCCAACTGTATGATGTCACAACCTGGTCTGTGATGTCACACAATCACAGAATCACAGAATTACTGGGTTGGAAGAGACCTTTAAGGTCATCAAGTCCAACCCATGCCCTAACACCACCTCAGCTAAACCATGGCACTGAGTGCCACATCCAGTCATTTTGTAAACACATCCCAGGATGGTGACTCCACCACATCCCTGGACAGACAATTCCAGGAATTTATCACCCTTTCCATAAAAAACTTTTTTCCTAATATCCAACCTAAATTTCCCTTGGTGCAGCTTAAGACACTGTCCTCTGGTCCTGTCAGTTGTTGTTAGGAGAGAGACCGACCCCCACCTGACTGCAACCACCTTTCAGGGAGTGTGGAGAGTGATAAGGTCACCTCTGAGTCTTCTCCAGGATAAACAACTCCAGCTCCCTCAGTCATTCCTCATAGGACTTGTGTTCCAGACCCCTCACCAGCCTTGTTGTCCTTCTCTGGACGCGCTCCAGCCTGTCCATGTCCCTCTTAAACTGGGGAGCCCAGAACTGGACACAGCACTCAAGGAACGGTGCCAGTACAGGGGAAGAATGCCCAGCACACCAGTGCCAAGTACAGAGGAAGAATGACCTCCCTGCTCCTGCTGGCCACACCATTCCTGGTCCAGCCCAGGAGCCATTGGCCTTCTTGGCCACCTGGGCACACTGCTGGCTCATGTCCAGCCTGCTGTCGACCAGTGCCCCCAGGTCCCTTTCTGCCTGGGCACTGTCCAGCCACGCCGTCCCCAGCCTAGAGCTGTGCAGGGGGTTATTGTGGCCAAAATGCAGGACTGGGCACTTGGACTGGTTAAACTTCATCTTACTGGAAACCATTCCAGGTCTCCCTGCAGAGTCCTCCTACCTTCCAACAGATGGACACACACTCCCAGCTTAGTGTCATCTGCAGATTTACTAATGAAAGCCTCAATTCCCTCAGCCATGTGGTCAATAAAAATATTGAACAGAGCTGGCCCAGCACAGAGCCCTGAGGGACAGCACTGGTGACTGTCCCCAGCTGGATGCAGCACCGCTCACCACCACTCTCTGGGCCGGCCATCCAGCCAGTTCTGAACCCAGCACAGAGTGCTCCTGTCCCAGCCGTGGGCTGCAGCTTTTCCAGGAGTGTGCTGTGGGAGACAGTGTCAAAGGCCTTGCTGGAGTCCAAATAGACACATCCACAGCCTTTCCTGCATCCACCAGGAGGGTCACCTGGTCATAGAAGGAGACCAGGTTGTTCAGACACGACCTGCCCCTGCTAAACCCCTGCTGGCCGGGTCTGACACCCTGGCCATCTGTCACGATCCGCTTGTGCGGGGTGTCGCGATGGTTCTTTTCGCCAATCCCAAAAGTGCAAAAAGGCAAACAACAAGGGACTATCAGTTAATCACAACAAATGTACCTTTATTAAGGGCCAAAACAGTAAATGCGATAGTGGGGATCAGAAAGGAGATAAAAGGATAGAGAGAGAGAGAGAAAAGGGGATGGGAATAGCTACCAACACAGGTGAGATCCTCACAATTATAGTCCACAGAGGAAAGAGGGGGGAACATGCAGGACAATGAGAGTCTATTGTAATTGCTGTGGGGGAACAGGTGAGTCCACTGAAACCACCAAGGCAGGACGAACACAATGAAGAATAAGTCCGTTGGAATTACTGAAGAAGAACAGGTCGTGTCATTAGTGGTTTCCCCACTCCCTGTGGTAGGGGTCCCAGTCTCAGTCCTTAGGAAGACAGTTTTCCATCTCCATCCGTCTGTCACAGTAGTAACGGGGCAGATGAGAGGTCTTCAGTGAGAGACCACTAGGGACACCCCAAAAGTTCATTCGGCTTCAGGAGGAGAGTGGGCAAAGATACACCAGGCCGTTCCTTGCTGGGTTCATGCCAGGTCCTTGCCAACTCCTTGCCGAGTCCTTGCCAGGCCTTGTTCAGAACAGCTAACGTAACGGTGCAGCACCTGCACCTGCACTGCTGCTCTCTCCAAGCCGGAACTGCAGTGGGGGAAGGGGTTTCTCCTCATGGCAATCGGTAGGCAAATGTGGGGGCTTCAGACGGCCTCTTACACCTTCCCCGAGCTGTCTGCAGAGGAATCCACACCAGCCCAGGCCGGGCTGGTTAGTGGCCGGTCAGTTCCATTGGCTGGACGTGGCTCGGGACACTTCCCTTGGAGCCTCTTCAGGGAGGGAACGCTGGGGCTGTCATGGCTGGGGTGTCACAGGCAGGGGAACGCTGGGGCTGTCAGTGTTGGGGTGTCACAGACAGGGGAACGCTGGGGCTGTCACCGCTGGGGTGTCACAGACAGGGGAATGCTGGGGCTGTCAGTGTTGGGGTGTCACAGGCAGGAGAATGCTGGGGTCTGTCTGCAATATGATAGGACATTCTGCTTCTCAAGAAATAAAGAGGGGATGGACCCACACAATGAAAGAAAAAAGGGTTGGTTATAGGATGTATCAAGAAATACCACAGGAAGGGTAAAATAAAGGTACAAAATCTAAAAAAAAATTAAGAGTTCTTAAGAGCACCAAATAAGTAGAGTATGGAATAGTTACATGGGTTCAAGGGAAAATTCACATGTAGCTAAAAACAAAAATGTAAAGTTTTTAAGAGAAAAGCACGAATTAATGTATTTATATAAAATACGTATTGTTATGTGTATTTTAGATAATTCGTGCTTGTGAGAAATAGATGTATGAAATATGTTATATTGGTAAGAAATATTCTGTAAGTTTTTTTAAGCACCCCAGCCGGGGGCGGGAAGGTTGCTTCACAGTATTTCAAAACCGCAGCTGGCAGCAGGGAGAAAAGGACCTAATTTGCAAACGAATGGATGTGGCGGATGAGTAACGCATGATAAGTACCTGAGAGTGAGATAACCAGAACCATCAGGGAGATACATCTGAATACCGAACTCCAGGAACACATGGACGGGTTCTGTTCAACTTGCCACAGTGAAGGAACTCCACATGAATAGGTGCAGCCCAGAAAAGAAGAAAGAGACTTTGCCTCAGGCAAGAAAAACCATCTATAAATCACTTGGACAGAACAGTCGGGGTGAACATAGGGGACCCTATGCTGCAGTGGTCAAACCTGTGTCTCACCCAGCGCCAATCCCGGGCTCGGCACTGACCTTTTTTGATAGTGGCTTTTCATTGTTATTCTCTAAATTTATATTTGGACAATTTAATCAACTTTCTTTAATTAATAAATTGGATCATTCATTTATGACACCCCTGAATTCCCCATTTCCGGACATCAGGGCCCCCTGCTCCCCTTTTCCCCGCCATCCCATGGCTCCCAGCCTCCAGACTTCCCCTGGGCTTGACCCTGGGACACCCTGGAACGCCTTGGACCCCAATTGCTGCCTTTGCCAGCCCCCAGCCCGACCTTTGTGCAAAACCAGAGACCCCCTGAACTCCCCCTTCCCGGACACCCCGGGTGTCCCCTTCCTGGTTCCCCCTTTTTGGGAAACTCTGGACTCCCCTTTCCTGGGCTTAAGGACCCCCTGGAATTCCCTTCTACCTCTCCACATCCCTGCCCCCCATTTCTGTGACCCTGAGAACCCCCTGCACCCCCATTCCTGAGAACTGACACACCCTTTTATCCCTTTGCCCGGCACTCAGACCCCCCTGCACCCCCTTATCCGGCACCAACACAACCTGTTCCCGGCCCCCCACCTCTCCCAGCCCCCAGCCCCACCCTTTTCCCTGACCTGGGACCCCTGGGCCCCCATTCCTGCCTTTCCCAGCCCCCAGCCCCTCCTTTCCTCACACTCAGGAGCCCTGGCACCCCCTTTCCTGGGCACAGGATTCCCTGGACACCCCATCCCAGCTCTCCCAGTCCCTGCACCCCCTTTCCTTGGCTCTGAGCCTCTGAACCTCCTTCCCAGCTCTGCCAGCCAGGACATTGGGATAGCCAGAGTTGGGATATTGGGATAGCCAGGGCCAGGATATTGGGATAGCAAGAGCCAGGATACTGGGATAGCCAGAGCCAGGACACTGGGACAGCCAGAGCCGGGATATTGAGACAGCCAGAGCTGGGATATTGGGACAGCCAGAGCTGAGATATTGGGATAGCCAGAGCCAGGATATTGGGACAGCCAGAGCCGGGACATTGGGATAGGCAGAGCTGGGATATGGGGATAGCCAGAGCTGGGACATTGGGATAGCCAGAGCTGGGATATGGGGATAGCCAGAGCTGGGATATTGGGATAGCCAGAGCTGGGATATTGGGATAGCCAGATCCGGCTCAAAGACAGGAACCTTGCAAAACCTTGGCCAAGTGTCCCTTTGCTGTGCTGAGAAGAGTAAAAAAAACCCCTCACATTTACCCTGACGCACAGCTCATGAGGGATCCCTGCACACCTTAGGAGAGGCCAGAAATATCCCTGTGTGCCTCATGAGGGATCCCTGCACACCTCAGCAGAGACCCCAAAATGGGGCAAGCACATTTCTCTCTCTCTCAAGATTTTTATGAAGGTGCACAGAGAGAAGTGAAAGAGAAAACAATTTCTATTTCTTCTCTTTGTTTTTCTCATGTGGAATGTGTTTGGAGAATTGTTTACCTAGAGCGAATGCCTGGTTGGATCACGGTGGATTGTTTGGGCCTGATGGCCAATTGGATCCACCTGTGTCTGGACTCCGGAGAACAGGGTCACGAGTTGTGAGGGAGTGAGACATGATGGTTAGAGAGAGTAGCATGTAGTTTTTAGTATCCTCTTTTATATAGTATATTAATGTATAATAGCATAATTATAATAAAGAAATCATTCAGCCTTCTGAACTAAGTCAGACATCATCATTCTTCCCATTGGGTTCGCCAACATCTACAACACATGCCCTAGAGGAAGTTATCCCAGGGAGGCTGGGACTAGATGATCTTTAAGGTCCCTTCCAATCCAGGCCATTCTATGACTCTGTATCCTGTCGTCCTTGGAACCACTGTGGAACTGTTCGCTGCCTTGCAGCAAGTCTTTAAGCCTCTGTCCAAAAATTAAGAAATATTTGTTGCAAATATTTGACTGCTGAGCTTTAAAGTGTTGACCATAGAGATCTGGGTACAGCTCTTTGGATACAGGCACAGCTGTTCAGGGAGAAAAAGGCAAGCAGAATGTGTGCTCCCTGGTGATGGGGAAGCAGGGGTAGTTTTAGCCTGCAGCTTGAATGACAGCTCTGAAGACCCACAGAGCATACATTAATTCCTTCTGTTCCCTCTGTCTCCCTTCCCAAGGTGGATGCCCAGCTGCAGGTTGTACGTAAGCTGGAGGAGAAGGAACACTTACTGCAGAGCAGCATTGGAACGGGAGAGAAGGAGCTGGGTCTGCGAACACAGGCCCTGGAGATGAGCAAACGCAAGGTGAGTGATGCCTTCGTTTCCTCTTGGGTTGTGAGGTGGAGCTGCTGCCTTGTGGGAGGCATGGAAGGCTCTGAGCTCTCACTGGGATTAGAGAACCTGGTATTCCCTGCTTTTGGATGAGTATATCAGAAGGCTGAGGAGTCCTGGAGAGAATTATGATTAAAGTACTGGAGACTGATGTTTTCCTTTGATAAGGAGAAGCAGGTCATATGTTTTTCTGTGTAACCTGTGGTGAAGAGAGAGACAGCAGCCAGATGAACTGGGGTCAAAGCTTTTGTAGCAAAGATGGGATAAGCAAAAGGAAATACAGCTGGGGAATGTGAACACTTTCAACAAATGCCTAAGACGAGTAAAGTAACCAGTGTTACCAGTAAAATAAGTCTAAGTTTAGAGCTGATGCTGCCTTTGTTGTTAAGTTTTAGTAGAAATGCAGAAATTACATTAAAACAGGCAGAAAGGAAAGCAGGAATATCCCTGTGAAGAGGAGCTGGGGAGAATTCAGCAGTGACCTGTGTTTAATAGGACAATTTGTGGTATTAAGGGCACTTGGTTATAAAGTCAGAAGAGAACTGGTGAAGAGAGATTGTTAGAAATAGGTATCGTGCAGTTCTGTCTAGTACAGCGATAGAACTGCCTCTGAACACTTTAATAGAGAAGACACGGAAGCTGGAAGGCTGAAAATAGGTTAAGAAGAGAATTGGATGATCATTGGTGTTTTTGTAAGAGATGTGCCTTGCAGTGTGCCAAGGTTTGGCTCTGCCCAAAGGACTCTTGAAGCTAAATGATTAGAACTTGTTGATAATAAGGTAAGAACAAGGGACTAGAGACCACCAGAGCTGTTCTTCTGTGTTTGGTCCTTATATACTGGTTTTCTTTCTCAGGCCATGGATGCAGCCCAGCTTGCAGATGATCTGAAGGCCCAGCTGGAGCTGGCTCAGAAGAAGTTACATGATTTTCAGGAGGAGATTTTGGAAAACAGAGCAACTAGAGGGAAGGAGATGTTCAACCTCAAAAGGGCTGAGGTATATACCCTATGCACAATCCTTCAAGATCTGTCTGCTTTAGTGTTCTTCTCCTTGTACACTGAGCTTGCAGAGGGTTTCAGCTGAACTGCTCTTGGTATCCAGTTTCACTTTGACTTTGGCTTCATCGGGTCTTGGCTCTTTCAGATTTTGTCCTCTGATAACTGACAATACTTGTGGCATCAGATGATCATGTTGTCTCTTGGATTATAGGGGATGAAATTATGGCTGGCATGACTTAGCCAGGTACACGTTCTCTTTGGTCCCTGAAGAAGCTGACAGAGAATGTACTGCTCCTTCGCTTGGTCTCCTGTTTTTCTGCAGGAAGATATTTCTAGGTTGCGCAGGAAGCTGGAGACCACAAAGAAGCCTGACATGGTTCCCAACTGTGATGAGATCCTGATGGAGGAAATCAAGGATTACAAGGTGAGTGTCTGTGTCCGTCAGCTTCCCTTTTTACTTTAGTCAGAAGGTGTGCAGGCACACTTTCAGTGTCTGACATCTCTCGTCTGTACTCTGGCACTGGAGAAACCACCTTGTCCTTCTGAGGGATGGAAGCACCTACATGTTGAGACATCTCTGAGCACAGCAGCTGGGCTGCAGGGCCCCTCACAGCTCTGTGTGTGTGTCTGTGCGTCTGTGTGTGTGTCTGTGAGTGTGTGTGTGTGTGTGTGTGTGTGTGTGTGTCTGTGTGTCTGTGTGTGTGTCTGTGTGTGTGTCTGTGTCTGTGTCTGTATCTGTGTCTGTGTGTGTGTGTGTCTGTGTGTGTCTGTGTGTCTGTGTGTCTGTGTGTCTGTGTGTGTCTGTGTGTCTGTGTGTCTGTGTCTGTGTGTGTGTGTGTCTGTGATGCAGGCCTGCCTGACGTGCCTGTGCTGCAACATGCTCAAGAAAGACGCGGTGCTCACCAGGTGCTTCCACGTCTTTTGCTTCGAGTGTGTGAAGACGTGCTACGACACACGGCAGCGCAAGTGCCCCAAGTGCAACGCGGCCTTCGGGGCCAACGACTCCCACAGGATCTACATCGGCTGAGGCCCTCTCAGAGCCCCTGCTGGTGCTGAGCCAGCCTCCTTCCCTCCCTCTCAGCTTCTGCTGCCTGAGCTGCAGTGTCTTCTGGGAGGAGCCTTCAGGGTCTCCAAAGAAATACACTCTGGATCTTGCTTCCTTTCTTGGCCCTGTCCCTTTGGTCATGCCCTCAGTTTTTGTGTGCTTTTTGTGCCTGAGAGGAAGTTTCCCATCCCTTGCTTTCACACTGCCAAGGCGGGAAGTGCTGCCTTGGTGGGATGGAAGCTGAGCTTCAGCAGAGATTAGTGAGAGCTTTATTTGAGGGCTCTGCTTTGGATGCTAATTGAGTCCCATCAAGGAATGGCACTGCTCCTGGGAGGGAAGTGTTTCCCAATTAACAGGCCCAATAGAGACCAAGGAAATTAATCTGTAGACTCAGTGGAGCAATTCCTTAGGTACCTGTGCACCTTCCTGAGTCAGGGCAAGAACCCTCGAGGGCTGGTGCACTAGGAAACCCTACCCCAAACAAACATGTCTGAATATCCACCAGAGGAGAAAGGAGAGATCTTGGAGACCCTTAGAAAACAGCATTCCACTGACAAGCCCTGGTTGATGTGCTCACCTTCCCCTAGGCTGAAGCATTGCTGCCATTGTCCTTCTCAGAAAAGGGCTTTTAGTGGTTCCTTTGCTGCAGCTTTACCACAAAGATTGACCTGGTTATGTACAAATTCTTCTTAAAGCTGTCCTTTGGTTTATTTTTCTGGTTCTCCTGCCTCTGGTACTGTCTGCTCTCCCATCCTTTGTCCAGTTCTTGGAAACATTTCTCACAAGCTTTAAACT
The DNA here is from genome assembly GCF_031753505.1 of Anomalospiza imberbis. Classification (NCBI taxonomy): domain Eukaryota; kingdom Metazoa; phylum Chordata; class Aves; order Passeriformes; family Viduidae; genus Anomalospiza; species Anomalospiza imberbis. Next base: position 409,727 of record NC_089713.1, on the reverse strand, counting down.
TCTACAGTAGAGACACTTGATCTCTTCCTTCCTCTCCTTTCAAGATATGCTCAGCTAGAACAACTTTTGTCCCTTTGGCTCTATCCCCAGTAGCTTATTCCTGACACAACAGGAGGGCCAGGATGCTGCATTATTTCTGCAGCCATTTTGTCATGGCTGCTGGGAATTTTGGCAGGGACGTGGTGTGGCTTAGAGTCTCGGTGCTCCCTGTGCTTGGAGGGTTTGAAGCCTGTTCCTAAAATCAAAACGGGAACTTGTTGATTTGTGACATTTCTTCCTGGGATGTAGTGTTTAAGTAAACTTAATTTGCCTGGAAGGTGCACCTCTCAGAGGTTTGTCTCATGGGTGTCCCTTCCCTGAAGCATGGAATCTCCTGCCTTCCTCCATCCCCTCCCTGCAGGAAATACCAGATACAAAGTAAAAGGAGTTCATCACAGGCTCTTACACTATTCATTATCTTGGGGAAAACATTCAGAATATATGAGTAAAGCCTTGTAAATGATGAGGAATCCTGAGAAGTGAGAAGGAGCACTGCATCCTGCCTTTCCAAGGGGAACCTGGGCTGCTGAGAGTTCCTGCCATGGTGTAAGAGCTGTTAGAAGGAATGACAGTAGAACCCGCTCCCCTTTCCCTGGAAATTGCTCCTGGGGTTACAGGTTCTGGCAGCAAGTTGGCTAAGGAATGATGTGGTAATGCTGCTGATAGATTTTGGGGTACAGATGCTTCTTCATCGCACCAGGACCTGGCTCATGAATAAACTGTCTGCATCTTCAAACCCCTTGGCTACAGCAGCAGGAGTTCCTTTCACAGCTGTGAACAGCAGCCTGAACTTTGCAGCCCCAGCAGAGCTGCAAAGCCCCTCTGTCCGTCCCCAGTCACTCTTGTATCACCTTTCTACTGAAATGAGCTTTGTGTGAACTCTGCCCAGGTTGGCATCCCTCTGCTCCTGGCAGCAAATGGATACTTCAAACAAGTTGTATTAGTTCCACGGAGGACTTTGGAAAACTCCTGTTCTCCCTTAGCAAGAAAAAAGTCTTGGTTTTGTTTTAAAACAAAAGCTTATTTCAAGCTCACTTTGGAAGTGACTGAGTTTCTCTCGGTGGACATAATTTTAACACTTAGAAACAATGAACATTTTGGGTTTGTTCTAAAGTAACAGCTTATTTCAAGCTCATTTCTGAAAGAACTGAGTTTCTCTGTGCTTTTAATTAAACCACCAAGAAACAGAATGTATGGAAATAATTAACATTTATCAGGTCTAGTAAGTATTGGGGTAAAAATGTAAAGCAGTGACAGTATTCTTTATGAAAACATTCTCTAAATTCAGTGTCTTAGACAAGAAAGAAAAAACCTCATCTCCAGTCTCCCGTGAACCTGCTGTCACAGCAGATCCTCCCCTCTGCCACAGTCTGCAGGCACTGATGTGCCTGTGCCACTCCCCTTCCCACAGAAACCCACAGCAATCTCTTGTCCCCAGGGGATCAGGCTGGAGCAGTGGCTGAAGGAGAAAATAGTATGTCTTTGTTGGGCAGCAGTAAGTTGAGTCTTTTGGGAAAAGGCACAGTTGGTGATGCACTAATTCAGAGCAATCCGTATTTTGCATTTGACATGGGAGAAACTCCTCAGACAGCCACCAGAAATAATACTTGCTTAATAGTAGTTATTAGGTGGTTGACAGTTTTCCATTTATAGTTTTGCTTTTAGATGAGGTCTGATTTGTTGAAGGATTTGGTGTTTGGAGCTTTGAAGCAAAGCATTTTTGTTTAAGATATGAATAACATTTTAATTTTTTTTATAATATGTTTCTGGGCTCATGTGTAGAGATAAGGACATAAAAGCCTTGATAGAAATACTTACAAAATTGGCCTGAAATACTTCTTTCCTAGTGTTTTGATGATAGGAGCAATACTCACGTGTTCTAAACAAGTCATGTTGGAGGTTGTGAGGTACCAGATGCTACACAAAGAAAAAGCTCTTTCTAGAAAACTGATCATCTGAAGGGTGGAGGCAGGGGAAGGGAAGGCAACAAAAGTGACCTCAGTGCCTTGCCCATCAAGTTTGTCAGGAATGTGGGGCCATCCCAGATCTATTATACCTACCAAGGTGCAGGCCTGTGGATCCCACTTCTTTGTTTTACATCCTAATTTCTCTTCCCCGTGTTCCTGCACTGGAAGGAGCAGACACACAAAATCAGAGAACAAGCCCTGAGCAGGGAACAAAGAGCAGCTCTTGAGGCTAATTCGTCTGGGTCTCACTGTGATCAGCTTTTGGCGCTGATGCAGAGCTTTTCATACACAAGGGCTTTTCAAAGGTTGGAGATGCAAATAGGTAGAATGTCTTCCTCAATGCGCCTGCAGCCTTTGAACTGCACCTGACAAGAACAGCCCAGGAACGGCCCCGCCCAGTGCGGCTGGGCGCGCGCGGGCCCGAGCGCAGCGCCCCCCTCAGGCCGCGCGCCGCCGGCGCAGCCGCGGCCGTTGCGCCGGGGCCGTTGTGGCGACAGCCGGCGAGCGGCGCCATGGCGGAGCTGCCGCTGCCCGCCGGGCTCAGAGCCAGCGCCTTCCCCGCCAAGCTGTGGCGCCTGGCGAACAGCCCCCGCGTCCGCTCCGTGCGCTGGGACAGCCGGGCCCGGGGGCTGCTCATCCACCGCTCCCTCTTCGAGCGGGAGCTGCTCAGCCCGGGCGACGCCCGGGGCCCGGCCCCGCACACCTTCAGGGCCACGCAGTTCCGCAGCTTCGTGCGCCAGCTCTACCGCTACGGCTTCCGCAGGGTGCCGGGCCGGGTTGGCTCAGCTGCGCCGGGCGATGCCGGGGCTTGGCTCCACTACAGCAACCCCTGCTTTCGCCGCCACCGCCCCGACCTCCTGCTCCGCATCAGGCGCCGGAGCGCGGCCAACAGGCAGCGGCCGGCGGCGGGGCGGGAGGGCCGCAGGCGCCCGCCCCGCGGCTCCCAGCAGCTCCCCGGGGCGCGGCCGCTGCCGCACGGGCGGGACGGGCGCAGTCGCTTCCAGCCGCTCTCCAGGGAGCGGCCGCCGCTGCCGCCCGGGCGCCCGCCCAGCGGCTTCCTGCTGCTGCACAGGGAGCGGACGCTGCCGGACGGGCGGGAGCTGCGCAGCCCCCGGCCTGGCCGCTTCCAGCCGCCCCCCGGGCAGCGGCCGCTGCTCGCCCGGCGCCCGCCCTGCGGCTTCCACCTGCTGCACAGGGACCGGCCGGTGCCGGCCCGGCGGGAGGGGCCGAGCCGCTTCCAGGAGCTCTATGGGGAGCGGCCGCCGCCCGCCGAGCGGGAGCTGCTGCGCATCCCGCCGTGCGGCTTCTTCGGTTTCTACGGGGAGCCGCTGCTGCCGCTCGGGCGGGAGGGGCCTCGCAGCCGCGACCAGCAGCTCTACGGGGGTCAGCTGCCTCCGATCGACCGGGAGGTGCTCAGGATCCAGCCCTGCAGCTTCCAGCAGCTCCACAGGGAGCAGCAGCCCCCAGCCTACGACCCGCGAGGTAGGAAAAGAGTTGTAGCCTTGCTTTTCTCCAAAAGGTCATGAAAAGTGACTGCTTGGAGTATTTTTCCACAAGGCTCTGTCCTTCTCGGCCCAAAATTCTCAAGCTTATTTAGAAGGGGCACCTAGAAAGGCAAAAGATTCTCTGCCTGGTTTTCCTGCCTACTTCCTGTGATGGTTGATCCAAGGCAGCAACAGAGATCAGTGTCTCAGAGCCACATTGTGGAGTGTGACCAATGTCTTTGTATTCTTGCAGCCACCTCGGGCACTTCAGCCCCCAGGGCTCCACCTGGCAGTGCAGGTTGTGCAGTATCGACGGCCTCCGGCTCAGCCTGGAATGCACCTGGTGAAGAGCAATTGCCACCAGTGGATCTTGACTTTGCCATCGGGCAAATGATCCGGGAGATCAGGAGATCCCTGCCTGAAAGGTCTCCCTCTGCTCAGGTAACCCATTGGAGGGGAATGGAAGAGGCTGGGCTGAAAGCTTTTGAACGTTGTTAGATGGAGAAGGAGAGTAACCGTATCCTTGATGCGATTCCAGCAAAATACTGAATGATCTTTAGTTTTCTTTTTTTTCTATTGTTCTTTCAAGGGCAATATGAATGTTGCCCCTGAGTCTTCAGGAGGGGAGCCTGTGAACCGGGCTGCAGCAGAGGAAACTTCATCTGGCACCGAGAGCTGCGAGAACAGTTCCCCAGAGCCCGAGGAGCCTGGTAAGGACAGAGCCCCCGTTGGTTTAGAGAGGTGTGAGACGGCTGCTCTGAGCCTGCCTCTGGCAGGAAGGGAGAGGAGAAGAGTTGAGTTCTTGTCTGCAGGGTTGGTGCTTCCTGGTGCCTTTAGTTCAAAGGCACATGCACAACCTGCCCGAGCCCTGCCCTCCACGCTTCGCCAGAGGCTTGGGCACTGAGTCCTCTGCTGTGGCAAGAGAGCAGGGAATAAACCTGACCTTGTGGGAGTTGTGCACCAAGCTGGGTGTCCCAGTCTGGTTGATACCTCAGCCCCCAGCAGCCTTCAGCCATTTCAGTGAGGACTGTGGTCTCTCTGTCACTGGGACTGTCTGTGTTTCAAGCTCTCGTGGGTGCCATTTGCACTGTGGGTGCTGAGACTTTATTAGAATACTTAAATACTTTACACAGTTCCGTTTTGACAACTTGGAAGGATCCCTGTTCTTTATAGAGCAGGCTTCAAATTGCCAAGTGAGAGTCTGCCTTCCAGGCCATCTTTTAATGTCCCTGATAGAAGGACAATTGGTGCTCAAGGGACGCTTGCACAAGGGCCAGTATTGTCTCAGTGTTCCCTTTGCTTCCCAGATCCCGTGTGATCAACGTGTCCAGGAGGGCTGCCCTGTGCACCAGGAAGAGACAGAGGGAGAGCCTGTGACCATTGGGCAGGTAGAATTCCTCTGTCTCTAGTTATATTTATAGATGTGTATAGTTATATTTATTGGTATATGTAGTTGTATTTATAGATTTATGTAGTTACATTTATCTATCTACATAGACAGAGATTTGTCTAGTTAATTTATTTTTAGTTTTAGGTGTATATATTTATATTTTTAGATGTGCAGTTATAGTTGTAGATGTCCATAGTTGCATTTATACATGCGTATAGTTACATTTACATATATATAGTTATATTTGTAGATAGGCATATTTATATTGATATATGGGGGTTTAGTTACGTAGATTGATATCTGTATAGGTGTAGGCCTCTTTTTAACCTCTTCCCCTGCTCTGCTTCCTCCCTCACCTCTTGCTTTTCCCCCGTGCCCCCTGTGTCCCCTCTCCCTGTGCTGGGTCCGAGCTGGCGGCCGGGCCGGGCGGAGCAGCAGTTCCAGCCCCGGGTGTCCCTGGAGCGGTGGGAGCTGCCGGTGGCCCCAGGCAGTGTCCCCTGAGGAGCTGCTGAAGGACGGTGAGACTGAGGGGGCTGAGGGGGCGGTGACGCTGAAGGGACGGTGACCCTGAGGTGCTGCTGGGGCTGAGGGCTGTGGGGCAGCCGAGGGCGATGGTGGCACTGAGGTGACAGGGAAGTGGCACAGGCCGAGGGGTGGCGGGTCTAGGGGGACGGGATGGGTCAGAAGGGACTGAGGGGCTGAGAGGACTGTGAGGGGCTGAAGAAACTGAAGGGGGCTGGGGCTTTGCCGAGAGCATGGCGGGGCTGAGGGGATGGAGGGGGCCGGCAGGGAGCACAGAGGGCTCCGGGACTGCAGCTCTGCCAGGCCTTGGAACCAGTTGCAGAGCCTCCGCTTTTGCCACAGCTGCAGTGGAGACCTTGAGGACAGCCGGAGACTGACGGGAGCCAGCAGGGAGAAGGTGAAGGCCAGCAGCAAGAGCAGGGAACGGGGACCTGCTGCTGCCACGCTGGAGAGAGCCCGGGTGAGGCCACAGGGCCGGGGAGGCAGGGTGGGGCTGAGGGTGGCGTGGGCTGTGGCCGTGGGCACTGCCCGGCGGGGCAGCAGCGGGCCCTGCCCGTGCCGGGGCTGCTCAGTGCAGCTGCCCCGGCCGGCACAGGGGCTGTCCTTGGGCAAGGCAGCTGTGCCGGCAGGGCCCGGGAGCTGTGCCGGCTGTGCCGGGCTGCCGGGGCTGCGGGACAGTCCCGCCGCGGCTGCGCTCACCACAGCCTGGCCCGCTCGGCTGCTTTTTCTATCTAACCCTCCTGGGGAGGCTCTGAGATCTTCCCTTCCCTGATGGAAGTGCAGCTGCTGCCAAGGAAAACATCCCCATACTGACTCAGTGCTCCCTTTGCTTCCCAGCTGTGCCATCTGCCGTCCCTGTCCAGGAGAGCTGCTCTGCACGGGAGGAAGAGCCCGAGGGAGAGGCTTTGAAGATGGGGCAGCAGCAAGAGCAGGGAACGGGTGTTATAAGTTAAAGTAAATAATTTGTCTGATCCTTTAGGGATTGATAAAAAGAATTTTATTGATTCCAGCAAGCAATGACAAGCAAACAGCGCTGGGTGCAGCCGGGGAGTCAGTGCTCCGCCAAGGCTCACACCGCTTCCCTTTTCCCACGGTCCTTTATTCTCCCCCTTCTTCCGCGTTTGTGGCTTTTCCGGGAGTACTCTGCACGTGCGCCTCCAGTTGCTGGGGGGTCGCCGCCTGCTCTCTGGTGGTCGTCCGGATGAAGGCTCTCCTCCTCTTCCTCACTGGGGGTTTATGACCCTGTAACAATCTTTCCATAGATGGTTACACACCTCCCGACCCTAGTTGTACCATCAACTTAAGGAGTCAGCATATCCTCGGGTTTCCTGTTATTCACAAAAAACCTCTTCCTTTGCCTGAGTTCCTGTTTAATGATGAACAAAGAGACTTCTCTTATCTATTTCAAGGGGTCTGGAACACAAGTCCTGTGAGGAATGACTGAGGGAGCTGGAGTTGTTTATCCTGGAGAAGACTCAGAGGTGACCTTATCACTCTCCACACTCCCTGAAAGGTGGTTGCAGTCAGGTGGGGGTCGGTCTCTCTCTCCTCACAGCAACTGACAGGACCAGAGGACAGTGTCTTAAGCTGCACCAAGGGAAATTTAGGTTTTATATTAGGAACAAAGTTTTTTATGGAAAGGGTAATAAATTACTGGAACTGTCTGTCCAGGGAGGTGGTGGAGTCACCATCCTGGGATGTGTTTAAAAAAAGACTGGATGTGGCACTCAGTGCCATGGTTTAGCTGAGGTGGTGTTAGGGCATGGGTTGGACTTGATGATCTTAAAGGTCTCTTCCAACCCAGCAATTCTGTGATTGTGTGACATCACAGACCAGGTTGTGACATCATATAGTTGGCTGTGACATCACTGGTTTATTATGTGACATCACAGAGCAGGCTGTGACATCACAGGATGCCTGTATGACATCACAGAGCAGAGCAAGCTGTGTGGTCAAAGAGTGTGCTGTGACATTATAGGGTGGCTGTGTTCCATCACTGAAGGTGTTGTGACATCACAGGGTGGGTCTGTGAGCCCACAGAGGTGCTGTGTGACATGTTAAGTGAGTTCTGCCACCACAGAGCAGGCTGTGACATCACAGAGGAGATTGTGATGTCACAAAGTCAGCTGTGACATTACAGGCTGGCTGTGTGACATCACAGAATGGGCTGTGAGGCCGCAGAGAAGACTCTGCCATCATAGAAAAGGGCTCTGTGACATCACAGAGCAGCTGTGTGATGTCACAGAGAAGGCTGACACAATACAGAGTGGGTTGTGACATCACAGAGCTGACTGTGATATCACAGAGCAGGCTGTGACATCACAGCGAGGCTGCATAACATCACAAAGGTAGAGCTGTGCCATCATAGAGCTGGCTGTGACATCACAGGCTGGGCTGTGACATCTCAGGGCAGATTTTGTGACATCACAGAGCAGACTGGGACCTCAAAGAGCAGGCTGTGACATCACAGTGCAGCTGTGTGACATCACAGGGGCTGTGTGAGGTCACTGGGGAGGTCACTCTGCCCCAGCCCCCCCTCCCAGTTCCCCCAGAGAAGTCCAACGCTGCTCGTGCACAGCGGGGTCCCCTGTCCCCCCGGGTCCCCCCGTCCCCGGCGCCGCAGCCTCCCCCAGAGGATGTTCCACGAGATCGACCCCAGAGCCTGACACGGGGACGGGGGCTGGGGCTGTGGGGAGTGGGACAGGGGGACAGGGACCCCCCAGCAGCGTCCCCGTGTCCCCCAGGGCCAGAACCTGGGCCAGGGCTCCTTCACCCTGTTACCAACGAGGGCTTGAGAGCGCTGAAAAAATCCCCAGCAAGGGATCAGCAAAAACCAGATTTAATATTAAGCAACAGCACCACAAAGTTCCTTGGCAAGAGTCACTCTGCTCCTGACTGGACACTTCAGGCACACCAAGGAAACAAAGCAACAACAAAACCAAACAAAATCCAGGCAATCAAATCAGAAATTAACCGAGAACTGTCTGTCTGTGTGTGTGTGTGTGTGTGTGTGTGTGTGTGTGTGACAAAAGGGCAGTGAGGGCAAGGTGTGAAAAATGCATATTTTATGATTGGCTTTTGTCACAAATATTAAATATTATATGTGCAGTGATAGAAAGTTATGCTGTATTAATTCTCTTAAGTAGTGTGTTAAATGTAGTTCTAGGTTACAACACAATGTTAAAATAGAAACTCTGCAATGTCAGATATTTTTACAAGCTCAAGAAAAGGGATAAGATAATCAAGAAACTTCGCACAGAAATAACAGCGACAAGACACATAAAGAGTTACTGCCTCCTTATCAGAAAAGACAAACATTCTTCCACCTTCTCTCCATCTTTATGGAACCACTAGGATTAAGGGGAAGAAGTTCACAACAACCAGAAAAATTCTTAATTTGCAAGGAATTTATGCATCATGTATGAGATATATGAATATGCAATAGGCTGTTGCTGTTAAGGGTAATTCCTTTGTTCACAAGGCATGTTTTTGGCAGCTTAGTGCCCAAAAACATCCGGACATCCATAATTCTTTACTTTTTATTGTCTTGTAATTGTCCTAATCCTCATTGTCCAAATTTTTATTACTCTAATTTTATTGCTATTTTTATAACAATTTTATTACTAATAAACTTTTAAAACTAAAAAAACCCAAGTGATTGGCTTTTTTCACACTATCAAGCCACCCCCCCACTTAACACCCAGCCTCCTGCTTCTCAAAACCTACCTTTACCCCCTCCAATGATCCCTGCCCCTTCTCTATCTCCTCAGGGAATCTCCATGCCATTTTTACCCCCTCCAACAACCCCACTCCCCCATATATATCCACCCCTTGGTGCTTTTTCCCCGTTGCCTCCTACCCCCATTAACACACAACTTGCTTCACCTGTAAGTCAGAATACAACACCTTTCCCTGAGAAAAAACCTCTGGATATATCCTCCAACCTAACAACTGAGCCCTCCCAACGTGATAACAAAGAATTAGTGAGCCAGTCAAATAAGCCTTCAGATGCTGGCCCTTACTGTAATACCAGATCAAAAAGTGGTGTAAGGCCAGAGGTAAATCCTGACAGGCTGCTTCCCTGAGGGAAGTTCCACTAGGTGTGGGGTAGGAGGAATAGGTGTTATAAATGCACCCCTGACAGCTTCTGAAGTAAGAATATATAAGAAAGAGCTAGTTGGTTTAATAGAAGATCCAACTGGCACCGCACAGCAAACAGATCAGTTCCTGGGTCCCAATACACACACCTGGGAAGAGCTGCATCCTATTAGGAACATCCTCTTCTCCCCAGAGGAGATTCACCATCTAACCCACTGGTTTGAGGCATTCCCCACGAGAAGGGAGACAGCCCAAACTGTGACAAAAGTTCTTTTAGAAGAAATTATTCCGAGATACGGGCTAGTAAATTTTATTGATTCAGACCGTGGACCCCACTCTACATCCAGTGTTCTGCAACAAGTCCTCGGGGCCCTGGGAATGAAGTGGGAGTTACACACCCCTTGGCACCCTCAGAGTTCTGCGAGGGTCGAGAGGGTAAATCAAACCTTAAAGAATATTTTAACAAAATTGGTCTTAGAAACCCAATGGAATTGGGTCAAATGTTTACCACTAGCCCTATGACGAATAAGAACGAGACCCAGAACAGATCTAGGGGTCTCTCCTTGTGAAATGTTGTTTGGGCTGCCTTTCTTGCTTACCCCATACAGTACTGGGGAACATCAAGAGGGGGGGATGGCCATGCAAAAATATATAGAAACAGTAACAACAACCCTGGAAGAACTAAAGAAAAAGGGCTACCTTCCCCAAACTTCCCCACTGGACTGTAAAATACATGGTACTAACCCAGGAGACTGGGTGTTGATTAAATCATGGAAAAACCCTCCACTAACTGCTCGCTTTGAAGGCCCCTTCCAGGCACTGCTTGCAGCAAACACCACAGTGAGAACAAAGGAGCGGGGCTGGACTCATGCAAGTCGAGTGAGGGGTCCAGTACAACCCCCAGCTGAGGCAAGCGAATGGACTATAGCCAGCAGAGACGATAAAGACTTGAAACTGGTCCTGAGGAAAGCACCAAAAGAAGTGCAACCCTGAACACAACCCCCCACAGGAAACCTCTACATTGTTATGCGTATATCCTTAAAGTTTGCTAATGTTTGTTATAGCTATAGGATAAAATTAAGTTTTGTTTAGCTAAGAATTGACAATCAGAATAACATCTCAGTTTCCAGTACTGCTCCATAGAGCACTCCCCTTGCAACCCTCATTGGGACCAAATTGAGGGAAGGGAGTTGGTGAGATAAGGGTCATGGCAGAATGTCTCCAGAAGGAGGGAAAACCAGAGGTGGGAGGCAAGACTGGATCAGGAACTACCTCTGGGAAAGACTCTCAGGGCACCGAGAAAAGCCCTGTGGATCGAGAGGTGAGGAGGCCAGCCCGTACCAGACTCCCACTGGTAGCAATGCTGCTACTCATCCACTTCGGAGGAAGTGGAGGAAACACTTGTGAGAAGTGTTACTATCCCTTGTGTAGAGGAGATACAGTAAGTGCATTCATCAGAGTGCACACCAACATGAATCCCAAATGTATCGACCACTCCCAGTTAACAACCTGTAAAGAGGATAATGAAATATATTGGCTGGCTAAAACTATTGCAAACCCAAGTCAGAGGATCTCAGGAGAGTGCCCCATGAAAGAAAGATGGGTATGTTTTGAACAAGAATGTAAATAGGATACATTCAAGGAGGATACATTCAAGGAGAAAGAAGTGCAATTGAAAGGACAAAGGGATAGGGAGGGACAAATAAATGGTAAGAATCTTTTTATTGATATGGTGGAAAAGATTACAAAATAATTTAATTTGACTGATTGTTGGGTGTGCAAGGGGACACACTTAAAATTTGTCCATAGGATGGTATCAGTTTGGGTCCCCTAGACATTTTAAAATGGATTACATGAAAAAAAGTATGGTGGTACCCAAAAGAAGGGAAGGAGAGTGGAAGCTCAAATCCACAATAATAGGGGAAGAGTGTTTATCAAGGAAAGGGAAAATGCATACTATAGAAGCAGGAGAAACACCATGTGATAGATATCTAGCAGCAAATGACACACACACCCCAGGTGGATCCCAGAAACCCCCCATTCATATTGGTCAATAGAAAAAACTGAAAGTAGATGTGCATACAGTGAAAAACTGTTTGAATGCTTAGGAGATTATATTAACCCATTCTGGGCAATAGAAACCCTATCCAAATATTGGAAACATACAACAAATCAAGATTCTAATTTCTGGGATGCACCTAAAAGTTTTTTTTGGATCTGTGGTAACACGGCATATGTGAAGTTACCGGGAGGGTGGACCAGGAGTTGCACAATTGGAGCAGTAAAACCATCCTTTTTCTTACTGCTTAAGGATGTGAAATCAAACTTGGGAGTCCCAGTATATGATGATCTGGCCAGAAAGAAAAGGAGTTTACTTGGCAGAACCCAAAATTGGAACAATGAAAGTTGGACCCCACAAAAGATTATCGATACTTATGGGCCGGCTGCCTGGGCCCAAGGTGGATCCTGGGGGTACAGAAGCCCAGTGTACCTGCTCAATCGAATCATCCGTTTACAAGCAGTACTTGAAATAATGTCCAATCAAACAACTCTGACCATTGATCTCTTGAGCCAGCAGCAACCACAAACATGATCAGTAATTTACCAAATTCGATTGGCAGTGGACTACCTCCTCGCAGAGGAAGGAGGGATCTGTGGGAAATTTAACATTTCAGAATGCTGCCTAGAGATCAATGACCACAGTCATGTAATTAAAAACATTACTCAAAATATCAGGAAACTAACCTATGCTGGAACGCAAAAATGGACCCCTTTTTGGAGACCCCGATTGGCGGGACAACTTGTTCACCTGGAATGGTAAATGGTGGAAGAAATTGGTCTTCTTTGTAGTGTGTGCACTAGTAAGTGTAATATTTCTACCATGTGCAATTCCATGTCTAGTCCTGATAGTACCCAGCATTGGCCAAGGCAGCATCATGCTGCAAGGTAACGTAGAAGGGAAAAATGGCAAAAAAGTAACGCTAATAAAAGAACAGAGTGATCAGAATGCCAGAGATATGCTTGAACAGTATGAGAAACTGAGAAAATTAGAAATTGGACTTTAAAAGGTTGATGCAGGCTAGAAGACTGATCAAATAGTTAGAGGGGGAATTGTTAAACTAGGTCAGAAACTATTGTAAAATAGTTGATCGCTGTTGAGCGTGTACTGTTGGTTTGGTTATGGTAAAAGGGGTTTGAAGGGTAGTTAGAAGAAATACGGTACTCCACGTACCGTATTACACCTAAGTGAAGTGCAGCCACCCCCCCCAAGGGAAAGGAGCCAGCCTGGACTGAACTGCCACGGGCCAATCGAGCGCCTAAACCTTCATGCAAATGAGGGACCCAAAAAGAAACCGATCCAAAGGGACAAAAAACAGGATAAAAAGGGGGCTTCTGACCCACGGAACCTGTGCTGCTCCACCTGGAACGTCGGGGACGTTGCTGCTCAGAAGACCCAGCGCCGGCGCTGCAGCATCCTTGAGGGGAGCGCTCCTGCTCAGCCCGCGGGCCTCCATGCTCTAGGCCTTTCTTTTTTTATTACATTAAATGCTGAAATCACTTTTCGTACCGGGAATGTTTCTAACAAGTATGCTTGTGTTAAAGTGCCTGCTTGGATGGCAATGAACACAGGATGAGGACACCTGTACAGATCTGCCAACGATCAGCACTCACCGTCTGAAGGCAGTGAGGGCCGGGGCCAAAACTGAAGATGATGATAAAAAAGGACTAAAACCACAACCAAGGAATACACATGCTCTAAAAGGGTGGAACCGAGGAGGGGGAGCCACTCTAAACAGTTCTTGGAATATGTAAACTAGTTTGGGAAAAGAGTTTACTATGCATAAGGGTCTATGAATATGCAACAGGCTGATGGAATGGAAAAGGTATTTAATGGGAATCTCCAGAGATAAGTGTGCTCCTGGTTCAGTGCCAAGATGCACCCGGCCGTAACAACCTTTGCTCTATGGTCCTTGTCTCCTATCGTCCTGTATTAAAATGTTTAAATTTTCACAGGAGAGTGAGCGTGTTTTTCACAGCCCCGAGCAGAGAGCTCTGCCCGGGGGCTCCGGGGAAAGGCGGCGGCGCTCGGCAGCGGCCCCAGCCCGCGGGAATTCCCCCGCACGGGGACAAAATCCTGTCCCGAAGGAGGCACTTGGAACGCCCGCCTGCGGCTCTCCCTGCCCCAAAGATCCCGGCAGCGGCCCCGCTGTCGCAGCTGCGGCTCTGGAGCAGGGAGGCTCCGCGGGACCCCCGGGCTGTGCCCCCTCCCAGGCCGTGCCCGCCCCGGTGCTGATGTTCCGCCCGGGCTCTCTCGCTGCTCCCGGCTCCCGCAGTCCCGCCGTGACCGGGCACCGACCGCCCGGCGCCGCAGGGCCCCGAGCCCCTGCCCAGCAAAGGGTCGGTGTCCATCGCCGGCCCTTGCCGGGGGCTCCGGCCATTGCCCGGCCCCGGCACAACCTGCAGCTCCCAGCGCAGCTCCCCCGAGCCGGGCACTGCGGGTTCCGAACGAGGCAGAATATTTGCGGCTTCCGAACGAGGCAGAATATTCAGCTCCCGGAATCTCTGTGAGCTCTGCTGACATGTGCAAAACCAGCTGCTGCTGAGGCAATCCCAGCTCCGACTGAAGCCTTCCCACCCAAAATGCTGCCTTCGGTTCGGACACACCATTAAGAAATCCAAGAGCAAACTGAAAGCTGATTAGAGAATCTTGGAAAATCACATCCGAGAACATTTTGTTATAAAATCACAAATGTTAACAGAAGCTGAGAAAGTCAACAATGTTAGAAAACAAGCTTCCAACACTGGGACTAGAAGAGCTCAGGCCATCCATTTGAATGGAATGAGCCCTCTCTTTCTGACATGGGAGCAATGCCATGGAATTTCCCAAACCAGGGAAATGGGGAGCCCTGGCAGCAGCGGCTTCACACGCAGCAATGACACAGAACAGGGCAGGGCAAGAGGCTGACAAAACTATAACTTCTACTTGCAATGAAGAACCTGTTTCTACTCTAGCCACTATTAATATAGAGTCAAAAAGACTAAAAATGCTAGTAATAACAACTGTACCATTAATAGCAAAAAATAGAGATCATTGAAATAATAATAGTAATAAAAACCCTACCATACTTATACGAGGTTTGCATGGCCAGGTTTTGGTAAGGGAGAGGCTCTAGGAGCACCTTCTGTGAGAGCAGCTGCTCCTCCATGTCCCACAGAGTCAATTCCAGCCCACTCCAGGATGGACCAGCCGCCAGCCAAGGCTGGGCCAGTTAGAAATGGTGGTAACGCCTTTGGGATAGGAGATTTATGAAAAAGAAAATGGGTGATCGTGTAGATGTAACTGTGAACAGGGAAGAGCTGGTGAGAACATATGAGAGGAACAGCTCTGCACACCCCAGGGCAGGGCAGAAGGGGCAGGAGCTGCTCCAGGTGCTGGAGCTGATTGCCCTGAGATTCCCTGGTGCAGTCCCTGGTGAGGCAGCTGGGCCCCTGCAGCCCATGGAGGGCACGGAGAGCAGAGATGCACCAGCATCACCTGGAGGAGCCCGTGCCGGAGCAGGGGGATGCCTG
Source organism: Anomalospiza imberbis (assembly GCF_031753505.1). Taxonomy (NCBI): domain Eukaryota; kingdom Metazoa; phylum Chordata; class Aves; order Passeriformes; family Viduidae; genus Anomalospiza; species Anomalospiza imberbis. Next base: position 394,656 of record NC_089713.1, on the reverse strand, counting down.
AGCGGAGCTGTGACCCCACGAGAAACCTGTGCTGGAGCAGGGACCTGGCAGAGACCTGCAAACCCCTGGAGAGAGGAGCCCACGCTGGAGCAGGGTCCTGCTAGGACCTGTGAGCCCATGGAGGAGCGAGCCACGCTACAGCAGCTTGTGAAGAACTGCTGTCCCTGAGATGAACTCACCTTGGAGAAGTTCATGGAGAAGTGTCTCAGGGAGGACCCCAGCACAGCAGGGGAACGACTCCTCTCCTTGAGCAGCAGGAGAAACAAGAGGTGATGACCTGACCAGAACCCCCATTCCCTGTCTCCCTGCACCCACTGGGGGAGGAGGTAGAGCTGGGAAGGAGGGAGGGATGGGCAGAAGGGGTTTTTAAAGCTTTATTTTACTTCTCAATATCCTACCCTGATCTGGATAGCAATAAGTTCCACTAATATCTCTGATTTCGAAAATGTTTTGCCCATGATGGCATTTGCTGAGTGATCTGCCCCAGTCCTTAACTCAACCCCTGAAGCCTTCCTTCTGTTTTCTCTCTCCTGGCCATCTCTGGAGGGGAGTGAGAGAGCAGCTTTGGTGGGTGCCTGGCATCCAGCCAGGGTGAAGAGACAACACTTCCTTTCCTTCATTCTTTCTTTCTTTCCAGAGGTCACGGTGCAGAGGTTGAGTGGGGCTTTGATGGAGGGAGTGAAGGTGGTGGGGAGTGGTGGGGACAGGAGCCACAGGGACGTGGGACAGGCATCAGAGGGGCCCGGGCAGCTGGCAGGGGGCAAGGCCTGTCCCCCTGGCCCAGCAGCAGCCCCGTGCCCTGCCCAAGGCGCTCCCAGCAGGGGCTGGGCCCCAGAGGCAGGGGGAGAGCCCAGTCCCGGGGGCGGCGTTTCTGCCCCGACCCCCGTCCAGCCCAGCCTGCCCCGTGTGCGCAGTGACCGCTGGCACGGGCTGCACTGGACACTGTGACCTGCTGGGGACACTGAGAGCTGCCCCGCTGGGACACTGCTCTTGGCACTTCACAGGCACCAAACAGACCCCAGCCAGCACCGCCCCTGGTCATGTCCCAGACACCGGAGAGCATCACAGCCAGCCCCGCTCCTGGTGGTGTCCCAGGCACCAGAGCACATCCCAGCCCCGCTCCTGGTGGTGTCCCAGGCACCAGAGCACATCCCAGCCCCGCTCCTGGTGATGTCCCAGGCACCAGAGCACATCCCAGCCCCGCTCCTGGTGGTGTCCCAGGCACCAGAGCACATCCCAGCCCCGCTCCTGGTGATGTCCCAGGCACCAGAGCACATCCCAGCCCCACTCCTGGTGATGTCCCAGGCACCAGAGCACGTCCCAGCCCCGCTCCTGGTGATGTCCCAGGCCCTACGAGTGTTCCAGGTGTGGGAAGAGCTCCTCACACAGCCCAGCCTTGACCCAGCACCAACAGAGGCACCACCAAGGGCAGCCCTGCGAGTGCCCCCAGTGTGGGAAGAGCTCCGTGCGCTGCTCCAGCTCCATCTCCCACGGGAGGATCCGTGCTGGATGATCCCCAGTGAGCCCCGGTGGGCAGAGCCCCGGTGATCCGTGGTGCCGCTGATCCATGTTGGGAAGACACCTGGCTGGGGGCTCCACATCCTCCTGGCTCCCCTTGGCCTGGATTTTTTTTTTCATTTCTCTTTGCCCTTTCAAAACCCTCAAAAGCAGGTAAAAATAAAGACGTTGAGCTAAGACAAGGATGGGGACATGGTGGTCTTGCAGGGAATGTGGGGGATGCTGGGTTTGAGGGACCGGAGGGTTTCTGGGAGGGCCCTGGGGGTTGCTCAGGGCTTTGGGGACACCAGGCTGAGCGGCTCCGGTTGCACTGGAAGACCCTGGTGGAGGTTCTGGGGAAGCTGGTCAAGGACCCCCTGTCCTGTCCCCATTCCTGGTCCCATTCCCAGTCCTATTCCTGGTTTCTGCCCCCCTTCCCGGTCCCATTCCCAGTCCTATTCCTGGTCTCTGCCCCCATTCCCGGTCCCATTCCCAGTCCCTGTCCCCAGTCCTGGTTCCTGTCCCCATTCCCAATCCCATTCCCAGTCCCTCTCCCCATTCCCTGTCCCATTCCCAGTCCCTGTCCCCATTCCCAGTCCCTGTCCCCACTTTGTGTCTCCATTCCCAGTCCCTGTCCCCATTCCCAGTCCTTGTCCCCATTCCCTGTCCCTGTTCCCATTCTCTGCCCCCATTCCCACTCCTATTCCTGGTCTCTGTCCCCATTCCCATTCCCATTCCCAGTCCCCGTCCCCAGTCCTGGTCCCTGTCCCCATTCCCGGTCCCTGTCTCCATTCCCCGTCCCTGTCCCATTTCCCATTCCCTGTCCCCATTACCGGTCCCTGTCCCCATTCCCATTCCCTGTCCCCATTCCCGGTCCCTGTCCCCATTCCCGGTCCCTGTCCCCATTCCCATTCCCTGTCCCCATTCCCGGTTCCTGTCTCCATTCCCGTTCCCTGTCCCCATTCCCATTCCCTGTCCCCATTCCCGGTTCCTGTCTCCATTCCCATTCCCTGTCCCCATTCCCTGTCCCCATTCCCGGTCCCTGTCCCCATCCCCATTCCCTGTCCCCATTCCCATTCCCTGTCCCCATTCCCATTCCCTGTCCCCATTCCCGGTCCCTGTCCCCATTCCCATTCCCTGTCCCCATTCCCGGTCCCTGTCCCCATTCCCATTCCCTGTCCCCATTCCCATTCCCTGTCCCCATTCCCTGTCCCCATTCCCAGTCCCTGTCCCCATTCCCAGTCCCTGTCCCCACTTTGTGTCTCCATTCCCAGTCCCTGTCCCCATTCCCGGTCCCTGTCCCCATTCCCATTCCCTGTCCCCATTCCCGGTCCCTGTCCCCTCTCACCGACGCCGCCGCCATCGCTCCAGCCCCCCCGGCCCTCACGTGACCGAGCAAACCCCGCGCTGCTCCCGCCCTATTTGCATAGCCCCGCCCCTTTGCCTGGCCCCGCCCCCGCCGGCTGCAGCCGCGTCCGGGCGCTGTTTGCTCCCAGTTCCCTCCCAGTGCTCCCAGTGAGGCGGTACTGGGAGGGAGAGCGCTCCCAGCTCCTTCCCGGTGCTCTCACCATCGTTCCCAGTGCTCCCAGTAAGAGCGGTACTGGGAGGGAGAGCGCTCCCAGCTCCTTCCCGGTGCTCTCACCATCGTTCCCAGTGCTCCCAGTAAGAGCGGTACTGGGAGGGAGAGCGCTCCCAGCTCCTTCCCGGTGCTCTCACCATCGTTCCCAGTGCTCCCAGTAAGAGCGGTACTGGGAGGGAGAGCGCTCCCAGCTCCTTCCCGGTGCTCTCACCATCGTTCCCAGTGCTCCCAGTAAGGCGGTACTGGGAGGGAGAGCGCTCCCAGCTCCTTCCCGGTGCTCTCACCATCGTTCCCAGTGCTCCCAGTAAGAGCGGTACTGGGAAGGAGAGCGCTCCCAGCTCCTTCCCGGTGCTCTCACCATCGTTCCCAGTGCTCCCAGTAAGACGGTACTGGGAGGGAGAGCGCTCCCAGCTCCTTCCCGGTGCTCTCACCATCGCTCCCAGTGCTCCCAGTAGCGCTCCCAGTGCCGGGCGGGGCGGGGCCGCTTTGGAACCCCCCCAGGGCAGAGCGCGGCTGCTTTTGGGTGTCGGCACCGCCCGAGCCGGGCTGGGAGCGGAGGAGGAGCGGGAGGGAGAAGAGGGAGAGAGGAGGAGGAAAAGGAAAGGGAAAAAGAGGAGCGGGAGGAAAAGAAGGACCAGGAGGAAGAGGAGCGGGAGGAGGGACAGCGGAGGAGCGGGAGGAGGAGCAGCCCCAGCCCCAACCCCACGCGGTTCCCCCGCTCGGGCCGCGGCTCCTGCGGCTCCGCCGGCATCGCCCCCCCAGAACCGCAGGGGAGCGGGGAGGGGGAGCTCGCCCCAAATCCATCGCGGGGTCTCCGGCAGGGTTGTTTGGCAGGGCAGGGGATGTTTGGGTCTTGCAGGACCCCAAAGCAGAGCCGGAAATGGCCCTGCAGGGACCTTGGGGGGTGCCACGTGGCGATCACCCGGTACCGGCAGGCAGAGGAGGGATATCAGATATGAGAAGGTCGGAGACCGCCCAGCCCCGAGCACCCTCAGCGGTGAGAGGGACACAGAGCCCCTGGTCCCCAGCTCTGCACAAGCATTCCCTGAGGCCAGAGGGATGGAGACACCCCGAGCATCCCCCAGGGTGAAGGGACAGAGACCCCGAGCATCCCCTGGACTGAGAGGGACAGAGACTGCCCCGAGCACCCCCTGCCACAGGGTGAGAGGGAGGGAGACCCCCCAGGCATTCCCTGGGGTGAGAACAATGGAGACCCCCTGGAGAATGGCCTAGGGTGACAGGGACAGGGACAACTCCCTGGAGAATGACCTGGGGTGACAGGGACAGACCCTGGGGAATGGCCTGGGGTGACAGGGACAGGGACAACCCCCTGGGGAATGGCCTGGGGTGACAGGGACAGGGACAACCCCCCCAAGCCCCTCCCAAGCATCACCGAGGGCGAGAGGCACAGAGACCCCTCGAGCATCCTCTGGGGACCGGACAAAAAAAAGAGTTTTTTGAGTTTCTAAACAGATATAAAAAATCAAACTTAACTCTGCATAAAATACTTGACGGATATTTGATTTTCCCTCAAGTCACTTGTGATGGAAACGCAAACAAATCCCAAACATGAATAAGCTGACAATAGAAGCAATTCTGTGGCAATTCCAAGTTTCATCGCTTCCTGCACAGCTCCAGCTCAGCTGCTGGCAGGTTCTGATAAAAGAAAAGTGAAAATTTGTACCAATACAGATTTTTAAAAGGAAGGCAAATCTATGTGCAACTGTCACAAAGGAGACAGGGACAAAGAAAATAATGATTCTCACATTTGGCAAAGTCTCCAAGCCTATGAATTCGGGAGTTATTTGGGAATTTAGACACTTGAGCTGGGCTTCTGGTAGGACTTTAATAGCCTTGTGTTCCTCACCTTGTGGTGAATGATCCTTGTCAGTCTCGCTGGTATCATTTGCTCCCTTTCCTCCAGTGATTTTAACAAACTTTTCTAGGAAGAACAACAAAATATTTTCTTTACACTGGCCACCCACAACAGCCATTTTCCTCATAAGTTCTCCCAAAAGTCACACTGAAGAAGCTGCATTGAAGTTTCCAAGAGATCCTCCAGAAAGAGCCAGAACCTCCTGAGAGGAGGGAACCATGCTGTTGTCAAAGGCACTTGGGGTCAGACATCAGTGCCCTGAACTCACTGTGCCAAAATAATGTCTCAATCTGGTTAATAAAATTGTTAGAGAGATGCCTCTGCCCCAATTAAGGTGCTAACGAGACCAAATCCCAAGTGGATTTTATTGAACAGTAAATGTGAGGTAGAGAGAGAGATGGAAGAAAGAGAAAAGGGGGGAGAGCAAGGGAGTGACCGGGACAGAGACCTCCCCTGAGGTGGGGCAAGTGTGACATTGTCCCCTGTGTGTGTGGCCTTCCCAGGGTGGGGGTTTTACATCTGAGCCAGTTTGGGAAAGGGGGGCGGTGTTCACTCCCCACCCCGAGCGGGGATTGCCTCACTGTTTCAGGGTGCAATGTAAGATGTAACCCAAAGTATGTTTTCAGTCACCATCTTCATAAACTGTGATAAACAGGTGGGGCAGTGTTCTTTATCTCTTCCATGGCTCAGCCCTGATAACGCCCTCCAGGGGCTATCTTCTGTTAATGGGCCATTGAGTGCCACTGCAGGACTGATAAAATTACATCATCCCATTGTGGGATGCTCCGCCCAGGGGGAGGAACCAAGCATTCCTACCTGGATATAATCTCACCCTTGCAACACCAGGACCACCTTGCCTACTGGATTCCCAGAGGACAAGAGCTCCGTAACCACCACTGGACCTTCAGAGCAAGACCCATCAGGTGATCCCTTCTACAGGATCACAGCTTTGACAGAATCACGATCATCACTCCAACAGGGCTGGAGCCTCCATTTCATCAGACGGCTACCACCACCCTGACCAACGGGGTGTCAGGTTAAATCCTGACTCTGTCAGATTAAGCCAGTGTTTCTGTATCATTGCCTTGATATTGATTTTTTTTTATTAAATTGTAATTCTGGCTTAGACTCTCCTCCTGGTTTGCCTTCAAACCAGTACAAAACTCATTGTGCTCATCCCTTGTTTTCCTCCCAAAACAGAATTTTCCTTCTCCAAACCATTGCGAAATGGAGGAGAAGGCTACGAGGAAGGGGAAGGAGCCCCTGGAAACCCAGGCAGCTGAGGAGGAAGTCAGTGCCCCTTTCCCCCTCTCTCCTGCTCCATCTCCCAGCACAGCACAGCCCCCGACTACAGGACAACCTCTCTGCCAACGCCATCCTGCTGGGGACGCACTGCGGGGATCTCCTTCCCCTTCCCTCTGGCATGGAGGCAAATCCTATCCTCTCCTTGTCCTTCCTCCCCCAGACAAGGAGCTGAGGATGGAGACCAGGAAGGACAAATCCCCACGGCAGAACCTCCTGGCAGAGGCCGTTTTGAGCAGCTCCATGACGCAGGAATCCAACGGGGAGGAAAAGCCCTGGAGATCCCACAGGAGGAGGGGCTGCAAACCCAGCCCAGGGTGCTCTGAGGAGGAAAGACCCACCCTGTGCCAGGAAGGTGGACAGAGCTTCAGCCAGATCTTGGAGCTGGTGGTCCATGATAAGCTTCATGATGGGGAGAAGCCCTACAAGTGCTTGCAGTGTGGGAAGAGCTTCAGGAAGAGCAACAGCCTGATCTGCCACCAGATGATCCACACCGGGGAATGGCCCTATGAGTGTGGGGAGTGTGGGAAGGGCTTCAGCTACAGATCCAACCTCATCATCCATCAACGCATCCACACTGGGGAGAGGCCCTACGAGTGTGGGCAATGTGGGAAGAGTTTCAGCCTAAGGTCCCACTTGATCCGCCACCAGAGGATCCACACCGGGGAAAGGCCATACAAATGTGGGGAATGTGGGAAGGGCTTCAGCTGCAGCTCTGCCCTTGTCATCCACCAACACATCCACAGTGGGGAGAGGCCCTACGAGTGTGGGGAATGTGGGAAGAGCTTTAGCTTAAGGTCCCACTTGATCCGCCACCAGAGGATCCACACTGGGGAAAGGCCATACAAATGTGGGGAATGTGGGAAGAGCTTCAGCCGAAAGTCCCACTTGATCAGCCACCAGGGGATCCACACTGGAGAAAGGCCATACAAGTGTGGGGAATGTGGGAAGGGCTTCAGCCAGAAGTCCCAACTGATCATCCACCAAATGATCCACACTGGGGAGAGGCCCTACGAATGTCCCAACTGTCAGAAGACCTTTCAGACCAGATCCATTCTTCTCAAGCACCAGCGGATTCACACTGGGGAGAGGCCCTTCCGCTGCCCCCACTGCAGGAAGGGCTTCAAGCAAAACTCCCATCTCATCAGGCACCAGCACATCCACACCAGGGAGAGGCCCTACACGTGTCCCCAGTGTGGGAAGAACTTCTCCAGGAGCTCTCACTTGACCAGACACCAACGGAGGCACCAGTAAGGGAAGCCCTGCAAATGCCCTAGCTGCAGGAAGAGCTTCGTGCACTGCTCCAGCTCCATCCCCCATGGGAGAACCCATGTTGGGAAGAGCTCTGGTGATCCATGTTCCCTGTGATCCATGCTGGGAAGAGATCTTTCCCTTTTCCTGCCCCTGCCAATGACATGGTGTGGGATCAAAGAACATGAGGGTCTGGCCATGGCCCTGTCATCACATTCACTCCCACCACAGGTCATTGCCAGGGGCAGGACAGGAAAGGGACTCTCTCTCTTTGTGTCCCTGAGGAGAAGGGTGTCCTTTCCAGGCTAAAGGAAATACATGGCCAGGAAGAGCCAGTCATTTGTGATGTAGTTTTCCCTGTAAATAATTTTTCTTATCCCTTCTGTTATCAGTATTATTTCTGGTCCTGTTTGTTCCTTGTCTCGTTGCTGTTCCCAGTAAATTGTTCTCCTCCCAGCCCGGGATCTTTGCCTTTTGTGCTTTCCATTGGAGGCAGGAGGGCAGCAGCTGAGTGGGGGCAGGCTGAGGTTGGATCTCAGGAAAAGGTTTTTGCCCAGAGGCTGCTGGGGCACTGCCCAGGCTCCCCAGGGAAGGGTCACAGCTCCAGGGCTCTCTGAGCTCCAGCAGCGTTTGGACACCGCTGCCAGGCCCAGGCTGACATTGTTGGGGTGTCATGTGCAGGGCCAGCAGTTGGACTCGAGGATCCTGATGGGTCCCTCCCAGCTCAGCCAGTTCTGTGGTTCTGGGATCCCATGGCCCTGGGGATGGGACTGCCAATGGTTGCCATGGCAACGGGCTCTGGCTCCATGCCTGAGCAGGTGTCCATGGCAACCACCCCTGGCATGGGGTCTCCATGGAGCTCCCCAGGGACAGACCATAGCAACAGGGACTGGTGATGGTTGCCATGGAAACTGACCAAAGCAACAGGGGCTGGTGATGGTTGCCATGGAAACTGACCATAGCAACAGGGGCTGGTGATGGTTGCCATGGAAACTGACCACAGCAACAGGGGCTGGTGATGGTTGCCTGCTAAGGATCAGATTTGTCACAGGCACTCAGAGGGGTTCCATGGGGAATTTCCAAGAGTCTCCAGGCTGTTCAAGAGCTGGAATGTCACAGGCAGAGACAGGGGCTCCATGGAGACCTCCCAGGGGTTTCTGGGGATGGTAAAGAGCCGTGTGGTCAGAGGCAGTCACAGCCATCCCATGGTGACATCCCAGGGGACATTGGGCTGCAAAGGCACCGATCTGTCACAGGCACTCACGGGGGCTCCACAGTGACATCCCAGGAGTCCCCAGGCTGCCAAAGAGCCGGGATGTCACGGGAACTCACAGGGGTTCCTGTCATGGGCAGAGTGGGAGCTTCAGGCAAAAGCTTTATTTCTTTATTGGAGAAACTCCTGCTGAGTCATGAGGTGGAGAAATGACACCCAACAGCCAACATAGATCCTCAAACCCCTGCAGGACCCCTAGACTTCTAGAATTCCTTCTAATAGAAGAGACTGGCAGTGGCTGGATCCCATCCCGACCCTGCAGATTGGACAGGTGGAATTGAACCTTAATGCAATTTGTCCCAAATATTAATGATGTAATACCAGATAAATCTGTATAAATACAGCTATGATTGATTCTGATCATTATTAGATAAAACGGTCTATTTACAACACAGAATAAAATTTTAAAAAATAGTTATTTACTCCTCAATATAGGAGCTATACCAATTATAGACTATTCTGCTCTAGGAAGCAATTTTGACGTCACCAGGGCCTTGCTGGAGTGGTTTGAGCCCACCGCAGGCAGAGCCTCCTGCTCCAGCAGGAACTGCCTTTCCTGTGCCAGGAGCAGGGCAGGTCCCGCTGCAGGAAAAGCCCCAGGCCAGCCCCAGCACAGGGAAGCCTCGGGCGCAAGGGCAGAGTGCCGTGCTGGGAGCTGTGCCAGGGAGAGCCTGAGGCACCAAAGGCACCTTGGCAGCAGCAGCTGCTTGCAGGTCATGGCCAGGAGCCTCACTTGGCAAGCCGGCCTGGTGGCCAGCACTGCAGTGTCACTGTTGAGTAAGAAATGTCACAGGCTCATCAGAAGACTGATTGGCATCATGTGCCATATGTTTGGAACTGCTCCTTTTTATATGCTGCTCCGATCCAGGTTGATAAAATCCCAGTGGCACATATCAGAGGTTTGTTAGGGAAGACAGTGTGGATCAACTCTGCCTCGAGTACAGACAAACCCATTTGTGGGATTGTCTTTGCTCAGGGACCAGGTTGTACATGGTGAATAATGCAGAAATATGAAAGAACTCAATGTGTACCTCAGGGAGATCTGATTGTGGGGCGAGCCTCATATGCAAATATCACTGTTTGTTGGATGTTACTGCCACTGTCTTTGCATTAAACCACACCGACATGAGACAGAAGGAAATGTGTGTCAAAGGTTTGAGCAAGTGAGATGGAAGGAAATGTGTCTGAGTAAGTGAAAGATGGAAGTTTTTACCTGATGAAGTTTTTACATGACGTTTGGTAGTTATGTTGACGATTCGGAGATAAGGGGTGGAATGTCCTAGGGTGATGTTATGGTGCTTGCATCCCCAACCGTGTGTTCTGTTTATGCTTGATGTTATGTTCTGTGCTTTCAGGACTGGCTCCGAAAAGTGAAGGTTTGTTTTGTCTTGTTATCAGCTGGCTCACCTCTCCCCAAAGTCTGTGTCTAGGAGTGGCTAGGGCTTGCTGGCTTTCTTGCTTGCTTGCTGGCTTGCTTGCTTTCACTTTGCTCTTGCTCCTGCTTTTTGCTTTTGCCCTTGCTTTTGCTTATTAGTTAGTTTAGCTAGGCAATCCAATTTTTTCCCTGGACTGTTTTTATTCTTTCCCTTTCCTGAATACCATTTGAACCTGCTCAGGATTGGGACCTGGGAAACACCAAGAAACACCGAGAGCCTGCATTTTGTGACCTGCAGCAGGCATCTCCAGCACCAGAGACCGATAACTAGGCAACCACTCCAAGGAGAGACTCTCTGAATTTGTCACCTCTTCAGAGCGTAGAAAGACTTTTTGTCATCTGGTGTTGTTCATTTTTTTTGCTGGGGAGTGCTTTGCCTGCTCAATAAACAGGTTGTTTCCACTACTCTCTGAGGAAATTCTTCCCGAGCCAGGTGAGCAAGTGCTGTGTGGGTTTGCTTTCTGGGGGCTCCTTCTGAAGGTTTTCTCCCAAATTTGCCCAAAACCAGGACACATTACTACATCAGCAGGCTGTTCTTCAGTGAGATCCAGCAGGGCCCTGTTCAGCCTGTGCTCAGCAAACTGACTGGCCATGAGCCACTGGTGGATGTACCTCACCATGTTAGGCACCTGGAGAAGGCACGGGGAGACTTGGAAAGCTGCCAGAGGGAGGAATGTCCCCAGCTTCCCCAGAGAAGTGCTTTCCTTGCCACCACACGGCCATGGCCTCAAAGGCTTCCAGTGACCAGTAGGCTTGGCAGGCCAAGCAATTCTTGGGAGGATCAAACCCTAGCCACAGGCTGCTTACTTGCTTTGGATTGGAAAACCCCTCCTCTACGAGCATATCCAGCAGGGGAGCACAGGTCTTGGTTTTGAAGATGTGCGAATATGATCTGAGCCCTGTGCCCATGGTGCTGGTCTCTTCCTCCCGAATCCTCTTGATGAATTTGCAAACCAGCTGTAGGAGAAGGGCAGGAAGCCAGGGATGCTCCACGGAATGCTCCAAGCGCGGTGCTCGGCTGAGTGGTGACAGCAGGCCCAGCCCAGCTGGGGATGGCTGCAGGTACCTGCGCTGTTCTGTGGAAGAGGCCACGGGTGCGTTCCTGCTCTCGTGTGCGCTGCACGGCTGCACCTGGCAAAGAGCGAGCGCAGCCTGAGCTGAGGGGCTGCGGGAGAGGCCGGAGAACACAGCCCAGCCCTGCGCTCCCCAGGCAGGGACAGCCCTGGGATGCCCCAGGGCATGGAGCACGGCTGTGGGGTGTCTGCCCTGGCCCCTCTTCCATCCTGTCCATGGGCAAGTGCCCAGGGGATGGAATGGGATGCAATGCAATGCAATGCAATGCAATGCAATGGGATGTGGCCCAGCTGGCCACAGCCACCAGCCATACAGCCCAGCAGCCCAGCTCTGCCGCTCACCCTCCTGCTGAGGCTTGAACTGCACCACCTCTTCAGTCTCCTGTGCAGGGCCAGCTCCAGGGCCTTCTTCCTCTTCCTCCACCCAGGCCAGCTTGGGCACTCTCGGGGGTCTCTGCTCCATGTCAGTGACTGGATTTGTGGCTACTTGCAGGAGAGATGCCTCGGAAAAGCTCCGAGTCAGCAAGGCCTGCAGTCGTGCCTGGAAGGCACCTTCAAGAGAGAAGCCTCAGGAAGGCTACAGGACAGCAAGTCCTGCACTCTGGTCTCGAGGGCTCCTGCCACAAGGACAGGAGACTCCTGTCAAGGATTGTGGTCTGGCCTCGAGGGCACCGGTGGCAGGGATGGGAGATGCCTCCAGGGCACCAAGTCCCACGGTCTACCCTCAAGGACACCTGCAGGAGAGCAGCCTCGGGAAGGCCACAGGTCACCAAGTCCTGTGGTCAGGCCTCGAGGTCAGCTGCAGGAATAACGCCTCAGAAAAGCTCCGGGTCAGACATGAACGAGTGCGCTGTGCGGGGGCTCCTCACGGCACCGCTCTGTCCCATCCTGTCCCATCGCGTGCTCCGAGCACTGTGGTGTGGTCTTGTCACCGCCAGCTCCTATGTCACCCCGTGTCACAAAGGGTCCTTGGACACGCTGTCCCGTTCCATGCCACGGTGACCGTGCTGCACCGTGTCACAAAGGGCCCCTGCACACACTGCCCCCTGCCCTGTGGCCGCCCCCAGCCCACCCAGAGTGGCTCAGGTTGGAAGGAATCCCTCACCCCAAGTGTCTAAGACAGCCCGACAGGATCTTTAGGAACGGCTGAAACCATCAGCAAACGCTGCCCTGCTCTGCGGGTTCAGGGCAGCAGAAGAAGCCCCCAGGGCTGCCGACGCAGCCGCGCTGGGAAGGGCATGGGGCCTTCCACAGAAGCTGGCACGGCCTCCTTGGGACACATCCCGGCTGGTGGCCATCCTAAACCCGCGGCTGTGACACAGACAAGGAACGTGTGGGCCATGGCAGGAATGCTGCTCTGACCCCTGGGGCCTGGGGAGCGCTGACATCAGCAGGTGTGGCAGGGTCCCTGCCCAAGCAGACCTGCCACCCCCCGAGCCCTGGCAGCACCGGTGCCCGTCTCCTGCCCCAGAGACCTGTGCCCGTGGGGGGCTTCTCTGCCAGAGGGAGCCAAAGCCAGTGTGCACTGGGGGCTGTGCTCTGTCCTACAGGGGCTGTAGGCAGGAGCACCTGGAGCAACTGCTGGCAACACTTGTTCTCTGTCAGAAGCTCTTACACCATGCTGCAATTATTTTCTCATTGAAGTTATTGCCTTCAGAACAAAACCACCTCAGCGGTGAAGGCACAGAAGAGTCTTGCAAGTAAGAATCCTCAATTCAGGAAAGCTTTACTTCCCATTGCTCAACTCAAGCAGTTCCAAAAAGTTGCAAACTTCCCAAATTAATTGGGATGGCCTGAGGAGGTGAAGATTTGGAATTTTGCTTCCTATCTCAAAGCAGCAACTCATTTGCCTTAACCTCATCCACTAAGAGTCACTTTACAGAACATAACACTACACAAAAAAAGGGCAAAAACAAGGGCCATGCTTTGGTTCTCTATGAACGGATGATAATATCCTAATTCTCTTAAGGAATAAAAGCTCTCAAGAAATGAGAGTCCACTCAGTGGTACAATATCTGAGTACAGATATATGGTACATATATCTGAGTGGCAGTAAAGTACAGATCTCCCCTCTTGTTCCCTGCAGGAGAATCAGGACCATGAAGAGGAAAAGTCACTTTTTATTCTGCCCTCCATAACCAAAGCTGTGCCAAAGCACAGATGCTGCCTTCAAACTGACTCAAATTCCAGCCTAGACCTCTCACCTTCCAGACAACTCCTTCTCCAACACCCCACCAGCACCAAGCCCCCCAAACTCCCGCACAGAAGCCCTCAACACCCCGCCAGGAGCCCCAGCTGTCCCCGTCCCTCCGCAGAGCTTTCCCACCCTCCAGCAGACGCCCTGGTTCCCTGCAGGTGCCGTGGGATGGCACTCAGGAGGATCTGCTCCAAGGCCTTCCCCTGGAGCACGCTCAGGCTGCCAGGCCTATGGATCCTGGATCATCCTTCCCACCGAGCCTTCCTGTGCACGGCTGTTCCATTTGCACCTTTGCGCTCAGCTCGGACTTCTCCACTTCACCAGGAGTGCTGGGAAAGGATGGAGAGCAGCCTGGCAAGCTCTTTCTGCAGCTCCCTCTTTACCCTCGGGGAGGTAGAACATTCCACAGGAAAGCAACTGGTGCCACAAGGAGCGGGTGGCCTCAGGCACCTTTGGGGATGGAACAAGGCCTTTGTTTGACATGAGTAAGCACAAGCCATTCACATGAGTAAACAAGTAATTAGCACAGACATGCCTAAGTACTTAGCACCAGTTAGCATAACAAAAACCTGGCAGGCCTAACTTGAGATGAGAGTGACCTGACAAAAAGCTTTAGACACAGTCTACCAGAAGAACTAAGGGCAAGTGTGGAATCAGCCCTGTGCAGGGAAGCCCTGAGGAAGACTTTGTGCTGCTTTGGGGCATCGAGACCACTCCTGGCCAGGGCCTGGACATCAGCTTCAAGTATGGGAATCTGACACAATGTATTTCCAACCGCCTGCCTATGGAATCACCTCAGCAGTGTAAAGATGGATGGTGATTTTGATACAACTCCTACATCAACCCTCTGAAATTTATATGTGGCAGAGAAACACTTTAGTGGGGTACAGACCCCTGCCCTCCTGCCAGGTCAATAAAAGGGCTTTTGGCTGACAATGCATTTGTCAGCTGATTTGTTTGAATGAGGGAGACCCCTCAGGACTGCTGTATCCTGAGGGAACACCGTTGGCCTTGGCCTGTAGGCACCTGCACAAACTTAAAATCAGCTGCCTCAGCTTCCAGGACCTCTCTTGGCCAGCATCCTGACGTGGATGCAGGACGGCTGTGAGGCACTGCTGGGACCCAGCGGGACAGGACCGGCTGTCTCGTGTCCACGTAGCACCCCTCACACAGCCAGGGCCATCCCGAAAGCAGACAAACACTCACGTGTCAGCACAGGGGAGCAAGGAGCACTGGGCTCCTCTCAGGGTATCTCAAAGTTCAAGAATCCAACACAGCACTGGTAAATTTTTGGGGGGACCAAGGACTTTGAGTATCAAAAGGGAAACTCCAATTTGTAGAGAGGGAAGTTAAATGCCTAGGACATGGGATTTGTCAAGGGAGCTGGCGGCTGAACCCTGAGAGAATTGCAGGGATAGCCTCACTCCCATGACCAAAAACTAAGAGAGAAGTCAGAAGGTTTTTAGGCCTGTTGGGATATTGCAGGCTATGGATTGAAGGATACATGCAGGCCATCAGGTTCTTGTATGAAAAGTTAGTAGAAGAAGAGATTAGGTGGGAAGAAGATGACAAGCAAATTTTGAAGCTTTAAAGCAAAAATTAGTCAGTGCAGCAGCACTGAGTCTTCCTGCCTTAGACAAACCCTTCTATCTGTTTGTGGATATAGAAAAAGGGGCAGCACATGGAGGGTTAGCCCAGGACGGGGGAGGATCCAGGAAACCAGTGGCCTATTTATCAAAACTGCAAGACCCTGTCAGCTGGGGGTGGCCAACCTGCATTCAGGCGGTGGCAGCGAGCGCCCCACTCGTAGAACAAAGCAAAAAATTAACCTTTAGGGGAAAATTGAAAATATATACCACTCCCTCAGTAAGGAGTATCCTCAGCTAAAAGGCTGAGAAATGGCTCACTGATTCCCAAGTACTAAAATATGAAGCCATCTTAATAGATAACGGTTTAGAGCTAGTCGTGAGTAACCAACTCAACCCTGCCCAGTTTTAGATGGAAAACCAGGTGAGGAATTAATATATAATTGCCTAGAAGTTATAAACTATCAAACTAAAGTAAGAGTGGACCTAACAGATCAACCACTCCAAGGTGGGAAACGATTGTACATCGATGGATTTTCACGGGTAATCCAGGGCACAGGGTATTGGGGTAGGCTATAGTAGATGAAGAGTTAGTGGCCCTAGAAAAAGGAAAGTCACCTTCCAACTGGTCAGCCCAAGCATGTGAGTTGTATGCCCTAAAGTGAGCTCTGGAAATATTAACACAGAAAAGAGAAACAATATATACAGACTCAAAATATGCTTTTGGAATAGTGCACTCCTTTGGAAAAATTTGGGAAGAAAGTGGGCTATTAAATTCAAGGGGAAAGGAACTAAAAACTTATTTTAGAAGTGTTAGAAACCTTACAATTACCAGAAGAAGTGGCAGCAGTATATGTTAAAGGACATAAAAAAGGGGTGACTCAAGAAGCACGAGGGAACCATTTAGCAGATTTAGATGCTAAGAATGCAGCCAAATCAGGGACAGGAAAATTAATGATAGCATTAACCCCTATGAGGGAAATGGAAGAACTGCCCGTATTCAGTGAGACGGAAGAGAAAGAATTCCTCAAAACAGGAGCCAAGAAAGATAACAAAGGGAAGTGGGGATTAGCAGATGGGAGGCAAATGTTGAATAAACCCCTTGCCAGGAAAATGCCCAAAGGCATACATGGGACAACACATTGGGCTACACAAGTGCTAAGTGATCAATTTCTAAGGAACTGGGCCTGCATAGGAATTTTTGGGATAGCTAAGCAGGTAATTGAAAGGTGTGTGATATGCCAACAAGAAAATGAGAAGGTCATGAGGAAAACACCAGGGGAGGGCGAGAACTAGCCTTACAGCCCTTTCAAAACATCCAAGTAGACTTTACCGAGCTTCCCCAGGTACAACGGTGGAAGTATTTACTAGTGATAGTAGGTGACCTGACTCATTGGGTAGAGGCGGTACCCACGGTTAAAGTCAATGTCAACGTTGTGAGTAAAACACTTCTAGAATCAATCATTCCCCGATATGGGATGGTGAACAGGATTGATTCAGACCAAGGAGCTCATTTCACCTCTAAAATATTGCAAAAAGTTGTTCAAACCCTGGGAGTAAATGGGAATTACACACTCCATGGCATCCACAGAGTTCTGGCCACATTGAGAGGATGAATCAAACTCTTCAAAGAGCTCTAGTTAAGCTGATGACGGAAACCCAGATGTCATAGATAAAATGTCTCCCTTTAGCCTTGTCAAGATTTAGAACCCAACCCCAGTCAGATCTGGGGGTGTCACCCTATGAAATGACATTTGGGTTACCCTTTTTGACCTCACCCCAGAGGGTTGCCACCTATGAGGAAGGGGAAGCCAATGCCAAGAAATACATTATGTCTATAGCAGAAACCTTAGAAGGGCTAAGACATAAAGGGGCAATTCCTCAAACTACCACCCTGGATTTCAAAATTCATAACATTAATTCTGGAGATTGGGTCAAGTAATGAGCAAGTCATGGAGGGATCAGCCTTTAACTCCTCAGTGGGAAGGTCCCTTTCAGGTACTGCTCAACACCGAATCAGCCGTGTGAACTGCAGAGTGGGGATGGACTCATGCCCACAGAGTTAAAGGCCCAATAGAAGAACCCAAAGAGTGGACTATAACATCCAGGCCTGGTGAAACAAGATTGACTCTCAGGCTGAGACTGAAAGACAACCAGAAAAACACCAAGACGCCCAAAGTCAAGCTTCCACCAACCAGTCTAAAAACTGTCTTCCTGCTTTAATGGGTGAGAATTACCACCACCTGTTGAGGGGAAGTACACAAGGGACTGTAAAAGGTAATGGGGCAGCTTCTTTAAGAAAATAAGACAAAGGAAGGAGGGCAAGACCCCTTTGTCTGCTACCAAGAAGATGGCATAGCCCTGCTGTGGGTAGCAACCCCGTAGTTATGGTAAGGTAGGGACAAAAGGCCATTATCGGACCACTGTCATTCCCCAACTGTCTTTGAATACAACAGGGACCGGAGGGCGAGACCGAGCTGGCCTCTGGACCCCTAAGATACACTGACTATGGGTAGCAACCACATAGGCATGACAGATGGGAGTCAAAGCCATCCTGGACCTCTGTTAGGCCCTTTTGTCCATTCCAAATAAGTGAGTCTAAGGAAAACCTGAGATTTTTCTCCTGTTCCCACTGTCCTTGCCCACATCAACAGATGCTAGTATGACTCATTCAAGAGAGAGAAAAATTTTAATTAAATGTTCAAGCAAAATGACTTATAGAAAAAGAAAATGGGGGTTTGTTATAGATGGGTAATCCTATGGTTGACTCTCCCAATTAAGGGGTGAATATTAAGTAGATGTTAAGAGAAGTTGTGTAGGTGTATAGTTATCTTTCCCTTCCCCCTTGCATTGTTATCATGGGATGCCCTCAGTAGTCAGGGCATTTGGGAGGGTCGGCTTGTTGCTATGGCAGCGCCTGAGCTCCAATCAAGCTGTAAGAAAGTGATCTCCACCACTGGACAGCGAAGGAGGAGTGGATTGACAAGACTTTGGGAGGGGCTGGAGGTATAAAAGACAGAACATCCATTTTGTAGATGAGCACATGGTGACTGAATCCTTTGCGCCTGGCACTGTATTCTTTACTTTATTCACTCGTCTGTTGTATTTTGACAAGGTCTTAATAAAACCATATACATTTTTGAAAGTGAAAATTGTTTCTCACATGGGGTTAGGGAACATGGGGTAAGGTTGTCCACACTGGGTCAGACCTCAAGGTAAAACTTCTCTAACCTGGCCAGACTTCCTTAGGAGCGACCCTACATCAATATCAATCACAGAATGCCGCAATCTGCTCTTCTCAAAAGAGCACAGCAATAAAAGACACTCATTAAAATAGGAATACATATTTCTTAGAAGCTCTTTGAAATATTTCTCCATAACTGTAAAAGGAAACCTTCCAGATGAACTGCGCTTGAGCAGAGAGAAATCAAAACACAGCCATCGCTTCTCAGGACTTGCTTCATCCTAATGAGCCCCGTGGTGCATTTGGAGCTCAGCCCTGAAACCTCAGGGCCTGAGAGGAGATTGCACAAACCTGTCCAGGAGTCAAAGTGAGAGAAAAAACCCAAAGTTTCTCGAGCCATTATACGGTGCCACTGAGATCCATCCTCAACACAGGCTCCTCATGGACTCCTTGGAGGAGAGAATTGCAGGACAGGATTGCACAAAAAACTGTAATAGACTCAGAGTGAAAAGGACAATCCAAAGAACCTTAAACTCCTTGAGTATCTCAAAGCACCAATGAGCCCCACTGAGTGTCAGTACAAAGCTCTCAAGGGGCTAATTAAAACAGATAATTTCAGGCTGTGACTGAATAATCTTTCTCACAGAATCTGTATCATAAGGGAAACACCAAGTACCTTAAAAGAACTGAAGTGCCTTGAAGCATTCATGAGCCCCACTGAGTGCTGTTCCTGACAAAGCCTCTCCAGGGACTAATTACAGCAGATAATTGGAGGCCAGGATTGCACAAAGCTCTCAGAGACTCCAAGGCAAAAGCCAAAGCCAAAGTGCTTTGAAAAACCTGCAGTCCCTGGGAGCATGAAGGAGCCCCCAGGGCCATTCCTGAGCAAGGCTCCCCAGGGACTCCTTCCAGCAGATCCTTGAGGCCACTGGGATGTGGGCTAGGGGGGGATGCTGAGGGCAGGACAAGGGGCTGACAGTGCCCAGCCTGGCTGGGGCTGTGCCAGGAGGCCCCAGTGCCTCAGGACAAGGTGTCTCCTGACAGCCCTTGGTGGCACAGAGCCTGCTGTGCCCCAGGGCACCAAGACTTGGCTTCTCTTTGTCCCCACCTGTCATCAGTGCCTCCAGTTCTCTGCTCTGCCTGGGGCCTGGGGACACTTTCTCAGTCGTGTCCCTCAGTGGGACCCATTAAAAGTCAAAGAAACTTTGGAGTTGGATTCTGACTTGGAGCTCTGGAGAGGTTTCTGCAGCTCCCTCTCAGGGCCTGATGTTCAGGGCCTGAGCACAAAGCCCCAGAGGGTCATTAAAGTCCTTGTGCTGTGTCTGTGCTGCTGAGCTGGGCCGGGCTCCTGGCACAGAGGGTGATCCTGGCAACCAAGGAGAGCTTCAAAAGCACATTTCTCTGGATGAGCAGCTCTTCTCCCAGCGCAGCAGGGCTGGAGCACTGCCTGCAGCCAGCCCGGGCACAGCACAGAGGCACAGAGAGCTTCCATCAGTCAGGGCTGGGAAGGTGCTGAGAAGTGCCTGGGGCAGAATCACTGGCAGCCCTTGGCACAGGAACCTCTGGCTGCAGGACAATGCAGCTGCAGCTCCTGGAGTGATCTCCTACAGCTGGAACATCCCAATGCCCACAGACCCTGTGAGTACAACTCTGAGTATTTCTGGTGCAGGGGAGGTGAAATGCTCATGAAGCTCTGACATGCTGAGGGGTTCTGATCAGTCATAGAATATTTCCAAGACAAGGATTCTGATAAAAATGAGGAAATTTCCTAAGAGTTTATATTCAGTTTCCTACTGCTGGAGAATGGCAGGGAGGGAGGAATAGATATTAATGGTTGATTATGAATTTTGACAAGCACCTGAGACATCCAAACTATTACCTTTAGTGATCAATAGGTTCACAGAAGATCCCTAATGTGCTTTCAGCCACTCTGCCCATGGACAGCACCAGCATCACCTCTGCTGGAGCCATCAGGCTCAGTCTGAGCTGTCCTTTCTCCAAGCTGCAAACAGAACCTGCCCCCAGCCAGTGCCCTGCAAACAGGCAGGGTTCTGTCAGGCCAAGGAGAGTGCACAGAGATTTGGGGTCTGTGAGTGCTGGCAGGGAGAGCTCAGGCACAGGGAAACACCTGCAGGAGGAAAATCCCCAGGAAGCAGAGAGAAGATCAGGGAAGGAGAAAAAGCAAAACCCAGAAATGCTGTGGCAGGGAGGGTTTAGAGATGTCCAGAGGATCCCCTCCAGTGCAGCCCCTCCCTCTGAACAAGCCCCCTCCCTCCTGTCCCCCCAGCCAAGCCTCTGCCCTCAGGGCTGGGGCTCCAAGGCGTGCAGCCCCTCCTGTGCAGGCAGAGCTGCAGCAGAGCCGTGGGGCAGCTCTGCAGCCCCGGGCCCAGTTCCCTCTGCAGAGCACAGGGCTGGGAGCAGCTGCCCGGCACTGGGGGCTCTGGGAGGGGGCACAGCTGGCTCAGGGTGACACAGCTGTCCCCAGTGCCCGGCTCTGGGCAATGCTGTCAGTGCAGCCAGGGAAGGAGCTGCATCTCCCTGCATCCAGTGCCATCAGAAGGACACTTGGAAGTCTCCCTGAGATTTCAGTCCAAGCTGGGAGCTCCAATCCAGGATGCAAACCTGTCCTAGAGCATCTCCGAGTTATAAGATTGATGGGGAATGGCAGAGGTTTTCTGACACTGAAAATGCTGCTGGGTTGGTGAAATGAGCAACATGAGTTCTTGGCTACAAATATGGAGCTGGGCTGTGGTGGATCCATCTGTCTCAGTAGCACCATAGCGTTTTTAAAAGAAACATGAGAGTGTGAACATCCTTCATTTGAAAAAGTGAAAGCCCAGAGAAACTCCAAAGAGAATGAAGTGACAGACCATCTCCCCTCAGTTTCCACTCATAATCTCCCCTCAGGGAACTCTGTTCTACCAGAAGGAGGCAGGAATGTTGAGTGTTTCTGATATCCAAGAATACCAGGAGAGACATGGGGGAGCTTAAAATGAAAACCTGTAAACTCTTAAACACAAAAGAGTGTCCGTGTGTGTTACAGAGGAGGGTGTATGGGAAATGGCTTTGGTTTTGGTTTCAGGTATCTCCTCTAACTCTTCTCTGTCCTTTCTCCATGAACAGGTCCCCATGTGCAGCCACAGCCAATGTCCAACAGCAGCTCCATCAGCCACTTCCTCCTGCTGGCACTGGCAGACACGCGGCAGCTGCAGCTCCTGCACTTCTGCCTCTTCCTGGGCATCTCCCTGGCTGCCCTCCTGGGCAACGGCCTCATCATCAGCGCCGTAGCCTGCGGCCACCACCTGCACACGCCCATGTTCTTCTTCCTGCTCAACCTGGCCCTCAGCGACCTGGGCTCCATCTGCACCACTGTCCCCAAAGCCATGCACAATTCCCTCTGGGACACCACCACCATCTCCTACACAGGATGTGCTGCACAGCTCTTTCTGATTTTCTTCTTCCTTGGAACAGAGCTTTCCCTCCTCACCGTCATGTGCTACGACCGCTACGTGTCCATCTGCAAACCCCTGCACTATGGGACCCTCCTGGGCAGCAGAGCTTGTGCCCACATGGCAGCAGCTGCCTGGGCCAGTGCCTTTCTCAATGCTCTGCTGCACACAGCCAATACATTTTCCCTGCCCCTGTGCCATGGCAATGCCGTGGGCCAGTTCTTCTGTGAAATCCCACAGATCCTCAAGCTCTCCTGCTCCAAATCCTACCTTAGGGAACTTGGGCTCATTGTGGCTAGTATGTGTTTGGTGTTTGGCTGTTTTGTGTTCATTGTTTTCTCCTATGTGCAGATCTTCAGGGCTGTGCTGAGGATCCCCTCTGAGCAGGGACGGCAGAAAGCCTTTTCCACCTGCCTCCCTCACCTGGCCGTGGTCTCTCTGTTCCTCAGCACTGGAGCTATTTCCTACCTGAAGCCCCCTTCCATCTCCTCCCCATCCCTGGATCTGGCCCTGTCAGTTCTGTACTCGGTGGTGCCTCCAGCCCTGAACCCCCTCATCTACAGCCTGAGGAACCAGGAGCTCAAGGCTGCACTGTGGAGACTGATGACTGGACAATTTCAGAAACATTAAACTGCTGGTCAATTTCTGCAAATCACTTGAAATAAAACTCATCCTTGATACTTCTTGTTGGTTTCATTTTGGAAATATTTTTTCTTTGTTTTCCTTTCTTAATTTGTCCACAAGGAAATGACATTGTTTTTTGCCATTTCTCATTTTGTTTTTCTCCACCTTCCCTGTGGCTACAGACAGTGTCAATGAGGGGCTGCGCTCTTGGTGGCTTTAAAGGAACTCAAGGATGTCCCAGCTGAGTTTTCTGCAGAGATGCCCTTTTGTTGCCTTCTCTGGAGCTGCAGCAGCAATGTCTGTGTGCAGAGCTGGGGCAGATCAGTGCTGGCACAGCAGCTGTGCCCAGCAGCAGCAGCACTTGGTGTTGCCAGTGCTGCTCCCGTGGCCCTGCCCCGCTGCCCTGGTGGCCCTGGTGTTGCTGCAGGGCCTGAGTGCTCTCGGGGCCGGGCACAGTCCTGGGGGTGGCAGTGCCGGGGCTGCAGCAGGGACAGCCCATGGGCACTGCTGGGGCAGCGCTGACGCCTCAGGCCAGGGCCTGGGGGCTCCAGGCTCCTTGCCCAGGCTCTCTCAAGAACACGGCCAGGCCAATGCTCAGCACAGAAAACCCCCGTGAGCAGCCCCAGGCTGGCCGTGGGCAGGCTGGGGGCAAACAGCATGGCTGGTGCTCTGCAAGGGCCCTGGGGGAGACGGGAAGGAGCAGCAGAGCAGGGGCTGATCCATCCCCAGTGCGCTGGAACGCCCAGGGCAGCGTCCCAGAGCGTCCTCATGGAGCTGCCAACAACATCCCCCCTCTGCAGCCCTGGCCTCTCCCCCAGCTCACGCAGGTGCCCCATCCTTGCAGGCACAGCCACGGCAGCACTGGCTCAGGAGCCCCTGTTTGAATTGCACACAGCAGGCGGGAGCACCCCCATGCTGCTGCTGTGGGGACATGAACCTGAGGGAGCACAAATGCCATCAGCCCCTGGGTCCAGGAAGGGCTGGGGGACGCCAGGGAAACCACTCAGCTTTGTCCTGGCCTCTGCAGTCAGCCAGAAAGTTTGTTCCCATTAGCTGGGAGTTTCCTGTCCCACTGCAGATGCTGTTGCTCAGAGCCAGGGCTGCCTGGCAGCCACCCCCAAACTGCCCGGAGCATTTCCTTGGCTTCACCTTTGCTTTCTTTACTCTTCGTCCTACAAATTTTTTCCCATTGCCCACCCCTGTTCCCTCCCCTGCACCCAGCCCATCCCTGTTTGCCCTTTCCTCTCTGGCCCCACTCCGCATTCCAGTTCCTGACTTGGCACCATGGGAAAGGCCCCTGGGGAGCAGGATCATCCCACAAGTGCTGCAGGAATTGTCTGCAGGTTCCTGCAGTGCCTCGTGCTGCTCCCTTGCCAGAGGCAGCCCAGGCCAGGGGGGCACATCTGGGCTGCTGTGTCTGGCTGTGGGGCTCCCTGTTCTGGGCAGTGAGGAGGGGCTGGAGAGGCTCTGCAGGACTGACAGGATGGGCTTTGGGGCTGTGAGGAGAAGCTGAGGGACCTGGGCTGCTGGAGCTTCTGAAGAGGAGGCCCAGGGCTCCTCCTGCAACTGGTCCAAGGGTGGTTTCAGAGAATCACAGAATCAGCAAGGCTGGAAAAGACCTTGGAGATCATCAAGTCCAGCCATTGCCCTGAAACCGCCTTGTCTCCCCTGAGCCTCCTCTTCTCCAGGATAAACAACCCCAGCTCCCTCAGCCGCTCCTCACAGGACTTGTGCTCCAGACCCCTCACCAGCCTTGTTGCCCTTCTCTGGACATGCTCCAGCCCCTCCAGGTCCTTCCTAAATTGGGGTACCCAGAACAGGACACAGCACTCGAGGTGCTGCCCAACCAGTGCCCAGCACAGGGGAAGAATCACTGCCCTGGTCCTGCTGGCCACACCATTCCTGATCCAGGCCCGGAGCCATTGGCCTTCTTGGCCACCTGGGCACACTGCTGGCTCATGTCCAGCCTGCTGTCCATCAGTCCCTGCAGGTCCCTTTCTGCCTGGCTGCTGTCCAGCCACTCTGTCCCCAGCCTGTAGCGCTGCAGGGGTTGTTGTGGCCAAAGTGCAGGACCTGGCACTTGGACTTGTTAAACCTCACCTTGTTGGATTTGGTTCCTGGATCCAGCCTGTCCAGGTCCCTCTGCAGAGCCCTCCTGCCTTCCAGCAGATCAACACCCCCAGACAACTTGGTGTCACCACAGTTCCATGAGGCCCCAGAGTGTCCCAATGGTCTCCATGATTCCATGAGGCCTCCCAGTGTCACAATGTCCCTCTGGTGTCACAAAGTCCCTTGGATCCTTGGGCCCTGCAGTGTCACAATGGCACCGTGGTGCCCCAGGGCCCTGCACTGTCACAATGGATCCTTGGTTCCATGAGGTCTGGCAGGGCAGCAATGCTCTCCTTGGTTCCCGCTGTCTCCCACACCTCCCACTGTCAGGCTATAGAAGGACACCTGGCTGATGAAGGGGAGTGGGAGTGGGTACCTACTCGAGGAAGTAATAATAAAAATCCCTCCCAACCCCCTCTCCCAAGCCAGGTGCCATTTCAGATTAGGTATGATCCCCTGGATCTGGAGAGTCAGCCAGATGGTTTAGAAGAAAATTATCTGCCCAGTGAGTCTCCCAATTATGATTCATCTGTGAGACAGATCAGCACCTCTAACATCAAAAAGGAAAGAAGGGTAATCGTGGTGGGTGAGTCCCTTCTGAGGGGAACAGAGGGCCCCATATGTCGACCAGACCCACCCCACAGAGAGGTCTGCTGCCTCCCTGGGGCCCGGGTACGGGATATCACTGACACACTGCCTGGGCTGATTCAGCCCTCTGATTATTGCCCACTGCTGATACCCCAGGCTGGCAGTGATGAGATTGAAAACAGGAGTGTCAGGGCAATTAAAAGGGACTTTAGGGCATTGGCTCAGGTGGTTAATAGGACAGGGGCACAGACAGTCTTTTCCTCAGTCCCTTTGGAGTCTGAGAAAAACGCTGAAAGCAATAGGAGAGCTCACATTATCAACAAGTGGCTCAAGGGTTGGTGTCATCGACAAAATTTTGGATTCTTTAATCATGGGGCAGCTTTTATGGCACCTGACCTGCTTGGACCAGACGGGCTCCATCTTTCTGTGAAGGGCAGAAGAATTTTAGCTCATGAATTGGCAGAACTTGTTGAGAGGGCTTTAAACTAGGTCTGAAGGGGAAGCAGCTGGTTTGTCTGGAAGCAGGCTCATGGGTGGTAAGCCTGAGTTAGGGGTGAAATCAGCAGCCCAGCTGAGGTGGGCTGAATAAAGGCCGTCCAGGAAATTTTTAGAGTTTGTGGAGGACAATTTTTAGTTGCAGCTGGTGGTTGAGCCCACCAGGGGAGGGACTATGTTGGATCTGTTGTTTGTAAATAGAGATGGGCTGGTGGGAGATGTGGTGGTTGGAGGTCACTTGGGGCACAGTGATCATGAAATTATAGAGTTCTCAATATTTGGTGAAATGAGGAAGAACACCAGTAAAACTCTTACATTGGACTTCTGGAGGGCAGACTTTGGCCTACTTAGGAGACTTATTCAGAGAGTTCCTTGGGAAGCAGCCCTTGAAAACAAAGGAGTTCAGGAAAGGTGGGAAGCTTCAAAACAGAGATCTCGAGGGCACAGGAACAGACTGTCCCTGTGTGCCCAAAGACGAGTCGACTAGGCAAACATCCAGTGTGGATGGGCAAGGAGGTTTTGAAGGAACTTAGGAATAAAAAGAGGATGTATCATCTTTGGAAGGTGGGTCAGGTCTCTCAGGTAGTATTTAAGGGGCTTGCTAGAGCATGTAGGAAAGAAATTAGGGAGGCCAAAGCTCAGTTTGAACTTAAAATGGCAGCTTCTGTAAAGGATAATAAAAATATTTTTATAAATACATCAATGGTTAAAGGAAGGGTAAGACCAACCTTCTTTATTAGATGTGGAAGGGAATTTAATAACTGCAGATCAGGAGAAGGCAGAGGTGCTTAACGCCATTTTTTGCCTCAGTTTTTAGTGAGAAAATGATTTGCCTTCAGGACAACTGTCCTCCTGGGCTGGTTGATGGTGTCAGGGAGCAGAGTGGACCACTGTTATCCAAGAGGAGGCCATCAGAGAACTGCTGAGCTGCTTGGATGTTCATAAATCTTTGGGATGAGAAGGGATCCACCCCAGGGTGACAGTGAGCTGGCAGATGAGCTTGCCAAGCCGCTCTCCACCATTTACCAGAAGTCCTGGCTCACTGGTGAGGTTCCAGATGACTGGAAGCTGCCCAATGTGATGCCCATTCACAGCAAGGGTGGGAAGGAGGATCCTGGTAATTCCAGGCCAGTCAGCCTGAGCTCAGTACCCGGTAAGGTCATGGAACAGTTCACACTGAGTGCCATCACACAGCACTTCCAGGATGGCCAGGGTGTCAGACCCAGCCAGCAGGGGTTTAGGAGGGCTAGGTCATGTTTGACCAACCTGGTTTCCTTCTGTGACCAGATGACCCTCCTGGTGGATGCAGGAAAGGCTGTGGATGTTGTCTATTTGGACTCCAGCAAGGCCTGTGACACTGTCTCCCTGACCACACTCCTGGAAAAGCTGCAGCCCACGGCTGGGACAGGAGCACTCTGTGCTGGGTTCAGAAGTGGCTGGATGGCCAGCCCAGAGAGTGGTGGTGAGCGGTGCTGCATCCAGCTGGGGACAGTCACCAGTGCTGTCCCTCAGGGCTCTGTGCTGGGCCAGCTCTGTTCAATATTTTTATTGACCACATGGATGAGGGGATTGAGTCCTTCATTAGTGAATCTGCAGATGGCACTAAGCTGGGAGTGTGTGTCCATCTGTTGGGAGGCAGGAGGGCTTTGCAGGGATACCTGGAACAGCTGGATAGATGGAAGATTTCAATAAGTTTAAATTTAATAAATCCATGTACCAAGTCCTGCATTTTTGCCACAATAACCCCCTGCACTGCTCTAGGCTGGGGACGGCGTGATGAGGACGGCTGGACAGTGCCCAGGCAGAAAGGGACCTGGGGGCACTGGTCGACAGCAGGCGGGACATGAGCCAGCAGTGTGCCCAGGTGGCCAAGAAGGCCAATGGCTCTTGGCCTGGATCAGGAATGGTGTGGCCAGCAGGAACAGGGAGGTCATTCTTCCCCTGTACTTGGCACTCGGGTACTTGGCATTCTTCCCCTGTACTGGCAGCGTTCCTCGAGTGCTGTGTCCTGTTCTGGGCCCCCCAATTTGGGAAGGACATGGAGGGGCTGGAGCATGTCCAGAGAAGGACAAGGCTGGTGAGGGGTCTGGAACATAAGTCCTGTGAGGAATGACTGAGGGAGCTGGGGTTGTTTATCCTGGAGAAGTTTCAGAGGTGACCTTATCACTCTCTACACTCCCTGAAAGGTGGTTGCAGTCAGGTGGGGGTCGGTCTCTTTCTCCTCACAGCAACTGACAGAACAAGAGGACACAGATTTAAGCTGCACCAAGGGAAATTCTGTTGGATATTAGGAATAAAGTTTTTGATGGAAAGGGTGATAAAGTACTATAATTGCCTGTCCAGGGAGGTGGTGGAGTCACCATCATGGGATGTGTTTAAAAAAAGACTGGATGTGGCACTCAGTGCCATGGTTTAGCTGAGGTGGTGTTAGGGCATTGGTTGGACTTGATGATCTTAAAGGTCTCTTCCAACCCAGCAATTCTGTGATTGTGTGACATCACAGACCAGGTTGTGACATCATATAGTAGGCTGTGACATCACTGGTTTATTATGTGACATCACAGAGCAGGCTGTGACATCACAGAGGAGGTTGTGATGTCACAAAGTCGGCTGTGACATTACAGGCTGGCAGTGTGACATCACAGAACGGGCTGTGAGGCCACAGAGAAGACTCTGCCATCATAGAAAAGGGCTCTGTGACATCACAGAGCAGCTGTGTGATGTCACAGAGAAGGCTGAGACAATACAGATTGGGTTGTACCATCACAGAGCTGACTGAGAAATCACAGAGCAGGCTGTGACATCACAGCATGGCTGCATAACATCACAAAGGTGGCTGTGGCATCATAGAGCTAGCTATGACATCACAGGGTGTCTGTGATATCACAGGCAATAGAGAGTAGGCTGTGACATCACAGAGCACCAGTATGAAATCGCAGGTGGCCTATTACATCTCAGAGTGGGCTGTGTGACATTACAGAGTTGGCTGTGTGACATCACAGGGGCTGTGTGACATCACAGGCGTGTGTGACATCACAGGGGCCATGTGAGGTCACTGGGGAGGTCACTCCATCCCAGCCCCCCCTCCCAGTTCCCCCAGAGAAGTCCAACACTGCTCGTGCACAGCGGGGTCCCCTGTCCCCCCTGGTCCCCCCGCCCCCGGCGCCGCAGCCTCCCCCAGAGGATGTTCCACGAGATCGACCCCAGAGCCTGACACGGGGACGGGGGCTGGGGCTGTGGGGGGTGGGACAGGGGGACAGGGACCCCCCGGCAGCATCCCCGTGTCCCCCAGGGCCAGAGCCTGGGCCAGGGCTCCTTCACCCTGTTACCAACGAGTGCTTGAGAGCGCTGAAAAAATCCCCAGCAAGGGATCAGCAAAAACCAGATTTAATATTAAGCGACAGCACCACAGAGTTCCTTGGCAAGCATCACTCTGCTCCTGACTGGACACTTCAGGCACACCAAGGAAACAAAGCAACAACAAAACCAAACAGAATCCAGGCAATCAAACCAGAAATGAACCGGGAACTACGGCTTTCCTTCCTATGGAAAAGAACTCTCCTTCTCCTGCAGGTACCCATGGCTACAATTGGGATTTCACCTCCAACACTGCCTGTTGTGACAGACTGGAGGAGATTCTTGGCTGGAAACATTTCATGTGTGGGGAGGAAGGGGCAGGTCCAGCCTTGCCCTGCCCTGGAACCCCTGCCCTGCCCTGCCCTGGAACCCCAATCCCCCCAGAGCCTCTATCCCAGCCCAGCAGTGTCTGCCAGTCCCTGGCACAGCACAGGCAATGCTCCACAGCCACCTCTGGAGCCCCCAGCCCAGCTCCTGAGTGACCAAATGACCCCAAGTCCCACCTGGGGGAAGGGCCCAGGAACACCAAGGGGTATTTATGGCTGACCACAAGGCAAGCACACATCTTGACCCTACCTCCTCTTGGAATTTCTATCTGAACACTGCTGGAATCCAGGAGTTGGTAGCTCTGTGTGTGCTTCTCTGTATATTTTTTGTCTTTCTCTCTTTCTGTGTCTATTTCTTCTATTTTGGTCCTCGTGCAAATGTTGATTAACTTAAAATTGAATGAGCTAATAGTCTGTGAAGTTGAATGGGCCAAGGTAATGCTTTGGGAAGTGTTTTTGTTGATTGAATGTCATGCTAAACCTTTTACCAAAGTTTCTCTGGGTTTCTAAATTTCCCAAAAAAGGCTGTTTTGTTGTTTTGAGCTCATGAGAATCTCTTGTTGATATTTCTCCAGTGCATCCAACTCAGAGGACACAAACAATTGTAATTCCTTTTAAATGTCTCCTTGAGAGAGTTGTTTGGGGGATGGGGGTCAGGGCTTGTGTGTGCTGCTTGGCACAGCCCAGGCAGGGCTTTCACAGCCACATTCCACACTCCATTTCCCAGCTGGAGCCGCTGGTGCCTCTGAGTTCTGCTGCCCCAGCCCCAGGGACGCTCTCCTTGTCTGCCCAT
The DNA here is from genome assembly GCF_031753505.1 of Anomalospiza imberbis. Classification (NCBI taxonomy): domain Eukaryota; kingdom Metazoa; phylum Chordata; class Aves; order Passeriformes; family Viduidae; genus Anomalospiza; species Anomalospiza imberbis. Next base: position 364,662 of record NC_089713.1, on the reverse strand, counting down.
TCCCCCACGGTCTCTGGGCAGGGATGGCCTCAGTGGGAGCTGCTGACATCCTCAGCAACTTGGAGCGCCCTGGAGCCACCTCCGGCCATGGACGGCGGCCAGCGACGGGGAATGCCCGGGGGTGAGGAGGGAGGACACCAGCAGAGCATCCCCCCGGGGCAACGACGAAGACAGTGCCGGGATCAGGCGGGAGGAGCACGGACCCCCACCGGAGCATCCTCCAAAGGTAAGGTGTTTTCCTAAGCAAAATTGGCAAAAAATCTTATTAAATTCTGTGGCTGATCTTTGCTGTCCCCACGAGTCGCTCGCCACCCACACGAATCATAAAGTTCCCCCTCAAAAGTGGGACTGGGAGCACACAGACCCTTCCCCATAGTCTAGGGACCCCCAGAAGACCCCTCCCTATGGACTGGCCACCCCAGAAATGGGGCTAGGACCTCCAGAGAAGCCTCCCCATTAACCTAAAACCCCCCAAAATGGTGCTGGTGCCCCCAGAGACCCATCCCCGTGGGACTGGAACCACCACGGACCCATCTCCATGAACCTACAACCCCCAGAAATGGGACAGGGACCCCCAGACACCCCTCCCTATGGGCCTGGGATCCCCAGAATGGGGCTGGGACTCCCCCCATGTGAGCCACGCCCACTCCCTGCCTTGCCCCTCCCCCAGCGTCAATCCAACCAATCAGCGCCTGGAACAATCAGTGCAGGAACGCCTTCTGCATCATCCAATCAGATCGCACTCTCATTCTGGCCCCACCCCTTCATTGTGACATCACAAGCGGCCTTGGCACTCAGCCCCTCACCACTATGACATCACTGCGCTCCCATTGGCTGTCGGCGGGAGGGCGGGGCTTGCCCGGACTATAAAAGGCGTGTGCTGGCACACAGGGCTCAGTGCGGGCCCGGCGATGGGAGCGGGGGTGTTGGAGGCGTCAGAGCCCCGGGAGCGCCCCGGAGCCACCTCTGGTAACGGACGGCGGCGAGGAATGCCCCGGGGGAGAGGGGGGAGGACCCCGCCAGAGCATCCCATGGGACAGTGAGCACCGAGAGTGGTGGGGCATCGCCCTGGAACGAGGACGATGGAACCAGGAGGACCAGGGCAACCAGCGGAGCATCCCCGGGGCTGAGGAAGGAGAATACCAACATAGCATCCCCCGGGGGCAACAGGCATTTAGGGATTTTACAGATTGGAGAGTGTAGTTTAGTATGTCACATGGATGAGAAGTTTAGGTTTTACAATTTTTAGCATATTGTAGATTGTTATAAACGCCAATCACTTGGTTTTTAAAATTTTAAAAGTTTAATAATAATAAAATGGTTATAAAAATAGTAATAAAATTAGAGTAATGAAAATTTAGAGTTAGGACAATTACAAGACAATAAAAAGCAAAGAATTACGGATGTCCGGATGCTCTCGGGCACTTAAGCCCGATAAGCATGCCTTGTGAACAAAGGAATAATCTTTAAAAGCAGTAGCCTGTTGCATATTCATACATCTCATACATGATGCATAAATTCCTTGCAAATTAAGAACTTTTCTGGTTTTTGTCAACTTCTTCCCCTTAATCCTAGTGGTTCCATAAAGACAGAGAGAAGGTGGAAGAATGTTTGTCTTTTCCTATAAGGAGGCAGTAATTCTTTATGGGCCCCCATCATTGTCATCTCTGTGTGAAGAGTTTCTTCATTATCTCATCTCTTGCTTGAGTTAGTAAAAAAACCCCCACATACATAGGTTCTATTTTAACTACAAAACTACATATACCATACTATTAAAATGTTAATACAGCACTTCTAATTAATATAACATAATACATATAGTATTCAATTTAATATTTGCGAAAAGCCAATCATAAAATATGCATTTTTCACAACTAACACAGCAGGCAAAACGCCAAAGAGGAGGGGGGGTAAGCTCACTCTGACCCGACCTAAGCTGTAGTACGCGCCGGCGGCCACCAGATGTCACCAGAGGACACAAGGAAAAACGACGCACCACAGCTTTGGTCACCATGAAGAGACCAATTTATTTTTTCTGACTCCAATCATTTATAGTTCTCAAAAGGTGCCAGTGGATTGGAAGGTGAACGTGCCACCTCTCCAACGACACTGGACAAACTACCAGTCTATCAAATTTCTCGGCCTCTATGAAAGAATGCAAAACAATAGGTTGTTTACAGAAAGTTGCGTGAGAAAGCTCTCTACAAGAATGTAAATTCAGAAGGCTTTAGAAAATCCTAAGAAAGCAGGGCGACAGGGTCACAGTCAAAGTCAGCAGGCAAAAGAAAGGAATTGCTGAGGAATGATCTTGGATCAAGCCAAACATTTACAGTCAGGGCAGTCAATTGGTACAGATGGGGGTACACTCTGGGGGTGCAGCTAAGGCCATGAGGTCACAGCAGGCTCTGGGGTCACAGCAGGCTGAGGTCACAGCAGGCTCTGAGGTCCCAGAGGTGCCAGAGCCCCGTGCTTGCACAGAACCACAGAACCCCTTTTAGGTTTTTTTTGTTGTTGTTGACCCCCTGGGAGCACTTGTAGTTCTCCACCCCTGCTATTTTTAAATTCCTCCAATTGCATTTTCAGGGGACACTGGTTAACCCAGTGCCCAAGGTTCTTACAAAGCAGGCGTGGCTTTGTGGGGTCAACCATTGCTGGTCCTCGCTGCTGCCCAGTGTGCCACTGTGCTGATGGAACGGGCACTGGGCTGGCAACGGCGACTCTCTGTGGTGGCCTTGGCAGCAGCTTTGGTCTGGTGTCCTGAGCCACACTCCACAGAGGCACTTTCCTGTTACAAACTAGAAGCACATCTTTTAGTGTGGGGGGGGTTCTAAAGGTAAGCGTAAAATCACAGCTCAACACTGTTCATTTGCATTTGCAAATGCCATTTCCTCTAAAACTTCTTCCCTTGCATTTTCTTTCCTAACTTGGATTTCAATAGCTCTAGTTAACCTTTCCACAAATTTCAAAAAAGGCTCTGATGGTAGCTGTGTGATCTTACTATATGGCTCGAGAGGGCCGTCAGGTTGAAGGGCAAAGAAGGCTTTTTCAGCTGCATCTCTGACTCTCTCAAGGACTACCACAGGGATTACTGCAGCTTGGACTGGGGCCAGAGACCACTGGCCCTCACCGGAGAGATGCTCGATGGTAATTGGCACGCCACTGGCATCCTTTGCTGTGTTTGGATCAGCATGCAAGTCTGGGAGGGCCTCTTTCAGCAGTTGTTTCCATGCCACTTCCCATAGTTTGAATTCTGTAGAGGTCATGAGGCACGAAAAAAGCTGTTTTAAATCATGTGGGACTAGTACAGTCCTACCCGGTTCGGCCTTTAAAAGGCCACGGAAGCACGGGCTCAGTGGGCCATACTGTTGGTGTGTTTTGCAAATCTCTCTTATTATTTGCTGTGCAAAAGCTTTCCAATTAGCAGCTGTGGCTCCTCCCCCTTGCCCTGCATGCTGATATGTGACAGGGGCGAGTGAGAAATCGGGACCCTGCGTTGGCTCTGCAGTTCCCTGCTGCTTTTCCCTTGAACGGGAAGCATTGGGATCACTGGTGTGGCTACAGGGGCGAGCAGTGGGCGAGCCCCCACCGTGGGAACCCGGGCAGGGGGCGGGGCCACCGTGGGAACAGGGGGCGGGGCCACCGTGGGAACAGGGGGCGGGGATGCCTGGTGACGTCACGTCGGCAGACGCCCCCTGGGGGGGAGGGGCGGAGCTGAGGGAGTGCCAGGTAAGGTGGGGGGAGGGAAGGTGTCACGAGGATCGGGGGGCGTGAGGGGAAAGAAAGGATTTTTGGGATGCTGAGGGGAATCATGGGAAGAAGGATATCAGGTAGGGTGCGGTGCCACGTGGCATCCTCCATTTTCTTGGCTCTCTGGGGACTGGGAGCCATTTGGGTGCTCACTGCTCTCCAAAAAACCAACACGTGCTCGGGGTTTCTGGGCTGGGGAGACAGGGTGGGGAGAATTCCACGCGGTCTGGCCAGGACTTTGTGGACAGAGGGACTCGGGCATTTTAAGATGTTCAGGGAGCCGGCTTCCCTGGGCGTGAGCAGAGTCTGCACTCCTTCAAATACCGAGTTTTGGGGAAGAGGGTTCAGAACTGGGGTGGGGAGAAATAGGAAGAGCAGAGGTACATTCCTTGTTATTTGGCTTTTCCTTCACTTCCCTTTGCTTGAGTAAAGCTGATTGAACTTGCAAACTCCAAAACACAAATTCGGCTGAAGACGTGTCCCCAGACCTTCCCAAGGTTATCAATTTGTGACCCATTGTGTCCCAAAAGTGGGTATTGTGGACTTGTTCAGGAGAAACTTGTGGGAAGTGTAGAAAAAGCCACCTTATAAACTGTTTTAATTTTCCCTTAGAAAACTATACATCTCCACTAACTAGCATTCCTATAATCTGATAATACATGCCTTTCTGTGCTGTGCTTAGCTTAGCCCCCATTGTAGATGTAAAAGGCACAGCCCAACCTCACACCGACAAAAAACAAACCAGAATTCGGTACCAATTTCCAAACACCGCGGTTAAGAAGCGAAAACACGCAGCTTTTAGCCCTGCCCAGCGCAGCAGCCTGTGCGGCTTTTAAAACTGCCGCCGGCAGCAGCAGGGATCCCCCGCGCCATGCGGAGGAGCCGCGGCTCAGCGCCGCCCACGCCCAGCGAGAAAGCCCGAGCCATGGTTCTGCCCCCGCTGCCCGCGGCCTCCCGCCGCTCCCGGGAGCCGCCGCCGCCGCCCGCTGTGCCGCGGGAGAATCCGAACGCCCCGCACTGCGCTGAGGGGGCGGGCAGAGCCCCCCGCTCCCCCTGAGCCAGCGGTGCTGCCGCTGCCACGCGGGTTTTAAAAACGGCAGAGCCGCGCCGTCCGGGGCTATCGCTCCCGACCCCGCGGGGCTGCGCAGCCTTGCCGTGCTCGAAATAAGAGCGAAAAAGAACAAGTCCCTCGTCAGGGACGGTTTCTGAGCTCCCCACCCCGCTATGGAGCGGGGATACTCACCCAAATCGGTGTCCTGGTCCGGCGGAGTCTTCTCTTCACCTGAACAGGACTCCTCGGGGCAGGAGGAGCTGCCCTGTTCTTCCTCTGGGAAGGTCTGGCTCACCAAAAAGGAGGTGCGCTTCCCAGAGGTGCAGGACATCCACAAGTATTCTGTGGATAAAGCCCAAAGTCTCTCCTGGAGAGCTATGTCCTAAAAGATCTGCCAGTGGACGCCAAGCTGCCTTAAAGCCTCTCCGTGGTCTTGTGAGGCTCTGAGAGCTCCGGAGTGTCCCATCGGTGCGGCAGGGTCAGGCCAGCCTCCACGTCAGGTTGCCAAAATATTGGTGTTACCGATATCGAGGACAGGATGTGCCTTGGCTTGTCTGGCCCTGCTGCTGAACCAAATAGCAGCCACTGTGGTGTTTCACCCCGGAGACACTTTTGCCCGGCTGGATGTTGCAGCTGGGAGCATGGAGACAAGTCCAGACATGCCAGAGCTCCGGTGGCGGCGGGATGGAAGGAGTGGAAGCACACTGGGGGCAACTGGGATTTACTGGGAGAGACCAAGAGTGACTGGGATCACAGAGGAATCATAAAGGAAGTTACTGGAATAATACTGAGAGTATCTGGGAGTGACATGAATCATACTGGGAGTGACTGGAATCATACTGGGAGTGACTGGAATCATACTGAGTGACTTGGAGTGACTGGGACCACACTGGAGGCAAATGGTAACATAATGAGAGTGACTGGGTTCATACTGGGATCATACTGGGAAGGACTGGAACCATACTAGGAGTGCCTGGAACTATTATAGGGGTGAATGGGAACACACCTGGGAACATGCTGGGACCATACTGGGATGATACTGGGAGTGACTGGGATGATACTGGGATCACACTGAGTGTAACTGGAAGTGACTGGGACCATACTGGTGGTGACTGGGAGCCACAGGGCCCATGCTGGGAGTGTCCTTGGGGGAACTGGGGGAACTGGCCCAGCTGGGGCTCAGGGTTGTTCTCCCCCAGGGCTGCCCCAGGTCCTGCTGCCACCCCCGGCCCCACAGAGCTGAGGGACAGGGGACAGGGACAGGGGACAGCAAAGGGACAGGAGACAGGGACAGGGCACAGCCAAGGGACAGGGCACAGCCAGGGAACACGGCCTGGCCGAGGGACACTGAGCTCCAGCACTTTTGGCTGTTGCCCGTGGGCTCCCAGCGCAGGCCCAGGGGCAGAATCCCCTCCAGAAACTGTTGTTTGCTTTCAGCTCTGCTCTGGAACATTCCCCAGGAGCCCTGCAGTGGCTGCAGCCCGGCCGGGTGCCCGGGGCCACCAAAGCTGCTCCGGCAGTGCCCTCCTGCCCCAGGCAGGGCACGCAACACCCAAGGAAAGGCTCCTGCTGGGCTCAGGGCAGGGACAGGGCACTCCCCTGGTGCTGCCCTTCCCCTCCCACACCCACCTTTGTGCTCCAGAGCCTCTCGACCACATCTGATGTATTTTGGGGGCCCTTCCACACAGGTGTGTCCCAGGTAATGGTTCATCTGCTCCACCATGATCCCTTTGGATTCCCAGCACCTCTGGGTGATCCAGGCGGCACCGGCGGACACTGCAAATCTCCCAGATCCCAGCTGGAAGCAGATGAAATCCCAGCCCTCGTAGCCATACCGGTGGGATCCATGGACGCTCCGTTGGACAGGAGGTCACAGCTGGAAACCACCTGCACCCTGTGCAGACCTGGGAACGAGGAGAGAACAGACCCATGGAGTCATGTCCCAGACACAGAGAGCCCCTTGGAGCTCCCTGGATTCCCATCCCAGCCCCAGAGATCCCCCTCATCCCCAGAGATCCCATCCCAGCCCCTCAGAGTCCTCCATTCCCACAGATCCCAGCCCAGCCCCTGGCTCCCCCCACTCCCCCTGCTCTGGTTGTACCTGCCCCGTCTCCAGGTCACTGTTGGCCACGGGCTGGTTCCTGTCTTTGAGCCAGCTCTGGCTATCCCAATATCCCAGCTCTGGCTATCCCCATATCCCAGCTCTGCCTATCCCCATATCCCAGCTCTGGCTATCCCAATATCCCGGCTCTCGCTATCCCAATATCCCAGCTCTGGCTGTCCCAATATCCCAGCTCTGGCTGTCCCAGTATCCCAGCTCTGGCTGTCCCAATATCCCAGCTCTGGCTGTCCCAATATCCCAACTCTGGCTATCCCAATATCCCGACTCTGGCTATCCCAATATCCCAACTCTGGCTATCCCAATATCCCAACTCTGGCTATCCCAATGTCCTGGCTGGCAGAGCTGGGAAGGAGGTTCAGAGGCTCAGAGTCAAGGAAAGGGGGTGCAGGGACTGGGAGAGCTGGGATGGTTGTCCAGGGAATCCTGTGCCCACGAAAGGGGGTGCCAGGGCTCCTGAGTGTGAGGAAAGGAGGGACTGGGGGCTGGGAAAGGCAGGAATGGGGGCCAAGGGGTCCCAGGTCAAGGAAAAGGGTGGGGCTGGGGGCTGGGAGAGGCGGGGGGCCGGGAACAGGTTGTGTTTGTGCCGGGTCAGGGGGTGCAGGGGGGTCTGAGTGCCAGGCAAAGGGGTAAAAGGGTGTGTCAGTTCTCAGGAATGGGGGTGCAGGGGGGTCTCAGGGTCACAGAAATGGGGGGCAGGGACGTGGAGAGGTAGAAGGGAGTTCCAGGGGTTCCTTGAGCCCAGGAAAGGGGAGTCCAGGGTTTCCCAAGAAGGGGGAACCAGGTACTCCTTAACCCAAATGCAGCATTAAGAAGCAGCATTCTTTATTCAGCCGGGTGCACGGGGGATAGCTCCTCCCAAAGCCGAGCATGCTGAGTACAGGAAAGTTTCTGTTCATATTCTGTATTTTGCACACATGTTCATTGATTGTCCATGACTAAACATACATCTGATAATCATTTCCCCAAAATCATTAACATATTTCCCCATCCCTTTACCCATGCTCTCTTCTGTCCTGGGGGTCTCTCTGGTGGTCCCTGGTGGTTGTGGACCCCAATGTTCCAGTGGGCCTGGCTGAGCTGGCAGGACACTGAGGCTGGTGAACTTCCAGTTCCCCTTCCGACACAATGGGCATTGTGTGGTTTCCATAGGCCTGGGGTTTTGGAGAACAAGCTCCAGGTGTCAGCTCACCTGGTGGAGACAATTTATCATCTGGTAACATGAGGTCACAGAGTGATCTATGACATCACAGAGTGGGTTATGTGAGGTCATCGAGCAGCTATGAGATAAACTGCCTCTGTGACATCACAGAGTTGGCTGTGACATCACAGAGGGGCTGTGTGACATCCCAGGAGGGCTGTGTGAGGTCACTGGGTTGGTCACTCCACCCCAGCTCCCCCTCACAGTTTCTCCCAACAAGTCCAATGCTGTTCATGCCCAGCGGGGTCCCTGTCCCCCCATATCCCCCCGGTCCACCTGGAGCCACAGCCCCCACCAAAGGATGTTCCACAGGATCCACCCCAGAGCCTGACATGGGGAAAAGGGGCCAGGGCTGTGTGACCAGGACATCAAGGACGTGGATTAGCCAGGTCCCTGTGGCCTGGGTTGGGTTCCCCAGGGCAGGAAAGATGTCTGGCAGCTGGAGTAGGGTTAGGGAAGGGCCTCCAAGGTGGGGCTGGAGCCCTTGGGCTGTGAGCAGAGGCTGAGGGTGCTGGACTTGTCCAGCCCAGAGCAGGGAAGGCTGAGGGGCTCCTCATCCCAGCCTGGCAGTGCCAGCGAGGAGGGGATGGAGAACACAGAGCCAGGCTCTTCGCCAGGTGCCTGGTGGGAGACAGAAGCCAATGGGTGGAAGGGGAAAGAGAAGAGATCAGCCAGGCCAGGAGGAGATGAAATGAGTCAGGCTGGTTTCAGCATTTCCTCAGCACCAAAAGCAGCCTGACCTCCCTTCTCCATCCACCACTGACAGCTTTGCAAATCAGGAAGTGTTCTGAGCTTTTTTGCCTCCACTCCAGGACAAGCATTCTGATACAAGAAATTAATTGTGTTTATTATTTATCACAGAACCACATTTGTCTAAAATCAATTTTAATATGGAAATTACTTGTGGATCGTGGACTCATCAGACACTGCTGGGACGTTGCACATAGCTCAGGGATGAGTGTGATTTTTATTAAATTGTGTCCTGTTCAACCATTGTCTGTTGTCCATGAAGAGAAACTTTCTGTGCCTCTGAGTCTCACCAGTTCCTGACCCCCAAAGGACACAAACCTGATGAGTTGTGGTTCCCACTCCAGTGGTGGCGCTTGGACCTCCCTCCATCCCCAGAGCAGAGCTCCCTTGTCCCAGAAAGTCCCTGGCAATGCAGGGATGAAGGAAACAGGACAGGCTGTGGGGATCAGGGGGAGGGCACAGCCAGGGATTTGGGGTGGTTGTGAGCCCAGGGCAGGACCCGGCCCTTGGCCTTGGTGAACCTCATCCAATTGTCCTGGGCCCATGGCTCCAGCCTGTCCAGATCCCTCTGCATAGCTTCCTGCCCTCCAGCACAGCCACACTCCCACCCAGCTTGGGCTCACCTGGGAACTGCCTGAGGGTGCCCTCGATGGCCTCATCCAGATCAGCAATAAAGAGATTTCACTGACCTGGCCCCAGTCCTGAGCCCTGGGGACACCCCTGGGTGTGACTCCATTCCTCAGCTGCTCTGAGTGCCAGGGGTTGGATGAGAGAAATGGTGGGGAGGGGGTAGGGACAAAGTGTGATTGATTGTCAGCCATGAAGGGTCTTGATTTTCACATCTATTCAGACTGCATTAGGAGGTGCTGGGGGTTAATATCAATTGGACATTGCTGATATCAATCTATAAACAGGAAAAAAAAATTCTCTCAGCACTGTTTCCAATATAGCATATTCACTTTGAATACACTACTGAAATCTGTCTAATTAACCAGAGAAGAATTGAGGACTTGAATTATTACCAAGGGCTTTTCTTGTCTTGGGTGTTTTGAAGAAAATCTCATTTTTTGAAAATCTCATGTTTATGAGATTTTCTCATGGAATTACTGAACGGAAGAGCTCAAGAAAGAAGAGCCCTGTGGAGAAGTAAAATTCATCAGCAACCTCCAAGTGGCTGAGGATCCATCCCCATCAGAGCAGCAATGACCAGCAATGGGAACAGCTTTGTGGCTGCCCCAGCTCTGGGATGGGCCCTGGGCCTGGAGCAGGAGCAGCTCTGGAGGGCCCCAAGGCCGGGCTCTTGTGCTGGCCTGGGCAGATGGGATGGCAGCAGGGGCTGCAGAGCTCTCAGCACCTCAGCCCAAGGGGAGCAGGGCAGCCAGGGAGCCTCCTTTGGCCTTGGCCAAGCCCCTTCCCCCATGGCTGGGGCTGAGTCCTGGCTGAGCTGCAGCTGCTGCTGTGCCCTGGCCAGGGGCTGAGGCCGTGGGGCCAGTGGCCAGAGCAGCCTGGGCTGAGCAGAGCTGTGGGGCCAGAGCCGGCTGGGCTGTGCTGGAGACCAAGGCTGGAGCAGGGAAATGCAGGGCTGCTGCGCCATGGGGAGGGCATTGGATTCCAGCACACACCTCAGCTCTCTGATGGTCCCGGCACCATGCTGGGCCCTGTTTCAGGCTGGAGCAGAGCAGATGTTGATGGCACAGGAGCCCTGCGGGGCTGGCAGGGACCTGCAGCTTGCAAGGTGCTCTGCTCTCCCTCAGCTCCTCTCTGAGAGATCCAATCCCAGCTCGGCACCTCAGGGCACAAGTGGCACTGCCTGGTCGTGGGCACACAGCTGATGTCTGCCTGGAAGGGGGTATAGGTTTTAATACTTGTACAGTTGATATTATACAAGGACATTTTATTACCTTGGTCACTTGAGTACTTTTAAGAAACACCAATGTTTTCCCTCTAGGAACAGGAATTTCCTGGAAGTGTACTGATGGCAGAATGAGGAGAAATATCTATCTACCCATCTACTTGAGTCACCAATATTCTCCTCTTATATCATCTCCCTCTTCCTTCAGGTGTTTCCAGCTCTCCTGTTGAAATGGCCTTGTCTAATGACATCTCTTCACTCGACCAGCTGCATCTATGTACTTCCTGCTGCTCCCAAATTTCCTCATCTCGGTGCTCTCTGGTAATTCAAGGGGCTCTCCACTGGCTGGCTTCCTGCTTTGAGGTTCAGGGAGTTGCCAAATCTTTCTGAAGTTCAAATAAATATCACGTTAGTCAACACCTTACTTATATTTATATCTACCACAGAATTACCTTTTTTTGTGTCTCTGTCTAAAACTGTTCCTGTTTGGATATCCCTTGGGGATTGGGGACATGTCAGATCCTGCTGGGACATCACAGAGAGCGGAGGGAAGAGCTGTGATGGTTATTAAACTGTTCAAATGTTCAACTTGTGTTTGTTGGCCAGAAACCTTTCTGTGCCTCTGAGTGTCACCATCCCTGAGCCCAAAGGACACAAACCTGATGAGTTGTGGTTCCCACTGCAGGGGCACTTGGACCTTGGCTCTGCACAGGAGAGCTCTTCATCCACTTTCCCTCTTTTCCTCCCTCTGGGCATGGAGGGAGCTCCTGACTTCAGCCTGTGACTCGTGTGTGCCAAGAGCAAATCTGGGCAGAATCGGGGCAGGGAGGGTTTGGGGGGACCTTGGGATCTGTGCTGGGCACAGAAGGTGTTTTCCATTGCTCTGGGACTGTCTGCTGTGCAAAGTGGAGTTAATATCTAGCAGAGGAATGACTTTTGCATTTGATGGAGCTGTGCCTTCCCTTGGCTTTGTTGGCTGACAAGAAATGAACATCCCTCTGTGTCTCGGGCAGCTCCTTCTCCAGGGAAAGCAGGTGGGAGTGGGAGCCAAGGAGCTGAAACCTGCAGGTGCAGCCTGGGCTGGAGGGAGCTCAGATTTGCACAAGGCTGCTCTGAGTGCCAGGGCTTGGATGGGGGAAATGGTGGGGTGGGGGTAGGGACAGAGTCTGACTGATTGTCAGCCACGAAGGGTCTTGATTTTCATATCTGTTCCAACTGCATGAGGAGGTACTTGGATTCACTGTCAATTGGAGAGTGCACATATCAATGAATTAACAGGGAAAAAAAACTAAACAGGACCAAAAAAATATTTTCTCACTGTCTTTTAAAATGTAGTGTATTCACTTTGAAGAGGCTTCTGAAATTGGTCTAATTAACCACAAAAGATTTGAATGCTTCCATTATTCCCAGAGGCTTGGTTTGTTAATCTGTTCTGAATGTTAATGAGCTCTGGGACACTGAATTCCTGAAGTGAAGAGCTGAAGGCTGAAGAAGCCTCTGGAGCAGTAAAATTCAGCAGCAGCCTCCAAGTTGCTGAGGATGTCAGCAGCCCCCACTGAGGCCATCCCTGCCCAGAGACCGTGGGGGAATGGGCAGACAAGGAGAGCGTCCCTGGGGCTGGGGCAGCAGAACTCAGAGGCACCAGCAGCTCCAGCTGGGAAATGGAGTGTGGAATGTGGCTGTGAAAGCCCTGCCTGGGCTGTGCCAAGCAGGACACACAAGCCCTGACTCCCATCCCCCAAACAACTCCCTCAAGGAGACATTTAAGAGGAATTGCAATTGTTTGTGTCCTCTGAGTTGGATGCACTGGAGAAATATCAACAAGAGATTCTCATGAGCTCAAAACAACAAAACAGCCTTTACTGGGAACTTTAGAAGATCAGAGAAATTTGGCAAAAGGTCTTAATCAACAAAAACAAAAAAGGTTTTCTGATGATGCCGGTGACTCTCTAGAGATTGTCATCACAGCCCCTGAGCAGCTGCCAGCAGCCACGAGCTCATCAGAGCGAGCTCCCGGCGGCCAGGACGAGAACAACCCCCATGGCCCTGTGCCGGCCCATCCCTCTTCTCCTCAGGAGACACCAGCCAGAGCTGTCGGTGGTGTCCTGCCCAAGGTCTGGGCAGGACTTTTCCGTTGACGACGGGAACTTCTGGACCCTGTGCGGACTTGGCTGAACCAGAGGATGGAGGTCATCCAAAGGGAGCAGTGGTGGATGGCAAGGAGCACAGAGTGCCATCCTGTATGTTCTCTGTGTGTGTGGGCCAGACCAGGAGGACATGATCCAGAGTCTGCAGGGCTTCCTGGAGGAACACACAGTGCCACTGGTCCAGGGCACCATCGACATCACTGTGAGACACTGCAGCTCAGGGGCCCAGAGTCTGCTGCACTCCCACGCTGCCGCAGATGAGGATGACAGCCCAGCAGCCAGCAGCTGCTCCAGCAGCTCCAGTTCCATCTTCTCCAGCCCCCCAGCCTCTCCAGACCCAACAGCCACAGTTCCCCCAGCTTCTCCAGCTCAAACAACCCCAACTCCTCCAGCCCTAACAGCCCCAGACCCAGCTCTTGGACTCTACCCAGCAGCCCTCAAGTGCCCACAGAGGAAGAAGAGGAAGCTGCCACAACGGAGGCCACCCCCAGCAGGGGTCAAAGCCATCCGCCAGTTGTGCCGGTGTCCCCAGAGCAGGACCAGCCCCAGGATGAGGCAGGTCCCTCTGATCCATCTGTCCAGAGCACCAGCCTCAGACCCTCTGGTCCCACCCAAGGCAGGCACTGCTTGCCTGGGTGGGCCCAGCAGTCCCTAAAGAGAAAGGCCTCAAACTCTCCCCACACCTGCAGTAGAACTAGCAAGGCTCTTCAACTCCTTCTTTTTAGAAAAATAAATAAATTGTTGTTATTTCCCCCACAGAGTCTCTGGGCTCTGCTTCCTCAGCCTTCCCCTTGTGCCCCACCGTGGGTGGCACCCATGTCCTGTGGGGCACCAGCCTTGCGCCCAGGGCCATATGGGCAGCTTAATTGTCTTCAAGGCCAATCTTACCCAAGAAGAAGATGCCTGGACTTTCATTTGTCTCAATGTCAATTCCACTCTTGGAGTTTTTCCCAGCTTTGTCCTTCCCAAGGCCGTTTGTGCTGAAATATCTCAATACTCCATCCTGGATCTTATGAACATCTGCAAACATCTGTTTTGTGATGCTAATTACATATCACTTTCCTCTCTTACTTTTTAACAAATATTTTCTAAAATATCGATATAGTTACAATTATTGGCACAAATCATATTCATTTATCACATCTCTATCTGGCTTTGTTTGAAGGTGTAGGCTCAAAGCAAACTCCCTTAGTTCCTCCCTGAGCCTTGGCCAAGAGGAGGATGAAACCAGATGTTCCCGCACTAGAAGTTGTGGTAGCTTGTTTATTCAATAGTATAAAATCTGGGCCCTCTCACTTGGCGCAAAGTTGGCGGCCTCGCTTGAGGGTGGGCGAACCACATAGGAATTCCCAGTTACTGGGAGTGCTTCTCCAATCCCTTGGTGTGACAGGGCATCCCCAGCTGACGTGTGTGTCAGGACAATGGTCAAGTATGAGGGTAACTGGTGATGTATCTTTCTGAATCCCTACAGGCAATCTTTTCTAGTAATAATCAGGTGCATTGCTTAGCTTATCCTTTTGTACTTCTGTGCTGCTTTGCCCTACAGTCAATGACACTTCTTCCTTAAGCTGGGGTGGGTGTCTTTGGTGCTGACCCTGCCAGCAAGCCATTCCCTTCAGAATTGGACTCGGTGGATCCCTTCCAACACAGAACATTCTGTGATTCTGTGATCACTTCTACAAAGTTTGCTCAGAATGAGTTTCAGCTAAAACACTTGGAATTATTTGCTGCAATTAGAGTTGGTAGATGGAACTCTTGTTGGTGAACAATGGAGGGAGAGAACAGCTTCATGTGGGTTTTTGGGGCGTTGCCCCAATTTTGTGGGTTTCTCCCTCCATTTTGGGATCTCACACCTCCGTTTTGGGGGTCTCCACCCAGCGATTTTGGCCTCCACTCCTTCCACTTTGGGGTCCCCCTTTAATTTTGTGCACCCCATCCCTAAGTTCCACACATGCCCAGCGGCCCCAATGTGCACTGAACGGCCAGCAAGGGACTGGGGAATGCCGGGACCCACAGTGATGTCAGTCATCCCTCCTGGTTACACACAGGACTCCTCGGCCCTTTTTGGGGTGCCCTGGAGTGCCAAGGCCACGGGGAGGAAATGCCTTTGCTGCCACGCTGGGCAGGATCTTGCTTGGCCCATTATGGCCTCCTGTCCCCTGTCTCTCATTGTCCTCTGACAGCCCCTGTGTCCCTGCACCCCTCTCAAGAGCAGGACTTTGGTGCCAGCACCCCCAGGCTCCAAATCCCCGCGTTGGCTCTGTCCCTATGGTATCCCCACGCGGCCGTTGCGCCGGGGCCGCTGTGGCGACAGCCGGCGAGCGGCGCCATGGCGGAGCTGCCGCTGCCCGCCGGGCTCAGAGCCAGCGCCTTCCCCGCCAAGCTGTGGCGCCTGGCGAACAGCCCCCGCGTCCGCTCCGTGCGCTGGGACAGCCGGGCCCGGGGGCTGCTCATCCACCGCTCCCTCTTCGAGCGGGAGCTGCTCAGCCCGGGCGACGCCCGGGGCCCGGCCCCGCACACCTTCAGGGCCACGCAGTTCCGCAGCTTCGTGCGCCAGCTCTACCGCTACGGCTTCCGCAGGGTGCCGGGCCGGGTTGGCTCAGCTGCGCCGGGCGATGCCGGGGCTTGGCTCCACTACGGCAACCCCTGCTTTCGCCGCCACCGCCCCGACCTCCTGCTCCGCATCAGGCGCCGGAGCGCGGCCAACAGGCAGCGGCCGGCGGCGGGGCGGGAGGGCCGCAGGCGCCCGCCCCGCGGCTCCCAGCAGCTCCCCGGGGCGCGGCCGCTGCCGCACGGGCGGGACGGGCGCAGTCGCTTCAAGCCGCTCTCCAGGGAGCGGCCGCCGCTGCCGCCCGGGCGCCCGCCCAGCGGCTTCCTGCTGCTGCACAGGGAGCGGACGCTGCCGGACGGGCGGGAGCTGCGCAGCCCCCGGCCTGGCCGCTTCCAGCCGCCCCCCGGGCAGCGGCCGCTGCTCGCCCGGCGCCCGCCCTGCGGCTTCCACCTGCTGCACAGGGACCGGCCGGTGCCGGCCCGGCGGGAGGGGCCGAGCCGCTTCCAGGAGCTCTATGGGGAGCGGCCGCCGCCCGCCGAGCGGGAGCTGCTGCGCATCCCGCCCTGCGGCTTCTTCGGTTTCTACGGGGAGCCGCTGCTGCCGCTCGGGCGGGAGGGGCCTCGCAGCCGCTTCCAGCAGCTCTACGGGGGGCAGCTGCCTCCCATCGACCGGGAGGTGCTCAGGATCCAGCCCTGCAGCTTCCAGCAGCTCCACAGGGAGCAGCAGCCCCCAGCCTACGACCCACGAGGTAGGAAAAGAGTTGTAGCCTTGCTTTTCCAAAAGGTCCTGAAAAGTGGCTGTTTGAAGTATTTTTCCACAAGGCTCTGTCATTCTCGGCCCGAAATTCTCAACCTTATTTAGAAGGGGCACCTAGAAAGGCAAAAGATTCTCTGCCTGGTTTTCCTGCCTGCTTCCTGTGATGGTTGATCCAATGCAGCAACAGAGATCTGTGTCCCAGAGCCACATTGTGGAGTGTGACCAATGTCTTTGGATTCTTGCAGCCACCTCGGGCACTTCAGCCCCCAGCGCTCCACCTGGCAGTGCAGGTTGTGCAGCATCGACGGCCTCCGGCTCAGCCTGGAATGCACCTGGTGAAGAGCAATTGCCACCAGTGGATCTTGGCTTTGCCGTCGAGCAAATGATCCGGGAGATCAGGAGATCCCTGCCTGAAAGGTCTCCCTCTGCTCAGGTAACCCATTGGAGGGGAATGGAAGAGGCTGGGCTGAAAGCTTTTGAACGCTGTTACATGGAGAAGGGGAGTAACCGTATCCTTGATGTGATTCCAGCAAAATACTGAATGATCTTTAGTTTTCTTTTTTTTCTATTGTTCTTTCAAGGGCAATATGAATGTTGCCCCTGAGTCTTCAGGAGGGGAGCCTGTGAACCGGGCTGCAGTAGAGGAAACTTCATCTGGCACCGAGAGCTGCAAGAACAGTTCCCCAGAGCCCGAGGAGCCTGGTAAGGACAGAGCCCCCGTTGGTTTAGAGAGGTGTGAGACGGCTGCTCTGAGCCTGCCTCTGGCAGGAAGGGAGAGGAGAAGAGTTGAGTTCTTGTCTGCAGGGTTGGTGCTTCCTGGTGCCTTTAGTTCAAAGGCACATGCACAACCTGCCCGAGCTCTGCCCTCCACGCTTCGCCAGAGGCTTGGGCACTGAGTCCTCTGCTGTGGCAAGAGAGCAGGGAATAAACCTGACCTTGTGGGAGTTGTGCCACCAAGCTGGGTGTCCCAGTCTGGTTCATACCTCAGCCCCCAGCAGCCTTCAGCCATTTCAGTGAGGACTGTGGTCTCTCTGTCACTGGGACTGTCTGTGTTTCAAGCTCTCGTGGGTGCCATTTGCACTGTGGGTGCTGAGACTTTATTAGAATACTTAAATACTTTACACAGTTCCATTTTGACGACTTGGAAGGATCCCTGTTCTTTATAGAGCAGGCTTCAAGTTGCCAAGTGAGAGTCTGCCTTTCAGGCCATCTTTTAATGTCCCTGATAGAAGGACAATTGGTGCTCAAGGGACACTTGCACAAGGGCCAGTATTGTCTCAGTGTTCCCTTTGCTTCCCAGATCCCGTGTGATCAACTTGTCCAGGAGGGCTGCCCTGTGTGCCAGGAAGAGACAGAGGGAGAGCCTGTGACCATTGGGCAGGTAGAATTCCTCTGTCTCTAGTTATATTTCTAGATGTATATAGCTATATTTATTGATATATGTATTGTATTTATAGATTTATGTAGTTTTTCTTTTCTATCTACATAGACAGAGATTTGTCTAGTTAATTTATTTTTAGTTTTAGGTGTATATATTTATATTTTTCAATGTGCAGTTATAGTTGTAGATGTCCATAGTTGCCTTTATACATGTGTATAGTTACATTTACATATATATAGTTATATTTGTAGATAGGCATATTTGTATTGATATATGGGGGTTTAGTTACATAGATTGATATCTGTATAGATGTAGGCCTCTTTTTAACCTCTTCCCCTGCTCTGCTTCCTCCCTCACCTCTTGCTTTTCCCCCGTGCCCCCTGTGTCCCCTGTCCCTGTGCTGGGTCCGAGCTGGCGGCCGGGCCGGGCGGAGCAGCAGTTCCAGCCCCGGGTGTCCCTGGAGCGGTGGGAGCTGCCGGTGGCCCCAGGCACTGTCCCCTGAGGAGCTGCTGAAGGACGGTGAGACTGAGGGGGCTGAGGGGGCGGTGACGCTGAAGGGACGGTGACCCTGAGGTGCTGCTGGGGCTGAGGGCTGTGGGGCAGCCGAGGGCGATGGTGGCACTGAGGTGACAGGGAAGTGGCACAGGCCGAGGGGTGGCGGGCCTAGGGGTACGGGATGGGTCAGAAGGGACTGAGGGGCTGAGAGGACTGTGAGGGGCTGAAGGTGGCGTGGGCTGTGGCCGTGGGCACTGCCCGGCGGGGCAGCAGCGGGCCCTGCCCGTGCTGGGGCTGCTCAGCGCAGCTGCCCCGGCCGGCACAGGGGCTGTCCTTGGGCAAGGCAGCTGTGCCGGCAGGGCCCGGGAGCTGTGCCGGCTGTGCCGGGCTGCCGGGGCTGCGGGACAGTCCCGCCGCGGCTGCGCTCACCACAGCCTGGCCCGCTCGGCTGCTTTTTCTTTCTGACCCTCCTGGGGAGGCTCTGAGATCTTCCCTTCCCTGATGGAAGTGCAGCTGCTGCCAAGGAAAACGTCCCCATACTGACTCAGTGCTCCCTTTGCTTCCTAGCTGTGCCATCTGCCGTCCCTGTCCAGGAGAGCTGCTCTGCACGGGAGGAAGAGCCCAAGGGAGAGGCTTTGAAGATGGGGCAGCAGCAAGAGCAGGGAACGGGTGTTCTAAGTTAAAGTAAATAATTTGTCTGATCCTTTAGGGATTGATAAAAAGAATTTTATTGATTACAGCAAGTAATGACAAGCAAACAGCGCTGGGAGCAGACGGGGAGTCAGTGCTCCGCCAAGGCTCACACCGCTTCCCTTTTCCCACGGTCCTTTATTCTCCCCCTTCTTCCGCGTTTGTGGCTTTTCCGGGAGTACTCTGCGCGTGCGCCTCCAGTTGCTAGGGGGTCGCCGCCTGCTTTCTGGTGGTCGTCTGGATGAAGGCTCTCCTCCTCTTCCTCGCTGGGGGTTTATGACCCTGTAACAATCTTTCCATAGATGGTTACACACCTCCCGACCCTAGTTGTACAATCAACCTAAGGAGTCAGCATATCCTCAGGTTTCCTGTTATTCACAAAAAACCTCTTCCTTTGCCTGAGTTCCTGTTTAATGATGAACAAAGAAACTTCTCTTATCTATTACAAGGGGTCTGGAACACAAGTCCTGTGAGGAATGACTGAGGGAGCTGGAGTTGTTTATCCTGGAGAAGACTCAGAGGTGACCTTATCACTCTCCACACTCCCTGAAAGGTGGTTGCAGTCGGGTGGGGGTCGGTCTCGCTCCTCACAGCAACTGACAGGACCAGAGGACAGTGTCTTAAGCTGCACCAAGGGAAATTTAGGTTGGATATTAGGAAAAAAGTTTTTTATGGAAAGGGTGATGAAGTACTAGAACTGTCTATCCAGGGAGGTGGTGGAGTCACCATCCTGGGATGTGTTTAAACAAAGACTGGATGTGGCACTCAGTGCCATGGTTTAGCTGAGGTGGTGTTAGGGCATGGGCTGGACTTGATGGCCTTAAAGGTCTCTTCCAACCCAGCAATTCTGTGATTCTGTGATTGTGTGACATCACAGACCAGGTTGTGACATCATATAGTTGGCTGTGACATCACTGGTTTATTATGTGACATCACCGAGCAGGCTGTGACATCAGAGCATGCCTGTATGACATCACAGAGCAGAGCAAGCTGTGAGGTCAAAGAGTGTGCTGTGACATTATAGGGTGGCTGTGTTCCATCACTGAAGGTGTTGTGACATCACAGGGTGGGTCTGTGAGCCCACAGAGGTGCTGTGTGACATGTTAAGTGAGTTCTGCCATCACAGAGCAGGCTGTGACATCACAGAGCAGGCTGTGACATCACAGAGCAGGCTGTGATGTCACAAAGTCAGCTGTGACATTACAGGCTGGCACTGTGACATCACAGAATGGGCTGTGAGGCCACAGAGAAGACTCTGCCATCATAGAAAAGGGCTCTGTGACATCACAGAGCAGCTGTGTGATGTCACAGAGAAGGCTGAGACAATACAGAGTGGGTTGTGACATCACAGAGCTGACTGAGAAATCACAGAGCAGGCTGCAACATCAAAGCGAGGCTGCATAACATCACAAAGGTGGCTGTGCCATCATAGAGCTGGCTGTGACATCACAGGGTGTCTGTGACATCACAGGGCAGATTTTTTGACATCACAGAGCAGACTGGGACCTCAAAGAGCAGGCTGTGACATCACAGGGCAGCTGTGTGACATCACAGGAGCTCTGTGACATCACAGGGGCTGTGTGAGGTCACTGGGGAGGTCACTCCACCCCGGCCCCCGTTCCCACTATCCCCCAGAGAAGTCCAACGCTGCTCGTGCACAGCGGGGTCCCCTGTCCCCCCAGGTCCCCCCGCCCCCGGCGCCGCAGCCTCCCCCAGAGGATGTTCCACGAGATCGACCCCAGAGCCTGACACGGGGACGGGGGCTGGGGCCATAGGGGGGGTGGGACAGGGGGACAGGGACCCCCCGGCAGCGTGCCTGTGTCCCCCAGGGCCAGAGCCTGGGCCAGGGCTCCTTCACCCTGTTACCAACGAGGGCTTGAGAGCGCTGAAAAAATCCCCAGCAAGGGATCAGCAAAAAACAGATTTAATATTAAGCGACAGCACCACAAAGTTCCTTGGCAAGAGTCACTCTGCTCCTGACTGGATACTGCAGGCACACCAAGGAAACAAAGCAACAACAAAACCAAACAAAATGCAGGAAATCAAACCAGAAATGAACTGAGAACTGTCCCTGTGTGTGTGTGTGTGACAAAAGGGCAGTGAGGGCAAGGTGTGAAAAATGCATATTTTATTATTGGCTTTTTTCACAAATATTAAAACAAATATTATATGTGCAATGATAGAAAGTTATGCTGTATTAATTCTCGTAAGTAGTGTGTTAAATATAGTTCTAGGTTATAACACAATGTTAAAATAGAAACTCTGCAATGTCTGATATTTTTACTAGCTCAAGAAAAGGGATAAGATAATCAAGAAACTCTTTGCACAGAAGTAACAGCGACAAGACACATAAAGAGTTACTGCCTCCTTATCGGAAAAGACAAACATTCTTCCACCTTCTCTCCATCTTTATGGAACCACTAGGATTAAGGGGAAGAAGTTGACAACAACCAGAGAAATTCTTAATTTGCATGGAATTTATGCATCATGTATGAGATATATATGAATATGCATCAGGCTGTTGCTTTTAAGGGTAATTCCTTTGTTCACAAGGCATGTTTTTGGCAGCTTAGTGCCCAAAAACATCCGGACATCCATAATTCTTTACTTTTTATTGTCTTGTAATTGTCCTAATCCTCACTGTCCAAATTTTTATTACTCTAATTTTATTGCTATTTTTATAACTATTTTATTACTAATAAACTTTTAAAACTAAAAAAACCCCAAGTGATTGGCTTTTTTCACACTATGAAGCCACCCCCCCACTTAACACCCAGCCTCCTGCTTCTCAAAACCTACCTTTACCCCCTCCAATGATCCCTGCCCCTTCTCTATCTCCTCAGGGAATCTCCATGCCATTTTTACCCCCTCCAACAACCCCACTCCCCATATATATCCACCCCTTGGTGCTTTTTCCCCGTTGCCTCCTACCCCCACTAACATACAACTTGCTTCACCTGTAAGTCAGAATAGAGCACCTTTCCCTGAGAAAAAACCTCTGGATATATCCTCCAACCTAACAACTGAGCCCTCCCAACGTGATAACAAAGAATTAGTGAGCCAGTCAAATAAGCCTTCAGATGCTGGCCCTTACTGTAATACCAGATCAAAAAGTGGTGTAAGGCCAGAGGTAAATCCTGACAGGCTGCTTCCCCTGAGGGAAGTTCCACTAGGTGTGGGGTAGGAGGAATAGGTGTTATAAATGTACCCCTGACCGCTTCTGAAGCAAGAATATATAAGAAAGAGCTAGTTGGTTTAATAGAAGATCCAACTGGCACCGCACAGCAAACAGATCAGTTCCTGGGTCCCAATATACACACCTGGGAAGAGCTGCATCCTATTATGAACATCCTCTTCTCCCCAGAGGAGATTCACCATCTAACCCACTGGTTTGAGGCATTCCCCACGAGAAGGGAGACAGCCCAAACTGTGACAAAAGTTCTTTTAGAAGAAATTATTCCGAGATACGGGCTAGTAAATTTTATTGATTCAGACCGTGGCCCCCACTCTACATCCAGTGTTCTGCAACAAGTCCTCGGGGCCCTGGGAATGAAGTGGGAGTTACACACCCCTTGGCACCCTCAGAGTTCTGCGAGGGTCGAGAGGGTAAATCAAACCTTAAAGAATATTTTAACAAAATTGGTCTTAGAAAGCCAATGGAATTGGGTCAAATGTTTACCACTAGCCCTATGACGAATAAGAACGAGACCCAGAACAGATCTAGGGGTCTCTCCTTGTGAAATGTTGTTTGGGCTGCCTTTCTTGCTTACCCCATACAGTACTGGGGAACATCAAGAGGGGGGGATGACCATGCAAAAATATATAGAAACACTAACAACAACCCTGGAAGAACTAAGGAAAAAGGGCTACCTTCCTCAAACTTCCCCACTGGACTGTAAAATACATGGTACTAACCCAGGAGACTGGGTGTTGATGAAATCATGGAAAAACCCTCCACTAACTGCTCGCTTTGAAGGCCCCTTCCAGGCACTGCTTGCAGCAAACACCACAGTGAGAACAAAGGAGCGGGGCTGGACTCATGCAAGTCGAGTGAAGGGTCCAGTACAACCCCCAGCTGAGGCAAGCGAATGGACTATAGCCAGCAGAGACGATAAAGACTTGAAACTGGTCCTGAGGAAAGCACCAAAAGAAGTGCAACCCTGAACACAACCCCCCCACAGGAAACCTCTACATTGTTATCCGTATATCATTAAAGTTTGCTAATGTTTGTTATAGTTATAGGATAAATTTAAGTTTTGTTTAGCTAAGAATTGACAATCAGAATAACATCTCAGTTTCCAGTACTGCTCCATAGAGCACTCCCCTTGCAACCCTCATTGGGACCAAATTGAGGGAAGGGAGTTGGTGAGATAAGGGTCATGGCAGAATGTCTCCAGAAGGAGGGAAAACCAGAGGTGGGAGGCAAGACTGGACCAGGAACTACCTCTGGGAAAGACTCTCAGGGCACCGAGAAAAGCCCTGTGGATCGAGAGGTGAGGAGGCCAGCCCGTACCAGACTCCCACTGGTAGCAATGCTGCTACTCATCCACTTCGGAGGAAGTGGAGGAAACACTTGTGAGAAGTGTTACTATCCCTTGTGTAGAGGAGATACAGTAAGTGCCTTCATCAGAGTGCACACCAACATGAATCCCAAATGTATCGACCACTCCCAGTTAACAACCTGTAAAGAGGATAATGAAATATATTGGCTGGCTAAAACTATTGCAAACCCAAGTCAGAGGATCTCAGGAGAGTGCCCCATGAAAGAAAGATGGGTATGTTTTGAACAAGAAAGTAAAACCAACTTAGAGGATACATTCAAGGAGAAAGAAGTGCAATTGAAAGGACAAAGGGATAGGGAGGGACAAATAAATGGTAAGAATCTTTTTATCGATATGGTGGAAAAGATTACAAAAGAATTTAATTTGACTGATTGTTGGGTGTGCAAGGGGACACACTTAAAATTTGGCCATAGGATGGTATCAGTTTGGGTCCCCTAGACATTTTTAAATGGATTACATGAAAAAAAAGTATGGTAGTACCCAAAAGAAGGGAAGGAGAGTGGAAGCTAAAATCCACAATAATAGGGGAAGAGTGTTTATCAAGAAAAGGGAAAATGTATACTATAGAAGCAGGAGAAACACCATGTGAAAGATATCTAGCAGCAAATGACACACACACCCCAGGTGGATCCCAGAAACCCCCCATTCATATTGGTCAACAGAAAAAACTGAAAGTAGATGTGCATACAGTGAAAAACTGTTTGAATGCTTAGGAGATTATATTGACCCATTCTGGGCAATAGAAACCCTATCCAAATATTGGAAACATACAACAAATCAAGATTCTAATTTCTGGGATGCACCTAAAAATTTATTTTGGGTCTGTGGTAACACAGCGTATGTGAAGTTACCGGGAGGGTGGACCACGAGCTGCACAATTGGAGCAGTAAAACCATCCTTTTTGTTACTGCTTGAAATCAAACTTGGGAGTCCCAGTATATGATGATCTGGCCAGAAAGAAAAGGAGTTTACTTGGCAGAACCCAAAATTGGAACAATTAAATTTGGACCCCACAAAAGATTATCGATACTTATGGGCCGGCTGCCTGGGCCCAGGGTGGATCCTGGGGGTACAGAAGCCCAGTATACATGCTCAATCGAATCATCCGTTTACAAGCAGTACTTGAAATAATGTCCAATCAAACAACTCTGACCATTGCTCTCTTGAGCCAGCAGCAACCACAAACATGATCAGTAATTTACCAAATTCGATTGGCAGTGGACTACCTCCTTGCAGAGGAAGGAGGGATCTGTGGGAAATTTAACATTTCAGAATGCTGCGTAGAGATAGATGACCACAGTCATGTAATTAAAAACATTACTCAAAATATTAGGAAACTAACCTATGCTGGAACGCAAAAATGGACCCCCTTTTTGGAGACCCCGATAGGCGGGACAACTTGTTCACCTGGAACGGTAAATGGTGGAAGAAATTGGTCTTCTTTGTAGTGTGTGCACTAGTAAGTGTAATATTTCTACCATGTGCAATTCCATGTCTAGTCCTGATAGTACCCAGCATTGGCCAAGGCAGCATCATGCTGCAAGGTAATGTAGAAGGGAAAAATGACAAAAAAGTAACGCTAATAAAAGAACAGAGTGATCAGAATGCCAGAGATATGCTTGAACAGTATGAGAAACTGAGAAAATTAGAAATTGGACTTTAAAAGGCTGATGCAGGCTAGAAGACTGATCAAATCGTTAGAGGGGGAATTGTTAAAATAGGTTAGAAACTATTGTAAAATAGTTGATCGCTGTTGAGCGTGTACTGTTGGTTTGGTTATGGTAAAAGAGGTTTGAAGGGTAGTTAGAAGAAATACGGTACTCCACGTACCGTATTACACCTAAGTGAAGTGCAGCCCCCCCCCAAGGGAAAGGAGCCAGCCTGGACTGAACTGCCGCGGGCCAATCGAGCGCCTAAACCTTCATGCAAATGAGGGATCCAAAAAGAAACCGATCCAAAGGGACAACAAACAGGATAAAAAGGGGGCTTCTGACCCACGGAACCTGTGCTGCTCCACCTGGAACGTCGGGGACGTCGCTGCTCAGAAGACCCAGCGCCGGCGCTGCAGCATCCTTGAGGGAAGCGCTCCTGCTCAGCCTGCGGGCCTCCATGCTTTAGGCCTTTCTTTTTTTATTACATTAAATGCTGAAATCACTTTTCGTACCGGGAATGTTTCTAACAAGTATGCTTGTGTTAAAGTGCCTGCTTGGATGGCAATGAACACAGGATGAGGACACCTGTACGGATCTGCCAACGATCAGCACTCACCGTCTGAAGGCAGTGAGGGCCGGGGACATAACTGAAGATGATGATAAAAAAGGACTAAAACCACAAACAAGGAATACGCATGCTCTAAAAGGGTGGAACCGAGGAAGGGGAGCCACTCTAAACAGTTCTTGGAATATGTAAACTAGTTTGGGAAAAAAGTTTACTATGCATAAGGGTCTATGAATATGCAACAGGCTGATGGAAGGGAAAAGGTATTTAATGGACATCTCCGGAGATAAGTGTGCTCCTGGTTCAGTGCCAAGATGCACCCGGCCGTAACAACCTTTGCTCTATGGTCCTTGTCTCCTATCGTCCTGTATTAAAATGTTTAAATTTTCACAGGAGAGTGAGCGTGTTTTTCCCAGCCCGAGCAGAGAGCTCTGCCCGGGGGCTCCCGGGAAAGGCGGCGGCGCTCGGCAGCGGCCCCAGCCCGCGGGAATTCCCCCGCACCGGGACAAAATCCTGCCCCGAAGGAGGCACTTGGAACGCCCGCCTGCGGCTCTCCCTGCCCCAAAGATCCCGGCAGCGGCCCCGCTGTCGCAGCTGCGGCTCTGGAGCAGGGAGGCTCCGCGGGACCCCCGGGCTGTGCCCCCTCCCAGGCCGTGCCCGCCCCGGTGCTGATGTTCCGCCCGGGCTCTCTCGCTGCTCCCGGCTCCCGCAGTCCCGCCGTGACCGGGCACCGACCGCCCGGCGCCGCAGGGCCCCGAGCCCCTGCCCAGCAAAGGGTCGGTGTCCATCGCCGGCCCTTGCCGGGGGCTCCGGCCATTGCCCGGCCCCGGCACAACCTGCAGCTCCCAGCGCAGCTCCCCCGAGCCGGGCACTGCGGCTTCCGAACGAGGCAGAATATTCAGCTCCCGGAATCTCTGTGAGCTCTGCTGACATGTGCAAAACCCGCTGCTGCTGAGGCAATCCCAGCTCCGACTGAAGCCTTCCCACCCAAAATGCTGCCTTCGGTTCGGACACACCATTAAGAAATCCAAGAGCAAACTGAAAGCTGATTAGAGAATCTTGGAAAATCACATCCGAGAACATTTTGTGATAAAATCACAAATGTTAACAGAAGCTGAGAAAGTCAACAATGTTAGAAAACAAGCTTCCAACACTGGGACTAGAAGAGCTCAGGCAATCCATTTGAATGGAATGAGCCCTCTCTTTCTGACATGGGAGCAATGCCATGGAATTTCCCAAACCAGGGAAATGGGGAGCCCTGGCAGCAGCGGCTTCACACGCAGCAATGACACAGAACAGGGCAGGGCAAGAGGCTGACAAAATTCTAACTTCTACTTGCAATGAAGAACCTGTTTCTACTATAGCCACTATTAATATAGAGTCAAAAAGACTAAAAATACTAGTAATAAAAATAGAGATAAATGAAATCATAATGGTAATAAAAACCCTACCATACTTATACGAGGTTTGCATGGCCAGGTTTTGGTAAGGGAGGGGCTCTAGGAGCACCTTCTGTGAGAGCAGCTGCTCCTCCATGTCCCACAGAGTCAATTCCAGCCCGCTCCAGGATGGACCAGCCGCCAGCCAAGGCTGGGCCAGTTAGAAATGGTGGTAACGCCTTTGGGATAAGAGATTTGAGAAAGAAAAAATTGGTGATCGTGTAGCTATAACTGTGAGCAGGGAAGAGCCGGGTGAGAACATGTGAGAGGAACAGCTCTGCACACCCCAGGGCAGGGCAGAAGGGGCAGGAGCTGCTCCAGGTGCTGGAGCTGATTGCCCTGAGATTGCCTGGTGCAGTCCCTGGTGAGGCAGCTGGGCCCCTGCAGCCCACGGAGGGCACGGAGAGCAGAGATGCACCTGCAGCGCCTGGAGGAGCCCGTGCCGGAGCAGGGGGATGCCTGAGCGGAGCTGTGACCCCACGAGAAACCTGTGCTGGAGCAGGGACCTGGCAGGGACCTGCAAACCCCTGGAGAGAGGAGCCCACGCTGGAGCAGGGTCCTGCTAGGACCTGTGAGCCCATGGAAGAGCGAGCCACGCTGCAGCAGTTTGTGAAGAACTGCTGTCCCTGAGATGAACTCACCTTGGAGAAGTTCATGGAGAAGTGTCTCGGGGAGGGACCCCAGCACAGCAGGGGAACGACTCCTCTCCCCGAGCAGCAGGAGAAACAAGAGGTGATGACCTGACCAGAACCCCCATTCCCTGTCTCCCTGCACCCACTGGGGGAGGAGGTAGAGCTGGAAAGGAGAGAGGGATGGGCAGAAAGTGTTTTTAAAGCTTTATTTTACTTCTCACTATCCTGCTCTGGTCTGGATAGCAATAAATTCCACTAATATCTCTAATTTTGAAAATGTTTTGCCCATGATGGCATTTGCTGAGTGATCTGCCCCAGTCCTTAACTCAACCCATGAAGCCTTCCTTCTGTTTTCTCTCTCCTGGCCATCTCTGGAGGGGAGTGAGAGAGCAGCTTTGGTGGGTGCCTGGCATCCAGCCAGGGTGAAGAGACAACACTTCCTTTCCTTCATTCTTTCTTTCTTTCCAGAGGTCACGGTGCAGAGGTTGAGTGGGGCTTTGATGGAGGGAGTGAAGGTGGTGGGGAGTGGTGGGGACAGGAGCCACAGGGACGTGGGACAGGCATCAGAGGGGCCCGGGCAGCTGGCAGGGGGCAAGGCCTGTCCCCCTGGCCCAGCAGCAGCCCCGTGCCCTGCCCAAGGCGCTCCCAGCAGGGGCTGGGCCCCAGAGGCAGGGGGAGAGCCCAGTCCCGGGGGCGGCGTTTCTGCCCCGACCCCCGTCCAGCCCAGCCTGCCCCGTGTGCGCAGTGACCGCTGGCACGGGCTGCACTGGACACTGTGACCTGCTGGGGACACTGAGAGCTGCCCTGCTGGGACACTGCCCTTGGCACTTCACAGGCACCAAACAGACCCCAGCCAGCACCGCCCCTTGTCATGTCCCAGGCACCGGAGAGCATCACAGCCAGCCCCGCTCCTGGTGGTGTCCCAGGCACCAGAGCACATCCCAGCCCCGCTCCTGGTGATGTCCCAGGCACCAGAGCACATCCCAGCCCCGCTCCTGGTGATGTCCCAGGCACCAGAGCACATCCCAGCCCCGCTCCTGGTGATGTCCCAGGCACCAGAGCACATCCCAGCCCTGCTCCTGGTGATGTCCCAGGCTCCAGAGCACATCCCAGCCCCACTCCTGGTGATGTCCCAGGCACCAGAGCACATCCCAGCCCCGCTCCTGGTGATGTCCCAGGCACCAGAGCACATCCCAGCTCTGCTCCTGGTGGTGTCCCAGGCACCAGAGCACATCCCAGCCCCGCTCCTGGTGATGTCCCAGGCACCAGAGCACATCCCAGCCCCGCTCCTGGTGATGTCCCAGGCACCAGAGCACATCCCAGCCCCGCTCCTGGTGATGTCCCAGGCACCAGAGCACATCCCAGCCCCGCTCCTGGTGATGTCCCAGGCTCCAGAGCACATCCCAGCCCCGCTCCTGGTGATGTCCCAGGCACCAGAGCACATCCCAGCCCCGCTCCTGGTGATGTCCCAGGCACCAGAGCACATCCCAGCCCCGCTCCTGGTGATGTCCCAGGCACCAGAGCACATCCCAGCCCCGCTCCTGGTGATGTCCCAGGCACCAGAGCACATCCCAGCCCCGCTCCTGGTGGTGTCCCAGGCACCAGAGCACATCCCAGCCCCGCTCCTGGTGATGTCCCAGGCACCAGAGCACATCCCAGCCCCGCTCCTGGTGATGTCCCAGGCCCTACGAGTGTCCCAGGTGTGGTAAGAGCTCCTCACACAGCCCAGCCTTGACCCAACACCAACAGAGGCACCACCAAGGGCAGCCCTGCGAGTGCCCCCAGTGTGGGAAGAGCTCCGTGCGCTGCTCCAGCTCCATCCCCCACGGGAGGATCCGTGCTGGATGATCCCCAGTGAGCCCCGGTGGGCAGAGCCCCGGTGATCCGTGGTGCCGCTGATCCGCGTTGGGAAGACACCTGGCTGGGGGCTCCACATCCTCCTGGCTCCCCTTGGCCTGGATTTTTCTTTTCATTTGTCTTTGCCCTTTCAAAACCCTCAAAAGCAGGTAAAAATAAAGACGTTGAGCTAAGACAAGGATGGGGACATGGGGGTCTTGCAGGGAATGTGGGGGATGCTGGCTTTGAGGGACCGGAGGGTTCCTGGGAGGGCCCTGGGGGCTGCTCAGGGCTTTGGGGACACCAGGCTGAGCGGCTCCGGTTGCACTGGGAGACCCTGGTGGAGGTTCTGGGGAAGCTGGTCAAGGACCCCCTGTCCTGTCCCCATTCCTGGTCCCATTCCCAGTCCTATTCCTGGTCTCTGCCCCCCTTCCCGGTCCCATTCCCAGTCCCTGTCCCCAGTCCTGATTGCTGTCCCCATTCCCAGTCCCATTCCCAGTCCTATTCCTGGTCTCTGTCCCCATTCCCGGTCTTATTCCCTGTCCCTGTCCCCACTTTGTGTCCCCATTCCCAGTCCCTGTCCCCATTCCCACTCCCTGTCCCCATTCCCGTTCCCTGTCCCCATTCCCATTCCCTGTCCCCATTCCCATTCCCTGTCCCCATTCCCGGTCCCTGTCCCCATTCCCATTCCCTGTCCCCATTCCCATTCCCTGTCCCCATTCCCGGTCCCTGTCCCCATTCCCGGTCCCTGTCCCCATTCCCATTCCCTGTCCCCATTCCCGGTCCCTGTCCCCATTCCCGGTCGCTGTCCCCATTCCCATTCCCTGTCCCCATTCCCGGTCCCTGTCCCCATTCCCATTCCCTGTCCCCATTCCCGGTCCCTGTCCCCATTCCCATTCCCTGTCCCCATTCCCATTCCCTGTCCCCATTCCCGGTCCCTGTCCCCTCTCACCGACGCCGCCGCCATCGCTCCAGCCCCCCCGGCCCTCACGTGACCGAGCAAACCCCGCGCTGCTCCCGCCGTATTTGCATAGCCCCGCCCCTCGGCCTGGCCCCGCCCCCGCCGGCTGCAGCCGCGTCCGGGCGCTGTTTGCTCCCAGTTCCCTCCCAGTGCTCCCAGTGAGGCGGGTACTGGGAGGGAGAGCGCTCCCAGCTCCTTCCCGGTGCTCTTACCATCGTTCCCAGTGCTCCCAGTAAGAGCGGTACTGGGAGGGAGAGCGCTCCCAGCTCCTTCCCGGTGCTCTTACCATCGTTCCCAGTGCTCCCAGTAAGAGCGGTACTGGGAGGGAGAGCGCTCCCAGCTCCTTCCCGGTGCTCTCGCCATCGTTCCCAGTACTCCCAGTAGCGCTCCCAGTGCCGGGCGGGGCGGGGCCGCTTTGGAACCCCCCCAGGGCAGAGCGCGGCTGCTTTTGGGTGTCGGCACCGCCCGGGCCGGGCTGGGAGCGGAGGAGGAGCGGGAGGGAGAGGAGGGAGAGAGGAGGAGGAAAAGGAAAGGGAAAAAGAGGAGCGGGAGGAAAAGAAGGACCAGGAGGAAGAGGAGCGGGAGGAGGGACAGCGGAGGAGCGGGAGGAGGAGCAGCCCCAGCCCCAACCCCACGCGGTTCCCCCGCTCGGGCCGCGGCTCCTGCGGCTCCGCCGGCATCGCCCCCCCAGAACCGCAGGGGAGCGGGGAGGGGGAGCTCGCCCCAAATCCATCGCGGGGTCTCCGGCAGGGTTGTTTGGCAGGGCAGGGGATGTTTGGGTCTTGCAGGACCCCAAAGCTGAGCCGGAAATGGCCCTGCAGGGACCTTGGGGGGTGCCACGTGGCGATCACCCGGTACCGGCAGGCAGAGGAGGGATATCAGATATGAGAAGGTCGGAGACCGCCCAGCCCCGAGCACCCTCAGCGCTGAGAGGGACACAGAGCCCCTGGTCCCCAGCCCTGCACAAGCATTCCCTGAGGGCAGAGGGATGGAGACACCCCGAGCATCCCCCAGGGTGAAGGGACAGAGACCCCGAGCATCCCCTGGGCTGAGAGGGACAGAGACTGCCCCGAGCACCCCCTGGCAAAGGGTGAGAGGGAGGGAGACCCCCCCAGGCATTCCCTGGGATGAGAACAATGGAGACCCCCTGGAGAATGGCCTGGGGTGACAGGGACAGACCCTGGGGAATGGCCTGGGGTGACACGGACAGGGACAACCCCCTCCAAGCCCCTCCCAAGCATCACCCAGGGCGAGAGGCACAGAGACCCCTCGAGCATCCCCTGGGGACCGGACAAAAAAAAACTTGAGTTTTTTGAGTTTTTAAACAGATATAAGAAATCAAACTTAACTCTGCATAAAATACTTGACGGATATTTGATTTTCCCACAAGTCACTTGTGATGGAAACGCAAACAAATCCCAAACATGAATAAACTGACAATAGAAGCAATTCTGTGGCAATTCCAAATTTCATCGGTTCCTGCACAGCTCCAGCTCAGCTGCTGGCAGGTTCTGATAAAAGAAAAGTGAAAATTTGTCCCAATACAGATTTTTAAAAGGAAGGCAAAGCTGTGTGTAGCTGTCACAAAGGAGACAGGGACAAAGAAAATAATGATTCTCACATTTGGCAAAGCCTCCAAGCCTGTGAATTCAGGAGTTATTTGGGAATTTAGACACTTGAGCTGGGCTTCTGGTAGGACTTTAATAGCCTTGTGTTCCTCACCTTGTGGTGAATGATCCTTGTCAGTCTCGCTGGTATCATTTGGTCCCTTTCCTCCAGTGATTTTAACAAACATTTCTAGGAAGGACAAATATTTTTGTCTAGGAAAACAAAATATTTTCTTGACACTGGCCACCCACAACAGCCATTTTCCTCATAAATTCTCCCAAAAGTCGCTCAGAGGAAGCTGCATTGAAGTTTCCAAGAGTTCCTCCAGAAAGAGCCAGAACCTCCTGAGAGGAGGGAACCATGCTGTTGTCAAAGGCACTTGGGGTCAGACATCAGTGCCCTGAACTCACTGCGCCAAAATAATGTCTCAGTCTGGTTAATAAAATTGTTAGAGAGATGCCTCTGCCCCAATTAAGGTGCTAACGAGACCAAATCCCAAGTGAATTTTATTGAACAGTAAATGTGAGGTAGAGAGAGAGAGATGGAAGAAAGAGAAAAGGGGGGAGAGCAAGGGAGTGACAGGGACAGAGACCTCCCCTGAGGTGGGGCAAGTGTGACATTGTCCCCTGTGTGCGTGGCCTTCCCAGGGTGGGGGTTTTACATCTGAGCCAGTTTGGGAAAGGGGGGTGGTGTTCACCCCCCACCCCGAGCGGGGATTGCCTCACTGTTTCAGGGTGCAATGTAAGATGTAACCCAAAGTATGTTTTCAGTCACCATCTTCATAAACTGTGATAAACAGGTGGGGCAGTGTTCTTTATCTCTTCCATGGCTCATCCCTGATAACGCCCTCCAGGGGCTATCTTCTGTTAATGGGCCATTGAGTGTCACTGCAGGACTGATAAAATTACATCATCCCATTGTGGGATGCTCCGCCCAGGGGGAGGAACCAAGCATTCCTACCTGGATATAATCTCACCCTTGCAACACCAGGACCACCTTGCCTACTGGATTCCCAGAAGACAAGAGCTCCATAACCACCACTGGACCTTCAGAGGAAGACCAGACCTTTCTACAGGATCACAGCTTTGACAGAATCACGATCATCACTCCAACAGGGCTGGAGCCACCATTTCATCAGACTGCTACCACCACCCTGACCAACGGGGTGTCAGGTTAAATCCTGACTCTGTCAGATTAAGCCAGTGTTTCTGTTTCATTGCCTTGATCTTAATATTCTTACTAATTTGTAATTCTGGCTTAGACTCTCCCCCTGGTTTGCCTTCAAACCAGTATAAAACTCATTGTGCTCATCCCTTGTTTTTCTCCCAAAACAGAATTTCCTATCTCCAAACCTTCACCAGATGGAGGAGGTAGCTGCGAGGAAGAAAAAGGAGGTCTGGCACCCCCGGGCAGCTGAGGAGGAAGTCAGTGCCCCTTTCCCCCCCTCTCCTGCTCCATCTCCCAGCCCAGCGTGGCTCCTGGCTGCAGGACAACGATGCTGTCGACGCCGTCCTGCCAGGGACGCACTGGGGGGATTCTCTTCCCCTTCCCTCTGGCATGGAGGCAAATCCCATCCTCTCCTTGTCCTTCCTCCCCCAGGGAAGGAGCTGAGGATGGAGACCAGGGAGGACAAATCCCCGCAGCAGAACCTTGTGGAAGAGGCCGTTTTGAGCAACTCCATATCACAGAAATCCAACAGGGAGGAAAAGCCCCGGAGATCCCGCAGGAGGAGGGGCTGCAAACCCAACCCAGGGTGCTCTGAGGAGGAAAGACCCACCCTGTGCCAGGAAGGTCGACAGAGCTTCAGCCAGAGCTCAGAGCTGGTGGTGCATGAGCAGGTTCATGATGGGGAGAAGCCCTACAAGTGCTTGGAGTGTGGGAAGAGCTTCAGGAGGAGTTTCAACCTGATCTGCCACCAGATGATCCACACCGAGGCATGGCCCTACAAGTGTGGGGAGTGTGGGAAGGGCTTCAGCTGCAGCTCTGCCCTCGTCATCCACCAACGCATCCACACGGGGGAGAGGCCCTACGAGTGTCCCGAGTGTCAGAAGAGTTTTCCGACCAGCTCCAGTCTCCTCCGTCACCAGCGGATCCACACCAGAGAGAGGCCCTATGAGTGTGGGGAATATGGGATGACCTTCAGCCAGAGCTCCAGCCTGATCTGCCACCAGAGGATCCACACCAGGGAACAGCCCTACGAGTGTGGGGAATGTGGGAAGAGCTTCCGCCAGAAGTCCCACTTGATCAGCCACCAGAGGATCCACACTGGAGAAAGGCCATACAAGTGTGGGGAATGTGGCAAGGGCTTCAGCCAGAAGTCCCAACTGATCATCCATCAAATGATCCACACTGGAGAGAGGCCATACGAGTGTCCCGCGTGTGAGAAGAGGTTTCCAACCAGCTCCCAACTCCTCCTGCACCAGCGCATTCACACAGAGGACAGGCCCTTCCGCTGCCCCGACTGCAGGAAGGGCTTCAAGCACAACTCCACCCTTGTCAAGCACCGGCGCATCCACACCGGGGAGAGGCCCTACACGTGTCCCCAGTGTGGGAAGAGCTTCACCCAGAGCTCTCACTTGACCAGACACCAACGGAGGCACCAGTAAGGAAAGCTCTGTGAGAGCCCGGACTGCAGGAAGAGCTTTGTGCACTGCTCCAGCTTCATCCCCCATGGGAGAAGCCATGTTGGGAAGAACCCTGGTGATCCATGTTCCCTGTGATCCATGCTGGGAAGAGATCTTTCCCTTCTCCTGCCCCTGCCAATGACATGGTGTGGGATCAAAGAACATGAGGGTCTGGCCATGGCCCTGTCATTACATTCACTCCCACCTCAGGTCATTGCCAGGGGCAGGAAAGGACTCTCTCTCTCTCTGTCCCCGAGGAGAAGGGTGTCCTTTCCAGGCAGAAGGAAATACATGGCCAGGAAGAGCCAGTCAGTTATGTTGTAGTTTTCCCTGTAAATATTTTTTCTTATCACTTCTGTTATCAGTATTTTTTGTGTTCCTGTTTGTTCCTTGTCTCCTTGCTGTTCCCAGTAAATTGTTCTCCTCCTAGCCCGGGATCTTTGCCTTTTGTGCTTTCCATTGGAGGCAGGAGGGCAGCGAGGGGCAGTGCGGTTTTAGCGGGAGCAGAAAATTGGGGAATCCCACTCCTGAACCCCAGCCCTTGGAAACTGAGCATTCCAGCTGGTCCCAGCCCTGGTGGCCACGGCAACAGCCTTGGGAACGGGTCCCTGGCTGAGGCTGTGGGAACCTCTTCACTCTGGTGCCCAGGGACAGGAGTGGAGGGAGTGGCTGCAGCTGAGTCGGGGCAGGCTGAGGTTGGATCTCAGGAAAAGGTTTTTGCCCAGAGGCTGGTGGGGCACTGCCCAGGCTCCCCAGGGAAGGGTCACAGCTCCAGGGCTCTCTGAGCTCCAGCAGTGTTTGGACACCGCTGCCAGGCTCAGGCTGGCATTGTTGGGGTGTCCTGTGCAGGGCCAGCAGTTGGACTCGAGGATCCTGATGGGTCCCTCCCAGCTCAGCCAGTTCTGTGGTTCTGGGATCCCATGGCCCTGGGGATGGGACTGCCAATGGTTGCCATAGCAACGGGCTCTGGCTCCAGGCCTGAGCTGGTGTCCATGGCAACCACCCCTGGCATGGGGTCTCCATGGAGCTGCCCAGGGATGGACCATAGCAACAGGGGCTGGTGATGGTTGCCATGGAAACTGACCATAGCAACAGGGGCTGGTGATGGTTGCCATGGAAACTGACCACAGCAACCGGGGCTGGTGATGGTTGCCGTGGAAACTGACCATAGCAACAGGGGCTGGTGATGGTTGCCATGGAAACTGACCACAGCAACAGGGCTTCCTGGTGATGTTTGCCTGCTAAGGATCAGATTTGTCACAGGCACTCAGAAGGGTTCCATGGGGAATTTCCAAGAGCCTCCAGGCTGCTCAAGAGCTGGAATGCCACAGGCAGAGACAGGGGCTCCATGGAGACCTCCCAGGGGTTTCTGGGGATGGTAAAGAGCCGTGTGGTCAGAGGCAGTCACAGCCATTCCATAGTGACATCACAGGGGACCTTGGGCTGCAAAGGCACCGATCTGTCACAGGCACTCACGGGGGCTCCACGGTGACATCCCAGGAGTCCCCAGGCTGCCAAAGAGCCGGGATGTCACGGGCACTCACAGGGGTTCCTGTCGTGGGCAGAGTGGGAGCTTCAGGCAAAAGCTTTATTTCCTTACTGGAGAAACTCCTGCTGAGTCATGAGGTGGAGAAATGATACTCAGCAGACACCATGGATCCTGAAACCCCTGCAGGACCCCCGGGCTTCTAAAATTCCTTCTAAGAAAGGAGACTGGGAGCAGCTGGATCCAATCCCACCTCCAAACTTTATCAAAGGTGTAAAAGATTGGACAGGTGGATTTGAACCTTAATGCAATTTATCCCACAGGATTAATGATGGAATGCTAGATATATTTATATAAATAGAGCTCTGATTGTTTCTGATCATGATTAGAAGAAAGATCCTTATCAGACTTATTTACTCCACAGTATAGAAGCTATAAAAATTATTAGAATGTAGTGCTCTGGGAACCAATTTTGACATCACCAGGGCCTTGCTGGAGTGGTTTGAGCCCATTGCAGGCAGAGCCTCCTGCTCCAGCAGGAACTGCTTTTCCTGTGCCAGGAGCAGGGCAGGTCCCGCTGCAGGAAAAGCCCCAGGCCAGCCCCAGCACAGGGAAGGCCTCGGGTACAAGGGCAGAGTGCCGTGCTGGGAGCTGTGCCAGGGAGAGCCTGAGGCACCAAAGGCGCCTTGGCAGCAGCAGCTGCTTGCAGGGCATGGCCAGAAGCCTCCCTTGGCAAGCCGGCCTGGTGGCCAGCACTGCAGAGCTGCTGCCTCAGGGCTCATTTCTGGCTGGGCTCTGGAAAGCTACTTCTGCTCCAGGAGCCTGATGGGGAAGCCATTGGCCCCAGCACCTTGGGGACAGGACATTAATGACAAAACTCTTCCTGCCAGCAGAGACAAGGCAGGGGCAGAGGAAAGGGGAGAGCCAGGCCCAGGGGACGGGGCTGGATTGTGGCAGCAGCTCTCTGGCCACAGAGAGAAACAGACAACTTTCCCAGACATGGTTCTGGGAAAGGCTGTGAGAAGATCAGAGAATAGAATGAGAAACAATTCTTCTCTTAACTTGCTGCACCTGGTGTTGTGAACATGTGGAATGTGTTATGGAGATTTGTTTACCAAAGGGTGGTTTCTTAATTAGCCAATGGTGATGGTGTTTTAATTAAAGGACCAATTAGGTCCACTTGTAGCGAACTAGGGTATAAAAAGTAGGGGTTTCTTACTAAAAGAAAATAATCAGCCTTCTGTGAATGCATGGAGTCTGTGTCAAT
Source organism: Anomalospiza imberbis (assembly GCF_031753505.1). Lineage (NCBI taxonomy): Eukaryota > Metazoa > Chordata > Aves > Passeriformes > Viduidae > Anomalospiza > Anomalospiza imberbis. The sequence continues at coordinate 327,290 of NC_089713.1, read as the reverse complement.
TATTACCCAGCCAGGAACCCCTTGCACAAGCACTGGAATGGTGATGGCTGTGAGGTCACTGCCCCTGCAGCAGCCTGGCTGCCCTCAGCAGACATTCTGGCCAGAAGCATTGTGAGGGCACCCAGCACATCAGAGAATCCACACAACAGGAATTCTGTCCTTGGGGATGAGAGGGTTTCACTGGGCCAGGTTGCACAAGGCTCCTGCTCTTGGAGCATTCCTGGGATGGGAAATTCACTTCTCTGGAAAAACAGCTGCAGTTTTTTGCCATTCTCATTGTAAAATATTTTCTCCTTGTAACAAGTTTAATCCACCCTGGTTCACTTTAATGATGTGAGAAATGATGCTGACTTGTAAAAATTTAGAAGGTTTATTAAAAGCTTATCAAAATACAACAGAAGACTGAATAAGGATGTGAAAAATGAGGTTCAGTCTCCGGGTAAAATTTAAAACTTTAATAGAGGGCAATTGGAGACAAAGGTAATAAAGCAAAGATTTACGGCTGGTACTTGACATTCCACCAAGAGCACCCCTGCTATTTCAGAGACGCCCTTTACAGACCCTTTCTATTGCATCAGCCTACTGCATATCCATAAACAATGATGCCTATTTAAACTTTTCCCCAAACTAGTTTACATGTTCCAAGAACTATTTAGCACGTCTCCTCCTTGGGTCTGCCTTTTTAGAGCACGCACATTTCCTGGCTGTGGTTTTAGTCTGTTCTTGTTATCACCTCCAGTTTGGGCTTTGGTCCATATTTTCTACAGACAGTGGGTGCTGATAACTGGCATGTCAGCAGCAGAGGTCTCCATCATATGTTCACTGGATGCTATCCCAGACAAGCAGGCAGTTCCATTATCACAAGCATGACTGTATCAGCTATTTCACTACTGAGTTTAGTTAATAGCAGAAATAAAAACTATATCTTTATAGCAAAATTATTTTAACATTATACATATAGCATCCATTTCAATATTTTCAAAAAGCCAGTATTATAATATTTATTTATACATATTATATATGACCCTCTTTGCCAGAGTGCAGCCAGTTCTCTGAGCAAAGCAGGCCCCAGGTGAGTGTAGAGAGACAGGATGGGCTTGGGGAATGTGGAGCAAGGCTGTCCACACTGGGTCAGATCTCAAGGCACAGCTTCTCTGAGCAGGCCAGACCTCCTCAGGAGAGTCCCTGGGTCAGTATCCATCACAAAATGCTGCAATCACCTCTTCCCTAAAGAGAACAGTAATAAAATGCACTCTTTATAATAGAAATGCATCTTTCTTAGAAGGCTTTTGAAATAATTCTCCATAACTGCAGGAGGAAACCTTCCTAACCAGACCAGAGGGAAATCAAGGCAGAGCCATGGTTTGTTAAGACTTGCTTGATCCTAATGAGCCCCATGGTGCATTTGGAGCTGAACCCTGGAAGCTCAGGGCCCTGAGAGGAGATTAGACTTTGCAGAAGTCTAAGTCACAGTAATACCTCAAAGTTTCTTGAGCCATTAATGGGTGCCACTGAGGTCCATCCCCAATGCAGGCTCCTCATGGACTCCTTGGAGGAGAGAACTGGAGGCCAGGATGGCACAAAAACCTCTCAGAGACTCAAAATGGCACAAAAACCTCTCAGTGTGAAAAGGAAAATCCAAAGTAACTGAAAAAGTTTGAGTATTTCAAAGCATTAATGAGCCCCACTGAGTGTCAGTGCAAAGCTCTCAAGGGACTCGTTAAAGCAGATAATTGGGGCCATGATTGCACAAACCTCTCACAGAGTCTGGATCAAAAGGGAAACACCAAGTACCTTAAAAGAACTGAAGTACCCTGAAGCATTCATGAGCCCCACTGAGTGTTGCTCCTGACAAAGCCTCTCCAGGGACTAATTACAGCAGATAATTGGAGGCCATGATTGCACAAAGCTCTCAGAGACTCCAAGGCAAAAGCCAAAGCCAAAGTGCTTTGAAAAACCTGCAGTCCCTGGGAGCATGAAGGAGCCCCCAGGGCCATTCCTGAGCAAGGCTCCCCAGGGACTCCTTCCAGCAGATCCTTGAGGCCACTGGGATGTGGGCTAGGGGGGATGCTGAGGGCAGGACAAGGGGCTGACAGTGCCCAGCCTGGCTGGGGCTGTGCCAGGAGGCCCCAGTGCCTCAGGACAAGGTGTCTCCTGACAGCCCTTGATGGCACAGAGCCTGCTGTGCCCCAGGGCACCAGGACTTGGCTTCTCTTTGTCCCCACCTGTCATCAGTGCCTCCAGTTCTCTGCTCTGCCGGGGCCTGGGGACACTTTCTCAGTCGTGTCCCTCAGTGGGACCCATTAAAAGTCAAAGAAACTTTGGAGTTGGATTCTGACTTGGAGCTCTGGAGAGGTTTCTGCAGCTCCCTCTCAGGGCCTGATGTTCAGGGCCTGAGCACAAAGCCCCAGAGGGTCATTAAAGTCCTTGTGCTGTGTCTGTGCTGCTGAGCTGGGCCGGGCTCCTGGCCCAGAGGGTGATCCTGGTAACCAAGGAGAGCTTCAAAAGCACATTTCTCTGGATGAGCAGCTCTTCTGCCAGCCCAGCAGGGCTGGGGCACTGCCTGCAGCCAGCCCGGGCACAGCACAGAGGCACAGAGAGCTTCCATCAGTCAGGGCTGGGAAGGTGCTGAGAAGTGCCTGGGGCAGAATCCCTGGCAGCCCTTGGCACAGGAACCTCTGGCTGCAGGACAATGCAGCTGCAGCTCCTGGAGTGATCTCCTACAGCTGGAACATCCCAATGCCCACAGACCCTGTGAGTACAACTCTGAGTATTTCTGGTGCAGGGGAGGTGAAATGCTCTGACATGCTGAGGGGTTCTGATCAGTCATAGAATATATCCAAGAAAATGATTTTGATAAAAATGAGGCAATTTCCTAAGAATTTATATTCAGTTTCCTACTATTGGAGAATGGCAGGGAGGGAGGAATACATATTAACGGTTGATTAGGAATTTTGACAAGAGCCTGAGACATCTGAACTGTAACTTTTAGGGATCAATAGATTCACAGTAGATCCCTAATGTGCTTTCAGCCACTCTGCCCATGGACAGCACCAGCATCACCTTTGCTGGAGCCATCAGGCTCAGTCTGAGCAGTCCTTTCTCCAAGCTGCAAACAGAACTTGCCCCCAGCCAGTGCCCTGCAAACAGGCAGGGTTCTGTCAGGCCAAGGAGAGTGCACAGAGATTTGGGGTCTGTGAGTGCTGGCAGGGAGAGATCAGGCACAGGGAAACACCTGCAGGAGGAAAATCCCCAGGAAGCAGAGAGAAGATCAGGGAAGGAGAGAAAGCAAAACCCAGAAATGCTGTGTCAGGGAGAGTTTAGAGATGTCCAGAGGATCCCCTCCAGTGCAGCCCCTCCCTCTGAAGAAGCCCCCTCCCTCCTGTCCCCCCAGCCAAGCCTCTGCCCTCAGGGCCGGGGCTCCAAGGCGTGCAGCCCCTCCTGTGCAGGCAGAGCTGCAGCAGAGCCGTGGGGCAGCTCTGCAGCCCCGGGCCCAGTTCCCTCTGCAGAGCACAGGGCTGGGAGCAGCTGCCCGGCACTGGGGGCTCTGGGAGGGGGCACAGCTGGCTCAGAGTGACACAGCTGTCCCCAGTGCCCGGCTCTGGGCAATGCTGTCAGTGCAGCCAGGGAAGCCGCTGCATCTCCCTTCATCCAGTGCCATCAGAAGGACACTTGGAAGTCTCCCTGAGATTTCAGTCCACGCTGGGAGCTTCAATCCAGGGTGCAAACCTGTCCTAGATCATCTATGAGTTATAAGATTGATGGGGAAAGGCAGAGGTGTTGTGACACTGAAAATGCTGTTGGGTTGTTGAAATGAGCAACATGAGTCCTTGGCTAGAAATGTGGAGCTGGGCTGTGGTGGATCCATCTGCTCTCAGCAGTGCTTGGTGATATTTTAGAGAAAGCATGGGAAGGTGATGACCCTTCTCCTGAGAGAGGTTAAAGCCCAGAGAAACTCTGAACAGGTCAGAATGACAGACCATCTGCCCTCACTCTCCTCTCATCACTTTGCCTCACAGTTCTGTTCTGTTGCTCTGTTCTTCCTGGGGGCAGCAGAAATTCTGAGGGTTTCTGATATCCAAGAACACCAGCAGTGATATGGGGGTTCTTAAAAAGAAAACCTCAGAACTCTTGAACACAAAATGGTGTCTGTCTGTGGCACAGAGGAGGGTGTATGGGAAATGGATTTGATTTTGGTTACAGGTATCTCCTCTAACTGTTCTCTGTCCTTTCTCCATGAACAGGTCCCCATGTGCAGCCACAGCCAATGTCCAACAGCAGCTCTATCAGCCACTTCCTCCTGCTGGCACTGGCAGACACGCGGCAGCTGCAGCTCCTGCACTTCTGCCTCTTGCTGGGCATCTCCCTGGCTGCCCTCCTGGGCAACGGCCTCATCATCAGCGCCGTAGCCTGCGGCCACCACCTGCACACGCCCATGTTCTTCTTCCTGCTCAACCTGGCCCTCAGCGACCTGGGCTCCATCTGCACCACTGTCCCCAAAGCCATGCACAATTCCCTCTGGGACACCAGCACCATCTCCTACATGGGATGTGCTGCTCAGCTCTTTTTCTTTCTCTTGTTCATCTCAGCAGAGTATTTCCTCCTGACCATCATGTGCTACGACCGCTACGTGTCCATCTGCAAACCCCTGCACTACGGGACCCTCCTGGGCAGCAGAGCTTGTGCCCACATGGCAGCAGCTGCCTGGGCCAGTGGCTTTCTCAATGCTCTGCTGCACACAGCCAATACATTTTCCCTGCCCCTGTGCCATGGCAATGCCCTGGGCCAGTTCTTCTGTGAAATCCCACACATCCTCAAGCTCTCCTGCTCCAATTCCCACCTTAGAGAAATTGGGCTCATTGCTGTTAGTGCCTGTTTGGTATTTGGTTGTTTTGTGTTCATTGTTTTCTCCTATGTGCAGATCTTCAGGGCTGTGCTGAGGATCCCCTCTGAGCAGGGACAGCACAAAGCCTTTTCCACCTGCCTCCCTCACCTTGCCGTGGTCTCTCTGTTCGTCAGCACTGCAGCGTTTGCCAATCTCAAGCCCTCTTCCCTCTCCTCCCCATCCCTGGATCTGGCCCTGTCAGTTCTGTACTCGGTGGTGCCTCCAGCCCTGAACCCCCTCATCTACAGCCTGAGGAACCAGGAGCTCAAGGCTTCAGTGTGGACACTGATGACTGGATGCTTTCAGGGACATTAAACTGCTGGCCAATTTCTGCAAATCACTTGTAATAAAAGTCATCTTTGATACGTCTTGTTGGTTTCATTTTGGAGGTTCATTTTCTTTGTTTTGTTTTCTAAATATTTTCCACAAGGAAATGCCATTTTTTGTGACATTTCTCACTTTGTTTCTCTCCACCTTCCCTGTGGCTACATACTGGGTCAATGAGGGGCTGCGCTATTGGTGGCTTTAAAGGAACTCAAGGATCTCCCAGCAAAGTTTTCTGCAGAGATGCCCTTTTGTTGCCTTCTCTGGAGCTGCCGCAGCAATGTCTGTGTGCAGAGCTGGGGGCAGATCAGTGCTGGCACAGCAGCCCTGCTCCTGCTGGCCACACCGTTCCTGATCCAGGCCAGGACCAATTGGTCTTCTTGGCCACCTGGGCACACTGCTGGCTCATGTCCAGCCTGCTGTCCATCAGTCCCTGCAGGTCCCTTTCTGCCTGGCTGCTGTCCAGCCACTCTGTCCCCAGCCTGTAGCGCTGCAGGGGTTGTTGTGGCCAAAGTGCAGGACCTGGCACTTGGATTTGCTAAACCTCACCTTGCTGGATTTGGGCCCTGGATCCAGTCTATCCAGGTCCCTCTGCCGAGCCCTCCTATGCTCCCACAGATCAACACTCACATCCAGCTTGGAGTCATCTGCAAAAGATGTCCTTGGTTCCATGGGTCCCCTCAGTGTCACAATGTCCCTTTGGTTACACCAGGCCCTGCACTGTCACACTGGTCTCCTTCGTTCCATGGGGCTTCACAGTGTCACAATGTTCTCGTTGGTGCCGCAGTTTCACAGTGGCCCCTTGGTTCCATGGGGCCCCAGGGTGTCACAAAGGCCCCATGGTTACATGAGGTCCCACACTGTCACAATGCTCTCTGTGGTTCCACAAGTCCCCTCAGTGTCACAATGGACTCCTTGTTTCCACGAGGCCACACAGTGTCACAACAGCCTTCCAGATTCCTTGAGGCCCCAGAGTGTCACAGTGGCCTCTTGGTTCCACAAGGTCCTGCAGTGTCACAATGTTCCCTTGGTTCCATGAGGCCCCGCAGTGTCAGAACGGCCCCTTGGTTCCACTGGGCCCTGGACTCTCCCAATGCTCTCCTTGGTTTTGCAGTGTCAAAATGGTGAAACCCCTCGGTTCCAGGAGGCCCCGCAGTGTCACAATGGCCTCTGTGGTTCCACGAGGACCCAGGGCCACGGGGGACTCCCTGGTTCCATTTGGCCCCAGAGCACCACAATGGAGCCCTGGTTCTAGGGGGCTGCACAGTGTCACCATGGTCCTCTTAGTTCCACGAGGCCCTGCAGTGTCACAATGGCCCCAGAGTGTCCCAATCATCACAGAATGACAGAATCAAATAGGCTGGAAAAGACCTTTGGGATCATCAAGTCCAAGCAATGCCCTAAAACTGCCTTGTCACCCAGACCATGCCACTAAGTGCCACTGGAGAGGGACAGTGACTGTGCCACCTCCCCCCTGGCCTGCCCATTCCAATGCCCACTCACCCTTTCTGTGAAGAACTTCCTCCTGTTGTCCAGCCTAAACCTCCCCTGGTACAGCTCAAGGCTGTGTCTTCTTGTCCTGCCCTCCGGCAGATCCACACTCACACCAGCTTGGTGTCATCTGCACATTTGGTGATGGTGGGCTCGATCCCCTCACCCAGATCATCAGTGAAGATGTTAAACAGGACTGGGCCCAACACAGATCCCTGGGGGACAGCACCAGGGACTGGACACCAGCTGGATGCAGCACCATCCCCACCGCTCTCTGGGCCCAGCCTCCAGCCAGCTCTTCAATCTCCCAGTGAGGAGGGAACCTGCCCAAGCCGTGGGCTGCAGCTTTTCCAGGGAATGTTGTCAGAGACAGTGCCAAAGGCTTTGCTGAAGTCCAGGCGGACACATCCACAGCCTTTCCACATCCACAGGTGGGTCACCTGGTTATAAAAGGAGAACAGGTTGCTCAGGCAGGACCTGCCCCTCTTAAAACCACGCTGGCTGGCTCTGACCCCTCGGCCATCCTGTGTGTACCCTGTGATGGCACTCAGGGTGATCTGTTCCAGAACCTTGCCGGGCACCGAGGTCAGGCTGACAGGCCTGGAGTTCCCCAGATCCTCCTCCCAGCCCTTCTTGGGGATGGGCTCACACTGGCACCTCCAGTGCTCTGGGACCTCCCTGGTGAGCCAGGACTGATGGTAAATGATGGAGAGCAGCTTGGGGAGCTCATCCACCAGCTCCCTCATGCCCCTAGGATGGATCCCATCTGATCCCATACACCTGTGAGCATCTGAGTGGCTCAGCAGGTCCCCAGCTGCTTCCTCCTGGATTCCAGGGGCCTGTTCTACTCCCTGTGCCCATCTACCAGCTCAGGAGAACACTTGTCTCGAGGACAACCTGTCCTTATATTGAAAATTGAGTCAAACAAGATGTTAAGTGTCTCGGCCTTTTCCTTATCTTTACTTACTATATTCTCCACTGCATCCAATAAAAAGTAGAACTTCTCCTTCCTCCTCCTTTTGCAATAATTTTTTTTATAAAAACATTTTTTTTTCTTTTTACAGAAGCTGCCAGGTTGAGTTCTAATTGAGCTTTTACCTCTCAACTTGTCTTTCTGCATGACCTAACCACATCCTTAAACACTTCCTGATCTGCCAGTCCTTTTTTCCCCTGACTTCCCACAAAAGCTCCAAGGGCAGACAGGGCAGTCATTTTCCTCACCAGCTCATCTTTGGCCACACTGGGACAGGCTTCTCCTTCCCCCTTTAAGATTACTTTCTTGAAATGTGTCCATCCTCCCTGGACCCCTTTGTTTTTAAGGGCTGTTTCCCATTTAAAAAATCAGTATCTGATTCAGTACTCCCCAAATCAGCATCCTAAATAGGCCAAAGTCTGCCCTTCCTAATTCCAGTGTGGAAGTTTTGTTGCTGCCCCTCCTTCTTTCACAGAACATTGAAAACTTGATTATTTCATGGTCACTATGCCCCAGGCAGCCTCCGACCCCCACATCTGCCACCAGCCCTTCTCTGTTTGTGAGCAGCAGGAGACAGAGCTTTCCTTGGCAGTGGAGTGTTACCAAAAATTCGGTAAAACAGAAAACTCCTTCACACCAATGCAGCATTAAGAAGCAGCATTCTTTATTCAGCCAGGTGCACGGGGGATAGCTCCTCCCAAAGCCGAGCATGCTGAGTACAGGAAAGTTTCTGTTCATATTCTGTATTTTGCACACATATTCATTGATTGTCCTGGACTAAACACACATCTGATAATAATTTCCCCAGAATCATTAACATATTTCCCCTCCCCTTTACCCATGCTCTCTTCTGTCCTGGGGGTCTCTCTGGTGGTCCCTGGTGGTCGTGGACCCCAATGTTCCAGGGGGCCTGGCTGAGCTGGCAGGACACTGAGGCTGGTGAACTTCCAGTTCCCCTTCTGACAGAATGGGCATTGTGTGGTTTCCATAGGCCTGGGGTTTTGGAGAACAAGCTCCAGGTGTCAGCTCACCTGGTGGAGACAATTTATCATCTGGTAACATGAGGTCACAGAGTGGGCTATGACATCACAGAGTGGGTTATGTGAGGTCATCGAGCAGCTATGACATAAACTGCCTCTGTGACATCACAGAGAAGGCTGTGACATCACAGGGCAGAGGTCTGACATTACAGAGCAGACTATAACATCACAGAGGGGCTGTGTGACATCCCAGGAGGGCTGTGTGAGGTCACTGGGTTGGTCACCCTGCCCCAGCTCCCCCTCCCAGTTTCTCCCAACAAGTCCAATGCTGTTCATGCCCAGCAGGGTCCCTGTCCCCTGGTATCCCCCCGGTCCACCTGGAGCCACAGCCCCCACCAAAGGATGTTCCACAGGATCCACCCCAGAGCCTGACATGGGGAAAAGGGGCCAGGGCTGTGTGGCCAGGACATCAAGGACGTGGATTATCCAGGTCCCTGTGGCCTGGGTTGGGTTCCCCAGGGCGGGAAAGATGTCGTGCAGCTGGAGCAGGGTTAGGGAAGGGCCTCCAAGGTGGGGCTGGAGCCCTTGGGCTGTGAGCAGAGGCTGAGGGAGCTGGGCTTGTCCAGCCCAGAGCAGGGAAGGCTGAGGGGCTCCTCATCCCAGCCTGGCAGTGCCAGCGAGGAGGGGATGGAGAACACAGAGCCAGGCTCTTCACCGGGGGGCCTGGTGGGAGACAAAAGGCAATGGGTGGAAGGGGAAAGAGGGGAGATCAGCCAGGCCAGGAGGAGATGAAATGAGTCAGGCTGGTTTCAGCATTTCCTCAACACCAAAAGCAGCCTGACCTCCCTTCTCCATCCACCACTGACAGCTTTGCAAATCAGGAATTGTTTGTGCTGTTTTGCACCACTCCAGGACGAGCATCCTGATACAAGATCTTAATTGTGTTTATTTCTACCACAGAACCACCTTTGTCTAAAATCTGGTTTTGTATGGAAATCACTTGTGGATGCTGGACTCATCAGACGCTGCTGGGCCGTTGCAGATAGCTCAGGGAAGAGTGTGATTGTTATTAAATTGTGTCCTGTTCAACTGTGGTCTGTTGGCCATGAAGAGAAACCTGCCTGTTCCTCTGAGTCTCACCAGTTTCCGATCCCCAAAGGACACAAACCTGATGAGTTGTGGTTCCCACTCCAGCGGTGGCACTCGGACCTCCCTCCATCCCCAGAGCAGAGCTCCCTTGTCCCAGAAAGTCCCTGGCAATGCAGGGATGAAGGAAACAGGACAGGCTGAGGGGATCAGGGGCAGGGCACGGCCAGGGATTTGGGGTGGTTGTGAGCCCAGGGCAGGACCCGGCCCTTGGCCTTGGTGAACCTCATCCAATTGTCCTGGGCCCATGGCTCCAGCCTGTCCAGATCCCTCTGCAGAGCTTCCTGCCCTCCAGCACAGCCACACTCCCACCCAGCTTGAGCTCACCTGGGAACTGACTGAGGGTGCCCTCGATGGCCTCGTCCAGATCAGCAATAAAGAGATTTCACTGACCCGGCCCCAATCCTGAGCCCTGGGGACACCCCTGGGTGTGACTCCATTCCTCAGCTGCTCTGAGTGCCAGGGGTTGGATGAGGGAAATGGTGGGGAGGGCTTGGGGACAAAGTGTTATTGATTGTCAGCCATGAAGGGTCTTGATTTTCACATCTATTCAAACTGCATTAGGAGGTGCTGGGGGTCAACATCAATTGGACATTGCTGATATCAATCCATAAAGAGGAAAAAAAATTCTCTCAGCACTGTTTCCAATATAGCATATTCACTTTGAATACACTACTGAAATCTGTCTAATTAACCAGAGAAGAATTGAGGACTTGAATTATTACCAAGGGCTTTTCTTGTCTTGGGTGTTTTGAACAAAATCTAATTTTTTGAAAATCTCATATTTATGAGATTTTCTCATGGAATTCCTGAACGGAAGAGCTCAAGGAAGAAGGGGCCTGTGGAGTAGTAAAATTCATCAGCAGCCTCCAAGTGGCTGAGGATCCATCCCCATCAGAGCAGCAATGACCAGCAATGGGCACAGCTTTGTGGCTGCCCCAGCTCTGGGATGGGCCCTGGGCCTGGAGCAGGAGCAGCTCTGGAGGGCCCCAAGGCCGGGCTCTTGTGCTGGCCTGGGCAGATGGGATGGCAGCAGGGGCTGCAGAGCTCTCAGCACCTCAGCCCGAGGGGAGCAGGGCAGCCAGGGAGCCTCCTTTGGCCTTGGCCAAGCCCCTTCCCCCATGGCTGGGGCTGAGTCCTGGCTGAGCTGCAGCTGCTGCTGTGCCCTGGCCAGGGGCTGAGGCCGTGGGGCCAGTGGCCAGAGCAGCCTGGGCTGAGCAGAGCTGTGGGGCCAGAGCCGGCTGGGCTGTGCTGGGGAGAGGCCCTTGGTGCTGCACAAAGCTCAGGGCAGCTGGCAGAGCTTGCAGGGAGCTGGGCTGGGCTCAGAGAGCCTGGCACAGAAACCATCAGTGTCCATCCCAGCCTGGCTGAGCGTGCAGGGCAGGACTCAGCCCAGGCCTTGTGGGGCAGGGCCAGCGCCTGTGCAAGGCATGGAAAACAGGCAAGTGCCCGAGAGAGGAGGCTGCTCTGTGCCCCTGGGGGCATGGACACAGCAGGAACACTCAGGAGCCCAAAGAGCCTCCATGGCTGTGCTGGAGACCAAGGCTGGAGCAGGGAAATGCAGGGCTGCTGCACCATGGGGAGGGCATTGAATTCCAGCACACACCTCAGCTCTCTGATGGTCCTGGCACCATGCTGGGCCCTGTTTCAGGCTGGAGCAGAGCAGATGTTGATGGCACAGGAGCCCTGCGGGGCTGGCAGGGACCTGCAGCTTGCAAGGTGCTCTGCTCTCCCTCAGCTCCTCTCTGAGAGATCCAATCCCAGCTCGGCACCTCAGGGCACAAGTGGCACTGCCTGGTCATGGGCACACAGCTGGTGTCTGCCTGGAAACGGGGCAAAAGTTTTAATATCTTTTATTTTATTAATATACAGGCACATTTTTATTATCTAGGTCACTTGAGTATTTTTAAGAAATAGCAAAGTTTTCCCTCCACGAACAGGAATTTCCTGGAAGTGTACTGATGGGAGAAGGAGAAGAAATACTGATCTTGCTGTCTACTTGAGTCACCAATATTCTGTTTATTATATCATCTCCCTCTTCCTTCATGTGTTTCCCACTCTCCTGTTTAAATGGCCTTGTTTAAGGAAATCTCTTCACTCGACCAGCTGGATCTATGTACTTCCTATTGCTCCAAGTGTTTCTCCTCCAGATGCTTTCTGGTCATTCAAGTGCCTCTCAACTGACTGGTTTTGTGCTTTGAGCTTTAGGGGGTTGTCCAATCTTTCCGAAGTTAAAAAAAAAATCATATTAGTCAACATCTTTATTAGTGTTCATATCTATCATAGAATTACCTTTTCTTGTGTCTTCGTCTAAAACTGTTCCTGTACAGAAGTCCCTTGGGGATGGGGGGCATGTCAGATGCTGCTGGGACATCACAGAGAGCTGAGGGAAGAGCTGTGATGGTTATTAAACTGTTCAAATGTTCAACTTGTGTTTGTTGGCAAGAAACCTTTCTGTGCCTCTGAGTGTCACCATCCCTGAGCCCAAAGGACACAAACCTGATGAGTTGTGGTTCCCACTGCAGGGGCACTTGGACCTTGGCTCTGCACAGGAGAGCTCTTCATCCACTTTCCCTCTTTTCCTCCCTCTGGGCATGGAGGGAGCTTCTGACTTCAGTCTGTGACTCCTGTGTGCAAAGAGCAAATCTGGGCAGAATCGGGGCAGGGAGGGTTTGGGGGGACCTTGGGATCTGTGCTGGGCACAGAAGGTGTTTTCCATTGCTCTGAGACTGTCTGCTGTGCAAAGTGGATTTAATATCCAGCAGAGGAATGACTTTTGCATTTGATGGAGCTGTGCCTTCCCTGGGGTTTGCTGGCTGACAAGAAATGAACATCCCTCTGTGTCTGGAGCAGCTCCTTCTCCAAGGAAAGCAGGTGGGAGTTGGAGCCAAGGAGCTGAAACCTGCAGGTGCAGCCTGGGCTGGAGGGAGCTCAGATTTGCACAAGGCTGCTCTGAGTGCCAGGGCTTGGATGGGGGAGATGGTGGGGTGGGGGTAGGGACAGAGTCCGACTGATTGTCAGCCATGAAGGGTCTTGATTTTCATATCTATTCCAACTGCATGAGGAGTTGGATTCAGTGTCAATTGGAGATTGCACATATCAATGAATTAACAGGGAAAAAAAACTAAACAGTACATGAAAAATGGTTTCTCACTGTCTTTGTAAACTTAATATATTCACTTTCAATATACTACTGAGATCTATTGAATCAAGCACAAAAGATTTGAAAACTTAAATCAAACAATTCCCAGAGGCTTGGTTTGTTAATGTGTTCTGAATGTTAATGAGCTCTGGGACACTGAATTCCTGAACTGAAGCGCTGAAGGCTGAAGAAGCCTCTGGAGCAGTAAAATTCAGCAGCAGCCTCCAAGCTGCTGAGGATGTCAGCAGCCCCCACTGAGGCCATCCCTGCCCAGAGACCGTGGGGGAATGGGCAGACAAGGAGAGCGTCCCTGGGGCTGGGGCAGCAGAACTCAGAGGCACCAGCGGCTCCAGCTGGGAAACGGAGTGTGGAATGGGGCTGTGAAAGCCCTGCCTGGGCTGTGCCAAGCAGGACACACAAGCCCTGACTCCCATCCCCCAAACAACTCTCTCAAGGAGACATTTAAGAGGAATTGCAATTGTTTGTGTCCTCTGAGTTGGATGCACTGGAGAAATACCAACAAGAGATTCTCATGAGCTCCAAACAACAAAACAGCCTTTACTGGGAACTTTAGAAGATCAGAGAAACTTTGGCAAAAGGTCTTATACAACATTTAATCAACAAAAACACTTCTCAGAGCATTAACTTGGCCCATTCAACTTCACAAGCTCCAATCCTGTTCAATTTTAAGTTAATCAAAATTCGCAAGAAGACACAGAAATAGAGAAAAATAAGATTTAGAGAAGCACACACAGAGCTACCAATTCCTGGATTCCAGTGGTTCTCAAAAAAATAGAAATTCCAAGGGGAGGTAGGGTCAAGATGTGTCATTGCCTTGTGCTCAGCCATAAATACCCCTTGGTGTTCCGGGGCCCTTCCCCCACGTGGGACTTGGGGTCATTTGGTCGCTCAGGAGCTGGGCTGGGGGCTCCAGAGGTGGCTGTGGAGCATTGCCTGTGCTGTGCCAGGGACTGGCAGACACTGCTGGGCTGGGATAGAGGCTCTGGGGGGATTGGGGTTCCAGGGCAGGGCAGGGCTGGGGTTCCAGGGCAGGGCTAGTCTGGACCTGCCCCTTCCTCCCCACACATGAAATGTTTCCAGCCAACAATCTCCTCCAGTCTGTCACAACAGGCAGTGTTGGAGGTGAAATCCCAATTGTAGCCATGGGTACCTGCAGGAGAAGGACAGTTCTTTTCCATAGGAAGGAAAGCCCTAGTTCCCGGTTCATTTCTGGTTTGATTGCCTGGATTCTGTTTGGTTTTGTTGTTGCTTTGTTTCCTTGGTGTGCCTGCAGTGTCCAGTCAGGAGCAGAGTGATGCTTGCCAAGGAACTCTGTGGTGCTGTCGATTAATATTAAATCTGGTTTTTGCTGATCTCTTCCTGGGGATTTTTTCAGCGCTCTCACGCCCCCACTGGTAACAGGGTGAAGGAGCCCTGGCCCAGGCTCTGGCCCTGGGGGACACGGGGATGCTGCCGGGGGGTCCCTGTCCCCCTGTCCCACCCCCCACAGCCCCAGCCCCCGTCCCCGTGTCAGGCTCTGGGGTCGATCTCGTGGAACATCCTCGGGGGGAGGATACAGCGCCGGGGGCGGGGAGACCCGGGGGGACAGGGGACCCCGCTGTGCACGAGCAGCGTTGGACTTCTCTGGGGGAACTGGGAGGGGGAGCTGGGATGGAGCGACCTCCCCAGTGACCTCACACAGCCCCTGTGATGTCACACATGCCTGTGATGTCACACAGCCCCTGTGATGTCACACAGCCAACTCTGTGATGTCACACAACCCACTCTGAGATGTAATAGGCCACCTGCGATTTCATACTGGTGCTCTGTGATGTCACAGCCTACTCTCTATTGCCTGAGATGTCACAGACATCCGGTGATGTCACAGCCAGCTCTATGATGTCACAGCCACCTTTGTGATTTTATGCAGTCATGCTGTGATGTCACAGCCTGCTCTGTGATTTCTCAGTCAGCTCTGTGATGGTACAACCCAATCTGTATTGTCTCAGCCTTCTCTGTGACATCACACAGCTGCTCTGTGATGTCACAGAGCCCTTTTCTATGATGGCAGAGTCTTCTCTGTGGCCTCACAGCCCGTTCTGTGATGTCACACTGTAATGTGTGACAGTAGTCTGTAATGTCACAGCCGACTTTCTGACATCACAACCTCCTCTGTGATGTCACAGCCTGCTCTGTGATGTCACATAATAAACCAGTGATGTCACAGCCTACTATATGATGTCACAACCTGGTCTGTGATGTCACACAATCACAGAATTGCTGGGTTGGAAGAGACCTTTAAGATCATCAAGTCCAACCAATGCCCTAACACCACCTCAGCTAAACCATGGCACTGAGTGCCCCATCCAGTCTTTTTTCAAACACATCCCAGGATGGTGACTCCACCACCTCCCTGGACAGGCAATTATAGTACTTTATCACCCTTTCCATCAAAAACTTTATTCCTAATATCCAACAGAATTTCCCTTGGTGCAGCTTAAGTCTGTGTCCTCTTGTTCTGTCAGTTGTTGTGAGGAGAAAGAGACCGACCCCCACCTGACTGCAACCACCTTTCAGGAAGCTGTAGAGTGATAAGGTCACCTCTGAGTCTTCTCCAGGGTAAACAACCCCAGCTCCCTCAGTCATTCCTCACAGGACTTGTGTTCCAGACCCCTCACCAGCCTTGTCCTTCTCTGGACATGCTCCAGCCCCTCCATGTCCTTCCTAAATTGGGGGGCCCAGAACTGGACACAGCACTCGAGGAACGGTGCCAGTACAGGGGAGGAATGCCAAGTACCCGAGTGCCAAGTACAGGGGAAGAATGACCTCCCTGCTCCTGCTGGCCACACCATTCCTGATCCAGGCCAGGAGCCATTGGACTTCTTGGCCACCTGGGCACACTGCTGGCTCATGTCCAGCCTGCTGTCGACCAGTGCCCCCAGGTCCCTTTCTGCCTGGGCACTGTCCAGCCACGCCGTCCCCAGCCTAGAGCAGTGCAGGGGGTTATTGTGGCCAAAATGCAGGACTTGGCACATGGATTTATTAAATTTAAACTTATTGAACTCTGACATCTATCCAGCTGTTCCAGGTGTCCCTGCAAAGCCCTCCTGCCTCCCAACAGATGGACACACACTCCCAGCTTAGTGCCATCTGCAGATTTACTAATGAAGGACTCAATCCTCTCTCATCCATGTGGTCAATAAAAATATTGAACAGAGCTGGCCCAGCACAGAGCCCTGAGGGACAGCACTGGTGACTGTCCCCAGCTGGATGCAGCACCGCTCACCACCACTCTCTGGGCCGGCCATCCAGCCAGTTCTGAACACAGCACAGAGTGCTCCTGTCCCAGCCGTGGGCTGCAGCTTTTCCAGGAGTGTGCTGTGGGAGACAGTGCCAAAGGCCTTGCTGGAGTCCAAATACACACATCCACAGCCTTTCCCACATCCACCAGGAGGGTCACCTGGTCATAGAAGGAGACCCGGTTGGTCAAACACGACCTAGCCCTCCCAAACCCCTGCTGGCTGGGTCTGACACCCTGGCCATCCTGGAAGTGCTGTGTGATGACACTCAGTGTAAACTGTTCCATGACCTTACCGGGTACTGAGGTCAGGCTGACTGGCCTGGAATTACCAGGATCCTCCTTCCCACTCTTGCTGTGAATGGGCATCACATTGGGCAGCTTCCAGTCATCTGGAACCTCACCAGTGAGCCAGGGCTGCTGGTAAATGGTGGAGAGCGGCTCTGCAAGCTCATCTGACAGCTCACTGTCACCCTGGGGTGGATCCCTTCTCGTCCCAAAGATTTATGAACATCCAAGCAGATCAGCAGTTCTCTGATGGCCTCCTCTTGGATAACAGTGGTCCACTCTGCTCCCTGACACCATCTGCCAGCCCTGGAGGACAGTTGTCCTGAAGGCAAATCATCTTCTCACTAAAAACTGAGGCAAAAAATGGCGTTAAGCTCTTCTGCGTTTATCTCATCTGCAGTTATTAAATTCCCTTCCACATCTAATAAATAACAATGGTTGGTCTTACCCTTCATTTTACCATTGATATATTTGTAAAAATATTTTTATTAGCCTTTACAGAAGCTGCCATTTTAAGTTCAAACTGAGCTTTGGCTTCCCTAATTTCTTCACTTCATGCCCCAGCAAGCCCCTTAAATACTTCCTGAGAGACCTGACCCTCCTTCCAAAGATGATACATCTGCTTTTTATTCCTAGGTTCCTTCAAAACCTCCTTGCCCATCCACGCTAGATGTTTGTCTCGTCGACTCATCTTTTGGCATACAGGCACAGTGTGTTCCTGTGCCCTCGAGATCTCTGTTTTGAAGCTTGCCCACCTTTCCTGAACTCCTTTGTTTTCAAGGGCTGCTTCCCAAGGAACTCTCTGAATAAGTCTCCTAAACAGGCCAAAGTCTGCCCTCCGAAGTCCAATGTAAAAGCCTTATTAGTGTTCCACCTGACTTCACCATGAGAATTCTATAATTTCAAGATCACTGTGCCCCAAGTGACCACCAACCACCACATCTCCCACCAGCCCATCTCTATTTACAAACAACAGATCCAACATAGTCCCTCTCCTGGTGGGCTCAACCACGAGCTGCAACTAAAAATTGTCCTCCACAAACTCTAAATATTTCCTAGACTGCCTCATTTCAGCTGTATTGAGTTCTCAGCAGATGTCCAGCAGGTTGAAGTCGCCTACAAGAACAAGGGCTGATGATCCTGAAACATT
This sequence comes from Anomalospiza imberbis, assembly GCF_031753505.1. Classification (NCBI taxonomy): domain Eukaryota; kingdom Metazoa; phylum Chordata; class Aves; order Passeriformes; family Viduidae; genus Anomalospiza; species Anomalospiza imberbis. The sequence goes on along the minus strand of NC_089713.1, from coordinate 309,613 downwards.
CTCTAGCTGCTTATAGAATGAGTTGTCGACCTCTTCTTCCTGGTTGGGTGGATGATAACAGACTCACAGTGGGATGTCAGCCTTGTTGGCCTTCCCCCTAAGTCTCACCCATAGACATTTGACTCATCATCATTAGTTTCAACATTTGTAGCATCAAAAGCCTCCCTGATTTAAAGGGTCACCCCTCCACCTCTTCTCCCTTTCCTGTCTCTCCTGAAGAGCTTGCAGCCATCCAGTGCAGCGCTCCAGCCATGTGAGTTGTCCCACCCTGTTTCTGTGATGGCAATGACATCATAGCTCTGCTGCTGCACCATGGCCTCCAGCTCTTCTTGTTTGTCACCCATGCTGTGTGCATTGGTGTACATGCACCTCAGCTGGGCTGCTGATTTCACCCCTAACTCAGGCTTACCACCCATGAGCCTGCTTCTAGACAACCCAGTTGCATCCCCTTCCCTTCTGTAAAAGTTGCCCCATGATTAAAGAATCTGAAATTTTACCAATGACACCAACCCTTGAGCCACTCGTTGATAATGTGAGCTCTCCTATTGCTTTCAGCGTTTTTCTCAGACTCCAAAGGGACTGAGGAAAAGACTGTCTGTGCCCCAGTCCTATTAACCACCTGACCCAATGCCCTAAAGTCCCTTTTAATTGCCCTGACACTCCTCTTCTCAATCTCATCACTGCCAGCCTGGGGTATCAGCAGTGGGCAATAATCAGAGGGCTGAATCAGCCCAGGCAGTGTGTCAGTGATATCCTGTACCCGGGCCCCAGGGAGGCAGCAGACCTCTCTGTGGGGTGGCTCTGGTCGACATATGGGGCCCTCTGTTCCCCTCAGGAGGGACTCACCCACCACGATTACCCTTCTTTCCTTTTTGATGTTAGAGGTGCTGATCTGTCTCACAGATGAATCACAATTGGGAGGCTCACTGGGCAGATAATTTTCTTCTAAACCATCTGGCTGACTCTCCAGATCCAGGGGATCATAACGAATCTGAAGTGGCACCTGGCTTGGGAGAGGCGGTTGAGAGGGATTTTATTATTACCTCCTCGAGTAGGTACCCACTCCCACTCCCCTTCATCAGCCAGGTGTCCTTCTATAGCCTGACAGTGGGAGGCGTGGGAGACAGCAGGAACCAAGGAGAGCATTGCTGCACTGCCAGACCTCATGGAACCCTTTGGGAGGCTGCCAGCAGAGAGACTGACCACCCAAAGTCACAGTTCTGGAGTCTCTGTAAATGTTCAAACATTCCTTTGATGATCCTGTGTGTCCCTTTCAACTGAGAATGTTCTGTGATTCTGGGATTACAATTCCTGTTCTGCTTCTCTCATCCCCCTGTTGTTTATAATCAAAAGAGAAAAAAATCCTTGCAACAGTGTTAGACCAGTAAAGTAAAAACCAGACCTTTATTGGAAGCTTCCAGGTGTCCCAGTGGGGATGAGGCACACCTAGCCCCTGATTTCAGCAATTTCTTAAGGTTGATTAATTAGGATATTTAACAGGAACATCCAATAGGAGATTGATTTGCCCCAGTTCCACACCCCTGGCTCAACCCATTGGAGTAGGTGCAAGGGCTTCTTTGCCTTCACTTTTTATTTTGACTGCTCACATTCTGGTCAAAAACCAAAATGTTCTTCTTCTAGGTCCTCTTCCTGATAATAAGACTATACAGTGTTTCAGGAATGTATTTAGACATTCAGCTTATTGTTCTAAAATCTAAGAGAAAGGTTAGGAAATGTACTAGAGTTAATTAATGATTATAATTATAGTAAGTATATAATAGTAGTTAAATAGTTAATTAAGAGTTAGGTAAGGGTGTGGTAGCACATTTCTCCCACTCTCAGGATTTTTCATAGAGGTGCACAGAGAGAAAGAGGAAACTATTTCTATTTCTACTCCTTGTTTTTCCTATGTAGAATGTGTTTAGAGAATTGTTTACCTGGGGTGATTGCTTGATTAGATTCTAGTGAGGATTGCTTGAGCCTGATGGCCAATCCAATCCACCTGTGTGTAGACTCACCAGAACAGGATCACAGGTTATTACTAGTGAGATATAGCAGTTAAAGAAAGTAAGTATGTAGTCTTAGTATCTTCTTTTATATAGTATATTAATGTATTATAGCATAGTTATAATAAAGAAATCATTCAGCCTTCTAAACTGATATTAGACATCATCATTTCTTCCCATTAAGTTTATCTACATTTTACAATATAAGGGTTATAGTTCTATAAGTATATAATAGTAATTTACAAAGATAGGAATATATGAAAAATGTATAAAAAGCAAAAATCATTTTGTCATCACCCCAGCTTTCCCACCCAAGCGGGAAATTGAAAACACTCTCAGGAAAGCTCCTGATCTTTACAGCAATCCCAGGTTTACCCTTTTTGGGAAGTGTCCTCTGGAGCTCTGTCCAGGCTGGTCTGGAGCTGGGAGCAGCCCTGCCCCAGCCAGCAGCTCTCAGCAGCAGCACCTGCCCTGCTCAGGGTGGCTCCTTCCCCCCACAGCTTCTCTCCAGCGCTGGGAGCAGCTCCCCGGGCTGGCTGAGAGCTGTCCCTGGCAGGCAGCAGAGTCCCTGGCCCAGCACAGCGCCCTGGGCTGCAGGACCCTGCTCTGCAGGACAGCCCTGGGCACCCCTGGCTGCTCTGCACAAGAGATGATCAGAGAATGTACTCACAGGGTCTGTGGGCATTGGGATGTTCCAGCTGTAGGAGATCACTCCAGGAGCTGCAGCTGCATTGTCCTGCAGCCAGAGGTTCCTGTGCCAAGGGCTGCCAGGGATTCTGCCCCAGGCACTTCTCAGCACCTTCCCAGCCCTGACTGATGGAAGCTCTCTGTGCCTCTGTGCTGTGCCCGGGCTGGCTGCAGGCAGTGCCCCAGCCCTGCTGGGCTGGCAGAAGAGCTGCTCATCCAGAGAAATGTGCTTTTGAAGCTCTTCTTGGTTACCAGGATCACCCTCTGTGCCAGGAGCCCGGCCCAGCTCAGCAGCACAGACACAGCACAAGGACTTTAATGACCTTCTGGGGCTTTGTGCTCAGGCCCTGAACATCAGGCCCTGAGAGGGAGCTGCAGAAACCTCTCCAGAGCTCCAAGTCAGAATCCAGCTCCAAAGTTCCTTTGACTTTTAATGGGTCCCACTGAGGGACACGACTGAGAAAGTGTCCCCAGGCCCCAGGCAGAGCAGAGAACTGGAGGCACTGATGACAGGTGGGGACAAAGAGAAGCCAAGTCCTGGTGCCCTGGGGCACAGCAGGGTCTGTGCCACCAAGGGCTGTCAGGAGACACCTTGTCCTGAGGCACTGGGGCCTCCTGGCACAGCCCCAGCCAGGCTGGGCACTGTCAGCCCCTTGTCCTGCCCTCAGCATCCCCCCCTAGCCCACATCCCAGTGGCCTCAAGGATCTGCTGGAAGGAGTCCCTGGGGAGCCTTGCTCAGGAATGGCCCTGGGGGCTCCTTCATGCTCCCAGGGACTGCAGGTTTTTCAAAGCACTTTGGCTTTGGCTTTTGCCTTGGAGTCTCTGAGAGCTTTGTGCAGTCATGGCCTCCAATTATCTGCTGTAATTAGTCCCTGGAGAGGCTTTGTCAGGAACAACACTCAGTGGGGCTCATTAATGCTTCAAGGTACCTCAGTTCTTTTAAGGTACTTGGTGTTTCCCTTTTGATCCAGACTCTGTGAGAGGTTTGTGCAATCATGGCCCCAATTATCTGCTTTAACGAGTCCCTTGAGAGCTCTGTACTGACACTCAGTGGGGCTCATTGATGCTTTGAGATACTCAACTTTTTAAAGGTAATTTAGATTTTCCTTTCCACACTGAGAGGTTTTTGTGCAATTTGAGTCTCTGAGAGGTTTTTATGCAATCCTGGCCTCCAGTTCTCTCCTCCAAGGAGTCCATGAGGAGCCTGTGTTGGGGATGGACCTCAGTGGCACCCATTAATGGCTCGAGAAACTTTGGGTTTTTCCTTTGACTTTGACTCCTGGACAGGTTTGTGCAATCTCCTCTCAGGCCCTGAGGTTCCAGGGCTCACCTCCAAATGCTCCACGGGGCTCATTAGGATCAAGCAATTCCTGAGAAGCCATGGCTCTGCCTTGATTTCCCTCTACTTTAATGCAGTTCATTAAGAAGCTTGCTTTTTACAGTTATCGAGAAATATTTCAAAGAGCTTCTAAGAAATATGTATTCCTATTTTAAGGAGTGTCTTTATAACTGTTTTCTTTTGAGAAGAGATGATTGCAGCATTCTGTGATTGATATTGATGTAGGGCCGCTCCTAAGGAGGTCTGGCCAGGTCAGAGAAGTTTCACCGTCAGGTCTGACCCAGTGTGGACAACCTTGCCCCACATTCCCCAACCCCATGTGAGAAACAATTTTCACTTTCAAAAATTTAAATGGTTTCATTAAGACCTTATCAAAATACAATAGAAGAATGAATAAAGCAAAGAATACAGCGCCAGGAGCAAAGGATTCAGTCACCGTGTGCTCATCTACAAAATGGATGTTCTGTCTTTTATACCTCCAGCCCCTCCCAAAGTCTTGTCAATCCACTCCTCCTTCGCTGTCCAGTGGTGGAGATCACTTTCTTACAGCTTGATTGGAGCTCAGGCACTGCCATAGCAACAAGCCGACCCTCCCAAATGCCCTGACTACTGAGGGCATCCCATGATAACAATGCAAGGGGGAAGGGAAAGATAACTATCCACCTACACAACTTCTATTAACATCTACTTAATACTCACCCCTTAATTGTGAGAGACAACCATAGGATTACCCATCTGTAACAACCCCCTGTTTTCTGTTTTTACAAGTCATTTTGCTGGAAAAATTAAGTAAAAAAATTTCTCTCTCTCTTGAATGAGTCATACTAGCATCTGTTGATGTGGGCAAGGACAGTGGGAACAGGAGAAAAATCTCAGGTTTTCCTTAGACACACTTATTTGGAATGGACAAAAGGGCCTAACAGAGGTCCAGGATAGCTTTGACTCCCATCTATCATGCCTATGTGATTGCTACCCATAGTCATTGTATCTTAGGGGTCCAGAGGCCAGCTTGGTCTTGCCCTCCGGTCCCTGTTGTATTCAAAGACAGTTGGGGAATGACAGTGGTCCGATATGACCTTTTGTCCCTACCTTACCATGCCTACAGGGTTGCTACCCACAGCAGGTCTATGGAGTCTTCTTGGTAGCGAACAAAGGGGTCTTGCCCTCCTTCCTTTGTCTTATTTTCTTAAAGAAGCTGCCCCATTACCTTTTACAGTCCCTTGTGTACTTCCCCTCAACAGGTGCTGGTAATTCTCACCCATTAAAACAGGAAGACAGTTCTCAAGCTGGTTGGTGGAAGCTTGACTTTGGGCGTCTTGCTGTTTCTCTGGTTGTCTTTCAGTCTCTGCCCGAGAGTCAATCTTGTTTCCCCTGGCCTGGATGTCACAGTCCACTCTTTGGGTTCTTCTACTGGGCCTTTAACTCTGTTGGCATGAGTCCATCTGTGGGCATGAGTCCATCCCCACTCTGCAGTTCACACGGCCGATTCAGTGGTGAGCAGTACCTGAAAGGGACCTTCCCACTGAGGAGTTAAAGGCTGATCTCTCCATGACTTGATCATTACTTGACCCAATCTCCAGAATTAATGTTATGAATTTTGAAATCCAGGGTGGTAGTTTGAGAAATTGCCCCTTTATGTCTTAGCCCTTCTAAGGTTTCTGCTATAGACATAACATATTTCTTGGCATTGGCTTCCCCTTCCTCATAGATGGCAATGCTCTGGGGTGAGGTCAAAAAGGGTAACCCAAATATCATTTCATAGGGTGAGACCCCCAGATCTGACTGGGGTTGGCTTCTAAATCTTGACAAGGCTAAAGGGAGACATTTTATCTATGACATCTGGGTTTCCGTCATCAGCTTAACTAGAGCTCTTTTAAGAGTTTGATTCATCCTCTCAATGTGACCAGAACTCTGTGGATGCCATGGAGTGTGTAATTCCCATTTACTCCCAGGGTTTGAACAACTTTTTGCAATATTTTAGAGGTGCAATGAGTTCCTTGGTCTGAATCAATCCTGTTCACCATCCCATATTGCAGAATGATTGATTCTAGAAGTGTTATACTCACAACATTGGCATTGGCTTTAACCGTGGGTACCGCCTCTACCCAATGAGTCAGGTTACCTACTATCACTAGTAAAAACTTCCACTGTTGTACCTGGGGAAGCTCGGTAAAGTCTACTTGGATGTTTTGAAAGGGCTGTAAGGCTAGTTCTCGCCCTCCCCTGGTGTTTTCCTCATGACCTTCTCATTTTCTTGTTGGCATATCACACACCTTTCAGTTACCTGTTTAGCTATCCAGAAAATTCCTATGCAGGCCCAGTCCCTTAGAAATCGATCACTTAGCGCTTGTGTACCCCAGTGTGTTGTTCCATGTTTGCCTTTGAGCATTTTCCTGGCAAGGGGTTTATTCAACATTTGCCTCCCATCTGCTAATCTCCACTTCCCTTTGTTATCTTTCTTGGCTCCTGTTTCGAGGAATTCTTTCTCATCCGTCTCACTGAATACAGGGACTTCTTCCATTTCTCTTATGGGGGTTAATGCTATCATTAGTTTTCCTGTCCCTGATTCGGCTGAATTCTTAGCATCTAAATCTGCTAAATGGTTCCCTCGTGCTTCTTGAGTCATTCCTTTTTTATGTCCTTTAACATATACTCCTGCCACTTCTTCTGGCAATTGTAAAGTTTCTAACACTTGTAAAAGAAGTTTTTAGTTCTTTTCCCCTTGAATTTAATAGCCCACTCTCTTCCCAATTTTTTCCAAAGGTGTGCACTACTCCAAAAGCATATTTTGAGTCTGTATATATTGTTTCTCTTTTGTGTGTGAATATTTCCAGAGCTCACTTTAGGGCATACAACTCACATGCTTGGGCTGACCAGTTGGAAAGTAACTTTCCTTTTTCTAAGGCCACTAACTCTTTATCTACTACAGCCCACCCCAATACCCTGTGCCCTGGATTACCCGTGAAAATCCATCGATGTACAATCGTTTTCCACCTTGGAGTGGTTGATCTGTTAGGTCCTCTCTTACTTTAGTTTGATAGTTTATAACTTCTAGGCAATTATATATTAATTCCTCACCTGGTTTTCCATCTAAAACTGGGCAGGGCTGAGTTGGTTACTCACATCTAGCTCTAAACCATTATCTATTAAGATGGCTTCATATTTTAGTACTTGGGAATCAGTGAGCCATTTCTCAGCCTTTTAGCTGAGGATACTCCCTACTGAGTGTGGGGTATATATTTTCAATTTTCCCGCAGAGGTTAATTTTTTGCTTTCTTCTACGAGTAGGGTGCTTGCTGCCACTGTTTGAATGCAGGTTGGCCACCCCCAGCTGACAGGGTCTTGCAGTTTTGATAAACAGGCCACTGGTTTCCTGGATCCTCCCCGGTCCTGGGCTAACCCTCCATGTGCTGCCCCTTTTTCTATATCCACAAACAGATAGAAGGGTTTGTCTAAGGCAGGAAGACTCAGTGCTGCTGCACTGAGTGATTTTGGCTTTAAAGCTTCAAAATTTCCTTGTCGTCTTCTTCCCACCTAATCTCTTCTTCTACTAACTTTTCATACACGAACCTGATGGCCTGCGTGTATCCTTCAATCCATAGCCTATGATATCCCAACAGGCCTAAAAACCTTCTGACTTCTCTCTTAGTTTTTGCCCGTGGGAGTCAGGCTATCCCTGCAATTCTCTCAGGGTTCAGCCGCTGGCTCCCTTGACAAATCACATGTCCCAGGCATTTTACTTCCCTCCCTACAGATTGGAGTTTCCCTTTTGATACTCAAAGTCCTTGGTCCCCCCAAAAATTTACCAGTGCTGTGTTGGATTCTTGAACTTTGAGATACTTTGAGAGGAGCCCAGTGCTCCTTGCTCCCCTGTGCTGACACGTGAGTGTTTGTCTATTTTCGGGGTGGCCCTGGCTGTGTGAGGGGTGCTACGTGGACACGAGACAGCCGGTCCTGTCCCGCTGGGTCCCAGCAGTGCCTCACAGCAGTCCTGCATCCACGTCAGGATGCTGGCCAAGAGAGGTCCTGGGAGCTGAGGCAGCTGATTTTAAGCTTGAGCAGGTGCCTACAGGCCAAGGCCAACGGTGTTCCCTCAAGATACAGCAGTCCTGAGGGGTCTCCCTCATTCAAACAAATCAGCAGACAAATGCATTGTCAGCCAAAAGCCCTTTTATTGACCTGACAAGAGAGCAGGGGTCTGCACCCCACTAAAGTGTTTCTCTGCCACATATAAATTTCAGTGGGTTGATGTAGGAGTTGTATCAAAATCACCATCCATCTTTACACTGCTGAGGTGATTCCATAGGCAGGCGGTTGGAACTACATTGTGTCAGATTCCCATACTTGAAGCTGATGTCCAGGCCCTGGCCAGGAGCGGTCTGGATGCCCCAAAGCAGCACAAAGTCTTCCTCAGGGCTTCCCTGCACAGGGCTGATTCCACACTTGCCCTTAGTTCTTCTGGTAGACTGTGTCTAAAGCTTTTTGTCAGGTCACTCTCATGTCAAGTTAGGCCTGCCAGGTTTTTGTAATGCTAACTGGTGCTAAGTACTTAGGCATGTCTGTGCTAAATACTTGTTTACTCATGTGAATTGCTTGTGCTTACTTATGTCAAACCAAGGCCTTGTTCCATCCCCAAAGGTGCCTGAGGCCACCCGCTCCTTGTGGCACCAGTTGCTTTCCTGTGGAATGTTCTACCTCCCCAGGGTAAAGAGGGAGCTGCAGAAAGAGCTTTCCAGGCTGCTCTCCATCCTTTCCCAGCTCTCCTGGTGAAGTGGAGAAGTCCGAGCTGAGCGCAAAGGTGCAAATGGAACAGCCGTGCACAGGAAGGCTCGGTGGGAAGGATGATCCAGGATCCATAGGCCTGGCAGCCTGAGCGTGCTCCAGGGGAAGGCCTTGGAGCAGATCCTCCTGAGTGCCATCCCACGGCACCTGCAGGGAACCAGGGCGTCTGCTGGAGGGTGGGAAAGCTCTGCGGAGGGACGGGGACAGCTGGGGCTCCTGGCGGGGTGTTGAGGGCTTCTGTGCGGGAGTTTGGGGGGCTTGGTGCTGGTGGGGTGTTGGAGAAGGAGTTGTCTGGAAGGTGAGAGGTCTAGGCTGGAATTTGAGTCAGTTTGAAGGCAGCATCTGTGCTTTGGCACAGCTTTGGTTAGGGAGGCCAGAAGGAATATCTGTGACTTTTCCTCTTCATGGTCCTGATTCTCCTGCAGGGAACAAGAGGGCAGAGCTGTACTTTACTGGCCACTCAGATCTCTGTACCAGGGGGAGGATTAGCCCTTTTGCCATCTACTCAATTCTTTGGGCTACTATTGTACCACTGAGTGGACTCTCATTTCTTGAGAGCTTTTATTCCTTAAGAGAATTAGGATATTATCATCCCTACATAGAGAACCAAAGAATGGCCCTTGGTTTTTCCCTTTTTTGGTGTAGTGTTATGTTCTGTAAAGTGACTCTCAGTGGATGAGGTTAAGGCAAATGAGTTGCTGCTTTGAGATGGGAAGCAAAATTCCAACTCTTCACCTCCTCAGGCCATCCCAATTAATTTGGGAAGTTGGCAGCTTTTTGAAACTGCTTGAGTTGAGCAATGGGAAGTAAAGCTTTCCTGAACTGAGGAATCTTACTTGCCAGATTCTTCTGTGCCTTCGCCACTAAGGTGTTTTTGTGCTGAAGGCAATAACTTCAGTGAGAAAATAATTTCAGCATGGAGTAAGAGCTTCTGACAGAGACCAAGTGTTGTCAGCGTTGCTCCAGGTGCTCCTGCCAACAGCCCCTGCAGGCAGGAGCGCAGCCCCCAATGCACGTGGGCTTTGGCTCCCTCTGGCACAGGAGCCCCCCACGGGCACAGGTCTCTGGGGCAGGAGACGGGCACCGGTGCTGCCAGGGCTCGGGGGGTGGCAGGTCTGCTTGGGCAGGGACTGTGCCACACCTGCTGATGTCAGCGCTCCCTGGGCCCCAGGGGTCAGAGCAGCATTCCTGCCCTGGCCCACACGTTCCTTGTCTGTGTCACACCCGTGGGTTTAGGATGGCCACCAGCCGGGACGTGTCCCAAGGAGGCCGTGCCAGCTTCTGTGAAGGCCCCGTGCCCTTCCCAGCGCGGCTGCGTCGGCAGCCCTGGGGGCTCCTTCTGCTGCCCTGAGCCCACAGAGCAGGGCAGCATTTGCTGATGGTTTGAGCCGTTCCTAAAGATCCTGTCGGGCTGTCTTAGACACTTGGGGCGAGGGTTTCCTTCCAACCTGAGCCACTCTGGGTGGGCTGGGGGCAGCCCCAGGGCACGGGGCAGTGTGTGCAGGGGCCCTTTGTGACACGGTGCAGCACGGTCACCGTGGCATGGAACGGGACAGCGTGTCCAAGGGTCCTTTGTGACACGGGGTGACATAGGAGCTGGCGGTGACAAGATCACGCCACAGTGCTCGGAGCACGAGACGGGACAGGACGGGACAGAGCCGTGCCGTGAGGAGCCCCCACACAGCGCACTCGTTCGTGTCTGACCGGGAGCTTTCCCGAGGCGTTACTCCTGCAGGTGACCTCGTGGCCAGACCAGAAGGCTTGGTGACCTCTGGCCTTCCCGAGGCTTCTCTTCTGCAGATGCCCTCCAGGGCAGACCATGGCATTTGCTTAGCACGGTCCTTGATGAGGAGTCTCCTGTTCTTGTGGCTGGAGCCCCCAAGACCAGAGTGCAGGACTTGCTGTCCTGTAGCCTTGCCAAGACTTCACTCTGCAGCACTTGCTGACTCGGACCTTTTGCGAGCCACCTTCTCCTGCAAGCAGCCATGAATCCAGGCAGTGATGTAGAGCACAGGCCTGCGAGCGTGCCCAAGCTGGCCTGGGGGCAGGAGGAGAAAGCAGGCCCTGGGACTGCCCCAGCACAGCAGCCTGAAGAGGTGGAGCAGTTCCAGCCACTGCAGAAGGGTGAGTGCCAGAGCTGGGCCGCAGGGCCGGTGCCTGCAGCCAGCTTGGCCCCATCTCATCCCATCCCATCCCATCCCATCCCATCCCATCCCATCCCATCCCATCCCATCCCATCCCATCCCATCCCATCCCATCCCATCCCATCCCCTGGGCACTTGCCCATAGACAGGATGGAATAGGGGCCAGGGCAGACACCCCACAGCCGTGCTCCATCCCCTGGGCCATCCCAGGGCTGTCCCTGCCTAGGGAGCGCAGGGCTGGGCTGTGTTCTCCGGTCTCTCCCGCAGCCCCTCAGCTCAGGCTGCGCTCGCTCTTTGCCAGGTGCAGCCGTGCAGCACACACAAGAGCAGGACCCCGCCCGTGGCCTCTTCCGCAGAACAGCGCAGGTACCTGCAGCCATCCCCAGCTGGGCTGGGCCTGCTGTCACCGCTCAGCCGAGCACCGCGCTTGGAGCATTCCGTGGAACATCCCTGGCCTCCTGCCCTTCTCCTACAGCTGGTTTGCAAATTCATCAAGAGGATTCGGGAGGAAGAGACCAGCACCATGGGCACAGGTCTCAGAGCATATTCGCACATCTCCAAAACCAAGACCTGTTCTGCCCTGCTGGATATGCTCGTAGAGGAGGGGTTTTGCAATCCAGAGCAAGTAAGCTGCCTGTGGCCAGGATTTCATCCTCCCAGGAATTGCTTGGCCTCCTAAGCCATGCCTGATGGTCACTGGAAGCCTTTGAGGCCATGGCAGTGTGGTGGCAAGGGAAGCACTTCTCCGGGGAAGCTGGGGACATTCCTCCCTCTGGCAGTTTTCCAAGTCTCCCCTGCCTTCTCCAGGTGCCTGCCATGGTGAGGTACATCCACCAGTGGCTCATGGGCAGTCAGTTTGCTGAGCACAGGCTGAACAGGGTCCTGCTGGATCTCACCAAAGAACAGCCTGCTGATGTACTAAAGTGTCCTGGTTTTGGGCAAATTTGGGAGAAAACCTCCAGAAGGAGCCCCCAGAAAGCAAACCCACACAGCCCCTTGCTCACCTGGCTCGGGAAGAATTTCCTCAGAGAGTAGTGGAAACAACCTGTTTATTGAGCAGGCAAAGCACTCCCCAGCAAAAAAAAAATGAACAACACGAGATGACAAAAAGTCTTTCTACGCTCTGAAGAAGTGACAAATTCAGAAAGTCTCTCCTGGGAGTGGTTGCCCAGTTATCGATCTCCGGCACTGGGGGTTGCTGCTGCAGGTCACAAAATGCTGGCTCTCGGTGTGTCTTGGTGTTTCCCAGGTCCCAGTCCTGAGCAGGTTCAAATGGTATTCAGGAAAGGGAAAGAAAAAAAACAGTCCAGGGAAAAAATTGGATTGCCTAGCTAAACTAACTAATAAGCAAAAGCAAGGGCAAAAGCAAAAAGCAGAAGCAAGAGCAAAGCGAAAGCAAGCAAGCCAGCAAGCCAGCAAGAAAGCCAGCAAGCCCTAGCCTCTCCTAGACACAGACTTTGGGGAGAGGTGAGCTGGCTGATAACAAGACAAAACAAACCTTCACTTTTTGGAGCCAGTCCTGAAGGCACAGAACATAACATCAAGCATAAACAGAACACACGATTGGGGATACAAGCACCATAACATCACCCTAGGACATTCCACCCCTTATCTCCGAATCGTCAACGTACTACCAAACGTCATGTAAAAACTTCATCAGGTAAAAACTTCCATCTTTCACTTACTCAGACACATTTCCTTCCATCTCACTTGCTCAAACCTTTGACACACATTTCCTTCTATATCACTTGCACAAACCTTCGACACTTACACATTTCCTTTTGTCTCATGTCGGTGTGGTTTAATGTAAAGACAGGGGCAGTAACATCCAACAAACGGTGATATTTGCATATGAGATCTCCCTGAGGTACACATCGAGTTCTTCCATATTTCTGCATTATTCACCATGTACAACTTGGTCCCTGAGCAAAGACAATCCCACCAATGGGTTTGTCTGTACTCGAGGCAGAGTTGATCCACACTGTCTTCCCTAACAAACCTCTGATATGTGCCACTGGGATTTTATCTACCTGGATCGGAACAGCATATATAAAGGAGTAGTTCCAAACATATGGCACATGATGCCAATCAGCCTTCTGATGAGCCTGTGACAGTTCTTACTCAACAGTGACACTGCAGTGCTGGCCACCAGGCCGGCTTGCCAAGGGAGGCTTCTGGCCATGCCCTGCAAGCAGCTGCTGCTGCCAAGGCGCCTTTGGTGCCTCAGGCTCTCCCTGGCACAGCTCCCAGCACGGCACTCTGCCCTTGTGCCCGAGGCCTCCCCTGTGCTGGGGCGGGCCTGGGGCTTTTCCTGCAGCGGGACCTGCCCTGCTCCTGGCACAGGAAAGGCAGTTCCTGCTGGAGCAGGAGGCTCTGCCTGCGGTGGGCTCAAACCACTCTAGCAAGGCCCTGGTGACGTCAAAATTGCTTCCTAGAGCAGAATTGGTATTTAATTGGTATAGCTCCTATATTGAGGAGTAAATAACTATTTTTTAAATTTTATTCTGTGTTGTAAATAGACCGTTTTATCTAATAATGATCAGAATCAATCATAGCTGTATTTATAGAGATTTATCTGGTATTACATCATTAATCTTTTGGGACAAATTGCATTAAGGTTCAATTCCACCTGTCCAATCAGCAGGGTCGGGATGGGATCCAGCCACTGCCAGTCTCTTCTATTAGAAGGAATTCTAGAAGTCTAGGGGTCCTGCCGGGGTTTGAGGATCCATGGTGGCTTTTGGGGGACATTTCTCCACCTCATGACTCAGCAGGAGTTTCTCCAATAAAGAAATAAAGCTTTTGCCTGAAGCTCCCACTCTGCCCATGACAGGAACCCCTGTGAGTGCCCGTGACATCCCGGCTCTTTGGCAGCCTGGGGACTCCTGGGATGTCACCGTGGAGGCCCCCTGAGTGCCTGTAACAGATCAGTGCCTTTGCAGCCAAATGACCCCTGGGATGTCACCATGGGATGGCTGTGACTACCTGTGACCATCTGGATCTTTACCATCCCCAGAAACCCCTGGGAGGTCTCCATGGAGCCCCTGTCTCTGCCTGGGACATTCCAGCTCTTGAGCAGCCTGGAGACTCTTGGAAAGTCCCCATGGAACCCCTCTGGGTGCCTGTGACAAATCTGATCCTTAGCAGGCAACCATCACCAGCCCCCTGTTGCTATAGTCAGTTTCCATGGCAACCATCACCAGCCCCCTGTTGCTATGGTCCGTCCCTGGGCAGCTCCATGGAGACCCCATGCCAGGGGTGGTTGCCATGGACACCAGCTCAGGCCTGGAGCCAGAGCCCGTTGCCATGGCAACCATTGGCAGTCCCATCCCCAGGGCCATGGGATCCCAGAACCACAGAACTGGCTGAGCTGGGAGGGACCCATCAGGATCCTCGAGTCCAACTGCTGGCCCTGCACAGGACACCCCAACAATGCCAGCCTGGGCCTGGCAGCGGTGTCCAAACACTGCTGGAGCTCAGAGAGCCCTGGAGCTGTGACCCTTCCCTGGGGAGCCTGGGCAGTGCCCCAGCAGCCTCTGGGCAAAAACCTTTTCCTGAGATCCAACCTCAGCCTGCCCCGACTCAGCTGCAGCCGTTCCCTCCAGTCCTGTCCCTGGGCACCAGAGTGAAGAGGTTCCCACAGCCTCAGCCAGGGACCCGCTCCCAAGGCTGTTGCCATGGCCACCAGGGCTGGGACCAGCTGGGATGCTCGGTTTCCAAGGGCTGGGGTTCAGGAATGGGATTCCCCAATTTCCTGCTCCTGCTAAAACCGCACTGCCCCTCGCTGCCCTCCTACCTCCAATGGAAAGCACAAAAGGCAAAGATCCCGGGCTGGGAGGAGAACAATTTACTGGGAACAGCAACGAGACAAAGAACAAACAGGACCACAAAAAATACTGGTAACAGAAGGGATAAGAAAAACTATTTACAGGAAAAACTACATCACAACTGACTGGCTCTTCCTGGCCATGTATTTCCTTTTGTCTGGAAAGGACACCCTTCTCCTCGGGGACTGAGAGAGTCCCTTTCCTGCCCCTGGAAATGACCTGAGGTGGGAGTGAATGTAATGACAGGGCCATGGCCAGACCCTCATGTTCTTTGATCCCACACCATGTCATTGGCAGGGGCAGGAAAAGATCTCTTCCCAGCATGCATCACAGGGAACATGGATCACCAGAGCTCTTCCCAACATGTGTTCTCCCATGGGGGATGGAGCTGGAGCAGTGCACAAAGCTCTTTCTGGAGCTAGGGCATTTGTACGGCTTTCCTTGCTGGTGTCTCCGTTGGTGTCTGGTCAAGTGAGAGCTCCTGGAGAAGCTCTTCCCACACTGCGGACACGTGTAGGGCCTCTCCCTGGTGTGGATGTGCTGGTGCCTGATGAGGTGGGAGTTTTGCTTGAAGCCCTTCCTGCAGTGGGGGCAGCGGAAGGGCCTCTCCCCGGTGTGAATCCGCTGGTGCTTGAGAAGAATGGATCTGGTCTGAAAGCTCTTCTGACAGTTGGGACATTCGTAGGGCCTCTCCCCAGTGTGGATCATTTGGTGGATGATCAGTTGGGACTTCTGGCTGAAGCCCTTCCCACATTCCCCACACTTGTATGGCCTTTCTCCAGTGTGGATCCTCTGGTGGCAGATCAAGTGGGACCTTTGGCTGAAGCTCTTCCCACATTCCCCACATTTGTATGGCCTTTCTCCAGTGTGGATCCTCTGGTGGCTGATCAAGTGGGACCTTCGGCTAAAGCTCTTCCCACATTCCCCACACTCGTAGGGCCTCTCCCCAGTGTGGATGCGTTGGTGGATGATGAGGGCAGAGCTGCAGCTGAAGCCCTTCCCACATTCCCCACATTTGTATGGCCTTTCCCTGGTGTGCATCCTCTGGTGGTGGATCAAGTGGGACCTTAGGCTGAAACTCTTCCCACATTCCCCACAATCGTAGGGCCTCTCCCCAGTGTGGATGCATTGGTGGATGATGAGGTTGGATCTGTAGCTGAAGCCCTTCCCACACTCCCCACACTCATAGGGCCATTCCCCGGTGTGGATCATCTGGTGGCAGATCAGGCTGTTGCTCTGCCTGAAGCTCTTCCCACACTCCAAGCACTTGTAGGGCTTCTCCCCATCATGAAGCTGCTGATGGCCCACCAGCTCCGAGCTCTGGCGGGAGCTCTGTCCACCTTCCTGGCACAGGGTGGGTCTTTCCTCCTCAGAGCACCCTGGGCTGGGTTTCCAGCTCCTCCTCCTGTGGGATCTCCAGGGCTTTTCCTCCCCATTGGATTCCTGCGCCATGGAGCCGCTCAAAACGGCCTCTGCCACAAGGTTCTGCCATGGGGATTTATCCTTCCTGGTCTCCATCTTCAGCTCCTTGTCTGGGGGAGGAAGGACAAGGCGAGATTGGGATTTGCCTCCGTGCCATAGGGAAGGGGAAGGAGATACCCCCAGTGCGTCCCCGGCAGGACGGGGTCGGCAGCGAGGTTGTCCTATAGTCGGGGACCGTGCTGGGCTGGGAGATGGAGCAGGAGAGAGGGGGAAAGGGGCAGTGACTTCCTCCTCACCTGCCTGGGTTTCCAGGGGCTCCTTCCCCATCCTCGCAGCCTTCTCCTCCATTTCGCAATGGTTTGGAGAAGGAAAATTCTGTTTTGGGAGGAAAACAAGGGATGAGCCCATTGAGTCTTGTACTGGTTTGAAGGCAAACCAGGAGGAGAATCTAAGCCAGAATTGCAATTTAATAAAAAAAAAAAACAATATCAAGGCAATGAACAGAAACACTGGCTTAATCTGACAGAGTCAGGATTTAACCTGACACCCCGTTGGTCAGGGTGGTGGTAGCAATCTGATGAAATGGAGGTTCCAGCCCTGTTGGAGTGATGATTGTGATTCTGTCAAAGCAGTGATGCTGTAGAAGGGATCACCTGATGGGTCTTGCTCTGAAGGTCCAGTGGTGGTTACGGAGCTCTTGTCCTCTGGGAATCCAGTAGGCAAGGTGATCCTGGTGTTGCAAGGGTGAGATTATATCCAGGTAGGAATGCTTGGTTCCTCCCCCTGGGCAGAGCATCCCACAATGGGATGATGTAATTTTGTCAGTCCTGCAGTGGCACTCAATGGCCCATGAACAGAAGATAGCCCCTGGAGGGCGTTATCAGGGCTGAGCCATGGAAGAGATAAAGAACACTGCCCCACCTGTTTATCACAGTTTATGAAGATGGTGACTGAAAACATACTTTGGGTTACATCTTACATTGCACCCTGAAACAGTGAGGCAATCCCTGCTCGGGGTGGGGGGTGAACACCACCCCCCCCTTTCCCAAACTGGCTCAGGTGTAAAACCCCCACCCTGGGAAGGCCACGCACACAGGGGACAATGTCACACTTGCCCCACCTCAGGGGAGGTCTCTGTCCCTGTCACTCCCTGTCACTCCCTCCTTTTCTCTTTCTTTCCATCTCTCTCTCTACCTCACATTTACTGTTCAATAAAATCCACTTGGGATTTGGTCTCGTTAGCACCTTAATTGGGGCAGAGGCATCTCTCTAACAATTTTATTAACCAGATTGAGACATTTTGGTGCAGTGAGTTCAGGGCACTGATGTCTGACCCCGAGTGCCTTTGACAACAGCATGGTTCCCTCCTCTCAGGAGGTTCTGGCTCTTTCTGGAGGAACTCTTGGAAACTTCAATGCAGCTTCCTGTGAGCGACTTTTGGGAGAACTTATGAGGAAAATGGCTGTTGTGTGTGGCCAGTGTAAAGAAAATATTTTGTTGTCCTTCCTAGAAATGTTTGTTAAAATCACTGGAGGAAAGGGAGCAAATGATACCAGCAAGACTGACAAGGATCGTTCACCACAAGGTGAGAAACACAAGGCTGCCAAAAGTCCTAGTGATTTATTAAAGAAATATGGATATTGATGTAGTACCGATATCCAACTGTGATGGGTTAAAACTATCTAACAGTTTAAAGTAAGAAAGTGTATGTTTATTACGATGCCAGACAGCATGCAGGATAGCTCTCAAATTCACACTGAACCTTTCAAATGATTACAGAGTCCTTTTATCCATACAACTATTGAATACCCAAAATGCAAATACATATTCATAAATTTGGTACATCCCATTCCTCACTTCATATGCTAATCATTTCAAAAGCTATTAAGCATGCGTAGTTTGCTCCTTGAAATGGGTCGGTGGTCCCTTTCATGGGGAGGGGTCCCAAAATGAGGAAGTAAATGAAGTCTTCCTCATTCTGACCTTTCTATCTTTTCAATGCAAATAGGACAAATGAACTTTGGTAGAGCTCCCATTCCCTGTCTTCAATTGGTTTCACAACAGAGGAGGCCCACAACTGTCTTATGTTCCTAAAAGCTATTTGTCAGTTTCTATATTCTTCATTATAAACCCAGCTAACTAAACATTGTGTTGACAAGCAATCAATTATTAGTTAACTACTAACTCTTAACTTCATCAAGGCCTACTCATTTGTTTTAATTAACTCTAGTAAGGCTTATTTCTAACTAAAATCCTAGCTCCTCTAGAATCTCTAAATCCGTTAAAGTTTATGTTTCACTAGAAGAAGCCCAGCTCAAGTAGCTAAATTCCCTAATAACTCCCAAATTCACAGGCTTGTGAGCTTTGCCAAATGTGAGAAACATTTTTTTCTACTTTTCACTTTTATCAGAAACTGCCAACAGCAGAGCTGAAGCTGTGCAGGAAACGATGAAATTTCGAATTGCCACATTATTGCTACTACTGTCAGTTTATTCACGTTTGGGATTTGTTTGCATTTCCATCACAAGTGACATGTGAGAAGAGCAAATATTCCTCAAGGCATTTTATGTAGGGTGAAGTTTAATTTCTGCCGAGTTTGTTTTGTCCAGTGCCCAGGGGATGCTTGAGGTGTCTCTGTGCCTCTTTGTCCTGGCAGATGCTTGGGAGGGGCTTGGGGGGTTGTCCCTGTCCCTGTCACCCCAGGCCATTCCCCAAGGGGTGTCCCTGTCCCTCTCACCGCAGGCCATTCCCCAGGGGGTCTCCATCTCTCCATCGTTCTCACCTCAGGGAATGCCTGGGAGAGTCTCCCTACCTCTCACCCCTGTGCCAGGGGAGTGCTCAAAGGAGTCTCTGTCCCTCTCAGCCCAGGAGGTGCTCGGGAGTTGAAACAGGGTATTTTACAGGGTAAATATAACAGGGTAGAAATCCATTTGTATTTAGGTGAAATGTGCTGCTTTGAATCATTAGTAGCTTGCCAGCATAGGTAAAATATGCTGTTTAGTCTGCTAGCTCTGCTGCTGAAACGTGGATGAAAAATCGATCCCCACAAATCCCGTATGGAGCTGTAGAGACTGTGTGTTTATTGCAGCGCTGGACGCATGTGGGGATCGTTCCCCTTCAAAGGACATGCACGCCCCTGTGTAAGAGACGGTCCCAAGTTCCCCTCATTTTTGCCTCACGTTTGCCACAATGGCAGAGACTGAGATCCTGGAGACCCCGATCGGAGTTCTGGCTTGGAGAGGCGGATGATTATTTTTGCAGGTGTATTTGCTGTGCTACCACAGACCACCGCTTTGAGTGGGGCCTGGCAAGGAGCGGCTTGTTCTACCTCATCTGCCTCATGATCACTGTGATGGACAGAGATTGAAGCCCCTCCCAAAGACTGAGACTCAGACCCCTACCACAGGGAGGAGGGCTGACCTGATAATTGTGAGATGCTTGCCCAGGTGTGGTTGATGGACCAAGAAGACAATGGCTCTTGCTCACTGCTGATAACATGACCTGTTCCCCTTTGGTGGCTTCAATGGACATTCATTGTCTTCTCCCTGTCCCCCCTTTCCACAGAGGACTATAAAAGACCCCTGAGATAACCAAGATTTTGAGATTCTCCCTGATGTGACACGGCTCCTTGGGAGGCACGGCAGGAGCAGCACCCTGGGAGCCTCGGGAATGCCCCTCTGGGATCCACGGCACACACTCCCAGGGGCTGGAATTCCAGTTCCCAGCCAGGAAAAGGTGTTCCTGCCCTTGAAGGCAAAGCTCTTACCAAGGAGCCAGAAGCCAAGTGGAGCAAGTTCCTACTGTGACATTTCATTGCCAGCCTTAATTACTTCACCCATAGTTGTTGTAGCTCATGGATTAGGAATGAAATTAGGGCAGGGCCTTTGGTGGGAGCTGCCCTGGATCAGGGGAGACACTGAGAGAGAAACAGAGCAGGCAAAGAAAGGCAGGAGAGAAAAGAGGACACAAACACTGAGAAAGTGGCACTCTGAAAACAGAACTGCAACTGACTGAAAAGGAATGGGATGGAAAGAAATAATTTTGTGACTTGTATTTCCAATCAAAATACAATTGCCTCCCTTTCTCACAAACCTCCTCCCGCTGTCATTCAGCAGGGCTGTCAGAATGTTCTGCATTCTGAAGGGATGTTCCACGCAGCAGTCACAAAGAAACAGGGAATAGGGACTTTCCTGCTTGTGGGGAGTTTGACATCCTCAGCTGAGGAGAGTAGAAGGTACCAGAAGGAAAGGACAGCTGGGCTTCACCCTTCCTCAGGAAAGAGGCAGGGGAAAAATCTCTTGGCATGTCTGCAGCTGCTCCCACAGGGATGTGAAGGCTGATCCCAGAGCCCCAAGGGTCACATTCAGGGCTGCCCGCAGGGAATGCTCGCCTGGTATTGAGGGGCAGCGTGGGAGCACCTGGATCTTGGAGAACCCAGCTGCCCCCCATGTTTGGAGGTGCCTGAGGAGGGCTGGGACGATTCCAGGGACATCCTGCAGTGACATCCTGCCTGTTCCGCTCTGCGTGTGCTCAGTCCCAAACCTGACCCTGATCCTGCTCTCAATCTCACTCCACGTTTAGACACACTCACAGTTCTGTATTTAATCTCATCCCAGAGGCAGAATTATCTAGCCTCAGACCCAATCCCAACCCCAGCCCTAAAGCCAATCCCATGACTAGCCTTAACCCCAATCCCAGCTCTAATCCAAATATTGGTCCCAACTTCAACCCCAGCCCCAATTCCACCCTCTTCCTAAATCCTCATCCCAAATCAAATCCCAGGTTCAGCCTTTCTGGGCGTTTGGGGGTGTCTCTGTCTCTCTGACCCCGATGACATTTGGGCAGGGTCACACCAGGGCTGAGACGGGCAGAGATCCCCCCGCCACCCCAGGGATGAGAAGGTCGGAGAGCCCTTCCCACCCCGAGCACCCTCAGTGGTGAGAGGGACACAGAGCCCCTGGTCCCCAGCCCTGCACAAGCATTCCCTGAGGCCAGAGGGATGGAGACCCCCCGAGCATCCCCCAGGGCAAGGGGACAAAGACCCCTGACAATTCCCTGGGCTGAGAGGGACAGAGACTGCCCCGAGCAACTCCTGGCACAGGGTGAGAGGGAGGGAGACCCCCCCAGGCATTCCCAGGGGTGAGAATGATGGAGACCCCTTGGGAATGGCCTGGGGTAACAGGGACAGGGACACCCCCTGGGGAATGGTCTGAGGTGAGAGAGGGACACCCCCTGGTGAATGGCTTTGGGTGACAGGGACAGACCCTGTGGAATGGCCTGGGGTAAAAGGGACAGGGACAACCCCCCCAAGCCCCTCCCAAGCATCCCCCAGGGCGAGAGGCACAGACTGCCCTCGAGCTTCCCCTGGGCACCGGACAAAATAATCTCAGCAGAAATCAAACTTAACTCTGCATAAAATACTTTGATGAATATTTGGTATTCCCACAAGTCACTTGTGATGGAAATGCAAACAAATCCCAAACATGAACAAACTGACAATAGAAGCAATTCTGTGGCAATTCCAAATTTCATCGTTTCCTGCACAGCTCCAGCTCAGCTACTGGCAGGTTCAGATAAAAGAAAAGTGGAAATTCGCCCCAATACAGATTATTAAAAGGAAGGGAAAGCTCAGTCTACCTGTCACAAAGGTGACAGGGACAAAAAGAAAAATGATTCTCACATTTGGCTGTTGTAGATGCAGGTGAACCCAATAGGAAGAATGAAGATGTCTAACTCCAGTTCAGAAGGCTGAATGATTTCTTTATTATAATTATGCTATAATACATTAATATACTATATAAAAGAGGATACTAAAAGTACATGCGACTTTCTCTAACTGTGATATCTAACTAACTCACAACTCGTGACCCTCTCTGGAGAGTCCAGACACAGGTGGATCTGATTATCCATTGGCCCAAACAATCCACCGTGATCCAACAAAGCGTTCACTCCAGATAAACAATTCTCCAAACACATTCCACAAGAGAAAAACAAGGAGCAGAAACAGAAATTATTTTCTCTTTCATTTCTCTCTGTGCACCTGTATAAAAATCCTGAGAGAGAGAAAAATGTGCCCGCCACATTTGGCAAAGCCCCCAGGCCTGTGAATTTCGGACTTATTAGGGAATTTAGCTACTTGAGCTGGGCTTCTTGTAGGACTTTTGGCAGCCTTGTGTTCCTCACCTTGTGGTGAATGATCCTTGTCAGTCTTGCTGGTATCATTTGCTCCCTTTCCTCCAGTGATTTTAACAAACTTTTCTAAGGAGGACAACAAAATATTTTCTTTACACTGGCCACCCACAACAGCCATTTTCTTCATAAGTTCTCCCAAAAGTCTCACTGAAGAAGCTGCATTGAAGTTTCCAAGAGTTCCTCCAGAAAGAGCCAGAACCTCCTGAGAGGAGGGAACCATGCTGTTGTCAAAGGCACTTGGGGTCAGACATCAGTGCCCTGAACTCACTGCACCAAAATAATGTCTCAATCTGGTTAATAAAATTGTTAGAGAGATGCCTCTGCCCCAATTAAGGTGTTAATGAGACCAAATCCCGAGTGGATTTTATTGAACAGTAAATGTGAGGTAGAGGGAGAGATGGAAGAAAGAGAAAAGGGGGGAGAGCCAGGGAGTGACAGGGACAGAGACCTCCCCTGAGGTGGGGCAAGTGTGACATTGTCCCCTGTGTGCGTGGCCTTCCCAGGGTGGGGGTTTTACACCTCAGCCAGTTTGGAAAGGGGGGTGGTGTTCACCCCCCACCCCGAGCGGGGATTGCCTCACTGTTTCAGGGTGCAATGTAAGATGTAACCCAAAGTATGTTTTCAGTCACCATCTTCATAAACTGTGATAAACAGGTGGGGCAGTGTTCTTTATCTCTTCCATGGCTCAGCCCTGATAACGCCCTCCAGGGGCTATCTTCTGTTCATGGGCCATTGAGTGCCACTGCAGGACTGATAAAATTACATCATCCCATTGTGGGATGCTCCGCCCAGGGGGAGGAACCAAGCATTCCTACCTGGATATAATCTCACCCTTGCAACACCAGGACCACCTTGCCTACTGGATTCCCAGAGGACAAGAGCTCCGTAACCACCACTGGACCTTCAGAGCAAGACCCATCAGGTGATCCCTTCTACAGGATCACTGCTTTGACAGAATCACGATCATCACTCCAACAGGGCTGGAACCTCCATTTCATCAGATTGCTACCACCACCCTGACCAACGGGGTTTCAGGTTAAATCCTGACTCTGTCAGATTAAGCCAGTGTTTCTGTATCATTGCCTTGATATTGATTTTTTTTGTATTAAATTGTAATTCTGGCTTAGACTCTCCTCCTGGTTTGCCTTCAAACCAGTACAAGACTCAATGGGCTCATCCCTTGTTTTCCTCCCAAAACAGAATTTTCCTTCTCCAAGCCATTGCAAAATGGTGGAGAAGGCTGCGAGGATGGGGAAGGAGCCCCTGGAAACCCAGGCAGGTGAGGAGGAAGTCACTGCCCCTTTCCCCCCCCCTCTTGCTCCATCTCTCAGACCAGCACGGTCCCTGACTACAGGACAACATCGCTGCCGACCCCGTCCTGCCGGGGACGCACTGGGGGGATCTCCTTCCCCTTCCCTAGGGCACGGAGGCAAATCCCAACCTCTCCTTGTCCTTCCTCCCCCAGACAAGGAGCTGAAGATGGAGACCAGGAAGGACAAATCCCCACGGCAGAACCTCGTGGCAGAGGCCGTTTTGACCGGCTCCATGGCGCAGGAATCCAACGGGGAGGAAAAGCCCTGGAGATCCCACAGGAGGAGGAGCTGGAAACCCAGCCCAGGGTGCTCTGAGGAGGAAAGACCCACCCTGTGCCAGGAAGGTGGGCAGAGCTCCTGCCAGAGCTCGGAGCTGGTGGGCCATCAGCAGCTTCATGATGGGGAGAAACCCTACAAGTGCTTGGAGTGTGGGAAGAGCTTCAGGAAGAGCAACAGCCTGATCTGCCACCAGATGATCCACACCAGGGAATGGCCGTATGAGTGTGGGGAGTGTGGGAAGGGCTTCAGCTACAGATCCAACCTCATCATCCACCAATGCATCCACACTGGGGAGAGGCCCTACGATTGTGGGGAATGTGGGAAGAGTTTCAGCCTAAGGTCCCACTTGATCCGCCACCAGAGGATCCACACCGGGGAAAGGCCATACAAATGTGGGGAATGTGGGAAGGGCTTCAGCTGCAGCTCTGCCCTCGTCATCCACCAACGCATCCACACTGGGGAGAGGCCCTACGAGTGTGGGGAATGTGGGAAGAGCTTTAGCCGAAGGTCCCACTTGATCAGCCACCAGAGGATCCACACTGGAGAAAGGCCATACAAATGTGGGGAATGTGGGAAGAGCTTTAGCCGAAGGTCCCACTTGATCTGCCACCAGAGGATCCACACTGGAGAAAGGCCATACAAGTGTGGGGAATGTGGGAAGGGCTTCAGCCAGAAGTCCCAACTGATCATCCACCAAATGATCCACACTGGGGAGAGGCCCTACGAATGTCCCAACTGTCAGAAGAGCTTTCAGACCAGATCCATTCTTCTCAAGCACCAGCGGATTCACACTGGGGAGAGGCCCTACGAATGCCCCCACTGCAGGAAGGGCTTCAAGCAAAACTCCCACCTCATCAGGCACCAGCACATCCACACCAGGGAGAGGCCCTACACGTGTCCCCAGTGTGGGAAGAGCTTCTCCAGGAGCTCTCACTTGACCAGACACCAATGGAGACACCAGCAAGGGAAGCCGTACAAATGCCCTAGCTCCAGAAAGAGCTTTGTGCACTGCTCCAGCTCCATCCCCCATGGGAGAACCCATGTTTGGAAGAGCTCTGGTGATCCATGTTCCCTGTGATCCATGCTGGGAAGAGATCTTTTCCTGCCCCTGCCAATGACATGGTGTGGGATCAAAGAACATGAGGGTCTGGCCATGGCCCTGTCATTACATTCACTCCCACCTCAGGTCATTTCCAGGGGCAGGAAAGGGACTCTCTCAGTCCCCGAGGAGAAGGGTGTCCTTTCCAGGCAGGAGGAAATACATGGCCAGGAAGAGCCAGTCAGTTGTGATGTAGTTTTTCCTGTAAATATTTTTTCTTATCCCTTCTGTTATCAGCATTTTTTGTGGTCCTGTTTGTTCTTTGTCTCGTTGCTGTTCCCAGTAAATTGTTCTCCTCCCAGCCCGGGATCTTTGCCTTTTGTGCTTTCCATGGCAGGCAGGAGGGCAGCGAGCGGCAGTGTGGTTTTAGAAGGAGCAGGAAATTGGGGAATCCCATTCCTGAACCCCGGCCCTTGGAAACCGAGCATCCCAGCTGGTCCCAGCCCTGGTGGCCATGGCAATAGCCTTGGGAGCGGGTCCCTGGCTGGGGCTGTGGGAACCTCTTCACTCTGGTGCCCAGGGACAGGACTGGAGGGAGTGGCTGCAGCTGAGTCGGGGCAGGCTGAGGTTGGATCTCAGGAAAAGGTTTTTGCCCAGGGGCTGCTGGGGCACTGCCCAGGCGCCCCAGGGAAGGGTCACAGCTCCAGGCCTGAGCTGGTGTCCATGGCAACCACCCCTGGCATGGGGACTCCATGGAGCTGCCCAGGGACGAACCATAGCAACAGGGGCTGGTGATGGTTGCCATGGAAACAGAGTATAGCAACAGGGGGTGGTGATGGTTGCCAGGGAAACTGACCATAGCAACAGGGGCTCGTGATGGTTGCCATGGAAACTGACCATAGCAACAGGGCTTCCTGGTGATGGTTGCCTGCTAAGGATCAGATTTGTCACAGGCACTCAGAGGGGTTCCATGGGGACTTTCCAAGAATCTCCAGGATCCTCAAGAGCTGGAATGTCACAGGCAGAGACAGGGGCTCCATGGAGACCTCCCAGGGGTTTCTGGGGATGGTAAAGAGATGTGTGGTCAGAGGCAGTCACAGCCATCCCATGGTGACATCCCAGGGGACATTGGGCTGCAAAGGCACCGATCTGTCACAGGCACTCACGGGGGCTCCACAGTGACATCCCAGGAGTCCCCAGGCTGCCAAAGAGCCGGGATGTCACGGGCACTCACAGGGGTTCCTGTCATGGGCAGAGTGGGAGCTTCAGGCAAAAGCTTTATTTCCTTACTGGAGAAACTCCTGCTGAGTCATGAGGTGGCGAAATGACCCCCAACAGCAACATAGATCCTCAAACCCCAGCAGGACCCCCAGACTTCTAGAATTCCTTCTAATAGAAGAGACTGGCAGCGGCTGGATCCCATCCTGACCCTGCAGATTGGACAGGTGGAATTGAACCTTAATGCAATTTGTCCCAAACGATTAACAATGGATTACCATATAAATCTGTATAAATACAGCTATGATTGATTCTGATCATTATTAGATAAAACGGTCCATTTACAACACAGAATAAAATTTAAAAAATAGTTATTTACTCCTCAATGTAGGAGCTATACCAATTATAGACTATTCTGCTCTAGGAAGCAATTTTGACGTCACCAGGGCCTTGCTGGAGTGGTTTGAGCCCACCGCAGGCAGAGCCTCCTGCTCCAGCAGGAACTGCCTTTCCTGTGCCAGGAGCAGGGCAGGTCCCGCTGCAGGAAAAGCCCCAGGCCAGCCCCAGCACAGGGAAGGCCTCGGGCACAAGGGCAGAGTGCCGTGCTGGGAGCTGTGCCAGGGAGAGCCTGAGGCACCAAAGGCGCCTTGGCAGCAGCAGCTGCTTGCAGGGCATGGCCAGAAGCCTCCCTTGGCAAGCCGGCCTGGTGGCCACCACTGCAATGTCACTGTTGAGTAAGAAATGTCACAGGCTCATCAGAAGGCTGATTGGCATAATGTGCCATATGTTTGGAACTGCTCCTTTTTATATGCTGCTCCGATCCAGGTTGATAAAATCCCAGTGGCACATATCAGAGGTTTGTTAGGGAAGACAGTGTGGATCAACTCTGCCTCGAGTACAGACAAACCCATTTGTGGGATTGTCTTTGCTCAGGGACCAGGTTGTACACGGTGAATAATGCAGAAATAGGGAAGAACACGATGTGTACCTCAGGGAGATCTCATACGCAAATATCACTGTTTGTTGGATGTTACTGCCACTGTCTGTACATTAAACCACACCGACATGAGACAGAAGGAAATGTGTAAGTGTCAAAGGTTTGTGCAAGTGATATAGAAGGAAATGTGTGTCAAAGGTTTGAGCAAGAGAGATGGAAGGAAATGTGTCTGAGTAAGTGAAAGATGGAAGTTTTTACTTGATGAAGTTTTTACATGATGTTTGGTAGTATGTTGACGATTCGGAGATAAGGGGTGGAATGTCCTCGGGTGACATTATGGTGCTTGCATCCCCTGTCGTGTGTTCTGTTTAGGCTTGATGTTATGTTCTGTGCCTTCAGGACTGGCTCCGAAAAGTGAAGGTTTGTTTTGTCTTGTTACTAGCCGGGTCACCTCCCCCCAAAGTCTGTGTCTAGGAGAGGCTAGGGCTTGCTGGCTTTCTTGCTGGCTTGCTGGCTTGCTTGCTTTCGCTTTGCTCTTGCTCCTGCTTTTTGCTTTTGCCCTTGCTTTTGCTTATTAGTTAGTTTAGCTAGGCAATCCAATTTTTTCCCTGGACTGTTTTTTTTTCTTTCCCTTTCCTGAATACCATTTGAACCTGCTCAGGACTGGGACATGGGAGACACCAAGACACACCGAGAGCCAGCATTTTGTGACCTGCAGCAGCCATCTCCAGCACCGGAGACCGATAACTGGGCAACCACTCCCAGCAGAGACTTTCTGAATTTGTCACCTCTTCAGAGCGTAGAAAGACTTTTTGTCATCTGGTGCTGTTCATTTTTTGTGCTGGGGAGTGCTTTGCCTGCTCAATAAACAGGTTGTTTCTACTACTCTCTGAGGAAATTCTTCCCGAACCAGGTGGAGGAGGGGCGGTGGGGGGGTTTGCTTTCTGGGGGCTCCTTCTGAAGGTTTTCTCCCAAATTTGCCCAAAACCAGGACACATTACTACATCAGCGGGCTGTTTGTTGGTGAGATCCAGCAGGGCCCTGTTCAGCCTATGCTCAGCAAACTGACTGGTCATGAGCCACTGGTGGATGTACTTCACCATGGCAGGCACCTGGAGAAGGCACGGGGGGACTTGGAAAGCTGCCAGAGGGAGGAATGTCCCCAGCTTCCCCAGAGAAGTGCTTTCCTTCCCACCACACTGCCATGGCCTCAAAGGCTTCCAGTGAGCAGCAGGCGTGGCTTGGGAGGCCAACCAGTTCTTGGGGGATCAAACCCTGGCCACAGGCTGCTTACTTGCTTTGGATTGCAAAACCCCTCCTCTACGAGCATATCCAGCAGGGCAGCACAGGTCTCCTGTGCAGGGCCAGCTCCAGGGCCCTCTTCCTCTTCCTCCACCCAGGCCAGCTGGGGCACTCTCGGGGGTCTCTGCTCCATGTCAGTGACTGGATTTGTGGCTACTTGCAGGAGAGATGCCTCGGAAAAGCTCCGAGTCAGCAAGGCCTGCAGTCGTGCCTGGAAGGCACCTTCAAGAGAGAAGCCTCAGGAAGGCGACAGGACAGCAAGTCCTGCACTCTGATCTCGAGGGCTCCTGCCACAAGGACAGGAGACTCCTGTCAAGGATTGTGGTCAGGCCTCGAGGGCACTGGTGGCAGGGATGGGAGATGCCTCTGGGGCACCAAGTCCCACGGTCTGCCCTCGAGGACACCTGCAGGAGAGAAGCCTCGGGGATGCCATAGGTCACCAAGTCCTGTGGTCTGGCCTCGAGGTCAGCTGCAGGAATGACGCCTCAGAAAATTTCCGGGTCAGACAGGAACGAGTGCACTGTGCGGGGGCTCCTCACGGCACCGCTCTGTCTCGTCCTGTCCCGTCGCGTGCTCCGAGCACTGTGGCGTGGTCTTGTCACCGCCAGCTCCTATGTCACCCCGTGTCACAAAGGGCCCTTGGACACGCTGTCTTGTTCCCTGCCACGGTGACCGTGCTACCCCGTGTCACAAAGGGCCCCTGCACACACTGCCCCCTGCCCTGGGGCTGCCCCCAGCCCACCCAAAGTGGCTCAGGTTGGAAGGAATCCCTCACCCAAGTGTCTAAGACAGCCCGACAGGATCTTTAGGAACGGCTCAAACCATCAGCAAACGCTGCCCTGCTCTGTGGGCTCAGGGCAGCAGAAGGAGCCCCCAGGGCTGCCAACGCAGCCGCGCTGGGAAGGGCACGGGGCCTTCACAGAAGCTGGCACGGCCTCCTTGGGACACGTCCCGGCTGGTGGCCATCCTAAACCCGCGGGTGTGACACAGACAAGGAACGTGTGGGCCAGGGCAGGAATGCTGTTCTGATCCCTGGGGCCCGGGGAGCGCTGACATCAGCAGGTGTGGCACAGTCCCTGCCCAAGCAGACCTGCCACCCCCGAGCCCTGGCAGCACCGGTGCCCGTCTCCTGCCCCAGAGACCTGTGCCCGTGGGGGGCTTCTGTGCCACAGGGAGCCAAAGCCCACGTGCATTGGGGGCTGCGCTCCTGCCTGCAGGGGCTGTTGGCAGGAGCACCTGGAGCAACGCTGGCAACACTTGGTCTCTGTCAGAAGCTCTTACACCATGCTGAAATTATTTTCTCATTGCAGTTATTGCCTTCAGCACAAAAACACCTTAGTGGCGAAGGCACAGAAGAATCTGGCAAGTAAGAATCCTCAATTCAGGAAAGCTTTACTTCTCATTGCTCAGCTCAAGTAGTTCCAAAAAGTTGCCTACTTCCCAAATTAATTGGGATGGCCTGAGGAGGTGCAGAGTTGGAATTTTGCTTCCCATCTCAAAGCAGCAACTCATTTGCCTTAACCTCATCCACTGAGAGTCACTTTACAGAACATAACACTACACAAAAAAAGGGCAAAACTAAGGGCCATTCTTTGGTTTTCTCTGTAGGGATGATAATATCCTAATTCTCTTAAGAAATAAAAGCTCTCAAGAAATGAATGTCCACTCGGTGGTACAAAAGTAGCTCAAAGAATTGAGTAGATGGCAAAAGGGCTAATCCTGCCCCAGGTATAGATATCTGAGTGGCTAGTAAAGCACAGCTCTGCCCTCTTGTTCCCTGCAGCAGAATCAGGACCATGAAGAGGAAAAGTCACAGATATTCCTTCTGGCCTTCGTAACCAAAGCTGTGCCAAAGCACAGATGCTGCCTTCAAACTGACTCAAATTCCAGCCTAGACCTCTCACCTTCCAGACAACTCCTTCTCCAACACCCCACCAGCACCAAGCCCCCCAAACTCCTGCACAGAAGCCCTCAACACCCTGCCAGGAGCCCCAGCTGTCCCCGTCCCTCCGCAGAGCTTTCCCACCCTCCAGCAGACGCCCTGGTTCCCTGCAGGTGCCGTGGGATGGCACTCAGGAGGATCTGCTCCAAGGCCTTCCCCTGGAGCACGCTCAGGCTGCCAGGCCTATGGATCCTGGATCATCCTTCCCACCGAGCCTTCCTGTGCACGGCTGCTCCATTTGCACCTTTGCGCTCAGCTCGGACTTCTCCACTTCACCAGGAGTGCTGGGAAAGGATGGAGAGCAGCCTGGCAAGCTCTTTCTGCAGCTCCCTCTTTCCCCTCGGGGAGGTAGAACATCCCACAGGAAAGCAACTGGTGCCACAAGGAGCAGGTGTCCTCAGGCACCTTTGGGGATGGAACAAGGCCTTGGTTTGACATAAGTAAGCACAAGCAATTCACATGAGTAAACAAGTAATTAGCACAGACATGCCTAAGTACTTAGCACCAGTTAGCATAACAAAAACCTGGCAGGCCTAACTTGACATGAGAGTGACCTGACAAAAAGCTTTAGACACAGTCTACCAGAAGAACTAAGGGCAAGTGTGGAATCAGCCCTGTGCAGGGAAGCCCTGAGGAAGACTTTGTGCTGCTTTGGGGCATCGAGACCGCTCCTGGCCAGGGCCTGGACATCAGCTTCAAGTATGGGAATCTGACACCATGTATTTCTAACCGCCTGCCTATGGAATCACCTCAGCAGTGTAAAGATGGATGGTGATTTTGATACAACTCCTACATCAACCCACTGAAATTTATATGTGGCAGAGAAACACTTTAGTGGGGTGCAGACCCCTGCCCTCCTGCCAGGTCAATAAAAGGGCTTTTGGCTGACAATGCATTTGTCTGCTGATTTGTTTGAATGAGGGAGACCCCTCAGGACTGCTGTATCCTGAGGGAACACCGTTGGCCTTGGCGTGTAGGCACCTGCTCAAGCTTAAAATCAGCTGCCTCAGCTCCCAGGACCTCTCTTGGCCAGCATCCTGACGTGGATGCAGGACTGCTGTGAGGCACTGCTGGGACCCAGCGGGACAGGACCGGCTGTCTCGTGTCCACGTAGCACCCCTCACACAGCCAGGGCCATCCCGAAACCAGACAAACACTCACGTGTCAGCACAGGGGAGCAAGGAGCACTGGGCTCCTCTCAAAGTATCTCAAAGTTCGAGAATCCACCACAGCACTGGTAAATTTTTGGGGGGACCAAGGACTTTGAGTATCAAAAGGGAAACTCCAGTTTGTAGGGAGGGAAGTAAAATGCCTGGGACATGTGATTTGTCAAGGAAGCTGGCGGTTGAACCCTGAGAGAATTGCAGGGATAGCCTCACTCCCATGACCAAAAACTAAGAGAGAGAAGTCAGAAGGTTTTTAGGCCTGTTGGGATATTGCAGGCTATGGATTGAAGGATACACGCAGGTCATCAGGTTCTTGTATGAAAAGTTAGTAGAAGAAGAGATTAGGTGGGAAGAAGACAAGCAAATTTTGAAGCTTTAAAGCAAAAATTAGTCAGTGCAGCAGCACTGAGTCTTCCTGCCTTAGACAAACCCTTCTATCTGTTTGTGGATATAGAAAAAGGGGCAGCACATGGAGGGTTAGCCCAGGACCGGGGAGGATCCAGGAAACCAGTGGCCTGTTTATCAAAACTGCAAGACCCTGTCAGCTGGGGGTGGCCAACCTGCATTCAGGCGGTGGCAGCGAGCGCCCCACTCGTAGAAGAAAGCAAAAA
Organism: Anomalospiza imberbis; assembly: GCF_031753505.1. Classification (NCBI taxonomy): domain Eukaryota; kingdom Metazoa; phylum Chordata; class Aves; order Passeriformes; family Viduidae; genus Anomalospiza; species Anomalospiza imberbis. The sequence goes on along the minus strand of NC_089713.1, from coordinate 277,406 downwards.
ATTAACCTTTGGAGGAAAACTGAAAATATATACCCCACACTCAGTAAGGAGTATCCTCAGCTAAAAGGCTGAGAAATGGCTCACTGATTCCCAAGTACTAAAATATGAAGCCATCTTAATAGATAATGGTTTAGAGCTAGTTGTGAGTAACCAACTCAACCCTGCCTAGCTTTAGATGGAAAACCAGGTGAGGAATTAATATATAATTGCCTAGAAGTTATAAACTATCAAACTAAAGTAAGAGAGGACCTAACAGATCAACCACTCCAAGGTGGAAAACGATTGTACATCAATGGATTTTCACGGGTAATCCAGGGCACAGGGTATTGGGGTGGGCTGTAGTAGATAAAGAGTTAGTGGCCCTAGAAAAAGGAAAGTTACCTTCCAACTGGTCAGCCCAAGCATGTGAGTTGTATGCCCTAAAGTGAGCTCTGGAAATATTAACACAGAAAAGAGAAACAATATATACAGACTCAAAATATGCTTTTGGAGTAGTGCATACCTTTGGAAAAATTTGGGAAGAGAGTGGGCTATTAAATTCAAGGGGAAAAGAACTAAAAACTTATTTTAGAAGCATTAGAAACCTTACAATTGCCAGAAGAAGTGGCAGCAGTATATGTTAAAAGACATAAAAAAGGGGTGACTCAAGAAGCACGAGGGAACCATTTAGCAGATTTAGATGCTAAGAATTCATCCGAACCAGGAACAGAAAAACTAATGATAGCATTAACCCCCATGAGAGAAATGGAAGAAGTCCCCGTATTCAGTGAGACAGAAGAGAAAGAATTCCTCAAAACAGGAGCCAAGAAAGATAACAAAGGGAAGTGGAGATTAGCAGATGGGAGGCAAATGTTGAATAAACCCCTTGCCAGGAAAATGCTAGAAGGCATACATGGAACAACACACTGGGGTACACAAGTGCTAAGTGATCAATTTCTAAAGGACTGGGGCTGCATAGGAATTTTTGGGATAGCTAAGCAGGTAATTGAAAGGTGTGTGATATGCCAACAAGAAAATGAGAAGGTCATGAGGAAAACACCAGGGGAGGGCGAGAACTAGCCTTACAGCCCTTTCAAAACATGCAAGTAGACTTTACCGAGCTTCCCCAGGTACAACAGTGGAAGTTTTTACTAGTGATAGTAGGTGACCTGACTCATTGGGTAGAGGCGGTACCCACGGTTAAAGCCAATGCCAATGTTGTGAGTAAAACACTTCTCAAATCAATCATTCCCCGATATGCGATGGTGAACAGGATTGATTCAGACCAAGTGTAAGAAGCCGTCTGAAGCCCCCACTTTTGCCTACCGATTGCCACGAGGAGAAACCCCCTTCCCCACTACAGTACTGGCTTGGAGAGAGCAGCAGTGCAGGTGCAGTTGCTGCACCGTTACGTTAGCTGTTCCGAACAAGGCCTGGCAAGGAATCGACAAGGAATCGGCAAGGACCTGTCATGAACACAGCAAGGAATGGCCTACTGCATATTTGCCCACTCTCCTCCTGAAGCTGAATGAACTTTTGGGGTGACCCTAATGGTCTCTCACTGAAGACCTCTCATCTGCCCCGTTACCACTGTGACAGACGGACAGAGATGGAAAACCCTCCTCCTAAGGACTGAGACTGAAACCCCTCCCACAGGGAGTGGGGAAACCACTAATGACATGACCTGTTCTTCTTCAGTAATTTCAGTGGACTTATTCTTCATTGTGTTTTCCTGCTTTGGTGGTTTCAGTGGAGTCACTTGTTCTCCTGCAGCAGTTGCAACGGACTTTCATTGTCCTGCATGTTCCCCCCTTTTTTCCTCCGTGGAGTATAACTGGACCCCTGAGTTGACCAGAACTTCAAAGACTTCCCTGACACGATCAGACGGATCCCCATCATCCGGACCAGTGAGGATCTCGCCTGTGTTGGTAGCTATTCCCATCCCCCTCTTTTCTCTCTCTCTTTATCCTTTTATCTCCTTTCTGATCCCCACTATCGCATTTACTGTTTTGGCCCCTAATAAAGGTGCAATTCTTATGATTAACAAATAGTCCCTTGTTGTTTGCCTTTTTGCACTTTTGGGATCAGTGAAAAGAACCATCATAACACCCTGCACAAGCGGAATATGACACCAAGGAACTCATTTCACCTCTAAAATATTGCAAAAAGTTGTTCAAACCCTGGGATTAAATGGGAATTACACACTCCATGGCATTCACAAAATTCTGGTCACATTGAGAGGATGAATCAAACTCTTAAAAGAGCTCTTAGATAAGCTAATGATTGAAACCCAAATGTCATGGATGAAATGTCTCCCTTTGTCCTTATTAAGACTTAGAACTCAACCCCAGTCAGATCTGGGGGTCTCACCCTATGAAATGACGTTTAGGTTACCCTTTTTGACCTCACCCCAGAGGGTTGCCACCTATGAGGCAGGGAAAGCCAATGCCAAGAAATATGTTATGTCTATAGCAGAAACCTTAGAAGGGCTAAGACATAAAGGGGCAATGCCTCAAACTACCACCCTGGATTTCAGAATCCATAACATTAATCCTGGCGATTGGGTGATGATCAAGTCATGGAGGGATCACCCTTTAACTCCTCAATGGGAAGGTCCCTTTCAGGTACTGCTCACCACCAAATCAGCCATGTGAACTGCAGAGTGGGGATGGAGTCATGCCAACAGATGGACTCATGCCAACAGAGTTAAAGGCCCAGCAGGAAAAACACAAAGAATCAACTACACATAACATCCAGGCCAGTTGAAACAAGATTGACTCTCAGGCAGATACTGAAAGACAACCAGAAAAACACCAAGACGCCCAAAGTCAATCTTCCACCAACCAGTCTGAGAACTGTCTTCCTCCTTTAATGGGTGAGAATTACCAGCACCTGTTGAGGGGAAGTACACAAGGGACCGTAAGAGGTAATGGGGCAGCTTCTTTAAGAAAATAAGACAAAGGAAGGAGGGCAAGACCCCTTTGTTCACTTCCAAGAAGACTCCATAGCCCTGCTGTGGGTAGCAACCCCGTAGGCATGGTAAGGTAGGGACAAAAGGCCATATTGGACCACTGTCATTCCCCAACTGTCTTTGAATACAACAGGGACTGGAGGGCGAGACCGAGCTGGCCTCTGGACCCCTAAGACACACTGACTATGGGTAGCAACCACAGAGGCATGATAGATGGGAGTCAAAGCCATCCTGGACCTCTGTTAGGCCCTTTTGTCCATTCCAAATAAGTGTGTCTAAGGAAAACCTGAGATTTTTCTCCTGTTCCCACTGTCCTTGCCCACATCAACAGATGCTAGTATGACTCTTTCAATAAAAAAATTTCTTACTTAATTGTTCAAGCATAATGACATATAGAAAAAGAAAAGGGGGGTTTGTTATAGATGGGTAATCCTGTTGTTGACTCGTACAATTAAGGGGTGAATATTAAGTATATGTTAAGAGAAGTTGTGTAGGTGGATAGTTATCTTTCCCTTCCCCCTTGCATTGTTATCATGGGATGCCCTCAGTAGTCAGGGCATTTGGGAGGGTCGGCTTGTTGCTATGGCAGAGCCTGAGCTCCAATCAAGCTGTAAGAAAGTGATCTCCACCACTGGACAGCGAAGGAGGAGCGGATTGACAAGATTTTGGGAGGGGCTGAAGGTATTAAAGACAGAACATCCATTTTGTAGATGAGCACACGGTCACTGAATCCTTTGCTCCTGGCGCTGTATTCTTTACTTTATTCACTCTTCTGTTGTATTTTGATAAGGTCTTAATAAAACCAGTAAAATTTTTGAAAGTGAAAATTGTTTCTCACATGGGGTTGGGGAATGTGGGGCAAGGTTGTCCACACTGGGTCAGACCTCAAGGTGAAACTTCTCTGACCTGGCCAGACCTCCTTAGGAGCGGCCCTACATCAATATCAATCACAGAATGCTGCAATCAGCCCTTCTCTAAAGAGAACAGTAATAAAGACACTCTTTAAAATAGGAATACATATTTCTTAGAAGCTCTTTGAAATATTTCTCAATAACTGTAAAAGGAAAACTTCTTAATAAACTACATTAGAGCACAGGGGAATCAAGTCAGAGCCATGGCTTCTCAGGATTTGCTTGATCCAAATGAGCCCCGTGGTGCATTTGGAGCTGAGCCCTGGAACCTCAGCGCCCGAGAGAAGATTGCACAAACCTTTCCAGGAGTCAAAGTAAGAAGAAAACCCCAAAGTGTCTCAAGGCATTAATGGGTGCCACTGAGGTCCATCCCCAATGCAGGCTCCTCATGGACTCCTTGGAGGAGAGAACTGGAGGACAGGATGGCAAAAAAACCTCTCGGAGACTCAGTGTGGAAAGGACAATCCAAAGTAACTTAAATTCTTTGAGTATCTCAAAGCATTAATGAGCCCCACTGAGTGTCAGCACAAAGCTCCCAAGGGACTCGTTAAAGCAGATAATTGGGGCCATGATTGCACAAACCTCTCACAGAGTCTGGATCAAAAGGGAAACACCAAGTACCTTAAAAGAACTGAAGTACCTTGAAGCATTAATGAGCCCGACTGAGTCTTGTTCCTGACAAAGCCTCTCCAGGGACTAATTACAGCAGATAATTGGAGGCCATGACTGCACAAAGCTCTCAGAGACTCCAAGGCAAAAGCAAAAGCCAAAGCGCTTTGATAAACCTGCAGTCCCTGGGAGCATGAAGGAGCCCCCAGGGCCATTCCTGAGCAAGGCTCCCCAGGGACTCCTTCCAGCAGATCCTTGAGGCCACTGGGATGTGGGCTGGGGGGGGATGCTGAGGGCAGGACAAGGGGGTGACAGTGCCCAGCCTGGCTGGGGCTGTGCCAGGAGGCCCCAGTGCCTCAGGACAAGGTGTCTCCTGACAGCCCTTGGTGGCACAGACCCTGCTGTGCCCCAGGGCACCAAGACTTGGCTTCTCTTTGTCCCCACCTGTCATCAGTGCCTCCAGTTCTCTGCTCTGACTGGGGCCTGGGGACACTTTCTCAGTCGTGTCCCTCAGTGGGACCCATTAAAAGTCAGAGAAACTTTGGAGTTGGATTCTGACTTGGAGCTCTGGAGAGGTTTCTGCAGCTCCCTCTCAGGGCCTGATGTTCAGGGCCTGAGCACAAAGCCCCAGAGGGTCATTAAAGTCCTTGTGCTGTGTCTGTGCTGCTGAGCTGGGCCAGGCTCCTGGCACAGAGGGTGATCCTGGTAACCAAGGAGAGCTTCAAAAGCACATTTCTCTGGATGAGCAGCTCTTCTGCCAGCCCAGCAGGGCTGGGGCACTGCCTGCAGCCAGCCCGGGCACAGCACAGAGGCACAGAGAGCTTCCATCAGTCAGGGCTGGGAAGGTGCTGAGAAGTGCCTGGGGCAGAATCCCTGGCAGCCCTTGGCACAGGAACCTCTGGCTGCAGGACAATGCAGCTGCAGCTCCTGGAGTGATCTCCTACAGCTGGAACATCCCAATGCCCACTGACCCTGTGAGTACATTCTCTGATCATCTCTTGTGCAGAGCAGCCAGGGGTGCCCATGGCTGTCCTGCAGAGCAGGGTCCTGCAGCCCAGGGCGCTGTGCTGGGCCAGGGACTCTGCTGCCTGCCAGGGACAGCTCTCAGCCGGCCCGGGGAGCTTCTCCCAGCCCTGGGGGACAATATGTGGGTGGATGGAAACAGCTAGTAGGGTTTGGAAGTGTTCTCCTTGTGTGGTAAGGATGCTGCATTGTTCAGGACTGCTCCCAGCATGGCATTTAACTGCAGAACATTTCCAAGAAGATTATACTGGTAGCACCGCAAGTCAGGGGCGGCATAAAAGGGAAGATCCTGCAGTTTTAGTCTACTGATCTGTGTTGCCTGTATTGGAAATTGCACATAGATATTCATCTCTCAGTTCAGGCTGAGAGAAATAAAAACTTTTTCTCTCAGATGTGAATAAACCACTCATTGACAGAAATCAGCACTGGGCCCCTCACAGGCAGCATCATTGTCGCTTTTCCAGCCTCCACAGGGTTGCTCTGATGTTGCCATCAGAGCTTGCAGAGCCAGAGCTGCCCCTGGGCAGTGCCTGAGCTGGGAGGGGTCTGCAGGGCAGAGCTGAGCCCACAGGGCTGGGCTGGGCACTGGCAGCACTGGCAGGGCCCAGCCCTGGGCACAGGGAAGCAGCTGCTGGCAGGGACAGCTCCAGGCAGCAGAGCCCTGGGCAGGCAGAGGGGGAAAGTGCCCCCAAGCTGTGCTGGGATATTTAAAGTCCTCTCCAAACCCAACTATTCCATGATTACTTTTATTACAGATCTCGATGCCAAGGCACCACAAATGTCCAACAGCAGCTCCATCAGCCACTTCCTCCTGCTGGCACTGGCAGACACGCGGCAGCTGCAGCTCCTGCACTTCTGCCTCTTCCTGGGAATCTCCCTGGCTGCCCTCCTGGGCAACGGCCTCATCATCAGCGCCGTAGCCTGCGGCCACCACCTGCACACGCCCATGTTCTTCTTCCTGCTCAACCTGGCCCTCAGCGACCTGGGCTCCATCTGCACCACTGTCCCCAAAGCCATGCACAATTCCCTCTGGGACACCAGCACCATCTCCTACTCAGGATGTGCTGCTCAGCTCTTTTTTTTTTGCCTTCTTCATCTCAGTAGAGTTTTCCATCCTGACCATCCTGTGCTACGACCGCTACGTGTCCATCTGCAAACCCCTGCACTACGGGACCCTCCTGGGCAGCAGAGCTTGTGCCCACATGGCAGCAGCTGCCTGGGCCAGTGCCTTTCTCTATTCACTGCTGCACACGGCCAATACATTTTCCCTGCCCCTGTGCCATGGCAATGCCCTGGGCCAGTTCTTCTGTGAAATCCCCCAGATCCTCAAGCTCTCCTGCTCCAAATCCTACCTCAGGGAACTTGGGCTTCTTGCAGTTAGTGGCTGTTTAGGACTTGGCTGTTTTGTGTTCATTGTTTTCTCCTATGTGCAGATCTTCAGGGCCGTGCTGAGGATCCCCTCTGAGCAGGGACGGCACAAAGCCTTTTCCACCTGCCTCCCTCACCTGGCCGTGGTCTCCCTGTTCCTCAGCACTGCAGCATTTGCTCATCTGAAGCCCCCCTCCATGTCCTCCCCATCCCTGGATCTGGCCCTGTCAGTTCTGCACTCAGTGGTGCCTCCAGCCCTGAACCCCCTCATCTACAGCCTGAGGAACCAGGAGCTCAAGGCTGCACTGTGGAGACTGATGACTGGATGGTTTCAGAAACATTAAACTCCTGGCCAATTTCTACAAATCACTTTTAATAAAAGTCATCTTTGATACTTCTTGTTGGTTTCATTTTGGAGTTTCTTTTTATTTGTTTTTGTTTTTCCGTGTTGTCCACAAAGAAAAGCCATTCCTTGTGCCATTTGTCATTTCTTTTCCCTCCACCTTCTCTGTGGCCACAGACTGTGTCAATGAGGGGCTGCGCTCTCCGTGGCTTTAAAGGAACTCAAGGATGTCCCAGCAGAGTTTTCTGCAGAGATGCCCTTTTGTTGCCTTCTCTGGAGCTGCAGCAGCAATGTCTGTGTGCAGAGCGGGGGCAGATCAGTGCTGGCACAGCAGCTGTGCCCAGCAGCAGCAGCACTTGGTGTTGCCAGTGCTGCTCCCGTGGCCCTGCCCCGCTGCCCTGGTGGCCCTGGTGTTGCTGCAGGGCCTGAGTGCTCTCGGGGCCGGGCACAGTCCTGGGGGTGGCAGTGCCGGGGCTGCAGCAGGGACAGCCCATGGGCACTGCTGGGGCAGCGCTGACGCCTCAGGCCAGGGCCTGGGGGCTCCAGGCTCCTTGCCCAGGCTCTCTCAAGAACACGGCCAGGCCAATGCTCAGCACAGAAAACCCCCGTGAGCAGCCCCAGGCTGGCCGTGGGCAGGCTGGGGGCAGACAGCATGGCTGGTGCTCTGCAAGGGCCCTGGGGGAGACGGGAAGGAGCAGCAGAGCAGGGGCTGATCCATCCCCAGTGCGCTGGACAGCCCAGGGCAGCGTCCCAGAGCGTCCTGATGGAGCTGCCAACAACATCCCCCCTCTGCAGCCCTGGCCTCTCCCCCAGCTCACACAGGTGCCGCATCCTTGCAGGCACAGCCACGGCAGCGCTGGCTCAGGAGCCCCTGTTTGCATTGCACACAGCAGGCGGGAGCACCCCCATGCTGCTGCTGTGGGGACATGAACCTGAGGGAGCACAAATGCCATCAGCCCCTGGGGCCAGGAAGGGCTGGGGGACGCCAGGGAAACCACTCAGCTTTGTCCTGGCCTCTGCAGTCAGCCAGAAAGTTTGTTCCCATCAGCTGGGAGTTTCCTGTCCCACTGCAGACGCTGTTACTCAGAGCCAGGGCTGCCCCAAACTACCCTGAGAATTTCCTTGGCTTCACCTTTGCTTTATTTGCTCTTTCTGCTACGAATTTCTTCCCATTGCCCACCCCTGTTCTGTCCCCTGCAAACAGCCCGTCCTTGTTTGCCCTTTCCTCTCTGGCCCCACTCCCCATTCCAGTTCCTGACGTGGCACCATGGGAACGTCCCTTGGGGAGCAGGATCATCCCACAAGTGCTGCAGGAATTGTCTGCAGGCTCCTGCAGTGCCTCGTGCTGCTCCCTTGCCAGAGGCAGCCCAGGCCAGGGGGGGCACATCTGGGCTGCTGTGTCTGGCTGTGGGGCTGCCTGTTCTGGGCAGTGAGGAGGGGCTGCAGAGGCTCTGCAGGACTGACAGGATGGGCTTTGGGGCTGTGAGGAGAAGCTGAGGGACCTGGGCTGCTGGAGCTTCTGAAGAGGAGGCCCAGGGCTCCTTCTGCAACTGCTCCAAGGGTGGTTTCAGAGAATCCCAGAATCAGCAAGGCTGGAAAAGACCTTGGAGATCATCAAGTCCAACCTGTGCCCTGACACCACCTTGTGTCCCCTGAGCCTCCTCTTTTCCAGGATAAAATACCCCAGCTCCCTCAGCTGCTCCTCACAGGACTTGTGCTCCAGACCCCTCACCAGCCTTTTTGCCCTTCTCTGGACACGCTCCAGCCCCTCCATGTCCTTCCTAAATTGGGGGGCCCAGAACTGGGCACAGCACTCGAGGTGCTGCCCAACCAGCGCCGAGCACAGGGGAAGAATCACTGCCCTGCTCCTGCTGGCCACACCATTCCTGATCCAGGCCAGGAGCCATTGGCCTTCTTGGTCACCTGGGCACACTGCTGGCTCATGTCCAGCCTGCTGTCCATCAGTCCCTGCAGGTCCCTTTCTGCCTGGCTGCTGTCCAGCCACTCTGTCCCCAGTCTGTAGCGCTGCAGGGGTTGTTGTGGCCAGAGTGCAGGATCCAGCACTTGGACTTGTTAAACCTCACCTTGTTGGATTTGGTTCCTGGATCCAGCCTGTCCAGGTCCCTCTGCAGAGCCCTCCTGCCTTCCAGCAGATCAACACCCCCAGACAACTTGGTGTCACCACGGTTCCATGAGGCCCCAGAGTGTCCCAATGGTGTCCATGATTCCATTAGGCCTCCCAGTGTCACAATGTCCCTCTGGTGTCACCAAGTCCCTTGGATCCTTGGGCCCTGCAGTGTCACAATGGCACCGTGGTGCCCCAGGGCCCTGCAGTGTCACAATGGATCCTTGGTTCCATGAGGTCTGGCAGGGCAGCAATGCTCTCCTTGGTTCCCACTGTCTCCCACACCTCCCACTGTCAGGCTATAGAAGGACACCTGGCTGATGAAGGGGAGTGGGAGTGGGTACCTACTCGAGGAGGTAATAATAAAAATCCCTCCCAACCCCCTCTCCCAAGCCAGGTGCCACTTCAGATTCGGTATGATCCCCTGGATCTGGAGAGTCAGCCAGATGGTTTAGAAGAAAATTATCTGCCCAGTGAGCCTCCCAATTGTGATTCATCTGTGAGACAGATCAGCACCTCTAACATCAAAAAGGAAAGAAGCGTAATCGTGGTGGGTGACTCCCTCCAGAGGGGAACAGCGGGCCCCATATGTCGACCAGACCCACCCCACAGAGAAGTCTGCTGCCTCCCTGGCGCCCGGGTACGGGATATCACTGACACACTGCCTGGGCTGATTCAGGCCTCTGATTATTGCCCACTGCTGATACCCCAGGCTGGATGTGATGAGATTGAAAAGAGGAGTGTCAGGGCAATTAAAAGGGACTTTAGGGCATTGGGTCAGGTGGTCAATAGGACAGGAGCACAGACAGTCTTTTCCTCAGTCCCTTTGGAGTCTGAGAAAAACGCTGAAAGCAATAGGAGAGCTCACATTATCAACGAGTGGCTCAAGGGTTGGTGTCATTGGTAAAATTTCAGATTCTTTAATCATGGGGCAACTTTTACAGCACCCGACCTGCTTGGACCAGACGGGCTCCATCTTTCTGTGAAGGGCAGAAGAATTTTAGCTCATGAACTGGCAGAACTTGTTGAGAGTGCTTTAAACTAGGTCTGAAGGGGAAGCGGATGCAGCTGGTTTGTCTGGAAGCAGGCCCAAGGGTGGTAAGCCTGAGTGAGGGGTGAAATCAGCAGCCCAGCTGAGGTGCATGTACACCAATGCACACAGCATGGGTAACAAACAAGAAGAGCTGGAGGCCATGGTGCAGCAGCAGAGCTATGATGTAATTGCCATCACAGAAACAGGGTGGGATGACTCACATGGCTGGAGCGCTCCATTGGATGGCTACAAGCTCTTCAGGAGAGACCAGAAAGGGAGAAGAGGTGGATGGGTGGACCTTTACATTGGGGAAGCTTTTGACGCCATAAGTATTGAAACTTATGACCATGAAGTCAAATGTCTATGGGTGAGACTTAGGGGGAAGGCCAACAAGGCTGACATCCCACTGGGAGTCTGTTTTCATTCACCCAAATGAGAAGAAGAGGTGGACAACTCATTCTATAAGCAGCTAGAGAATATTTCAGGATCATCAGCCCTTGTTCTTGTAGGCGACTTCAACCTGCTGGACATCTGCTGGGAACTCAATACAGCAGAAAAGAGGCAGTCCAGGAAATTTTTAGGGTTTTTGGAGGACAATTTTTTGTCGTAGCTGATGAGTGAGCCCACCAGGAGAGGGACTATGTTGGATCTGTTGTTTGCAAACAAAGATGGGCTGGTGGGAGTTGTGGTGGTTGGAGGTCACTTGGGGCACAGTGATCATGAAACTATAGAATTCTCAATATTTTGGAAAGTCAGGAGGAACACTAATGAGACTTTTACATTGGACTTCGGAGGGCAGACTTTGGCCTATTTAGAAGACTTATTCCAAGAGTTCCTTGGGAAGCAGCCCTTAAAAACAAAGGAGTTCCGGAATGGTGGGGCAGCTTCAAAACAAAGATCTCGAGGGCACAGGATCAAACTGTCCCTGTGTGCCAAAAGACGAGTAGACGAGGCAAACGTCCAGTCTGGATGGGTAAGGAGGTTTTGAAGGAACCTAGGAATAAAAAGAGGATGTATCATCTTTGGAAGGAGGGTCAGGTCTCTCAGGAAATATTTAAGGGGCTTGCTAGGGCATGTAGGAAAGAAATTAGGGAGGCCAAACCTCAGTTTGAACTTAAAATGGCAACTTTTGTAAAGGATAATAAAAAAATGTTTTTACAAATATATCAATGGTTAAAGGAAGGGTAAGACCAATCTTTGTTCTTTATTAGATGTGGAAGGGAATTTTATAATTGCAGATGAGGTGAAGGCAGAAGTGCTTAGTGCCATTTTTTTGCCTCAGTTTTTTATTGAGAAGATGATTTGCCTTCAGGACAACTCTTCTCCTGGGTTGGTAGATGGTGCCAGGGAGCAGAATGGTGTACCCATTATCCAAGAGGAGGCAGTCAGAGGACTGCTGAGATGCTTGGATGTTCATAAATCCATGGGACCAGATGGGATCCACCCCAGGGTGATGAGGCAGCTGGCAGATGAGCTTGTGAAGCCACTCTCCATCATTTACCAGCAGCCCTGGCTCACTGGTGAGGTTCCAGATGACTGGTGGCTGGACAGTGCCCAGGTAGAAAGGGACCTGGGGGCACTGGTCGACAGCAGGCTGGACATGAGCCAGCAGTGTGCCCAGGTGGCCAAGAAGGCCAATGGCTCCTGGCCTGGATCAGGAATGGTGTGGCCAGCAGGAGCAGGGAGGTCATTCTTCCCCTGTATTTGGCACTGGTGTGCTTGGCATTCTTCCCCTGTACTGGCACCGTTTCTCGAGTGTTGTGTCCTGTTCTGGGTTCCCGAATTTAAGGGGGACACAGAGGACCTGGTGCGTGTCCAGAGAAGGGCAGCAAGGTGGGTGAGGGGTCTGGAGCACAAGTCCTGTGAGGAATGACTGAGGGAGCTGGAGTTGTTTATCTTGGAGAAGACTCAGAGGTGACCTTATCACTCTCTACACTCCCTGAAAGGTGGTTGCAGTCAGGTGGGGGTCGGTCTCTTTCTCCTCACAGCAACTGACAGGACCAGAGGACAGTGTCTTAAGCTGCACCAAGGGAAATTTAGGTCGGAGGTCAGGAAAAATGTTTTTATGGAAAGGGTGATAAATTCCTGGAATTGTCTGTCCAGGGATGTGGTGGAGTCACCATCATGGGATGTGTTTAAAAAAAGACTGGATATGGCACTCAGTGCCATGGTTTAGCTGAGGTGGGGTTAGGGCATGGGCTGGACTTGATGACCTTAAAGGTCTCTTCCAACCCAGCAATTCTGTGATTCTGTGATTGTGTGACATCACAGACCAGGTTGTGACATCATATAGTTGGCTGTGACATCACAGTTTTATTATGTGACATCACCGAGCAGGCTGTGACATCAGAGCATGCCTGTATGACATCACAGAGCAGAGCAAGCTGTGAGGTCAAAGAGTGTGCTTTAACATTATAGGGTGGCTGTGTTCCATCACTGAAGGTGTTGTGACATCACAGGGTGGGGCTGTGAGCCCACAGAGGTGCTGTGTGACATGTTAAGTGAGTTCTGCCATCACAGAGCAGGCTGTGACATCACAGAGCAGGCTGTGACATCACAGAGGAGGTTGTGATATCACAAAGTCAGCTGTGACATTAAACGCTGGCTGTGTGACATCACAGAACGGGCTGTGAGGCCACAGAGGAGACTCTGCCATCATAGAAAAGGGCTCTGTAACATCACAGAGCAGCTGTGTGATGGCACAGAGAAGGCTGAGACAATACAGAGTGGGTTGTGACATCACAGAGCTGACTGAGAAATCACAGAGCAGGCTGTGACATCACAGCGAGGCTGCATAACATCACAACGGTAGCTGTGACATCATAGAGCTGACTGTGACATCACAGGGTGTCTGTGACATCACAGGCTGGGCTGTGACATCACAGGGCAGATTTTGTGACATCAAAGAGCAGACTGGGACCTCAAAGAGCAGGCTGTGACATCACAGGGCACCTGTATGGAATCACAGGTTACCTGTTACATCTCAGAGTGGGCTGTGTGACATCACAGGGGTGTGTGCCATCACAGGGGCTGTGTGAGGTCACTGGGGAGGTCACTCCACCCCAGCCCCCCCTCCCAGTTTCCCCAGAGAAGTCCAACGCTGCTCGTGCACAGCGGGGTCCCCTGTCCCCCCGGGTCCCCCCGCCCCCGGCGCCGCAGCCTCCCCCAGAGGATGTTCCACGAGATCGACCCCAGAGTCTGACACGGGGACGGGGGCTGGGGCTGTGGGGGGTGGGACAGGGGGACAGGGACCCCCCGGCAGCGTGCCTGTGTCCCCCAGGGCCAGAGCCTGGGCCAGGGCTCCTTCACCCTGTTACCAACGAGGGCTTGAGAGCGCTGAAAAAATCCCCAGCAAGGGATCAGCTAAAACCAGATTTAATATTAAGTGACAGCACCACAAAGTTCCTTGGCAAGAGTCACTCTGCTCCTGGCTGGACACTTCAGGCACACCAAGGAAACAAAGCAACAACAAAACCAAACAAAATCCAGGAAATCAAACCAGAAATGAGCTGAGACCTGGGGCTTTCCTTCCTATGGAAAAGAACTGTCCTTCTCGTCCAGGTGCCCATTGGGATTTCACCTCCAACACTGCCTGTTGTGACAGACTGGAGGAGATTGTTGGCTGGAAACATTTCATGTGTGGGGAGGAAGGGGCAGGTCCAGCCTTGCCCTGCCCTGGAACCCCAGCCCTGCCCTGCCCTGGAACCCCAATCCCCCCAGAGCCTCTATCCCAGCCCAGCAGTGTCTGCCAGTCCCTGGCACAGCACAGGCAATGCTCCACAGCCACCTCTGGAGCCCCCAGCCCAGCTCCTGAGTGACCAAATGACCCCAAGTCCCACCTGGGGGAGGGCCCAGGAACACCAAGGGGTATTTAAGGCTGACCACAAGGCAAGCACACATCTTGACCCTACCTCCTCTTGGAATTTCTATCTGAACAGTGCTGGAATCCAGGAGTTGGTACCTGAGTTTTTGCTTCTCTGCATCTTATTTGTCTTTCTCTTTCTGTGTCTAATTCTTCTATTTTGGTCCTCGTGCAAATGTTGATTAACTTAAAATTGAAAAGGCTTAGAGTTTGTGTGAAGTTGAATGGGCAAAGTGAATGCATTGAAAAGTGTAATTTGTTCATTGAATGTCATGCTAAACCTTTTACCAAAGTTTCTCTGATTTTCTTAAGTTCCCAGTAAAGGCTGTTTTGTTGTTTTGAGCTCATGAGAATCTCTTGTTGGTATTTCTCCAGTGCATCCAACTCAAGGGACACAAACAATTGTAATTCCTCTTAAATGTCTCCTTGAGAGAGTTGTTTGGGGGATGGGAGTCAGGGCTTGTGTGTCCTGCTTGGCACAGCCCAGGCAGGGCTTTCACAGCCCCATTCCACACTCCATTTCCCAGCTGGAGCTGCTGGTGCCTCTGAGTTCTGCTGCCCCAGCCCCAGGGACGCTCTCCTTGTCTGCCCATTCCCCCACGGTCTCTGGGCAGGGATGGCCTCAGTGGGGGCTGCTGACATCCTCAGCACCTTGGAGGCTGCTGCTGAATTTTACTGCTCCAGAGGCTTCTTCAGCCTTCAGCTCTTCAGTTCAGGAATTCAGTGTCCCAGAGCTCATTAACATTCAGAACAGATTAACAAGCAAAACCTCTGGGAATAAGGTAAGTGTTCAAATCATTTGTGGTTAATTAGCCCAATTACAGAAGCCTCTTCAAAGTGAATACACTAGATTTAAAAAGACAGTGAGGAAAGATTTTTTTGGTCGTGTTTAGGTTTTTTTCCCTGTTAATACATTGATATGTGCACTCTCCAATTGACACTGAATCCAAGTACCTCCTCATGCAGTTGGAACAGATATGAAAATCAAGACCCTTCATGGCTGACAATCAATCAGACTCTGTCCCTACCCCCACCCCACCATTTCCCCCATCCAAGCCCTGGCACTCAGAGCAGCCTTGTGCAAATCTGAGCTCCCTCCAGCCCAGGCTGCACTTGCAGGTTTCAGCTCCTTGGCTCCAACTCCCACCTGCTTTCCTTGGAGAAGGAGCTGCTCCAGACACAGAGGGATGTTCATTTCTTGTCAGCCAACAAACCCAAGGGAAGGCACAGCTCCATCAAATGCAAAAGTCATTCCTCTGCTGGATATTAAATCCACTTTGCACAGCAGACAGTCTCAGAGCAATGGAAAACACCTTCTGTGCCCAGCACAGATCCCAAGGTCCCGCCTAACCCTCCCTGCTCTGATTCTGCCCAGATTTGCTCTTTGCACACAGGAGTCACAGGCTGAAGTCAGGAGCTCCCTCCATGCCCAGAGGGAGGAAAAGAGGGAAAGTGGATGAAGAGCTCTCCTGTGCAGAGCCAAGGTCCAAGTGCCCCTGCAGTGGGAACCACAAATCATCAGGTTTGTGTCCTTTGGGCTCAGGGATGGTGACACTTAGAGGCACAGAAAGGTTTCCTGCCAACAAACACAAGTTGAACATTTGAACAGTTTAATAACCATCACAGCTCTTCCCTCAGCTCTCTGTGATGTCCCAGCAGCATCTGACATGTCCCCCATCCCCAAGGGATTTCTCTACAGGAACAGTTTTAGACAAAGACACAAGAAAAGGTAATTCTATGACAGATTTAAAAATAGTAAGATATAATTCATATTTATTTGAACTTCAGAAAGATTGGGCCACTCCCTGATGTGCAAAGCGTGGAACCAGTCCATTGAGAGACATTTGAAAGACCAGAAAGCATCTGGAGGGGGAAATCTGGGTGCAACGTGAAGTACATAGATCCACCTGGTCTAGTGCAGAGATGTTCTTAGACATGGCCATTTCAACAGGAGAACTGGAAACACCTGAAGGAAGAGGGAGAGGAAAGAATAAACAGAATATTGGTGACTCAAGGAGATGGGAAGATCAGTATTTCTTCTCCTTCTGCCATCAGTACATCAGAAAATTGCTGTTTCTTAAAAGTACTGAAGTGATGCAGATACTAAAAATGTCCTTGTATAATATGAAATGTACAAGTACTAAAACCTGTGCCCCTTTCCAGGCAGACACCAGCTGTGTGCCCATGACCAGGCAGTGCCACTTGTGCCCTGAGGTGCCGAGCTGGGATTGGATCTCTCAGAGAGGAGCTGAGGGAGAGCAAAGCACCTTGCAAGCTGCAGGTCCCTGCCAGCCCCGCAGGGCTCCTGTGCCATCAACATCTGCTCTGCTCCAGCCTGAAACAGGGCCCAGCATGGTGCCGGGACCATCAGAGAGCTGAGGTGTGTGCTGGAATTCAATGCCCTCCCCATGGCGCAGCAGCCCTGCATTTCCCTGCTCCAGCCTTGGTCTCCAGCACAGCCATGGAGGCTCTTTGGGCTCCTGAGTGTTCCTGCTGTGTCCATGCCCCCAAGGGCACAGAGCAGCCTCCTCTCTCGGGCACTTGCCTGTTTTCCATGCCTTGCACAGGCGCTGGCCCTGCCCCACAAGGCCTGGGCTGAGTCCTGCCCCGCACGCTCAGCCAGGCTGGGATGGACACTGATGGTTTCTGTGCCAGGCTCTCTGAGCCCAGCCCAGCTCCCTGCAAGCTCTGCCAGCTGCCCTGAGCTTTGTGCAGCACCAAGGGCCTCTCCCCAGCACAGCCCAGCCGGCTCTGGCCCCACAGCTCTGCTCAGCCCAGGCTGCTCTGGCCACTGGCCCCACGGCCTCAGCCCCTGGCCAGGGCACAGCAGCAGCTGCAGCTCAGCCAGGACTCAGCCCCAGCCATGGGGGAAGGGGCTTGGCCAAGGCCAAAGGAGGCTCCCTGGGTGCCCTGCTCCCCTCGGGCTGAGGTGCTGAGAGCTCTGCAGCCCCTGCTGCCATCCCATCTGCCCAGGCCAGCACAAGAGCCTGGCCTTGGGGCCCTCCAGAGCTGCTCCTGCTCCAGGCCCAGGGCCCATCCCAGAGCTGGGGCAGCCACAAAGCTGTGCCCATTGCTGGTCATTGCTGCTCTGATGGGGATGGATCCTCAGCCACATCCAGGTTGCTGATGAATTTTACTTCTCCAAGGACTTCTTCTTTCTTGAGCTCTTCAGTTCAGGAATTCCATGAGAAAATCTCATAAACATGACATTTTCAAAACATGAAATTTTGTTCAAAACACCCAAGACAAGAAAAGCCCTTGGTAATAATTCAAGTCCTCAATTCTTCTCTGGTCAATTAGACAGATTTCAGTAATGTATTCAAAGTGAATATGCTATATTGAAAACAGTGCTGAGAGAAATGTTCTTTTCCTGTTTGTAGTTTGATATCAGCAATGTCCAATTGATATTTACCCCCAGCACCTCCTAATGCAGTTTGAATAGATGTGAAAATCACGACCCTTCATGGCTGACAATCAATAACACTTTATCCCTAACCCCTCCCCACCATTTCCCTCATCCAACCCCTGGCACTCAGAGCAGCTGAGGAATGGAGTCACATCCAGGGGTGTCCCCAGGGTTCCGGACTGGGGCCAGGTCAGTGAAATCTCTTGATTGCTGATCTGGACGAGGCCATCGAGGGCACCCTCAGTCAGTTCCCAGGTGAGCCCAAGCTGGGTGGGAGTGTGGCTGTGCTGGAGGGCAGAAGCTCTGCAGAGGGATCTGGAGAGGCTGGAGCCATGGGCCCAGGACAATTGGATGAGGTTCACCAAGGCCAAGGGCCGGGTCCTGCCCTGGGCTCACAACCACCCCAAATCCCTGGCTCTGCCCTGCCCCTGATCCCCACAGCCTGTCCTGTTTCCTTCATCCCTGCATTGCCAGGGACTTTCTGGGACAAGGGAGCTCTGCTCTAAGGATGGAGGGAGGTCCAAGCGCCACCACTGGAGTGGGAACCACAACTCATCAGGTTTGTGTCCTTTGGAGGTCAGGAACTGGTGAGACTCAGAGGCACAGAAAGTTTCTCTTCATGGCCAACAGACCATGGTTGAACAGGACACAATTTAATAACAATCACACTCTTCCCTGAGCTATGTGCAATGTCCCAGCAGTGTCTGATGAGTCCACCATCCACAAGTGATTTCCATACTAGAATTGATTTTAGACAAACGTGGTTCTGTGATAGGTATAAAGACAATTAAGTTCTTGTATCAGGATGATTGTCCTGCAGTGGGGCAAAACATCTCCAACAATTCCTGATTTGCAAAGCTGTCAGTGGTGGATGGAGAAGGGAGGTCAGGCTGCTTTTGGTGTTGAGGAAATGCTGAAACCAGCCTGACTCACTTCATCTCCTCCTGGCCTGGCTGATCTCCCCTCTTGCCCCTTCCACCCATTGGCTTTTGTCTCCCACCAGGCTCCCCGGTGAAGAGCCTGGCTCTGTGTTCCCCATCCCCTCCTCGCTGGCACTGCCAGGCTGGGATGAGGAGCCCCTCAGCCTTCCCTGCTCCGGGCTGGACAAGCCCAGCTCCCTCAGCCTCTGCTCACAGCCCAAGGGCTCCAGCCCCACCTTGGAGGCCCTTCCCTAACCCTGCTCCAGCTTCCAGACATCTTTCCTGCCCTGGGGAACCCAACCCAGGCCACAGGGACCTGGATAATCCACGTCCTTGATGTCCTGGTCACACAGCCCTGGCCCCTTTTCCCCATGTCAGGCTCAGGGGTGGATCCTGTGGAACATCCTTTGGTGGAGGCTGTGGCTCCAGGTGGACCGGGGGGATACCGGGGGACAGGGACCCTGCTGGGCATGAACAGCATTGGACTTGTTGGGAGAAATTGTGAGGGGGAGCTGGGGCGGAGTGACCAACCCAGTGACCTCACAGAGCCCTCCTGGGATGTCACACAGCCCCTCTGTGATGTCACAGCCTGCTCTGTGATGTCACAGCCCATTCTCTAATGTCACACAGCTGGTCTCTGATGTCACAGCCAAGTCAGTGATGTCATAGTCTGCTCTGTGATTTCAGACCTCTGCCCTGTGATGTCACAGCCATCTCTGCGAATTCACAGAGATGGCCTATGATGTCATAGATTCTTGATGACCTCATATAAACCACTCTGTGATGTCATGGACCATTCCATCATAGATCACTCATGTGATGTCCTAGCCCACTCTGTGACCTCATGTTACCAGATGATAAATTGTCTCCACCAGGTGAGCTGACACCTGGAGCTTGTTCTCCAAAACCCCAGGCCTATGGAAACCACACAATGCCCATTGTGTCAGAACGGGAACTGGAAGTTCACCAGCCTCAGTGTCCTGCCAGCTCAGCCAGGCCCACGGGAACATTGGGGTCCACGACCACCAGGGACCACCAGAGAGACCCCCAGGACAGAAGGGAGCATGGGTAAAGGGGAGAGGAAATATGTTCATGATTTTGGGGAAATTATTATCAGATGTGTGTTTAGTCCAGGACAATCAGTGAATATGTGTGCAAAATACAGAATATGAACAGAAACTTTCCTGCACTCAGCATGCTCGGCTTTGGGAGGAGCTATCCCCCGTGCACCCGGCTGAATAAAGAATGCTGCTTCTTAATGCTGCATTGGTGTGAAGGAGTTTTCTGTTTTACCGAATTTTTGGTAACACTCCACTGCCAAGGAAAGCTCTGTCTCCTGCTGCTCACAAACAGAGAAGGGCTGGTGGCAGATGTGGGGGTCGGAGACTGCCTGGGGCACAGTGACCATGAAATAATCAAGTTTTCAATGATCTGTGAAAGAAGGAGTGGCAGCAACAAAACTGCCACACTGGAATTAGGAAGGGCAGACTTTGGCCTATTTAGGATGCTGATCTGGGAAGTACCAAGTCAGGTACTGATTTTTTAATGGGAAACAGCCCTTAAAAACAAAGGGATCGAGGGAGGATGGTCACATTTCCAGAAAGTAATCTTAAGGGGGAAGGAGCAGCCTGTTCCAGTGTGGCAAAAGATGAGCTGGTGAGGAAAATGACTGGCCTGACTGCCCTTGGACCTTTTGTGGGAAAACAGAGTGTGCATTAACTTTGGACAGAAGGTCAGGCAACTTAGCAAGTGTTTAAGGATGTTGTCAGGTCATGCAGTAAAAAAAAAAAGAAAGAGGTGTAATCTCAATTAGAGATTAACCTGGCCACTTCTGTGAAAAATAATAAAAATGTCTCTATGAATAAATTAATGGCAAAATGTGGAATAAGGTGAACCCCTACTCTTTATTGGATGCAGTGGAGAATATAGGAACTAAAGATAAGGAAAAGGCCAAGCTACTTAACACCTTGTTTGTATCAATTTTCAATATTAGGACAGGATGTCATCAGGACAAGAGTTCTCCTGAGCTGGCAGATGGGGTCAGAATGCAGAACAGGCCTCTGGAATCCAGGAGGAAGCAGCTGGGGACCTGTTGGGCCACTCGGATACTCACAGGTGTATGGGATCAGATGGGATCCATCCTAGGGGGGTGAAGGAGCTGGTGGATGAGCTCCCCAAGCTGCTCTCCATCATTTACCATCAGTCCTGGCTCACCAGGGAGGTCCCAGAGCCCTGGAGGTGCCAGTGTGAGCCCATCCCCAAGAAGGGCTGGAAGGAGGATCTGGGGAACTCCAGGCCTGTCAGCCTGACCTCGGTGCCCGGCAAGGTTCTGGAACAGATCACCCTGAGTCCCATCACAGGGCACCCACAGGATGGCCCAGGGATCAGAGCCAGCCAGCGTGGATTTCAATGCCTGCATGGATGATCTGCATGAGGGGATTGAGTCCAGCATCAGCAAATTTGCAGATGACACCAAGCTGGGTGTGGGTGTGGATGTGCTGGAGGATAGGAGGGCTCTGCAGAGGGACCTGGACAGGCTGGATCCAGGGCCCAAATCCAACAAGGTGAGGTTTAACAAGTCCAAGTGCCGGGTCCTGCCCCTTGGCCACAACAACCCCTGCAGCGCTACAGGCTGGGGACAGAGTGGCTGGACAGCAGCCAGGCAGAAAGGGACCTGCAGGGACTGATGGACAGCAGGCTGGACATGAGCCAGCAGTGTGCCCAGGTGGCCAAGAAGGCCAATGGCTCCTGGCCTGGATCCGGAATGGTGTGGCCAGCAGGAGCAGGGCTTCTGTGCCAGCCCTGATCTGCCCCCAGCTCTGCACACAGACATTGCTGCTGCAGCTCCAGAGGAGCGAACAAAAGGAGGATTTCTGGTGAAGACTTTCCTGGGAGATCCTTTAGTTCCTTTAAAGCCACTGAGAGCACAGCTCCTCATTGACACAGTCTGGGGCCACAGCAAAGGTAGAGAGAAACAAAATGAGAAATGGCACAAGGAATGGCCTTTGTGGACAATCTTAAAAAACTAAAACACAGGGGAAAAATCCCACAACCAAACCAACAGGAACAATCAAAGATGACTTTTCTTACAAATGATTTGCAGAAGCTGGCCAGCAATTTTGTCAGTGCTACCCAGAGTGCTTTTGTGACAGGAAACTCAGACATTTTGTCACAGGCATCATGATTAGCAGATCTTGAAATGCTCTCAAGTCCCTGAGCACTAAGTCACGGAGAATTAAAGCCACACAGGCCACATCTGCAGTGCTCAAACACAGCCCTGTTGCTGCTGCTGCTGCTGCTGCTGAAATGGAATCAACTGACAGAGGCCATCACAGAAATTGCCTCTGGAGTGTCAAATACAATGAAAAAATCCACCAGGAGAAAGAGAAGCCAGAATTTCTCAACACATTTCATTGTTTCTTCTGAGCAGCAGCAGAAAATGGAGATGCCCAGAGATATTTCCAGCTGCTGCTGATCCCAGCCAGGAGCCCAGCCTGCTGCCCAGTCCCAGCTTTCCCACCCTCCAGCAGACGCCCTGGTTCCCTGCAGGTGCCGTGGGATGGCACTCAGGAGGATCTGCTCCAAGGCCTTCCCCTGGAGCACGCTCAGGCTGCCAGGCCTATGGATCCTGGATCATCCTTCCCACCGAGCCTTCCTGTGCACGGCTGTTCCATTTGCACCTTTGCGCTCAGCTCGGACTTCTCCACTTCACCAGGAGTGCTGGGAAAGGATGGAGAGCAGCCTGGCAAGCTCTTTCTGCAGCTCCCTCTTTACCCTGGGGAGGGAGAACATTCCACAGGAAAGCAACTGGTGCCACAAGGAGCAGGTGTCCTCAGGCACCTTTGGGGATGGAACAAGGCCTTGGTTTGACATAAGTAAGCACAAGCAATTCACATGAGTAAACAAGTAATTAGCACAGACATACCTAAGTACTTAGCACCAGTTAGCATAACAAAAACCTGGCTGGCCTAACTTGACATGAGAGTGACCTGACAAAAAGCTTTAGACACAGTCTACCAGAAGAACTAAGGGCAAGTGTGGAATCAGCCCTGTGCAGGGAAGCCCTGAGGAAGACTTTGTGCTGCTTTGGGGCATCGAGACCGCTCCTGGCCAGGGCCTGGACATCAGCTTCAAGTATGGGAATCTGACACCATGTATTTCCAACCGCCTGCCTGTGGAATCACCTCAGCAGTGTAAAGATGGATGGTGATTTTGATACAACTCCTACATCAACCCACTGAAATTTATATGTGGCAGAGAAACACTTTAGTGGGGTGCAGACCCCTGCCCTCCTGCCAGGTCAATAAAAGGGCTTTTGGCTGACAATGCATTTGTCTGCTGATTTGTTTGAATGAGGGAGACCCCTCAGGACTGCTATATCCTGAGGGAACACCGTTGGCCTTGGCCTGCAGGCACCTGCACAAGCTTAAAATCAGCTGCCTCAGCTCCCAGGACCTCTCTTGGCCAGCATCCTGACGTGGATGCAGGATTGCTGTGAGGCACTGCTGGGACCCAGCGGGACAGGACCGGCTGTCTCGTGTCCACGTAGCACCCCTCACACAGCCAGGGCCATCCCGAAACCAGACAAACACTCACGTGTCAGCACAGGGGAGCAAGGAGCACTGGGCTCCTCTCAGGGTATCTCAGCTGGGCTCGCTCCACAACACAGCCCCATTTTAAGGCCTGCTGATGCCCAGCTGCCAGAAATGCCTACCTTGTTCTCTCCAGGGTGCACAGGGAGAGCCAATGAGCAGGACGCCTTGGGAGGCAAACCTTCCCAGCCTTTTCTGAGGCCAGGGACACACCAAGATCAGCCAAGACTCTCCACGCTGCCTGGCCCACCCAGTCCAGCTCTGTGCTGGCCCTGGGCCACAGCAGCTTCCACCAAGCAAGAGCCACATGCACATTGCCAAGAGTTGAAACACAGCAGACAGGGAAGATGTGAAAAGTGTGTGTGTAAAGGCCTTTTAATTCACAGCTCTCAGAGAGAGCTCTGGGGCTCACGGCTGGACAGAGATGCTCCTGCTCACGCCTCTGTCCAAAGGGGGGAACACACCCTGCTGCAGGTGCTTGGGTTGGTCTCCACAGGTCCAGGCGGATGCCAAACCCGCTCTTCACAGCCTTCTCCCTTGCCCTGCCCCTCTGCCAAGTGCAACGGGCCTCAGGCAGTGAAAGGACCACAGAGAGCCAAAGGGGGACCCTTGCACCTGCCTCGCTGGGAGCTCCCTGGGAAGCACTTTCCTTGAGAAGCAAGCCCCTTTCCTCCAAAGGCATTTCCCCACATGTGTAACTGTCCTGGGGAACACCAACACACTCTTAAGAAAAGCTGGCAAGGCTGAATGACTTCAGGTCCTTTCAGGACAGGCACTACGGCTGTAGCTCGTATTCTCCCAAGTGTGTTTCCAGGTGGAGGTTCAGAGGGGCAGCCCCAGGCCCTCTACAAACACAAGCTGCCTGCTGCCTCTTCACCTGCCTCAACTCCTGCCTGCGGTCACTGCAGCAAAACCAGGCTGTTCCAGCCAGAGCCCAGAACCCAGAGCCCTGTTCCCGCAGGACGCTCTTGCCAGCACCTTCCAGGACTCTCCACTGTGCATGCAGCACTTTTCATGCCTGGTCTCAACAGGCTTTGGAACGCAGAGCACAACCTGGCTGGCTCTGCCACCAGCACAGCCCAAACACCGGCGGAGGAAGAAGCAGCAGGGGTTGTTTTGCGGCCATGCCCAAGAGAAACTGGAAGGGTGCCCTCCCTCTGGTCTCCCTTGGTTGGCTTTCTGACTGGGTCTGAGGCTGGGGCTGCCATTCCTCGGTTGTGGGGACCAGAACCACACCCAGGATCCCAGCACTGCGCTCCAGGCACTGGCACGGTCACATGTCTGAGTCTCGGGCACAGCACTGCTGCTTCAGCTGCTCTTAGGCACACCAAAGCTCTCTGTTAAGTCCAGATGGTCTCTGGTTCTGCCCTCTTCCTGATCCTGTGCAGGGATGGAGCACTGCTGTGCTTTCAGGAAGCTATTCTTGAAAACTTGCAGCATTCCAAGCTCCTTTGCCCTCCGTTGGATGCTTGCCATGGAATCCCTCACAGCTGGGTTCAGAGCATCCTCAGCTTGGCTCTTCCAAAATCCAGGGGCTCCAGGGTGCTCAGCAAGATCTGTAACTCCACAGTGTTGTGGAACTGGACCTTCAGCACAGGGTCCTTCCCAGCCTGATCTGCCCTCGTTCCTCTGAGTGTGTGCACAAAACACGGCGTGGAAGAGAACGGCAGCAGGGGCCTGTGTGTTCCAGGGCCCCGGATTTGCATCGCTTCAGCTCCACAGAGATGCAGGTAGAGCGAAGAAGCCAAAGTGTTCATTAATGGAAGGTGAAGCAAAGGGATGAGCTGGGAGGGAAGAAAGGGGCTGGGCAGGGTCTGAGGGCTGCAGGGAGGGAGCTGTCAACAGGGAGGGAGAAGGCAGGAGCTATGGGAGCTTCCCACAGGCTCAGCTGTGCCAGTCATCAGCTGTGCCTGGAGCTCCAGCTGGTCTCCTCTGGTCTCCAGGTGGTCTCACCTTCCAAGGGATCTGCAGGTCTTAAAGAGACACTGGCTCTTCTGAGCCAGCAGATGAAAGTAGTTCTGCAGCTCTTCCCTCCAACATCACCTGAACAAATGTGCTTCTACAGGAGGGGCTGTTGTTTTCACTCAGGGCTTGAAGGGCTGGAAGAGAGAGGAACAGAGCCACGGTCAGAGCCTGGATCTGCTGGAATCCAAGGAGACCTTTCTGCCAGGGCCATCCCACCTAGACTGGACACAAGAGGAGAGGAATTTCCCTCCCAGGTCAGGGCTGTGGTGCAACACGTCCCCAGAAGGAGACTGGAGCAGCCCAAGGCTTTGTGTGGCCAGGCAGGGGCAGGCAGGAGGCAGAGCTGTCAGCAAAGGAAGGGGCCAGCGAGGTGGGGCAGCCGGGGGATGATGACAGCCTGCAGGGACAGAGGCCAGGGCAGGGACACCGCAGGACAGCCTGGGCTGCAGAGGGCACAGGGATGTGCAGCAGCTGCAAGGCCCTGACAGAGCCAACCTGTGCAGCCCTTTGGCCATGGCTGCTGGCCCTGGGCCTGAGGCCACGAGGGGACAAGTGACCCTTGCAGCCCTGGGGCCTCAAGGCCTCCTTGTCCCTGCTCAGCAGCCTGGCAGGGGCCGCCCCATGGTCCTGCCCTTGGCATGGCACATCCCCACATGGCAGTGCCCATCCCGGGAAGAGCCCTGAGCAAGGAGGGAGGGACAGGATCTGCCTTGCCAGGGGCTGGGGCTCAGCCTTGGCCCTTTGCATTCCTGAGACACATCCAGGTTTGCTCAGCACCAGAGACACCTTTGCCTTGTTTGTCCCAACCTGTCATCAGTGCCTCCAGTTCTCTGCTCTGCCTAGGGCCTGGGGACACTTTGATATGAATTGTGTCCTTGAGTGGAACCCATTAACAGTTAAAGAAAGTTTGGACTTTGAATCTGACTTTTTGAGTTCTTGAGAAGCTCTTTGAGCACACTCTGAGGGACTGGGTCTGATGCAAACAGCACCAAAGCCCCAGAGGTCATTAAAGTCCTGGTGCTGTGTCTGTGCTGCTGAGCTGGGCTGGGCTCCTGGCCCAGGGGCAGCTCCTGGCAAGGGCAGCGCTGCAGAGAGACAGCTCTGGCCAGGAGCAGCTCCTGTGCACAGCCCAGCAGGGCTGGGGCACTGCCAGGGCATCCCAGGGACACGAGCAGGGCACAGACAGAGCTCACAGGGGCTCAGCACTGGCAGGGGCTGTGGGGTGTCCCAGAGGGGGCTGTGTCACAGCAGTACCTCTGTGGCTGTGTCACGGAGGCACAGAGCAGCTGTGATGTCAGAGAGGGGCTGTGTGACTACACAGAGTGGGTTGTGTGAGGTCACAGATTGGGCTATGACATCACAGAGTGTGTTGTGTGAGGTCATCAAGCAGCTATGGCATGACAGAGGGGATTGTGTGACATCACAGAGCAGGCTGTGACATCATGGCATGGCTGTATGACATCATAGAGCAGGCAGTGAGGTCAAAGTGTGTGCTGTGACATTACAGAGTGGCAGTATGACATCACAGGGAGGGTTTTGTGACATCACTGAGGGGGTTGTAACATCACAGGGCAGTCTGTGACATCATAGAGAAGGGTATAAGGTAATAGAGCAGATCCTGCCATCATAGAGGGTGGCTCTGTGACAACAGAGAGTGGGTTGTGACATCACCGGGTGGCTGTGTAATGTCATAGAGCAGGCTGTGACACCAAAGAACAAATAGTGACATTGCAGGGTGACATTGTGACATCTCACAGTCTTCTGTGACATCACAGAGCAGGTGTATGACATCACAGGGTGACATCTCAGAGTTGGCTCTGTGACATCACAGGGGCTGTGTGACATCACAGGGGCTGTGTGAGGTCACTGGGGAGGTCACTCCACCCCGGCCCCCCCTCCCAGTTCCCCCAGAGAAGTCCAACGCTGCTCGTGCACAGCAGGGTCCCCCGTCCCCCTGGGTCCCCCCACCCCCGGCGCCGCAGCCTCCCCCAGAGGATGTTCCACGAGATCGACCCCAGAGCCTGACACAGGGACGGGGGCTGGGGCAGTGAGGGAGTGGGACAGGGAGACAGGGACCCCCTGGCAGCGTCCCCGTGTCCCCCAGGGCCAGAGACTGGCCCAGGGCTCCTTCAGCCTGTTACCAACGAGGGCTTGAGAGCACTGAAAAAATCCCCAGCAAGGGATCAGCAAAAACCAGATTTAATATTAAGTGACAGCACCACAAAGTTCCTTGGCAAGAGTCACTCTGCTCCTGACTGGACACTTCAGGCACAGAAAAGGAAACAAAGTTACAACAATACCAAACAGAATCCAGGCAATCAAACCAGAAATGAGCCAAGACCTGGGGCTTTCCTTCCTATGGAAAAGAACTGTCCTTCTTGTCCAGGTGCCCATGGCCAGAATTGGGATTTCACCTCCAACACTGCCTGTTGTGACAGACTGGAGGAGATTGTTGGCTGGAAACATTTCATGTGTGGGGAGGAAGGGGCAGGTCCAGCCTTGCCCTGCCCTGGAACCCCAGCCCTGCCCTGCCCTGGAACCCCAATCCCCCCAGAGCCTCTATCCCAGCCCAGCAGTGTCTGCCAGTCCCTGGCACAGCACAGGCAATGCTCCACAGCCACCTCTGGAGCCCCCAGCCCAGCTCCTGAGTGACCAAATGACCCCAAGTCCCACCTGGGGGAAGGGCCCAGGAACACCAAGGGGTATTTAAGGCTGACCACAAGGCAAGCACACATCTTGACCCTACCTCCTCTTGGAATTTCTATCTGAACACTGCTGGAATCCAGGAGTTGGTAGCTCTGTGTGTGCTTCTCTGTATATTTTTTGTCTTTCTCTCTTTCTGTGTCTATTTCTTCTATTTTGGTCCTCGTGCAAATGTTGATTAACTTAAAATTGAATGAGCTAATAGTCTGTGAAGTTGAATGGGCCAAGGTAATGCTTTGGGAAGTGTTTTTGTTGATTGAGTGTCATGCTAAACCTTTTACCAAAGTTTATCTGGGTTTCTAAAGTTCCCAAAAAAGGCTGTTTTGTTGTTTTGAGCTCATGAGAATCTCTTATTGGTATTTCTCCAGTGCATCCAACTCAGAGGACACAAACAATTGTAATTCCTTTTAAATGTCTCCTTGAGAGAGTTGTTTGGGGGATGGGGGTCAGGGCTTGTGTGTCCTGCTTGGCACAGCCCAGGCAGGGCTTTCACAGCCCCATTCCACACTCCATTTCCCAGCTGGAGCCGCTGGTGCCTCTGAGTTCTGCTGCCCCAGCCCCAGGGACGCTCTCCTTGTCTGCCCATTCCCCCACGGTCTCTGGGCAGGGATGGCCTCAGTGGGGGCTGCTGACATCCTCAGCACCTTGGAGCGCCCTGGAGCCACCTCCGGCCATGGACGGCGGCCAGCGGCGGAGAATGCCCCGGGGTGAGGAGGGAGGACACCAGCAGAGCATCCCCACGGGGCAACGACGAAGACAGTGCCGGGATCAGGCAGGAGGAGCACGGACCCCCACCGGAGCATCCTCCAAAGGTAAGGTGTTTTCCTAAGCAAAATTGGCAAAAAATCTTATTAAATTCTGCTGATCTTTGCTGTCCCCACGAGTCGCTCGCCACCCACACGAATCATAAAGTTCCCCCTCAAAAGTGGGACTGGGGGCACACAGACCCTTCCCCATAGTCTAGGGACCCCCAGAAGACCCCTCCCTATGGACTGGCCACCCCAGAAATGGGGCTAGGACCTCCAAAGAAACCTCCCCATTAACCTAAAACCCCCCAAAATGGTGCTGGTGCCCCCAGAGACCCATCCCCATGGGACTGGAACCACCACAGACCCATCTCCATGAACCTACAACCCCCAGAAATGGGACAGGGACCCCCAGAGACCCCTCCCTATGGGCCTGGGATCCCCAGAATGGGGCTGGGACCCCCCCATGTGAGCCACGCCCACTCCCCGCTTTGCCCCTCCCCCAGTGTCAATCCAACCAATCAGCGCCTGGAGCAATCAGTGCAGGAACGCCTTCCACATCGTCCAATCAGATCGCACTCTCATTCTGGCCCCACCCCTTCATTGTGACATCACAAGCGGCCTTGACACTCAGCCCCTCACCACTATGACATCACTGCACTCCCATTGGCTGTCGGCGGGAGGGCGGGGCTTGCCCGGACTATAAAAGGCGTGTGCTGGCACACAGGGCTCAGTGCGGGCCCGGCGATGGGAGCGGCGGCGTTGGCGGCGTCAGAGCCCCGGGAGCGCCCCGGAGCCACCTCTGGCAACGGACGGCGGTGAGGAATGCCCCGGGGGAGAGGGGGGAGGACCCCGCCAGAGCATCCCATGGGACAGTGAGCACCGAGAGCGGCGGGGCATCGCCCTGGAACGAGGACGATGGAACTGGGAGGACCAGGGCAACCAGCGGAGCATCCCCGGGGCTCAGGAAGGAGAATACCAACATAGCATCCCCCGGGGGCAACAGGCATTTAGGGATTTTACAGATTGGAGAGTGTAGTTTAGTATGTCACATGGATGAGAAGTTTAGGTTTTACAATTTTTAGCATATTGTAGATTGTTATAAACGCCGATCACTTGGTTTTTAAAATTTTAAAAGTTTAATAATAATAAAATGGTTATAAAAATAGTAATACAATTAGAGTAATGAAAATTTAGAGTTAGGACAATTACAAGACAATAAAAAGCAAAGAATTACGGATGTCCGGATGCTCTCGGGCACTTAAGCCCAATAAGCATGCCTTGTGAACAAAGGAATAATCTTTAAAAGCAGTAGCCTGTTGCATATTCATACATCTCATACATGATGCATAAATTCCTTGCAAATGAAGAACTTTTCTGGTTTTTGTCAACTTCTTCCCCTTAATCCTGGTGGTTCCATAAAGACAGAGAGAAGGTGGAAGAATGTTTGTCTTTTCCGATAAGGAGGCAGTAATTCTTTATGGGCCCCCATCATTGTCATCTCTGTGTGAAGAGTTTCTTCATTATCTTATCTCTTGCTTGAGTTAGTAAAAAAAAAAACCCACATACATAGGTTCTATTTTAACAATAAAACTACATATACCATACTATTAAAATGTTAATACAGCACTTCTAATCAATATAACATAATCCATATAGTATTCAATTTAATATTTGCGAAAAGCCAATCATAAAATATGCATTTTTCACAACTAACACAGCAGGCAAAACGCCAAAGAGGAGGGGGGGTGAGCTCACTCTCACCCGACCTAAGCTGTAGTACGCGCCGGCGGCCACCAGATGTCACCAGAGGACACAAGGAAAAACGACACACCACAGCTTTGGTCACCATGAAGAGACGAATTTATTTTTTCTGACTCCAATCCTTTATAGTCCTCAAAAGGTGCCAGTGGATTGGAAGGTGAACGTGCCACCTCTCCAACGACACTGGACAAACTACCAGTCTATCAAATTTCTCCGCCTCTATGAAAGAATGCAAAACAAGAGGTTGTTTACAGAAAGTTGCGTGAGAAAGCTCTCTACAAGAATGTAAATTCAGAAGGCTTTAGAAAATCCTAAGAAATCAGGGCGACAGGGTCACAGTCAAAGTCAGCAGGCAAAAGAAAGGAATTGCTGAGGAATGATCTTGGATCAAGCCAAACATTTACAGTCAGGGCAGTCAATTGGTACAGATGGGGGTACACTCTGGGGGTGCAGCTAAGGCCATGAGGTCACAGCAGGCTCTGGGGTCACAGCAGGCTGAGGTCACAGCAGGCTCTGAGGTCCCAGAGGTGCCAGAGCCCCGTGCTTGCACAGAACCACAAAACCCCTTTTAGGTTTTTTTTGTTGTTGTTGACTCCCTGGGAGCACTTGTAGTTCTCCACCCCTGCTATTTTTAAATTCCTCCAATTGCATTTTCAGGGGACACTGGTTAACCCAGTGCCCAAGGTTCTTACAAAGCAGGCGTGGCTTTGTGGGGTCAACCATTGCTGGTCCTCGCTGCTGCCCAGTGTGCCACTGTGCTGATGGAACGGGCACTGGGCTGGCAACGGTGACTCTCTGTGGTGGCCTTGGCAGCAGCTTTGGTCTGGTGTCCTGAGCCACACTCCTCAGAGGCACTTTCCTGTTACAAACTAGAAGCACATCTTTTAGTGTGGGGGGGTTCTAAAGGTAAGCTTAAAATCACAGCTCGACACTGTTCATTTGCATTTGCAAATGCCATTTCCTCTAAAACTTCTTCCCTTGCATTTTCTTTCCTAACTTGGATTTCAATAGCTCTAGTTAACCTTTCCACAAATTTCAAAAAAGGCTCTGATGGTAGCTGTGTGATCTTACTATATGGCTCGAGAGGGCCGTCAGGTTGAAGGGCAAAGAAGGCTTTTTCAGCTGCATCTCTGACTCTCTCAAGGACTACCACAGGGATTACTGCAGCTTGGACTGGGGCCAGAGACCACTGACCCTCACCGGAGAGATGCTCGATGGTAATTGGCACACCACTGGCATCCTTTGCTGTGTTTGGATCAGCATGCAAGTCTGGGAGGGCCTCTTTCAGCAGTTGTTTCCATGCCACTTCCCATAGTTTGAATTCTGTAGAGGTCATGAGGCACGAAAAAAGCTGTTTTAAATCATGTGGGACTAGCACAGTCCTACCCGGTTCGGCCTTTAAAAGGCCATGGAAGCACGGGCTCTGTGGGCCATACTGTTGGTGTGTTTTGCAAATCTCTCTTATTATTTGCTGTGCAAAAGCTTTCCAATTAGCAGCTGTGGCTCCTCCCCCTTGCCCTGCATGCTGATATGAGACAGGGGCGAGTGAGAAATCGGGACCCTGCATTGGCTCTGCAGTTCCCTGCTGCTTTTCCCTTGAACGGGAAGCATTGGGATCACTGGTGTGGCTACAGGGGCGAGCAGTGGGCGAGCCCCCACCGTGGGAACCCGGGCAGGGGGCGGGGCCACCGTGGGAACAGGGGGCGGGGATGCCTGGTGACGTCACGTCGGCAGACGCCCCCTGGGGGAGGGGCGGAGCTGAGGGAGTGCTAGGTAAGGTGGGGGGAGGGAAGGTGTCACGAGGATCAAGGGGGGTGAGGGGAAAGAAAGGATTTTTGGGATGCTGAGGGGAATCATGGGAAGAAGGAGACGAGGTAGGGCGCGGTGCCACATGGCATCCTCCATTTTCTTGGCTCTCTGGGGACTGGGAGCCATTTGGGTGGTCACTGCTCTCCGAAAAACCAACACGTGCTCGGGGTTTCTGGGCTGGGGAGACAGGGTGGGGAGAATTCCACGCGGTCTGGCCAGGACTTTGTGGACAGTGGGACTCGGGCACTTCGAGATGCTCAGGGAGCCGGTTTCCCTGGGCGTGAGCAGAGTCTGCACTCCTTAAAATACCGAGTTTTGGGGAAGAGGGTTCAGAACTGGGGTGGGGAGAATTAGGAAGAGCACAGGTACATTCCTTGTTATTGGCTTTTCCTTCACTTCCCTTTGCTTGAGTAAAGCTGATCGAACTTGCAAACTCCAAAACACAAAATTCAGCTGTAGACGTGTCCCCAGACCTTCCCAAGGTTATCAATTTGTGACCCACTGTGTCCCAAAAGTGGGTATTGTGGACTTGTTCAGGAGAAACTTGCGGGAAGCGTAGAAAAAGCCACCTTATAAACTGTTTTAATTTTCCCTTAGAAAACTATACATTTCCACTAACTAACATTCCTATAATCTGATAATATACGCCTTTCTGTGCTGTGCTTAGCTTAGCCCCCATTGTAGATGTAAAAGGCACAGCCCAACCTCACACCGACAAAAAACAAACCAGAATTCGGTACCGATTTCCAAGAACCGCGGTTAAGAAGCGAAAACACGCAGCTTTTAGCCCTGCCCAGCGCAGCAGCCTGTGCGGCTTTTAAAACTGCCGCCGGCAGCAGCAGGGATCCCCCGCGCCATGCGGAGGAGCCGCGGCTCAGCGCCGCCCACGCCCGGCGAGAAAGCCCGAGCCATGGTTCTGCCCCCGCTGCCCGCGCCCTCCCGCCGCTCCCGGGAGCCGCCGCCGCCGCCCGCTGCGCCGCGGGAGAATCCGAACGCCCCGCACTGCGCTGAGGGGGCGGGCAGAGCCCCCCGCTCCCCCTGAGCCAGCGGCGCTGCCGCTGCCACGCGGGTTTTCAAAACGGCAGAGCCGCGCCGTCCGGGGCTATCGCTCCCGACCCCGCGGGGCTGCGCAGCCTTGCCGTGCTCGAAATAGGAGCGAAAAAGAACAAGTCCCTCGTCAGGGACTGTTTCTGAGCTCCCCACCCCGCTATGGAGCGGGGATACTCACCCAAATCGGTGTCCTGGTCCGGCGGGGTCTTCTCTTCACCTGAATAGGACTCCTCGGGGCAGGAGGAGCTGCCCTGTTCTTCCTCTGGGAAGGTCTGGCTCACCAAAAAGGAGGTGCGCTTCCCAGAGGTGCAGGACATCCACAAGTATTCTGTGGATAAAGCCCAAAGTCTCTCCTGGAGAGCTATGAACTCAAAGCTCTGCCAGTGGACGCCAAGCTGCCTTAAAGCCTCTCCGTGGTCTTGTGAGGCTCTGAGAGCTCCGGAGTGTCCCATCGGTGCGGCAGGGTCGGGCCAGCCTCCACGTCAGGTTGCCAAAATATTGGTGTTACCGATATCGAGGACAGGATGTGCCTTGGCTTGTCTGGCCCTGCTGCTGAACCAAATAGCAGCCACTGTGGTGTTTCACCCCAGAGACACTTTTGCCTGGCTGGATGTTGCAGCTGGGAGCATGGAGACAAGTCCAGACATGCCAGAGCTCCGGTGTCGGCGGGATGGAAGGAGTGGAAGCACACTGGGGGCAGCTGGGATTTACTGGGAGAGACCAAGAGTGACTGGGATCACAGAGGAATCATAAAGGAAGTTACTGGAATAATACTGAGAATATCTGGGAGTGACATGAATCATACTGGGAGTGACTGGAATCATACTGGGAGTGACTGGAATCATACTGAGTGACTTGGAGTGACTGGGACCACACTGGAGGCAAATGGTAACATAATGAGAGTGACTGGGTTCATACTGGGATCATACTGGGAAGGACTGGAACCATACTAGGAGTGCCTGGAACTATTATAGGGGTGAATGGGAACACACCTGGGAACATGCTGGGACCATACTGGGATGATACTGGGAGTGACTGGGATGATACTGGGATCACACTGAGTGTAACTGGAAGTGACTGGGACCATACTGGGGGTGACTGGGAGCCACAGGGCCCATGCTGGGAGTGACCTGGGGGGAACTGGGGGAACTGGCCCAGCTGGGGCTCAGGGTTGTTCTGCCCCAGGGCTGCCCCAGGTCCTGTTGCCACCAGTGGCCCCACAGAGCTGAGGGGCAGGGGACAGGGGACAAGGACTGGGGACAGGCAAGGGACAGGGCACAGCTGAGGGAAAGGGGACAGGGACAGGGCACAGCCGAAGGACAGGAGACAGCCAAGGGATAGGGGACAGGGGACAGCCAAGGGACTGGGCACAGCTGAGAGACAGGGCACAGGGACAGGGCACAGCCGAGGGACAGGGCACAGCCAGGGAACACGGCCTGGCCAAGGGACACTGAGCTCCAGCACTTTGGGCTGTTGCCCTTGGGCTCCCAGCGCAGGCCCAGGGGCAGAATCTTCTCCAGAAACTGTTGTTGGCTTTCAGCTCTGCTCTGGAACATTCCCCAGGAGCCCTGCAGTGGCTGCAGCACGGCCGGGTGCCCGGGGCCACCAAAGCCGCTCCGGCAGTGCCCTCCTGCCCCGGGCAGGGCACACAACACCCAAGGAAAGGCTCGTGCTGGGCTCAGAGCAGGGACAGGGCACTCCCCTGGTGCTGCCCTTCCCCTCCCACACCCACCTTTGTGCTCCAGAGCCTCCCGACCATATCTGATGTATTTTGGGGACCCTTCCACACAGGTGTGTCCCAGGTAATGCTTCATCTGCTCCACCATGATCCCTTTGGATTCCCAGCACCTGTGGGTGATCTAGGCGGCACCATCGGACACTGCAAAGCTCCCAGATCCCAGCTGGAAGCAGATGAAATCCCAGCCCTCATAGCCATACTGGTGGGATCCATGGACACTCCGTTGGACAGGAGGTCACAGCTGGAAACCACCTGCACCCTGTGCAGACCTGGGAACGAGGAGAGAACGGACCCATGGAGTCATGTCCAAGCCACAGGGAGCCCCTTGAAGCCCCCTGGATTCCCATCCCAGCCCCAGAGATCCCCCCCATCCCCAGAGATCCCATCCCAGCCCCTCAGAGTCCTCCATTCCCACAGATCCCAGCCCAGCCCCTGGCTCCCCCCACTCCCCCTGCTCTGGTTGTACCGGCCCCATCTCCAGGTCACTGTCGGCCACGGGCCAGTTCTTGTCTTTGAGCCGGATCTGGCTATCCCAATGTCCCAGCTCTGGCTATCTCAATGTCCCAGCTCTGGCTATCCCCATATCCCAGCTCTGGCTGTCCCAATATCCCAGCTCTGGCTATCCCAATGTCCCAGCCCTGCCTATCCCCATGTCCCAGCTCTGGCTATCCCAATATCCCAGCTCTGCCTATCCCAATATTCCTGCTCTGGCAGTCCCAATGTCCCGGCTCTGGCTATCCCATTTTCCCAGCTCTGGCTATCCCCATATCCCTGCTCTGGCTGTCCCAATGTCCCAGCTCTGGCTGTCCCAATATCCCAGCTCTGCCTATCCCAATGTCCCAGCTCTGCCTATCCCAATGTCCCGGCTCTGGCAGTCCCAATATCCTGGCTCTGGCTGTCCCAATATCCCTGCTCTGGCTATCCCAATATCCCAGCTCTGGCTATCTCAATATCCCGGCTCTGGCTATCTCAATATCCCAACTCTGGCTATCCCAATATCCCGACTCTGGCTATCCCAATGTCCTGGCTGGAAGAGCTGGGAAGGAGGTTCAGAGGCTCAGAGCCAAGGAAAGGGGGTGCAGGGACTGGGAGAGCTGGGATGGGGTGTCCAGGGAATCCTGTGTCCAGGAAAGGGGGTGCCAGGGCTCCTGAGTGTGAGGAAAGGAGGGGCTGGGGGCTGGGAAAGGCAGGAATGTGGACGCAGGGGTCCCAGGTCAGGGAAAAGGGTGGGGCTGGGGGCTGGGAGAGGCGGGGGGCCGGGAACAGGTTGGGTTTGTGCCGGGTAAGGGGGTGCAGGGGGGTCTGAGTGCCGGGCAAAGGGGTAAAAGGGTGTGTCAGTTCTCAGGAATGGGGGTGCAGGGGGGTCTCAGGGTCACAGAAATGGGGGGCAGGGACGTGGAGAGGTAGAAGGGAGTTCCAGGGGGTCCTTGAGCCCAGGAAAGGGGAGTCCAGGGTTTCCCAAAAAGGGGGTACCAGGTACTCCTTAACCCCAATGCAGCATTAAGAAGCAGCATTCTTTATTCAGTCGGGTGCACGGGGGATAGCTCCCCCCAAAGCCGAGCATGCTGAGTACAGGAAAGTTTCTGTTCATATTCTGTATTTTGTGCACATATTCACTGATTGTCCTGGACTGAACATACATCTGATAATCATTTCCCCAGAATCATTAAAATATTTCCCCTCCCCTTTACCCATGCTCTCTTCTGTCCTGGGGGTCTCTCTGGTGGTCCCTGGTGGTCGTGGACCCCAATGGTCCAGGGGGCCTGGCTGAGCTGGCAGGACACTGAGGCTGGTGAACTTCCAGTTCCCCTTCTGACACAATGGGCATTGTGTGGTTTCCATAGGCCTGGGGTTTTGGAGAACAAGCTCCAGGTGTCAGCTCACTTGGTGGAGACAATTTATCATCTGGTAACATGAGGCCACAGAGTGGGCTATGACATCACAGAGGGGGTTATGTGAAGTCATTGAGAAGCTATGGCATCATAGATTGCCTCTGTGACATCACAGAGCCAGCTGTGACATCACAGGACAGATGTCTGACATCACAGAGCAGATTATGACATCACAGTGTTGGCTGTGACATCAGAGACCAGCTGTGTGACATTAGAGAATGGGCTATGACATCGCAGAGCAGGCTGTGGCATCACAGAGGGGCTGTGTGACATCCCAGGAGGGCTGTGTGAGGTCACTGGGTTGGTCACTCCGCCCCAGCTCCCCCTCACAGTTTCTCCCAACAAGTCCAATGCTGTTCATGCCCAGCAGGGTCCCTGTCTCCCAGTATCCCCCGGTCCACCTGGAGCCACAGCCCCCACCAAAGGATGTTCCACAGGATCCACCCCAGAGCCTGACATGGGGAAAAGGGGCCAGGGCTGTGTGACCAGGACATCAAGGACATGGATTATCCAGGTCCCTGTGGCCTGGTTTGGGTTCCCCAGGGCAGGAAAGATGTCTGGCAGTTGGAGCAGGGTTAGGGAAGGGCCTCCAAGGTGGGGCTGGAGCCCTTGGGCTGTGAGCAGAGGCTGAGGGAGCTGGGCTTGTCCAGCCTGGAGCAGGGAAGGCTGAGGGGCTCCTCATCCCAGCCTGGCAGTGCCAGCGAGGAGGGGATGGAAAACACAGAGCCAGGCTCTTCACCAGGGGGGCTGGTGGGAGACAGAAGCCAATGGGTGGAAGGGGAAAGAGGGGAGATCAGCCAGGCCAGGAGGAGATGAAATGAGTCAGGCTGGTTTCAGCATTTCCTCAACACCAAAAGCAGCCTGACCTCCCTTCTCCATCCACCACTGACAGCTTTGCAAATCAGGAATTGTTTGTGCTGTTTTGCACCACTCCAGGACGAGCATCCTGGTACAAGAACTTAATTGTGTTTATTTCTATCACAAGACCACCTTTGTCTAAAATCTGGTTTAGTATGGAAATCACTTGTGGATGGTGGACTCATCAGACACTGCTGGGGCGTTGCACATAGCTCAGGGATGAGTGTGATTGTTATTAAATTGTGTCCTGTTCAACCGTGGTCGCTTTGCCATGAAGAGAAACTTTCTGTGCCTCTGAGTCTCACCAGTTCCTGACCCCCAAAGGACACAAACCTGATGAGTTGTGGTTCCCACTCCAGTGGTGGCGCTTGGACCTCCCTCCATCCCCAGAGCAGAGCTCCCTTGTCCCAGAAAGTCCCTGGCAATGCAGGGATGAAGGAAACAGGACAGGCTGTGGGGATCAGGGGCAGGGCACGGCCAGGGATTTGGGGTGGTTGCGAGCCCAGGGCAGGACCCAGCCCTTGGCCTTGGTGAACCTCATCCAATTGTCCTGGGCCCATGGCTCCAGCCTGTCCAGATCCCTCTGCAGAGCTTCCTGCCCTCCAGCACAGCCACACTCCCACCCAGCTTGGGCTCACCTGGGAACTGACTGAGGGTGCCCTCGATGGCCTCGTCCAGATCAGCAATCAAGAGATTTCACTGACCTGGCCCCAATCCTGAGCCCTGGGGACACCCCTGGATGTGACTTCATTCCTCAGCTGCTCTGAGTGCCAGGGGTTGGATGGGGGAAATGGTGGGGAGGGGGTAGGGACAAAGTGTTACTGATTGCCAAACATGAAGGGTGTTCATTTTCATATCTATTCAGACTGTATTAGAAGGTGCTGGGGGTCAATATCAATTGGACATTGCTGATATCAAACTACAAACAGGAAAAACAAGAAAAGAAAACAGTACAAAACAGTTCTCTCTGCATAGTTTTCAAAACAGTATATTCACTTTAAATACACTTCTGCAATCTATCTAAGTAACCTCAGAAGGATTGAAAACTTCAATTATTCCCAGCAGCATTTCTTGTTTGGGAATTTTAAATAAATAGTTATGAGCCTTTCTTACTGAATTCCTGAACTGAAGAGCTCAACAAAGAAGAGGCCTCTGGAGTAGTAAAATTCATCAGCAGCCTCCAAGGGGCTGAGGATCCATCCCCATCAGAGCAGCAATGACCAGAAATGGGCACAGCTTTGTGGCTGCCCCAGCTCTGGGATGGGCCCTGGGCCTGGAGCAGGAGCAGCTCTGGAGGGCCCCAAGGCCGGGCTCTTGTGCTGGCCTGGGCAGATGGGATGGCAGCAGGGGCTGCAGAGCTCTCAGCACCTCAGCCCGAGGGGAGCAGGGCACCCAGGGAGCCTCCTTTGGCCTTGGCCAAGCCCCTTCCCCCATGGCTGGGGCTGAGTCCTGGCTGAGCTGCAGCTGCTGCTGTGCCCTGGCCAGGGGCTGAGGCCGTGGGGCCAGTGGCCAGAGCAGCCTGGGCTGAGCAGAGCTGTGGGGCCAGAGCCGGCTGGGCTGTGCTGGGGAGAGGCCCTTGGTGCTGCACAGAGCTCAGGGCAGCTGGCAGAGCTTGCAGGGAGCTGGGCTGGGCTCAGAGAGCCTGGCACAGAAACCATCAGTGTCCATCCCAGTCTGGCTGAGCGTGCAGGGGCCAAGGAGAGCAGCCCAGGGTCTGCAAGTTCTCTGTGTGGGAGCTGAGCTGGTGAGCCCCTGAGCCCTCCTGAGTGCTGGGGCTGCACCTCCAGCTCCAGAGGAGATGTGACAGATGGGAGCAGAGACAAATCATTCCTGCTGGATTCTTTATTGTGTGTGCTTATACAGGTGACCTGTATCCATACGTAGACGAGCTTGTTTTGTGTCAGCAAACACTGGTAGAGTGAGAAGAACAATATTTTTAGCTGAAAATAGTATTTATGCATAAGATACAATGAGAAAGAAAAGACACATATGATCAGAAGAGCATCTGAGTTTTTTAGAGGATGAGAGACTCACTGATGTTCCAGCAGTCAAACCTGCTCAAATACTTTCCTCAGGACTTCCTTGAGATGAGAGGTGACCACCAAAGGACCAGGCCAACCAGAGGTGTCTGTCCTGCCAGCTTTTGTCTGGGAGAACCCTTGCATATAGGGAATTTTTCTGGAGGAGTATCAGTTTTGGCTGTGGGCACCTGGAAATTACGGATGGTTCTTTTCCATAGGAAGGAAAGCACAGAGCTCCAGTTCTCCAGGGACTGATGAGAGGCAGCTCTCAACATTTCAAGATCAGCTGGACCTGTCAGGTAGCCCCTGGGAGCCCAAACCCTTGCTTCCATGAGGCCTTGCAGTGTCACAGGGGTCTCCTTGGTGCCGCAGTATCACAATGGATCCTTGGTTCCATGGGGACTCCCAGTGTCAGAAGGGTCTCCTTGGTTCCATGAGGCCCTGCAGAGCCCCTTGATTCGACGAGGCCTCAAAGTGTCACCATGGCCTCCAGGGTTCCATGAGGCCCCGCAGTGTCACTGTGGACCTTTGGTTCCACATGGAGTCCTGCACTGTTCCATGGATCCTTAGTTCCATGGGGCCCTGAAGTGTCACAATGGACCCCTTGGTTCCATGGTGCCACACAGTGTGACAAGTGCCCCTTGGCCTGACAAGACTCCAGAGTGTCACAATGGCCCCTTGGATCCATGGGGCCTGTAGTGTCACAATGGCTCCTTGGATCCATGGGGTCTGTAGTGTCACAATGGCTCCTTGGATCCATGGGGCCTGTAGTGTCACAATGGCCCCTTGGATCCATGGGGCCTGTAGTGTCACAATGGCTCCTTGGATCCATGGGCCCTGTAGTGTCACAATGGCCCCTTGGATCCATGGGGCCTGTAGTGTCACAATGGCCCCTTGGATCCATGGGGCCTGTAATGTCACAATGGCTCCTTGGATCCATGGGGCCTGTATTGTCACAATGGCTCCTTGGATCCATGGGGCCTGTAGTGTCACAATGGTCTCCATGATGCCATAGGGCCTTGCAGTGTCACAACAGACCATTGGTTTCACTGAGCCCCACAGAGTCACTATGGTCCCCTTGGCTGCACAGGGCTCTGGAGTGCCACAATGCCTCCTTGGTTTCACAAGGCCTCAAAGTGTCAAAATGGCCTCCAAGGTTCCATGAGGCCCTGCTGTGTCACAGTGGACCTGTGGTTCCATGATGCCCCATAGTGTCACAGTGGCATCCTTGGTTCCATGGTGTCAGAATGGCCCCTTCATCCCATGGACACCCACAGTGTTCACTGCAGTCCCCTTGATTCCATGAGGCCCTGCCATGCTCTAATGGTCCCTTGGTTCCAGTGGGTCCAAAGTGTCAGAAGAGTCTCCATTGTTCCATGAGGCCCCGCAATGTCACTGTGCTCCCCTTGGTTCCACAGGATCCACAGCTGAACAATGGACTCTTGGTTCCATGAGGTTCCTCAGTCACAATGGTCTCCTTGGATTCACAGTGTCACCATGGACCCATGGCTCCACGAGGCCTTGCTGTGTCAGAATGTTCCCTTGGTTCCAAGAGGTTTCTCAGTGTCACAATGGTCTCCTCAGATCCGCAGTATCACAATGGACCATTGGTTCAGTGTGGCCCCAGTGTGCCAAAATTTATTTTGGTTCCATGGGGTTCCGCTGTGTCACCATGGACCCTTTGTTCCATGAGTTTGCTCAGTGTCACAGCTGACTCCTTGGTTCTGTGAGGCCCCGCTGCCACCAAATCTCTGAAATATCAGAATGAGGCTCCTTAACACTCATTTGCTATTTCAGAGGGTATCATTTATTCAGGCCTGAGGTCTAACATGGGATAACTCCTAACCTGACGTGGACATGTAATTCTACCAGTGTGTTGCTCATATACAGTCGCTAAATGCCAATTACAATTTACCATTTCCATAAATCCCACCCCAAGTTCCCAGATTCAGTCCTTGTTTTCTCTATCACTGCACCCTTGAGCCAGATGTCTTCTCCTTGTCTTCCAGCCATCCTTGCTGGGAAAGCAGCCCCTGCATGCCTTGTTCCTGTGCTGGAAGTTCACAGGCACGGTAAAAATGGAATGAACCCTTTGGGTCTCAAGGCCAAGGCTTTATGTGGCCAGGCAGGGGCAGGCAGGAGGCAGAGCTGTCAGCAAAGGAAGGGGCCAGCGAGGTGGGGCAGCCGGGGGATGACGACAGCCTGCAGGGACAGAGGCCAGGGCAGGGACACCGCAGGACAGCCTGGGCTGCAGAGGGCACAGGGATGTGCAGCAGCTGCAAGGCCCTGACAGAGCCAACCTGTGCAGCCCTTTGGCCATGGCTGCTGGCCCTGGGCCTGAGGCCACGAGGGGACAAGTGACCCTTGCAGCCCTGGGGCCTCATGGCCTCCTTGTCCCTGCTCAGCAGCCTGGCAGGGGCCGCCCCATGGTCCTGCCCTTGGCATGGCACATCCCCACATGGCAGTGCCCATCCCGGGAAGAGCCCTGAGCAAGGAGGGAGGGACAGGATCTGCCTTGCCAGGGGCTGGGGCTCAGCCTTGGCCCTTTGCATTCCTGAGACACATCCAGGTTTGCTCAGCGCCAGAGACACCTTTGCCTTGTTTGTCCCCACCTGTCATCAGTGCCTCCAGTGTTCTGCTCTAACTGGAACCTGGGGACACTTTCTCAGTCGTGTCCCTCAGTGGGACCCATTAAAACTTCAAGAAACTTTGGAGTTTAACTTTGAGTTCTTGAGAAGTTTTTTGAAGACACTCTGAGGGACTGAGTCTGATGTAAACAACACCAAAGCCCTGAGAGGGCCATTAAAGTTTTCCTAGTGCAGTTATGGAGAAAGATTTCAAAGAGCTTGTAAGAAATACACTGTCCTCTTCCAAAGGGTGTATTTTATTACATTTCTCTTTAGAGCAGAGGCGATTGCAGCATTCTGTGATTGATACTGACCCAGGCTCTCCCCTCAGGAGCTCTGGCCTGCTCAGAGCAGCTGTGCCTTGAGCTCTGGCCCAGTGTGGACAGCCTTGCTCCACATTGCCCAAGCCCATCCTGTCTGTCCCCGCTCACCTGGGACCTGCTGGGCTTGCAGAGCTGGCTGCACCCAGCCTAAGAGGGGCTTTCCCTTTGTCTATTTTTGAAGCAATCTAAAACTCCCGAGTTTCCCCAGGAAAACAGACACACTCCTCAGGTGTGTGCCAGCCCAAGGTGCCACCAAAACCACTGCAGACCTGCCCTGGGCCAGCTGTGAGGTGGATCATCAGCCCAAGCTGCACTGGGCCACTGCAAGGGGCCGTGGCCACGGACACTGCACTGACCCCACTGCTGCGTTTGGCTGCCACGGCAACCCTGAGACATTAAACTGTCCTTGGAAACACTGGGGAGGACTGGGACATACTGGGGGACACTGGGAATGCTGTGGGAGATGCCGGGACATACTGGGAGTGACCCTGGGAAGGACTGGGACAGCCTGGGAACACGAGGAATGCTGAGGGGAATCTGGGTGGACTGGGATGGACTCTGGTAGTACACACTGAAACATACTGGGACATACTGGGAGTGATACTAGGGGATACTGGGACAAACAGGGGACACTGGGAACGCTGTGGGGAAGACTGGGGGACACTGGAGCGGACTATGGATGACACTGGGGGAAACTGGGAGGGACTGGGAATGAACTCAGGTGTACTGGGAGGGACAGGGCTGTACTGGGAGGGACTGGAGGAGCACTGGGGCTGTACTGGGCTGTACTGGGGATGCACTGGGCTGTACTGGCAGGGACTGGAGGAGCACTGGGGTTGTACTGGGCTGTACTGGGGCTGTACTGGGAGGGACTGGAGGAGCACTGGGGTTGTACTGGGTTGTACTGGGGATGCACTGGGCTGTACTGGGAGGGACTGGAGGAGCACTGGGGCTGTACTGGGCTGTACTGGGGATGCACTGGGCTGGACTGGAGGAGCACTGGGGTTGTACTGGGCTGTACTGGGGATGCACTGGGCTGGACTGGAGGGGTTGGATGGGCTGTTCCCACCTCCGCCGCCTCCCATTTGCTGGGGCTCCCGCCCATCACCGCCCGCAGCCAATCAGCGCCAGGGATTGTGGCCTTGGGGCGGTGCCTGGAGTCGGCGCCATACTTCCGCTATTGCCTACAACTCCCGTCATGCCCCGCGGCCCGATTCAGCCCCATTGGAGCCGGGACTACAACGCCCGTCATGCCCCGCGCTCCACAGAACCCCCTCGGTACCCGCCCCCATCTGTCCCGTAAGTGTCCCCCAGACCCTCCAGGATCCCCAAGTGCCCCTCAGCGCCCATTCGGGACCCCCCAAAGGCGCCCCCGGATCCGCGGAGTGCTCCCGACCCCACGGATGCCCGGCACAGCCACTGCTGGGAATTCATCTCCTCTCATCCCCCGCGGCCCCAGAGCCCCTCAGAACACAGTCACGCGCCTCAACCGCCGGCCGTACCCCGCGCCCTAAGGAGCCCGGGTAGAGCTCCCCGAGCTCCCCCCAAGTTCTCCCGAACCGTTTACGTTCGCCCCGAGGGCCTCAAGTCGCGGCTCGGACGCAAAAGTGTCCCCCAAGGGCCTTCCCGGACCCCCAAACGCCGCGTCCC
Source organism: Anomalospiza imberbis (assembly GCF_031753505.1). NCBI lineage: Eukaryota > Metazoa > Chordata > Aves > Passeriformes > Viduidae > Anomalospiza > Anomalospiza imberbis. Next base: position 233,118 of record NC_089713.1, on the reverse strand, counting down.
AGCCACTGCCGGGACTACAGCTCCCATCATGCTCCGCGGCGCACGTCCCGCACTACTGCAGCCGTGACTTCATCTCCCGTCGTGCCCCGCGCCCCATCGCAGCTGCGCCTAGAACTCCCGTGATGCTCCGCGGCCCCGTTCAACCGTATTCTACCCGCGCCTACAACTCCCATCGCCCCCCGCGCCCCGGAGAGCCCCGCTGGAGCCCCCCAAGTGCCCGCCCGGGCCCCGCGGGGCCCCAAATTCCCCTCCCTGACCTCCAAGGGCCCCCCTGGACCCCCAAGGGCTCCCCCGGACCCCGAGCTGTCCCTCAGAACCCCTAAGTGCCCCTCCAAGTGCCCACCCGGCTCCCCCAAGTGTCCTCCAGACCCTCAAGTTCTCTCTGAATTCCCTCCCCAGGCACAGAACTGCCCCAAATGTGCCCCAGAAATGTCTCCAAGGATCCCAAAGTGGCCCCTCCTTAACCCTGAGTGAGAAAAAGATGATAAAAAAGATGACAAAATGACTGGAAATATTGCTAATTGCCATAAACAGGAAGAAATAAATAGCCAATACATCTTAATTCATTAATGAAGGGAATTGTGTTACTGAGATACAAAGAACATTCGTTTTCTTGGCTACTAAAAGTGTATAGATTTTTAATGTAAATATTAAAACTAGGTAAGAAAAAGCAATGCTATTATTAGAAATAAATTTAATACATCTGGAAATAATTAAATATGTGAAAATTGGATATTACATGGCTCTATGCAGATAGTTACTATATGTATTGTGTTATATTGATTAGTTGTGCTGTATTAACATTTTAATAGTACAGTAAATGTAGTTTTGTAGTTAAAATGAAGATTTAGTTGTTAAAACAGAAACTCTGTATGTGGGGGTTTTTTAAAGGAATGAGACACTGGCTTCGAGCTAACAGTCACAGAACACCTAAATCTGCCAGAGAAGAGGAATTTATGGTTTTCTCATCAGAAGAAGCTGATTTCTTCAGGCCTTGCTCAGACTCAAAGATGCCGTGGGGATTAAAGGCAGCAATTGAAAAATACCAGAGTTGCTTGTTTTAAATAGAATGTATGCATAACCATGAAGTGTGTATGAATATGCCACAGTGTATGGTTTTTAAGGTTATTCCTTTGTTCACAAAACGTGCTTATCAGGCTTAAGTGCCCGAGAGCATCTGGACGTCCATAAGTCTTTGCTTTTCATTGTCTTGTAATTGCCCTAACTCTAAATTTTTATTGCTCTAATTGTATTACTATTTTTATAACCATTTCATTATTATTAAACTTTTTAAATTTTAAAAACCAAGTGATTGGTGTTTTTCACAGTTGTTAACATAAAATAATGTGTTACAGAATAGAAATAGGAGAATAAATCACGTGAGCATTTTTGGGTATTTTGGCGTGTCAGTCCCAGGTGGGCGGTGTCAGACGTGGTGACGCTGGAGGTGAGGAGCAGGTTGTCCAAACAGGGTCAGCCCAAAAGGGGCTCATTCTTCTCCATTCTGTTAGAAATGAGAAGCCTGACTCCGCCAATACATCAAGCAGCAATTAAATTTATTAATTAATATGGTAACGCGTGAGCAGAGACAGCGCTGGGTGCAGTGGTGGGGGTTTTCCCCTCCACCTGTGCACCGGTTGTTGGGCTTGCTGGTGTTTATTGATCATGTTCATGCATATTCATCAGCTTTCCCCAGCAGCTTCTATTTCCCAATTTTGACGTGAGCTTTCAGCAGTTTCTATTTCTACCTTTTGATGTCACAATTCTATACTTTAGGATCGTAAATCTGTGATGGTGATGTCTGGTTCCTTTCCAATTTCTGTACTCTGTTGTGATCTATTCCAGGTTTCAATATCACGGGATGTGTGTCCCACGTGGTGGGGTCCATCTTCCTGAGGTGGGGTCCAGCTTCTATTTTCTAGGATCATTAATCTATGGTAGTGATGTCCAGCTTCCCCTTTCGAAATCATTAATCAGCAACCTTGATGTCCATCTTCCTTTTCCAGGAGCTTGGGATAGGGTCACTTCCCTTTCTGTTTAAATCCTTTATATATTCCAAAGCTACAGTTTAAAATCCTTAATGCTAAGCAACATTCCAAAGTTAGAATTCAAAGGTTCTTATTGCAAAACAGCTTAAGACTTAATTACAAGTAAAAAGTTCTTCTCAAAAGCAACATTCTAAAGTTAGAATTCAAATACTCTTATTACAAAACAGTTTAAGACTTGTAATTGTTATTTGCAGATAAAAGATTAGTTCAAAAGCCTTCTTCCATGCTTTCCTGGGTTGTGTATTAGAACTCATCTTTATAACTGTCCCATGGCCGTGTTCCATACATTTCATAACCACAACTGCACAGGCTGCCTTTATTTACCTGACACAAAACACAACTTTGTATTTCACACTCCTGCACAGAACTCCAAACCGACTCCAGTCACTGCACAAGCCCTGGAGCCTTGAAGACCATGGAAGGAAGACAAAGAGCTCCTGAGGGCTTTCTGTATTTTCATCAGCCCCACGGTGGATTTGGGGCTGGGTCCAGGACCCTCAGGCACTGGGAGAAGGATGAAGAAGCTGCTCAAGGAGGCAGAAGCAAAACTCCAAGTCCCAGGGAGCATCCCTGGGCCCCAGCGAGGGCAGGGAGTGCCAGAGGCTCCCCAGGGAGTGCAGAGAGCAGATCCTTGAGGCCAGGATTGCAGGGAGCCCAAGGCTCTGAGCAGGGAACTGCAATGCTGCATTTTATAAAAAAAATGTTTTTATAAATACATTAATGGCAAAAGGAGGGGTAAGGACAACCTCCATTTGTTATTGTGGGAGATATGGGTACCAAAGTTAAGGAAAAGGCTGAGACAACACTTTCTTTGCCTCAGTTTTCAAGAATAAGTCAACTTGTCCTCAGGACAAGAGTTCTTCTGAGCTGGTGGATGGGGACAGGAAGCAGAACAGCCCCCCTGTAATCCAGGATGGAGCAGCTGGGGACCTGCTGGGCCACTCAGATTCTCCCAGGTGTATGGGATCAGATGGGATCCATCCTAGGGGGATGAGGGAGCTGGTGGATGAGCTCCCCAAGCTGCTCTCCATCATTTACCATCAGTCCTGGCTCACCAGGGAGGTCCCAGAGCACTGGAGGTGCCAGTGTGAGCCCATCCCCAAGAAGGGCTGGGAGGAGGATCTGGGGAACTCCAGGCCTGTCAGCCTGACCTCGGTGGCCGGCAAGGTTCTGGAACAGATCACCCTGAGTGCCATCACAGGGCACCCACAGGATGGCCGAGGGGTCAGAGCCAGCCAGCGTGGATTTCAATGCCTGCATGGATGATCTGCATGAGGGGATTGAGTCCAGCATCAGCAAATTTGCAGATGACACCAAGCTGGGTGTGGGTGTTGATCTGCTGGAGGGCAGGAGGGCTCTGCAGAGGGACCTGGATCCAGGGCTGGATCCAGGGCCCAAATCCAACAAGGTGAGGTTTAATAAGTCCAAGTGCCAGGTCCTGCACCTTGGCCACAACAACCCCTGCAGCGCTACAGGCTGGGGACAGAGTGGCTGGACAGCAGCCAGGCAGAAAGGGACCTGCAGGGACTGATGGACAGCAGGCTGGACATGAGCCAGCAGTGTGCCCAGGTGGCCAAGAAGGCCAATGGCTCCTGGGCTGGATCAGGAATGGTGTGGCCAGCAGGGGCAGGGCTGCTGTGCCAGCCCTGATCTGCCCCCAGCTCTGCACACAGACATTGCTGCTGCAGCTCCAGAGGAGGGAACAAAAGGAGGATCTCTGGTGAAAACTTTCCTGGGAGATCCTTTAGTTCATTTAAAGCCACTGAGAGCACAGCTCCTCATTGACACAGTCTGGGGCCACAGCAAAGGTAGAGAGAAACAAAATGAGAAATGGCACAAGGAATGGCCTTTGTGGACAATCTTAAAAAACTAAAACACAAGGGAAAAACCCCACAACCAAACCAACAGGAACAATCAAAGATGACTTCTTACAAATGATTTGCAGAAGCTGGCCAGCAATTTTGCCAGTGCTACCCAGAGTGCTTTTGTCACAGGAAACTCAGACTTTTTGTCACAGGCATCATGATTAGCAGATCTTGAAATGCTCTCAAGTCCCTGAGCACTAAGTCACGGAGAATTAAAGCCACACAGGCCACATCTGCAGTGCTCAAATACAGCCCTGTTGCTGCTGCTGCTGCTGCTGAAATAGAATCAACTGACAGAGGCCATCACAGAAATTGCCTCTGGAGTGTCAAATACAATGAAAAATTCCACCAGGAGAAAGTGAAACCAGAACTTCTCGACACACTTCATTGTTTCTTTCGAGCAGCAGCAGAAAATGGAGATGCCCAGAGGTATTCCCAGCTGCTGCTGATCCCAGTGGAGCCCAGCCTGCTGCCCAGTCCCAGCGGGAACCTGAGCCCAGCCCGGGGAGCTCCGCAGTGTCAGGAACTCAGGGAGCCAGGCCCAGAGCCCCGGGCACGGCCGCCCATTGCGGGGCAGCGGCGCAGACGGAATGTCCTGCGGCCCAAACCTCCTGCTCCTGCCTCAAAGCACCCAGCGTTCTCCCCCTCCTGCTCCTCTCCCAGCACGGCACACATTCCAGCTCGGAGGAGGCTTCCCCAGAGAGGGCTCTGGCTCCTGTTACAGCCTCAGTGTCCCTGCAGAGGGACAGGGCATCTTTCAGGCACTTCCACAAGCTCCGGGTTCCCATTTCATGGGGATTCTAGGATGAAAATGGCCTTGTTAGGAAGGACAAAAGCAGAAGGAGTGGTGTCGCTGTAGAGCAGGACGGGAACGAAAATTACTCCAAATCAAAGGCAAAGAGAATGAACTCTGATTTATTTCAAATGCACCGCTCTGTTTATAGAGAACATCGTGCGGACTGATTTCGTTGGTCTTAGAGTAAAAACATCTCACACCATTGGTGTGCAGTGAATGACGCACAGTGGCAGAACCTATCTATAAACAATGTGAACAACAAGATAGATTAGAGAATTATTTACATTCTTTCCCAACTGTCTCCCAGGCTCTCGCCTGGTTAGAAAACCTTCTCTTTTTCTCTCTGACTGAACTGAGAATATCCAAATTTGCCTTCCTGATGAACTTTCTCCAGGAAGTTGGCGCTGTGTGCTGGGACCCACGGTGGGCTGGGTGGGAAAAGCACTTTGGCACTTTGGCACAGAGCTTCCTTGGGGATGTTGAGGGGAGGAACAAGGGGGGACAAGAGAGACAAAGGTGGGACAAGAGAGAGCTGCAGATCATTGAGAGAGGAACAAGAGTAGGCAAAGTCAAGGGGCAAAGGCATTAAGAAGGCCTTTGTGTCCAGGGGCATCTGCATGGAAACCACCAGGCCTCTGGCAGAAAGGCGGCCATGCCCACCAGGCCTTTGTGACCCGCGGTGACATCGTGCCCCGAGGCCATTGTGACACATGCGCATGTCATGACCCTGCTGCCCCACCACCCATGCCAACAGCAAGGCAGCCTGGTCAGGGAGAGCGGGCTGAGGAAGGATGACAGCGTTGCCTTTTGGTCTGCACAGATGTTGACTTCAGGTGTGGGCTGCTTTCACAGAATCACAGAATGACTGGGTTGGAAGAGACCTTCAAGATCATCAAGTCTAACCCATGCCCTAAACACCTTAACTGACCCATGGCACCAAGTGCCATATCCAGTCTTTTTGTGAACATTCCCAGGGATGATGACTCCCCCACCTCCCCAGGCAGGCCATTCTGATATTTTATCACTCTTTCTGTGAAAAACTTCCTCCTAGTATCCAACCTATATTTCCCCTGACACAGCTTGAGACTGTGTCCTCACGTTCTGACATTTGTTGCCTGGAGAAAGAAACCAACCCCCACCTGACTACAAACACCTTTCAGGAAGTTGTAGAGCGCGATAAGGTCACCTCTGAGTCTCCTTTTCTCCAGGCTAAGCAACCCCAGATCCCTCAGTTGTTCCTCACAGGATTTGTGTTCCAAGCCCCTCACCAGCCTTGTCGCTCTTCTCTCAAGCATCTCAACGTCCTTCCCAAACAGAGGGGCCAGAACTGGACACAGCACTCATGCTATGGCGCCACTACAGGGGAAGAATGCCAAGTACACCAGTGCTGAGTAGAGGGGAAGAATCACTGCCCTGCTCCTGCTGGACGCACCATTCCTGATCCAGGCCAGGAGCCATTGGCCTTCTTGGCCACCTGGGCACACTGCTGGCTCGTGTCCAGCCTGCTGTCGACCAGTGCCCCCAGGTCCCTTTCTGCCTGGGCACTGTCCAGCCACACCATCCCCAGCCTAGAGCTGTGCAGGGGGTTATTGTGGCCAAAATGCAGGTCTGGGCACTTGGACTTGTTAATCTTCATCCTTTTGGCCTCTGCCCATCCATCCAACCATTCCAGGTGTCCCTGCAGAGCCCTCCTACCTTCCAACAGATGGACACACGCTCCCAGCTCAGTGTCATCTGCAGATTTACTAATGAAAGCCTCGATCCCCTCATCCATGTGGTCAATAAAAATATTGAACAGAGCTGGCCCAGCACAGAGCCCTGAGGGACAGCACTGGTGACTGTCCCCAGCTGGATGCAGCACCGCTCACCACCACTCTCTGGCCCGGCCATCCAGCCAGTTCTGAACCCAGCTCAGAGTGCTCCTGTCCCAGCCGTGGGCTGCAGCTTTTCCAGGAGTGTGCTGTGGGAGACAGTGTCAAAGGCCTTGCTGGAGTCCAAATAGACACATCCACAGCCTTTCCTGCATCCACCAGGAGGGTCACCTGGTCATAGAAGGAGACCAGGTTGGTCAAACATGACCTAGCCCTCCTAAACCCCTGCTGGCTGGGTCTGACACCCTGGCCATCCTGGAAGTGCTGTGTGATGGCACTCAGTGTGAACTGTTCCATGACCTTACCGGGTACTGAGGTCAGGCTGACTGGCCTGGAATTACCAGGATCCTCCTTCCCACTCTTGCTGTTAATGGGCGTCACATTGGGCAGCTTCCAGTCATCTGGGACCTCACCAGTGAGCCAGGGATGCTGGTAAATGATGGAGAGCGGCTCTGCAAGCTCATCTGCCAGCTCCCTCATCCCCCTGGGGTGGATCCCATCTGGTCCCATGGATTTATGAACATCCAAGCAGCTCAGCAGGTCTCCGACTGACTCCTCTTGGAAAATGGGTGCACCATTCTGCTCCCTGACACCATCAACCAGCCCAGGAGGACAGTTATCCTGAAGGCAAATCGTCTTCTCACTAGAAACTGAGGCAAAAAATGACATTAAGCACCTCTGCCTTCTCCTGATCTCCAGTTATTAAATTCCCTTCCACATCTAATAAAGAACAAAGGTCGGTTTTACCCTTCCTTTTACTCCTGATGCATTTGTAAAAACATTTTTTATTATCCTTTACAAAAGCTGCCATTTTAAGCTCAAACTGAACTTTGGCCTCCCTATTTTCTTCCCTTCATGCCCTTGCAAGCCCCTTAATTACTTCCTGAGAGACCTGACCCTCCTTCCAAAGATGATACATCGTCCTTTTATTCCTAAGTTCCTTCAAAACCTCCTTCCCCATCCAGACTGGATGTTTGCCTTGTCGACTCGTCTTTCGGCACACAAGGAAAGTCTGTTCCTGTGCCCTCGAGATCTCTGTTTTGAAGCTTCCCACCTTTCCTGAACTCCTTTGTTTTCAAGGGCTGCTTCCCAAGGAAACCTCTGAATAAGTCTCCTAAGTCGGCCAAAGTCTGCCCTCCAGAAATCCAGGGTAAAAGTCTTATTAGTGTTCCACCTGACTTCACCAAATATTGAGAATTCTATAATTTCATGATCACTGTGCCCTCAGTGACCTCCAACCACCACATCTCCCACCAGCCCATCTCTATTTACAAACAACAGATCTAACATAGTCCCTCCCCTGGTGGGCTCACCCATCAGCTGCAACAAAAAATTGTCCTCCACAAACTCTAAAAATTTCCTGGACTGCCTTTTTTCAGCCCACCTCAGCTGGGCTGCTGATTTCACCCCTAACTCAGGCTTACCACCCATGAGCCTGCTTCCAGACAACCCAGCTACATCTCCCTCCCCCTTCTGACCTAGTTTAAAGCCCTCTCAACAAGTTCTGACAGTTCATGAGCTAAAATTCTTCTGCCCTTCACAGAAAGATGGAGCCCGTCTGGTCCAAGCAGGCCAGGTGCTGTAAAAGTTGCCCCATGATTAAAGAATCCCAAATTTGGCCAATGACACCAACCCTTGATAATGTGAGCTCTCCTTTTGCTTTCACCATTTTTCTCAGACTCCAGAGGGACTGAGGAAAAGACTGCCTGTGCCCCTGTCCTATTAACCACCTGACCCAATGCCGTAAAGTCCCTTTTAATTGCCCTGACATTCCTCTTTTCAATCTCATCACTGCCAGCCTGGGGTATCAGCAGTGGGCAATAATCAGAGGGCTGAATCAGCCCAGGCAGTGTGTCAGTGATATCCCGTACCCGGGCCCCAGGGAGGCAGCAGACCTCTCTGTGGGGTGGGTCTGGTCGACATATGGGGCCCTCTGTTCCCCTCAGGAGGGAGTCACCCACTATGACTACTCTTCTTCTCTTTTTGGTGTTACAAGTAGTGATCTGTCTTACAGATGAGTCATAATTGTGAGGCAGATAAATTTCTTCTAAGTCTTCCTGACTCTCCTGATCCAGGAGCTCATACCTGTTCTGAAGTGGCGCCTGAATAAGGGATGGGGCTGGGAGGAGTTTTTATTAATACTTCCCCAAGCAGGAACCCATTTCCAGTCCCCTTTATCCACCAAGCATTCTTCTATTGCCTGACAGTGGGAGGCATGGGAGTCCTCTGACCCTTGGTGGGCCTCCCATAAGGATGGAAGGGCTGAACTCCACCAATCTCTTTCCCTTTCACTTTCCCTGATACTCCTTAGTCTTTCAACTTCCTCTCTGTGCTCGGCCACCAGTGTGAGGAGATCATTCACCTGTTCACACCACAGGCAGATTTCCTCTGCAATGCCCCTGAAACCACTGCTAAGCTCAAACAGTTCACACAAGAATGAGTCTGTCCAGACACATTCTTCCTGGAGGGTTCCATTTGGTTACACAGATTTGCACTAACTAGCGTTTTTGGTTGTGTGAAGACGATTACTGACAGAAACCCTGAAACCAAACAACAAAAACACCGAAAGCAACACACAGCAAACCTTTCCAACAGGGGCCACCTGGAAACCTGCAACCCTGCCTGCGCAAACTGTGTGCAAACTGCTACACAAACTGCCATGCCACGCCCTCAAAGCTGTGCCATGCCCCTGCTTGCCTGCTCCGGGTCACCGCACTCCCCAGAGGCCTCTTTTAAAGCCCCTGCTTCACACCGCAGCCGAGAAAAACCCCGCCGTGCGCCTGTGCGGACGAACGAGCACAACACAACCCACCTGCTAAACGGCATTATGGGGGTGCATCCCCATCCTGCCCCAGGGAGGGCGGTTTAGGAGTTTAGAAATGCTCCTTGGGCCTCAGCATTGCAGGTAAATGAAGGCAAACCCATTCTTTCTTCACATGGCAAAGAGGAAAATGGTTCCCTGGATACCCGCAACATGGAGCGGAGAAAGATAACCCCAGGTGAATGACCTTGTTTCCCCACCTCCACAAGAACCACCGGGACTCCAGCGCAGAGAAGCGCAGGGTGACCAAGGACGGATGGGACACTGATGGAGCCAAGAGTCGTGTGCTGTCCTCTGTTTGATCTCTTCCCCACCCCACTCCTGATCTTCCCCACACCCATGCACCCCCACTCTTTCCTTCCCCACCCCATCCTCCATTTCCCTCTCTTTCCTTCTCACTCTCCTGTCTCCTATCCCTTTCTATCTGTCTACTGCACATTTATTGCTAAATAAATTCCCTGTTGTTGACTTTTGTGGATGATCTCCTGGACTGCTGATCGTTCTCAAAGGAGAACCCAAAATACAGATACACACAGCTTGACCCGCACGCTGAAGACCCTCACTTCTTTATTTATGCCAATTGATTAGCAAAAATCATAATAAATATAACTTTAGTTCAATTCTACGTCATGCACCACATATCTTCCACAGATGCGGTTGCAATCTGCTGTAATAGCAATTAAAAGGGAAGGCGATAACGGCACCTTGACCACTGATAAACTAAAGGTAATTTGGGATTATGACAGTCTCTTTCAAAGGGTTTCCAATCTTGGTGACATTTTGTTAATGACACTTATTATCCCATTGAGGGTAAAGCCACAGCTTTTCTTTTAACAATACTCTATGCCTTACACCCAGTTATAGTGCTGATTAAATCCCAATAGAACTGTCCTCTGTCTGTTAGAACATAAAAGTGTGAGCCCCAAATGGGAGCAAATGGCCAACTGTGGATGCTGATGCCTGACTGGACAGGAACAGCAAGGATTTATTTGTGAAAATAATACTATTGGCAACTAAGACATTTGCCTTGACCTCTAAGAAAATGTCAATATTGTGTTGAAACCCCAGCAACTGTGCTTGCATATGTTGGAAATGGATGTATCCGTATGAGAACTCTGTGTGATTCTATGTTTACAGAAAACACCACCTGAGAGACATCTGATCCCTCTAATAGCTGTATCTGTAGTTTTAGCAAAATGATGGGCTGCAGCTTTAACAATTCAGCTCCCTCACAACTCACCAATTGCTACAGTCCAACTGCACACCGTGTCAAGTTTCATTGCCTGTCACTGCTGGAGTGAATCTGGCATTGGCAAGAAACTGTTGCAATGGTCTGAGTCCATGCTGAAATGGACAACAGCACAACAGACAAGGAACCCGCATTACCACCCATCGTCAGGCAGAGAAGATACAGCATGTCCTGGAAAGAGGGAAGAAAGATAGAGAACATTGCTGGTGGGAAACTGTTTTTGGATTGCTACACAGTGCAACTGGAATTTTGAATTTAATGCTGTAGTTTTTTTTTGTTTTGACTATATTCTGCTTACTGTTTATATTCATCCTGTATATCCTGTCAGAAGATAAACCAAATTATATCCATCCAACATGTAAACCACATACAATGAACTCAGTACATGAAATGTTATATAATTGCAGTATTTCTGAACCATAAATGAGAAAACCTATCAATTAATTTCACCCTTACCTCTAATCTGCAATATGCCACATATTTATGACAAAGACACAAGAGATAGCTGAATTACCGTTCAAGGAGTTGGTAATTTGTATTAAATGTAGCCACAGGGTAAAGGGACTCAGAGCTGGGCACAGGATATGAGGTGTGGCCTCCCCAGTGCCCAGCAGAGAGGGACAATCAGAGCCCGGTCCTGCTGCCCACACTATTGCTGGCACAGACAACCAGGATGCCCCTGGCATATTCCTGACCAGAATCCCTCCCTCCCCACCCAGCCCCCAATCCCTGCAATAAAGAATGGACATTTTCCTTGGCCCTACTTTGTTATTAATCTTTTTTAAAAAAACACACTTTTTATAGTCTTTCACAGTAGCCACCAGATTATGTCAAAATGGAGCTTTTGCCTTCCTGATGTTCTTTCTCCAGGAGGTCGGGGCTGAGGGCTGGGACCCAGGGTGGGCTGGATGGGAAAAGCTCTTTGGCACTTTGACAAAGGAATTCCTTGGGGATGTTTAGGGGAGGAACAAAGGTGGGACAAGATGTCTCTGGGAGGAAGGGCGGCCATGCCCACCAGGCCTTTGTGACCCACGGTGACATCGTGCCCAGAGGCCATTGTGACGCGGGTGCATGTCCTGACCCTTGGGGCTGCCAGTCCCTGCAGTGGCCACTGCCAGGAGAGCAGCTCTCTGAGGAGGCAGCAGCTTCTCTGGAGGCAGCAGCTCCCCTGGGTGATTGTGGCCAGTGTTCACCAGAGCACTGCCACAATGCTGAAGGAGGAGGAGGAGGATGCCCACGGCCAGCCCCGTGAGGGGCAGCCACTCAGATCCATGCAGCAACAGGTGAGGGACAGGGATGGAGGGACAGCTTCCAGAGGGGCAGCCCTGGGGCAGAGACAGCCAGGCCGGGCACCAGGCCATGCTCTGTGGAGGGGACAGTGCTGGGATGGGCCAGGTACAGCAATGCCCCAGAGGCAGCGAGCCCAGCTGGGAACCCGGCCCAGCCTGGCTGCTGTGGCCAGCACCTGCCCTGGGGCCAGGCCTGGGCGTGCTGGCACATGGGGGACACTGTGCCCACACAGCCACCTCCATCCCGTGCCTCCTCCTGCTTCCCACAGGTGAAACACAGGCAGCCACAGGCGGCACCTCAGGTCACCTGGACGAACAACACGCCTCACAGCAGTGTCACAGGGCCACAGAGACTGTCCGTGTCAGACTTGCTGTCTCTCCGTGGCCCTCAGCTGCCACTGGTACCTCCCTGCCAGCTCAGCCCTGAAATGCAAAGAGCAGCCTCTGGTACCTCCCTGCCAGCTCAGCCCTGAAATGCAAAGAGCAGCCTCTGCGAGGGTCAAGCTGCCCCATCTGCCAGCACCAGCAGCAGGAGCAGCCCCTGGGTTTTCTCCCGGAGGCACAGCACGTGCTGTGGGCCCCGTGGCCAGAGGCCAGCCAGAGATGGTACCACCTTCACCAAGGGGCACTCTGGCTGCTGCTGGGGCCTGGGAAACGCCTTCCCTGGCAAGGAGAACAGAAGGGCTCTGGTGTGGCTCAGCAGCAAGGCAGGGCCATCACCTGCCACCGGTGCAACCCGCACCCGGCCTGCAGATCCGCACTGGGACCCAGGCGGCTTGGAAGCACCTGGGGCGCTCTGAGATAGAGGAGCTCATCAAGGTGCAGGAAGGGCATGGGGGCAACACCTGCAGTGACCTGTTGAGAGGCCTGGGCCCACACCTGCGTGAGAACAGGTCCGTCAGGTCCACCTTGAGAACCCCCAAGTGGTTAAGTGCCCGCCAAGAGGCAGAGGGATTTCGTCGGCCAGCGGAGGAAACTGCGTGCCGCAAGTGACTGTGCCCAGAGGATGAGGAGGCTTTGATGCAGCATCTGCGGGAAAAGAGGGAGGAGCTGGAGGAGGTGGAAGACAAAGTCCATGAAAAGATGTTTAGAGCCATCTTCTCCTCCTTGGATGACACAGAAAGCCCCATGAGGTCCAAGTGCATCCTCAAGGATGCATCAAGCTTCACCCTGGAGCCAGCTGCAGGCCCCTGGGTCCCACTCAGCACTTGCAGTGTGATCAATGATGCCACAGGAGAGACACAAACCTCCTCAGAACTTGTGTCTCTTGACCAGTTGCTGGCTGAGCTGTGCCCTGTCTGGGACAACTCGCTGTCATGCGATGCTCTCCTCAAGGACTCCACAGGAGAGACAGGAAACAACTCAGGGATTGCACATCCTCACCTGTTGGCAGGCCTGTGCCCTGTCTCTGGTGACTCGCCATCCTGCGCCTTTCTAGACGAGCTCCTGGAAATGTGGGAGGAAGAAGAGCTCCAAGACAGAGCAGGGGCAGGAGGGAGTGACAGCGAGCCAGAGAGCCCGTTGTCTCTCCCACTGCAAGAGGAGGAGGCAGAACCACCAGCTTCTCCCATGGACAGCGATCCCTGCATCGAGCTGCACAGCGAGCCCCTCCCCACGGCCTCACTCGAAGACCCACATATGTCTGTGGGTTGTGCCTTGCCTGCTGGCCCTGCGGACGAGGCTGAAGAAGCTGGCATGGAGGCTGGCCGTGCCCAGCCTGCCCCTCCACAGGAAAAGCCCTGTGGGGATGAGCTGCCGGCAGGAGCTTGCCCAGGGCCTGCCCAGCCCCTGGCACGCAGGGTTCCTGCCTGCCCCGCTGGCAGTGCAGCCGTCCCGCAGCCCCCGGCCCCACGGCGATGGCGCTCCATGGCCAAGACAGCCCGGCGGGCTCTGCGCCGCCTCTTCTCCTTCAGCTGCCTCAGGGGGCAGCCAGAGGAGTGAGCCCAGGGCCAGCACAAGGACGATGCCGAGAGATGCCGGATCACCCTGAGGACACCCAGCTCCCAGGGACAGCAGCAGCTCCCAGAGCAAACGGCAGCAGGGAGAGAAAAACCCGGGGTACACACCGATGGATGGGTGAGTGGCACCCAAGGCAGGGTGACAAGGACCAACGTGACACTGCTGGTGACAAGCGTCCGGACCTGTCCTTTGTTTGATCATTTCCCCACCGCACCACAGCCTTGCTTTTCTCCCTCTTTCCTTCTCACTCTCCTGTTTTCAGTCCGTTTCAACCTCTCTACCCCACATTTATTGTAAAATAAAATCCCCATTGTTGCCTTTGGTAGATGATCTCCTTGGCACCTTAATTCATGCAGAAGCATCTCACACTAATCAAATCTTAATGGGGGCACACTTGTGCACACAGCACTCGAGGTGTGACCACACCAATGCCCAGCAGAGAGGGAAAATCAGAGCCCTGGTCCTGCTGGCCACACTATGGCTGACACAGAATACAAGGATGCCCCTGGCATATCCCTGACCAGTATTCCACCCTCCCCCGCCCTCCCCATATGAAATAAAAAATGGACATTTTCCTTGGCCCTACTTTGTTATTAACCTTTTTAAAAAACACACTTTTTATAGTCTTCCACAGTAGCCACCAGATTTAGTCCAAATTGAGCTTTTGCCTTCCTGATGATCTTTCTCCAGGAACTTGGGGCCGAGTGCTGGGACCCAGGGTGGGCTGGGTGGGAAAAGCACTTTGGCACTTTTGCACAGAGCTTCCTTGGGGATGTTTAGGGGAGGAACAAAGGTGGGACAAGAGAGAGCTGCAGATCATTGAGAGAGGAACAAGGGTAGGCAAAGTCAAGAGGCAAAGGCATTAAGAAGGCCTTTGTGTCCAGGGGCATCTGCATGGAAACCACCAGGCCTCTGGCAGAAAGGCGGCCATGCCCACCAGGCCTTTGTGACCCGCGGTGACATCGTGCCCCGAGGCCATTGTGACGCATGCGCATGTCATGACCCTGCTGCCCCACCACCCATGCCAACAGCAAGGCAGCCTGGTCAGGGAGAGCGGGCTGAGGAAGGATGACAGCGTTGCCTTTTGGTCTGCACAGATGTTGACTTTAGGTGTGGGCTGCTTTCACAGAATCACAGAATGACTGGGTTAAAAGAGACCTTCAAGATCATCAAGTCTAACCCATGCCCTAAACACCTTAACTGACCCATGGCACCAAGTGCCATATCCAGTCTTTTTGTGAACATTCCCAGAGATGATGACTCCCCCACCTCCCCAGGCAGGCCATTCCAATATTTTATCACTCTTTCTGTGAAAACTTCTTCCTAGTCTCCAACCTATATTTCCCCTGACACAGCTTGAGACTGTGTCCTCACGTTCTGACATTTGTTGCCTGGAGAAAGAGACCAACCCCACCTGACTACAACCACCTTTCAGGAAGTTGTAGAGCGCGATAAGGTCACCTCTGAGTCTCCTTTTCTCCAGGCTAAGCAACCCCAGCTCCCTCAGTTGTTCCTCACAGGATTTGTGTTCCAAACCCCTCACCAGCCTTGTTGCTCTTCTCTCGAGCATCTCAACATCCTTCCCAAACAGAGGGGCCAGAACTGGACACAGCACTCGAGGAACGGTGCCACTACAGGGGAAGAATGCCAAGTACACCAGTGCCAAGTACAGGGGAAGAATGACCTCCCTGCTCCTGCTGGCTACACCATTCCTGATCTAGGCCAGGAGCCATTGGCCTTCTTGGCCACCTGGGCACACTGTCAGACCATGTTCAGCTGGCTGTTGGCCAGTGCCCCCAGGTCCCTTTTAGCCTGGGCACTGTCCAGCAACGCCGCCACAAGCCTATAACATTGCAGGGGGTTATTGTGGCCAAAATGCAGGACTGGGCACTTGGACTGATTAAACTTCATCCTTTTGGCCTCTGCCCATCCATCCAACCATTCCAGGTGTCCCTGCAGAGACCTCCTGCCTTCAGACAGATGGTAGGAGTAGGTAACTAAGCTTCCAGCTCAGTGTCATCTGCAGATTTACTAATGAAAGTCTCAATCCCCTCATCCATGTGGTCAATAAAAATATTGAACAGAGCTGGCCCAGCACAGAGCCCTGAGGGACAGCACTGGTGACTGTCCCCAGCTGGATGCAGCACCGCTCACCACCACTCTCTGGGCCGGCCATCCAGCCAGTTCTGAACCCAGCACAGAGTGCTCCTGTCCCAGCCGTGGGCTGCAGCTTTTCCAGGAGTGTGCTGTGGGAGACAGTGCCAAAGGCCTTGCTGGAGTCCAAATAGACACATCCACAGCCTGTCCTGCATCCACCAGGAGGGTCACCTGGTCATAGAAGGAGACCAGGTTGGTCAAACACGACCTAGCCCTCCTAAACCCCTGCTGGCTGGGTCTGACACCCTGGCCATCCTGGAAGTGCTGTGTGATGGCACTCAGTGTGAACTGTTCCATGACCTTACCGGGTACTGAGGTCAGGCTGACTGGCCTGATCCTCCAGGATCAGGCCAGTCAGTAGTTACCAGGATCCTCCAGTAGTTACCAGGATCCTCCTTCCCACCAGTAGTTACCAGGATCCTCCTTCCCAACCTTGCTGTGAATGGGTGTCACATTGGGCAGCTTCCAGTCATCTGGGACCTCACCAGTGAGTCAGGGCTGCTGGTAAATGATGGAGAGCGGCTTGGCAGCTCATCTGCCAGCTCCCTCCCTTCATGGATTTATGAACATCCAAGCAGCTCAGCAGTTCTCTGACTGCCTCTTCTTGGATAACAGTGGTCCACTCTGCTCCCTGACACCATCTACCAGCCCAGGAGGACAGTTGTCCTGAAGGCAAATCGTCTTCTCACAAAAAACTGAGGCAAAAATGGCGTTAAGCACTTCTGCCTTTTTCTGATCTGCAGTTATTAAATTCCCTTCCACATCTAATATAGAAAAATGGTTGGTCTTACCCTTCCTTTTACCATTGATATATTTATAAAAACATTTTTTATTATCCTTTACAGAAGCTGCCATTTTAAGTTCAAACTGAGCTTTGGCCTCCCTAATTTCTTCCCTTCATCCCCTAGCAAGCCCCTTAAATACTTCCTGAGAGACCTGCCCCTCCTTCCAAAGATGATACATCCTCCTTTTATTCCTAAGTTCCTTCAAAACCTCCTTTCCCATCCAAACTGGACGTTTGCCTCATTGACTTGTCTTTTGGCACAGAGGGACAGTGTGTTCCTGTGCCCTAGAGATCTCTGTTTTGAAGCTTGCCCACCTTTCCTGAACTCCTTTGTTTTCAAGGGCTGCTTCCCAAAGAACTCTCTGAATAAGTCTCCTAAGTAGGCCAAAGTCTGCCCTCCAAAGTCCAATGTAAAAGTCTCATTAGTGTTCCTCCTGACTTCACCAAATATTGAGAATTCTATAATTCCAAGATCACTGTGCCCCAAGTGACCTCTAACCACCACATCTCCCACCAGCCCATCTCTATTCACAAACAACAGATCCAACATAGTCCCTCTCCTGGTGGGCTCACTCACCAGCTGCGACAAAAAAATTGTCCTCCACAAACCCTAAAAAATTCTTGGACTGCCTCTTTTCTGCTGTATTGAGTTCCCAGCAGATGTCCAGCAGGTTGAAGTCGCCTACAAGAACAAGGGCTGATGATTCAGAAACATTCTCTAGCTGCTTATAGAATGAGTTGTCCACCACTTCTTCCTGGCTGGGTGGGCAATAACAGACTCCCAGTAGGATGTCAGCCTTGTTGGCCTTCCCCCTACGTCTCACCCACAGACATTCAATTCCATCTTCATAAGTTTCAATACTTATGGTGTCAAAAGCCTCCCTAATGTAAAGGGCCACCCCTCCACCTCTTCTCCCTTTCCTGTCTCTCCTGAAGAGCTTGCAGCCATCCAGTGCAGCGCTCCAGCCATGTGAGTCGTCCCACCCTGTTTCTGTGATGGCAATGACATCATAGCTCTGCTGCTGCACCATGGCCTCCAGCTCTTCTGGTTTGTTACCCATGCTGTGTGCATTGGTGTACATGCACCTCAGCTGGGCTGCTGATTTCACCCCTCACTCAGGCTTACCACCCATGAGCCTGCTTCCAGACAACCCAGCTGCACCCCCTTCCCCTTCAGACCTAGTTTAAAGCCCTCTCAACAAGTTCTGACAATTCATAAGCTAAAATTCTTCTGCCCTTCACAGAAAGATGGAGCCCGTCTGCTCCAAGCAGGCCAGGTGCTGTAAAAGTTGCCCCATGATTAAAGAATCCCAAATTTTGTCAATGACACCAACCCTTGATCCACTCGTTGATAATGTGAGCTCTCTATTGCTTTCACTGTTTTTCTCAGACTCCAAAGAGACTGAGGAAAAGACTGTCTGTGCCCCTGTCCTATTAACCACCTGACCCAATGCCCTAAAGTCCCTTTTAATTGCCCTGAATCTCCTGTTTTCAATCTCATCACTGCCAGCCTGGGGTATCAGCAGTGGGCAATAATCAGAGGGCTGAATCAGCCCAGGCAGTGTGTCAGTGATATCCCGTACCCGGGCCCCAGGGAGGCAGCAGACCTCTCTGTGGGGTGGGTCTGGTCGACATAGGGGGCCCTCTGTTCCCCTCAGGAGGGAGTCACCCACCACGATTACCCTTCTTTCCTTTTTGATGTTAGAGGTGCTGATCTGTCTCACAGATGAATCATAACTGGGAGGCTCACTGGGCAGATAATTTTCTTCTAAACCATCTGGCTGACTCTCCAGATCCAGGGGATCATACAGAATCTGAAGTGGCACCTGGCTTGGGAGAGGGGGTTGGGAGGGATTTTTATTATTACCTCCTCGAGTAGGTACCCACTCCCACTCCCCTTCATCGGCCAGGTGTCCTTCTATAGCCTGACAGTGGGAGGAGTGGGAGACAGCGGGAACCAAGGAGAACATTGCTGCACTGCCAGACCTCATGGAACCAAGGATCCATTGGGACACTGCAGGGCCCTGGGGCACCACGGTGCCATTGTGACACTGCAGGGCCCAAGGATCCAAGGGACTTTGTGACACCAGAGGGACATTGTGACACTGGGAGGCCTCATGGAATCATGGAGACCATTGGGACACTCTGGGGCCTCATGGAACCGTGGTGACACCAAGTTGTCTGGGGGTGTTGATCTGCTGGAAGGCAGGAGGGCTCTGCAGAGGGCCCTGGACAGGCTGGATCCAGAGGCCAAATCCAACACGTTGAGGTTTAACAAGTCCGTGTGCTGGGTCCTGCACCTAGGCCACAACAACCCCTGCAGCGCTACAGGCTGGGGACAGAGTGGCTGGACAGCAGCCAGGCAGAAAGGGACCTGCAGGGACTGATGGACAGCAGGCTGGACATGAGCCAGCAGTGTGCCCAGGTGGCCAAGAAGGCCAATGGCTCCTGGCCTGGATCAGGAATGGTGCTGCCAGCAGGACCAGGGCAGTGATTCTTCCCCTGTGCTCAGCACTGCTTGGGAAGCACCTCGAGTGCTGTGTCCAGTTCTGGGCCCCCCAATTTAGGAAGGACCTGGAAGAGCTGGAGCATGTCCAGAGAAGGGCAACAAAGCTGGTGAGGGGTCTGCAGCACAAGTCCTGTGAGGAGCAGCTGAGGGAGCTGGGGTTGTTTATCCTGGAGAAGAGGAGGCTCAGGGGAGAGAAGGCGGTGTCAGGGCACAGGTTGGACTGGATGATGTCCAAGGTCTTTTCCAACCTTGCTGATTCTGTGATTCTCTGAAACCACCCTTGGAGCAGTTGCAGGAGGAGCCCTGGGCCTCCTCTTCAGAAGCTCCAGCAGCCCAGGTCCCTCAGCTTCTCCTCACAGCCCCACAGCCCATCCTGTCAGTCCTGCAGAGCCTCTGCAGCCCCTCCTCACTGCCCAGAACAGGCAGCCCCACAGCCAGACACAGCAGCCCAGATGTGCCCCCCTGGCCTGGGCTGCCTCTGGCAAGGAAGCAGCACGAGGCACCGAAGGAGCCTGCAGACAATTCCTGCAGCACTTGTGGGATGATCCTGCTCCCCAAGAGATGTTCCCATGGTGCCAAGCCAGGAACTGGAATGGGGAGTGGGGCCAGAGAGGAAAGGGCAAACAGGGATGGGCTGTTTGCAGGGGAGAGAACAGGGATGGGCAACAGGAAGAAATGTGTACAAGGGAAGGAAAAAGAAAGCAAAGGTGAAGCCAAGGAAATGCTCAGGGCAGTTTTGGGGTGGCTGCCAGGAAGCCCTGGCTCAGAGCAACAGCGTCTGCAGTGGGACAGGAAACTCCCAGCTGATGGGAACAAACTTTCTGGCTGGCTGCAGAGGCCAGGACAAAGCTGAGTGGTTTCCCTGGTGTCCCCCAGCCCTTCCTGGCCCCAGGGGCTGATGGCATTTGTGCTCCCTCAGGTTCATGTCCCCACAGCAGCAGCATGGGGGTGCTCCCGCCTGCTGTGTGCAATGCAAACAGGGGCTCCTGAGCCAGCGCTGCCGTGGCTGTGCCTGCAAGGATGCGGCACCTGTGTGAGCTGGGGGAGAGGCCAGGGCTGCAGAGGGGGGATGTTGTTGGCAGCTCCATCAGGACGCTCTGGGACGCTGCCCTGGGCTGTCCAGCGCACTGGGGATGGATCAGCCCCTGCTCTGCTGCTCCTTCCCGTCTCCCCCAGGGCCCTTGCAGAGCACCAGCCATGCTCTTTGCCCCCAGCCTGCCCACGGCCAGCCTGGGGCTGCTCACGGGGGTTTTCTGTGCTGAGCATTGGCCTGGCCGTGTTCTTGAGAGAGCCTGGGCAAGGAGCCTGGAGCCCCCAGGCCCTGGCCTGAGGCGTCAGCGCTGCCCCAGCAGTGCCCATGGGCTGTCCCTGCTGCAGCCCCGGCACTGCCACCCCCAGGACTGTGCCCGGCCCCGAGAGCACTCAGGCCCTGCAGCAACACCAGGGCCACCAGGGCAGCGGGGCAGGGCCACGGGAGCAGCACTGGCAACACCAAGTGCTGCTGCTGCTGGGCACAGCTGCTGTGCCAGCACTGATCTGCCCCAGCTCTGCACACAGACATTGCTGCTGCAGCTCCAGAGAAGGCAACAAAAGGGCATCTCTGCAGAAAACTCTGCTGGGAGATCCTGGAGTTTTTTTTATCGTCACCAAGGGCACAGCCCCTCATTGACACAGTCTGTAGCCACAGGGAAGGTGGAGAGAAACAAAATGAGAAATGTCAAAGAGTGTATTTTTTATTTGTGGACAGTATGAAAAAAGTAAAAAAAAAAATGAACATCCAAAATGAAACCAACAAGAGGTAGCAAAGATGACTTTCATTACAAGTGATTTGCAGAAATTTGCCAGCAGTTTAATGTCCCTGAAAGCTTCCAGTCATTAGTCTCCACACTGCAGCCTTGAGCTCCTGGTTCCTCAGGCTGTAGATGAGGGGGTTCAGGGCTGGAGGCACCACTGAGTACAGAACTGACACTGACAGATCCAGGGATGGGGAGGAGAGGGAGAGGGGCTTCAGGTGAGCAAACATAATAGTGCTGAGGAACAGGGAGACCACGGCCAGGTGAGGGAGGCAGGTGGAAAAGGCTTTGTGCCGTCCCTGCTCAGAGGGGATCCTCAGCACGGCCCTGAAGATCTGCCCATAGGAGAAAACAATGAACACAAAACAACCAAATACCAAACAGGCACTAACAGCAATGAGCCCAAGTTCCCTGAGGTAGGATTTGGAGCAGGAGAGCTTGAGGATCTGTGGGATTTCACAGAAGAACTGGCCCAGGGCATTGCCATGGCACAGGGGCAGGGAAAATGTATTGGCCGTGTGCAGCAGAGCATTGAGAAAGGCACTGGCCCAGGCAGCTGCTGCCATGTGGGCACAAGCTCTGCTGCCCAGGAGGGTCCCGTAGTGCAGGGGTTTGCAGATGGACACGTAGCGGTCGTAGCACATGATGGTCAGGAGAGAATACTCTGCTGACATGAAGAACAGAAAGAAAAAGAGCTGTGCAGCACATCCTGTGCAGGAGATGGTGTTGGTGTCCCAGAGGGAATTGTGCATGGCTTTGGGGACAGTGGTGCAGATGGAGCCCAGGTCGCTGAGGGCCAGGTTGAGCAGGAAGAAGAACATGGGTGTGTGCAGGTGGTGGCCGCAGGCTACAGCGCTGATGATGAGGCCGTTGCCCAGGAGGGCAGCCAGGGAGATGCCCAGGAAGAGGCAGAAGTGCAGGAGCTGCAGCTGCCGCGTGTCTGCCAGTGCCAGCAGGAGGAAGTGGCTGATGGAGCTGCTGTTGGACATTGGCTGTGGCTGACCATGGGGACCTGTTCGTGGAGAAAGGACAGAGAAGAGTTAGAGGAGATACCTGTAACCAAAACCAAAGCCATTTCCCATACACCCTCCTCTGTGCCACAGACACACACCATTTTGTGTTCAAGAGTTCTGAGGTTTTCTTTTTAAGAACCCCCATATCACTGCTGGTGTTCTTGGATATCAGAAACCCTCAGAATTTCTGCTGCCCCCAGGAAGAACAGAGCAAGATCTGTGATGAGAGGAGAGTGAGGGGATATGATCTGTCATTCTGACCTGTACAGAGTTTCTCTGGGCTTTAACCTTTCTCAGGTGGAGGGTGATCACCTTCCCACGCTTCCCCTAAAATGTCACCAAGCACTGCTGACAGCAGATGGATCCACCCCAGCCCGTCTCCACATTTGTAGCTAAGGACTTATGTTGCTCATTTCACCAACCCAATAGCATTTTCAGTGTCAGAACACCTCTGCCTTTCCCCATGAATCTTATAACTGATAGATGATCTAGGACAGGTTTGCACCCTGGAACTGAGCCCCCAGCTTGGACTGAAATCTCAGGGAGACTTCCAAGTGTCCTTCTGATGGCACTGGATGCAGGGAGATGCAGCTCCTTCCCTGGCTGCACTGACAGCATTGCCCAGAGCCGGGCACTGGGGACAGCTGTGTCACCCTGAGCCAGCTGTGCCCCCTCCCAGAGCCCCCAGTGCCGGGCAGCTGCTCCCAGCCCTGTGCTCTGCAGAGGGAACTGGGCCCGGGGCTGCAGAGCTGCCCCACGGCTCTGCTGCAGCTCTGCCTGCACAGGAGGGTCTGCACGCCTTGGAGCCCCGGCCCTGAGGGCAGAGGCTTGGCTGGGGGGACAGGAGGGAGGGGGCTTGTTCAGAGGAAGGGGCTGCACTGGAGGGGATCCTCTGGACATCTCTAAACTCTCCCTGCCACAGCATTTCTGGGTTTTGCTTTCTCTCCTTCCCTGATCTTCTCTCTGCTTCCTGGGGATTTTCCTCCTGCAGGTGTTTCCCTGTGCCTGAGCTCTCCCTGCCAGCACTCACAGACCCCAAATCTCTGTGCACTCTCCTTGGCCTGACAGAACCCTGCCTGTTTGCAGGGCACTGGCTGGGGGCAGGTTCTGTTTGCAGCTTGGAGAAAGGACAGCTCAGACTGAGCCTGATGGCTCCAGCAGAGGTGATGCTGCTGCTGTCCATGGGCAGAGTGGCTGCAAGCACATTAGGGATCTTCTGTGAACCTATTGATCACTAAAAATAACAGTTTGGATGTCTCAGGCACTTGTCAGAATTCATCATCAATACTTCATAACAATCCTTTAATATTTATCCCTCCATCCCTGCCATTCTCCAATAGTAGGAAACAGAATTAAAAGCCTTTGGTAATTTCCTCATTTTTATCAAAATGCTTGTCTTGGAAACATTCTATGACTGATCAGAACCCCTCAGCACGTCAGAGCATCATGAGCATTTCACCTCCCCTGCACCAGAAATACTCAGAGTTGTACTCACAGGGTCTGTGGGCATTGGGATGTTCCAGCTGTAGGAGATCACTCCAGGAGCTGCAGCTGCATTGTCCTGCAGCCAGAGGTTCCTGTGCCAAGGGCTGCCAGGGATTCTGCCCCAGGCACTTCTCAGCACCTTCCCAGCCCTGACTGATGGAAGCTCTCTGTGCCTCTGTGCTGTGCCCGGGCTGGCTGCAGGCAGTGCCCCAGCCCTGCTGGGCTGGGAGAAGAGCTGCTCATCCAGAGAAATGTGCTTTTGAAGCTCTCCTTGGTTACCAGGATCACCCTCTGTGCCAGGAGCCCGGCCCAGCTCAGCAGCACAGACACAGCACAAGGACTTTAATGACCCTCTGGGGCTTTGTGCTCAGGCCCTGAACATCAGGCCCTGAGAGGGAGCTGCAGAAACTTCTCCAGAACTCCAAGTCAGAATCCAACTCCAAAGTTTCTTTGACTTTTAATGGGTCCCACTGAGGGACACGACTGAGAAAGTGTCCCCAGGCCCCAGGCAGAGCAGAGATCTGGAGGCACTGATGACAGGTGGGGACAAAGAGAAGCCAAGTCCTGGTGCCCTGGGGCACAGCAGGGTCTGTGCCACCAAGGGCTGTCAGGAGACACCTTGTCCTGAGGCACTGGGGCCTCCTGGCACAGCCCCAGCCAGGCTGGGCACTCTCAGCCCCTTGTCCTGCCCTCAGCATCCCCCCCTAGCCCACATCCCAGTGGCCTCAAGGATCTGCTGGAAGGAGTCCCTGGGGAGCCTTGCTCAGGAATGGCCCTGGGGGCTCCTTCATGCTCCCAGGGACTGCAGGTTTTTCAAAGCACTTTGGCTTTGGCTTTTGCCTTGGAGTCCCTGAGAGCTTTGTGCAATCATGGTCTCCAATTATCTGCTGTAATTAGTCCCTGGAGAGGCTTTGTCAGGAACAACACTCAGTGGGGCTCATTAATGCTTCAAGGTGCTTCAGTTCTTTTAAGGTACTTGGTGTTTCCCTTTTGATCCAGACTCTGTGAGAGTTTTGTGCAATCATGGCCCCAATTATCTGCTTTAACGAGTCCCTTGAGAGCTTTGTACTGACACTCAGTGGGGCTCAATAATGCTTTGAGATACTCAAAGAGTTTAAGGTACTTTGGGTTGTCCTTTCCACACTGAGAGGTTTTTGTGCAATCCTGGCCTCCAAATTTCTCCTCCAAGGAGTGCCTGAGGAGCCTGTGTTGGGGATGGACCATTGTGGGTCCCATTTATGTTTTGAGACTCCAACCACTTCAGCGTTTTCTTCTGCCTTTGACTCCTGGAAAGGTTTGTGCAATCTCCTCTCAGGGACGGAGGTTCCAGGGCTCATCTCCAGATGCACCACGGGGCTCATGAGGATCAAGCAAGTCTTGACAAACCATGGCTCTGCCTTTATTTCCCTCTGCTCTAGTGCAGTTCATTAGGAAGGTTTCCTACTGCAGTTATAAAGAAATATTTCAAAGAGTTTATAGGAAATATGTATTCCTATTTTAAAGGGAGTATTTTACTACTTTTATTATTACACAAGATTTGATTGCAGATTGACACGCGGAGCTAGACTCTAAAACTCAGAGACAGAGTAAGTTTTAAAGTAGGTATGTTTATTTGGCCGGACGCATGTGGGACATTTCCCAAATACATGCATGCCCCTTGCTTACACACGTGTTCTTTTATCCCCTGGAGTGTTACATATGCATTAAGTTTCCCCGTGGGTCATTTCCTGGCTCCCCTCCCTCTCCACTCTCTATGCTAATCAGCTTGTCGGTCCTCTGCGCCTGCGCAGCTGTCTCTTGTGGTCGTCCCAGGCTTCGGGGGTCGTAAAAGGGATGAAGTAAGAATGGTCTTCCTCAGGCTGACTTTTCGACCCCACTGCTTTGCACATGCCCATTGATTCCTTGGCCACGGTCCAAGCCCGGGGTCAGGATCCATCTGTTTCCAGAACATAAGGGGCCCCATTTTCAGTTGTCTTTACACCCTGTATCCTTTTTTCCATATACATTCCTTCTCCTTATCAGGTCTCTCCTTGCTGCTCTGCACGTAGTCTCTTCCTTTCCCATAGGCCAGGATACGGTATATTCTCACGTAACATAAGGATGTGGCCCTAAGCAATATCCATTATTTTATATGCCTATTACTATTCAATATCTTCTAATTTCTATGATTAATATCTTCTAGTTCTAACCCCATGTTTCAGGGACATGAAGAGCTGGCAGAGCTGGGAAGGAGGTTCGAGGCTCAGAGCCAAGGAAAGGGGATGCAGGGACTGGGAGAGCTGGGATGGGGTGTCCAGGGAATCCTGTGCCCAGGAAAGGGGGTGCCAGGGCTCCTGAGTGTGAGGAAAGGAGGGGCTGGGGGCTGGGAAAGGCAGGAATTGGGGCCCAGGTGTCCCAGGTCAGGGTAAAAGATGGGGCTGGGGGCTGGGAGAGGCAGGGGGCCAGGAACAGGTTGTGTTGGTGCCGGATAAGGGGGTGCAGGGGGGTCTCAGTGCCGGGAACAGGGGTAAAATGGCATCTCGGCTCTCAGGAATGGGGGTGCAGGGGGGTCTCAGGGTCACGGAAATGGGGGGCAGGGACAAGGAGAGGTAGAAGGGAATTCCAGGGGTTCCTTGAGCCCAGGAAAGGGGAGTCCAGAGTTTCCCAAAAAGGGGGAACCAGGAAAGGGACACCTGGGGTGTCCGGGAAGGGGTAGTTCAGGGGGTCTCTGGTTTTGCACAAAGGTCGGGCTGGGGGCTGGCAAAGGCAGCAATTGGGGTCCAAGGCGTTCCAGGGTGTCCCAGGGTCAAGCCCAGGGGAAGTCTGGAGGCTGGGAGCCATGGGATGGCCGGGAAAAGGGGAGCAGGGGGCCCTGATGTCCGGAAATGGGGGATTCAGGGGTGTCATAAATGAGTGCTCCAATTTATTAATTAAAGAAAAATTATTAAATTGTCCTAATATAAATTTAGAGAATAACAACGAAAAGCCACTATCAAAAAAGGTCAATGCCGAGCCCAGGATTGGCGCTGGGTGAGACACAGGTTTGACCACTACAGCATAGGGTCCCCTATGTTCACCCCGACTGTTCTGTCCAAGTGATTTATAGATGGTTTTTCTTGCCTGAGGCAAAGTCTCTTTCTTCTTTTCTGGGCTGCACCTATTCATGTGGAGTTCCTTCACTGTGGCAAGTTGAACAGAACCCGTCCGATTGATCGTGCTCCTGAAGTTTGGTATTCAGATGTATCTCCCTGATGGTTCTGGTTATCTCACTCTCAACTACTTACAGCGTGTTTCTCGTTGGGCGTTCCAAACATGTACATGTCACTTAGGGCGTGTAAGTGGTGCCATTGTGTTCAGCTGGATAAGATATACAGAAGTTTATTACATACAACAACTTGCAGAGTAAAATCTCGGACACTTTGTTATATATGGGATTTGATGCAGAAAAAGGGAATTAGAGAAAGGGAATTAGCTCATAAAATGAGAAAAAGATGAGAATGGAGATGCGTGAGGGAAAGAGAATGAAGAGAGAAACAAAAAGATTAGCATATAGAATAGCATGGTAGGTTAGTGAACACATTTTGGAATAGCAACAGCAAACCGTTTTACCAGCTCAAATGTGCAGCTACCAATAAAACAAAAGCAGTCAGCAAAGCAGTTCAGTAATGTTTTACTTTCTAAATGTCCAGAGGGATTCAGCAAATCAGTACAAACATTCTGAAATACCTTGGCTAATGCTGGAGAATAGGAGGGGAACAGAAGCCCGGTGTTTTAAAAATTCTGCACTGGGACATTGAGCAGTCACTGTGGTGGTGAGATTGTTTCTCCTTGAAGCTGATGAGGGACAAAGCAAACCTCCAGCCAGCCACCCTGCTGAGAGCTTGGCAGTAAAGAGCCTGCAGCCAAGTAGGTGCTTTTCATCAGAAGAATTCAAAATAGTGTGCCAATATCCAAACCTGACCACTGATTGGTTTGACCCAACTTCCTGAAAAAATTCATTTCCATGTCAAACCACGACAAATATGTAAAATGTAACATAAGATACTTGAAAAATGATGAATGCCAAAGGATGAGTATTAGATCTTCCCTCAAAGAGAATCCTTTTTGCTAACATCTACATGCCAGGAGCTGCAGTGTAGCACCAGGGAGACAAAGGAACCCACCAGTGCAGAAAAGCACCCATCTCCGAGCCGGCCACGTCCATTCGTTTGCAAATTAGGTCCTTTTCTCCCTGCTGCCAGCTGCGGGTTTGAAATACTGTGAAGCAACCTTCCCGTCCTTGGTGGGGTGCTTAAAAACACTTACAGAATATTTCTTACCAATATAACATATTTCATACATCTATTTCTCACAAGCACGAATTATCTAAAATACACATAACAATTCCATGATTCCATCTGCTGCATTCAGCCAGGTCCATGTTAGCAGCATTCATTTGCTCACAAAGTCTCCTCAGGCCCAGCTCTTGAGGCCTGAGGCTTCAGCTCCTTCAGCTCCTGGTGCTCAGCTGCTCGTGCTGAACCGGACGACTCGGGGAGAAGAACACAGTCCATCCAATTCCTTCTGGGACACGGAGAGGGGAGGCTGTGGAAACAGGAGCAGTGTTTGGTGTGGCCTCCTCTCTGCCCTGCACGCCTTTCAGCGCTTTGAACCAGCCAAGAGCTTTCTCCAAGAGTGCAATGGAGCAGCTGTTCCTGCTGCCGGGTCTGGCTCTCTCCAGTCTCTGACCTTGCCTGCTTTTGTCCCTCTTGCTGTGCCCTCTGCTCCCCCAGGGCTCGGTGGCTGCTGCCCAGGACTGTGGGACTGGCACAGATCCAGGGGTCGAGACCCTCCTTTCTCTGCCCTTGGAGCTGCCTGGGCACAGCAGCCTTTTCCATCTAGAAGCTCTCCATGGACAGGGAGTCCCCAGCTCCGTTCCTTGCACAACCTCCAGGAGCCCAGGGCTGCCATCTCAAGTCCCTGCTGGCCCTGGGGGCTCCCAGGTGGGCACAAGTGGGGCAGCAGAGCCAGCAGGGAGCCTGCGAGTCTCTTCCAGCCCTGTCTGCTCTGAGTTTGGGCCTTGGAGCCTCAGGTGGCCAAAGGCAGCTGCTGCTGGTCCCTCTGTGTGCCCGTGTCCAGCAGTGCTGCTCCATCCGTCTGTGCCCAGCCACGGGGAAAAGCCTCAGCCCTGCAGGGCCAGGAGCTGCCGGGCTCTGCCTGAGCAGCTCAGCCAGAGGGAAGGGAGCTGCTCCCCACGGGAACCAGGAGCCAAGGGCTGGAGCACCTCGTTCTGGGGCAGAGCCCAAATTCTGTGAGGGAGTAACAGAGTTATTCACGTGCACTGGTGTGTCAGCTCTGCAGGTGCTGTGCCTGCAAACACATGGCTCGAGATGTGCAAAAGAATTCTGCAACTCTTGGCTGGAGCAGGATGTCAGCAGTGCTGAACTCCTGCTTAGTCCAAAGCAAACACTTGACACCTCTGCTCATATATGCTAGATTTTTTACCTCAGGGTATCCAGAGAAAAGCAAACAGAGGAGTAAATATTTTCATTGTTTATGAGAAATGTATCTCATTTTGCTGAACATCTCTTTTTCAGGATGTGTTATCTTCTTAAAGAAAAAGGAAAAGAAAAATGAGAAAGATATGAAAAACAAGAAAAAAATTTGTAGTGAAAATCTTCTGTAACTTTGGATTAAGAGGTAACTGATCTTTTTAAAGGGAGAACTCATTTGCTTTGTGCATGTTCTGATGGTCTGGATCCACCTTACGGACTGACCTCAGCATGCTTTTTTTAAAGACTGGGTTTTGTTTCCAATATTAAGATTTTTTTTTTTAATTGGAGTTGAAGCAATAGGAGGATGAGAGATGGATTGTGCACGACTGTGTCTTGAGGCCAAAAAAAAATGCAATTTGAAACCTGGAGCTAAAGTATTGAAAATGAAACTTACAAATCCCAGTGCATTGTGTGACAGCAGCTTTTCCTATAGGATGTGCAGCATCACAAAGACTTCATCAGTGGGGTTGGGAGGGCTTGGAGCTTTGTCCTGTGCCACTCTGGGATGTCATGAACCAGGACTTCACCTGCCACCAGCCCAGGTCACCCTCTGCCACCGCAGCTCCTTGGGCCTTGTGTCCCCAGAGCAGACACAAAGTGTTTCTGCTGCTCCCCCTTTGCACAAACCCACAGAGAGCTGGGATTTTTCCAAGGCTCGTGTCTCCATTGGGCCATATTCCCAAAGAACCAGCAGCACATCCTGATGAATACGGCGAGTTACGTGGATGGTTGTCAGCTCCACTTCCTGCCTAGAAATCCTGAAACTGCTTCTAAATGCCGCTCCTTCAGCTCCTGGACACCTTCTCACACAGAGATGGGAAAAAAAAACACCTCCTGGCCACTGGCTAAAAGGTGAGTTATGCCCAAGTTAGTGCCCTGGGGGAAATCTCTGTCCCTCCCTGATGTTTTAATGTATCTGTACATGGGGGTGTGCATGGATGTGTCTTGTAAACAAAGGAAGGAGCGTGCAAGCAACGGGACTGACACTTTCAGGGCCCATGCTATTTCATACCCATGGGCACAGAGACATTATGGAAACCCTGGCACAGACAGGGCCTTCTGTCCATGGATACAGAGACATCCAAGAGCCCCTGGCACACACAGAGCCTTCTGTCCATGGGTACAGAGACATCCAAGAGCCCCTGGCACACACAGAGCCTTCTGTCCATGGGTACAGAGACATCCAAGAGCCCCTGGCACACACAGAGCCTTCTGTCCATGGGTACAGAGACATCCAAGAGCCCCTGGCACACACAGAGCCTTCTGTCCATGGGTACAGAGACATCCAAGAGCCCCTGGCACACACAGAGCCTTCTGTCCATGGATACAGAGACATCCAAGAGCACCTGGCACACACAGGCCTGGCACACACAGGCCTGGCAGCACAGGTGGCTTTCCCCACAGGCTGCAGGAGATGAGAACACAACATTTGCCAACACTGACTGCAAGCCACAGCTCTGGGTGCTCCCTGTGAACTTCAGCTCTGGGACCACTGTCTGCCCCAAGCTCCAGAGACTGCAGTGGGAGCCTGGCTGGGCTCTGCCCTGGGGCCATCCTGCAGGGACAGCTGCAAACAGGGAGCATTCCCTTGCCACAAACAGCCAAGCCAGGGCTGCAGGGCAGCTGCTCCAGCCCGGAGTGCACTGCTGAGTGCTGTGCTCTGGGGCTGGGGCTCCCCGCACAGGGGACTGGACTGGTGTGCCAGAGGAGACAGAGAAGCTGCAGCTTCAGCCTAACTGAGGTGGGTGCGTGGGCTGGGAAGAGTGGGGAGGCTCAAGGGGATTCACAGAGCTCATCCTGCTGCAAGGACGAGGAAAAGGGAGTGGGAACTGAGCAGTGAGGAGAGCTGAGGGCTGGAGAGCAGCTCTGAATGACACTAAAATCCCACTGGACCTCTGAGACATTGCTGCTCCTCAGCCAGTGACAGGATGAGTCCCTAAGCCTGGGGCTCGGCCTTCCTCGTGGTGAGGGGCACCAAGGAAGACAACAGTGTGATGGAGACTGCCATGGGCTGGGAACTCACTGGGGGAAAAGAGGGAGCAGTTGGGAAGTACAAGGCAGGTGGGGGAGAGAACTGTTCAGAGAAAGACTGAGCTACAGCTTGAGCAAGGTGCAAAATGTCATTTGGGGTCATCCCAGATTGATTTCATTTCAGAAGCTATTGAACAAGTTTATTTTGGGGTGGTGTCATGTTTTCTCTGGGAGGTGTACACTCTGCACACTTGAGCTGTGTTGCTGAAATGCTCCAGCAGGTCTGTGCTGCAGGTCACCCCATTTCTTCTTTGGCTGATTGCGGCCCACTGCTGAGCTCCAGCAGAGCCCTGGCAGAGCCCAGAGCAGCCTCAGCACCCGCAGAGCCCGGCTGCAAGGAAAGAAACCAGAAAGCGCCCGTCAGCTGAAGGCTCCTGTCCCCTTGTCCCAGCCGCCTGCGGTGCCCAGGCCATGCTGGCCGTGCCCAGAGCTGTGCCCAGAGCTGCCCATCCCTGCTGCCTTTGGGAGCAGAGCAGGAGGGCAGGACATGTGCCCAGCCTGCAGCCAGCCATGGCACATCCAGCCCTCAGCAGCTGCCCAGAGCAGGATGCTCCTGTGCTCGCTGCCATCTCCCCAAAGCTCTGATCCCACCATGCCAAGCAGACGGGACCCACCTGACGCCATCCCCCGCTGGAAGAAAAGCTGGTCTCAAACCATGTCCTCAGCCTTCTCCAAGGGCACGGCCCATCCACACCACAGCTGCTCCCAAGCACTTCCCCATCCAGACTCCACCCCAGCTAGACCACTTCCTCTAGAAAAACACACAACAACTTATTGAAAATAGATTACAGACAAAAAGGGGAACAAGAAAAAAGGTCAAAAATCATATTACTGTCAGGGACTTGAGGAAGGCCCAACCCCTGCATGCCAGGGAAAAACCCACCCACAGGTGAGGGAAGCCCAGGCTTTATCCCTTCCCCCCTGCACTGCCCCCCAAAATAACAGTGACCCCAAAGCAAACAGGGGCAGTGGAGCAGCCCAAGCCCTTCCTTGCCTGCAGAGCAAAGCAGCCCCTGCACAGGTTCTGGAGTCCCACCTCTGCTCCCACCATGGGGGTTTGTTTGTGTCGGGCTGGCTGCCCCAGCCCCAGCCCCAGCCCGGGGCACGGTGGGTGCTGGGGCTGTTGGCAGGGCCAGGAGCCCACTCCCATTTCATCACCACCCCAGCCCATCCCCCAGCCCTGCCAAAAGCAGCCTGGCAGCCGACTGAAGGATCAGCTGCATCCGCCCCAGCAAAGGGGGAACCTTTGGTTCCTGGCCAGGCTGTGCAATGCCCAAATCTGGGAGCATCCCCCTGCGTGTGGACTCACCTGCAAATTTCCTGTGGAGCCTGGCTTTGGAGAAGGTGCCAGAATCAAAGTCCATCATCCTCAGCTGCCGGTGGCCAGGTGGAGGAAGAGGTTGTCATCCTTGATGTCGTCCTCGCTGTCCCCAGCAGCAGCAGCCCCACCTGGTACAGCTCCTCCAGGGGCTCCTTCTCCTTCCCTGGGGGTGAGCCCAGGCTGTCTGGGTTCTGCCCAGGGCCCAGAGCTGTCAGGGAACCAGGACAAGCAAAACCAGCTCAGATGGCAGCCACCAGTGCTGGGCAGAGCAGCTCAGCTCCAGCACAAGGGCTGCGTGTTCCCATCTGATGACCCCTGGGCAGTGACACAGGCAGGACAAAATGTCTGGGTTCCTTTGCTTCTGATTGCCAAGGCATGTGTGGAGCTGAAACTTACCAGGGCCTTGCATCAAAGTGTGCCTGTGGCTCTCTCCCTTCTTCTAGGGCCGATGAATATCCTGCAGCCAGGGATCACAGAACAGCTCTTCTAACGAGGGCCTGTCCGAGTGCAGCATGGATAAACACCGCCTGATCACATCTTGGCACTCTGGGCAGAGAAACCAGAACCAGCCGGTCAGCTGGAGAAGGCTCCTGTTGGCTTTGCCCCACTATTCCCGTGCCCAGGCCATGCTGGATGTGCTCAGAGCTGGGCCTAAACTTCCCCATCAATTCCCTGTTTTGGAGGAGAGCAGGAGAGCAGGACATGTGCCACCTCCTCAGCAGCTGCCAGAGCGGGATGCTCACGAGCTGCTGCTGTCTCCCAGCACTGGCATTGCCCCCGTGGCCAGAGATGAGGATCCACCTTGAGAGAGCCGTCGTGGCAGCGAGAGCTGATGGTCCCAGCTGATGTTCTGGCTCCTCCTGAAAGGGTGCTCCCCGCAGACCATCTGGTGCAGCAGGATGCCCAGGGACCAGATGGTAGCTGGCTTGCCGTAGTAAAATCCAAAGAGGATCCATTCCGGGGGGCTGTATGACGGTGTTCCTATGGAAGACAGATGGGGTTCATCAGGGGGATGCTGCTGCTCCCAGAGCCTGGCCCCAGCATCCCTGGGCGTGTGGGGGCTGCCCCAGTGGCACACGGGGTGACCGCTGCCCTCTCGCCAGCATCTGGGACTTCTGTACAGACTCGGGGTTGGAAAAGAAGCCACTGGAGTTGGAAGAGGGCAGCAGAAGTCCTGGCAAGGCCCGACCATGAGGAGGAAAAACCCACCCAGTGCTTGGGAAAACCATGCCTTCATCCTCCCTGCCTGCACAGCCCAAAAAACATCATGAATCCAAAACAAACCAGGTGAGTGGAGCAGTCCAAGCCCTTTCTCACCTGCACACCAAACCGGCTGGGACACAGGTTACGGCCCCCCTCTCTGCTACCCCCACCCACCCGTGTTTTTGTTGGGCTGGCTGCCCCAGCCCCAGCCTCAGTCCTGCCCAGAGTGGTGGGCAAAGGCTGCCAGCAGGGCTGGAAGCTGGCTCCCCAGCCAGCCCGGCTCAAATGCAACTCAGCTGAAATCTCAGTGCCATGAAGGGCAGCAAAAGGGAGAATCCCTGCTGCCACACCCAGCTTGGGCTGTGAGATGTTGGGCCATGAGATGCCAGGACCGAGAGCACACCCCTGCGTGGGCTCACCTGCAAAGCGAGTGTAGGCTGTGTCTTGCAGGTAGGTGCCACAGCCAAAGTCAATCAATTTGGCCTGCCCGGTGGCCAGGTCCACCAGGATGTTCTGTGGTTTGATGTCCCTGTGCAGGACCCCACAGCTGGTGCAGTGCTGCACGGCCTCCAGCACCTGGCGGAACAGATCCCGCGCCACCTCCTCGGAAAGGAACCCCCGTGCCCGAATGAAATGATGCAGGTCCTGAGACCGCTTCGGGCGTTCCAGCACCATCAAGATGTATTTGGGGAGCTCAAGCCACTCCAGCAGCTGGACGACACCGGGGAATCCAGTGGACACCTTGTCCAGCAGCACGATCTCCAGAGGTGCGCTGGTGCCGTCGGGCTGCAGGAGGAGCGCGATGTTGTCAGTGGGGCTGATGCCATGCCGGGCGTCAGGAACTCCTCACCCAGCCCGGGGTGCTCTGCGCCCTGCGCTGGCCCCACGCCCGCTCTCCCTCGAGGCGTCCTGGTGGCTCCCACCCTGCCGGGCCTCGGCTCATCCCCGCCCGGCACGGCCCGGCTTCTGCCGCTGGCCCCGCTCACTCACCAGCTCGCCCCAGTGCCGGACGCGGTTCCTTGGCACCCTTTTGATGGCCACCTGCAAGCCAAGAGCAGCAGCGGGCTGAGCATGCCACCTGCCCTGCCCTGCCCTGCCCCAGCCCCATCCTCCTCCTCCTCCTCCTCCTCCTCCCCCCCCCCCCTCCTCCCCCTTCTCCTTTTCCTTCTATCCCTCCTCCTCCTCCACCCCCTCCTTCCCCTCCCCCTCCTCTCCCTCCTCCTCCCCCTCCTCCCCCTCCTCTCCCTCCTCCTCCTCGTCCTCCGCCCGCCGCCGGCCCCGCCGCTCACCGGGGCGCCGTCCGAGCGCCGCGTGGCCGCGAAGACGCTGCCGAAGCCGCCGCTGCCCAGCAGCGAACCCAGCCGGTACCGCTCCTTCAGGCCCTGCTGCGCCTTCCCTGCGGGCGGGACGCGGCTGTCAGCGCTCGGCCCGGGGCCAGGAGCGGCCCCCGAGCGCCCCCCGACCGCCCCGGGCCGGCCCTCCCCAGGCGTTCGCTCCCGGCAACGGGACAGCGGCGGCTCGGGGGCGGCGGCCGCGCTGCCGAGCGGCGGAGCTCGGGCCGGGGAAGCCGCAGCGGAGGCGGCGGCAGCGGCCGCGCCGCGTGTGTCCTCCGCGGGGCCCGGGAGGAGCCGGGGCCGGGGCCAGGCTCGGGCCAGGCGGAGCCAGAGCGAGGCGATGCCGCTCCAGCCCCAGGCACCGATGCCCGCCCAGAAGCGCCACCGCCAGCACGGCCAGAGCCGGGCGGAGGCGAGACCCCGGCGGGACGGCCGGGGGCGGGGACGGGGCAGCCCCGCCCGGAGCCGGGGGCGGGCCGGGGGCATGGCCCGGCCGGGAATGGGGAGAGAGAGACTGGGAGAGGAGGGGACAGCGGAAAAGGGAGAGCGGGAGACGGTGCGGGACAGCGGGAGAGGGAGAGCGGGACAGCGGGAGAAGGAGCGGGACAGCGGGAGAAGGAGAGGGAGAGGAGTAAGAATCGGAAGTCAACAAAATCACTGCTGCCGCTGCTGCTGCTGCTGCCGCCGCCGCTGCTGCTGCTGCAACTGAAGCTCCGGGGCCGTTTGTCCCCGTGTCCGTTTTTCCGTTGCCCGCTCACCCCCACGCCCAGCCCCCCGCTCCCCGGGGGCAGCCCCTGAGCCTGTCCAAACACGGGAACTTTGCCCTGTTCAGCCCAGACCCAGAGTCTGGACTCCTGCACGGGGGCAGAGGTATCTCCTCAGTCGCTGCTGTGCATTGTCCCCGCTGAGGATCAAACCCTGTCGGGGCACATTTCCTGGCTGAAGGATTCCCTGGTCCTGGCCCTGCACTTATGGCTCCAGCATTGCTTTCCAGTGAATACTGGAAGGCAAACTGTGTGGCTCATGGTACTTTAGAGTGTCTAGAACTCGCTAAGTCACTGATCTTAGAGGTGAGATGCATTTGGAATTAATGGGATGGAGAAGTAGTGCAAGATGGAAAAAGGGAGCAGAGAAATAAATAGAGGAAGACATCTTGGACTGTTTCTTTCAATTTTCATTTCACTTCTGGAAAGCTGTTTCAGTTTTCCAGGAATCTTCTCCACAGTCCTGTTTGCTCTTCTCAAGAACCTTTCCTGGAGAACCAGGTTGAGCTCTTGTCACAAGATGTGCCACCACCTGCAGCTTCTCTTGGCTTTCCACAGCGGGAGTGCAGCAGGACTTGCAGCAGAGCAGGACAAAGGTTTGGAGAACTTGACAGCTTGTCCTTTCTTTTCCTGGTGAGCTGGGGAGTTGTGCCATTGGTGAGGTTTTCATTGTGACTGTTCCAGCCTTGGGAAACAGGAGGTGGAACCAGGACTTGTTAGGGAATACAAGCCTGACTGAATGCAGAGAAGGAATCTCCAGAGCCTGCAGCAGGAAATGGAGAGTTGTGTGATAATCATTCCCACATCTCCATGGACACCTGGAAAGTGATCTAGAACATGAAAATGGGACAGAGGGAGTTTGTTTCTGTGTTCAGTTTGGGTGATTCTACATCTCCAGTGCTGGTATAAATCAAGAGCACAGTCAGTTCATGATAAGCACCAGAACAGGCTGGACCTCTGAGAGTAGGTGACGGAAAGAATTTGAAAAAGAGAAATGCAGGGAATGACTTGGTGGACTTTGTCTGGAAGAAGGGTAGTTTTTTCTAATTATTTCTAGTCCATTGCTTCTGCTTTTGTCCTTCTTACAAGGCCATTTGCATCCCAGATTCCTCATGAAATGAGATCCCTGAGCTTCTGGAAGTGCCTGAAAGATGCCCTGTTCTTGCAGGGACACTCAGGCTGAAGCAGGAAGCAATTTTGAAGCAATTGTATTAAACAAAAACCAGTTCTTAGGCAGAGATTGATGTCACTGCCCCCGACCAACCACCATGGGCAAATCTCTGGCTCAGCCTGGAGCGGTGACCTTGAGGGGGTGTCCCCACTGCAGGGAGGAATCTCCACAGCCCCCAAGAAGGGAAATGCCAGGAGACGCTGCCATTAAAATTTGGGATGGGGCTTTTCTAGTCTGAAGTGCTGCCCTGTCAGTCAGATGTGCCCAGGCTGGGCCAGCTCAGCAGCTCTGCAGGAGCTCTCAGTGGTGTCACTTGGTTGTTCCTTTCTCTGGGGATTTTTCCAGCCCTGGCAATGCTTCATCTCCCTCTGGGGATGTAGAACTTTGGGATGGAGGAGTCAGGCTGGTTTCAGCATTATTCACCCCAACGGCAGCGTGACGCCCCTCCTTCATTTCCCACTGGGGTTTTGCAAACAGGGCCTTGCGGGAGTGGTTTGAGCCCATTGCAGGCAGAGCCTCCTGCTCCAGCAGGAACTGCCTTTCCTGTGCCAGGAGCAGGGCAGGTCCCGCTGCAGGAAAAGCCCCAGGCCAGCCCCAGCACAGGGAAGGCCTCGGGCGCAAGGGCAGAGTGCCGTGCTGGGAGCTGTGCCAGGGAGAGCCTGAGGCACCAAAGGCGCCTTGGCAGCAGCAGCTGCTTGCAGGGCATGGCCAGAAGCCTCCCTTGGCAAGCCGGCCTGGTGGCCAGCACTGCAGAGCTGCTGCCTCAGGGCTCATTTCTGGCTGGGCTCTGCCCCAGCCCACAGAGTGTGACCTCAGCCCTGACTCTGCCACGGCCCTTGTGCCTGAGCCCTGCAAAGCCCAAAGGTCACCTGTGCCCCCCTGGCTGTGCCAGCCCCTGGGGCAGGGGGAGGAAAGGCAGAGGAGGGGCTGGGTTTGGCTGTGGGATGTGGGGTCCAGCAGAGACCATGAGGAGTCAAGGCAGTGGATGGAGTGCACTGAGCAGCCCCTTCTGCCCATGCAGTCCTGGAATGGTTTGGATGGGAAGAGCTCTGCAGTGCTCATCTCATCCAAACCCCGCCATGAGCAGGGTCATCTTTCACCAGATCAGGTTGTTCAGAGCCCTGTCCCAGCTGGACTTGAATGTTTCCAGGGATGGGGCACTGACCACCTCCCTGGGAACCTGTCCTGGTGTATCACCACCCTCATCATCAAACATTTCCTCCTTATCTGTTCTTATCTGAACCTCCCTTCCTTTAGTTTAAAACCACCCCCCTTTGTCCCGTTGTGCCAGGCCCTACTAAAACCTTTGTCCACCCTTGTATTCCCAATGAGCCGGGTTTCCATGGCAACTGCCAGGACAGGTGACCCAGGTGTCACCCCCAGTGAGGGCTGCCATGGAAACAGTGCCCAGCACTGCCCCTTTCTGTCGGGCTGACCTGGCCTTTGGCCCTGGCCCTGGCGTTTGCTGCTGGTTCCGCGGCGCCTGACCGGCCAGCGCGGCACAGGGCAGGTGGCCATGGCACAAGCCCCCAGCAAGGGATCCCCTCTGGCTCTGGGCAGCGACAGCAGCCCTGAGAAAGGGGCCAGGGCAGGTTTCCATGGCGACCAACCATCACAACGGCTCCAGGCCTTGGTTGCCGTGGCACCAAACTAAGGAACGTGTCCCCGTGGCCATTGCCATGGCACCTGGCGGCACCAACGAGTGTCCCGGCAATTGGACCTGGAACAGCCCCGGCACCGCTTTGTCCTGAGGGCTGCCATGGCCACCGAGGGCAGCAACAGCTCTGCAGGCAAGTGGCCATGGAACCTGGCTGCAGAAATGGCTCCTTGGGGTGGTTCCCAAGGAAACCTGAACTGATGAGTGATGCCATGGCACCCAAACCCAGCAGTGGGGTCAGTGCAGTGTCCATGGCAAGAGCCCCTTGCAATGGCCCGGTGCAGGTTGGGATGATGATCCACCCTCACAGCTGGCCCAGCGCAGGTCTGCAGTGGTCTTGGAGGCACCTTGGGCTTGGCACACAGCTGAGGAGGTTGTCTGAATTCAATAGAGAAACTCAGGTCATTTAGAGTGCTTCAAAAATAAAAGAAGGAAAATCCCTCTTTGGCTGATTGCAGCCAGTTCTCTGAGCAAAGCAGTGAGAGTGAGGAGAGACAGGATGGGCTTGGCGAATGTGGAGCAAGGTTGTCCACACGGGGTCAGAGCTCAAGGCACACCTCTGACCTGTCCAGACAAACTCAGGAGAGTCCCTGGGTCAGTATCAGTGAATACTTCAATCACCACTTGTGTAATAAGAGAAGTAGTAAAATACCCCCTTTAAATAGGAATACATATTTCCCATAAACTCTTTGAAATATGTCTTTATAACTGCAGTAGGAAACCTTCCTGATGAACTGCACTAGAGCAGAGGGAAATCAAGGCAGAGCCATGGTTTGTCAGGACTTGCTTGATCCTCATGAGCCCCATGGTGCATTTGGAGCTAGGCCCTGGAACCTCAGACCCTGAGAGGAGATGGCACAAACCTTTCCAGGAGTCAAAGGCAGAAGAAAACCCTAAAGTGGTTAAGGTCTCAAAACATAAATGGGACCCACAATGGTCCATCCCCAACACAGGCCCCTCAGGCAGTCCTTGGAGGAGAAATTTGGAAGCCAGGATGGCACAAAAACCTCTCAGAGACTCAAAATAGCACAAAAACCTCTCAGTGTGGAAAGGAAAACCCAAAGCACCTTAAACTCCTTGAGTATCTCAAAGCATCAATGAGCCCCACTGAGTGTCAGTACAAAGCTCTCAAGGGACTCGTTAAAGCAGATAATTGGGGCCATGATTGCACAAAACTCTCACAGAGTCTGGATCAAAAGGGAAACACCAAGTACCTTAAAAGAACTGAAGCACCTTGAAGCATTAATGAGCCCCACTGAGTCAAAGCCTCTCCAGGGACTAATTACAGCAGATAATTGGAGGCCATGATTGCACAAAGCTCTCAGAGACTCCAAGGCAAAAGCCAAAGCCAAAGTGCTTTTAAAAACCTGCAGTCCCTGGGAGCATGGAGGAGCCCCCAGGGCCATTCCTGAGCAAGGCTCCCCAGGGACTCCTTCCAGCAGATCCTTGAGGCCACTGGGATGTGGGCTAGGGGGGGATGCTGAGGGCAGGACAAGGGGCTGACAGTGCCCAGCCTGGCTGGGGCTGTGCCAGGAGGCCCCAGTGCCTCAGGACAAGGTGTCTCCTGACAGCCCTTGGTGGCACAGAGCCTGCTGTGCCCCAGGGCACCAAGACTTGGCTTCTCTTTGTCTCCACCTGTCATCAGTGCCTCCAGTTCTCTGCTCTGCCTGGGGCCTGGGGACACTTTCTCAGTCGTGTCCCTCAGTGGGACCCATTAAAAGTCAAAGGAACTTTGGAGTTGGATTCTGACTTGGAGTTCTGGAGAGGTTTCTGCAGCTCCCTCTCAGGGCCTGATGTTCAGGGCCTGAGCACAAAGCCCCAGAGGGTCATTAAAGTCCTTGTGCTGTGTCTGTGCTGCTGAGCTGGGCCGGGCTCCTGGCACAGAGGGTGATCCTGGCAACCAAGGAGAGCTTCAAAAGCACATTTCTCTGGATGAGCAGCTCTTCTCCCAGCCCAGCAGGGCTGGGGCACTGCCTGCAGCCAGCCCGGGCACAGCACAGAGGCACAGAGAGCTTCCATCAGTCAGGGCTGGGAAGGTGCTGAGAAGTGCCTGGGGCAGAATCCCTGGCAGCCCTTGGCACAGGAACCTCTGGCTGCAGGACAATGCAGCTGCAGCTCCTGGAGTGATCTCCTACAGCTGGAACATCCCAATGCCCACAGACCCTGTGAGTACATTCTCTGATCATCTCTTGTGCAGAGCAGCCAGGGGTGCCCAGGGCTGTCCTGCAGAGCAGGGTCCTGCAGCCCAGGGCGCTGTGCTGGGCCAGGGACTCTGCTGCCTGCCAGGGACAGCTCTCAGCCAGCCCGGGGACCTGCTCCAAGCAATGGGGGACAAGATGTGGTTGAAAGGAGACAGCTGGTAGGGCTTGGAAGTGTTCTCCATGTGTGGTGAGGATGCTGCATTGTTCAGGACTGCTTCCAGCACGGCATTTAACTGCAGAACATTTCCAAGTATATTATATGGGAGCTCAGCAAGGCAGGGGCTGCATAAAAGGGAAAATCCTGCTTTTTTAATCTACTGATCTGTGTGGATTGGATTGGAAATTGCACATAGATATTCATCACTCAGTTCAGGCTGAGAAAAATAAACAAGTTTTCTCTCAGGAATCAATAAACCAGGCAGTGACAGAAATCTGCACAGGGCCCCTTAGAGGCAGCGTCAGTGTCACTTCTCCAGCCTCCTCAGGGTTGCTCTGACGTTGCCATCAGAGCCTGCAGAGCCAGAGCTGCCCCTGGGCAGTGCCTGAGCTGGGGGGGTCTGCAGGGCAGAGCTGAGCCCCCAGGGCTGGGCTGGGCTCTGGCAGCACTGGCAGGGCCCAGCCCTGGGCACAGGGAAGCAGCTGCTGGCAGGGACAGCTCCAGGCAGCAGAGCCCTGGGCAGGCAGAA
This sequence comes from Anomalospiza imberbis, assembly GCF_031753505.1. Classification (NCBI taxonomy): domain Eukaryota; kingdom Metazoa; phylum Chordata; class Aves; order Passeriformes; family Viduidae; genus Anomalospiza; species Anomalospiza imberbis. The sequence goes on along the minus strand of NC_089713.1, from coordinate 191,598 downwards.
GGGGAAAGTGTCCCCAAGCTGTGCTGGGATATTTAAAGTCCTCTCCAAACCCAACTATTCCATGATTACTTTTTTTACAGAACCCGATGCCAAGGCACAGCCAATGTCCAACAGCAGCTCCATCAGCCACTTCCTCCTGCTGGCACTGGCAGACACGCGGCAGCTGCAGCTCCTGCACTTCTGCCTCTTCCTGGGCATCTCCCTGGCTGCCCTCCTGGGCAACGGCCTCATCATCAGCGCCGTAGCCTGCGGCCACCACCTGCACACGCCCATGTTCTTCTTCCTGCTCAACCTGGCCCTCAGCGACCTGGGCTCCATCTGCACCACTGTCCCCAAAGCCATGCACAATTCCCTCTGGGACACCACCACCATCTCCTACACAGGATGTGCTGCCCAAGTCTTTCTGATTTTCTTCTTTCTTGCAACAGAGTATTCCCTCCTGACCATCATGTGCTACGACCGCTACGTGTCCATCTGCAAACCCCTGCACTACGGGACCCTCCTGGGCAGCAGAGCTTGTGCCCACATGGCAGCAGCTGCCTGGGCCAGTGCCTTTCTCTATTCACTGCTGCACACGGCCAATACATTTTCCCTGCCCCTGTGCCATGGCAATGCCCTGGGCCAGTTCTTCTGTGAAATGCCCCAGATCCTCAAGCTCTCCTGCTCCAATTCCCACATTAGAGAAATTGGGCTCATTGCTGTTAGTGCCTGTTTGGTATTTGGTTGTTTTGTGTTCATTGTTTTCTCCTATGTGCAGATCTTCAGGGCCGTGCTGAGGATCCCCTCTGAGCAGGGACGGCACAAAGCCTTTTCCACCTGCCTCCCTCACCTGGCCGTGGTCTCTCTGTTTGTCAGCACTGCAGCATTTGCTCACCTGAAGCCCCCCTCCATGTCCTCCCCATCCCTGGATCTGGCCCTGTCAGTTCTGTACTCGGTGGTGCCTCCAGCCCTGAACCCCCTCATCTACAGCCTGAGGAACCAGGAGCTCAAGGCTGCAGTGTGGACACTGATAACTGGATGGTTTCAGAAACGTTAAACTACTGGCGAATTTCTGCCAGACACGTGTAATAAAAGTCATCTTTGATACTTCTTGTTGGTTTCATTTTGGAGGTTCATATTTTGTTTTTTTTTTCATACTGTCCACAATAAAAATATACTCTGTGCCATTTCTCCTTTTGTTTCTCTCCACCTTCCCTGTTGCCACAAACTGTGTCAATGAGGGGCTGCGCTCTCGGTGGCTTTAAAGGAACTCAAGGACCTCCCAGCAAAGTTTCTTGCAGAGATGCCCTTTTGTTGCCTTCTCTGGAGCTGCAGCAGCAATGTCTGTGTGCAGAGCTGGGGCAGATCAGTGCTGGCACAGCAGCTGTGCCCAGCAGCAGCAGCACTTGGTGTTGCCAGTGCTGCTTCCGTGGCCCTGCCCCGCTGCCCTGGTGGCCCTGGTGTTGCTGCAGGGCCTGAGTGCTCTCGGGGCCGGGCACAGTCCTGGGGGTGGCAGTGCCGGGGCTGCAGCAGGGACAGCCCATGGGCACTGCTGGGGCAGCGCTGACGCCTCAGGCCAGGGCCTGGGGGCTCCAGGCTCCTTGCCCAGGCTCTCTCAAGAACACAGCCAGGCCAGTGCTCAGCACAGAAAACCCCCGTGAGCAGCCCCAGGCTGGCCGTGGGCAGGCTGGGGGCAAACAGCATGGCTGGTGCTCTGCAAGGGCCCTGGGGGAGACGGGAAGGAGCAGCAGAGCAGGGGCTGATCCATCCCCAGTGCGCTGGACAGCCCAGGGCAGCGTCCCAGAGCGTCCTGATGGAGCTGCCAACAACATCCCCCCTCTGCAGCCCTGGCCTCTCCCCCAGCTCACACAGGTGCCGCATCCTTGCAGGCACAGCCACGGCAGCACTGGCTCAGGAGCCCCTGTTTGCATTGCACACAGCAGGCGGGAGCACCCCCATGCTGCTGCTGTGGGGACATGAACCTGAGGGAGCACAAATGCCATCAGCCCCTGGGACCAGGAAGGGCTGGGGGACGCCAGGGAAACCACTCAGCTTTGCCCTGGCCTCTGCAGCCAGCCAGAAAGTTTTTTCCCATCAGCTGGGAGTTTTCTGTCCCACTGCAGACGCTGTTGCTCAGAGCCAGGGCTGCCTGGCAGCCACCCCCAAACTGCCCTGAGCATTTCCTTGGCTTCTCCTTTGCTTTCTTTTTCCTTCCCTTGTACATATTTCTTCCCGTTGCCCACCCCTCTTCCCTCCCCTGCAAACAGCCCATCCCTGTTTGCCCTCTCCTCTCTGGCCCCACTCCCCATTCCAGTTTCTGACTGGGCACCGAGGGAAAGTCCCTTGGGGAGCAGGATCATCCCACAAGTGCTGCAGGAATTGTCTGCAGGCTCCTGCAGTGCCTCGTGCTGCTCCCTTGCCAGAGGCACCCCAGGCCAGGGGGGCACATCTGGGCTGCTGTGTCTGGCTGTGGGGCTGCGTGTTCTGGGCAGTGAGGAGGGGCTGCAGAGGCTCTGCAGGACTGACAGGATGGGCCTTGGGGCTGTGAGGAGAAGCTGAGGGACCTGGGCTGCTGGAGATTCTGAGGAGGAGGCCCAGGGCTCCTCCTGCAACTGCTCCAAGGGGAGTTTCACAGAATCACAGAATCAGCAAGGCTGGAAAAGACCTTGGATATCATCCAGTCCAACCTGTGCCCTGACACCGCCTTGTGTCCCCTGAGCCTCCTCTTCTCCAGGATAAACAACCCCAGCTCCCTCAGCCACTCCTCACAGGACTTGTGCTCCAGACCCCTCACCAGCCTTGTTCCCTTTCTCTGGACACGCTCCAGCCCCTCCATGTCCTTTCAAAATTGGAGGGCCCAGAACTGGACAGCACTCGAGGTGCTGCCTAACCAGTGCCAGGCACAGGGGAAGAATCACTGCCCATGTTTCCATGAGGCCCCAGAGTATCCCAGTGCTCTCCATGATTCCATGAGGCCTCCCAGTGTCACAATGTCCCTCTGGTGTCACAGAGTCCCTTGGATCCTAGGGCCCTGCAGTGTCACAATGGCACCGTGGTGCCCCAGGGCCCTGCAGTGTCACAGTGGATCCTTGGTTCCATGAGGTCTGGCAGGGCAGCAATGCTCTCCTTGGTTTCCGCTGTCTCCCACACATCCCACTGTCAGGCTATAGAAGGACACCTGGCGGATGAAGGGGAGTGGGAGTGGGTACCTCCTCGAGGAAGTAATAATAAAAATCCCTCCCAACCCCCTCTCCCAAGCCAGGTGCCACTTCAGATTCGGTATGATCCCCTGGATCTGGAGAGTCAGCCAGATGGTTTAGAAGAAAATTATCTGCCCAGTGAACCTCCCAATTATGATTCATCTGTGAGACAGATCAGCACCTCTAACATCAAAAAGGAAAGAAGGGTAATCGTGGTGGGTGACTCCCACCTGAGGGGAACAGAGGGCCCCATATGTCGACCAGACCCACCCCACAGAGAGGTCTGCTGCCTCTCTGGGGCCTGGGTATGGGATATCACTGACACACTGCCTGGGCTGATTCAGGCCTCTGAACAAAGTACAGGTCCAGACTCTTGTCACCAGCAGTGTCATGTTAGTCCTTGTCACCCTTCCTTGGGTGCCACCCACCCACCCATTGGTGTGTACCCCGTGTTTTTCTCTCCCTGCTGCCGTTTGCTCTGGGAGCTGCCGCTGCCCCTGGGAGCTGGGCATCCTCAGGGTGATCCAGCATCTCTGGGCATCGTCCTGGTGCTGGCCCCGGACTCACTCCTCCGGCTGCCCCCTGAGGCAGCTGAAGGAGAAAAGGCGGCGCAGAGATGGGCTGGTGGGAGATGTGATGGTTGAAGGTCACTTAGGCACAGTGATCATGAAATTATAGAATTCTCGATATTTGGTGAGATGAGGAAGGACACAAATAAAACCCTTACATTGGACTTCTGGAGGGCAGACTTTGGCCTACTTAGGACACTTTTTCAGAGAGTTCCTTGGGAAGCAGCCCTTGAAAACAAAGGAGTTCAGGAAAGGTGGGAAACTTCTAAACAGAGATCCTGAGGGCACAGGAACAGACTGTCTCTGTGTTCCAAAAGACGAGTCGACGAGGAAAACATCTAGCCTGGATGGGCAAGGAGGTTTTGAAGGAATTTAGGAATAAAAAGAGGATGTATCATTTTTGGAAGGAGGGTCAGGTCTCTCAGGAAGTATTTAAGGGACTTGCTAGGGCATGTAGGAAAGAATTTAGGGAAGCCAAAGCTCAATTTGAACTTAAAATGGCAGCTTCTGTAAAGGCTAATAAAAATGTTTTTATAAATATATCAATGGTAAAAGGAAGGGTAAGACCAACCTTTGTTCTTGATTAGGTGTGGAAGGGAATTTAATAACTGCAGATGAGGAGAAGGCAGAGGTGCTTAATGCCATTTTTTGCTTCAGTTTTTAGTGAGAAGACGATTTGCCTTCAGGATAACTGTCCTCCTGGGCTGTTTGATGGTATCAGGGAGCAGAGTGGGCCACTGTTATCCAAGAAGAGGCAGTCAGAGAACTGCTGAGCTGCTTGGATGTTCATAAATCCATGGGACCAGATGGGATCCACCCCAGGGTGATGAGGGAGCTGTCAGATGAGCTTGCCAAGCTGCTCTCCATCATTTACCAGCAGTCCTGGCTCACTGGTGAGGTCCCAGATGACTGGAAGCTGCCCTATGTGACACCCATTCCCAGCAAGGGTGGGAAGGAGGATCCTGGTGATTACAGGCCAGTCAGCCTGACCTGAGTACCCGGTAAGGTCATGGAACAGTTCACACTGAATGCCATCACACAGCACTTCCAGGATGGCCAGGGTGTCAGACCCAGCCAGCAGGGGCTTAGGAGGGCTAGGTCGTGTTTGACCAAACTGGTCTCCTTCTATGACCAGGTGACCCTCCTGGTGGATGCAGGAAAAGCTGTGGATGTTTCTATTTGGACTCCAGCAAGGCCTTTGACACTGTCTCCCACAGCACACTCCTGGAAAAGCTGCAGCCCACGGCTGGGACAGGAGCACTCTGTGCTGGGTTCAGAACTGGCTGGATGGCCGGCCCAGAGAGTGGTGGTGAGCGGTGCTGCATCCAGCTGGGGACAGTCACCAGTGCTGCCCCTCAGGGCTCTGTGCTGCGCCAGCTCTGTTCAATATTTTTATTGACCACATGGATGAGGGGATTGAGGCTTTTATTAGTAAATCTGCAGATGACACTGAGCTGGGAGCGTGTGTCCATCTTTTGGAAGGTAGGAGGGATCTGCAGGGACACCTGGAATGGTTGGATGGATGGGCGGAGGCCAAAAGGATGAAGTTTAATCAGTCCAAGTGCCCAGACCTGCATTTTGGCCACAATAACCCCCTGCACAGCTCTAGGCTGGGGACAGTGTGGCTGGACAGTGCCCAGGCAGAAAGGGATCTGGGGGCACTGGTCGACAGCAGGCTGGACATGAGCCAGCAGTGTGCCCAGGTGGCCAAGAAGGCCAATGGCTCCTGGCTGGATCAGGAATGGTGTGGCCAGCAGGAGCAGGGAGGTCATTCTTCCTCTGTACTTGGCACTGGTGTACTTGGCATTCTTCCCCTGTACTGGCACCGTTCCTCGAGTGCTGTGTCCTGTTCTGGGCCCCCCAATTTAGGAGGGAAATTGAGGACCTAGTCTGTGTCCAGAGATGGGCAACAAGGCTGGTGAGGGGTCTGGAGCACAAGTCGTGTGAGGAACGACTGAGGGAGCTGGGGTTGTTTCGCTTGGAGATGACTCAGAGGTGACCTTATCACTCTACACCTTCCTGAAAGGTGGTTGCAGTCAGGTGGGGGTCGGTCTCTTTCTCCTCACAGCAACTGACAGTACCAGGGGACAGTGTCTTAAGCTGCACCAAGGGAAATTTAGGTCGGATACTAGGAAAAAGATTTTTTATGGAAAGGGTGATAAAGTACTGGAATTGTCTGTCCAGGGACTCGGTGGAGTCACCACCATGGGATGTGTTTAAAAAAAGACTGGATGTGGCACTCAGTGCCATGGTTTAGCTGAGGTGGTGTTAGGGCATGGGTTGGACTTGATGATCTTAAAGGTCTCTTCCAACCCAACAATTCTGTGATTGTGTGACATCACAGACCAGGTTGTGACATCATATAGATGGCTGTGACATCCCTGGTTTATTATGTGACATCACAGAGCAGGCTGTGACATCAGAGCATGCCTATATGACATCACAGAGCAGAGCAAGCTGTGAGGTCAAAGAGTGTGCTGTGACATTATAGGGTGGCTGTGTTCCATCCCTGAAGGTGTTGTGACATCACAGGGTGGGTCTGTGTGACCACAGAGGTGCTGTGTGACATGTTAAGTGAGTTCTGCCACCACAGAGCAGGCTGTGACATCACAGAGCAGGCTGTGACATCACAGAGGAGGTTGTGATGTCACAAAGTTGGCTGTGACATTACAGGCTGGCAGTGTGACATCACAGAACTGGCTGTGAGGCCACAGAGAAGACTCTGCCATCATACAAAAGGGCTCTGTGACATCACAGAGCAGCTATGTGATGTCACAGAGAAGGCTGAGACAAGACAGAGTGGGTTGTGACATCACAGAGCTGACTGTGAAATCACAGAGCAGGCTGTGACATCACAGCGAGGCTGCCAAAAATCACAAAGGTGTCTGTGACATCACAGGCTGGGCTGTGACATCACAGGGCAGATTTTGTGACATCACAGAGCAGACTGGGAACTCAAAGAGCAGGCTGTGACCTCACAGGGCACCTGTATGAAATCACAGGTGGCCTGATACATCTCAGAGTGGGCTGTGTGACATTACAGGGGTTCTGTGACATCACAGGGGCTGTGTGAGGTCACTGGGGAGGTCACTCCACCCCAGCCCCCCCTCCCAGTTTCCCCAGAGAAGTCCAATGCTGCTCGTGCACAGAGGGGTCCCCTGTCCCCCTGGGTCCCCCCACCCCCGGTGCCGCAGCCTCCCCCAGAGGATGTTCCACGAGATCGACCCCAGAGCCTGACACGGGGACGGGGGCTGGGGCTGTGGGGGGTGGGACAGGGGGACAGGGACCCCCCAGCAGCGTCCCCGTGTCCCCCAGGGCCAGAGCCTGGGCCAGGGCTCCTTCACCCTGTTACCAACGAGGGCTTGAGAGCGCTGAAAAAATCCCCAGCAAGGGATCAGCAAAAACCAGATTTAATATTAAGTGACAGCACCACAGAGTTCCTTGGCAAGAGTCACTCTGCTCCTGACTGGACACTGCAGGCACACCAAGGAAACAAAGCAACAACAAAACCAAACAAAATCCAGGCAATCAAACCAGAAATGAGCTGAGACCTGGGGCTTTCATTGCTATGGAAAAGAATTATCCTTCTCGTCCAGGTGCCCATTGGGATTCCACCTCCAACACTGCCTGTTGTGACAGACTGGAGGAGATTGTTGGCTGGAAACATTTCATGTGTGGGGGAGGAAGGGGCAGGTCCAGCCTTGCCCTGCCCTGGAACCCCAGCCCTGCCCTGCCCTGGAACCCCAATCCCCCCAGAGCCTCTATCCCAGCCCAGCAGTGTCTGCCAGTCCCTGGCACAGCACAGGCAATGCTCCACAGCCACCTCTGGAGCCCCCAGCCCAGCTCCTGAGTGACCAAATGACCCCAAGTCCCACCTGGGGGAAGGGCCCAGGAACACCAAGGGGTATTTAAGGCTGAGCACAAGGCAAGCACACATCTTGACCCTACCTCCTCTTGGAATTTCCATCTGAACCAATGCTGGAATCCAGGAGTTGGTAGCTGAGTTTGTGCTTCTCTGCATCTTATTTGTTATTCTCTTTCTGTGTCTAATTCTTCTATTCTTGTCCCCTTGCAAATTTTGATTAACCTAAAATTGAAAAGGCTTAGAGTGTGTGAAGTTGAATGGGCCAAGTGAATGCATTGAAAAGTGTATTTTGTTCATTGAATGTCACGCTAAACCTTTTGCCGAAGTTTCTCTGATCTTCTGAAGTTCCCAATAAAGGCTGTTTTATTGTTTTGAGCTCCGGAGAATCTCTTGTTGGTATTTCTCCTGTTCATCCAACTCAGAGGACACAAACAATTGTAATTCCTCTTAAATGTCTCCTTGAGAGAGTTGTTTGGGGGATGGGGGTCAGGGCTTGTGTGTCCTGCTTGGCACAGCCCAGGCAGGGCTTTCACAGCCACATTCCACACTCCATTTCCCAGCTGGAGCCGCTGGTGCCTCTGAGTTCTGCTGCCCCAGCCCCAGGGACGCTCTCCTTGTCTGCCCATTCTCCCACGGTCTCTGGGCAGGGATGGCCTCAGTGGGGGCTGCTGACATCCTCAGCAGCTTGGAGCGCCCTGGAGCCACCTCCGGCCATGGACGGCGGCCAGCGACGGGGAATGCCCCGGGGTGAGGAGGGAGGACACCAGCAGAGCATCCCCCCGGGGCAACGACGAAGACAGTGCCGGGATCAGGCAGAAGGAGCACGGACCCCCACCGGAGCATCCTCCAAAGGTAAGGTGTTTTCCTAAGCAAAATTGGCAAAAAATCTTATTAAATTCTGTGGCTGATCTTTGCTGTTCCCACGGGTCGCTCGCCACCCACACAAATCACAAAGTTCCCCCTCAAAAGTGGGACTGGGAGCACACAGACCCTTCCCCATAGTCTAGGGACCCCCAGAAGGCCCCTCCCTATGGACTGGCCACCCCAGAAATGGGGCTAGGACCTCCAAAGAAACCTCCCCATTAACCTAAAACCCCCCAAAATGGTGCTGGTGCCCCCAGAGACCCATCCCCATGGGACTGGAACCACCACAGACCCATCTCCATGAACCTACAACCCCCAGAAATGGGACAGGGACCCCCAGAGACCCCTCCCTATGGGCCTGGGATCCCCAGAATGGGGCTGGGACTCCCCCCATGTGAGACACGCCCACTCCCCGCCTTGGGGTGGCGGCGTCAGAGCCCCGGGAGCGCCCCGGAGCCACCTCTGGCCACGGACGGCGGACAGGAATGCCCTGAGGAGAGGGGGGAGGACCCCGCCAGAGCATCCCATGGGACAGTGAGCACCGAGAGCGGCGGAGCATTGCCCTGGAGCGAGGACGATGGAACCGGGAGGACCAGGGAAACCAGCGGAGCATCCCCGGGGCTGGGGAAGGAGAACACCGACACAGCATCCCCCCGGGGCAACGAGCATTTAGGGATTTTAGGGATTGTAGAGAGTAGTTTAGTATGTTACATGGGTGAGAAGTTTAGGTTTTACAATTTTTAGCATATTGTAGATGGGTACAGGAGCTGTCACATCTTCAGCAGAGGAGGACACACCTTCAGCAGGAGCTGTCACAGCTTCACCAGGTGTTGGGGAATGGCTGCAGGAACAGGGTCATGGATCGATGGAACAATTGTTCCAGCAATCCTCTGTTTGAGACCCCAGACCTGAGCTCTGTGCCTGGGAGGAGCTCTGGCCTGGGAACAGCATTGTGTCTGGGTCTGGGAAACAGCACTGTGCCTAGCCTAGGAACAGTACACTGTGCATGTACAGATAGCAAAAAAGCAGCATATCCTTGAGATATGAGTTGTACAAGGATAAGACGCGCCGTCTGGGGAAGAGCTGCCGGCTTGCAAGGTACAAAGGCTGCACTTAAGGGTCAGATTATGGAAAGCGAAGTAGCTCTTCAATTACTTACAGAAACGTGATTTAGCTGACATAGATTTAGATAAAGATCCGCCAGCTTTGTACACCTATGGTCGGGCTCAAGGCTTATTTAAAGCCTCGGAGGATCTCTTTGATGAGAAAGAGTGGCATGAATTAGAGAACATTCTTTAGTTTAAGGTGATTGATGATGATAAGGCTGCCCGAGAGCTAATGAGGTCGTGGTGATCAGTCATAAATTGTTTGCAGATGTATCAAGCAGAAAAGAAAGTTTCTGCTGTTGCTACTGCCACTTTAGAAGGGGTTAAACCAGGAATGCATTCTTTAGAGGTTGATTACAATCCTATTCCTCCAGTAAGAAATATTATTGAAATTAAGAGCAGATTGAGTGATAAGCAACCTACTGCTCCCCCTGCTTTTAATCCTGCCTTTAATGCTGCTCAGTCAGCCACAGATCCCCTCCCCGGGAATGAACAATCAGTAATAAATGGTGAAAGACTTCCACAGGCTAAAAGAAAGCAGCTGCAGGATGAAACTGTTCAGAACAGCCACAAAAGAGTTTTAGTGACATCTGCTAGTAATCCTTTTAAGCAAGAACATCCTAAAAATTTACCAGGAATACACAGAATGAATTGGTTGAGTATCCAAAAAGAAGCAATAAGTAATAAAGATTATGACTTGTTCTACTATTTCTGACATAGATTGCCAAGCTTTTCCTGTTGCTTATACACCGAATGAAGGAGGGGGAGAAACAACCAATTATCATCCTGTGGATTGGAAATTGCTTTCACAATTGAGAGCCATAGTTAATGAGTTAATGACTGTGGGCTACACGGGGAACCTGCAAAGCAAATGCTTAATTCCATATGGGGCTCAGGTTTACTTCTTCCAAAAGATATTAAAAGTATCATAAGAATAATTATGACACAGTCTCAGTTAATGCTGTGGCAAGCCCACTAGCATAAATTATGTAATCATTTTGCAAAGACTCCATGACAGCAGAATGAGCCCTTATTTGGGATAACTGTTGAACAATTAATAAGTGTTGGGCAATTCACTACAATTGAAATGCAGGCACAAGTAGGGGCTGAAGTATGAAAAGCTACCATACAATTAACTAGAGAAGCAATCTCCAAGGTTAGGACAAAACCAGTATCTCCTTCTTCTATGTCTATTAAGCAAGGCAGAAATGAGCTTTTTACTTCCTTTGTGGATTGGGTGACCAAAGCTATTAATTTAGCTGATGTACAAGACTTCATGAAGAGAACCCTATTACGACAGGGTGTTTTAGAAAATTGTAATACCTCTTAACACAATGAGCATTGATGCAACAGTGGAGGAAATGCTAGAAAGAATGTCGAGGGTTCCTGCAGGTCCTCAGGCAATGTTAGTAGAAGCACTCAGGGATGTAGGGAAAGATTTGGTGCAAGCCCAAACACACGCCTTTGCTGCCCTGACTCCATTACAGCCGACAAATAAGTTTAAGCAACAACCTCGTATAAAGTGTTAACAGTGTGGGAAAATGGGACATTTTCGTCGCAACTGCAGAGAAGGGACAGTATGGTGTAACAAATGTTCTGTGAACTCTCATTCTACTGAAGTTTGTAGGCGATCAAGAAACGCAACACGCAGCGCGAAGGGCCGCGGCGCGAAGATCCCAACGGCGGCTCCCGTATAGTGTGCTCCAGACAACTGCAACCAGCCAGCTCTCTCCAGCCAGCCACAAGAGGGAGCCTCGGCCTGGACCTGGCAACTACAATAAACATTACCCTGATTGATCAAAAGCCTGTAAAAATCCCTGCTGGGGTCAAGGGACCGGTAATGCACAAAGATAAACCTTGTGGTGCTCTTCTTTTAGGACAATCATCTACTAGTTTAAAAGGTCTTTTTGTGTTACCTAGTGTTATTAATACTAATTTTACAAGTGAAATTCTTATCATTGCTATAACATTTTATCCTGCTTTATTTATTTCTAAGGGCCGTAAAATTGCTCAACTATTGCCTACTTTACAGTTGACAGAAGCTGCCTCAACCACCATACATCAACAGTGGGGTCTGACAAGATTTAGATCTACAGGAAGTATGGCACTTCTTTGTCTTCCCACGGAGGAGCGGCCCAAAGCTCCTGTTATTTTAGAAAATAGTCATCAAAAGCTACAGGTAATAGCACGCCTCAATACTAGAGCAAGCATCACTATCATCAGCGAGGACTGTTAGCCTACCTCTTAATCACTTTTTCCTATGATTGCTAAAGTTAAAGAAGTAAGAAAGTCTAGTTCAGTTAACCACAATAAAGACAAAATTTGTTTATTACTGGGTAGTCACACTTGGGTACAATTTGTTACTGTTATGCCATTACCACACAAAGTTGAAGCATTAATTGGCCGAGATATTCTTATACAATTAAAAGCTCACCTTGTAACAAAAAATCTTTTTTAGTAACAGTCACGACTTAAGCTTTCCCAGTCGCCCTAACCTAAAAATTGAATGATCCAGGATAGATCAAGCAGTAGCCGCTAAAAAGAAAAAACCTACAACAAGCACATGCCCTAGTTAGTGAACAATTAAATCAAGAGCACATTAAACCTTCTCCTAGTCCACAGAACACTCCAATATTTGTAATCAAAGAGAAATCTGGTAAATTTTGTTTTCTTCATCATTTACGTGCAGTCAATGCCCAAATAGAAGCAATAGAGGCACTACAGCCAGACCTCCCCAATCCAGCCATGCTGCCTGAGGTCTAGAACCTCCTTATCATTAATTTAAAAGACTGTTTCTTTACAATTAGCATCCATCCAAATAATACTAAACAATTTACATTTACATTACCTTCCCTAAATTGTGAGACACCTACAAGTCAGTATGAATAAGTGACCCTTACTCAAAGAATGCGCAACAGTCCTACACTGTGTCAGTTGTTTGTAGATACTGCCTTACTGCCCATTCAAACTACTTGTCCTAATATGATAATAAACCATTATATAAACGATATTTTGTTTACACAAGAAACTTCATTTACTGTTCAGCAAGAAACCTTTATTTTCACACAGCTACATAATCACAATTTATGTGTTGCCCCCCAAAAATTCAGCGTTCTACACCCTAAAAATATTTAAGCTAAGTAATTTTTAATAGACACATTCAACCACAAAAAGTTGCTCTGCAACTCAATTTACATACTCTGCATAATATACAACAATTCATAAGAGACATTCAGTAACTCCATCCAGTTGTCACTATTTCAAATTATGAACTTAATAAATTAAAACCATTACTAAAAGGTACAAATCCCACTGCACCCATTCAATTAACTAATAAACAGTGTGCAGTTGTAGCAAATATTGCTGATACTATAGCCCAGAGAGCTGTTAATCATAGAAATCCTGACTTACCTATAGACATTACTATTCTGTCTCATCCAAAACACCTTATGGGTGCTCTCACTCAACAGCTAAAAAACAAAAGAGGAAAACAGGAGGATACAAACGTGTTAGAATGGGTGTTCGGACATTTACAGCCTAGCAATTCTATTCAACCACGGGTGGAGGCACTTGCACTCTTGATTCGGAAAGGCCGGAAACGGGTGGTACAGATTACAGGGGAAGAGCCACAAAGAATTTTTGTTCCGATAAAACAGGCTGATTTAAACTGGTTTTTGCAACATTCTCCTGAATTACAAGCTAGCATTTTAGAATCTAATGCTGAAATTCAATTCTCACCGCTGTCTTCACCTATTCTGTGCTGGATCTCCTCACAAAAATGGCTGTTACGGCCAAAATATAGTGAAATACCGTTGATTAATGCTGTTACTGTGTTTACAGATGCAGGTCACAAATCTAGAAAAACTACTCTCACCTGGAATGAACAGGGGCAATGGAATCATGTCATAATAAAAGGACAAGAATCAGATACTCTACAGACATTGGAACTTTCAGCAATTGTGTGTGCATTTTGTCGATGGATGCATGATCCTATAAATGTTGTGTCTGATTCTTTGTATGCAGTTGGGGTACCGCAGCGTATTGAGGATGCTCTGTTACAGAAGTGCAAAATCAGCACTTGAATGCACTTTTTGCACAGTTGCAGTCTGCAATATGACAAAGATCTGCTCCATATGCTATTTTTCACATCAGGAGTCATAAGTGGGTGGAAGGATTAGGGGAAGGAAATGCTCGTGCTGATAGACTGGTGTCAATAACTGTGCCTATGGACAATTTTACAAAAGCACGCAATACCCATGCCTCGTTTCACCAAAATGCAAAAGGTCTATGGCGCTGCTTTGATATTACGATGGAAGCAGCCCGAGGAATTGTCAGAGCATGTCCAGACTGCAGTCATCACAATGGACCGGGTCTCGGCCTGGGGGTAAATCCTCGAGGTTTAGGCCCTAATGAATTGTGGCAAATGGATGTGACTCATGTAGCTGAATTTGGGCGTTTACGTTATGTCGATGTAGTTATTGACACTTACAGTCATTTCATTTGGGCTTCCCCACAAGCTGGAGAAAAAACAGTTCATGTCATCCAACATTTGACACTGTGTTTTGCTATTTTAGGGGTACCTGGAGTTATCAAAACAGACAATGGACCTGCATATGTAGGGAAGAAAGTTAATCGCTTTTTGCAATTATGGGGTGTTAAGCATGTTACAGGTATACCACACTCTCCCACAGGTCAAGCCATTGTAGAAAGGGCAAATCAAACTTTAAAGCAATACCTTGCAAAATTTAAAACAATTACTGATCCACAGGAGAGATTGGCAAAAGCATTATTCACTTTAAATCATCTTTGTATATTTGGTGTTCATGATATGCCCCCTGCATTTGTACATGGGACACTTGCAAAACAAAATGATGCAGAAAAATCAATAACTGTAATGTATAGGCATCCTCCTACAGGGATTTAGTCAGGAGCAGCACCTGTAAATTACATGGGTAGAGGTCATATGTGTGTATTCACACCTACAGGTCCCTTGTGGGTTCCTAGCAAGTGGACACGTCCAGCTACAACACGGCCACCGCCAGCACCTCCACAGCCACTGCTGACACCTCTGCCGATGAACGAAGGCTCCACTGACGATGACTACGGCTTGAGCCTATTTGTCAGGAACTAAATGATGTTTTAAAGACTAGCATTCTTTGGACTAAGCATAACCTAGAAGGAGGACACTATTTCTAGACAGAATGATACCTTTGATTTTGCTATTGTTCATTTTGCTGTATGCTGTATGCTGATGCTTGGGCTCCTACACAACCAAAAACAAACATATGGGTCACTTTGGCTAATTTGACAAACCAGAGTACTATCTGTCTGTCTTTATCCTCACCTGGAAATCCATTTTGTACCCGTCTAGTAGGGGTACCTGTTGAGAATTGGCCTTGTCCTCAGAAGATATTAACCTGTAAGGTAACACAGCCTCAATATAATGTGGATGACTGGGATTCTTGGGTTCCTTACCTTCCTCTTGCTCCTCTTGAGCCACAGGAGTTAGAGCTTTTGGGATCAGTGAAGGCTGATGGATGTATTATTTTTAATTGGACTAGTGTACAGCAACAGAATCTCAACAGCAGGTATTCGATTTCAGCAAATTCCAGCCTTCCAATATATAGAAATTCCTCTTATTGGTGTAATTACACTTCAGCACACGTCTCAGTTTCCTCTACATCTCCACTGCAGCTACCTACTGGGTATTTTCTCATTTGTGGAGATCATGCTTGGTCTGGTATCCCTTCTAGACTTAAAGGAGGTCCCTGCACTATTGGACGACTGTCTTTATTGACACCAAATATGTCTATGATATTAAAAGTATCCCGACATCATAGACAAACAAGGTTGACCCATGCATTTCAGAGTGATTGTGGGGATGATATAAAGTTTTGGTCCCCAGGAGCAGTTGTAACGGCATCTATTTTTGTTCCTGGCGCTGCAGCAGCGAAGGCACAAGCTACACTGAACAGATTAGGTTGCTGGCTTGCCAAACAGACTAATGCTACATCTGCTGAATTGTCTAATCTTTAGCTGGATGTTGACTCTGTTAGGCACGCTACTTTACAAAATTGTGCTGCTATTGATGTTTTACTATTGGCCCAGGGACATGGTTGTAAAGATTTTGAAGGTATGTGTTGCATGAATTTGTCTGATCATTCAAAGTCAATACATAAGCAAATCAGTGAATTGCATAGGCTTACCACTCAGTTACAACAAGCAGATGGAATTGGATTAGATGACTGGCTAAAATCATTGGGCCTGGGACTATGGTTTCGTTCTATCATTCAATATTTGATTATGCTCGTTTTAGTGATTTTGCTGTTTGTATGTTTATTGCCATGTATTTGTGCGTGCTTGCAGAGAGTCATGCATCAAATTGCTTCATCAGTTACCAATCAAACAATGCTTGTACAAAAGAAATACAGGGGAATTGATGGGGAATGGCTGCAGGAACAGGGTCATGGATCGATGGAACAGTTATTCCATCAATCCTCTGTTTGAGACCCCAGACCTGAGCTCTGTGCCCGGGAGGAGCTCTGGCCTGGGAAACTGGCCTGGGAAACAGCACTGGCCTGTGAACAGTACACTGTGCATGTACAGATAACAAAAGGCAGAATATCCTTGAGATATGAGTTGTACAAGAACAGGATGTAAAACAAGATGTACTTAGCAAAGTAAAAAGCCAGCAGATGAAAAACTTAGCTACAGCTGAAACCACACGTAGAAGAACATAAAACCTTTGTGAACCTAATGAACCTAATGAACCTAATGAACCTTTATGAATTGACCAGTGAGAGCTTGTTGCTGATATTGCTTGCAAAAGACTATATAAACTGACTGGATCTTTGAATAAACTGGAGCTTGCTTATCAATCATATTGGTTGTGTGCTTGTCTTCCCTCACCACCCGCGGCAATAGTGGCCTGATGCCGGCTCTCGGCCCAGGAGTCCCCATGGCTCCAGCAGCAAGGGTGGCTGAGGGGTTCCTGCCTGCTCTGGGGCATTGCTGCAGGGACCACTGCTGTCAGAGCCCCCTCTCTGCTGCTGACAGCTCTGCTCCTGGGGACACTGCTCTGCCCCAGCCCAGGAACAGCAGCAGTGCCCAGTGCCAGGAGGGGTGTCAGTGGGACCCCCTGTGCACAGGAACCCCCAGCCCCGGGCTGGCCGTGCCAGCACCCCCAGGGACCTCCAGCCCCGGGAACCCAGAAGAAGTGGAAACCACAACTGTGCAAACACTGCCTGTGCCCAAAGGAATTGCAAAGAGAAATGAGAATTTAAACAGTATTTTTTTTCCAAAAATCGGCAAAACCTAGGATTTACAGAACATGTTTCATTGTAACAATCCTTTTAACAACAACAATCTACAGAACATGTTTCCATGGGAGCCCATAGACTAACAACCTACAGAACATGTTTCCATGGGAGCCTATAGACTAACAATCTACAGAACATATTTACATGGGTGCTTATAGAGTAGCAATCTACAAAGCATATTTACATGGGTGCCTGCATACTAACAAACTTCCAAACATATTTACAGGAAACCTCTAAGCTTCAGTACATATTTACAGAGGGGTCATATCTGTGGCCACCATCTCCATCAGTCCTGGCAGAAAGGATGCAGCAGAGCTGGACTCTGCTGCCAGCAGTGGCCCAGGTGGGCTGGCAGCTGGGCCCCAGAGGCTGGGACAGGGCTAGCAGGGCTGACATGGCCCCCGGCAAGTGCAGGGCAGGCCGGGAGTGGTGCTTCTGCCACCACAATCCAGGGCTCCCTCCGGGCACCGTGTCCCTGAGCGGGGCCATCCAGCCCAGCCCCAGCCTGGCCTCAGGGGACACACTCTGCCTGTGGGCTGGGCATGGGAAGCATCTGCCTCTCTTGCTCCTGGGGCTCCATCTTCATCCAAGGACCATGGGCTCCTCCTCATCCTTCTCGTCGACTTCCATGTCCTTGATGTTGTCCTCCACGTCGACTTCCATGTCCTCAGCTGTCTCTTCCCTGTCCACCTCCATCATTTCTTCCCTGTCCAGCACCACGTCCACTTCCATCTCCTCCACCGTGTCTCTGGCAGTCTGCAAGAGGCAGCACAATCTCACGGGGGGCTTGCTGTTCCACACCAGCCATTCCCACATGGCTGCAGCCTGCCCAAGCAGGGTGCCCTCCTCCCTGGAATGGCACTGTACCTCCACTGAGGCAGCAGTGCCCATCCTGCTGGGATTGGCTTTAGAGCAGGCGGCGGGCAAAGCCCAGGCAGCAGCAACAGCTCAGCACTGATGGGCAGAGCAAAGGGCGAGTGAGAAGTGGCCGTTGGCAGCAGGTGAAGTGTCTGCTGTGCTCCTTTCCAGGTCCTGGACCTTCCAAATGGACCACTCTGGGAGCTGTGATGTCACAGAAGTTTCAGGGCGACTCCACACGGAGAGATGGGGATCGTAGAATGTTCAAATCCTTGAATGGTTTGGCTTGGAAGGGCCCCTAAGGATCATCTGGTTTCAACTTGAGCAACTTCCCACCACACCAGTCTGCTCTGGACCCTGTCCAAGCTGGCCTTGGAAGTTCCTGGGGATGGGGCATCCACAGCCTGTCTGCACTGGTCCCTGTCTCAGGGACAACCACCCTCACAGTAAAGAACTTCTTCCCATCATCAAATCTATTCCAGCTCTGGCAGTTTGATCCCATTCCCCCTTGTCCTGTCACTACAGTGCCTGACAAAGAGTCCTCTCCCACTTCCCTGTAGTCCAGGCAGTTCCTGCAGGGTCACACGTGAAGCTGAACCTGCAGACAGGAGAGAAAGAAGCCAAGCTCCCAGGCAGAGAAATTGGGGAAAGTGACATGAGAGCAGAAGGAAAAGGTGGACATGGGCCCATGGCCCCCAGCATCAGCAGCCACAGGACCCAAAGACCCCCAGCCCCCTGCCCAGCACAGCCTGCCCTGCCCCTCCAGCTGTCACCCAAGTGGGGGACAGGGCCCAGTGGCCGCCGCCAGCAGCAGGAATGGGGGCAGGGTGAGGATCCCTTCGCTTGGTTTTTGTCTCTTGAACAATCCGGGCACAGGGCAGTGCAAGGCAGGTTGGGAAGCAAAGCCTGGAGCCTTTGGAGGCTGCAAGCCTTAAACATCAGCCCCTGCAGCAGCCCAGATCCAGGTCCCACAGTTCCCAAGGCTGTCATGGCCTTCAGAGCACGTAGGTGGATTTTGCATCCCTGCGGCCAGATGCCGGCTCTCGGCCCAGGAGTGCCCGTGGCTCCAGCAGCAAGGGTGGCTGAGGGGTTCCTGCCCGCTCTGGGGCATTGCTGCAGGGGCCACTGCTGTCAGAGCCCCCTCTCTGCTGCTGACAGCTCTGCTCCTGGGGACACTGCTCTGCCCCAGCCCAGGAACAGCAGCAGTGCCCAGTGCCAGGAGTGGTGTCAGTGGGACCCCCTGTGCACAGGGACCCCCAGCCCCGGGCTGGCCGTGCCAGCACCCCCAGGGACCTCCAGCCCCAGGAACCCAGAAGAAGTGGAAACCACAACTGTGCAAACGCTGCCTGTGCCCAAAGGAATTGCAAAGAGAAGTGAGAATTTAAACAGTATTTTTTTTCCAAAAATCGGCAAAACCTAGGATTTACAAAACATGTTTCATTGTAACAATCCTTTTAACAACAACAATCTACAGAACATATTTACATGTTTGCTTATAGACTAACAATCTACAGAACATCTTTACATGGGTGCCTACGGACTAACAAACTTCCAAACATATTTACAGGAAACCTCTAAGCTTCCGAACATATGTACAGAGGGGTCATTGTGGTAAGCACATTAATCTCTCTCTCAGGATTTTTATAAAGGTGCGCAGAGAGAAGTGAAAGAGAAAACAATTTCTATTTCTGCTCCTTGTTTTTTCCTTGTGGAATGTGCTTGGAGAATAATTTACCTAGAGCAAATGCCTGGTTGGATCACGGTGGATTGTTTGGGCCTGATGGCCAATCGGATCCACCTGTTTCTGGACTCTGGAGAACAGGGTCATGAGTTGTGAGTTGTTTAGATATGATAGTTAGAGAAAGTAGCATGTAATTTTTAGTATCCTCTTTTATATAGTATATTAATGTATCATAGCATAATTATAATAAAGAAATCATTCAGCCTTCTGAACTAAGTCAGACATCATCATTCTTCCCATTTGGGTTCGCCGACATCAACAACAGCTGATTCCTGACATTTACATTTAAAAAGTGACATTTTGTTGTGATCTGGCCAGGCTGTGCCAGTTTTGTTTCCCCAGTGGGCAGGGTCAGCACCAAAGACACAGACACCAACTGAAGGACTCAGTGTCATTGACTGTAGCTCAAAGCAGCAAAGAATCACAAAAGGAGCAGCTCGGCAATGCACCCAGCCAGCAGCACCAAAGATTGCAGCAGTGATTAAGAAAGATCCAGCAGCAGTTACCCTCAGGCTTTACCATGCCCCAGATCCACACAGCAGCTGGGGAAGCTGTCACAGCCAAGGGCTGCAGAGCCACTCCTGGACACTGGGAATTCCTGCAGGTGCCTCCAGCCACAGGTGAGGCTCCAGCCTCGCTGGGAGAGGGCCCAGCTCTGACAGTGCTGAATGAACAAACTGACAGCGCTGCTGGTGCGGGAACATCTGGTTTCATCCTCCTCCTGGGTTCCTCCCAAAGCCTGGCCAGGGCCCAAGAGGAACCAAGGGAGGTGACTTTGCCCATTCAGCCCCAGACAAGGCCAGATGTCAGATTTCATGGCCTTGTCTGGCTTCTAAACACAGAAAGGTCAATCCATGTTTCACTAATGAGTGGATACATCTATCACAGCGCTAATGACCATGCATATTTCATTAGTGAGCAGATACAAAGATAACCTTTGGTTGGAAGGTTCATCCAGAGGCCACCTTTGGCTCAGGGCCTCACTCAGGGCTGTTGTCCAGGCCTTGGCACTTCAGGGACGTGGTTTAGTGCTAGGCTCGACTCTGCTGGGTGACTGGCTGGACTGGATGAGCTCAGAGGTCTTTTCCAACAGAAAGGATTCTGTGATTCCATTATTCCATCTGCTGCATTCAGCCAGGTCCAAGTTAGCAGCATTCATTTGCTCACAAAGTCTCCTCAGGCCCAGCTCTTGAGGCCTGAGGCTTCAGCTCCTTCAGCTCCTGGTGCTCAGCTGCTCGTGCTGAACCGGATGACTCGGGGAGAAGAACGCAGTCCATCCAATTCCTTCTGGGACACGGGGAGGGAAGGCTGTGGAAACAGGAGCAGTGTTTGGTGTGGCCTCCTCTCTGCCCTTCACGCCTTTCAGCGCTTGGAACCAGCCAAGAGCTTTCTCCAAGAGTGCAATGGAGCAGCGGCTCCTGCTGCCGGGTCTGGCTCTCTCCAGTCTCTGACCTTGCCTGCTTTTGTCCCTCTTGCTGTGCCCTCTGCTCCCCCAGGGCTCGGTGGCTGCTGCCCAGGACTGTGGGACTGGCACAGATCCAGGGGTCGAGACCTTCCTTTCTCTGCCCTTGGAGCTGCCTGGGCACAGCAGCCTTTTCCATCTGGAAGCTCCCCATGGACAGGGAGTCCCCAGCTCCGTTCCTTGCACAAGCTCCAGGAGCCCAGGGCTGCCATCTCAAGTCCCTGCTGGCCCTGGGGGCTCCCAGGTGGGCACAAGTGGGGCAGCAGAGCCAGCAGGGAGCCTGCGAGTCTCTTCCAGCCCTGTCTGCTCTGAGTTTGGGCCTTGGAGCCTCAGGTGGCCAAAGGCAGCTGCTGCTGGTCCCTCTGTGTGCCCCTGTGTCCAGCAGTGCTGCTCCATCCGTCTGTGCTCAGCAACAGGGAAAAGCCTCAGCCCTGCAGGGCCAGGAGCTGCCGGGCTCTGCCTGAGCAGCTCAGCCAGAGGGAAGGGAGCTGCTCCCCACGGGAACCAGGAGCCAAGGGCTGGAGCACCTCGTTCTGGGGCAGAGCCCAAATTCTGTGAGGGAGTAACAGAGTTATTCACGTGCACTGGTGTGTCAGCTCTGCAGGTGCTGTGCCTGCAAACACATAGCTCGAGGTGTGCAAAAGAATTCTGCAACTCTTGGCTGGAGCAGGATGTCAGCAGTGCTGAACTCCAGCTTAGACCAAAGCAAACACTTGACACCTCTGCTCATATCTGCTAGATTTTTTACATCAGGGTATCCAGAGAAAAGTAAACAGAGGAGTAAATATTTTCATTGTTTATCAGAAATGCATCTCATTTTGCTGAACATTTCTTTTTCAGAATGTGTTATCTTCTTAAAAAAGAAAAAGAAAAAAGAAAAAAAAACCCGAGAAAAATATTAAAGAGAAAAAAAAAGAAACAAATGTGTAGTGAAATCTTCTTGAACTTTGGATTAAGAGGTAACTGATCTTTTTAAAAGGAGAACTCATTTAATTTGTGCATGTTCTGATGCCTGGATCCATCTTACGGACTGACATCAGCATCCATTTTAAAGACTTTGGGTTTTGTTTCCAATATTAAGATTTTTTTTTAATTGGAGTTGAAGCAATAGGAGGATGAGAGATGGATTGTGCACAACTGTTTCTTGAGGGCAAAAATATTGCAGTTTGAAACTTGGACCTAAAGTATTGAAAATGAAACTTACAAATCCCAGTGCATTGTGTGACAGCAGCTTTTCCTATAGGATGTGCAGCATCACAAAGACTTCATCAGTGGGGTTGGGAGGGCTTGGAGCTTTGTCCTGTGCCACTCTGGGATGTCATGAACCAGGACTTCACCTGCCACCAGCCCAGGTCACCCTCTGCCACCGCAGCTCCTTGGGCCTTGTGTCCCCAGAGCAGACACAAAGTGTTTCTGCTGCTCCCCCTTTGCACAAACCCACAGAGAGCTGGGATTTTTCCAAGGCTCGTGTCTCCATTGGGCCATATTCCCAAAGAACCAGCAGCACATCCTGATGAATACGGCGAGTTACGTGGATGGTTGTCAGCTCCACTTCCTGCCTAGAAATCCTGAAACTGCTTCTAAATGCTGCTCCTTCAGCTCTTGGACACCTTCTCACACAGAGCTGGGAAAAAAATCCCCTGGCCACCGGCTAAAAGGTGAGTTATGCCCAAGTTAGAGCTCTGTGGGAAATCTCTCTCCCTCCCTGATGTTTGAATGTATCTGTACATGGGGGTGTGCATGGATGCGTCTTGTATACAAAGGAAGGAGCGTGCAAGCAACAGGACTGACACTTTCAGTGTCCATTCTATTCCATACCCATGGGCACAGAGACATTATGGAAACCCTGGCACAGACAGGGCCTTCTGTCCATGGATACAGAGACATCCAAGAGCCCCTGGCACACACAGAGCCTTCTGTCCATGGATACAGAGACATCCAAGAGCCCCTGGCACACACAGAGCCTTCTGTCCATGGGTACAGAGACATCCAAGAGCCCCTGGCACACATAGAGCCTTCTGTCCATGGGTACAGAGACATCCAAGAGCCCCTGGCACACACAGAGCCTTCTGTCCATGGGTACAGAGACATCCAAGAGCCCCTGCCACACACAGAGCCTTCTGTCCATGGGTACAGAGACATCCAAGAGCCCCTGGCACACAGAGGCCTGGCACACACAGGCCTGGCAGCACAGGTGGCTTTCCCCACAGGCTGCAGGAGATGAGAACACAACATTTGCCAACACTGACTGCAAGCCACAGCTCTGGGTGCTCCCCGTGAACCCCAGCTCTGGGACCACTGCCTGCCCCAAGCTCCAGAGACTGCAGTGGGAGCCTGGCTGGGCTCTGCCCTGGGGCCATCCTGCAGGGACAGCTGCAAACAGGGAGCATTCCCTTGCCACAAACAGCCAAGCCAGGGCTGCAGGGCAGCTGCTCCAGCCCGGAGTGCACTGCTGAGTGCTGTGCTCTGGGGCTGGGGCTCCCCGCACAGGGGACTGGACTGGTGTGCCAGAGGAGACAGAGAAGCTGCAGCTTCAGCCTAACTGAGGTGGGTGCGTGGGCTGGGAAGAGTGGGGAGGCTCAAGGGGATTCACAGAGCTCATCCTGCTGCAAGGACGAGGACAAGGGAGTGTGAACTCAGCAGTGAGGAGAGCTGAGGGCTGGAGAGCAGCTCTGAATGACACTAAAATCCCACTGGACCTCTGAGACATTGCTGCTCCTCAGCCAGTGACAGGATGAGTCCCTAAGCCTGGGGCTCAGCCTTCCTCGTGGTGAAGGGCACCAAGGAAGGCAACAGTGTGGTGGAGACTGCCATGGGCTGGGAACTCACTGGGGGAAAAGAGGGAGCAGTTGGGAAGTAAAAGGCAGGTGGAGGAGAGAACTGTTCAGAGAAAGATTGAGCTACAGCTTGAGCAGGCTGCAAAATGTCATTTGGGGTCATCCCAGATTGATTTCATTTCAGAAGCTATTGAACAAGTTTATTTTGGGGTGGTGTCATGTTTTCCCTGGGAGGTGTACACTCTGCACACTTGAGCTGTGTTGCTGAAATGCTCCAGCAGGTCTGTGCTGTAGGTCACCCCATTTCTTCTTTGGCTGATTGCGGCCCGGTGCTGAGCTCCAGCAGAGCCCTGGCAGAGCCCAGAGCAGCCTCAGCACCCGCAGAGCCCGGCTGCAAGGAGAGAAACCAGAAAGCGCCCGTCAGCTGAAGGCTCCTGTCCCCTTGTCCCAGCCGCCCGCGGTGCCCAGGCCATGCTGGCCGTGCCCAGAGCTGTGCCCAGAGCTGCCCATCCCTGCTGCCTTTGGGAGCAGAGCAGGAGGGCAGGACATGTGCCCAGCCTGCAGCCAGCCACGGCACATCCAGCCCTCAGCAGCTGCCCAGAGCAGGATGCTCCTGTGCTCGCTGCCATCTCCCCAAAGCTCTGATCCCACCATGCCAAGCAGACGGGACCCACCTGACGCCATCCTCCGCTGGAAGAAAAGCTGGTCCCAAACGATGTCCTCAGCCCTCTCCAAGGGCATGGCCCATCCACACCACAGCTGCTCCCAAGCACTTCCCCATCCAGACTGGACCCCAGCTAGAACGCTTCCTCTAGAAAAACACACAACAAATTATTGAAAATAGATTACAGACAAAAAGGGGAAACAAGAAAAAAGGTCAAAAATCATATTACTGTCAGGGACTTGAGGAAGGCCCAACCCCTGCATGCCAGGGAAAAACCCACCCACAGGTGAGGGAAGCCCAGCCTTTCTCCCTTCCCCCCTGCACTGCCCCCCAAAATAACGGTGATCCCAAAGCAAACAGGGGCAGTGGAGCAGCCCAAGCCCTTCCTTGCCAGCAGAGCAAAGCAGCCCCTGCACAGGTTCTGGAGTCCCACCTCTGCTCCCACCATGGGGGTTTGTTTGTGTCGGGCTGGCTGCCCCAGCCCCAGCCCCAGCCCGGGGCACGGTGGGTGCTGGGGCTGTTGGCAGGGCCAGGAGCCCACTCCCATTTCATCACCACCCCAGCCCATCCCCCAGCCCTGCCAAAAGCAGCCTGGCAGCCGACTGAAGGATCAGCTGCATCCGCCCCAGCAAAGGGGGAACCTTTGGTTCCTGGCCAGGCTGTGCAATGCCCAAATCTGAGAGCATCCCCCTGCGTGTGGACTCACCTGCTAATTCCCTGTGGAGCCTGGCTTTGGAGAAGGTGCCAGAATCGAAGTCCATCATCCTCAGCTGCCGGTGACCAGGTGGAGGAAGAGGTTGTCATCTTTGATGTCGTCCTCGCTGTCCCCAGCAGCAGCAGCCCCACCTGGTACAGCTTCTCCAGGGGCTCCTTCTCCTTCCTTGGGGGTGAGCCCAGGCTGTCAGGGTTCTGCCCAGGGCCCAGAGCTGTCAGGGAACCAGACAAGCAAACCAGCTCAGATGGCGGCCACCAGTGCTGGGCAGAGCAGCTCAGCTCCAGCACAAGGGCTGCGTGTTCCCATCTGAAGACCCCTGGGCAGTGACACAGGCAGGACAAAAAGTCTGGGTTCCTTTGCTTCTGATTGCCAAGGCATGTGTGGAGCTGCAACTTACCAGGGCCTTGCATCAAAGTGTGCCTGTGGCTCTCTCCCTTTTTCTAGGGCCGATCAATATCCTGCAGCCAGGGATCACAGAACAGCTCTTCTAACGAGGGCCTGTCCGAGTGCAGCATGGATAAACAGCGCCTGATCAGATCTTGGCACTCTGGGCAGAGAAACCAGAACCCGCCGGTCAGCTGGAGAAGGCTCCTGTTGGCTTTGCCCCACTATTCCCGTGCCCAGGCCATGCTGGATGTGCTCAGAGCTGGGCCTAAACTTCCCCATCAATTCCCTGTTTTGGAGGAGAGCAGGAGAGCAGGACATGTGCCACCTCCTCAGCAGCTGCCAGAGCAGGATGCTCACGAGCTGCTGCTGTCTCCCAGCACTGGCATTGCCCCCGTGGCCAGAGATGAGGATCCACCTTGAGAGAGCCGTCGTGGCAGCGAGAGCTGATGGTCCCAGCTGATGTTCTGGCTCCTCCTGAAAGGGTGCTCCCCGCAGACCATCTGGTGCAGGAGGATGCCCAGGGACCAGATGGTAGCTGGCTTGCCATAGTAAAATCCAAAGTGGATCCATTCCGGGGGGCTGTATGACGGTGTTCCTGTGGAATACAGATGGGGTTCATCAGGGGGATGCTGCTGCTCCCAGAGCCTGGCCCCAGCATCCCTGGGCGTGTGGGGGCTGCCCCAGTGGCACACGGGGTGACCGCTGCCCTCTCGCCAGCACCTGGGACTTGTGTACAGACTTGGGGTTGGAAAAGAAGCCACTGGGATTGGAAGAGGGCAGCAGAAGTCCTGGCAAGGCCCAACCATGAGGAGGAAAAACCCACCCAGTGCTTGGGAAAACCATGCCTTCATCCTCCCTGCCTGCACTGCCCAAAAAACATCATGAATCCAAAACAAACCAGGTGAGTGGAGCAGTCCAAGCCCTTTGTCACCTGCACACCAAACCGGCTGGGACACAGCTTACGGCCCCCCTCTCTGCTACCCCCACCCACCCGTGTTTTTGTTGGGCTGGCTTTCCCAGCCCCAGCCTAAGTCCTGCCCAGAGTGGTGGGCAAAGGCTGCCAGCAGGGCTGGAAGCTGGCTCCCTACCCAGCCCTGCTCAAACGCAAGTCAGCTGAAATCTCAGTGCCATGAAGGGCAGCAAAAGGGAGAATCCCTGCTGCCACAGCCAGCTTGGGCTGTGAGATGTTGGGCCATGAGATGCCAGGACCGAGAGCACACCCCTGCGTGGGCTCACCTGCAAAGCGAGTGTAGGCTGTGTCTTGCAGGTAGGTGCCACAGCCAAAGTCAATCAATTTGGCCTGCCCGGTGGCCAGGTCCACCAGGATGTTCTGTGGTTTGATGTCCCTGTGCAGGACCCCACAGCTGGTGCAGTGCTGCACGGCCTCCAGCACCTGGCGGAACAGATCCCGCGCCACCTCCTCGGACAGGAACCCCCGTGCCCGAATGAAATGATGCAGGTCCTGAGACCGCTTCGGGCGTTCCAGCACGATCAAGATGTATTTGGGGAGCTGAAGCCACTCCAGCAGCTGGATGACACCGGGGAAGCCAGTGGACACCTTGTCCAGCAGCACGATCTCCAGGGGTGCGCTGGTGCCATCGGGCTGCGGGAGGAGCACGATGCCGTCAGTGGGGCTGATGCCATACCGGGGGTCGGGAACTCCTCACCCAGCCCGGGATGCTCTGCGCCCTGCGCTGGCCCCACGCCCGCTCTCCCTCGAGGCGTCCTGGTGGCTCCCACCCTGCCGGGCCTCGGCTCATCCCCGCCCGGCACGGCCCGGCTTCTGCCGCTGGCCCCGCTCACTCACCAGCTCGCCCCAGTGCCGGACGCGGTTCCTTGGCACCCTTTTGATGGCCACCTGCAAGCCAAGAGCAGCAGCGGGCTGAGCTCGCCGCCCGCCATGCGCAGCCCCAGCCCCAGCCCCAGCTCCAGCCCCAGCCCCAGCCCCAGCTCCAGCCCCATCCTCCTCCTCCTCCTCCTCCTCCCCCCTCTCCCCCTCTCCCTTTTCCTTTTCTTTCTATCCCTCCTCCTCCCCCTCCTCCTCCTCCTCCTCCTCCTCCTCCGCCCGCCGCCGGCCCCGCCGCTCACCGGGGCGCCGTCCGAGAGCCGCGTGGCCGCGAAGACGCTGCCGAAGCCGCCGCTGCCCAGCAGCGAACCCAGCCGGTACCGCTCCTGCAGGCCCTGCTGCGCCTTCCCTGCGGGCGGGACGCGGCTGTCAGCGCTCGGCCCGGGGCCAGGAGCGGCCCCCGAGCGCCCCCCGACCGCCCCGGGCCGGCCCTCCCCAGGCGTTCGCTCCCGGCAACGGGACAGCGGCGGCTCGGGGGCGGCGGCCGCGCTGCCGAGCGGCGGAGCTCGGGCCGGGGAAGCCGCAGCGGAGGCGGCGGCAGCGGCCGCGCCGCGTGTGTCCTCCGCGGGGCCCGGGAGGAGCCGGGGCCGGGGCCAGGCTCGGGCCAGGCGGAGCCAGAGCGAGGCGATGCCGCCCCAGGCGCAGGCACCGATGCCCGCCCAGAAGCGCCACCGCCAGCACGGCCAGAGCCGGGCGGAGGCGAGACCCCGGCGGGACGGCCGGGGGCGGGGATGGGGCAGCCCCGCCCGGAGCCGGGGGCGGGCCGGGGGCATGGCCCGGCCGGGAATGGGGAGAGAGAGAGACTGGGAGAGGAGGGGACAGCGGGAAAGGGAGAGCGGGAGACGGTGCGGGACAGCGGGAGAGGGAGAGGAGAATCAAGAGGGAGTCTCTGCTTTAGCTGCTGCTGCTGCTGCTGCTGCCGCCGCTGCTGCCGCCGCTGCTGCTGCTGCTGCAACTGAAGCTCCGGGGCCGTTTGTCCCCGTGTCCGTTTTTCCGTTGCCCGCTCACCCCCACGCCCAGCCCCCCGCTCCCTGCGGGCAGCCCCTGAGCCCGTCCAAAGACGGGAACTTTGCCCTGTTCAGCCCAGACCCAGAGTCTGGACTCCTGCACGGAGGCAGAGGTATCTCCTCGGTCGCTGCCGTGCATTGTCCAAGCTGAGGATCAAACCCTGTCGGGGCACATTCCTTGGCTGAAGGATTCCCTGGTCCTGGCCCTGCACTTATGGCTCCAGCGTTGCTTTCCAGTGAATACTGGAAGGCAAACTGTGTAGGTCATGGTACTTTAGAGTGTTTAGAACTTGCTAAGTCACTGATCTTAGAGGTGAGATTGGAATTAATGGGATGGAGAAGTAGTGCAAGATGGAGAAAGGGAGCAGAGAAATAAATAGAGGAAAACATCTTGGACTGTTTCTTTCAATTTTCATTTCACTTCTGGAAAGCTGTTTCAGTTTTCCAGGAATCTTTTCCACAGTCCTGTTTGCTCTTCTCAAGAACCTTTCCTGGAGAGCCAGGTTGAGCTCCTGTCACATGATGTGCCACCACCTGCAGCTTCTCTTGGCTTTGCACAGCGGGTGTGCAGCAGGAGTCTTGCAGCAGAGCAGGACAAAGGTTTGGAGAACTTGACAGCTTGTCCTTTCTTTTCCTGGTGAGCTGGGGAGTTGTGCCATTGGTGAGGTTTTCATTGTGACTGTTCCAGCCTTGGGAAACAGGAGGTGGAACCAGGACTTGTTAGGGAATACAAGCCTGACTGAATGCAGAGAAGGAATCTCCAGAGCCTGCAGCAGGAAATGGAGAGTTGTGTGATAATCATTCCCATATCTCCATGGACACCTGGAAAGTGATCTAGAACATGAAAATGGGACAGAGGGAGTTTGTTTCTGTGTTCAGTTTGGGTGATTCTACATCTCCAGAGCTGGTATAAATCAAGAGCACAGTCAGTTCATGATAAGCACCAGAACAGGCTGGACCTCTGAGAGTAGGTGATGGAAGGAATTTGAAAAGGAGAAATGCAGGGAATGACTTGGTGGACTGTGCCAGGAGCAGGGCAGGTCCCGCTGCAGGAAAAGCCCCAGGCCAGCCCCAGCACAGGGAAGGCCTCGGGCACAAGGGCAGAGTGCCGTGCTGGGAGCTGTGCCAGGGAGAGACTGAGGCACCAACGGCGCCTTGGCAGCAGCAGCTGCTTGCAGGGCATGGCCAGAAGCCTCCCTTGGCAAGCCAGCCTGGTGGCCAGCACTGCAGAGCTGCTGCCTCAGGGCTCATTTCTGGCTGGGCTCTGCCCCAGCCCACAGAGTGTGACCTCAGCCCTGACTCTGCCACGGCCCTTGTGCCTGAGCCCTGCAAAGCCCAAAGGTCACCTGTGCCCCCCTGGCTGTGCCAGCCCCTGGGGCAGGGGGAGGAAAGGCAGAGAAGGGGCTGGGTTTGGCTGTGGGATGTGGGGTCCAGCAGAGACCATGAGGAGTCGAGGCAGTGGATGGAGTGCACTGAGCAGCCCCTTCTGCCCATGCAGTCCTGGAATGGTTTGGGTGGGAAGAGCTCTGCAGTGCCCATCTCATCCAAATCCCCTCTGGCTCTGGTCAGTGACACCAGCCCTGAGCAAGGGGCCAGGGCAGGTTTCCATGGCACCAACCATCACAACGGCTCCAGGAGCAGAGTGACTCTTGGCATGGAACGTTGCCATGCTGTCACTTAATATTAAATCTTGTTTTTGCTGATCCCTTGCTGGGGATTTTTTCAGCGCTCTCAAGCCCTCGTTGGTAACAGGGTGAAGGAGCCCTGGCCCAGGCTCTGGCCCTGGGGGACACGGGGATGCTGCCGGGGGGTCCCTGTCCCCCTGTCCCACCCCCCACAGCCCCGGCCCCCGTCCCCGTGTCAGGCTCTGGGGTCGATCTCGTGGAACATCCTCTGGGGGAGGCTGCGGCGCCGGGGGCGGGGGGACCTGGGGGAACAGGGGACCCCCCTGTGCACGAGCAGCGTTGGACTTCTCTGGGGGAACTGGGAGGGGGGGCTGGGGTGGAGTGACCTCCCCAGTGACCTCACACAGCCCCTGTGATGTCACACACACCCCTGTAATATCACACAGCTGCCCTGTGATGTCACAGCCTGCTCTTTGAGGTCCCAGTCTGCACTGTGATGTCACAAAATCTGCCCTGTGATGTCACAGCCCAGCCTGTGATGTCACAGACACCTTTGTGATTTTTGGCAGCCTCGCTGTGATGTCACAGCCTGCTCTGTGATTTCACAGTCAGCTCTGTGATGTCACAACCCACTCTGTATTGTCTCAGCCTTCTCTGTGACATCACACAGCTGCTCTGTGATGTCACAGAGCCCTTTTCTATGATGGCAGTCTTCTCTGTGGCTTCACAGCCCGTTCTGTGATGTCACACAGCCAGCCTGTAATGTCTCAGCCTTCTTTGTGACATCACAACCTCCTCTGTGATGTCACAGCCTGCTCTGTGATGTCACATAATAAACCAGTGATGTCACAGCCTACTGTATTATGTCACAACCTGGTCTGTGATGTCACACAATCACAGAATCACAGAATTTCTGGGTTGGAAGAGACCTTCGAGATCATCAAGTCCAACCCATGCCCTAACACCACCTCAGCTAAACCATGGCACTGAGTGCCACATCCAGTCTTTTTTTCAACACATCCCAGGATGGCGACTCCACCACCTCCCTGGACAGACAATTCCAGTACTTTATCACCCTTTCCATTAAAAACTTTTTTCCTAATGCCCAACCTAAATTTCCCTTGGTTCAGCTTAAGACACTGTCCTCTTGTTCTGTCAGTTGTTGTGAGGAGAAAGAGACCGACCCCCACCTGACTGCAACCACCTTTCAGGGAGTGTGGAGAGTGATAAGGTCACCTCTGAGTCTTCTCCAGGATAAACAACTCCAGCTCCCTCAGTCTTTCTTCACAGGACTTGTGTTCCAGACCCCTCACCAGCCTTGTTGCCCTTCTCTGGACGTGCTCCAGCCCCTCCATGCCCTTCCTAAATTGGAGGGCCCAGAACTGGACACAGCACTCGAGGTACGTTGCCAGTACAGAGGAAGAATGCCAAGTACCCGAGTGCCAAGTACAGGGGAAGAATGACCTCCCTGTTCCTGCTGGCCACACCATTCCTGATCCAGGCCACCTGGCCACCTGGGCACACTGCTGGCTCATGTCCAGCCTGCTGTCGACCAGTGCCCCCAGGTCCCTTTCTGCCTGGGCACTGTCCAGCCACACCGTCCCCAGCCTAGAGCTGTGCAGGGGGTTATTGTGGCCAAAATGCAGGACTGGGCACGTGGATTTATTAAATTTAAACTTATTGAACTCTACCATCTATCCAGCCTTTCCAGGTGTTCCTGCAGAGCCCTCCTGCCTTCCAACAGATGGACACAGACTCCCAGCTCAGTGTCATCTTCAGATTTACTAATGAAAGCCTCAATCCCCTCATCCATGTGGTCAATAAAAATACTGAAAAGAGCTGGCCCAGCACAGAGCCCCGAGGGACAGCACTGGTGACTGTCCCCAGCTGGATGCAGCACCGCTCACCACCACTCTCTGGGCCGGCCATCCAGCCAGTTCTGAACCCAGCACAGAGTGCTCCTGTCCCAGCTGTGGGCTGCAGCTTTTCCAGGAGTGTGCTGTGGGAGACAGTGTCAAAGGCCTGGATGGAGTCCAAATAGACAACATCCACAGCCTGTCCTGCATCCACCAGGAGGGTCACCTGGTCATAGAAGGAGACCAGGTTGGTCAAACACGACCTAGCCCTCCTAAACCCCTGCTGGCTGGGTCTGACACCCTGGCCATCCTGGAAGTGCTGTGTGATGGCACTCAGTGTGAACTGTTCCATGACCTTACCGGGTACTGAGGTCAGGCTGACTGGCCTGTAATTACCAGGATCCTCCTTCCCACCCTTGCTGTGAATGGGCATCACACTGGGCAGCTTCCAGTCATCTGGAACCTCACCAGTGAGCCAGGACTGCTGGTAAATGATGGAGAGCAGCTTGACAAGCTCATCTGCCAGCTCCCTCATCACCCTGGGGTGGATCCCATCTGGTCCCATGAATTTATGAACATCCAAGCAGCTCAGCAGTTCTCCGACTGCCTCCTCCTGGATAACAGTGGTCCACTCTGCTCCCTGACACCATCTACCAGCCCAGGAGGACAGTTGTCCTGAAGGCAAATCATTTTCTCACTAAAAACGGAGGCAAAAAATGGCATTAAGCACCTCTGCCTTCTCCTGATCTGCAGGTATTAAATTCCCTTCCACATCTAATAACAAACAAAGGTTGGTCTTACCCTTCCTTTTACCATTGATGTATTTGTAAAAACATTTTTATTAGCCTTTACAGAAGCTGCCATTTTAAGTTGAAACTGAGCTTTGGCCTCCCTAATTTCTTTCCTTCATGCCCCAGCAAGCCCCTTAAATACTTGCTGAGAGGTCTGACCCTCCTTCCAAAGATGATCCATCCTCTTTTTATTCCTAAGTTCCTTCAAACCTCCAAGCCCATACAGGCTAGATGTTTGCCTCGTCAAATTCAGGCACACAGCCTGTGTCTTCCAGCACACAGGGACCGTCTGTTCCTGTGCCCTCAAGATCTCTGTTTTGAAGCAGACCCACCTTTCCTGAACTCCTTTGTTTTCAAGGGCTGCTTCCCAAGGAACTCTCTGCATATGTCTCCTAAGTAGGCCAAAGTCTGCCCTCCAGAAGTCCAATGTAAGAGTCTTATGGGTGTTCTTCCTCATTTCACCAAATATCGAGAATTCTGTAATTTCATGATCACTGTGCCCCAAGTGGCCTCCAACCACCACATCTCCCACCAGCCCATCTCTATTTACAAAAAACAGATCCAACATAGTCCCTCTCCTGGTGGGCTCACTCACCAGCTACGATAAAAAATTGTCCTCCATACACTCTAAAAATTTCCTGGACTGCCTCATTTCAGCTGTATTGAGTTCCCAGCAGATGTCCAGCAGGTTGAAGTCACCTACAAGAACAAGGGCTGATGATCCAGAAATATTCTCTAGCTGCTTGAAAAATAACCTGTCCACAACTTCTTCCTGGCTGGGTGGATGAAAACAGACTCCCAGTAGGATGTCAGCTTTGTTGGCCTTCCCTTAATTCTTACCCACAGACATTCAACTCCATAAGTTTCAATACTGATGGTGTCAAAAGCCTCCCAAATGTAAAGGGCCACCCCTCCACCTCTTCTCCCTTTCCTGTCTGTCCTGAAGAGCTTGCAGCCATCCAGTGCAGCGCTCCAGCCATGTGAGTCGTCCCACCCTGTTTCTGTGATGGCAATTACATCATAGCTCTGCTGCTGCACCATGGCCTCCAGCTCTTCTTGTTTGTTACCCATGCTGTGTGCATTGGTGTACATGCACCTCAGCTGGGCTGCTGATTTCACCCCTAGCTCAGGCTTACCACCCATGAGCCTGCTTCCAGACAACCCAGCTGCATCCCCTTCCCCTTCAGACCTAGTTTAAAGCCCTCTCAACAAGTTCTGACAGTTCATGAGCTAAAATTCCTCTGCCCTTCACAGAAAGATGGAGCCCATCTGGTCCAAGCAGGCCAGGTACTGTAAAAGTTGCCCCATTATTGAAGAATCCCAAATTTTGACGATGACACCAACCCTCGAGCCACTCGTTGATAATGTGAACTCTCCTATTGCTTTCACCATTTTTCTCAGACTCCAAAGGGACTGAGGAAAAGACTGTCTGTGCCCCTGTCCTATTAACCACCTGACCCAATGCCCTAAAGTCCCTTTTAATTGCCCTGACACTCCTCTTCTCAATCTCATCACTGCCAGCCTGGGGTATCAGCAGTGGGCAATAATCAGAGGGCTGAATCAGCCCAGGCAGTGTGTCAGTGATATCCCATACCCGGGCCCCAGGGAGGCAGCAGACCTCTCTGTGGGGTGGCTCTGGTCGACATATGGGGCCCTCTGTTCCCCTCAGAAAGGACTCACCCACCACGATTACCCTTCTTTCCTTTTTGATGTTAGAGGTGCTGATCTGTCTCACAGATAAATCATAACTGGGAGGCTCACTGGGCAGATAATTTTCTTCTAAACCATCTGGCTGACTCTCCAGATCCAGGGGATCATACCGAATCTGAAGTGGCACCTGGCTTGGGAGAGGGGGTTGGGAGGGATTTTTATTATTACCTCCTCGAGTAGGTACCCACTCCCACTCCCCTTCATCAGCCAGGTGTCCTTCTATAGCCTGACAGTGGGAGGTGTGGGAGACAGCGGGAACCAAAGAGAGCATTGCTGCCCTGCCAGACCTCATGGAACCAAGGATCCATTGTGACACTGCAGGGCCCTGGGGCACCACGGTGCCATTGTGACACTGCAGGGCCCAAGGATCCAAGGGACTTTGTGACACCAGAGGGACAGTGTGACACTGGGAGGCCTCATGGAATCATGGACACCATTGGGACACACTCTGGGGCCTCATGGAACCGTGGTGACACCAAGTTGTCTGGGGGTGTTGATCTGCTGGAAGGCAGGAGGGCTCTGCACAGGGCCCTGGCCAGGCTGGATCCAGGGCCCAAATCCAACAAGGTGAGGTTTAACAAGTCCAAGTGCCAGGTCCTGCACCTTGGCCACATCAACCCCTGCAGCGCTACAGGCTGGGGACAGAGTGGCTGGACAGCAGCCAGGCAGAAAGGGACCTGCAGGGACTGATGGACAGCAGGCTGGACATGAGCCAGCAGTGTGCCCAGGTGGCCAAGAAGGCCAATGGCTCCTGGCCTGGATCAGGAATGGTGTGGCCAGCAGGAGCAGGGCAGGGATTCTTCCCCTGTGCTCAGCACTGGTTGGGCAGCACCTCGAGTGCTGTGTCCAGTTCTGGGCCCCCCAATTTAGGAAGGACATGGAGGGGCTGGAGCGTGTCCAGAGAAGGGCAACAAGGCTGGTGAGGGGTCTGGAGCACAAGTCCTGTGAGGAGTGGCTGAGGGAGCTGGGGTTGTTTATCCTGGAGAAGAGGAGGCTCAGGGAGACAAGGCAGTGTCAGGGCACAGGTTGAATTTGATGATCTCCAAGGTCTTTTCCAACCTTGCTGATTCTGGGATTCTCTAAAACTGCCCTTGGAGCAGTTGCAGGAGGAGCCCTGGGCCTCCTCCTCAGAAGCTCCAGCAGCCCAGGTCCCTCAGCTTCTCCTCACAGCCCCAAAGCCCATCCTGTCAGTCCTGCAGAGCCTCTGCAGCCCCTCCTCACTGCCCAGAACAGGGAGCCCCACAGCCAGACACAGCAGCCCAGATGTGCCCCCCTGGCCTGGGCTGCCTCTGGCAAGGGAGCAGCACGAGGCACTGCAGGAGCCTGCAGACAATTCCTGCAGCACTTGTGGGATGATCCTGCTCCCCAAGGGCCGTTCCCATGGTGCCAAGTCAGGAACTGGAATGGGGAGTGGGGCCAGAGAGGAGAGGGCAAACAGGGATGGGCTGTGTGCAGGGGAGGGAATAGGGTTGGGGAATTGGAAGAAATATGTACAAGGGAAGGAAAAAGAAAGCAAAGGAGAAGCCAAGGAAATGCTCAGGGCAGTTTGGGGGTGGCTGCCAGGCAGCCCTGGCTCTGAGCAACAGCGTCTGCAGTGGGACAGGAAACTCCCAGCTGATGGGAACAAACTTTCTGGCTGACTGCAGAGGCCAGGACAAAGCTGAGTGGTTTCCCTGGCATCCCCCAGCCCTTCCTGGCCCCAGGGGCTGATGGCATTTGTGCTCCCTCAGGTTCATGTCCCCACAGCAGCAGCATGGGGGTGCTCCTGCCTGCTGTGTGCAATGCAAACAGGGGCTCCTGAGCCAGTGCTGCCGTGGCTGTGCCTGCAAGGATGCGGCTCCTGTGTGAGCTGGGGGAGAGGCCAGGGCTGCAGAGGGAGGATGTTGTTGGCAGCTCCATCAGGACGCTCTGGGACGCTGCCCTGGGCTGTCCAGCGCACTGGGGATGGATCAGCCCCTGCTCTGCTGCTCCTTCCCGTCTCCCCCAGGGCCCTTGCAGAGCACCAGCCATGCTGTTTGCCCCCAGCCTGCCCACGGCCAGCCTGGGGCTGCTCACGGGGGTTTTCTGTGCTGAGCATTGGCCTGGCCGTGTTCTTGAGAGAGCCTGGGCAAGGAGCCTGGAGCCCCCAGGCCCTGGCCTGAGGCGTCAGCGCTGCCCCAGCAGTGCCCATGGGCTGTCCCTGCTGCAGCCCCGGCACTGCCACCCCCAGGACTGTGCCCGGCCCCGAGAGCACTCAGGCCCTGCAGCAACACCAGGGCCACCAGGGCAGCGGGGCAGGGCCACGGGAGCAGCACTGGCAACACCAAGTGCTGCTGCTGCTGGGCACAGCTGCTGTGCCAGCACTGATCTGCCCCAGCTCTGCACACAGACATTGCTGCTGCAGCTCCAGAGAAGGCACCAAAAGGGCATCTCTGCAGAAAACTCTGCTGGGAGATCCTTGAGTTCCTTTAAAGCCACCAAGAGTGCAGCCCCTCATTGACACAGTCTGTGGGCACAGGGAATGTGGAGAGAAACAAAAGGAGAAATTGCACACACATTGACATTTTCTTGTGGTCAATATTTTAAAAACTAAAACAAAGTAAAAAAATCCCACAACCAAACAACAAGAAGTATCAAAGATGACTTTTATTTCAAGTGATTTGCAGAAATTGGCCAGTTGTTTAATGTTCCTGAAAAACGTCCACTCATCAGTGTCCACACTGCAGCCTTGAGCTCCTGGTTCCTCAGGCTGTAGATGAGGGGGTTCAGGGCTGGAGGCACCACCGAGTACAGAACTGACAGGGCCAGATCCAGGGATGGGGAGGACATGGAGGGGGGCTTAAGGTAGGCAAGAGTGCCAGTGCTGAGGAACAGGGAGAGCACGGCCAGGTGAGGGAGGCAGGTGGAAAAGGCTTTGTGCCGTCCCTGCTCAGAGGGGATCCTCAGCACGGCCCTGAAGATCTGCACATAGGAGAAAACCATGAACACAAAACAACCAAATGCTAAGGATGTAATGACAACAGAAACTCCAAGTTTCCTGAGGTAGGATTTGGAGCAGGAGAGCTTGAGGATCTGTGGGATTTCACAGAAGAACTGGCGCAGGACATTGCCATGGCACAGGGGCAGGGAAAATGTATTGGCCGTGTGCAGCAGTGAATAGAGAAAGGCACTGGCCCAGGCAGCTGCTGCCATGTGGGCACAAGCTCTGCTGCCCAGGAGGGTCCCGTAGTGCAGGGGTTTGCAGATGGACACGTAGCGGTCGTAGCACATGATGGTCAGGAGGGAAAGCTCTGCTGAGATGAAGAAGGCAAAAAAAAATAGCTGAGCAGCACATCCTGTGTAGGAGATGGTGCTGGTGTCCCAGAGGGAATTGTGCATGGCTTTGGGGACAGTGGTGCAGATGGAGCCCAGGTCGCTGAGGGCCAGGTTGAGCAGGAAGAAGAACATGGGCGTGTGCAGGTGGTGGCCGCAGGCTACGGCGCTGATGATGAGGCCGTTGCCCAGGAGGGCAGCCAGGGAGATGCCCAGGAAGAGGCAGAAGTGCAGGAGCTGCAGCTGCCGCGTGTCTGCCAGTGCCAGCAGGAGGAAGTGGCTGATGGAGCTGCTGTTGGACATTGGCTGTGGCTGCACATGGGGACATGTTCATGGAGAAAGGACAGTGACGAGTCAGGAGAGGCTGGCAGTAGCTTGTTTAGGAAATGTTTTCCTACCCACACATAATTCCTGGCTCTCTGAGGTCAGAAATCCCCAGCATTCCTGCTGCACTCAGCATTTGCCACTGAGAGATGTGAGAGGCAAAGGATTCCCTGTGGATGAGGGAAGGTGAGGGGCTGGATGGGCTTGTTCCCAACGGCCCTGGCTTTGCACTTTTGGCTACAATCAGAGCACAATCACACTCCCGGGTCACCCTGGGATAATCCAGACCCTGCCCAGAGCAGAGGGATCCCTGAATGTCTCACCCTCTCCAAAGGTCTCTGGGCAAGCTCTCAGCACCCCCTTGTGCCAAGGACACTCACGGCTCCCTTGGCCATCCCAGCAGCATTTCCTCAGCTGTGGCATCTCTGCACTTCCCCGTGGGACATTCAGGGAACTCCCAGAGGCTCTGGCACAGCTCTGCACCCAGGAGGGCAGCTCAGAGCTGGGAAGGGCACAGCAAGGAGATCCCCAGCTGTGCCCATGATGGGATCTCAGGGAGGGGCTCAGCTCATTCCCCTTTCCCATGGACTGCTTCGCCCTCAGCCCCACAGGTCCCAGGGAAGCTTGGACACCCCATTCCCATGGACAGCCCTGCCTGGCAGGAATGCCAAGGGCAGTGCCTGACTCAGCTGCTGCAAATGCCAGAGCCTCCCTGAGAGCACCAGAAAACACTGACAATATCAGGGGAGTGCAGAAACAGGAGAAGATGTTGTGGTGCTGTGCCTGAGAGGGCAGGGCAGAGACAGCCGGGCACTCAGGACAGTGTTCCCGTGCCCAGCTGTGCCCGGCACCTCCCACACACCAACAGTGCCCTCCTGCCCCAGCACTGCTCTGTTCAGCCCCCTCTGCTTCCCTGAGCATCTCCCTGGGCCTGGACATTCCCTCCTGAGAGGTGCCTTGTCCCTGCCAGCGCTCACAGAGCCCATCCCACCCTGGGTGCCCTCGGCCCGGCCCTACAGAAACCTGCCTGTGTGCAGGGCCCTGGCTGGGGCAGGGTCTGTGTGCAGCTGGGCGAGGGCAGCTCAGGAGAGCCCTGCTGGGCCCTGCAAAGGTGATGCTGCTGCTGTCCAGGGCTGAGGAGTGGCTGAAGGCCCTTTGGGAGGCTGCCAGCAGAGAGACTGACCACCCAAAGTCACAGTTCTGGAGTCTCTGTAAATGTTCAAACCTTCCTTTGATGATCCTGTGTGTCCCTTTCAACTCAGAATGTTCTGTCATTCTGGGATTACAATTCCTGTTCTGCTTCTTTCATCCCCCTGTTGTTTATAGTCAAAAGAGAAAAAAAAATCCTTGTAATAGTGTTAGACCAGTAAAGTAAAAACCAGACCTTTATTGGAAGCTTCCAGGTGTCCCAGTGGGGATGGGGCAAACCTGGCCCCTGATTTCAACAATTTATTAAGGTTAATTAATTAGGCTATTTAACAGGAACATCCAAGAGGAGATTCATTTGCCCCAGTTACACACCCCTGGCTCAATCCATTGGAGTAGGTCCAAGGGCTTCTTTGCCTTCACTTTTAGTTGTGACTGCTCACATTCTGGTCAAAAACCAAAATGTTCTTCTTGTAGGTCCTCTTCCTGATAATAAGACTATACAGTGTTTCAGGAATGTATTTAGACAGTCAGCTTATTGTTCTAAAATCTAAGAGAAAGGTTAGGAAATGTACTAGAGTTAATTAGTATTATAATTATATTAATTTTATAATAGTAGTTAAATAGAGTTAATTAAGAGTTAGGAAAGGGTGTGGTAGCACATTTCTCTCACTCTCAGGATTTTTCATAGAGGTGCACAGAGAGAAAGAGAAAAGAATTTCTATTTCTACTCCTTGTTTTTCGTATGTAGAATGTGTTTAGAGAATTGTTTACCTGGGGTGATTGCTTGATTAGATTCTAGTGAGGATTCCATGAGCCTGATGGCCAATCCAATCCACCTGTGTCTAGACTCTCAAGAACAGGATCACAGGTTATTACTAGTTAGATATAGTAGTTAAAGAAAGTAAGTATGTAGTCTTAGTATCTTCTTTTATATAGTATATTAATGTATTATAGCACAGTTATAATAAAGAAATCATTCAGCTTTCTAAACTGATGTTAGACATCATCATTTCTTCCCATTAAGTTTACCTACATTTACAATATAAGGGTTATATTTTTATAAGTATATAATAGTAATTTACAGAGATAGGAATATATGAAAAATGTATAAAAGCAAAAATCATTTTGTCATCACCCCAGCTTTCCCACCCAAGCAGGAAATTGAAAACACTCTCAGGAAAGCTCCTGATCTTTACAGCAATCCCAGGTTTACCTTCTTTGGGAAGTGTCCTCTGGAGCTGTGCCCAGGCTGCTCTGGAGCAGGGAGCAGCCCTGCCCCACCCAGCAGCTCTCAGCAGCAGCACCTGCCCTGCTCAGGGTGGCTCCTTCCCCCCACAGCTTCTCTCCAGCGCTGGGAGCAGCTCCCCGGGCCGGCTGAGAGCTGTCCCTGGCAGGCAGCAGAGTCCCTGGCCCAGCACAGCGCCCTGGGCTGCAGGACCCTGCTCTGCAGGACAGCCCTGGGCACCCCTGGCTGCTCTGCACAAGAGATGATCAGAGAATGTACTCACAGGGTCTGTGGGCATTGGGATGTTCCAGCTGTAGGAGATCACTCCAGGAGCTGCAGCTGCATTGTCCTGCAGCCAGAGGTTCCTGTGCCAAGGGCTGCCAGGGATTCTGCCCCAGGCACTTCTCAGCACCTTCCCAGCCCTGACTGATGGAAGCTCTCTGTGCCTCTGTGCTGTGCCCGGGCTGGCTGCAGGCAGTGCCCCAGCCCTGCTGGGCTGGGAGAAGAGCTGCTCATCCAGAGAAATGTGCTTTTGAAGCTCTCCTTGGTTGCCAGGATCACCCTCTGTGCCAGGAGCCCAGCCCAGCTCAGCAGCACAGACACAGCACAAGGACTTTAATGACCCTCTGGGGCTTTGTGCTCAGGCCCTGAACATCAGGCCCTGAGAGGGAGCTGCAGAAACCTCTCCAGAACTCCAAGTCAGAATCCAACTCCAAAGTTTCTTTGACTTTTAATGGGTCCCACTGAGGGACACGACTGAGAAAGTGTCCCCAGGCCCCAGGCAGAGCAGAGAACTGGAGGCACTGATGACAGGTGGGGACAAAGAGAAGCCAAGTCTTGGTGCCCTGGGGCACAGCAGGGTCTGTGCCACCAAGGGCTGTCAAGAGACACCTTGTCCTGAGGCACTGGGGCCTCCTGGCACAGCCCCGCCAGGCTGGGCACTGTCAGCCCCTTGTCCTGCCCTCAGCATCCCTCCCTAGCCCACATCCCAGTGGCCTCAAGGATCTGCTGGAAGGAGTCCCTGGGGAGCCTTGCTCAGGAATGGCCCTGGGGGCTCCTTCATGCTCCCAGGGACTGCAGGTTTTTCAAAGCACTTTGGCTTTGGCTTTTGCCTTGGAGTCCCTGAGAGCTTTGTGCAATCATGGCCTCCAATTATCTGCTGTAATTAGTCCCTGGAGAGGCTTTGTCAGGAACAACACTCAGTGGGG
The DNA here is from genome assembly GCF_031753505.1 of Anomalospiza imberbis. Lineage (NCBI taxonomy): Eukaryota > Metazoa > Chordata > Aves > Passeriformes > Viduidae > Anomalospiza > Anomalospiza imberbis. Next base: position 150,060 of record NC_089713.1, on the reverse strand, counting down.
CTCATGAATGCTTCAAGGTGCTTCGGTTCTTTTAAGGTGCTTGGTGTTTCCCTTTTGATACAGATTCTGTGAGAAAGATTGTGCAGTCACAGCCTGAAATTATCTGTTTTAATTAGCCCCCCCTCAGAGCTTTGTGCTGACACTCAGTGGGGCTCATTGATGCTTTGAGATACACAAGGAGTTTAAGGTACTTTGGATTGTCCTTTTCACTCTGAGTCTCTGAGAGGTTTTTGTGCAATCCTGTCCTGCAATTCTCTCCTCCAAGAAGTCCATGAGGAGCCTGTGTTGGGGATGGACCTCAGTGGCACCCAAGAATGCTTTGAGACACTTTGGGTTTTTTCTCTGCCTTTGACTCCTGGACAGGTTTGTGCAATCTCCTCTCAGGCCCTGAGGTTTCAGGGCTCAGCTCCAAATGCACCACGGGGCTCATTAGGATCAAGCAAGTCCTGAGAAGCGATAGCTGTGCTTTGATTTCTCTCTGCTCTAGCGCAGTTCATCTGGAAGGTTTCCTTTTACACTTATGGAGAAATATTTCTAAGAGCTTCTAAGAAATATGTATTCCTGTTTTAAAGAGTGTCTTTTATTACTGTTCTCTTTAGAGAAGAGCTGATTGCAGCATTCTGTGATTGATATTGATGTAGGGCCGCTCCTAAGGAGGTCTGGGCAGGTCAGAGAAGTTTTACCTTGAGGTCTGACCCATTGTGGACAACCTTGCCCCACATTCCTCAACCCCATGTGAGAAACAATTTTCACTTTCAAAAATGTATATGGTTTTATTCAGACCTTATCAAAATACAACAGAAGAGTGAATAAAGTAAAGAATACAGTGCCAGGAGCAAAGGATTCAATCACCACGTGCTCATCTACAAAATGGATATTCTGTCTTTTATACCTCCAGCCCCTCCCAAAATCTTGTCAATCCACTCCTCCTTCGCTGTCCAGTGGTGGAAATCACTTTCTTACAGCTTGATTGGAGCTCAGGCGCTGCCATAGTAACAAGCCGACCCTCCCAAATGCCCTGACTACTGAGGGCATCCCATGATAGCAATGCAAGGGGGAAGGGAAAGATAACTATACACCTACACAACTTCTCTTAACATATACGTAATATTCACCCCCTAATTGGGAGAGTCAACCATAGGATTACCCATCTGTAACAACCCCCCGTTTTCTGTTTTTACAAGTCATTTTGCTGGAACAATTAAGTAAAAAAAATTCTCTCTCTCTTGAATGAGTCATACTAGCATCTGTTGATGTGGGCAAGGACAGTGGGAACAGGAGAAAAATCTTAGGTTTTCCTTAGACACACTTATTTGGAATGGACAAAAGGGCCTAACAGAGGTCCAGGATGGCTTTGACTCCCATCTATCATGCCTATGTGGTTGCTACCCATAGTCAGTGTATCTTAGGGGTCCAGAGGCCAGCTTGGTCTCGCCCTCCAGTCCCTGTTGTATTCAAAGACAGTTGGGGAATGACAGTGGTCCGATATGGCCTTTTGTCCCTACCTTACCATGCCTACGGGGTTGCTACCCACAGCAGGGCTATGCCATCTTCTTGGTAGCAAACAAAGGGGTCTTGCCCTCTTTCTTTTGTCTTATTTTCTTAAAGAAGCTGCCCCATTACCTTTTACAGTCCCTTGTGTACTTCCCCTCAACAGGTGCTGGTAATTCTCACCCATTAAAACAGGAAGACAGTTCTCAATCTGGCTGGTGGAAGCTTGACTTTGGGCGTCTTGGTGTTTTTCTGGTTGTCTTTCAGTCTCTGCCTGAGAGTCAATCTTGTTTCACCTGGTCTGGATGTTACATACAGTCCACTCATTGTGTTTTTCCTACAGGGCCTGTAACTCTGTTGGCCTGAGTCCATCTGTTGGCATGAGTCCATCCCCACTCTGCAGTTCACACGGCCGATTTGGTGGTGAGCAGTTCCTGAATGGGACCTTCCCACTGAAGAGTTAGAGGCTGATCTCTCCATGACTTGATCATTACTTGATCAAATCCTCAGAATTAATGTTATTGAGTCTGAAATCCAGGGTGGTAGTTTGAGGAATAGCCCCTTTATGTCTTAGCCCTTCTAAGGTTTCTGCTATAGACATAACATATTTCTTGGCATTGGCTTCCCCTTCCTCATAGGTGGCAACCCTCTGGGGTGAGGTCAAAAAGGGTAACCCAAACATCATTTCATAGGGTGACACCCCCAGATCTGACTGGGGTTGAGTTCTAAGTCATAATAAGGACAAAGGGAGACATTTCATTCATGACATTTGGGTTTCAAACATCAGCTTATCTAGAGCTCTTTTAAGAGTTTGATTCATCCTCTCAGTGTGACCAGAACTCTGTGGATGCCATGGAGTGTGTAATTCCCATTTACTCCCAGGGTTTGAACAATATTTTGCAATATTTTAGAGATGAAATGAGTTCCTTGGTGTCATGATCCACTTGTGTGGGGTGTTGTGATGGTTCTTTTCACCAATCCCAAACGTGCAAAAAGGCAAACAACAAGGGACTATCAGTTAATCCCAACAAATGCACCTTTATTAGGGACCAAAACAGTAAATATGATAGTGGCGATCAGAAAGGAGATAAAAGGATAAAGAGAGAGAGAGAAAAGAGGGGGATGGGAATAGCTACCAACACAGGCGAGATCCTCACTGGTCCGGACGATGGGGATCCGTCTGGTCGTGTCGGGGAAGTCTTCAAAATTCTGGTCAACTCAGGGGCCCGGTTATACTCCATGGAGGAAAAAAGGGGGGAACATGCAGGACAATGAGAGTCTATTGTAATTGCTGCAGGGGAACAAGTGAGTCCACTGAAACCACCAAAGCAGGACAAACACAATGAAGAATAAGTCCATTGGAATTACTGAAGAAGAACAGGTCTTGTCATTAGTGGCTTCCCCCCTCCCTGTGGTAGGGGTCTCAGTCTCAGTCCTTCAGAGGAGGGTTTTCGATCTCCGTCCGTCTGTCACAGTGGTAATGGGGTAGATGAGAGGTCTTCAGTGAGAGACCACTAGGGTCACCCCAAAAGTTCACTCAGCTTCAGGAGGAGAGTGGGCAAATATGCAGTAGGCCGTTCCTTGCTGTGTTCAGGCCAGGTCCTTGCTGATTCCTTGCCAAGTCCTTGCCAGGCCTTGTTCGGAACAGCTAACGTAACGGTGCAGCAGCTGCACCTGCACTGCTGCTCTCTCCAAGCCGGTACTGTAGTGGGGAAGGGGTTTCTCCTCGTGGCAATCGGTAGGCAAAAGTGGGGGCTTCAGAGGGCCTTACACTTGGTCTGAATCAATGCTGTTCACCATCCCATATCGGGGAATGATTGATTCTAGAAGTGTTTTACTCACAACATTGGCATTGGCTTTAACCGTGGGTACCGCCTCTACCCAATGAGTCAGGTCACCTACTATCACTAGTAAAAACTTCCACCGTTGTACCTGAGGAAGCTCAGTAAAGTCTACTTGGATGTTTTGAAAGGGCTGTAAGGCTAGTTCTCACCCTCCCCTGGTGTTTTCCTCATGACCTTCTCATTTACTTGTTGGCATATCACACACCTTTCAATTACCTGCTTAGCTATCCCAAAAATTCCTATGCAGGCCCAGTCCCTTAGAAATTGATCACTTAGCACTTGTGTACCCCAGTGTGTTGTTCCATGTATGCCTTCTAGCATTTTCCTGGCAAGGGATTTATTCAACATTTGCCTCCCATCTGCTAATCTCCACTTCCCTTTGTTATCTTTCTTGGCTCCTCTTTTGAGGAATTCTTTCTCTTCTGTCTCACTGAATACGGGGACTTCTTTCATTTCTCTCATAGGGGTTAATGCTGTCATTAGTTTTTCTGTCCCTGATTCAGCTGAATTCTCAGCATCTAAATCTGCTAAATGGTTCCCTCATGCTTTTTGAGTCATGGGCACGATGGGCACCAGCGCTGCCAGGGCTCGGGGGGTGGCAGGTCTGCTTGGGCAGGGACTCTGCCACACCTGCTGATGTCAGCGCTCCCCGGGCCCCAGGGGTCAGAGCAGCATTCGTGCCCTGGCCCACACATTCCTTGTCTCTGTCACACCCGCGGGTTTAGGATGGCCACCAGCCAGGACGTGTCCCAAGGAAGCTGTGCCAGCTTCTGTGAAGGCCCCGTGCCCTTCCCAGCACGGCTGCTTCGGCAGCCCTGGGGGCTCCTTCTGCTGCCCTGAGCCTGCAGGGCAGGGCAGCGTTTGCTGATGGTTTGAGCTGTTCCTAAAGATCCTGTCGGGCTGTCTTAGACACTTGGGGTGAGGGATTCCTTCCAACCTGAGCCATTTTGGGTGGGCTGGGGGCGGCCCCAGAGCAGGGGGCAGTGTGTGCAGGGGCCCTTTGTGACACGGTGCAGCACGGTCACCGTGGCATGGAACGGGACAGCGTGTCCAAGGACCCTTTGTGACACGGGGTGACATAGAAGCTGGCGGTGACAAGACCATGCCACAGTGCTCGGAGCACGCGACGGGACAGGACGGGACAGAGTGGTGCCGTGAGGAGCCCCCGCACAGCGCACTCATTCGTGTCTGACCCGGAGCTTTCCCGAGGTGTTATTCCTGCAGCTGACCTCGAGGCCTGACCACAGGACTTGGTGACTCGTGGCCTTCCCAAGGCTTCTCTTCTGCAGGTGTCCTCGAGGGCAGACTGTGGGACTTGGTGCCCCAGAGGCATCTCCCATCCCTGCCACCGGTGCCCTCGAGGCCAGACCACAATCCTTGACAGGAGTCTCCTGTCCTTGTGGCAGGAGCCCTTGAGACCAGAGTGCAGGACTTGCTGTCCTGTAGCCTTCCTGAGGCTTCTCTCTTGAAGGTGCCTTCCAGGCACGACTGCAGGCCTTGCTGACTCGGAGCTTTTCCGAGGCATCTCTCCTGCAAATCATCACAAATCCAGTCACTGACATGGAGCAGAGACCCCCGAGAGTGCCCAAGCTGGCCTGGGTGGAGGAAGAGGAAGAAGGCACTGGAGCTGGCCCAGCACAGGAGACTGAAGAGGTGGTGCAGTTCAAGCCTCAGCAGAAGGGTGAGTGGCAGAGCTGTGCTGCTGGGCTGGTGGCTGCGGCCAGCTGGGTCACATCCCATTGCATTGCATTGTATTGCATTGTATTGCATTGCATTGCATTGCATTGCATCCCATGGCATCCCATCCCATCCCATCCCATCCCATCCCATCCCATCCCATCCCATCCCATCCCATCCCATCCCATGCCCTGGGCACTTGCCCATGGACAGGACGGAATAGGGGCCAGGGCAGACACCCCACAGCTGTGCTCCATCCCCTGGGGCATCCCAGGGCTGTCCCTGCCTGGGGAGCGCAGGGCTGGGCTGTGTTCTCCGGCCTCTCCCGCAGCCCCTCAGCTCAGGCTGCACTCGCTCTTTGCCAGGTGCAGCCGTGCAGCGCACACAAGAGCAGAAACACACCCGTGGCCTCTTCCACAGAACAGCGCAGGTACCTGCAGCCATCCCCAGCTGGGCTGGGCCTGCTGTCACCGCTCAGCTGAGTGAAGAGGGTCCCACGGAGAGCCGGCGGAATAATGACACTCAAACCAATATGGCCAGATATCATCCTTCTTTATTGTCTAATTTCCCCATATTTTATACATTTATCACCTTACATAATACAAGACCTAATTAATATTCATTGGCTAACATATTATGATTACATATGCAAGTCACTTCTAGATTGGCTGTTACACTCTAAGTGTCTTATCAGGTTATAGTACGTGACAGTTTTCAGTGTCCAGCATTAATTATTGTGTTTGTACAAAGCTTATTGTTCTTTCAAGGATGTCCTAAATACTTTAAAGTAACTCTGTAATCTGGAGGCCAGGATTGTCCAGTTTCTGCAAAGAAATATCATCTAGGATATCATGCCCTTGTTCCATGAGAAATTCCTCTACACATCCCCCTTTTTCTTTCTGGACAACCCAGGCTCTATCTACATTAGACTCTGAACTTTTCTCCATACATGAAAAAATACAGCCAAAGATAATAAGCACAGCAAAAGTGACAAGAAGGAATCTAATTCCTTTTCAGCCATCCAGTCATTCCACATCCTTGGAGCCATTTGTCAAAAGGATTTTCAACAATAGTAAGCTTTTTCATATTTTCTTGAAGTAGGGAAAGTCTCTTGTGAATGGAAACAGAGTGATCAGAAAGATTCATGCAACACTTTCCTTCAAAATCCTCACAGCCATGTCCTTGAGCCAGTAACAAGAAATCAATTGTAGCACAATTCTTTAAGACAGCATGTCGTATACTGTCAGCGTCAGTGGTGAGCTCACTTAATATTTTGGAGGTGATATTAATTTGTTTCCCTGTCCAACAAGGTAGTCGTCTCATTAGTTCAAAAGCTCAGGCAGAAGTAACTTCTAGTGCAAAAATTGCTGCTAAAACGACAGATGTTGTCCCCACAATCGAACATCATCTCTGCAGTCAGGCCCTAAGTCTAATTGGTGTACACTACGCTTAACACATTGAGACTTGTGACTTATGCTGAGTACCTGTTGGATGCTGGGGCCAAATAATGTTAATTTGCCAAAGTAACACGGTCCTCCTGCTGCTTTAGCAGGTATGGCAAGCCAGGCACGATCCCCAGAAATGAGGAATACTGCTGGAGGTAACATCTGTGCCGTGGCCCTGAACCATGGAACAGGCCAAATCCAATTGTCACAATAAGCGGTAATGTTGTTGTAGCAAGGGGATCCAGGGCCAATCCAAGTGCTATTACTTCTTAGCTTGCATGCCCAAAGGTTTTCTGAGCTAATGTCCTTTCTCTGAAATCCAAAAACTAGACAGTAATTTCCTGGAGCAGACCCTAAAATGTCAAGCTCCTGAGGTTCTATACCTGTAACATTCAGTCCTTTTGCAATTAAGAATGCTTGGGGCCCAAAGGGGTTTGCTGAAACATTGAGTTGTTTGCACCAATTAATTGGAATACATTTTGTTTCATAGGTGGTAGTACAAATCTCATCTACTGCTTGTTCAGGCTTGGGATATATTTTACTTTTTGTCCAAGGCCTGAATTCTGTCAGATTGTTCAAAGGAACTCCGATTAAGCAAGTACAAATGGGATCAGAAGAGGTAGCTAGTGATAAACAGAATGATTTTTGCCTTGTCTGATTGGCCCAGGTAATCCACATATTTGTTCGTGGTTGGATGTTAATCCATGTTGTCTTCTTTTAAGGAAAGTTTTGTCAATCCTATCAGCCCTATAATAAAATGAAACAATTTCATCATTTTGTAATTCTTGTTCCTAACTGGCAAAATGAACACCACAGGCCACGAGCTTGCGTTCTTTTTGTAAAAAAGACAACAGCTAAAGCCTTGTTCAAAGCCCACCAAAGAAAAGCTTCATTTCGGCTGTCAATGCTCTCCGGCATCCAAGTTTCTGGAAAAGGCTGATTTGGCCTAAGGTTCAGAAATACTCTAGAATTATCTTCAAAGGTAATATCAAAGATGCTTTTGCAGCCTAAGCATGAAGCATAATCATTTTGCAAGCGGTTACAATGTATAACAAAATTCTCTCTACAGTTACCACAGCTTAATACTTAAAGTTTAATTGCTTTCCACAATTCCCAAAAGCAGCGTTTTTATAGCACTTGCTTAACACAGCATTACAAGCTAGCAGTCCAAATGATTGTTCTGTCACTACTGTTGACAAGATATCTTCTTTGGAAGGTGGGATTGGTCCAAGTTCGTTGTAGAGTCTAACGTAGACTGGTTGGAGATAGAGCTGATGTTGATATCTCCTCCGTTCTTCTGGAGTTGTTATGGGGGGTGGACAAATCTGCTAGGGACCCACAAAGGTCCTTTCCCTGTAGAAATACAAAAATATCCTCGACCGATAAATAACACTGGACTGGGTCTCTCCCAGTTGCCTGTAGTCATGTTTTTATAATGAACTTGCATCCCAGGAATGGTTTGATTTTGACTATTTTGAATGGCCTGATGATGTATAACAACAGGAGGCCTCTCTCTTCCTTCTGTTAGGGACAGGTAATTCAGTTAAACAATACTTTATTTAACCATTTACTTGCATCAATCGCTGTTGTCTTTTGTTTCCTCAAGTATTCTTTTATTGTGTGATTTGCTCTCTGAACTATTGCTTGTCCTGTAGGTGAGTGTGGGATTCCCCCAGTATGCTTCACCCCCCATGTTGTCATAAATCTAGCAAACCCGTAAATTACTGTAAGCAGGGCTATTGTCCATTTTTATTTCTGCAGGCACTCCCATAACTGCAAAACAGGCTGTTAAATGTCTTTCTACATGTACTGCTTTTTCTCCAGCCTGTGCAGTGGCCCAAATGAAATGAGAGTATGTATTAATTGTTACCTGGACATATTTAGACTCTAAATTCAGGAACATGTGTTAGATCGATTTGCCAAATTTGTAATACTTTTAAACCTTTTGGGTTAGTTTCCAACCCTATACCCGGCCAATGATGACTACACTGAGGACAGGAACAAACAATTCCTTTTGTGTCTGCTAAGGGAATTCTGTACTGTCAATGCAATGATTTTGCATTTTGATGAAACATTTCATGGTTTTTCAGGCTTCTTTGAATTTGTTTCTTGGAGGTGTTATTGCAAAACAACTGACTGCTTCATCTGCTTGTGCATTGCCTTCTTCTAATCCAATGTTCCATTGATGGCTTCTAATAATTCCTGCTCTCTTTGCTGAAGTGTGGTACGTAATTGTACAAACAGTTCCCCAAGCTGCTGATTTTTTGTTTCTCATAGCAAAGCATCTTCAATGAATCTGATACTGTGTTTACAGGTGTATTATTTCAATTTCCAAAAGCCCAGCACACTGCTTTCAGCTCTGAGGTTTGGAGGCTGTCTCTCTGTTCCCCAACAATTATGTGCTTCTGACAGTGATTTTCTGATTGCCACACACATGCAGCCTTCTTCATTTTTCGCCCTGCGTCCGTAAACACTGTTGGCCCTTTAACAGGCCTTTCAGAATGGAGTGGCCTTTTGAGACACTCGTATCGCTCAAGCATCTTCCAAAGAGGCCCTTTAGGTCGATTGTTATGTACAGTTCCTGTATAGCCTGTCAAGGCTTCTTGCACTTCAATCGATGCCGCAGGAGCCATTCAAAATCATCTCCACGGACCAGAATGCTGATGTCTGCAGCCTCAGCTCCATCCAGTTCAATGATTCTGTCCCTCCCTTTCCTTACCAAAGCTGCTAATGCTTCTGAACAACTCAAAATACGATGCCTTGGTTGCACTGGCAAAAACACCCACTCAAGAATGATCGCCGTGTCCTCCCCCTTTTTCTTTTGCCGTTGTAGGATAATGGCAAGGGGAGAAGTGGTGGCATTGCAGATCAGAAGAGATAATGGCTGATCTGGCAATCAGCGATTACTCCATCCTGTTTTAATCTTACGAGCTGCCGCATCCACGGCAGCCTGTTGTTCTGGAGAACAGGTGTGGGGACTGTGTGCCTCGGTGCCATGCGGCCAAGACTGGAAGGGGAGGAGGTCATCATTGGTGATGCCAACTATATTGTGGACCCATTGTAAGTCTCCCAAAAGCCTTTGAGCATCATGCAGGGCACTGCTCTGTGCAGTGATGGTTACCCTTTGTGGCCTGATCTGAGCGTCCGAGGTGAGCCAACCCAGGTATTTCCATGGTGCAGAACGCTGGACCTTTTCAGGGGCGACAGTCAGTGCACAGGAGTGCAAATGGTTGATGACCCACTGTAATTCACTCTCTGTTAAAGCAGATTCAGCAGCAAACAAAATATAATCCATGTAGTGATAAATTAACATGTAAGACCATCGCTTTTGCACAGGCTGAAGTGCCCAATCCACAAAGATTTGACACATACTTGGACTGTTTCTGGACCCCTGGGGTAAAACGACCCATTCATAGCGTTTGGCAGGGGCTGCACGGTTGGCAGATGGCAGAGTAAATACAAACCTCTGTGCATCCTCAGGGTGTAAAGGAATTGTGAAAAAACAGTCCTTTAAGTCTATTATTCCGATTTGCCAATTTTGTGGGATCATTGTAGGAGCAGGAAGGCCAGGTTGCAGTGCACCCATAGCTAACATTTGATCATTAAGTTTTCGTAAATCATGTAAAAGTTGCCACTTGCCAGATTTTTTCAGGATGACAAATATAGGAATATTCCATGGGCTTGTGGAAGGTTGAATGTGACCTGCTTTTAGCTGTTCCTGCAGTAACTCTTCTGCAATGCACAGCCTTTCTGAGGTCATCGGCCACTGGTCTACCCACACTGGTTTCTCAGTTAACCATGTAATTTTTAGAATGGGCGGCTGCCACCCGGTGACTGTGGCACAAATGCTGATCTGTTGTCAGGACCAGTCCCAATTGTGACAAAACATCCCGTCCAATCAACCCTGGTAAAGTGTGTGGAAGTTGCATTACATATGGTTGAATTACAATTGTTTGGCCATCTTCAAACTGCAAAGTAATTAAGTCTTTACTTTGTTTTGGTGCTTTTTCACCTCCCACTCCCACTACTTGTGTAATTGGAGACTGTAATTCCCATGCCTGAGGCCACATCTCTTGATTAATGATGGTGACATCTGCTCTAGAGTCTAGCAATGGTTCTAAACTGATTTGTTGACTGCCTTTTTTCAGAATTTTCTGATATGGTCTTTTATTAAGGTCCATTGTGAAAAACACATCATATCCAGAGGATCCAAAACCTTTATTTCCCCTTATTTTAGCAATTTAGCCTTGTTTTTTGAGTTTCTCATAATACTCTCGATGTGTAAGAAAGTTTTCATAGGGAAGTATTTGTGCAATCTTGCTGCCTCTGGGAATTGTTACAGGTGGTTGTAAAGCATAGGCCATGATTTGTACTTGCCCTATGAAATCTGCATCTATCACACCGGGTAATACAATTACTCCTTGTTTACTTGTTGACGACCTGCCAAGTACAAGTCCTCCGACTCGAGACTCCGCACTGAGCGTAGGGCCTTTTACTTCAGCTGGAATCAATGTTACCTCTTTGCTGCTCAGGGTTGCCTCTACTGTGGTTGCCATGTCCACTCCGAGACTCCCTCGGGTGGCTGGGACGCGCTGGTATAGGAAACCGTATTTTTCATCTGTGTCAAAGGGGTGTGCTGCATCGAAGGGGTCTGTACTTGTGTCTTTGCACAGAGACCCCTCGCGCTGCTCTGCATGTTTCCCGACGGTCTGCGAGTACAGGCAACAGTAGAATGAGGATCAGAGTTACACACACGACACCAAACAGTTTTGGAACAGGTTCGCCGCATATGACCAAATTCACCACATCGGAAGCAGGTACCAGTTTCAATCTTTTTGTTACTTTGACCTTTTATTTTAGTTTGCTTGCCTCTGCTTCCAGACAGAGCAGCTGCAATTACATGACCTCATTCCTTTAATGTTACTTTCATCGCTGCCGTGGAGGCAGCTGTCTGATTATTCTGTTCTGCCTGAGTGGCTCTCATAAGCATTTCGTCAACTGGGCTCCCTTGTGGTAATGTTACCAGGATTGCTGTCATTCTAGGATTTGCTCCTTCAAAAGCGAGAGTGAGGAACATATGTTCCTGGAGTTCAGGTGGCAAATCTGCATTGTCTTTTATTGCTGCTGACAAACGGTCTAGGAATTGTCCATAGGGCTCTGTGCTTCCCTGACGGACAGTGGTATAGGGTGCAGGTTTTTTCTTATCAGGTACAGACAAAAGAGCTCGGTGGGCTAAAGTCTGTGCAATTTGGTGCATTTGAATACGATATTGTAGCTGAACTTGTGTGTTAGAATAGGGTCCTTGCCCAGTTAGCATATCTGCCTGTATGCCATATAGAGGGTCTCCTACTATTAAATGTTTATTTGCTTCTTCAACTGCTAATCATTTCCATTCTCTTTCAAACAACAAATACTGAGATGGAGTGAGGAGAAAGGAAGCAACTCTTGCACAGTCAGCAGGGGCAAGGACATCTGCTGTAAAAATAAACTGAATAATTTGTCGGGCAGCTTCTGATCGAATACCATGGGTAGTAACTGTTTGTTTTGCTTGTTGCAGTATTTTCCAATCATGAGGTTCCCCATTTGCTTGATTATTACTGACTATTACAGGGCAAGGAAGAGAACTGGCAGCCTGCCACTCACCTTCTATGATAGCATCTCGAATCACACCCGACCATCGTTGCTGAATTGGATTTTTTCTGGCCTTGGTGCCTGCAGGGGTATTGCAAGGCATCCGGGCATCGGTGGAGCAGTAGGCTCCACAGGGGGTGTCACTGGGATTGGGACAGAAAGGGATGTAGGAATAGTTTTTAGCACTGGCACAGTCTCTTTTCGTTTTTCCAGTTGTTCCTGCCGTATGGTTAATTCTGCTAATTTCTTTAACACTTCTTGGATTGAGTCATTAGAATTTGATTTTTTAGCTTTGTTCTTAGATTCAGAGTACTTTGACCTTCTAACTGTATCTTTTTCCTCTCCCTCGGACTCAGCCGACGGCACAGATTCATCTGACGCTATGTGAGGCAGAGGGTACAGGGAAGGGCGGCATTCTTTTCTTTTTCCTTTCTGCCCACAAGCCGAAACTCACTTTTTCGGCTTTGCAGCACCCACTGGCTCAGGAATTTCTTCTGTCTCTACTGCTTCAGGCACTGCTTCCATAACTATTGCTTCTCCTGAAGGTGGATCAGTTACTTTTTCTAATTTTTGATCAGCTGCAGCAGACTCTGATGGGGCAACCTCCTCTTTTTGTGATGGATTATTTAGCAACTCTTGCAAATTAGAGCAAACAGGGGCAGAGATTCCTTTCATGGGGACATTTCCAAATCCAAAAATGTTAGCAATGCATGATGGTTTGGAAAGAACTGGTTTTACATCGCCTCCCAAAGCCTCAATGGCTATGGCAGCCACCTTTTTCTCAGCTTTCATAGTCTCTAAAGTTTTGATGATGGATTTCCAAGTAACTCCTAACTCTCTGGCTTCTTTTCCATTTTTCCACCTTCTGTCATAATGTCCCTGAGGTAGTTTCCTACCTCTTGCCACTCAGATTCACTAAACAGCAGAGCAGGGTCAGAAATCTTTCCTTTTTTATGTGGTCATTTTATTAGGGCTATGACATCTGCTTCTTTGGTGTCCTCACCTCTCTTAGACAGGATAGTTGTCAGTAATTTAATTGTCATGTCTAATTCCATCGCGGTCTTACCTCAGCAGGGGCTTGATCAGCCGCTTAAGCTCTGGACTCTGGTCTCCTTCTTCACCAGGCCTCTCCTACCTCCAGCTCTCCAGCTCCCAAATCAGGTGCTTGCCTGATTCTTCAGAGTCTTCCGCATTTAAGCAATCCGCATTTAAGCAAAGGTGTCCCTGTTCATGGCGCCAGTATGAGAGGGTCCCACGGAGAGCCAGCCGGAGTAATGACACTCAAACCACTGTAGAACCCCTGGGACCAAATGATAATACAGGACAACAGATTAAAGAGCTACCACGGGATGTGTTGATTGACATCAAGAATGCAGCATGCAATGCAATTTTACAAACTCCATCAGCAGGAACACCTGAAAACATCTACACAGGGATCAGGCAAGGACCTTCAGAACCTTTTACTTCATTCCTTGAGTGTCTCACACAAGCAGTGAACGGGCAAGTGAATGAAGAAACAGCAAAACCACGCTTGATTCGAGCTCTTGCATTTGTAAATGCCAACAGAAAATGCAGACAAATCATCAAGACACTGCCTGGTCAACCCTCGTTGGAAGAAATGGTGAGGGCCTGCAGCAAAAATGATACACCTCAACACACTGCATCCATTCAGTCAAACATATGGGGAGAGCAACTTGAAAGGATCCTCCAAGTTCGGGATGGAAGATTTCTCAGAGCACTTCAACTACTGTTTAACCAAAACAATTTTACAGAAGACACATGAAGATTGTGGAAGAGGACCAGAAGAAAGAATCAAAATTGCTTGTTTCTTTGTTGTGTGACAGGGTATCATTGTGTGGGATACACAATGTGAGAAAGGGACATCTTAGCATAATGAAAATTGAAATAGAAAATTAAATAGCATGAGTTTTTAGTAATTGATTATATTAAGGTTTAAGTTAGGTTGTACTTTAACATTTTATTGATGATGGGATTGATTTTTATATAGTTTGGTTTGAGTTTAAGTATTGTTTAGTTAGAGTATATCACTTCAGGTTTTATTTTCGGTTTGAGCCCTGAAGAAGTTAAGTTTTATAAAGGTTTAATTGATAATGAATTTAGATATTATTAATTTGATACATATGGATTTTATAAAGTTAATATAATTTGGGATTTTTTTACCAAGATTTTTTTAATATTAAGTACTGTTTGATTCAAAAATTATTTTAAGTTTTTCAAAGGTCAAGTTTATTTAGCTAACAAAGTTTAGTAATTTTTCTTTAAGGATGGAAGGATTTTGACTGAAAAGGAGGTCATGAAAAATTGATGAACATTGATTTAAGGAGTAGACACAGTTTGTTGGATCCTTGGTTTTGTTTCAGTCTTTTGTTTTTTTATTATAAGTTTATCAATATATAAGAGTCTTAAAGGAATTTCTTTTGGTTTTTCTGAGATTGATTTCATCATTTAATAGTTTTTATAGTCTGTTATTTCTTTATATAATGATACAAAGGGAGTTTGTTGTTTTCAAATCCTTTCTTTTATTTTTAAGTACTTTATAAATGTTATTGTTAAGAAATTTTATCATATTATTAGGTGAAGCCTTGTGCTTTGGCTTCTCATAGCAAATTTTCCTATGTTTTATTGTCCTTTATGCAATCTTATCCCGGTTGCATGCCATTTTGAAGTCTCATTTTGGCTTCTAACTGTATTGTGCATTTTTCTAGGTGGACCTTCTGGTTTGTTTTTATATCACTTGTGAGTGGAATCATTGCATTTCTATTTTTTACCATTCTGAAATGTTTTTCAGAAGATCTCAGAGGGAGATGCCTGAAACATTTTGACAGCCTTTTGTCAACTGTTGATCTTATGATTTCTTCCAACTGACATCCTCTTTCCCTCAAAGAAGTTTCAAGGAAAATGCATCCTTGTGTCATCTGATAGATTTGTCATCTTGAACTTCAAGTGTTTATTTTATGTGAAAATGTTATGATAGGTTGTTATGTTTTAAGTATCATATATGTATTGTTGGTACAAGCTTGGTTTTAGATAATATGTTAGGGGACATCACTGCAGTTTAAAGTTTGGGTCCTGGCCAGGCCCTGATTTTCACTTGGACAGATGAGTTTGCCAGCAAAATCCAGAGGTTTCTGCACAAAAATGAATCCTATACAGGTCATTTTGACCTACCGATTCGATCCTACAGATGTAACAGCTGAGGCAGCTTTGAGGTGAAACTTGTCAGCCTTGCCTGGGAAAGGATGACAAGGATTTTCACTGGAAACAAATGCTTCAATGTTTGCAGACTCTGAAGTGCTGGCACAATGTTTCTAATGATTGTGCTTTGTTCAATTTTTATATGTTATTTAGAAACTCTTTCTTTTGAACCTTCTTTAATTGTTGTTGGTTTTGGTAAGTTTTATCCATTTTATCATTGAGGTCATTTGTCTTGTTTTATATTATGTTTTATATTTTTCAACATTCCTGTTTCAAAAAAGAAGGAGAAAAAATTGAAGGAGTGCTTGAAATAAGGTTGGAATGAGGCTGGAGATTTTGTGTATTTTAATCTTTTGAAATAATTATTTTGTAAAGCCCACTTCACTGATCATCAGGTGAAACGTGAGGAGAGTCCCAGACACTGGACAGATCAAATCAAAATAAACATTCAAATTAATAACTTTGGGCAAGGATTGTGTTTGTGTTTTCACAGGGGTGGAAAGTGGGTGTCAGCAGGATGCCTGAGATCTTGTCTAGTTCAGAGGAAAGCAGATCCTGGCTCCAGAAGCAGAGAAGTCAGCACGCAGACGTGAGCAGGTGTCAAGACAGTGGACATTTCTTTGTTCTATGTGCAAAAAGAGGACTTTGGGACTTGAGTTGTCGTCTTCCCATTTCAGGAAAGGGAGATGTTGATGTTGCATTCCAGATTCCCACGGGGAATGAGGCCTGCAGTTTGATCAAGTGTTATACTTGTGCCTCATCTTCTCACTGATTGCCTTGGGCAATGGGGTGGTTTTGTCCATGTTTCAATCAAGAGAAATGTTTGGGAAGCTCTGGGCAGCACATCAGGGTTGACACCATCAGTCTGAAACACTCAAGGCCAGAAAAGCCCTTTTCAACATGTTTGAATTTGCCAGGGAACAAATGGCTGATTCCAAAAGACATCCCTCCAACAGTTTTGCAAGTGCATTCTCAATGTGGAGAATGGAGGTGGTGTTTGGATGGGGTTTCTTTCTGCAGCTCCTTATGAGCCCTGAGAACTGGAAAGTTGTGGCAAAAATGAATTTTTATATAACAATACGGCTTTTCGGAGTGGCACAAAACAAAGATAAAATAGAAGTCACACCAAACCACAGAATTTGTAAAGAAGCATCATCTTGGTGTATCTACACTAAGATGTCGAACAAACCATCCAACCAGGTTTCAAAAAAATTGCCACAGATCTTTTTCATTTCTAAGAACACAGTTTGATTTGCTATCCCTACGGATGTCAGGGACAGTCCATGCTGCATTGGGAGATCTTTTGTTAACACGCAGCATGACTTTGATAAAAGAGCAAGAAGGAAAAAAATCTAATGAATGAAGTGATCCAGATTGTGACAACGATAACGTTAACACATGGACAAAAGGCTCGGAAATCTGGAATGGTTCTGCTTTCACAGCAAGTGGCATCAAAAAGAGCCTTGGCACAGTTGGATCAAAAGAGGTTGTGGGCAGAGTAAAGATGCCCATGCTGTTCCTTTTGCACTGAGTGATTTGTTAGCTAAGTGTGAAATGAGAACAAAGCAGCAGTTGAACATCTATTGTGGACGCATGGACACAAGAGTGATAAATGTGAAGAGGTATCATGAGAGAAAACACACCTGGAGGGAAACTAAATCTTAGATGGATGGTGTGTTCAATTTGTTTAACCTTTCACAGCTGTAGAAGGAAAATTTGAAAACAGTTGTAAATATTTATAGGGAATTGTAATCCTTCTGATGCTTGTGCTGTGCTTGCTTCAGTGCATGTGGCAGACCATGGACAGAGCTGTCAAAGAAGGGTTCTTGGCTCAAAAAGGAGGGGGAGATGTGGGAATCCAGAGCATCCCTCTGGCTGCCCTGGAAGGTCTGGGACCCTGGCAGGGGGTCAGGAACCCCCCTGTACAGAGCCCCGAGAGACACTGTCTCTGATCTCTGTCCATGGAAAAGAGTTTTCAATCTTACAGTGTGAATTACAAGCTCTGAGTGTTTGATATAAGTATTAATTAATGTGGCAAAAATAGTAATTAGGGTGCAAAAGTAGAATTTTAGGATTCTAGATAAGGGGTTCAAAGGAGGCAAGATGAAGGAAACTGGGTGTGCCTTGTCCTTTTTCTTCTTCTTCATGTCCTCCATGTTTCACCGTGCTGTTGGCATTTTTCTGTTGGTTTAGGCTGGGGACACACTGTTCAGCATGGGTGATAGGTATTGGCACATTATTGTAAATATAGCACACGTAGTTTTTGGTATATAATGTTTGTAACATCCCACTGAGGGGCAGAGCCCCACACACTGTCCTGCAAGACAGACCTGCTGCAGGTCAGAGAGAAAACATTTTAGATAAGAAGAAATAAACAACCTTGAAAACCAGCGCAGAGGAATTACGAGTCCTTCTTTGGCAGCGGGGCTGAAAGACAGAGACTTTCTACAATCTCGGGAGCATCTAAATATCACAGATCCTGACACCCCAGTGTTTGAGGGCAGGTGAGACCCAGCTCTGAGGAAGACAAGGCCAGCCAGACTTGTTGGTAATGCCAGCTTTTGTCTATGAATAATTCCTGGATTTTGGGAATTTTGGAGGTGGAAACCCATTTAGGCCATGGATGCTTGAGAGAGAAGGGCAGTTCTTTTCCATTTGAAGGAAAGCCCAGAGCCCCAGTGTTTCAGGGGTAAATGAGAAGAGACACTTGACATGCCAGACAGTTGGACCAGTCAGGCCAAGCCAACCAGACCTGTTACCTGTTCCCTTGTTTCCATGGGGCCCTGCAGTGTCACAGTGGTGGTGTCATGTTGGATCCTTGGTTCCATGAGGCCCAGATGTGTCACACTGGTCCCTTGTTTCCATGGGGCTCCATAGTGTCACAATGGTCCCTTGCTTCCATGAGGCCTTGCAATGTCACAGGGGTCTCCTTGGTGCCGCAGTATCACAATGGACCCTTGGTTCCATGGGGACTCCCAGTGTCAGAAGGGTCTCCTTGGTTCCATGAGGCCCTGCAGAGCCCCTTGATTCAACAAGGCCTCAAAGTGTCACCATGGCCTCCAGGGTTCCATGAGGCCCCGCAATGTCACAGTGGACCTTTGGTTCCATGGAGTCCTGCACTGTTCCATGGATCCTTAGTTCCATGGGGCCCTGAAGTGTCACAATGGACCCCTTGGTTCCATGGTGCCACACAGTGTGACAAGTGCCCCTTGGCCTGCCAAGACTCCATAGTGTCACAATGGCCCCTTGGATCCATGGGGCCTGTAGTGTCACAATGGCCCCTTGGATCCGTGGGGCCTGTAGTGTCACAATGGCTCCTTGGATCCATGGGGCCTGTAGTGTCACCATGGCCCCTTGGATCCATGGGGCCTGTAGTGTCACCATGGCCCCTTGGATCCATGGGGCCTATAGTGTCACAATGGCTCCTTGGATCCATGGGGCCTGTAGTGTCACAATGGCCCCTTGGATCCATGGGGCCTGTAGTGTCACAATGGCCCCTTGGATCGATGGGGCCTGTAGTGTCACAATGGCTCCTTGGATCCATGGGGCCTGTAGTGTCACAATGGCTCCTTGGATCCATGGGGCCTGTAGTGTCACAATGGTCTCCACGATGCCATAAGGCCTTGCAGTGTCACAACAGACCATTGGTTTCACTGAGCCCCACAGAGTCACTATGGTCCCCTTGGCTGCACAGGGCTCTGGAGTGCCACAATGCCTCCTTGGTGTCACAAGGCCTCAAAGTGCCAAAATGGCCTCCATGGTTCCATGAGGCCCTGCTGTGTCACAGTGGACCTGTGGTTCCATGATGGCCCATAGTGTCACAATGGCATCCTTGGTTCCACGGTGTCAGAATGGCCCCTTCATCCCATGGACACCCACAGTGTTCACTGTAGTGCCCTTGATTCCACGAGGCCCTGCCATGCTCTAATGGCCCCTTGGTTCCAGTGGGTCCAAAGTGTCAGAAGAGTCTCCATTGTTCCATGAGGCCCCGCAATGTCACTGTGCTCCCCTTGGTTCCACAGGATCCGCAGTGGAACAATGGACTCTTGGTTCCATGAGGTTCCTCAGTCACAATGGTCTCCTTGGATCCACAGTGTCACAGTGGCCCCTTGGCTCCATGTGGCCACTCTGTGTCACATTGGACTTCTGGTTCCATGAGCTTTCACTGCCCACAGCAGTCTCCTTGGTTCTGCAGTGTCACCATGGTCCCTTTGTTCCATGAGGTTCCGAAGCAGAACACGGTCACCTTGGTTCCGAGAGGTTCTGCAGTGTCACCATGGACCCATGGCTCCACGAGGCCTTGCTGTGTCAGAATGGCCCCTTGGTTCCAAGAGGTTTCTCAGTGTCACAATGGTCTCCTTGGATCCGCAGTATCACAATGGACCATTGGTTCAGTGTGGGCCCAGTGTGCCAAAATGGATTTTGGTTCCATGGGGTTCCGCTGTGTCACCATGGACCCTTTGTTCCATGAGTTTGCTCAAGCTGACTCCTTGGTTCTGTGAGGCCCCGCTGCCACCAAATCTCTGAAATATCAGAATGAGGCTCCTTAACACTCATTTGCTATTTCAGAGGGGATCATTTATTCAGGCCTGAGGTCTAACATGGGATAACTCCTAACCTGACGTGGACATGTAATTCTACCAGTGTGTTGCTCATATACAGTCGCTAAATGCCAATTACAATTTACCCATTTCCATAAATCCCACCCCGAGTTCCCAGATTCAGTCCTTGTTTTCTCTATCACTGCACCCTTGAGCCAGATGTCTTCTTCTTGTCTTCCAGCCATCCTTGCTGGGAAAGCAGCCCCTGCATGCCTTGTTCCTGTGCTGGAAGTTCACAGGCACGGTAAAAATGGAATGAACCCTTTGGGTCTCAAGGCCAAGGCTTTGTGTGGCCAGGCAGGGGCAGGCAGGAGGCAGAGCTGTCAGCAAAGGAAGGGGCCAGCGAGGTGGGGCAGCCGGGGGATGACGACAGCCTGCAGGGACAGAGGCCAGGGCAGGGACACCGCAGGACAGCCTGGGCTGCACAGGGCACAGGGATGTGCAGCAGCTGCAAGGCCCTGACAGAGCCAACCTGTGCAGCCCTTTGGCCATGGCTGCTGGCCCTGGGCCTGAGGCCACGAGGGGACAAGTGACCCTTGCAGCCCTGGGGCCTCATGGCCTCCTTGTCCCTGCTCAGCAGCCGGGCAGGGGCCGCCCCATGGTCCTGCCCTTGGCATGGCACATCCCCACATGGCAGTGCCCATCCCGGGAAGAGCCCTGAGCAAGGAGGGAGGGACAGGATCTGCCTTGCCAGGGGCTGGGGCTCAGCCTTGGCCCTTTGCATTCCTGAAACACATCCAGGTTTGCTCAGCGCCAGAGACACCTTTGCCTTGTTTGTCCCCACCTGTCATCAGTGCCTCCAGGGTTCTGCTCTAACTGGAACCTGGGGACACTTTCTCAGTCGTGTCCCTCAGTGGGACCCATTAAAACTTCAAGAAACTTTGGAGTTTAAATTTGAGTTCTTGAGAAGATTTTTGAAGACACTCTCAGGGACTGAGTCTGATGTAAACAACACCAAAGCCCTGAGAGGGCCATTAAAGTTTTCCTAGTGCAGTTATGGAGAAAGATTTCAAAGAGCTTGTAAGAAATACAGTGTTCTCTTTCAAAGGGTGTATTTTATTACATTTCTGTTTAGAGCAGAGGCGATTGCAGCATTCTGTGATTGATACTGACCCAGGCTCTCCCCTCAGGAGCTCTGGCCTGCTCAGAGCAGCTGTGCCTTGAGCTCTGGCTCAGTGTGGACAGCCTTGCTCCACATTGCCCAAGCCCATCCTGTCTGTCCTCGCTCACCTGGGACCTGCTGTGCTTGCAGAGCTGGCTGCACCCAGCCTAAGAGGGGCTTTCCCTTTGTCTATTTTTGAAGCAATCTAAAACTCCCGAGTTTCCCCATGAAAACAGACACACTCCTCAGGTGTGTGCCAGCCCAAGGTGCCACCAAAACCAATGCAGACCTGCCCTGGGCCAGCTGTGAGGGTGGATCATCAGCCCAAGCTGCACTGGGCCACTGCAAGGGGCCGTGGCCATGGACACTGCACTGACCCCACTGCTGGGTTTGGCTGCCACGGCAACCCTGAGACATTAAACTGTCCTTGGAAACACTGGGGAGGACTGGTACATACTGGGAGACACTGGGAACGCTGTGGGAGACACTGGGACATACTGGGAGTGACCCTGGGAAGGACTGGGACAGCCTGGGAACACGAGGAATGCTGAGGGGAATCTGGGTGGACTGGGATGGACTGTGGGGGTACACACTGAAACATACTGGGAAATACTGGGAGTGATACTGGGGGATACTGGGACAAACAGGGGACACTGGGAACGCTGTGGGGAAGACTGGGGGACACTGGAGCTGACTATGGAAGACACTGGGGGAAACTGGGAGGGACTGGGAATGAACTCAGGTGTACTGGGAGGGACTGGAGGAGCACTGGGGCTGTACTGGGCTGTACTGGGGATGCACTGGGCTGTACTGGGAGGGACTGGAGGAGCACTGGGGCTGTACTGGGCTGTACTGGGGATGCACTGGGCTGGACTGGAGGGATTGGATGGGCTGTTCCCGCCTCCGCCGCCTCCCATTTCCTGGGGCTCCCGCCCATCACTGCCCGCAGCCAATCAGCGACAGGGATTGTGGCCTTGGGGCGGTGCCTGGAGTCGGCGTCATACTTTCGCTAGTGCCTACAACTCCCGTCATGCCCCGCGGCCCGATTCAGCCCCATTGGAGCCGGGACTACAACGCCCGTCATGCCCCGCGCTCCACAGAACCCCCTCGGTACCCGCCCCCATCTGTCCCGTAAGTGTCCCCCAGACCCTCCAGGATCCCCAAGTGCCCCTCAGCGCCCATTCGGGACCCCCCCAAAGGCGCCCCCGGATCCCCGGAGCGCTCCCGACCCCACGGATGCCCGACACAGCCACTGCTGGGAATTCATCTCCTCTCATCCCCCGCGGCCCCAGAGCCCCTCAGAACACAGTCACGCGCCTAAACCGCCTGCCGTACCCCGCGCCTTAAAGAGCCCGGGTAGAGCTCCCCGAGCTCCCCCCAAGTTCTCCCGAACCGTTTACGTTCGCCCCGAGGGCCTCAAGTCGCGGCTCGGACGCAAAAGTGTCCCCCAAGGGCCTTCCCGGACCCCCAAACGCCGCGTCCGAGCCACTGCCGGGACTACAGCTCCCATCATGCTCCGCGGCGCACGTCCCGCACGATTGCAGCCGTGACTTCATCTCCCGTCATGCCCCGCGCCCCATCGCAGCTGCGCCTAGAACTCCCGTGATGCTCCGCGGCCCCGTTCAACCGTATTCTACCCGCGCCTACAACTCCCATCGCCCCCCGCGCCCCGGAGAGCCCCGCTGGAGCCCCCCAAGTGCCCGCCCGGGCCCCGCGGGCCCCAAATTCCCCTCCCTGACCTCCAAGGGCCCCCCTGGACCCCCAAGTGCTCCCCCGGACCCCGAGCTGTCCCTCGGAACCCCTAAGTGCCCCTCCAAGTGCCCACCCGGCTCCCCCAAGTGTCCTCCAGACCCTCAAGTTCTCTCTGAATTCCCTCCCCAGGCACAGAACTGCCCCAAATGTGCCCCAGAAATGTCTCCAAGGATCCCAAAGTGGCCCCTCCTTAACCCTGTGTGAGAAAAAGATGATAAAAAAGACGACAAAATGACTGGAAATATTGCTAATTACCATAAACAGGAAGAAATAAATAGCCAATACATCTTAATTCATTAATGAAGGGAATTGTGTTACAGAGATACAAAGAACATTCGTTTTCCTGGCTACTAAAAATGTATAGATTTTTAATGTTAATATTAAAATTAGGTAAGAAAAACCAATACTATTATTATAAATAAATTTTATATATATAGAAATAATTAAATATGTTAAAAATGGATATTATATGGCTCTATGCAGATCGTTACTATATGTATTATGTTACATTGATTAGTTGTGCTGTATTAACATTTTAATAGTACAGTAAATGTAGTTTTGTAGTTAAAATGAAGCTTTAGTAGTTAAAACAGAAACTCTGTATGTGGGGGTTTTTTAAAGGAATGAGACACTGGCTTCGAGCTAACAGTCACAGAACACCTAAATCTGCCAGAGAAGAGGAATTTATGGTTTTCTCATCAGAAGAAGCTGATTTCTTCAGGCTTTGCTCAGACTCAAAGATGCCGTGGGGATTAAAGGAAGCAGTTGAAAAATACCAGAGTTGCTTGTTTTAAATAGAATGTATGCATAACCATGAAGTATGTATGAATATGCCACAGTGTATGGTTTTTAAGGTTATTCCTTTGTTCACAAAAATTCTTATCGGGCTTAAGTGCCCAAGAGCATCCGGACGTCCGTAAGTCTTTGCTTTTTATTGCCTTGTAATTGTCCTAACTCTAAATTTTTATTGCTCTAATTGTATTACTATTTTTATAACCATTTCATTATTATTAAACTTTTTAAATTTTAAAAACCAAGTGATTGGTGTTTTTCACATTTGTTAACATAAAATAATGTGTTACAGAATAGAAATAAGAGAATAAATCACAGGAGCATTTTTGGGTATTTTGGCGTGTCAGTCCCAGGTGGGCGGTGTCAGACGTGGTGACGCTGGAGGTGAGGAGCAGGTTGTCCAAACAGGGTCAGCCCAAAAGGGGCTCATTCTTCTCCATTCTGTTAGAAAGGAGAAGCTTGACTCAGCCAATACATCAAGCAGCAATTAAATTTATTAATTAATATGGTAACGCATGAGCAGAGACAGCGCTGGGTGCAGTGGTGGGGGTTTTCCCCTCCAACTGCGCACCGGTTGTTGGGCTTGCTGGTGTTTATTGATCATATTCATGCATATTCATCAGCTTTCCCCAGCAGCTTCTATTTCCCATTTTGACGTGAGCTTTCAGCAGTTTCTATTTCTGCCTTTTGACGTCACAATTCTGTACTTTAGGATCGTAAATCTGTGATGGTGATGTCTGGTTCCTTTCCAATTTCTATACTCTGTTGTGATCTATTCCAGGTTTCAATATCCCGGGATGTGTGTCCCACATGGTGGGGTCCATCTTCCTGAGGTGGGGTCCAGCTTCTATTTTCTAGGATCATTAATCTATGGTAGTGATGTCCAGCTTCCCCTTTCGCAATCATTAATCAGCAACCTTGATGTCCATCTTCCTTTTCCAGGAGCTTGGGATAGGGTCACTTCCCTTTCTGTTTAAATCCTTTATATATTCCAAAGCTACAGTTTAACATCCTTAATACTAAGCAACATTCCAAAGTTAGAATTCAAAGGTTCTTACTGCAAAACAGCTTAAGACTTAATTACAAGTAAAAAGTTCTTCTCAAAAGCAGCATTCTAAAGTTAGAATTCAAATACTCTTATTACAAAACAGTTTAAGACTTGTAATTGTTATTTGCAAATAAAAGATTGGTTCAAAAGCCTTCTTCCATGCTTTCCTGGGTTGTGTATTAGAACTCATCTTTATAACTGTCCCATGGCCGTGTTCCATACATTTCATAACCACAACTGCACAGGCTGCCTTTATTTACCTGACACAAAACACAACTTTGTATTTCACACTCCTGCACAGAACTCCAAACCGACTCCAGTCACTGCACAAGCCCTGGAGCCTTGAAGACCATGGAAGGAAGACAAAGAGCTCCTGAGGGCTTTCTGTATTTTCATCAGCCCCACGGTGGATTTGGGGCTGGGCCCAGGACCCTCAGGCACTGGGAGAAGGATGAAGAAGCTGCTCAAGGAGGCAGAAGCAAAACTCCAAGTCCCTGGGAGCATCCCTGGGCCCCAGCGAGGGCAGGGAGTGCCAGAGGCTCCCCAGGGAGTGCAGAGAGCAGATCCTTGAGGCCAGGGTTGCAGGGAGCCCAAGGCTCTGAGCAGGGAACTGCGATGCTGAGCACGGCCTGGCTTGGCTGCAGGAAGCAGAAAGGCCAAGCCCTGAGCCCAGCCTGGCACAGCAGGGCCTGTCCCTCACGGCTGGCTCGGGGCTGTTTGTGGGGCAGGGGGATGTGAGGGGCAGCAAGGACAAATGTCACAAACCTGTGTGACACTCCAGATCCTCATGGAGCCAAGGGGCCAGTGTGACACTGTGGGGCCTCATGGAAACAAGAGGCCATTGTGAGCCTGCAGGGCTGTAACACCCCAGAACACTGAAATGCTGGGGGTCACCAAAGGTTCCTTTATTCGAGTTTGTTGTACAGGAGAAACACCAACCAGATATTCTCACCATGGCCAGATGCAAAGAGTTTTCTTGGTAGGAAGGGACCCACAAGGATCATCAAGTCCAGCTCTGAAGTGAATGGCCCACACAGGGACTGAACACAGCCTCAGTGATACCAGCACCATGCTCTAACCAACAGAGCTGAGAGAGCAAAATGACACAAAATTTTACTGGCAAAATACAGACAATCTACGAACTTTGACAAAGGGTCTAATACAACATCCTGTTCTACATAAAACTCTTGTCATAGCATTAACTTCATTAACTTAGCCCATTAAACCTAAAAACCTTTAACCCTTAAGATGCTAAGTTACCCAAAAATGTTCCAGGTAAGTAGGATTAGAAGAAGAAGAAATAGAGAACAACCGAAAGACAGAAGATCTATACAAAGACACACACAGAGGCACCACCTGCTCAGGTTCCAGCACCATTAACAGAGGAACCCCAGGAGAAGGCAGGATCCAGACCATGGGCTGGCCTCGTGCTCCGGCTTTTAAACCCCTGGGCCTTCAAGGGCCCGCCCCTGGGGTGGGACTGCCAGTTGCTTGTCCAATCAGAGTCAGGTTAGGCACCAGCTGCTGGTGTGTGATTGACTGACAGCTGGGCCAATCAGAGCTGGGGTAGCCCTGCCCCTGCTGTGTGATTGACTGACAGCTCAGCCAATCAAA
Organism: Anomalospiza imberbis; assembly: GCF_031753505.1. Lineage (NCBI taxonomy): Eukaryota > Metazoa > Chordata > Aves > Passeriformes > Viduidae > Anomalospiza > Anomalospiza imberbis. The sequence goes on along the minus strand of NC_089713.1, from coordinate 123,847 downwards.
GCTGGGTTAACACCGCCCCTTCCATGTGATTGACAGCTGTGCCAGGCCAGGGCTGGGGGCGGGGCTCTGTCCCACCACAAACCAAGGCCTGACCCGCTCCTGGCCCCAAACGGGCATTCCGAGCATCCCAAGGCGTCTCGGGACATCAATCTCATCCTGCCTCTGACAGCGACCACGGTGACACTACAGAACCTCATGGAGCCAGGGGTCAGTAGTAACAATGCAAGTCCAAGGACACCATGGTGACACTGGGGAACATCATGGAACCATTGGTCAGCTGTGACAATGTGGGTCCAAGGACACCATGGTGATGCTATGGAATCTCATGGAGCCATGGGTCAGTTGTGACAATGCAGGCCCCAAGGACACCATGGTGGCGCAATGGAACCTCATGGAGCCATGGGTCAGTTGTGACACTGTGCTGCCCCATGGAATCAAGGAGACCATTGTGAACACAGGGGCCCCAAGGAACCAAGGGTCCATGGTGACCTTGTGGAGCCCGCAGTGTCACAGAGGAGCCGTTGTGACACAGCGAGGGCGCATGGAGCTGAGGAGCCATCGTGACACATCAGAGCTTTGTGGAACCACGAAGCCATTGTGACATTGCAAGGCCCCGTGGAAGCACAGGGCCATTGTGACACTGCAGAAGCAAGGGGAACATTGTGACACTCCAGGGCCTCATGGAACCAAGCAGACCAATGTGACACTGTGGGGTCACACGAAACCAAGGGAACATGGACCAGGTCTGGCTGGCTGGGCCTCCCGGGGACCACCTGAGAGGTCCAGCAGACCTTGGCATGTCGAGGGATGCTTCTCATCTGCCCTGAAGCACTGGGGCTCTGGGCTTTCCTTCCTATGGGAGAGAACTGTCCTTCTCCTCCAGGGACCAAGGGCCAAAACTGGGATTCCTCCTCCAAATTTCCTTATATGCAAGGATTGTTTTCAGATGAAATCTGCCAGGAGAGACAGGTCTGGCTGCCCTGGCCACCCAGGGGCCACCTCTCATCTGCCTTTGAAACACTGGGACCATGTGCTTTTCTTTCTTATGGGAAAAAACCATCCCTCTCAACCAGGCACCCATGGCCAAAATTTGGGATCTGCCTCCAGAATTCCCTATATCCAAGGATAGCTCCCAGAAAAAAGCTGCCAGGGGAAACAAGTCGGGCTGGCCTTGGCTTCCTGAGGGCTGGCACTCATGTGCCTCTGAAACACTGGGGCTCTGTGCTTTCCTTGCTAATGAAAAGAATGCCTCTTCCTTTCCAGGCACCCACGGCCAAAACTGAGATTCCACCTCCAAAATGCCCTGTGTCCAAGGATAGCCCCTAGACGAAAGGTGCCAGGACAGACAGGTCTGGCTGGCTTGGCCTAAGGATGGCCACCTTTCATCTTCTTCCAGAACACTTGGATTTTGTGCTTTGCTTTCCTATAGGGAAAAAACCATCCATCCTGACCAGGCGCCCATGGCCAAAACTGGGATTCCACCTCCAAAACTCCGTACATCCAAGGATTGCTTCCAAGTGAAAGCTGCCAGGACTTAAAGGTTTGGCTGCCCTTGGCCTCTTGGGAGCTGCCTCTCACCTGCCTCAGAACACTGGGGCTCGATGCTTTTCTTCCTGTGGAAAAGAACCGTCATTCTTCTCTAGGTGTCCATGGTTGAAATTGAGATTCCTCCTCCCAAAATCCATATATCCAAGGATCCCTTCATGACAAAAGATGCCAGGACAAACAGGTCTGGCTGGCTTGGCCTCCCAGGAGCCACCTCTCTCCTCTTCTGCCTTTGAAACACTTGGGCTCCGTGCATTCCTTCCCGTAGAAAAGAACCGTCCTTCTTATCTATGCAGAAATGGCTGAAATTTGGGTTCCACCTCCCAAATTCCCTATATCCAAGGGTTGCTCACAGGCAAAATCTGCCAGTACCATCCATTCTGGCTGGCCTTGGCCTCTGGTGGCTGCCCCTGCCACACTGGGGCTCGGTTCTTTCCTTCCCATGGAGATCACCGTGACACGGTGGGGACCTCATGGAAGCAAGGGGATCATTGTGGCACCACTGGAGCCCATGGAACCAAGGGGCCATGGTGACACAGCGGGGCTTCATGGACCCAGAGACCATTATGACTCTGTGGGGCCTGATGGAACCATGGAGGCCATTCTGACCCTTCAGGGCCTCGTGTCACCAAGGGGGCATTGTGACACCTCAGGGCCTCATGGAAGCAAGGGACCATTGGGACACTGTGGGGCCCCATGGAACCGAGGGAACATGGAACAGGTCTGGCTGGCTTGGCCTCCCAGGGGCCACCTGACAGGTCAGGCTGACCTTGGAATGTTGAGGACTGCCTCTCATCAGCTCCTGGAGCACTGGGGCTCCGTGCTTTCCATGCTATGGAAAAGAACTGTCCCTCTTTTCAGATGCCCATTGCCAAAATTGGTAAGCTCCCTTAAAATTTCCTCCATGCCAAGGTATCTCTCAGAGAAAAACCTGCCAGCTCTGGCTGGCCTTGGCCTCCAGTGGTCACCTCTCATCTGCCCCTGCAACAGAGGGCTCTGTTCCTTCCTTCCTGTGGAAAAAAATACAGCCTTCTTGCCAAGGACCATGGCAAAAACTAGAATTTGGCCTCCCAAATTCCATATATCCAAGGATCGCTCCCAGACTATAGTAGCCAGGACAGACATGTCAGGCTGGCCCTGTCCTGTGGTGATTTTCTTAGGCTGTGACCTGAATGTTTTCATTTGAAAACACCTTGGAGAGGGCCCGGAGATCTCTCAAGGTGGGGTTTTGGGGCCTCGGGCACATGACCACTACATATGGACAAAGGAGCTCTGTGCTCTGTGCTGTTGTGGTGGTTTTGCATCACGGAAGTGATGTCCTGAGAGAAGCTGCTAGCAGTTTCCTCGGTGTCTGACAAAAAAACAATCAGTAATTAGCTTTGAGAGCTGACAATCTGTTAAACCACTAAGGAAACTGCACACGCCTCTGTGAAGACACAAGTTAAAGATGGAGAAGCCTGGCTGGGTCTGTTTCCCTTCTGGCCAGCAAAGAGGTGACCAGGCCGGCCCAGCCCCGTCTCAGCCAGGCCAGGCCGGGCGGCTCCTGCCGTGGGGCCGGGCCCCTTCCCAGGGAGCCGCCAGGCCCCATCGGCTGCCGGGCAGGGCAGGGGAGGCCGCGGGGCCGAGGCCAGGCCGGGCCGTGGCTGCGGTTGCTGACATCTGGCCGCTACCGAGCCCTGCCCCGCCGCCAGCCCGGGCCCAGCCAGGATCCGCCGGGCCCCAGGAGCAGCCCCGGGCCGGGCCGGCTCGGCCAAGGTTCTGCCGCCCTTGGGGTTCGCCCGCAACCAGCGGGCAGGGGAGGAGAAGCCATGGGCCCCGGCCGTGCTGCTGCTGTGCTCTGGCCTGGCTGCTGAGATCCTGGCCCTGCCCCAGCGCAGCCCAGCCTGACACAGCCCCAGCGCAGCCGCTGCAGAAACCTCCATGGTAAAACAGCTCCGGCCGCAAGTACCGAGCCCGGCCGGGGTCACGGAACCATCTGCAGGCCCTGGCTGAGATATTGACTCTTCCAGTGCTTCCATCCTCCCTCGAGTGAGAGAAAAGGACAAAGTGCAGGCACACACAGGAACAACATGAAGACACCGAGATCAGTGAAGAGGAAGCTGAGGCCCAGATGGGAGGGATGAGGAGATGCCTTGATCTTGGGGCTGAAATCCTCTGGTAACGCTGTGGAGAAGGATGTAATTGATACATCAGACTCTCTTTTTCCCTATAACACATTGAAAAGAATTGAAAGATGACTTGTTCAGCAAAGGCCTCCATGCTAATGTAAGGAAATGTTGCAGTAGCTGTGATCCCATGAGAAGTTTGAACAATGAAAGAGAGCAGAGTGATGAGACCCAGGGAGAGAAGAAGACCTCTTTTTCCAGAGATGAAGATGATTTCAGAAATAAATGAAGAGAACCTTTGCTCTTAAATAGCTCATCTGTAAACTAATACCTCATAAGTTGACATGGCCCATAAACACAACTGCTGGAAAAGCTGTGAAAAAATGGGAGGGATTTCACCAATGCAGGCAGGTGCTATTCATGGAAATGAAAAGTCATGAGACAACTGTTTGTTTTGTGGAGAAGTCTCCATAACATTTACAAGAGGAACTTCTCTCCCTAAGTGAACTGAAGAAAGACTATTCTAGAGGTTGTAAACTGTTGGAAAATTTTATGTTTTGTCTCTTTACATTGTCAGGTTGTATGGAGAGAGGAAGTGTTCTGAAAGTTTTGTTCTGATTCTTATTAATCTTTATTTCATTTACTATTAATAAACATTTCTTTATACCCTTTTAGAGTTTTGAGCCCACTTTGCCTTTCTCCTAATCTTATCTCAGAGCAAGAAATTAGTAAGTATATTCTAGTGAGTGCCCCATCAATCAGTCAACACTGAACCCACCACAGTAATTAACACATTGGCCAAGAAATCTCAAATTGGCGAAGCAAAGCCTATACAAAATCTTCCTGATGAACTGCCTCAGACAAGAGGGAAATCAAGGCACAGCCATGGTTTCTCAGGATTTGTTTGTTCTTCATGAGCCCCGTGGTGCATTTGGAGCTGAGCCCTGGAACCTCAGGGCCCGAGAGGAGATTGCACAAACCTTTCCAGGAGTCAAAGTCAGAAGAAAACCCCAAAGTGTCTCAAAGCATAAATGGGACCCACTGAGGTCCATCCTCAACACAGGCTCCACATGGACTCCTTGGAGGAGAGAATTGGAGGCCAGGATGGCACAAAAACCTCTCAGAGACTCAAAATAGCACAAAAACCTTTTAGTGTGGAAAGGAAAATCCAAAGTACCTTACAAAAGTTGAGTATCTCAAAGCATTCATAAGCCCCACTGAGAGTCAGTGCAAAGCTCTAAAGGGACTCATTAAAGCATATAATTGGGGCCATGATTGCACAAACCTCTCACAGAATCTGTATCAAAATGGAAACACCAAGTACCTTAAAAGAACTGAAGTACCTTGCAGTATTAATGAGCCCCACTGAGTGTTGTTCCTGACAAAGCCTCTCCAGGCACTAATTACAGCAGATAATTGGAGGCCATGATTGCACAAAGCTCTCAGAGACTCCAAGGCAAAAGCCAAAGCCAAAGTGCTTTGAAAAACCTGCAGTCCCTGGGAGCATGAAGGAGCCCCCAGGGCCATTCCTGAGCAAGGCTCCCCAGGGACTCCTTCCAGCAGATCCTTGAGGCCACTGGGATGTGGGCTAGGGGGGGATGCTGAGGGCAGGACAAGGGGCTGACAGTGCCCAGCCTGGCTGGGGCTGTGCCAGGAGGCCCCAGTGCCTCAGGACAAGGTGTCTCCTGAAAGCCCTTGGTGGCACAGAGCCTGCTGTGCCCCAGGGCACCAAGACTTGGCTTCTCTTTGTCCCCACCTGTCATCAGTGCCTCCAGTTCTCTGCCTGGGGCCTGGGGACACTTTCTCAGTCATGTCCCTCAGTGGGACCCATTAAAAGTCAAAGGAACTTTGGAGTTGGATTCTGACTTGGAGTTCTGGAGAGGTTTCTGCAGCTCCCTCTCAGGGCCTGATGTTCAGGGCCTGAGCACAAAGCCCCAGAGGGTCATTAAAGTCCTTGTGCTGTGTCTGTGCTGCTGAGCTGGGCCGGGCTCCTGGCACAGAGGGTGATCCTGGCAACCAAGGAGAGCTTCAAAAGCACATTTCTCTGGATGAGCAGCTCTTCTCCCAGCCCAGCAGGGCTGGGGCACTGCCTGCAGCCAGCCCGGGCACAGCACAGAGGCACAGAGAGCTTCCATCAGTCAGGGCTGGGAAGGTGCTGAGAAGTGCCTGGGGCAGAATCCCTGGCAGCCCTTGGCACAGGAACCTCTGGCTGCAGGACAATGCAGCTGCAGCTCCTGGAGTGATCTCCTACAGCTGGAACATCCCAATGCCCACAGACCCTGTGAGTACATTCTCTGATCATCTCTTGTGCAGAGCAGCCAGGGGTGCCCAGGGCTGTCCTGCAGAGCAGGGTCCTGCAGCCCAGGGCGCTGTGCTGGGCCAGGGACTCTGCTGCCTGCCAGGGACAGCTCTCAGCCGGCCCGGGGAGCTGCTCCCAGCGCTGGAGAGAAGCTGTGGGGGGAAGGAGCCACCCTGAGCAGGGCAGGTGCTGCTGCTGAGAGCTGCTGGCTGGGGCAGGGCTGCTCCCAGCTCCAGACCAGCCTGGGCACAGCTCTGGAGGACACTTCCCAAAGAAGGTAAACCTGGGATTGCTGTAAAGCTCAGGAGCTTTCCTGAGAGTGTTTTCAATTTCCTGCTTGGAGCACCGTGGGAAAGTTGGGGTGATGACAAAAAGATTTTTGCTTTTTATACATTTTTCATATATTCGTAGCTCTGTAAATTACTATTATATAGATATAAAACTATAATCCTTTCTTTACTCTATTACACTCTTAATTAACTCTATTAAACTACTATTATGTACTTATGTAACTGTAATCCTTAATTGACTCTAGTATGTCTCCTTACCTATCTCTTAGATTTTAGAACAATAAGCTGACTGTCTAAATACATTCCTGAAATACTGTACAGTCTTATTATCAGGAAGAGGACATACAAGAAGAACATTTTGGTTTTTGAATGTGAGCAGTGATAACAAAAACTGGGGCAAAGAATTCCTTGGACCTAATCCAATGGGTTTAGCCAGGGATGTATAACTGGGGCAACTGAATCTCCTATTGGATGTTCATCTTAAATATCCTAATTAATTGACCTTAATAAATTGTTAAAATTATTGGCTGGGTGTGCTCCATCCCCACTGGGACACCTGGAAGCTTCCAATAAAGGTCTGGTTTTTACTTTACTGGTCTCACACTGTTGCAAGGTTTTGTGTTTTTTTTTTTGTTTTGTTTTTTTTTTTTTTGGTGTTTTTTTTTTTTTTTTTTTTTTTTTGTTTTTTTGTTTTTTTTTTTTTTTTTTGTTTTTCTTTTGATTATAAACAACAGGGGGATGAGAGAAACAGAACAGGAATTGTGATCCCAGAATGACAGAACATTCTGAGTTGAAAGGGACACACAGGATCATCAAAGGAATGTTTGAACATTTACAGAGACTCCAGAACTGTGACTTTGGGTGGTCAGTCTCTCTGCTGGCAGCCTCCCAAAGGGCCTCCAGCCACTCCTCAGCCCTGGACAGCAGCAGCATCACCTTTGCAGGGCCCAGCAGGGCTCTCCTGAGCTGCCCTCGCCCAGCTGCACACAGACCCTGCCCCAGCCAGGGCCCTGCACACAGGCAGGTTTCTGTAGGGCCGGGCCGAGGGCACACAGGGTGGGATGGTCTCTGTGAGCGCTGGCAGGGACAAGGCACCTCTCAGGAGGGAATGTCCAGGCCCAGGGAGATGCTCAGGGAAGCAGAGGGGCCTGAACAGAGCAGTGCTGGGGCAGGAGGGCACTGTTGGTGTGTGGGAGGTGCCGGGCACAGCTGGGCACGGGAACACTGTCCTGAGTGCCCGGCTGTCTCTGCCCTGCCCTCTCAGGCGCAGCACCACAACATCTTCTCCTGTTTCTGCACTCCCCTGATATTGTCAGTGTTTTCTGGTGCTCTCAGGGAGGCTCTGGCATTTGCAGCAGCTGAGTCAGGCACTGCCCTTGGCATTCCTGCCAGGCAGGGCTGTCCATGGGAATGGAGTGTCCAAGCTTCCCTGGGACCTGTGGGGCTGTGGGCAAAGCAGTCCATGGGAAAGGGGAATGAGCTGAGCCCCTCCCTGAGATCCCATCATGGGCACAGCCGGGGATCTCCTTGCTGTGCCCTTCCCAGCTCTGAGCTGCCCTCCTGGGTGCAGAGCTGTGCCAGAGCCTCTGGGAGTTCCCTGAATGTCCCACGGGGAAGTGCAGAGCTGCCACAGCTGAGGAAATGCTGCTGGGTTGGCCAAGGGAGCCGTGAGTGTCCGTGGCACAAGGGGGTGCTGAGAGCTTGCCCAGAGACCTTTGGAGAGGGTGAGACATTCAGGGATCCCTCTGCTCTGGGCAGGGTCTGGTTTATCCCAGGGTGACCCGGGAGTGTGATTGTGCTCTGATTCCAGCCAAAGGTTTTCCCAGAACAGGAAGAAGGACGGGTAAGTCCCAGCAGGACAGTCGGCAGGGAATGGCCCAGGTGTAGCTCCAAGCAACCTCTCCTGATGTGTCACTGTCCTTTCTCCATGAACAGGTGCCCATGTGCAGCCACAGCCAATGTCCAACAGCAGCTCCATCAGCCACTTCCTCCTGCTGGCACTGGCAGACACGCGGCAGCTGCAGCTCCTGCACTTCTGCCTCTTCCTGGGCATCTCCCTGGCTGCCCTCCTGGGCAACGGCCTCATCATCAGCGCCGTAGCCTGCGGCCACCACCTGCACACGCCCATGTTCTTCTTCCTGCTCAACCTGGCCCTCAGCGACCTGGGCTCCATCTGCACCACTGTCCCCAAAGCCATGCACAATTCCCTCTGGGACACCAGCACCATCTCCTACTCAGGATGTGCTGCCCAACTATTTTTTTTCACTTTTTGCGCTATAGCAGAGTATTCCCTCCTGACCATCATGTGCTACGACCGCTACGTGTCCATCTGCAAACCCCTGCACTACGGGACCCTCCTGGGCAGCAGAGCTTGTGCCCACATGGCAGCAGCTGCCTGGGCCAGTGCCTTTCTCAATGCTCTGCTGCACACGGCCAATACATTTTCCCTGCCCCTGTGCCATGGCAATGCCCTGGGCCAGTTCTTCTGTGAAATCCCACAGATCCTCAAGCTCTCCTGCTCCACATCCCACCTCAGGGAACTTGGGCTTATTACAGTTAGTGCCTGTTTGGCATTTGGTTGTTTTGTGTTCATTGTTTTCTCCTATGTGCAGATCTTCAGGGCCGTGCTGAGGATCCCCTCTGAGCAGGGACGGCACAAAGCCTTTTCCACCTGCCTCCCTCACCTGGCCGTGGTCTCCTTGTTTCTCAGCACTATTATGATTGCTCACCTGAAGCTCCCCTCCATGTCATACCCATCCCTGGATCTGGCCCTGTCAGTTCTGTACTCGGTGGTACCTCCAGCCCTGAACCCCCTCATCTACAGCCTGAGGAACCAGGAGCTCAAGGCTGCAGTGTGGACACTGGTGACTGGATGCTTTCAGGGACATTAAACTGCTGGCCAGTTTCTGCAAATCACTTGTAATGAAAGTCATCTTTGATACTTCTTGTTGGTTTCATGGTTTCATTTTGGAGATTCTTTTTATTTGGTTTTTTTTTTTTTTTTTTTAATATTGTCCACAAATAAATGTCACTGTTTGTGCCATTTCTCATTTTATATCTCTCTACATTGCCTCTGGCCACAGACTGTGTCAATGAGGGTCTGTACTCTTGGTGGCTTTAAAGGAACTCAAGGATCTCCCAGCAGAGTTTTCTGCAGAGATGCCCTTTTGTTGCCTTCTCTGGAGCTGCAGCAGCAATGTCTGTGTGCAGAGCTGGGGGCAGATCAGTGCTGGCACAGCAGCTGTGCCCAGCAGCAGCAGCACTTGGTGTTGCCAGTGCTGCTCCCGTGGCCCTGCCCCGCTGCCCTGGTGGCCCTGGTGTTGCTGCAGGGCCTGAGTGCTCTCGGGGCCGGGCACAGTCCTGGGGGTGGCAGTGCCGGGGCTGCAGCAGGGACAGCCCATGGGCACTGCTGGGGCAGCGCTGACGCCTCAGGCCAGGGCCTGGGGGCTCCAGGCTCCTTGCCCAGGCTCTCTCAAGAACATGGCCAGGCCAATGCTCAGCACAGAAAACCCCCGTGAGCAGCCCCAGGCTGGCCGTGGGCAGGCTGGGGGCAGACAGCATGGCTGGTGCTCTGCAAGGGCCCTGGGGGAGACGGGAAGGAGCAGCAGAGCAGGGGCTGGTCCATCCCCAGTGCGCTGGACAGCCCAGGGCAGCGTCCCAGAGCGTCCTGATGGAGCTGCCAACAACATCCCCCCTCTGCAGCCCTGGCCTCTCCCCCAGCTCACACAGGAGCCGCATCCTTGCAGGCACAGCCACGGCAGCGCTGGCTCAGGAGCCCCTGTTTGCATTGCACACAGCAGGCGGGAGCACCCCCATGCTGCTGCTGTGGGGACATGAACCTGAGGGAGCACAAATGCCATCAGCCCCTGGGGCCAGGAAGGGCTGGGGGACGCCAGGGAAACCACTCAGCTTTGTCCTGGCCTCTGCAGCCCGCCAGAAAGTTTGGGAACATCAGCTGGGAGTTTCCTGTCCCACTGCAGACGCTGTTGCTCAGAGCCAGGGCTGCCTGGCAGCCACCCCCAGACTGCTCTGAGTATTTCCTTGGCTTCACCTTTGCTTTCTTTCCTCTTTAATGATCCAGATTTCTCCCTATTGCCCTTTCCCCTGTTCCCTCCCTTGCACCCAGCCCATCCGTGTTTGTCCTTTCCTCTCTGGCCCCACTCCCCATTCCAGTTCCTGACTTGGCACCATGGGAACGGCCCTTGGGGAGCAGGATCATCCCACAAGTGCTGCAGGAATTGTCTGCAGGCTCCTGCAGTGCCTCGTGCTGCTCCCTTGCCAGAGGCAGCCCAGGCCAGGTGGGCACATCTGGGCTGCTGTGTCTGGCTGTGGGGCTGCCTGTTCTGGGCAGTGAGGAGGGGCTGCAGAGGCTCTGCAGGACTGACAGGATGGGCTCTGGGGCTGTGAGGAGAAGCTGAGGGACCTGGGCTTCTGGAGCTTCTGAAGAGGAGGCCCAGGGCTCCTCCTGCAACTGCTCCAAGGGTGGTTTCAGAGAATCCCAGAATCAGCAAGGCTGGAAAAGACCTTGGAGATCATCAAGTCCAACCTGTGCCCTGACACCACTTGTGTCCCCTGAGCCTCCTCTTTTCCAGGATCAACACCCTGTGCTCCCTCAGCCGCTCCTCACAGGACTTGTGCTCCAGACCCCTCACCAGCCTTGTTGCCCTTCTCTGGACACGCTCCAGCCCCTCCATGTCCTTCCTAAATTGGGGGGCCCAGAACTGGACACAGCACCCGAGGTGCTGCCCAACCAGTGCCCAGCACAGGGGAAGAATCACTGCCCTGGTCCTGCTGGCCACACCATTCCTGATCCAGGCCAGGAGCCATTGGCCTTCTTGGCCACCTGGGCACGCTGCTGGCTCATGTCCAGCCTGCTGTCCATCAGTCCCTGCAGGTCCCTTTCTGCCTGGCTGCTGTCCAGCCACTCTGTCCCCAGCCTGTAGCGCTGCAGGGGTTGTTGTGGCCAAGGTACAGGACCTGACACTTGGACTTGTTAAACCTCACCTTGTTGGATTTGGGCCCTGGATCCAGCATGTCCAGGGCCCTCTGCAGAGCCCTCCTGCCTTCCAGCAGATCAACACCCCCAGCCAACTTGGTGTCACCACGGTTCCATGAGGCCCCAGAGTGTCCCAATGGTGTCCATGATTCCATGAGGCCTCCCAGTGTCACAATGTCCCTCTGGTGTCACAAAGTCCCTTGGATCCTTGGGCCCTGCAGTGTCACAATGGCACCGTGGTGCCCCAGGGCCCTGCAGTGTCACAATGGATCCTTGGTTCCATGAGGACTGGGAGGGCAGCAATGCTCTCCTTGGTTCCCGCTGTCTCCCACACCTCCCACTGTCAGGCTATAGAAGGACACCTGGCCGATGAAGGGGAGTGGGAGTGGGTACCTACTCAAGGAGGTAATAATAAAAATCCCTCCCAACCCCCTCTCCCAAGCCAGGTGCCACTTCAGATTCGGTATGATCCCCTGGATCTGGAGAGTCAGCCAGATGGGTTTAGAAGAAAATTATCTGCCCAGTGAGCCTCCCAGTTATGATTCATCTGTGAGACAGATCAGCACCTCTAACATCAAAAAGGAAAGAAGGGTAATCGTGGTGGGTGACTCCCTCCTGAGGGGAACAGAGGGCCCCAGATGTCGACCAGGCCCACCCCACAGAGAGGTCTGCTGCCTCCCTGGGGCCCGGGTACGGGATATCACTGACACACTGCCTGGGCTGATTCAGCCCTCTGATTATTACCCACTGCTGATACCCCAGGCTGGCAGTGATGAGATTGAAAAGAGGAGTGTCAGGGCAATTAAAAGGGACTAGGGCATTGGGTCAGGTGGTTAATAGGACTGGGGCACAGACAGTCTTTTCCTCAGTCCCTTTGGAGTCTGAGAAAAACGCTGAAAGCAACAGGAGAGCTCATACTATCAAGGAGTGGCTCAAGGGTTGGTGTCATCCAAAAAATTTGGGATTCTTTAATCATGGGGCAACTTTTACAGCACCTGGCTTGCTTGGACCAGACGGGCTCCATCTTTCTGTGAAGGGCAGAAGAATTTTAGCTCATGAACTGGCAGAACTTGTTGAGAGGGCTTTAAACTAGGTCTGAAGGGGGAGGGAGATGCAGCTGGGTTGTCTGGAAGCAGGCTCATGGGTGGTAAGCCTGAGTTAGGGGTGAAATCAGCAGCCCAGCTGAGGTGCATGTACACCAATGCACACAGCATGGGTAACAAACAAGAAGAGCTGGAGCCCATGGTGCAGCAGCAGAGCTGTGATGTAATTGCCATCACAGAAACAGGGTGGGACAACTCACATGGCTGGAGCACTGCACTGGATGGCTGCAAGCTCTTCAGGAGAGACAGGAAAGGGAGAAGAGGTGGAGGGGTGGCCCTTTACATTAGGGGGGCTTTTGATGCTATGGGTATTGAAACTAATGATGATGAAGTTGAATGTCTATGGGTAAGAATTAAGGGAAGGCCAACAAGGCTGACATCCTACTGTGAATCTGTTATCATCCACCCAACCAGGAAGAAGATTTGGACAACTCATTCTATAAGCAGCTAGAGAATATTTCTGGATCATCAGCCCTTGTTCTTGTAGGCGACTTCAATCTGCTGGACATCTGCTGGGGACTCAATACAGCAGAAAAAAGGCAGTCCAGGAAATTTTTAGGGTTTGTGGAGGACAATTTTTTTGTCGCAGCTGGTGAATGAGCCCACCAGGAGAGGGACTATGTTAGATCTGTTGTTTGTAAATAGAGATGGGCTGGTGGGAGATGTGGTGGTTGGAGGCCACTTGGGGCACAGTGATCATGAAATTATAGAATTCTCAATATTTGGTGAAGTCAGGAGGAACACTAATAAGACTTTTACGTTGGAGTTGGGAGGGCAGACTTTGGCCTACTTAGGAGACTTATTCAGAGAGTTCCTTGGGAAGCAGCCCTTAAAAACAAGGGAGTTCAGGAAAGGTGGGCAAGCTTCAAAACAGAGATCTTGAGGGCACAGGAACAGACTGTCCCTGTGTGCCAAAAGACGAGTCGACAAGGCAAACATCTAGCCTGGATGGGCAAGGAGGTTTTGGAGGAAGATAGGAATAAAAAGAGGATGTATCATCTTTGGAAGGAGGGTCAGGTCTCTCAGGAAGTATTTAAGGGGCTTCCTAGGGTATACAGGAAAGAAATTAGGGAAGCCAAACCTCAGTTTGAACTTAAAATGGCAGCTTTTGTAAAGGATAATAAAAAATGCTTTTACAAATATATCAATGGTAAAAGGAAGGGTAAGACCAACCACTGTTCTTGATTAGATGTGGAAGGGAATTTAATACCTGCAGATCAGGAGAAGGCAGATGTGCTTAACGCCATTTTTTGCCTCAGTTTTTAGTGAGAAGACGATTTGCCTTCAGGACAACTGTCCTCCTGGGCTGGTTGATGGTGCCAGGGAGCAGAGTGGACCACTGTTATCCAAGAGGAGGCAGTCAGAGAACTGCGGAGGTGCTTGGATGTTCATAAATCCATGGGACCAGATGGGATCCACCCCAGGGTGATGAGGGAGCTGGCAGATGAGCTTGCCAAGCTGCTCTCCATCATTTACCAGCAGCCCTGGCTCACTGGTGAGGTCCCTTATGACTGGAAGCTGCCCAATGTTACACCCATTCACAGCAAGGGTGGCAAGGAGGATCCTGGTAATTCCAGGCCAGTCAGCCTGACCTCAGTACCCGGTAAGGTCATGGAACAGTTCACACTGAGTGCCATCACACAGCACTTCCAGGATGGCCAGGGTGTCAGACCCAGCCAGCAGGGCTTTAGGAGGGCTAGGTCATGTTTGACCAACCTGGTCTCCTTTCATGACCAGGTGACCCTCCTGGTGGATGCAGGAAAGGCTGTGGATGTGTCTATTTGGACTCCAGCAAGGCCTTTGACACTGTCTCCCACAGCACACTCCTGGAAAAGCTGCAGCCCACGGCTGGGCCAGGAGCACTCTGTGCTGGGTTCAGAACTGGCTGGATGGCCGGCCCAGAGAGTGGTGGTGAGCGGTGCTGCATCCAGCTGGGGACAGTCACCAGTGCTGTCCCTCAGGGCTCTGTGCTGGGCCAGCTCTGTTCAATATTTTTATTGACCACATGGATGAGGGGATCGAGGCTTTCATTAGTAAATCTGCAGATGACACTAAGCTGGGAGCGTGTGTCCATCTGTTGGAAGGTAGGAGAGCTCTGCAGGGACACCTGGAATTGCTGGATGGATGGGCAGAGTCCAGTAAGATGAAGTTCAATAGGTCCAAGTGCCCAGTCCTGCATTTTGGCCACAATAACCCCCTGCACAGCTCTAGGCTGGTGGTGGCGTGGCTGGACAGTGCCCAGGCAGAAAGGGACCTGGGGGCACTGGTCGACAGCAGGCTGGACATGAGCCAGCAGTGTGCCCAGGTGGCCAAGAAGGCCAATGGCTCCTGGACTGGATCAGGAATGGTGTGGCCAGCAGGAGCAGGGAGGTCATTCTTCCCCTGTACTTGGCACTGGTGTACTTGGCATTCTTCCCATGTACTGGCACATTTCCTCGAGTGCTGTGTCCTGTTCTGGGCTCCCCAATTTTGGAAGGACATGGAGGGGCTGGAGTGTGTCCAGAGAAGGACAACAACACTGGTGAGGGGTCTGGAAAACAAGTCCTGTGAGGAATGACTGAGGGAGCTGGGGTTCTTTATCCTGGAGAAGCATCAGAGGTGACCTTATCACTCTCCACACTCCCTGAAAGGTGGTTGCAGTCACGTGGGGGTTGGTCTCTCTCCTCACAACAACTGACAGGACCAGAGGACAGTGTCTTAAGCTGCACCAAGGGAAATTTAGGTTAGATATTAGGAAAAAAGTTTTTTATGGAAAGGGTGATAAAGTACTGGAATTGTCTGTCCAGGGAGGTGGTGGAGTCACCATCCTGGGATGTGTTGAAAAAAAGACTGGATGTGGCACTCAGTGCCATGGTTTAGCTGAGGTGGTGTTAGGGCATGGGCTGGACTTGATGATCTTAAAGGTCTCTTCCAACCCAGCAATTCTGTGATTCTGTGACATCACAGACCAGGTTGTGACATCATATAGTTGGCTGTGACATCCCTGGTTTATTGTGTGACATCACAGACCAGGCTGTGACATCACAGCATGCCTGTGTGACATCACAGAGCAGAGCAAGCTGTGAAGTCAAAGAGTGTGCTGTGACATTATAGGGTGGCTGCGTTCCATCACTGAAGGTGTTGTGACATCACAGGGTGGGTCTGTGAGCCCACAGAGGTGCTGTGTGACATTATAAGTGAGTTCTGCCATCACAGAGCAGGCTGTGACATCACAGAGCAGGCTGTGACATCACAGAGGAGGTTGTGATGCCACAAAGTCGGCTGTGACATTACAGGCTGGCAGTGTGACATCACAGAACGGGCTGTGAGGCCACAGAGAAGACTCTGCTGTCATAGAAAAGGGCTCTGTGACATCACAGAGCAGCTGTGTGATGTCACAGAGAAGGCTGAGACAATACAGAGTGTGTTGTGACATCACAGAGCTGACTGTGAAATCACAGAGCAGGCTGTGACATCACAGCGAGGCTGCATAACATCACAAAGGTGGTTGTGACATCATAGAGCTGGCTATGACATCACAGGGTGTCTGTGACATCAGAGGCTGGGCTGTGACACCACAGGGCAGATTTTGTGACATCACAGAGCAGACTGGGACCTCAAAGAGCAGGCTGTGACATCACAGGACACCTGTATGAAATCACAGGTGGCCTGTTACATCTCAGAGTGGGCTGTGTGACATCACAGGGGTGTGTGTGACATCACAGGGGCTGTGTGACCTCACAGCGGCTGTGTGAGGTCACTGGGGAGGTCACTCCACCCCAGACCCCCCTCCCAGTTCCCCCAGAGAAGTCCAACGCTGCTCGTGCACAGAGGGGTCCCCTGTCCCCCCGGGTCCCCCCGCCCCCGGCGCCGCAGCCTCCCCCAGAGGATGTTCCACGAGATCGACCCCAGAGCCTGACACGGGGACGGGGGCTGGGGCTGTGGGGGGTGGGACAGGGGGACAGGGACCCCCCGGCAGCGTCCCCGTGTCCCCCAGGGCCAGAGCCTGGGCCAGGGCTCCTTCACCCTGTTACCAATGAGGGCTTGAGAGCACTGAAAAAATCCCCAGCAAGGGATCAGCAAAAACCAGATTTAATATTAAGTGACAGCACCACAAAGTTCCTTGGCAAGAGTCACTCTGCTCCCGACTGGACACTTCAGGCACACCAAGGAAACAAAGCAACAACAAAACCAAACAAAATCCAGGCAATCAAACCAGAAATGAACCGAGAACTGTCCGTGTGTGTGTGTGTGTGTGTGTGTGTGTGTGTGTCAAAAGGACAGTGAGGGCAAGGTGTGAAAAATGCATATTTTATGATTGGCTTTTTTCACAAATATTAAAACAAATATTATATGTGCAATGATAGAAAGTTATGCTGTATTAATTCTCTTAAGTAGTGTGTTAAATATAGTTCTAGGTTATAACACAATGTTAAAATAGAAACTCTGCAATGTCAGATATTTTTACTAGCTCAAGAAAAGGGATAAGATAATCAAGAAACTCTTCGCACAGAAGTAACAGCGACAAGACACATAAAGAGTTACTGCCTCCTTATCAGAAAAGACAAACATTCTTCCACCTTCTCTCCATCTTTATGGAACCACTAGGATTAAGGGGAAGAAGTTCACAACAACCAGAAAAATTCTTAATTTGCAAGGAATTTATGCATCATGTATGAGATATATGAATATGCAACAGGCTGTTGCTTTTAAGGGTTATTCCTTTGTTCACAAGGCATGTTTTTGGCAGCTTATTGCCCAAAAACATCCAGACATCCATAATTCTTTACTTTTTATTGTCTTGTAATTGTCCTAATCCTCATTGTCCAAATTTTTATTACTCTAATTTTATTGCTATTTTTATAACAATTTTATTACTAAAAAACTTTTAAAACTAAAAATACCCAAGTGATTGGCTTTTTCCACAGTATCAAGCCACCCTCCCACTTAACACCCAGCCTCCTGCTTCTCAAAACCTACCTTTACCCCCTCCAATGATCCCTGCCCCTTCTCTATCTCCTCAGGGAATCTCCATGCCATTTTTACCCCCTCCAACAACCCCACTCTCCCATATATATCCACCCCTTGGTGCTTTTTCCCCGTTGCCTCCTACCCCCACTAACATACAACTTGCTTCACCTGTAAGTCAGAATACAACACCTTTCCCTGAGAAAAAACCTCTGGATATATCCTCCAACCTAACAACTGAGCCCTCCCAACGTGATAACAAAGAATTAGTGAGCCAGTCAAATAAGCCTTCAGATGCTGGCCCTTACTGTAATACCAGATCAAAAAGTGGTGTAAGGCCAGAGGTAAATCCTGACAGGCTGCTTCCCCTGAGGGAAGTTCCACTAGGTGTGGGGTAGGAGGAATAGGTGTTATAAATGCACCCCTGACAGCTTCTGAAGTAAGAATATATAAGAAAGAGCTAGTTGGTTTAATAGAAGATCCAACTGGCACCGCACAGCAAACAGATCAGTTCCTGGGTCCCAATATACACACCTGGGAAGAGCTGCATCCTATTAGGAACATCCTCTTCTCCCCAGAGGAGATTCACCATCTAACCCACTGGTTTGAGGCATTCCCCACGAGAAGGGAGACAGCCCAAACTGTGACAAAAGTTCTCTTAGAAGAAATTATTCCGAGATACGGGCTCGTAAATTTTATTGATTCAGACCGTGGCCCCCACTCTACATCCAGTGTTCTGCAACAAGTCCTCGGGGCCCTGGGAATGAAGTGGGAGTTACACACCCCTTGGCACCCTCAGAGTTCTGGGAGGGTCGAGGGGGTAAATCAAACCTTAAAGAATATTTTAACAAAATTGGTCTTAGAAACCCAATGGAATTGGGTCAAATGTTTACCACTAGCCCTATGACGAATAAGAACGAGACCCAGAACAGATCTAGGGGTCTCTCCTTGTGAAATGTTGTTTGGGCTGCCTTTCTTGCTTACCCCATACAGTACTGGGGAACATCAAGAGGGGGGGATGACCATGCAAAAATATATAGAAACACTAACAACAACCCTGGAAGAACTAAGGAAAAAGGGTTACCTTCCTCAAACTTCCCCACTGGACTGTAAAATACATGGTACTAACCTGGGACACTGGGTGTTGATTAAATCATGGAAAAACCCTCCACTAACTGCTCGCTTTGAAGGCCCCTTCCAGGCACTGCTTGCAGCAAACACCACAGTGAGAACAAAGGAGCGGGGCTGGACTCATGCAAGTCGAGTGAAGGGTCCAGTACAACCCCCAGCTGAGGCAAGCGAATGGACTATAGCCAGCAGAGACGATAAAGACTTGAAACTGGTCCTGAGGAAAGCACCAAAAGAAGTGCAACCCTGAACACAACCCCCCCACAGGAAACCTCTACATTGTTATCTGTATATCCTTAAAGTTCGCTAATGTTTGTTATAGTTATAGGATAAATTTAAGTTTTGTTTAGCTAAGAATTGACAATCAGAATAACATCTCAGTTTCCAGTACTGCTCCATAGAGCACTCCCCTTGCAACCCTCATTGGGACCAAATTGAGGGAAGGGAGTTGGTGAGATAAGGGTCATGGCAGAATGTCTCCAGAAGGAGGGAAAACCAGAGGTGGGAGGCAAGACTGGATCAGGAACTACCTCTGGGAAAGACTCTCAGGGCACCGAGAAAAGCCCTGTGGATCGAGAGGTGAGGAGGCCAGCCCGTACCAGACTCCCACTGGTAGCAATGCTGCTACTCATCCACTTCGGAGGAAGTGGAGGAAACACTTGTGAGAAGTGTTACTATCCCTTGTGTAGAGGAGATACAGTAAGTGCATTCATCAGAGTGCACACCAACATGAATCCCAAATGTATCGACCACTCCCAGTTAACAACCTGTAAAGAGGATAATGAAATATATTGGCTGGCTAAAACTATTGCAAACCCAAGTCAGAGGATCTCAGGAGAGTGCCCCATGAAAGAAAGATGGGTATGTTTTGAACAAGAAAGTAAAACCAACTTAGAGGATACATTCAAGGAGAAAGAAGTGCAATTGAAAGAACAAAGGGATAGGGAGGGACAAATAAATGGTAAGAATCTTTTTATCGATATGGTGGAAAAGATTATAAAAGAATTTAATTTGACTGATTGTTGGGTATGCAAGGGGACACACTTAAAATTTGGCCATGGGATGGTAACAGTTTGGGTCCCCTAGACATTTTAAAATGGATTACATGAAAAAAAAGTATGGTAGTACTCAAAAGAAGGGAAGAAGAGTGGAAGCTAAAATCCACAGTAATAGGGGAAGAGTGGTTATCAAGAAAAGGGAAAATGTATACTACAGAAGCAGGAGAAACACCATGTGAAAGATATCTAGCAGCAAATGACACACACACCCCAGGTGAATCCCAGAAACCCCCCATTTATATTGGTCAATAGAAAAAACTGAAAGTAGATGTGCATACAGTGAAAAACTGTTTGAATACTTAGGAGATTATATTAACCCATTCTGGGCAATAGAAACCCTATCCAAATATTGGAAACATACAACAAATCAATATTCTAATTTCTGGGATGCACCTAAAAGGTTTTTTGGGTCTGTGGTAACATGGCATATGTGAAGTTACCGGGAGGGTGGACTGGGAGCTGCACAATTGGAGCAGTAAAACCATCCTTTTTCTTACTGCTTAAGGATGTGAAATCAAACTTGGGAGTCCCAGTATATGATGATCTGGCCAGAAAGAAAAGGAGTTTACTTGGCAGAACCCAAAATTGGAACAATGAAAGTTGGACCCCACAAAAGATTATCGATACTTATGGGCCAGCTACCTGGGCTCAGGGTGGATCCTGGGGGTACAGAAGCCCAGCATACATGCTCAATCGAATCATCCGTTTACAAGCAGTACTTGAAATAATGTCCAATCAAACAACTCTGACCATTGCTCTCTTGAGCCAGCAGCAACCACAAACATGATCAGTAATTTACCAAATTCGATTGGCAGTGGACTACCTCCTCGCAGAGGAAGGAGGGATCTGTGGGAAATTTAACATTTCAGAATGCTGCCTAGAGATCTATGACCACAGTCATGTAATTAAAAACATTACTCAAAATATTAGGAAACTAACCTATGCTGTAACGCAAAAATGGACCCCCTTTTTGGAGACCCCGATCGGTGGGACAACTTGTTCACCTGGAATGGTAAATGGTGGAAGAAATTGGTCTTCTTTGTAGTGTGTGCACTAGTAAGTGTAATATTTCTACCATGCGCAATTCCATGTCTAGTCCTGATAGTACCCTGCATTGGCCAAGGCAGCATCATGCTGCAAGGTAACGTAGAAGGGAAAAATGGCAAAAAAGTAATGCTAATAAAAGAACAGAGTGATCAGAATGCCAGAGATATGCTTGAACAGTATGAGAAACTGAGAAAATTAGAAATTGGACTTTAAAACGTTGATGCAGGCTAGAAGACTGATCAAATCGTTAGAGGGGGAATTGTTAAAATAGGTCAGAAACTATTGTAAAATAGTTGATAGCTGCTGAGCGTGTACTGTTGGTTTGGTTATGGTAAAAGGGGTTTGAAGGGTAGTTAGAAGAAATACGGTACTCCACGTACCGTATTACACCTAAGTGAAGTGCAGCCACCCCCCCCAAGGGAAAGGAGCCAGCCTGGACTGAACTGCCACGGGCCAATCGAGCGCCTAAACCTTCATGCAAATGAGGGATCCAAAAAGAAACCGATCCAAAGGGACAAAAAACAGGATAAAAAGGGGGCTTCTGACCCACGGAACCTGTGCTGCTCCACCTGGAACGTCGGGGACGTCGCTGCTCAGAAGACCCAGCGCCGGCGCTGCAGCATCCTTGAGGGGAGCGCTCCTGCTCAGCCCGCGGGCCTCCATGCTTTAGGCCTTTCTTTTTTTATTACATTAAATGCTGAAATCACTTTTCGTACCGGGAATGTTTCTAACAAGTATGCTCGTGTTAAAGTGCCTGCTTAGATGGCAGTGAACACAGGATGAGGACACCTGTACAGATCTGCCAACGATCAGCACTCACCGTCTGAAGGCAGTGAGGGCCGGGGCCAAAACTGAAGATGATGATAAAAAAGGACTAAAACCACAAACAAGGAATACGCATGCTCTAAAAGGGTGGAACAGAGGAAGAGGAGCCACTCCAAACAGTTCTTGGAATATGTAAACTAGTTTGGGAAAAAAGTTTACTATGCATAAGGGTCTATGAATATGCAACAGGCTGATGGGAGGGAAAAGGTATTTAATGGGAATCTCCAGAGATAAGTGTGCTCCTGGTTCAGTGCCAAGATGCACCCGGCCGTAACAACCTTTGCTCTATGGTCCTTGTCTCCTATCGTCCTGTATTAAAATGTTTAAATTTTCACAGGAGAGTGAGCGTGTTTTTCACAGCCCGAGCAGAGAGCTCTGCCCGGGGGCTCCCGGGAAAGGCGGCGGCGCTCGGCAGCGGCCCCAGCCCGCGGGAATTCCCCCGCACCGGGACAAAATCCTGCCCCGAAGGAGGCACTTGGAACGCCCGCCTGCGGCTCTCCCTGCCCCAAAGATCCCGGCAGCGGCCCCGCTGTCGCAGCTGCGGCTCTGGAGCAGGGAGGCTCCGCGGGACCCCCGGGCTGTGCCCCCTCCCAGGCCGTGCCCGCCCCGGTGCTGATGTTCCGCCCGGGCTCTCTCGCTGCTCCCGGCTCCCGCAGTCCCGCCGTGACCGGGCACCGACCGCCCGGCGCCGCAGGGCCCCGAGCCCCTGCCCAGCAAAGGGTCGGTGTCCATCGCCGGCCCTTGCCGGGGGCTCCGGCCATTGCCCGGCCCCGGCACAACCTGCAGCTCCCAGCGCAGCTCCCCCGAGCCGGGCACTGCGGCTTCCGAACGAGGCAGAATATTCAGCTCCCGGAATCTCTGTTAGCTCTGCTGACATGTGCAAAACCAGCTGCTGCTGAGGCAATCCCAGCTCCGACTGAAGCCTTCCCACCCAAAATGCTGCCTTCGGTTCGGACACACCATTAAGAAATCCAAGAGCAAACTGAAAGCTGATTAGAGAATCTTGGAAAATCACATCCGAGAACATTTTGTTATAAAATCACAAATGTTAACAGAAGCTGAGAAAGTCAACAATGTTAGAAAACAAGCTTCCAACACTGGGACTAGAAGAGCTCAGGCAATCCATTTGAATGGAATGAGCCCTCTCTTTCTGACATGGGAGCAATGCCATGGAATTTCCCAAACCAGGGAAATGGGGAGCCCTGGCAGCAGCGGCTTCACACGCAGCAATGACACAGAACAGGGCAGGGCAAGAGGCTGACAAAACTATAACTTCTACTTGCAATGAAGAACCTGTTTCTACTCTAGCCACTATTAATATAGAGTCAAAAAGACTAAAAATACTAGTAATAACAACTGTACCATTAATAGCAAAAATAGAGATCATTGAAATAATAATGGTAATAAAAACCCTACCATACTTATACGAGGTTTGCATGGCCAGGTTTTGGTAAGGGAGGGGCTCTAGGAGCACCTTCTGTGAGAGCAGCTGCTCCTCCATGTCCCACAGAGTCAATTCCAGCCCACTCCAGGATGGACCGGCCACCAGCCAAGGCTGGGCCAGTTAGAAATGGTGGTAACGCCTTTGGGATAAGAGATTTAAGAAAAAGAAAATGATTGATCGTTTTATTGTAACTGTGAGCAGGGAAGAGCAGGGTGAGAACATGTGAGAGTGTGAAAAATGCATATTATATGGCTCTACGCAGATATTTACTATATGTATTATGCTAGGTTGGAAAGTTATGTTGTATTAACATTTTAATAATATAGTAAATGTAGTTTTGTAAGCTTTAGTAGTTAAAATATAAATTATGTGTGTATTCTTTTAATTAGCTCAAGAAAAGGAGAAGATAATAATAAAAAAAAATTATTTGCACAGAGATAACAATTACAGAAACCCATAAATTTCCCAGAGGAGAGGAGTTTATGGTTTTCCTTATCAACAGAAACGAACGTTTTCAAGCTGGACTTAGACTGGAAGGCGCCTGGGGATTATAGAAAATTTTTGACACGTACCAGATGGATTTCTTGTTTTAAATAAAATATATCCATATTCATAAAGTGTTTTGTATATGCAACAGATTACCCTTCTTAAGGAGTAAATTTTCTTTTAACGGGGGTCCCCTTTTCCTGGCTCACTTTTGTCTAGAAAGAGGTACCCAGCCCGGGCTGTAACTCTTTGCTGTTATTGTCTCATTAATTGTCCTAACTCTAATTGTGTAACCTTTATTACTACACTTGTATTATTTTTATAAATATTTTATTTTTATTAAACTTTTCTAAATTTTTGAAACAAGTGATTGGCGTTTATAACAGAGAGGAACAGCTCTGCACACCCCAGGGCAGGGCAGAAGGGGCAGGAGCTGCTCCAGGTGCTGGAGCTGATTGCCCTGAGATTCCCTGGTGCAGTCCCTGGTGAGGCAGCTGGGCCCCTGCAGCCCACGGAGGGCACGGAGAGCAGAGATGCACCTGCAGCGCCTGGAGGAGCCCGTGCCGGAGCAGGGGGATGCCTGAGCGGAGCTGTGACCCCACGAGAAACCTGTGCTGGAGCAGGGACCTGGCAGGGACCTGCAAACCCCTGGAGAGAGGAGCCCACGCTGGAGCAGGGTCCTGCTAGGACCTGTGAGCCCATGGAAGAGCGAGCCACGCTGCAGCAGTTTGTGAAGAACTGCTGTCCCTGAGATGAACTCACCTTGGAGAAGTTCATGGAGAAGTGCCTCAGGGAGGGACCCCAGCACAGCAGGGGAACGACTCCTCTCCCCGAGCAGCAGGAGAAACAAGAGGTGATGACCTGACCAGAACCCCCATTCCCTGTCTCCCTGCACCCACTGGGGGAGGAGGTAGAGCTGGGAAGGAGGGAGGGATGGGCAGAAGGGGTTTTTAAAGCTTTATTGTACTTCTCACTATCCTGCCCTGATCTGGATAGAAATAAATTCCACTAATATCTCTAATTTCGAAAATGTTTTGCCCATGATGGCATTTGCTGAGTGATCTGCCCCAGTCCTTAACTCAACCCATGAAGCCTTCCTTCTGTTTTCTCTCTCCTGGCCATCTCTGGAGGGGAGTGAGAGAGCAGCTTTGGTGGGTGCCTGGCATCCAGCCAGGGTGAAGAGACAACACTTCCTTTCCTTCATTCTTTCTTTCCTTCCAGAGGTCACCGTGCAGAGGTTGAGTGGGGCTTTGATGGAGGGAGTGAAGGTGGTGGGGAGTGGTGGGGACAGGAGCCACAGGGACGTGGGACAGGCATCAGAGGGGCCCGGGCAGCTGGCAGGGGGCAAGGCCTGTCCCCCTGGCCCAGCAGCAGCCCCGTGCCCTGCCCAAGGCGCTCCCAGCAGGGGCTGGGCCCCAGAGGCAGGGGGAGAGCCCAGTCCCGGGGGCGGCGTTTCTGCCCCGACCCCCGTCCAGCCCAGCCTGCCCCGTGTGCGCAGTGACCGCTGGCACGGGCTGCACTGGACACTGTGACCTGCTGGGGACACTGAGAGCTGCCCCGCTGGGACACTGCCCTTGGCACTTCACAGGCACCAAACAGACCCCAGCCAGCACCGCCCCTGGTCATGTCCCAGGCACCGGAGAGCATCACAGCCAGCCCCGCTCCTGGTGGTGTCCCAGGCACCAGAGCACATCCCAGCACCGCCCCTGGTCATGTCCCAGGCACCGGAGAGCATCACAGCCAGCCCCGCTCCTGGTGGTGTCCCAGGCACCAGAGCACATCCCAGCACCGCCCCTGGTCATGTCCCAGGCACCGGAGAGCATCACAGCCAGCCCCGCTCCTGGTGGTGTCCCAGGCACCAGAGCACATCCCAGCCCCGCTCCTGGTGATGTCCCAGGCACCAGAGCACATCCCAGCCCCGCTCCTGGTGATGTCCCAGGCACCAGAGCACGTCCCAGCCCCGCTCCTGGTGATGTCCCAGGCACCAGAGCACGTCCCAGCCCCGCTCCTGGTGGTGTCCCAGGCACCAGAGCACATCCCAGCCCCGCTCCTGGTGATGTCCCAGGCACCAGAGCACATCCCAGCCCTGCTCCTGGTGATGTCCCAGGCACCAGAGCACATCCCAGCCCCGCTCCTGGTGATGTCCCAGGCACCAGAGCACATCCCAGCCCCGCTCCTGGTGATGTCCCAGGCACCAGAGCACATCCCGGCCCCGCTCCTGGTGATGTCCCAGGCCCTACGAGTATCCCAGGTGTGGGAAGAGCTCCTCACACAGCCCAGCCTTGACCCAACACCAACAGAGGCACCACCAAGGGCAACCCTGTGACTGTCCCCAGTGTGGGAAGAGCTCCGTGCGCTGCTCCAGCTCCATCTCCCACGGGAGGATCCGTGCTGGATGATCCCCAGTGAGCCCCGGTGGGCAGAGCCCCGGTGATCCGTGGTGCCGCTGATCCGTGTTGGGAAGACACCTGGCTGGGGGCTCCACATCCTCCTGGCTCCCCTTGGCCTGGATTTTTCTTTTCATTTCTCTTTGCCCTTTCAAACCCTCAAAAGCAGGTAAAAATAAAGACGTTGAGCTAAGACAAGGATGGGGACATGGGGGTCTTGCAGGGAATGTGGGGGATGCTGGGTTCGAGGGACCGGAGGGTTCCTGGGAGGGCCCTGGGGGCTGCTCAGGGCTTTGGGGACACCAGGCTGAGCGGCTCCGGTTGCACTGGGAGACCCTGGTGGAGGTTCTGGGGAAGCTGGTCAAGGACCCCCTGTCCTGTCCCCATTCCTGGTCCCATTCCCAGTCCCTGTCCCCAGTCCTGGTTCCTGTCCCCATTCCCAGTCCCTGTCCCCATTCCCTGTCCCTGTCCCCATTCTCTGCTCCTATTCTCAGTCCTATTCCTGGTCTCTGTCCCCATTCCTGGTCCCATTCCCATTCCCTGTCCCCATTCCCGGTCCCTGTCCCCATTCCCATTCCCTGTCCCCATTCCCATTCCCTGTCCCCATTCCCTGTCCCCATTCCCATTCCCTGTCCCCTCTCACCGACGCCTCTGTCCCCATTCCCTGTCCCCATTCCCGGTCCCTGTCCCCATTCCCGGTCCCTGTCCCCATTCCCATTCCCTGTCCCCATTCCCGGTCCCTGTCCCCATTCCCATTCCCTGTCCCCATTCCCATTCCCTGTCCCCATTCCCATTCCCTGTCCCCATTCCCGGTCCCTGTCCCCATTCCTATTCCCTGTCCCCATTCCCGGTCCCTGTCCCCATTCCCATTCCCTGTCCCCATTCCCATTCCCTGTCCCCATTCCCGGTCCCTGTCCCCTCTCACCGACGCCGCCGCCATCGCTCCAGCCCCCCCGGCCCTCACGTGACCGAGCAAACCCCGCGCTGCTCCCGCCGTATTTGCATAGCCCCGCCCCTTGGCCTGGCCCCGCCCCCGCCGGCTGCAGCCGCGTCCGGGCGCTGTTTGCTCCCAGTTCCCTCCCAGTGCTCCCAGTGAGGCGGTACTGGGAGGGAGAGCGCTCCCAGCTCCTTCCCGGTGCTCTCACCATCGTTCCCAGTGCTCCCCAGTGAGGCGGGTACTGGGAGGGAGAGCGCTCCCAGCTCCTTCCCGGTGCTCTCACCATCGTTCCCAGTGCTCCCAGTAAGGCGGTACTGGGAGGGAGAGCGCTCCCAGCTCCTTCCCGGTGCTCTCACCATCGTTCCCAGTGCTCCCAGTAAGGCGGTACTGGGAGGGAGAGCGCTCCCAGCTCCTTCCCGGTGCTCTCACCATCGTTCCCAGTGCTCCCAGTAAGGCGGTACTGGGAGGGAGAGCGCTCCCAGCTCCTTCCCGGTGCTCTCACCACCGTTCCCAGTGCTCCCAGTGAGGCGGTACTGGGAGGGAGAGCGCTCCCAGCTCCTTCCCGGTGCTCTCACCATCGTTCCCAGTGCTCCCAGTGAGGCGGTACTGGGAGGGAGAGCGCTCCCAGCTCCTTCCCGGTGCTCTCACCATCGTTCCCAGTGCTCCCAGTGAGGCGGTACTGGGAGGGAGAGCGCTCCCAGCTCCTTCCCGGTGCTCTCACCATCGTTCCCAGTGCTCCCAGTAGCGCTCCCAGTGCCGGGCGGGGCGGGGCCGCTTTGGAACCCCCCCAGGGCAGAGCGCGGCTGCTTT
This sequence comes from Anomalospiza imberbis, assembly GCF_031753505.1. NCBI lineage: Eukaryota > Metazoa > Chordata > Aves > Passeriformes > Viduidae > Anomalospiza > Anomalospiza imberbis. The sequence goes on along the minus strand of NC_089713.1, from coordinate 96,440 downwards.
TGGGTGTCGGCACCGCCCGGGCCGGGCTGGGAGCGGAGGAGGAGCGGGAGGGAGAAGAGGGAGAGAGGAGGGAGAAAAGGAAAGGGAAAAAGAGGAGCGGGAGGAAAAGAAGGACCAGGAGGCAGAGGAGCGGGAGGAGGGACAGCGGAGGAGCGGGAGGAGGAGCAGCCCCAGCCCCAACCCCACGCGGTTCCCCCGCTCGGGCCGCGGCTCCTGCGGCTCCGCCGGCATCGCCCCCCCAGAACCGCAGGGGAGCGGGGAGGGGGAGCTCGCCCCAAATCCATCGGGGGTTCTCCGGCAGGGTTGTTTGGCAGGGCAGGGGATGTTTGGGTCTTGCAGGACCCCAAAGCTGAGCCGGAAATGCCCCTGCAGGGACCCTGGGGCGTGCCACGTGGCGATCACCCGGTACCGGCAGGCAGAGGAGGGATATCAGATATGAGAAGGTCGGAGACCGCCCAGCCCCGAGCACCCTCAGCGCTGAGAGGGACACAGAGCCCCAGGTCCCCAGCCCTGCACAAGCATTCCCTGAGGCCAGAGGGATGGAGACACCCCGAGCATCCCCCAGGGTGAAGGGACAGAGACCCCGAGCATCCCCTGGGCCGAGAGGGACAGAGACTGCCCCGAGCACCCCCTGGCACAGGGTGAGAGGGAGGGAGACCCCCCAGGCATTCCCTGGGGTGAGAACAATGGAGACCCCCTGGAGAATGGCCTAGGGTGACAGGGATAGGGACACCCCCTGGAGAATGGCCTGGGGTGACAGGGACAGGGACAACCCCCACAAGCCCCTCCCAAGCATCACCCAGGGCGAGAGGCACAGAGACCCCTCGAGCATCCCCTGGGGACCGGACAAAAAAAACTTGAGTTTTTTGAGTTTTTAAACAGATATAAGAAATCAAACTTAACTCTGCATAAAATATTTGACGGATATTTGATTTTCCCACAAGTCACTTGTGATGGAAACGCAAACAAATCCCAAACATGAATAAACTGACAATAGAAGCAATTCTGTGGCAATTCCAAGTTTCATCGGTTCCTGCACAGCTCCAGCTCAGCTGCTGGCAGGTTCTGATAAAAGAAAAGTGAAAATTTGTCCCAATACAGATTTTTAAAAGGAAGGCAAAGCTGTGTGTAGCTGTCACAAAGGAGACAGGGACAAAGAAAATAATGATTCTCACATTTGGCAAAGCCCCCAAGCCTGTGAATTCGGGAGTTATTTGGGAATTTAGACACTTGAGCTGGGCTTCTGGTAGGACTTTAATAGCCTTGTGTTCCTCACCTTGTGGTGAATGATCCTTGTCAGTCTTGCTGGTATCATTTGCTCCCTTTCCTGCAGTGATTTTAACAAACTTTTCTAGGGAGGACAACAAAATATTTTCTTTACACTGGCCACCCACAATAGCCATTTTCCTCATAAATTCTCCCAAAAGTCGCACAGAAGAAGCTGCATTGAAGTTTTCAAGAGATCCTCCAGAATGAGCCAGAACCTCCTGAGAGGAGGGAACCATGCTGTTGTCAAAGGCACTCGGGGTCAGACATCAGTGCCCTGAACTCACTGCACCAAAATAATGTCTCAATCTGGTTAATAAAATTGTTAGAGAGATGCCTCTGCCCCAATTAAGGTGCTAATGAGACCAAATCCAAAGTGGATTTTATTGAACAGTAAATGTGAGGTAGAGGGAGAGATGGAAGAAAGAGAAAAGGGGGGAGAGCAAGGGAGTGACAGGGACAGAGACCTCCCCTGAGGTGGGGCAAGTGTGACATTGTCCCCTGTGTGCGTGGCCTTCCCAGGGTGGGGGTTTTACACCTCAGCCAGTTTGGAAAGGGGGGTGGTGTTCACCCCCCACCCCGAGCAGGGGTTGCCTCACTGTTTCAGGGTGCAATGTAAGATGTAACCCAAAGTATGTTTTCAGTCACCATCTTCATAAACTGTGATAAACAGGTGGGGCAGTGTTCTTTATCTCTTCCATGGCTCAGCCCTGATAACGCCCTCCAGGGGCTATCTTCTGTTAATGGGCCATTGAGTGCCACTGCAGGACTGATAAAATTACATCATCCCATTGTGGGATGCTCCGCCCAGGGGGAGGAACCAAACATTCCTACCTGGATATAATCTCACCCTTGCAACACCAGGACCACCTTGCCTACTGGATTCCCAGAAGACAAGAGCTCCGTAACCACCACTGGACCTTCAGAGGAAGACCAGACCCTTCTACAGGATCGCCGCTTTGACAGAATCACGTTCATCACTCCAACAGGACTGCAGACACCATTTCATCCGACAGCTACCACCACCCTGACCAACGGGGTGTCAGGTTAAATCCTGACTCTGTCAATCTAAGCCAGTGTTTCTGTATCATTGCCTTGATCTTAATATTCTTACTAAATTGTAATTCTGGCTTAGACTCTCCCCCTGGTTTGCCTTCAAACCAGTATAAAACTCATTGTGCTCATCCCTTGTTTTTCTCCCAAAACAGAATTTCCTATCTCCAAACCTTCACCAGATGGAGGAGGTAGCTGCGAGGAAGAAGAAGGAGGTCTGGCACCCCCGGGCAGCTGAGGAGGAAGTCAGTGCCCCTTTCCCCCTCTCTCCTGCTCCATCTCCCAGCCCAGCGTGGCTCCCGGCTGCAGGACAACGATGCTGTCGACGCCATCCTGCCAGGGACACACTGGGGGGATTCTCTTCCCCTTCCCTCTGGCATGGAGGCAAATCCCATCCTCTCCTTGTCCTTCCTCCCCCAGGGAAGGAGCTGAGGATGGAAACCAGGGAGGACAAATCCCCGCGGCAGAACCTTGTGGAAGAGGCTGTTTTGAGCAACTCCATGGCGCAGAAATCCAACAGGGAGGAAAAGCCCCGGAGATCCCGCAGGAGGAGGGGCTGCAAACCCAACCCAGGGTGCTCTGAGGAGGAAAGACCCACCCTGTGCCAGGAAGGTGGACAGAGCTTCAGCCAGAGCTCAGAGCTGGTGGTGCATGAGCAGGTTCATGATGGGGAGAAGCCCTACAAGTGCTTGGAGTGTGGGAAGAGCTTCAGGAGGAGTTTCAACCTGATCTGCCACCAGATGATCCACACCGAGGCATGGCCCTACAAGTGTGGGGAGTGTGGGAAGGGCTTCAGCTGCAGCTCTGCCCTCGTCATCCACCAACGCATCCACACGGGGGAGAGGCCCTACGAGTGTCCCGAGTGTCAGAAGAGTTTTCAGACCAGCTCCAGTCTCCTCCGTCACCAGCGGATCCACACCGGGGAGAGGCCCTATGAGTGTGGGGAATGTGGGATGACCTTCAGCCAGAGCTCCAGCCTGATCTGCCACCAGAGGATCCACACCAGGGAACGGCCCTATGAGTGTGGGGAATGTGGGAAGAGCTTCCGCCAGAAGTCCCACTTGATCAGCCACCAGAGGATCCACACTGGAGAAAGGCCATACAAGTGTGGGGAATGTGGCAAGGGCTTCAGCCAGAAGTCCCAACTGATCATCCATCAAATGATCCACACTGGAGAGAGGCCATACGAGTGTCCCGCGTGTGAGAAGAGGTTTCCAACCAGCTCCCATCTCCTCCTGCACCAGCGCATTCACACAGAGGACAGGCCCTTCCGCTGCCCCGACTGCAGGAAGGGCTTCAAGCACAACTCCCACCTCGTCACCCACCGGCGCATCCACACCGGGGAGAGGCCCTACACGTGTCCCCAGTGTGGGAAGAGCTTCACCCAGAGCTCTCACTTGACCAGACACCAACAGAGGCACCAGTAAGGAAAGCTCTGTGAGTGCCCGGACTGCAGGAAGAGCTTTGTGCACTGCTCCAGCTTCATCCCCCATGGGAGAACCCATGTTGGGAAGAGCCCTGGTGATCCATGTTCCCTGTGATGCATGCTGGGAAGAGATCTTTTCCTGCCCTTGCCAATGACATGATGTGGGATCAAAGAACATGAGGGTCTGGCCATGGCCCTGTCATTGCATTCACTCCTACCTCAGGTCATTGCCAGGGGCAGCAAAGGGACTCTCTCTCTCTCTCTCTCTGTCCCCGAGGAGAAGGGTGTCCTTTCCAGGCAGGAGGAAATACATGGCCAGGAAGAGCCAGTCAGTTGTGATGTAGTCTTCCCTGTAAATAGTTTTTCTTATCCCTTCTGTTATCAGTATTTTTTCTGTTCCTGTTTGTTCCTTGTCTCGTTGCTGTTCCCAGTAAATTGTTCTCCTCCCAGCCCAGGATCTTTGCCTTTTGTGCTTTCCATGGGAGGCGGGAGGGCAGTGAGCGGCAGCACGGTTTTTAGGGGGAGCAGGAAATTGGGGAATCCCATTCCTGAACCCCGGCCCTTGGAAACCGAGCATCCCAGCTGGTCCCAGCCCTGGTGGCCATGGCAACAGCCTTGGGAGCGGGTCCCTGGCTGGGGCTGTGGGAACCTCTTCACTCTGGTGCCCAGGGACAGGACTGGAGGGAGCGGCTGCAGCTGAGTTGGGGCAGGCTTGGGTTGGATCTCAGGAAAAGGTTTTTGCCCAGAGGCTGCTGGGGCACTGCCCAGGCTCCCCAGGGAAGGGTCACAGCTCCAGGGCTCTCTGAGCTCCAGCAGCGTTTGGACACCGCTGCCAGGCCCAGGCTGGCATTGTTGGGGTGTCCTGTGCAGGGCCAGCAGTTGGACTCGAGGATCCTGATGGGTCCCTCCCAGCTCAGCCAGTTCTGTGGTTCTGGGATCCCATGGCCCTGGGGATGGGACTGCCAATGGTTGCCATGGCAACGGGCTCTGGCTCCAGGCCTGAGCTGGTGTCCATGGCAACCACCCCTGGCATGGGGTCTCCATGGAGCTGCCCAGGGACTGACCATAGCAACAGGGGCTGGTGATGGTTGTCATGGAAACTGACCATAGCAACGGGGCTGGTGATGGTTGCCATGGAAACTGACCATAGCAACAGGGGCTGGTGATGGTTGCCATGGAAACTGACCATAGCAACAGGAGCTGGTGATGGTTGCCATGGAAACAGAGTATGGCAACAGGGGGCTGGTGATGGTTGCCATGGAAACTGACCATAGCAACAGGGGCTGGTGATGGTTGCCATGGAAACTGACCACAGCAACAGGGGTTCCTGGTGATGGTTGCCTGCTAAGGATCAGATTTGTCACAGGCACTCAGAGGGGTTCCATGGTGAATTTCCAAGAGTCTCCAGGCTGTTCAAGAGCTGGAATGTCACAGGCAGAGACAGGGGCTCCATGGAGACCTCCCAGGGGTTTCTGGGGATGGTAAAGAGCCGTGTGGTCAGAGGCAGTCACAGCCATCCCATGGTGACATCCCAGGGGACATTGGGCTGCAAAGGCACCGATCTGTCACAGGCACTCACAGGGGCTCCACGGTGACATCCCAGGAGTCCCCAGGCTGACAAAGAGCCGGGATGTCACGGGCACTCACAGGGGTTCCTGTCGTGGGCAGAATGGGAGCTTCAGGCAAAAGCTTTATTTCCTTACTGGAGAAACTCCTGCTGAGTCATGAGGTGGAGAAATGTCCCCCAACAGCCACCATAGATCCTGAAACCCCTGCAGCACCCCAGAATTCTAGACTTCTAGAATTCCTTCTAATAGAAGAGACTGGCAGCGGCTGGATCCCATCCCGACCCTGCAGATTGGACAGGTGGAATTGAACCTTAATGCAATTTGTCCCAAAAGATTAATGATGTAATACCAGATAAATCTGTATAAATACAGCTATGATTGATTCTGATCATTATTAGATAAAACGGTCTATTTACAACACAGAATAAAATTTAAAAAATAGTTATTTACTCCTCAATAAAGGAGCTATACCAATTATAGACTATTCTGCTCTAGGAAGCAATTTTGAAGTCACCAGGGCCTTGCTAGAGTGGTTTGAGCCCACCGCAGGCAGAGCCTCCTGCTCCAGCAGGAACTGCTTTTCCTGTGCCCGGAGCAGGGCAGGTCCTGCTGCAGGAAAAGCCCCAGGCCAGCCCCAGCACAGGGAAGGCCTCGGGCACAAGGGCAGAGTGCCGTGCTGGGAGCTGTGCCAGGGAGAGCCTGAGGCACCAAAGGCGCCTTGGCAGCAGCAGCTGCTTGCAGGGCATGGCCAGAAGCCTCCCTTGGCAAGCCGGCCTGGTGGCCACCACTGCAATGTCACTGTTGAGTAAGAAATGTCACAGGCTCATCAGAAGGCTGATTGGCATAATGTGCCATATGTTTGGAACTGCTCCTTTTTATATGCTGCTCCGATCCAGGTTGATAAAATCCCAGTGGCACATATCAGAGGTTTGTTAGGGAAGACAGTGTGGATCAACTCTGCCTCGAGTACAGACAAACCCATTTGTGGGATTGTCTTTGCTCAGGGACCAGGTTGTACACGGTGAATAATGCAGAAATAGGGAAGAACACGATGTGTACCTCAGGGAGATCTCATACGCAAATATCACTGTTTGTTGGATGTTACTGCCTGTACATTAAACCACACCGACATGAGACAGAAGGAAATGTGTAAGTGTCAAAGGTTTGTGCAAGTGATATAGAAGGAAATGTGTGTCAAAGGTTTGAGCAAGAGAGATGGAAGGAAATGTGTCTGAGTAAGTGAAAGATGGAAGTTTTTACTTGATGAAGTTTTTACATGATGTTTGGTAGTATGTTGACGATTCGGAGATAAGGGGTGGAATGTCCTCGGGTGACATTATGGTGCTTGCATCCCCTGTCGTGTGTTCTGTTTAGGCTTGATGTTATGTTCTGTGCCTTCAGGACTGGCTCCGAAAAGTGAAGGTTTGTTTTGTCTTGTTTCCAGCCGGCTCACCTCTCCCCAAAGTCTGTGTCTAGGAGAGGCTAGGGCTTGCTGGCTTTCTTGCTGGCTTGCTGGCTTGCTTGCTTTCGCTTTGCTCTTGCTCCTGCTTTTTGCTTTTGCCCTTGCTTTTGCTTATTAGTTAGTTTAGCTAGGCAATCCAATTTTTTCCCTGGACTGTTTTTTTTTCTTTCCCTTTCCTGAATACCATTTGAACCTGCTCAGGACTGGGACCTGGGAAACACCAAGAAACACTGAGAGCCAGCATTTTGTGAGCTGCAGCAGCCATCTCCAGCACCGGAGACCGATAACTGGGCAACCACTCCCAGCAGAGACTTTCTGAATTTGTCACCTCTTCAGAGCGTAGAAAGAGTTTTTGTCATCTGGTGCTGTTCATTTTTTGTGCTGGGGAGTGCTTTGCCTGCTCAATAAACAGGTTGTTTCCACTACTCTCTGAGGAAATTCTTCCCGAACCAGGTGGGGGAGGGGCGGTGGGGGGGTTTGCTTTCTGGGGGCTCCTTCTGGAGGTTTTCTCCCAAATTTGCCCAAAACCAGGACACATTACTACATCAGCGGGCTGTGTGTTGGTGAGATCCAGCAGGGCCCTGTTCAGCCTGTGCTCAGCAAACTGACTGGCCATGAGCCACTGGTGGATGTACCTCACCATGGCAGGCACCTGGAGAAGGCACGGGGGGACTTGGAAAGCTGCCAGAGGGAGGAATGTTCCCAGCTTCCCCAGAGAAGTGCTTTCCTTCCCACCACACTGCCATGGCCTCAAAGGCTTCCAGTGAGCAGTAGCCATGGCTTGGGAGGCCAACCAGTTCCTGGGAGGATCAAACCCTGGCCACAGGCTGCTTACTTGCTTTGGATTGCAAAACCCCTCCTCTACGAGCATATCCAGCAGGGCAGCACAGGTCTCCTGTGCAGGGCCAGCTCCAGCGCCTTCTTCCTCTTCCTCCACCCAGGACAGCTTGGGCACTCTCGGGGGTCTCTGCTCCATGTCAGTAACTGGATTTGTGGCTACTTGCAGGAGAGATGCCTCGGAAAAGCTCCGAGTCAGCAATGCCTGCAGTCGTGCCTGGAAGGCACCTTCAAGAGAGAAGCCTCAGGAAGGCGACAGGACAGCAAGTCCTGCACTCTGGTCTCGAGGGCTCCTGCCACAAGGACAGGAGACTCCTGTCAAGGATTGTGGTCAGGCCTCGAGGGCACTGGTGGCAGGGATGGGAGATGCCTCTGGGGCACCAAGTCCCACGGTCTGCCCTCGAGGACACCTGCAGGAGAGAAGCCTCGGGGACGCCATAGGTCACCAAGTCCTGTGGTCTGGCCTCAAGGTCAGCTGCAGGAATGACGCCTCAGAAAATTTCCGGGTCAGACAGGAACGAGTGCGCTGTGCGGGGGCTCCTCACGGCACCGCTCTGTCCCATCCTGTCCCGTCACGTGCTCCGAGCACTGTGGCATGGTCTTGTCACCACCAGCTCCTATGTCACCCCGTGTCACAAAGGGCCCTTGGACACGCTGTCCCGTTCCATGCCACGGTGACCGTGCTGCACCGTGTCACAAAGGGCCCCTGCACACACTGCCCCCTGCTCTGGGGCCACCCCCAGCCCACCCAAAGTGGCTCAGGTTGGAAGGAATCCCTCACCCCAAATGTCTAAGACAGCCTGACAGGATCTTTAGGAACGGCTGAAACCATCAGCAAAAGCTGCCCTGCTCTGCAGGCTCAGGGCAGCAGAAGGAGCCCCCAGGGCTGCCAACGCAGCCGCGCTGGGAAGGGCACGGGGCCTTCACAGAAGCTGGCACAGCCTCCTTGGGACACGTCCCGGCTGGTGGCCATCCTAAACCCGCGGGTGTGACAAAGACAAGGAACGTGTGGGCCAGGGCACGAATGCTGCTCTGATCCCTGGGGCCCGGGGAGCGCTGACATCAGCAGGTGTGGCAGGGTCCCTGCCCAAGCAGACCTGCCACCCCCCGAGCCCTGGCAGCACCGGTGCCCGTCTCCTGCCCCAGAGACCTGTGCTCGTGGGGGGCTTCTGTGCCAGAGGGAGCCAAAGCCCACATGCATTGGGGGCTGCGCTCCTGCCTGCAGGGGCTGTTGGCAGGAGCACCTGGAGCAATGCTGGCAACACTTGGTCTCTGTCAGAAGCTCTTACTCCATGATGAAATTATTTTCTCATTGAAATTATTGCCTTCAGCACAAAAACACCTTAGCGGCCAAGGCACAGAAGAATCTGGCAAGTAAGAATCCTCAATTCAGGAAAGCTTTACTTCCCATTCCTCAACTCAAGCAGTTCCAAAAAGTTGCAAACTTCCCAAATTAATTGGGATGGCCTGAGGAGGTGAAGAGTTGGAATTTTGCTTCCAATCTCAAAGCAGCAACTCATTTGCCTTAACCTCATCCACTGAGGGTCACTTTACAGAACATAACACTACATAAAACAAGGGCAAAAACAAGGGCCATTCTTTGGTTTTCTATGTAGGGATGATAATATCCTCTTTCTCTTAAGGAATAAAAGCTCTCAAGAAATCAAAGTCCACTCAGTGTTAGAAAAGTAGCTCAAAGAATTGAGTAGATGGCAAAAGGGCTAATCCTCCCCCTGGTACAGAGATCTGAGTGGCCAGTAATGTACAGCTCTCCCCTCTTGTTCCCTGCAGGAGAATCAGGACCATGAAGAGGAAAAGTCACAGATATTCCTTCTGCCCTCCCTAACCAAAGCTGTGCCAAAGCACAGATGCTGCCTTCCAACTGACTCAAATTCCAGCCTAGACCTCTCACCTTCCAGACAACTCCTTCTCCAACACCCCACCAGCACCAAGCCCCCCAAACTCCCGCACAGATGCCCTCAACACCCCGCCAGGAGCCCCAGCTGTCCGTCCCTCCGCAGAGCTTTCCCACCCTCCAGCAGACGCCCTGGTTCCCTGCAGGTGCCGTGGGATGGCACTCAGGAGGATCTGCTCCAAGGCCTTCCCCTGGAGCACGCTCAGGCTGCCAGGCCTATGGATCCTGGATCATCCTTCCCACCGAGCCTTCCTGTGCACGGCTGTTCCATTTGCACCTTTGCGCTCAGCTCGGACTTCTCCACTTCACCAGGAGTGCTGGGAAAGGATGGAGAGCAGCCTGGCAAGCTCTTTCTGCAGCTCCCTCTTTACCCTCGGGGAGGGAGAACATTCCACAGGAAATCAACTGGTGCCACAAGGAGCGGGTGGCCTCAGGCACCTTTGGGGATGGAACAAGGCCTTGGATTGACATAAGTAAGCACAAGCAATTCACATGAGTAAACAAGTAATTAGCACAGACATACCTAAGTACTTAGCACCAGTTAGCATAACAAAAACCTGTCTGGCCTAACTTGACATGAGAGTGACCTGACAAAAAGCTTTAGACACAGTCTACCAGAAGAACTAAGGGCAAGTGTGGAATCAGCCCTGTGCAGGGAAGCCCTGAGGAAGACTTTGTGCTGCTTTGGGGCATCCAGACCGCTCCCGGCCAGGGCCTGGAAATCAGCTTCAAGTATGGGAATCTGACACCATGTATTTCCAACCGCCTGCCTATGGAATCACCTCAGCAGTGTAAAGATGGATGGTGATTTTGATACAATTCCTACATCAACCCACTGAAATTTATACATGGTGGAGAAACTTTTCAGTGGGTGCAGACCCCTGCCCTCCTGCCAGGTCAATCAAAGGGCTTTTGGCTGACAAAGCATTTGTCTGCCGATTCGTTTGAATGAGGGAGACCCCTCAGGACTGCTGTATCCTGAGGGAACACCGTTGGCCTTGGCCTGTAGGCACCTGCAAAAGCTTAAAATCAGCTGCCTCAGCTTCCAGGACCTCTCTTGGCCAGCATCCTGACGTGGATGCAGGAGTGCTGGGAGGCACTGCTGGGACCCAGCGGGACAGGACCGGCTGTCTCGTGTCCACGTAGCATGCCTTACACAGCCAGGGCCATCCCGAAACCAGACAAACACTCACGTGTCAGCACAGGGGAGCAAGGAGCACTGGGCTCCTCTCAGGGTATCTCAGCTGGGCTCGCTCCACAACACACCCCCACTTTCAGGCCTGCTGATGGCCAGCTGCCAGAAATGCCTACCTTGTTCTCTCCAGGGTGCACAGGGAGAGCCAATGAGCAGGACGCCTTGGGAGGCAAACCTTCCCAGCCTTTTCTGAGGCCAGGGACACACCAAGATCAGCCAAGACTCTCCACACTGCCTGGCCCACCCAGCCCAGCTCTGTGCTGGCCCTGGGCCACAGCAGCTTCCACCAAGCAAGAGCCACATGCACATTGCCAAGAGGTGAAACACAGCAGACAGGGAAGAGGTGAAAAGTGTGTGTGTAAAGGCCTTTTAATTCACAGCTCTCAGAGAGAGCTCTGGGGCTCACGGCTGGACAGAGATGCTCCTGCTCACGCCTCTGTCCAAAGGGGGGAACACACCCTGCTGCAGGTGCTTGGGTTGGTCTCCACAGGTCCAGGTGGATGCCAAACCTGCTCTTCACAGCCTTCTCCCTTGCCCTGCCCCTCTGCCAAGTGCAACGGGCCTCAGGCAGTGAACGGACCACAGAGAGCCAAAGGAGGACCCTTGCACCTACATTACTGGGAGCTCCCTGGGAAGCACTTTCCTTGAGAAGCAAGCCCCTTTCCTCCAAAGGCATTTCCCCAAATGTGTAACTGTCCTGGGGAACACCAACACACTCTTAAGAAAAGCTGGCAAGGCTGAATGACTTCAGGTCCTTTCAGGACAGGCACTCCAGCTGTAGCTCGTATTCCCCCAAGTGTGTTTCCAGGTGGAGGTTCAGAGGGGCAGCCCCAGGCCCTCTACAAACACAAGCTGCCTGCTGCCTCTTCACCTGCCTCAACTCCTGCCTGTGGTCACTGCAGCAAAACCAGGCTGTTCCAGCCAGAGCCCAGAGCCCAGAGCCCTGTTCCTGCAGGCAGCTCTTGCCAGCACCTTCCAGGACTCTCTGCTGTGCATGCAGCACTTTTCATGCCAGCTCTCAACAGGCTTTGGAACGCAGAGCACAACCTGGCTGGCTCTGCCACCAGCACAGCCCAAACACAGGGGGAGGAAGAAGCAGCAGGGGTTTTTTTGCGGCCATGCTCAAGAGAAACTGGAAGGGTGCCCTCCCTCTGGTCTCCCTTGGTTGGCTTTCTGACTGGGTCTGAGGCTGGGGCTGCCATTCCTCGGTTGTGGGGACCAGAACCACACCCGGGAGCCCAGCACTGTCTGACAGCGCTCCGGGCACTGGCACAGTCACATGTCTGAGTCTCGGGCACCATGCTGCTGCTTCAGCTGCTCTTAGGCACACCAAAGCTCTCTGTTAAGCCCAGATGGTCTCTGGTTCTGCCCTCTTCCTGATCCTGTGCAGGGATGGAGCACTGCTGTGCTTTCAGGAAGCTATTCTTGAAAACTTGCAGCATTCCAAGCTCCTTTGCCCTCCGTTGGATGCTTGCCATGGAATCCCTCACAGCTGGGTTCAGAGCATCCTCAGCTTGGCTCTTCCAAAATCCAGGGGCTCCAGGGTGCTCAGCAAGATCTGTAACTCCACAGTGTTGTGGAACTGGACCTTCAGCACAGGGTCCTTCCCAGCCTGATCTGCCCTCGTTCCTCTGAGTGTGTGCACAAAACACGGCGTGGAAGAGAACGGCAGGAGGGGCCTGTGTGTCCCAGGGCCCCGGATTTGCATCGCTTCAGCTCCACAGAGATGCAGGTAAAGCGAAGTAGCCAAAGTGTTCATTAATGGAAGGCGAAGCAAAGGGATGAGCTGGGAGGGAAGAAAGGGGCTGGGCAGGGTCTGAGGGCTGCAGGGAGGGAGCTGTCAACAGGGAGGGAGAAGGCAGGAGCTATGGGAGCTTCCCACAGGCTCAGCTGTGCCAGTCATCAGCTGTGCCTGGAGCTCCAGCTGGTCTCCTCTGGTCTCCAGGTGGTCTCACCTTCCAAGGGATCTGCAGGTCTTAAAGAGACACTGGTTCTTCTGAGCCAGCAGATGAAAGTAGTTCTGCAGCTCTTCCCTCCAACATCACCTGAACAAATGTGCTTCTGCAGGAGGGGCTGTTGTTTTCACTCAGGGCTTGAAGGGCTGGAAGAAAGAGGAACAGAGCCACGGTCAGAGCCTGGATCTGCTGGAATCCAAGGAGACCTTTCTGCCAGGGCCATCCCACCTAGACTGGACACAAGAGGAGAGGAATTTCTCTCCCAGGTCAGGGCTGTGGTGCAACACATCCCCAGAAGGAGCCTGGAGCAGCCCAAGGCTTTGTGTGGCCAGGCAGGGGCAGGCAGGAGGCAGAGCTGTCAGCAAAGGAAGGGGCCAGCGAGGTGGGGCAGCCGGGGGATGACGACAGCCTGCAGGGACAGAGGCCAGGGCAGGGACACCGCAGGACAGCCTGGGCTGCAGAGGGCACAGGGATGTGCAGCAGCTGCAAGGCCCTGACAGAGCCAACCTGTGCAGCCCTTTGGCCATGGCTGCTGGCCCTGGGCCTGAGGCCACGAGGGGACAAGTGACCCTTGCAGCCCTGGGGCCTCATGGTCTCCTTGTCCCTGCTCAGCAGCCGGGCAGGGGCCGCCCCATGGTCCTGCCCTTGGCATGGCACATCCCCACATGGCAGTGCCCATCCCGGGAAGAGCCCTGAGCAAGGAGGGAGGGACAGGATCTGCCTTGCCAGGAGCTGGGGCTCAGCCTTGGCCCTTTGCATTCCTGAGACATATCCAGGTTTGCTCAGCACCAGAGACACCTTTGCCTTGTTTGTCCCCACCTGTCATCAGTGCCTCCAGTTCTCTGCTCTGCCTGGGGCCTGGGGACACTTTGATATGAATTGTGTCCTTGAGTGGAACCCATTAACAGTTAAATAAATTTGGAATTTGAATCCGACTTTTTGAGTTCTTGAGAAGTTCTTTGAGCACACTCTGAGGGACTGGGTCTGATGCAAACAGCACCACAGCCCCAGAGGTCATTAAAGTCCTGGTGCTGTGTCTGTGATGCTGAGCTGGGTCGGGCTCCTGGCCCCGAGGCAGCTCCTGGCAAGGGCAGCGCTGCAGAGAGACAGCTCTGGCCAGGAGCAGCTCCTGTGCACAGCCCAGCAGGGCTGGGGCACTGCCAGGGCATCCCAGGGACACGAGCAGGGCACAGACAGAGCTCACAGGGGCTCAGCACTGGCAGGGGCTGTGGGGTGTCCCAGAGGGGGCTGTGTCACAGCAGCAGCTCTGTGGCTGTGTCACGGAGGCACAGAGCAGCTGTGATGTCAGAGAGGGGCTGTGTGACTGCACAGAGTGGGTTGTGAGAGGTCACAGACTGGGCTATGACATCACAGAGTGTGTTGTGTGAGGTCATCAAGCAGCTATGGCATGACAGAGGGGACTGTGTGACATCACAGAGCAGGCTGTGACATCATGGCATGGCTGTATGACATCATAGAGCAGGCAGTGAGGTCAAAGTGTGTGCTGTGACATTACAGAGTGGCAGCATGACATCACAGGGAGGGTTTTGTGACATCACTGAAGGGGTTGTGACATCACAGGGCAGGCTGTGACGTCATAGAGAAGGGTATAAGGTAATAGAGCAGATCCTGCCATCATAGAGGGTGGCTCTGTGACAACAGAGAGCGGGTTGTGACATCACCGGGTGGCTGTGTAATGTCATAGAACAGGCCGTGACATCAAAGAACAAATAGTGACATTGCAGGGTGACATTGTGACATATCACAGTCTTCTGTGACATCACAGAGCAGCTGTATGACATCACAGGGTGAAATCACAGAGTTGGCTCTGTGACATCACAGGGGTTCTGTGACATCACAGGGGTGTATGTGTGACGTCACAGGAGCTGTGTGACATCACAGGGGCTGTGTGAGGTCACTGGAGAGGTCACTCCACCCCAGCCCCCCCTCCCAGTTCCCCCAGAGAAGTCCAACGCTGCTCGTGCACAGCGGGGTTCCCTGTCCCTCTGGGTCCCCCCGCCCCCGGCACCGCAGCCTCCCCCAGAGCATGTTCCATGAGATCGACCCCAGAGCCTGACACGGGGACAGGGGCTGGGGCTGTGGGGGGTGGGAAAGGGGGGACAGGGACCCCCCGGCAGTGTCCCTGTGTCCCCCAGGGCCAGAGCCTGGGCCAGGGCTCCTTCACCCTGTTACCAACAAGGGCTTGAGAGCGCTGAAAAAATCCCCAGCAAGGGATCAGCAAAAACCAGATTTAATATTAAGTGACAGCACCACAAATTTCCTTGGCAAGAGTCACTCTGCTCCTGACTGGACACTTCAGGTACAGAAAAGGAAACAAAGCAACAACAAAACCAAACAAAATCCAGGCAATCAAATCAGAAATGAGCTGAGACCTGGGGCTTTCATTGCTATGGAAAAGAACTGTCCTTCTCGTCCAGCTGCCCATGGCCAGAACTGGGATTTCACCTCCAACACTGCCTGTTGTGACAGACTGGAGGAGATTGTTGGCTGGAAACATTTCATGTGTGGGGGAGGAAGGGGCAGGTCCAGCCTTGCCCTGCCCTGGAACCCCAGCCCTGCCCTGCCCTGGAACCCCAATCCCCCCAGAGCCTCTATCCCAGCCCAGCAGTGTCTGCCAGTCCCTGGCACAGCACAGGCAATGCTCCACAGCCACCTCTGGAGCCCCCAGCCCAGCTCCTGAGTGACCAAATGACCCCAAGTCCCACCTGGGGGAAGGGCCCAGGAACACCAAGGGGTGTTTATGGCTGAGCACAAGGCAAGCACACATTTGACCCTACCTCCTCTTGGAATTTCTATCTGAACCCCACTGGAATCCCGGAGTTGGTAGCTGAGTTTGTGCTTCTCTGCATCTTATTTGTCTTTCTGTGTCTACTTCTTCTATTTTTGTCCCCTTGCAAATTTTGATTAACTTAAAATTGAAAAGGCTTAGAGTTTGTGAAGTTGAATAGGCCAAGTAAATGCATTGAAAATTTTGTTCATTGAATATCATATTAAACCTTTTGCCGAAGTTTCTCTGATTTTCTAAAGTTCCCAATAAAGGCTGTTTTATTGTTTTGAGCTCCTGAGAATCTCTTGTTGGTATTTCTCCAGGGCATCCAACTCAGAGGACACAAACAATTGTAATTCCTCTTAAATGTCTCCTTGAGAGAGTTGTTTGGGGGATGGGAGTCAGGGCTTGTGTGTGCTGCTTGGCACAGCCCAGGCAGGGCTTTTACAGCCACATTCCACACTCCATTTCCCAGCTGGAGCCGCTGCTGCCTCTGAGTTCTGCTGCCCCAGCCCCAGGGATGCTGTCCTTGTCTGCCCATTCCACCCCGGAGCCGCCTCTGGCCACGGACGGTGAACGGCAGCGAGGAATGCCCTGGGGAGAGGGGGGAGGACCCCGCCAGAGCATCCCATGGGGCAGTGAGCACCGAGAGCGGCGGAGCATTGCCCTGGAGCGAGGACGATGGAACCGGGAGGACCAGGGAAACCAGCGGAGCATCCCCGGGGCTGGGGAAGGAGAACACCGACACAGCATCCCACCGGGGCAACGAGCATTTAGGGATTTTAGGGATTGTAGAGAGTAGTTTAGTATGTCACATGGGTGAGAAGTTTAGGTTTTACAATTTTTAGCATATTGTAGATGGGTACAGGAGCTGTCACATCTTCAGCAGAGGAGGACACACCTTCAGCAGGAGCTGTCACAGCTTCACCAGGTGTTGGGGAATGGCTGCAGGAACAGGGTCATGGATCGATGGAACAATTGTTCCAGCAATCCTCTGTTTGAGACCCCAGACCTGAGCTCTGTGCCTGGGAGGAGCTCTGGCCTGGGAACAGCATTGTGTCTGGGTCTGGGAAACAGCACTGTGCCTAGCCTAGGAACAGTACACTGTGCATGTACAGATAGCAAAAAAGCAGCATATCATTGAGATATGAGTTGTACAAGGATAAGACGCGCCGTCTGGGGAAGAGCTGCCGGCTTGCAAGGTACAAAGGCTGCACTTAAGGGTCAGATTATGGAAAGCGAAGTAGCTCTTCAATTACTTACAGAAACGTGATTTAGCTGACATAGATTTAGATAAAGATCCGCCAGCTTTGTACACCTATGGTCGGGCTCAAGGCTTATTTAAAGCCTCGGAGGATCTCTTTGATGAGAAAGAGTGGCATGAATTAGAGAACATTCTTTAGTTTAAGGTGATTGATGATGATAAGGCTGCCCCAAAGCTAATGAGGTCGTGGTGATCAGTCATAAATTGTTTGCAGATGTATCAAGCAGAAAAGAAAGTTTCTGCTGTTGCTACTGCCACTTTAGAAGGGGTTAAACCAGGAATGCATTCTTTAGAGGTTGATTACAATCCTATTCCTCCAGTAAGAAATATTATTGAAATTAAGAGCAGATTGAGTGATAAGCAACCTACTGCTCCCCCTGCTTTTAATCCTGCCTTTAATGCTGCTCAGTCAGCCACAGATCCCCTCCCCGGGAATGAACAATCAGTAATAAATGGTGAAAGACTAAAAGAAAAGCAGCTGCAGGATGAAACTGTTCAGAACAGCCACAAAAGAGTTTTAGTGACATCTGCTAGTAATCCTTTTAAGCAAGAACATCCTAAAAATTTACCAGGAATACACAGAATGAATTGGTTGAGTATCCAAAAAGAAGCAATAAGTAATAAAGATTATGACGTGTTCTACTATTACTGACATAGATTGCCAAGCTTTTCCTGTTGCTTATACACCGAATGAAGGAGGGGGAGAAACAACCAATTATCATCCTGTGGATTGGAAATTGCTTTCACAATTGAGAGCCATAGTTAATGAGTTAATGACTGTGGGCTACACGGGGAACCTGCAAAGCAAATGCTTAATTCCATATGGGGCTCAGGTTTACTTCTTCCAAAAGATATTAAAAGTATCATAAGAATAATTATGACACAGTCTCAGTTAATGCTGTGGCAAGCCCACTAGCATAAATTATGTAATCATTTTGCAAAGACTCCATGACAGCAGAATGAGCCCTTATTTGGGATAACTGTTGAACAATTAATAAGTGTTGGGCAATTCACTACAACTGAAATGCAGGCACAAGTAGGGGCTAAAGTATGAAAAGCTACCATACAATTAACTAGAGAAGCAATCTCCAAGGTTAGGACAAAACCAGTATCTCCTTCTTCTATGTCTATTAAGCAAGGCAGAAATGAGCTTTTTACTTCCTTTGTGGATTGGGTGACCAAAGCTATTAATTTAGCTGATGTACAAGACTTCATGAAGAGAACCCTATTACGACAGGGTGTTTTAGAAAATTGTAATACCTCTTAACACAATGAGCATTGATGCAACAGTGGAGGAAATGCTAGAAAGAATGTCGAGGGTTCCTGCAGGTCCTCAGGCAATGTTAGTAGAAGCACTCAGGGATGTAGGGAAAGATTTGGTGCAAGCCCAAACACACGCCTTTGCTGCCCTGACTCCATTACAGCCGACAAATAAGTTTAAGCAACAACCTCATATAAAGTGTTAACAGTGTGGGAAAATGGGACATTTTCGTCGCAACTGCAGAGAAGGGACAGTATGGTGTAACAAATGTTCTGTGAACTCTCATTCTACTGAAGTTTGTAGGCGATCAAGAAACGCAACACGCAGCGCGAAGGGCCGCGGCGCGAAGATCCCAACGGCGGCTCCCGTATAGTGTGCTCCAGACAACTGCAGCCAGCCAGCTCTCTCCAGCCAGCCACAAGAGGGAGCCTCAGCCTGGACCTGGCAACCACAATAAACATTACCCTGATTGATCAAAAGCCTGTAAAAATCCCTGCTGGGGTCAAGGGACCGGTAATGCACAAAGATAAACCTTGTGGTGCTCTTCTTTTAGGACAATCATCTACTAGTTTAAAAGGTCTTTTTGTGTTACCTAGTGTTATTAATACTAATTTTACAAGTGAAATTCTTATCATTGCTATAACATTTTATCCTGCTTTATTTATTTCTAAGGGCCGTAAAATTGCTCAACTATTGCCTACTTTACAGTTGACAGAAGCTGCCTCAACCACCATACATCAACAGTGGGGTCTGACAAGATTTAGATCTACAGGAAGTATGGCACTTCTTTGTCTTCCCACGGAGGAGCGGCCCAAAGCTCCTGTTATTTTAGAAAATAGTCATCAAAAGCTACAGGTAATAGCACGCCTCAATACTAGAGCAAGCATCACTATCATCAGCGAGGACTGTTAGCCTACCTCTTAATCACTTTTTCCTATGATTGCTAAAGTTAAAGAAGTAAGAAAGTCTAGTTCAGTTAACCACAATAAAGACAAAATTTGTTTATTACTGGGTAGTCACACTTGGGTACAATTTGTTACTGTTATGCCATTACCACACAAAGTTGAAGCATTAATTGGCCGAGATATTCTTATACAATTAAAAGCTCACCTTGTAACAAAAAATCTTTTTTAGTAACAGTCACGACTTAAGCTTTCCCAGTCGCCCTAACCTAAAAATTGAATGATCCAGGATAGATCAAGCAGTAGCCGCTAAAAAGAAAAAACCTACAACAAGCACATGCCCTAGTTAGTGAACAATTAAATCAAGAGCACATTAAACCTTCTCCTAGTCCACAGAACACTCCAATATTTGTAATCAAAGAGAAATCTGGTAAATTTTGTTTTCTTCATCATTTACGTGCAGTCAATGCCCAAATAGAAGCAATAGAGGCACTACAGCCAGACCTCCCCAATCCAGCCATGCTGCCTGAGGTCTAGAACCTCCTTATCATTAATTTAAAAGACTGTTTCTTTACAATTAGCATCCATCCAAATAATACTAAACAATTTACATTTACATTACCTTCCCTAAATTGTGAGACACCTACAAGTCAATATGACTGGGTGACCCATCCTCAAAGAATGCACAACAGTCCTACACTGTGTCAGTTGTTTGTAGATACTGCCTTACTGCCCATTCAAACTGCTTGTCCTAATATGATAATAAACCATTATATAAACGATATTTTGTTTACACAAGAAACTTCATTTACTGTTCAGCAAGAAACCTTTATTTTCACACAGCTACATAATCACAATTTATGTGTTGCCCCCCAAAAATTCAGCGTTCTACACCCTAAAAATATTTAAGCTAAGTAATTTTTAATAGACACATTCAACCACAAAAAGTTGCTCTGCAACTCAATTTACATACTCTGCATAATATACAACAATTCATAAGAGACATTCAGTAACTCCATCCAGTTGTCACTATTTCAAATTATGAACTTAATAAATTAAAACCATTACTAAAAGGTACAAATCCCACTGCACCCATTCAATTAACTAATAAACAGTGTGCAGTTGTAGCAAATATTGCTGATACTATAGCCCAGAGAGCTGTTAATCATAGAAATCCTGACTTACCTATAGACATTACTATTCTGTCTCATCCAAAACACCTTATGGGTGCTCTCACTCAACAGCTAAAAAACAAAAGAGGAAAACAGGAGGATACAAACGTGTTAGAATGGGTGTTCGGACATTTACAGCCTAGCAATTATATTCAACCACGGGTGGAGGCACTTGCACTCTTGATTCGGAAAGGCCGGAAACGGGTGGTACAGATTACAGGGGAAGAGCCACAAAGAATTTTTGTTCCGATAAAACAGGCTGATTTAAACTGGTTTTTGCAACATTCTCCTGAATTACAAGCTAGCATTTTAGAATCTAATGCTGAAATTCAATTCTCACCGCTGTCTTCACCTATTCTGTGCTGGATCTCCTCACAAAAATGGCTGTTACGGCCAAAATATAGTGAAATACCGTTGATTAATGCTGTTACTGTGTTTACAGATGCAGGTCACAAATCTAGAAAAACTACTCTCACCTGGAATGAACAGGGGCAATGGAATCATGTCATAATAAAAGGACAAGAATCAGATACTCTACAGACATTGGAACTTTCAGCAATTGTGTGTGCATTTTGTCGATGGATGCATGATCCTATAAATGTTGTGTCTGATTCTTTGTATGCAGTTGGGGTACCGCAGCGTATTGAGGATGCTCTGTTACAGAAGTGCAAAATCAGCACTTGAATGCACTTTTTGCACAGTTGCAGTCTGCAATATGACAAAGATCTGCTCCATATGCTATTTTTCACATCAGGAGTCATAAGTGGGTGGAAGGATTAGGGGAAGGAAATGCTCGTGCTGATAGACTGGTGTCAATAACTGTGCCTATGGACAATTTTACAAAAGCACGCAATACCCATGCCTCGTTTCACCAAAATGCAAAAGGTCTATGGCGCTGCTTTGATATTACGATGGAAGCAGCCCGAGGAATTGTCAGAGCATGTCCAGACTGCAGTCATCACAATGGACCGGGTCTCGGCCTGGGGGTAAATCCTCGAGGTTTAGGCCCTAATGAATTGTGGCAAATGGATGTGACTCATGTAGCTGAATTTGGGCGTTTACGTTATGTCGATGTAGTTATTGACACTTACAGTCATTTCATTTGGGCTTCCCCACAAGCTGGAGAAAAAACAGTTCATGTCATCCAACATTTGACACTGTGTTTTGCTATTTTAGGGGTACCTGGAGTTATCAAAACAGACAATGGACCTGCATATGTAGGGAAGAAAGTTAATCGCTTTTTGCAGTTATGGGGTGTTAAGCATGTTACAGGTATACCACACTCTCCCACAGGTCAAGCCATTGTAGAAAGGGCAAATCAAACTTTAAAACAATACCTTGCAAAATTTAAAACAATTACTGATCCACAGGAGAGATTGGCAAAAGCATTATTCACTTTAAATCATCTTTGTATATTTGGTGTTCATGATATGCCCCCTGCATTTGTACATGGGACACTTGCAAAACAAAATGATGCAGAAAAATCAATAACTGTAATGTATAGGCATCCTGCTACAGGGATGTGGTCAGGACCAGCACCTGTAAATTACATGGGTAGAGGTCATATGTGTGTATTCACACCTACAGGTCCCTTGTGGGTTCCTAGCAAGTGGACACGTCCAGCTACAACACGGCCACCGCCAGCACCTCCACAGCCACCGCTGACACCTCCGCCGATGAACGAAGGCGCCACCGAAGACGACTACGGCTTGAGCCTATTTGTCAGGAACTAAATGATGTTTTAAAGACTAATATTCTTTGGACTAAGCATAACCTAGAAGGAGGACACTATTTCTAGACAGAATGATACCTTTGATTTTGCTGTTGTTAATTTTGCTGTATGCTGATGCTTGGGCTTCTACACAACCAAAAACAAACATATGGGTCACTTTGGCTAATTTGACAAACCAGAGTACTATCTGTCTGTCTTTATCCTCACCTGGAAATCCATTTTCTACCTGTCTAGTAGGGGTACCTGTTGAGAATTGGCCTTGTCCTCAGAAGATATTAACCTGTAAGGTAACACAGCCTCAATATAATGTGGATAACTGGGATTCTTGTGTTCCTTACCTTCCTCTTGCTCCTCTTGAGCCACAGGAATTAGAGCTTTTGGGATCAGTGAAGGCTGATGCATGTATTATTTTTAATTGGACTAGTGTACAGCAACAGAATCTCAACAGCAGGTATTCGATTTCAGCAAATTCCAGCCTTCCAATATATAGAAATTCCTCTTATTGCTATAACTACACTTCAGCACATGTCTCAGTTTCCTCTACATCTCCACTGCAGCTACCTACTGGGTATTTTCTCATTTGTGGAGATCGTGCTTGGTCTGGTATCCCTTCTAGACTTAAAGGAGGTCCCTGTACTATTGGATGACTGTCTTTATTGACACCAAATATGTCTATGATATTAAAAGTATCCCAACATCATAGACAAACAAGGTTGACCCATGCATTTCAGAGTGATTGTAGAGATGATATAAAGTTTTGGTCCCCAGGAGCAATTGTAACTGCATCTATTTTTGTTCCTGGCGCTGCAGCAGCGAAGGCACAAGCTACACTGAACAGATTAGGTTGCTGGCTTGCCAAACAGACTAATGCTACATCTGCTGCATTGTCTAATCTTTTGCTGGATGTTGACTCTGTTAGGCACGCTACTTTACAAAATTGTGCTGCTATTGATTTTTTACTATTGGCTCAGGGACATGGTTGTGAAGATTTTGAAGGTATGTGTTGCATGAATTTGTCTGATCATTCAAAGTCAATACATAAGCAAATCAGTGAATTGCATAGGCTTACTACTCGGTTACAACAAGCAGATGGATTTGGATTAGATGACTGGCTAAAATCATTGGGCCTGGGACTATGGTTTCGTTCTATCATTCAATATTTGATTATGCTTGTTTTAGTGATTTTGCTGTTTGTATGTTTATTGCCATGTATTTGTGCTTGCTTACAGGGAGTCATGCATCAAACTGCTTCATCAGTTACCAATCAAACAATGCTTGTACAAAAGAAAAATGGGGGAATTGTTGAGGAATGGCTGCAGGAACAGGGTCATGGATCGATGGAACAGTTATTCCATCAATCTTCTGTTTGAGACCCCAGACCTGAGCTCTGTGCCCAGGAGGAGCTCTGGCCTGGGAAACTGGCCTGGGAAACAGCACTGGCCTGTGAACAGTACACTGTGCATGTACAGATAACAAAAGGCAGAATATCCTTGAGATATGAGTTGTACAAGAACAGGATGTAAAACAAGATGGACTTAGCAAAGTAAAAAGCTAGCAGATGAAAAACTTTGCTACAGCTGAAACTGCACGTAGAAGAACATAAAACAATGAACCTTTATGAATTGACCAGAGAGAGCTTGTTGCTGATATGACTCGCAAAAGACTATATAAACTGACTGGATCTTTGAATAAACTGGAGCTTGCTTATCAATCATATTGGTTGTGTGCTTGTCTTCCCTCACCGCCCACGGCAATAGTGGCCTGATGCCGGCTCTCAGCCCAGGAGTCCCCGTGGCTCCAGCAGCAAGGGTGGCTGAGGGGTTCCTGCCTGCTCTGGGGCATTGCTGCAGGGACCACTGCTGTCAGAGCCCCCTCTCTGCTGCTGACAGCTCTGCTCCTGGGGACACTGCTCTGCCCCAGCCCAGGAACAGCAGCAGTGCCCAGTGCCAGGAGTGGTGTCAGTGGGACCCCCTGTGCACAGGGACCCCCAGCCCCGGGCTGGCCGTGCCAGCACCCCCAGGGACCTCCAGCCCCAGGAACCCAGAAGAAGTGGAAACCACAACTGTGCAAACGCTGCCTGTGCCCAAAGGAATTGCAAAGAGAATGAATTGTTTAATTGTAACAATCCTTTTAACAACAACAATCTACAGAACATGTTTCCATGGGAGCCCATAGACTAACAACCTACAGAACATATTTACATGGGTGCCTGCAGACTAACAAACTTCCAAACATATGTACAGGAAACCTCTAAGCTTCAGAACATATTTACAGAGGGGTCATTGTGGTAAGCACATTTCTCTCTCTTTAAGGATTTTTATAAAGGTGCGCAGAGAGAAGTGAAAGAGAAAACACTTTCTATTTCTGCTCCTTTTTTTTTTCCTTGTGGAATGTGTTTGGAGAATTGTTTACCTAGAGCAAATGCCTGGTTGGATCATGGTGGATTGTTTGGGCCTGATGGCCAATCGGATCCACCTGTGTCTGGACTCTGGAGAACAGGGTCACGAGTTGTGAGTTAGTTAGATTTGATAGTTAGAGAGAGTAGCATGTAGTTTTTAGTATCCTCTTTTATATAGTATATTAATGTATCATATCATAATTATAATAAAGAAATGATTCAGCCTTCTGAACTAAGTCAGACATCATCATTCTTCCCATTGGGTTGGCCGACATCAACAACAGCTGATTCCTCACATTTACATTTAAAAAGTGACATTTTTTTGTGATCTGGCCAGACTGTGCCAGTTTTGTTTCCCCAGTGGGCAGGGTCAGCACCAAAGACACAGACACCAACTGAAGGACTCAGTGTCATTGACTGTAGCTCAAAGCAGCAAAGAATCACAAAAGGAGCAGCTCAGCAATGCACCCAGCCATCAGCACCAGAGATTGCAGCAGTGATTAAGAAAGATCCAGCAGCAGTTACCCTCAGGCTTTACCATGCCCCAGATCCACACAGCAGCTGGGGAAGCTGTCACAGCCAAGGGCTGCAGAGCCACTCCTGGACACTGGGAATTCCTGCAGGTGCCTCCAGCCACAGGTGAGGCTCCAGCCTCGCTGGGAGAGGGCCCAGCTCTGACAGTGCTGAATGAACAAACTGACAGCACTGCTGGTGCGGGAACATCTGGTTTCATCCTCCTCCTGGGTTCCTCCCAAAGCCTGGCCAGGGCCCAAGAGGAACCAAGGGAGGTGACTTTGACCATTCAGCCCCAGACAAGGCCAGATGTCAGATTTCATGGCCTTGTCTGGCTTCTAAACACAGAAAGGTCAATCCATGTTTCACTAATGAGTGGATACATCTATCACAGCGCTAATGACCATGCATATTTCATTAGTGAGCAGATACAAAGATAACCTTTGGTTGGAAGGTTCATCCAGAGGCCACCTTTGGCTCAGGGCCTCACTCAGGGCTGTTGTCCAGGCCTTGGCACTTCAGGGACGTGGTTTAGTGCTGGGCTCGACTCTGCTGGGTGACTGGCTGGACTGGATGAGCTCAGAGGTCTTTTCCAACAGAAAGGATTCTGTGATTCCATGATTCCATCTGCTGCATTCAGCCAGGTCCATGTTAGCAGCATTCATTTGCTCACAAAGTCTCCTCAGGCCCAGCTCTTGTGGCCTGAGGCTTCAGCTCCTTCAGCTCCTGGTGCTCAGCTGCTCGTGCTGAACCGGATGACTCGGGGAGAAGAACACAGTCCATCCAATTCCTTCTGGGACACGGGGAGGGAAGGCTGTGGAAACAGGAGCAGTGTTTGGGGTGGCCTCCTCTCTGCCCTTCACGCCTTTCAGCGCTTGGAACCAGCCAAGAGCTTTCTCCAAGAGTGCAATGGAGCAGCGGCTCCTGCTGCCGGGTCTGGCTCTCTCCAGTCTCTGACCTCGCCTGCTTTTGTCCCTCTTGCTGTGCCCTCTGCTCCCCCAGGGCTCGGTGGCTGCTGCCCAGGACTGTGGGACTGGCACGGATCCAGGGGTCGAGACCCTCCTTTCTCTGCCCTTGGAGCTGCCTGGGCACAGCAGCCTTTTCCATCTGGAAGCTCCCCATGGACAGGGAGTCCCCAGCTCCGTTCCTTGCACAAGCTCCAGGAGCCCAGGGCTGCCATCTCAAGTCCCTGCTGGCACTGGGGGCTCCCAGGTGGGCACAAGTGGGGCAGCAGAGCCAGCAGGGAGCCTGCGAGTCTCTTCCAGCCCTGTCTGCTCTGAGTTTGGGCCTTGGAGCCTCAGGTGGCCAAAGGCAGCTGCTGCTGGTCCCTCTGTGTGCCCCCGTGTCCAGCAGTGCTGCTCCATCCGTCTGTGCCCAGCCACGGGGAAAAGCCTCAGCCCTGCAGGGCCAGGAGCTGCCGGGCTCTGCCTGAGCAGCTCAGCCAGAGGGAAGGGAGCTGCTCCCCACGGGAACCAGGAGCCAAGGGCTGGAGCACCTCGTTCTGGGGCAGAGCCCAAATTCTGTGAGGGAGTAACAGAGTTATTCACGTGCACTGGTGTGTCAGCAGTGCAGGTGCTGTGCCTGCAAACACATGGCTCAAGGTGTGCAAAAGAATTCTGCAACTCTTGGCTGGAGCAGGATGTGAGCAGTGCTGAACTCCAGCTTAGTCCAAAGCAAACACTTGACACCTCTGCTCATATCTGCTAGATTTTTTACATCAGGGTATCCAGAGAAAAGTAAACAGAGGAGTAAATATTTTCATTGTTTATCAGAAATGTTTCTCATTTTGCTGAACATTTCTTTTTCAGAATGTGTTATCTTCTTAAAAAGAAAAAGAAAAAAGAAAAAAAAACTGAGAAAAATATGAAAGGAAAAAAAAAGAAATAAATGTGTAGTGAAATCTTCTTGAACTTTGGATTAAGAGGTAACTGATCTTTTTAAAGGGAGAACTGATTTACTTTGTGCATGTTCTAATGCCTGGATCCATCTTACAGACTGACATCAGCATCCATTTTAAAGACTTTGGGTTTTGTTTCCAATATTAAGATTTTTTTTTTTAATTGGAGTTGAAGCAATAGGAGGATGAGAGATGGATTGTGCACGACTGTGTCTTGAGTACAAAAATATTGCAGTTTGAAACTTTGACCTAAAGTATTGAAAATGAAACTTACAAATCCCAGTGCATTGTGTGACAGCAGCTTTTCCTATAGGATGTGCAGCATCACAAAGACTTCATCAGTGGGGTTGGGAGGGCTTGGAGCTTTGTCCTGTGCCACTCTGGGATGTCATGAACCAGGACTTCACCTGCCACCAGCCCAGGTCACCCTCTGCCACCGCAGCTCCTTGGGCCTTGTGTCCCCAAAGCAGACATAAAGTGTTTCTGCTGCTCCCCCTTTGCACAAACCCACAGAGAGCTGGGATTTTTCCAAGGCTCGTGTCTCCATTGGGCCATATTCCCAAAGAACCAGCAGCACATCCTGATGAATACGGCGAGTTATGTGGTCAGCTCCACTTCCTGCCTAGAAATCCTGAAACTGCTTCTAAATGCTGCTCCTTCAGCTCCTGAACACCTTCTCACACAGAGCTGGGAAAAAAAATCCCCTGGCTGCCAGATTACAAGGTGAGTTATGCCAAAGTTAGAGCTCTGTGGGAAATCTCTGTCCCTCCCTGACATTTTAATGTATCTGTACATGGGGGTGTGCATGGATGCGTTTTGTATACAAAGGAAGGAGCGTGCAAGTAACAGGACTGACACTTTCAGTGTCCATGCTATTCCATACCCATGGGTACAGAGACATTATGGAAACCCTGGCACAGACAGAGCCTTCTGCCCATGGATACAGAGACATCTAAGAGCCCCTGGCACACACAGAGCCTTCTGTCCATGGGTACAGAGACATCCAAGAGCCCTTGGCACACACAGAGCCTTCTGTCCATGGATACAGAGACATCCAAGAGCCCCTGGCACACACAGAGCCTTCTGTCCATGGGTACAGAGACATCCAAGAGCCCCTGGCACACACAGAGCCTTCTGTCCATGGGTACAGAGACATCCAAGAGCCCTTGGCACACACAGAGCCTTCTGTCCATGGATACAGAGACATCCAAGAGCCCCTGGCACACACAGAGCCTTCTGTCCATGGGTACAGAGACATCCAAGAGCCCCTGGCACACACAGAGCCTTCTGTCCATGGGTACAGAGACATCCAAGAGCCCCTGGCACACACAGAGCCTTCTGTCCATGGGTACAGAGACATCCAAGAGCCCTTGGCACACACAGGCCTGGCACACACAGGCCTTGCAGCACAGGTGGCTTTCCCCACAGGCTGCAGGAGATGAGAACACAACATTTGCCAACACTGACTGCAAGCCACAGCTCTGGGTGCTCCCTGTGAACCTCAGCTCTGGGACCACTGTCTGTCCCAAGCTCCAGAGACTGCAGTGGGAGCCTGGCTGGGCTCTGCCCTGGGGCCATCCTGCAGGGACAGCTGCAAACAGGGAGCATTCCCTTGCCACAAAGAGCCACTTGCTGCTCCTCAGCCCGTGAGAGGATGAGTCCCTAAGCCTTCCTCGTGGTGAGGGGCATCAAGGAAGGCAACAATGTGATGGAGACTGCCATGGGCTGGGAACTCACTGGGGGAAAAGAGGGAGCAGTTGGGAAGTAAAAGGCAGGTGGGGGAGAGAACAGTTCAGAGAAGGGCTGAGCTACAGCTTGAGCAAGCTGCAAAATGTCATTTGGGGCCATCCCAGATTGATTTCATTTCAGAAGCTATTGAACAAGTTTATTTTGGGGTGGTGTCATGTTTTCCCTGGGAGGCGTACACTCTGCAACCTTGAGCTGTGTTGCTGAAATGCTCCAGCAGGTCTGTGCTGCAGGTCACCCCATTTCTTCTTTGGCTGATTGCGGCCCGGTGCTGAGCTCCAGCAGAGCCCTGGCAGAGCCCAGAGCAGCCTCAGCACCCGCAGAGCCCGGCTGCAAGGAGAGAAACCAGAAATCGCCCGTCAGCTGAAGGCTCCTGTCCCCTTGTCCCAGCCGCCCGCGGTGCCCAGGCCATGCTGGCCGTGCCCAGAGCTGTGCCCAGAGCTGCCCATCCCTGCTGCCTTTGGGAGCAGAGCAGGAGGGCAGGACATGTGCCCAGCCTGCAGCCGGCCACGGCACATCCAGCCCTCAGCAGCTGCCCAGAGCAGGATGCTCCTGTGCTCGCTGCCATCTCCCCAAAGCTCTGATCCCACCATGCCAAGCAGACGGGACCCACCTGACGCCATCCCCCGCTGGAAGAAAAGCTGGTCCCAAACCATGTCCTCAGCCTTCTCCAAGGGCACGGCCCATCCATGCCACAGCTGCTCCCAAGCACTTCCCCATCCAGACTGGACCCCAGCTAGAACGCTTCCTCTAGAAAAACACACAACAAATTATTGAAAATAGATTACAGACAAAAAGGGGAATAAGAAAAAAGGTCAAAAATCATATTACAGTCAGGGACTTGAGGAAGGCCTAACCCCTGCATGCCAGGGAAAAACCCACCCACAGGTGAGGGAAGCCCAGGCTCTCTCCCTTCCCCCCTGCACTGCCCCCCAAAATAACGGTGATCCCAAAGCAAACAGGGGCAGTGGAGCAGCCCAAGCCCTTCCTTGCCTGCAGAGCAAAGCAGCCCCTGCACAGGTTCTGGAGTCCCACCTCTGCTCCCACCATGGGGGTTTGTTTGTGTCGGGCTGGCTGCCCCAGCCCCAGCCCGGGGCACGGTGGGTGCTGGGGCTGTTGGCAGGGCCAGGAGCCCACTCCCATTTCATCACCACCCCAGCCCATCCCCCAGCCCTGCCAAAAGCAGCCTGGCAGCCGACTGAAGGATCAGCTGCATCCGCCCCAGCAAAGGGGGAACCTTTGGTTCCTGGCCAGGCTGTGCAATGCCCAAATCTGGGAGCATCCCCCTGCCTGTGGACTCACCTGCTAATTCCCTGTGGAGCCTGGCTTTGGAGAAGGTGCCAGAATCAAAGTCCATCATCCTCAGCTGCCGGTGGCCAGGTGGAGGAAGAGGTTGTCATCCTTGATGTCATCCTCGCTGTCCCCAGCAG
This sequence comes from Anomalospiza imberbis, assembly GCF_031753505.1. Taxonomy (NCBI): domain Eukaryota; kingdom Metazoa; phylum Chordata; class Aves; order Passeriformes; family Viduidae; genus Anomalospiza; species Anomalospiza imberbis. The sequence goes on along the minus strand of NC_089713.1, from coordinate 66,660 downwards.
CAGCAGCCCCACCTGGTACAGCTCCTCCAGGGGCTCCTTCTCCTTCCCTGGGGGTGAGCCCAGGCTGTCAGGGTTCTGCCCAGGGCCCAGAGCTGTCAGGGAACCAGGACAAGCAAAACCAGCTCAGACGGTGGCCACCAGTGCTGGGCAGAGCAGCTCAGCTCCAGCACAAGGGCTGCGTGTTCCCATCTGATGACCCCTGGGCAGTGACACAGGCAGGACAAAATGTCTGGGTTCCTTTGCTTCTGATTGCCAAGGCATGTGTGGAGCTGTAACTTACCAGGGCCTTGCATCAAAGTGTGCCTGTGGCTCTCTCCCTTCTTCTAGGGCCGATCAATATCCTGCAGCCAGGGATCACAGAACAGCTCTTCCAACGAGGGCCTGTCCAAGTGCAGCATGGATAAACACCGCCTGATCAGATCTTGACACTCTGGGCAGAGAAACCAGAACCCGCCGGTCAGCTGGAGAAGGCTCCTGTTGGCTGTGCCCCACTATTCCCGTGCCCAGGCCATGCTGGATGTGCTCAGAGCTGGGCCTAAACTTCCCCATCAATTCCCTGTTTTAGAGGAGAGCAGGAGAGCAGGACATGTGCCACCTCCTCAGCAGCTGCCAGAGCGGGATGCTCACGAGCTGCTGCTGTCTCCCAGCACTGGCATTGCCCCCGTGGCCAGAGATGAGGATCCACCTTGAGAGAGCCGTCGTGGCAGCGAGAGCTGATAGTCCCAGCTGATGTTCTGGCTCCTCCTGAAAGGGTGCTCCCCGCAGACCATCTGGTGCAGCAGGATGCCCAGGGACCAGATGGTAGCTGGCTTGCCGTAGTAAAATCCAAAGTGGATCCATTCCGGGGGGCTGTAGGACGGTGTTCCTGTGGAATACAGATGGGGTTCATCAGGGGGATGCTGCTGCTCCCAGAGCCTGGCCCCAGCATCCCTGGGCGTGTGGGGGCTGCCCCAGTGGCACACGGGGTGACCGCTGCCCTCTCGCCAGCACCTGGGACTTGTGTACAGACTTGGGGTTGGAAAAGAAGCCACTGGGGTTGGAAGAGGGCAGCAGAAGTCCTGGCAAGGCCCGACCATGAGGAGGAAAAACCCACCCAGTGCTTGTGAAAACCATGCCTTCATCCTCCCTGCCTGCACTGCCCAAAAAACATCATGAATCCAAAACAAACCAGGTGAGTGGAGCAGTCCAAGCCCTTTGTCACCTGCACACCAAACCGGCTGGGACACAGGTTCCGGCCTCCCTCTCTGCTACCCCCACCCACCCGTGTTTTTGTTGGGCTGGCTGCCCCAGCCCCAGCCTCAGTCCTGGGCAGAGTGGTGGGCAAAGGCTGCCAGCAGGGCTGGAAGCTGGCTCCCCACCCAGCCCTGCTCAAATGCAACTCAGCTGAAATCTCAGTGCCATGAAGGGCAGCAAAAGGGAGAATCCCTGCTGCCACACCCAGCTTGGGCTGTGAGATGTTGGGCCATGAGATGCCAGGACCGAGAGCACACCCCTGCGTGGGCTCACCTGCAAAGCGAGTGTAGGCTGTGTCTTGCAGGTAGGTGCCACAGCCAAAGTCAATCAATTTGGCCTGCCCAGTGGCCAGGTCAGCCAGGATGTTCTGTGGTTTGATGTCCCTGTGCAGGACTCCACAGCTGGTGCAGTGCTGCACGGCCTCCAGCACCTGGCGGAACAGATCCCGTGCCACCTCCTCGGACAGGAACCCCCGTGCCCGAATGAAATGATGCAGGTCCTGAGACCGCTTCGGGCGTTCCAGCACCATCAAGATGTATTTGGGGAGCTCAAGCCACTCCAGCAGCTGGACGACACCGGGGAAGCCAGTGGACACCTTGTCCAGCAGCACGATCTCCAGGGGTGCGCTGGTGCCGTTGGGCTGCAGGAGGAGCACGATGCTGTCAGTGGGGCTGATGCCCTGCCAGGGGTCGGGAACCCCTCACCCAGCACGGGATGCTCTGCGCCCTGCGCTGGCCCCACGCCCGCTCTCCCTCGAGGTGTCCTGGTGGCTCCCACCCTGCCGGGCCTCGGCTCATCCCCGCCCGGCACGGCCCGGCTTCTGCCGCTGGCCCCGCTCACTCACCAGCTCGCCCCAGTGCCGGACGCGGTTCCTTGGCACCCTTTTGATGGCCACCTGCAAGCCAAGAGCAGCAGCGGGCTGAGCTCGCCGCCCGCCATGCCCAGCCTCAGCCCCAGCCCCAGCTCCAGCGCCATCCTCCTCCTCCTCCTCCTCCCCCCTCTCCCCCTCTCCCTTCTCCTTTTCCTTCTATCCCTCCTCCTCCCCCTCTCCCCCCTCCTCCTCCTCCTCCTCCGCCCGCCGCCGGCCCCGCCGCTCACCGGGGCGCCGTCCGAGAGCCGCGTGGCCGCGAAGACGCTGCCGAAGCCGCCGCTGCCCAGCAGCGAACCCAGCTGGTACCGCTCCTTCAGGCCCTGCTGCGCCTTCCCTGCGGGCGGGACGCGGCTGTCAGCGCTCGGCCCGGGGCCAGGAGCGGCCCCCGAGCGCCCCCCGAGCGCCCCGGGCCGGCCCTCCCCAGGCGTTCGCTCCCGGCAACGGGACAGCGGCGGCTCGGGGGCGGCGGCCGCGCTGCCGAGCGGCGGAGCTCGGGCCGGGGAAGCCGCAGCGGAGGCGGCGGCAGCGGCCGCGCCGCGTGTGTCCTCCGCGGGGCCCGGGAGGAGCCGGGGCCGGGGCCAGGCTCGGGCCAGGCGGAGCCAGAGGGAGGCGATGCCGCCCCAGCCCCAGGCACCGATGCCCGCCCAGAAGTGCCACCGCCAGCACGGCCAGAGCCGGGCGGAGGCGAGACCCCGGCGGGACGGCCGGGGGCGGGGATGGGGCAGCCCCGCCCGGAGCCGGGGGCGGGCCGGGGGCATGGCCCGGCCGGGAATGGGGAGAGAGAGACTGGGAGAGGGGACAGCGGAAAAGGGAGAGCGGGAGACCGTGCGGGACAGCGGGAGAGGGAGAGGAGAATCAAGAGGGAGTCTCTGCTTTAGCTGCTGCTGCTGCTGCTGCTGCCGCCGCTGCTGCTGCTGCTGCAACTGAAGCTCCGGGGCCGTTTGTCCCCGTGTCCGTTTTTCCGTTGCCTGCTCACCCCCACGCCCAGCCCCCCGCTCCCTGCGGGCAGCCCCTGAGCCTGTCCAAACACGGGAACTTTGCCCTGTTCAGCCCAGACCCAGAGTCTGGACTCCTGCACGGAGGCAGAGGTATCTCCTCGGTCGCTGCCGTGCATTGTCCAAGCTGAGGATCAAACCCTATCGGGGCACATTCCTTGGCTGAAGGATTCCCTGGTCCTGGCCCTGCACTTATGGCTCCAGCGTTGCTTTCCAGTGAATACTGGAAGGCAAACTGTGTAGGTCATGGTACTTTAGAGTGTTTAGAACTTGCTAAGTCATTGATCTTAGAGGTGAGATTGGAATTAATGGGATGGAGAAGTAGTGCAAGATGGAGAAAGGGAGCAGAGAAATAAATAGAGGAAAACATCTTGGACTGTTTCTTTCAATTTTCATTTCACTTCTGGAAAGCTGTTTCAGTTTTCCAGGAATCTTCTCCACAGTCCTGTTTGCTCTTCTCAAGAACCTTTCCTGGAGAGCCAGGTTGAGCTCCTGTCACAAGATGTGCCACCACCTGCAGCTTCTCTTGGCTTTCCACAGCGGGTGTGCAGCAGGAGTCTTGCAGCCAAGCAGGACAAAGGTTTGGAGAACTTGACAGCTTGTCCTTTCTTTTCCTGGCGAGCTGGGGAGTTGTGCCATTGGTGAGGTTTTCATTGTGACTGTTCCAGCCTTGGGAAACAGGAGGTGGAACCAGGACTTGTTAGGGAATACAAGCCTGACTGAATTCAGAGAAGGAATCTCCAGAGCCCGCAGCCAGAAATGAAGAGTTGTGTGATAATCATTCCCATATCTCCATGGACACCTGGAAAGTGATCTAGAACATGAAAATGGGACAGAGGGAGTTTGTTTCTGTGTTCAGTTTGGGTGATTCTACATCTCCAGTGCTGGTATAAATCAAGAGCACAGTCAGTTCATGATAAGCACCAGAACAGGCTGGACCTCTGAGAGTAGGTGATGGAAGGAATTTGAAAAGGAGAAATGCAGGGAATGACTTGGTGGACTGTGCCAGGAGCAGGGCAGGTCCCGCTGCAGGAAAAGCCCCAGGCCAGCCCCAGCACAGGGAAGGCCTCGGGCACAAGGGCAGAGTGCCGTGCTGGGAACTGTGCCAGGGAGAGCCTGAGGCACCAAAGGCGCCTTGGCAGCAGCAGCTGCTTGCAGGGCATGGCCAGAAGCCTCCCTTGGCAAGCCGGCCTGGTGGCCAGCACTGCAGAGCTGCTGCCTCAGGGCTCATTTCTGGCTGGGCTCTGCCCCAGCCCACAGAGTGTGACCTCAGCCCTGACTCTGCCACGGCCCTTGTGCCTGAGCCCTGCAAAGCCCAAAGGTCACCTGTGCCCCCCTGGCTGTGCCAGCCCCTGGGGCAGGGGGAGGAAAGGCAGAGAAGGGGCTGGGTTTGGCTGTGGGATGTGGGGTCCAGCAGAGACCATGAGGAGTCGAGGCAGTGGATGGAGTGCACTGAGCAGCCCCTTCTGCCCATGCAGTCCTGGAATGGTTTGGGTGGGAAGAGCTCTGCAGTGCTCATCTCATCCAAACCCCGCCATGAGCAGGGACATCTTTCACCAGATCACGTTGTTCAGAGCCCTGTCCCAGCTGGACTTGAATGTTTCCAGGGATGGGGCACTGACCACCTCCCTGGGAACCTGTCCTGGTGTATCACCACCCTCATCATCAAACATTTCCTTTTTATCTGTTCTTATCTGAACCTCCCTTCCTTTAGTTTAAAACCAGCCCCCTTTGTCCCGTTGTGCCAGGCCCTACTAAAACCTTTGTCCACCCTTGTATTTCCAATGAGCCGGGTTTCCATGGCAACTGCCAGGACAGGTGACCCAGGTGTCACCCCCAGTGAGGGCTGCCATGGAAACAGTGCCCAGCACTGCCCCTTTCTGTCTGGCTGACCTGGCCTTTGGCCCTGGCCCTGGCGTTTGCTGCTGGTTCCGCGGCGCCTGACCGGCCAGCGCGGCACAGGGCAGGTGGCCGTGGCACAAGCCCCCAGCAAGGGATCCCCTCTGGCTCTGGGCAGTGACAGCAGCCCTGAGCAAGGGGCCAGGGCAGGTTTCCATCGTGACCAACCATCACAACGGCTCCAGGAGCAGAGTGACTCTTGCCAAGGAACTTTGTGGTGCTGTTGCTTAATATTAAATCTGGTTTTTGCTGATCCCTTGCTGGGGATTTTTTCAGCGCTCTCAAGCCCTCGTTGGTAACAGGGTGAAGGAGCCCTGGCCCAGGCTCTGGCCCTGGGGGACACGGGGATGCTGCCGGGGGGTCCCTGTACCCCTGTCCCAACCCCCACAGCCCCAGCTCCCATCCCCGTGTCAGGCTCTGGGGTCGATCTCGTGGAACATCCTCTGGGGGAGGCTGCGGCACCGGGGGCGGGGGGACCTGGGCGGACAGGGGACCCCGCAGTGCACGAACAGCGTTGGACTTCTCTGGGGGAACTGGGAGGGGGGGCAGGGGTGGAGTGACCTCCCCAGTGACTTCACACAGCCCCTGTGATGTCACACACACCCCTGTGATGTCACAGAACCCCTGTGATGTCACACAGCCCTTGTGATGTCACACAGCCCACTCTGAGATGTATCAGGCCACCTGTGATTTCATACAGGTGTCCTGTGAGGTCACAGCCTGCTCTTTGAGGTACCAGTCTGCTCTGTGATGTCACAAAATCTGCCCTGTGATGTCACAGCCCAGCCTGTGATGTCAGAGCCAGCTCTATGATGTCACAGCCACCTTTGTGATGTTATGCAGCCATGCTGTGATGTCACAGCCTGCTCTGTGATTTCACAGTCAGCTCTGTGATGTCACAACCCACTCTGTATTGTCTCAGCCTTCTCTGTGGCATCACACAGCTGCTCTGTGATGTCACAGAGCCCTTTTCTATGACGGCAGAGTCTTCTCTGTGGCCTCACAGCCCGTTCTGTGATGTCACACAGCCAGCCTGTAATGTCACAGCCGAATTTGTGACATCACAACCTCCTCGATGATGTCACAGCCTACTCTGTGATGTCACAGCCTGCTCTGTGATGGCAGAACTCACTTAACATGTCACACAGCACCTCTGTGGGCTCACAGACCCACCCTGTGATGTCACAACACCTTCAGTGATGGAACACAGCCACCCTATAATGTCACAGCACACTCTTTGACCTCACAGCTCGCTCTGCTCTGTGATGTCATACAGGCATGCTCTGTGATGTCACAGCCTGCGCTGTGATGTCACACAATAAACCAGGGATGTCACAGCCAACTGTATGATGTCACAACCTGGTCTGTGATGTCACACAATCACAGAATCACAGAATTGCTGGGTTGGAAGAGACCTTTAAGGTCATCAAGTCCAACCCATGCCCTAACCCCACCTCAGCTAAACCATGGCACTGAGTGCCACATCCAGTCTTTTTTTAAACACATCCCATGGTGGTGACTCCACCACCTCCCTGGACAGACAATTCCAGTACTTTATCACCCTTTCCATAAAAATAAATTCCTAATATCGAATCTAAATTTCCCTTGGTGCAGCTTAAGACATGGTCCCCTGGTCCTGTCAGTTGCTGTGAGGAGAGAGACCGACCCCCACCTGACTGCAACCACCTTTCAGGAAGCTGTGGAGAGTGATAAGGTCACCTCTGAGTCTTCTCCAAGCGAAACAACCCCATCTCCCTCAGCTATTCCTCACAGGACTTCTGTTCTAAGCCCCTCACCAGCCTTGTTGCCCTTCTCTGGACACGCTCCAGCCCCTCCATGTCCCTCCTAAATTGGGAAGCCCAGAACTGGACACAGCATTAGAGGTACGGTTTCACTACAGGGGAAGAATGCCAAGCACACTAGAGCCAACTACAGGGGAAGAATGACCTCCCTGCTCCTGCTGGCCACACCATTCCTGATCCAGGCCAGCAGCCATTGGCCTTCTTGGCCACCTGGGCACACTGCTGGTTCATGTCCCGCCTGCTGTCGACCAGTGCTCCCAGGTCCCTTTCTGCCTGGGCACTGTCCAGCCACACCGTCCCCAGCCTAGAGCTGTGCAGGGGGTTATTGTGGCCAAAATGCAGGTCTGGGTACTTGGACCTATTGAACTTCATCTTCCTGGACTCTGCCCATCCATCCAGCAATTCCAGGTGTCCCTGCAGAGCCCTCCTACTTCCCAAAAAATGGAGACACGCTCCCAGCTTAGTGTCATCTGCAGATTTACTAATGAAAGCCTCAATCCCCTCATCCATGTGGTCAATAAAAACATTGAACAGAGCTGGCCCAGCACAGAGCCCTGAGGGACAGCACTGGTGACTGTCCCCAGCTGGATGCAGCACCGCTCACCACCACTCTCTGGGCCGGCCATCCAGCCAGTTCTGAACCCAGCACAGAGTGCTCCTGTCCCAGCCGTGGGCTGCAGCTTTTCCAGGAGTGTGCTGTGGGAGACAGTGTCAAAGGCCTTGCTGGAGTCCAAATAGACACATCCACAGCCTTTCCTGCATCCACCAGGAGGGTTACCTGGTCATAGAAGGAGACCAGGCTGGTCAAACAGGACCTAGCCCTCCTAAACCCCTGCTGGCTGGGTCTGACACCCTGGCCATCCTGGAAGTGCTGTGTGATGGCACTCAGTGTGAACTGTTCCATGACCTTACCACGTACTGAGGTCAGGATGACTGGGCTGGAATTACCAGGATCCTCCTTCCCACCCTTGCTGTGAATGGGCGTCACATTGGGCAGCTTCCAGTCATCTGGGACCTCACCAGTGAGCCAGGACTGCTGGTAAATGGTGGAGAGCGGCTTCGCAAGCTCATCTGCCAGCTCCCTCATCACCCTGGGGTGGATCCCTTCTCGTCCCAAAGATTTATGAACATCCAAGCAGCTCAGCAGTTCTCTGACTGCCTCCTCTTGGATAACAGTGGTCCACTCTGCTCCCTGACACCATCAACCAGCCCAGGAGGACAGTTGTCCTGAAGGCAAATCGTCTTCTCACTAAAAACTGAGGCAAAAAATGGCATTAAGCACCTCTGCCTTCTCCTCATCTGCAGGTATTAAATTCCCTTCCACATCTAATAAAGAACAAAGGTTGGTCTTACCCTTCCTTTTACCATTGATATATTTGTAAAAACATTTTTTTTTATCCTTTACAAAAGCTGCCATTTTAAGTTCAAACTGAGCTTTGGCTTCCCTAATTTCTTCCCTTCATGCCCTTGCAAGCCCCTTAAATACTTCCTGAGAGACCTGGCCTTCCTTCCAAAGATGATACATCCTCCTTTTATTCCTAAGTTCTTTCAAAACCTCCTTGCCCGTCCAGACTGGAGGTTTGTCTCGTCGACTCGTCTTTTGGCACACAGGGACAGTCTCTTCCTGTGCCTTCGAGATCTCTGTTTTGAAGCTTCCCTCCTTTTCTGAACTCCTTTGTTCAGGAAGGGACTGAGGAAAAGACTGTCTGTGCCCCTGTCCTATTACCCACCTGACCCAAGGCCCTAAAGTCCCTTTTAATTGCCCTGACACTCCTCTTTTCAATCTCATCACTGCCAGCCTGGGGTATCAGCAGTGGGCAATAATCAGAGGGCTGAATCAGCCCAGGCAGTGTCTCAGTGATATCCCGTACCCGGGCCCCAGGGAGGCAGCAGCCTCTCTGTGGGGTGGCTCTGGTCGACATATGGGGCCCTCTGTTCCCCTCACGAGGGAGTCACCCACCCCGATTACCCTTCTGTCCTTTTTGATGTTATAGGTGCTGATCTGTCTCACAGATGAATCATAACTGGGAGGTTCACTGGACAGATAACTTTCTTCTAAACCATCTGGCTGACTCTCCAGATCCAGGGGATCATACCTAATCTGAAGTGGCACCTGGCTTGGGAGAGGGGGTTGGGAGGGATTTTTATTATTACCTCCTCGAGTAGGTACCCACTCCCACTCCCCTTCATCGGCCGGGTGTCCTTCTATAGCCTGACAGTGGGAGGTGTGGGAGACAGCGGGAACCAAGGAGAGCATTGCTGCACTGCCAGACCTCATGGAACCAAGGATCCATTGGGACACTGCAGGGGCCTGGGCACCACGGTGCCATTGTGACACTGCAGGGCCCAAGGATCCAAGGGACTTTGTGACACCAGAGGGACATTGTGACACTGGGAGGCCTCATGGAATCAAGGACAGCATTGGGACACTCTGGGGCCTCATGGAACCGTGGTGACACCAAGTTGTCTGGGAGTGTTGATCTGCTGGAAGGCAGGAGGGCTCTGCACAGGGCCCTGGACAGGCTGGATCCAGGAACCAAATCCAACAAGGTGAGGTTTAACAAGTCCATGTGCCAGGTCCTGCACTTTGGAGACAACAACCCCTGCAGCGCTACAGGCTGGGGACAGAGTGGCTGGACAGCAGCCAGGCAGAAAGGGACCTGCAGGGACTGATGGACAGCAGGCTGGACATGAGCCAGCAGTGTGCCCAGGTGGCCAAGAAGGCCAATGGCTCCTGGCCTGGATCAGGAATGGTGTGGCCAGCAGGACCAGGGCAGTGATTCTTCCCCTGTGCTCAGCATTAGTTGGGCAGCATCTCGAGTGCTGTGTCCAGTTCTGGGTCCCCCAATTTAGGAAGGACATGGAGGGGCTGGAGCGTGTCCAGAGAAGGGCAACAAGGCTGGTGAGGGGTCTGGAGCACAAGTCCTGTGAGGAGCGGCTGAGGGAGCTGGGGTTGTTTATCCTGGAGAAGAGGAGGCTCAAGGGAGACAAGGCGGTGTCAGGGCACAGGTTGGACTTGATGATCTCCAAGGTCTTTTCCAGCCTTGCTGATTCTGGGATTCTCTGAAACCACACATGGAGCAATTGCAGGAGGAGCCCTGGGCCTCCTCTTCAGAAGCTCCAGCAGCCCAGTTCCCTCAGCTCCTCCTCACAGCCCCAAAGCCCATCCTGTCAGTCCTGCAGAGCCTCTGCAGCCCCTCCTCACTGCCCAGAACAGGCAGCCCCACAGCCAGACACAGCAGCCCAGATGTGCCCCCCTGGCCTGGGCTGCCTCTGGCAAGGGAGCAGCACGAGGCACTGCAGGAGCCTGCAGACAATTCCTGCAGCACTTGTGGGATGATCCTGCTCCCCAAGAGGACGTTCCCATGGTGCCAAGTCAGGAACTGGAATGCGGAGTGGGGCCAGAGAGGAAAGGGCAAACAGGGATGGGCTGTGTGCAGGGGAGGGAAGAGGGGTGAGGAAGAGAAATAAATTTGTAGGAGGAAGAGTAAAGAAAGCAAAGGTGAAGGCAAGGAAATGCTCAGGGCAGTTTGGGGGTGGCTGCCAGGCAGCCCTGGCTCTGAGAAACAACATCTGCAGTGGGACAGGAAGTTCCCAGCTGATGGGAACAAACTTTTTGGCTGACTGCAGAGGCCAGGACAAAGCTGAGTGGTTTCCCTGGCGTCCCCCAGCCCTTCCTGGCCCCAGGGGCTGATGGCATTTGTGCTCGCTCAGGTTCATGTCCCCACAGCAGCAGCATGGGGGTGCTCCCGCCTGCGGTGTGCAATGCAAACAGGGGCTCTTGACGTTTCTTTGTGGACAACATTAATATGTAAAACAAAGAAAAAGAACCTCCAAAAGGAAAACAACAAGAAGTATCAAAGACGACATTTATTAGAAGTGTTTTGCAGAAATTGGCCAGCAGTTTAATGTTCCCGAAACCATCCAGTCATCAGTGTCCACACTGCAGCCTTGAGCTCCTGGTTCCTCAGGCTGTAGATGAGGGGGTTCAGGAGGCACCACTGAGTACAGAACTGACAGGGCCAGATCCAGGGATGGGGAGGACATGGAGGGGGCTTAAGGTAGGCAAGAGTGCCAGTGCTGAGGAACAGGGTGACCACGGCCAGGTGAGGGAGGCAGGTGGAAAAGGCTTTGTGCCGTCCCTGCTCAGAGGGGATCCTCAGCATGGCCCTGAAGATCTGCACATAGGAGAAAACAATGAACACAAAACAGCCTAAATATAGAAGAGCACTTAGTACAATAAGCCCAGCTTCCCTGAGTTTGCAGTGTGATCTTGAGGATCTGGGGGATTTCACAGAAGAACTGGCCCAGGGCATTGCCATGGCACAGGGGTAGGGAAAATGTATTGGCCATGTGCAGCAGTGCATTGAGAAAGGCACTGGCCCAGGCAGCTGCTGCCATGTGGGCACAAGCTCTGCTGCCCAGGAGGGTCCCGTAGTGCAGGGGTTTGCAGATGGACACGTAGCGGTCGTAGCACATGATGGTCAGGAGGGAAAGCTCTGCTGAGATGAAGAACAGAAAGAAAAAGAGCTGAGCAGCACATCCTGAGTAGGAGATGGTGCTGGTGTCCCAGAGGGAATTGTGCATGGCTGTGGGGACAGTGGTGCAGATGGAGCCCAGGTCGCTGAGGGCCAGGTTGAGCAGGAAGAAGAACATGGGCGTGTGCAGGTGGTGGCCGCAGGCTATGGCACTGATGATGAGGCCGTTGCCCAGGAGGGCAGCCAGGGAGATGCCCAGGAAGAGGCAGAAGTGCAGGAGCTGCAGCTGCCGCGTGTCTGCCAGTGCCAGCAGGAGGAAGTGGCTGATGGAGCTGCTGTTGGACGTTTCTTCACTCTGGGAATCATGGACTATTGAAAGAAGATATTGACAAGACGGGAAAGATTTCAGTGTGTCATTCCTATGTTTTTTTATTAGGAATCCCCCCAAAAATACTTCTCCTTGTTGGCTGGACTTTGCTCAGCCTTTTTTCGCTGAGGTCAGGTTTGTGCTGCTGCCTCATCTTCGACACTGCTCTCAGCCTGAACACTGGGGAGCCCATAGGGAAAACAGGGCTCGCTGTGCCCCAGTGCAGTCAGACCTGCGGGTCCCACAAAGGAGCCCTTTGCTCATTTCAGTTTCCTCTGTTTCAGGGTGATCCCAGTTCCAACGTGCTTGAACAATACAGTGGCCTTTTTGAAGACTTCATTTTCATTGTCAGCATCTCTAAATTCTTCTACCTTTCTCTGTGCAGCTGGAAATGGAGGGATACTAAGCGTTGGTCTGGCTCTCTGCTTTTTCTGTCAGTGCTACCCAGAGTACTTTTGTCACAGGAAACTCAGACTTTTTGTCACAGGCATCATGATTAGCAGATCTTGAAATGCTCTCAAGTCCCTGAGCACTAAGTCACGGAGAATTAAAGCCACACAGGCCACATCTGCAGTGCTCAAACACAGCCCTGTTGCTGCTGCTGCTGCTGAACTAGAATCAACTGACAAAGGCCATCACAGAAATTGCCTCTGGAGTGTCAAATCAAATGAAAAAATCCACCAGGAGAAAGAGAAGCCAGAACTTTTCGACTCACTTCATTGTTTCTTCTGAGCAGCAGCAGAAAATGGAGATGCCCAGAGATATTTCCAGCTGCTGCTGATCCCAGTGGAGCCCAGCCTGCTGCCCAGTCCCAGCTTTCCCACCCTCCAGCAGACACCCTGGTTCCCTGCAGGTGCCGTGGGATGGCACTCAGGAGGATCTGCTCCAAGGCCTTCCCCTGGAGCACGCTCACTCTGCCAGGCCTATGGATCCTGGATCATCCTTCCCACCGAGCCTTCCTGTGCACGGCTGCTCCATTTGCACCTTTGCGCTCAGCTCGGACTTCTCCACCTCACCAGGAGTGCTGGGAAAGGATGGAGAGCAGCCTGGCAAGCTCTTTCTGCAGCTCCCTCTTTACCCTTGGGGAGGTAGAACATTCCACAGGAAAGCAACTGGTGCCACAAGGAGCGGGTGGCCTCAGGCACCTTTGGGGATGGAACAAGGCCTTGGTTTGACATAAGTAAGCACAAGCAATTCACATGAGTAAACAAGTAATTAGCACAGACATGCCTAAGTACTTAGCAGCAGTTAGCATAACAAAAACCTGGCAGGCCTAACTTGACATGAGAGTGACCTGGCAAAAAGCTTTAGACACAGTCTACCAGAAGAACTAAGGGCAAGTGTGGAATCAGCCCTGTGCAGGGAAGCCCTGAGGAAGACTTTGTGCTGCTTTGGGGCATCGAGACTGCTCCTGGCCAGGGCCTGGACATCAGCTTCAAGTATGGGAATCTGACACAATGCATTTCTAACCGCCTGCCTGTGGAATCACCTCAGCAGTGTAAAGATGGGTGGTGTTTTTGATACAACTCCTACATCAACCCACTGAAATTTATACATGGTGGAGAAACATTTCAGTGGGTGCAGACCCTTGCCCACCTGCCAGGTCAATAAAAGGGCTTTTGGCTGACAATGCATTTGTCTGCTGATTTGTTTGAATGAGGGAGACCCCTCAGGACTGCTGTATCCTGAGGGAACACCATTGGCCTTGGCCTGTAGGCACCTGCACAAGCTTAAAATCAGCTGCCTCAGCTCCCAGGACCTCTCTTGGCCAGCATCCTGACGTGGATGCAGGAGTGCTGTGAGGCACTGCTGGGACCCAGCGGGACAGGACCGGCTGTCTCGTGTCCACGTAGCACCCCTCACACAGCCAGGGCCATCCCGAAACCAGACAAACACTCACGTGTCAGCACAGGGGAGCAAGGAGCACTGGGCTCCTCTCAGGGTATCTCAGCTGGGCTCGCTCCACAACACACCCCCACTTTCAGGCCTGCTGATGGCCAGCTGCCAGAAATGCCTACCTTGTTCTCTCCAGGGTGCACAGGGAGAGCCAATGAGCAGGACGCCTTGGGAGGCAAACTTTCCCAGCCTTTTCTGAGGCCAGGGACACACCAAGATCAGCCAAGACTCTCCACGCTGCCTGGCCCACCCAGCCCAGCTCTGTGCTGGCCCTGGGCCACAGCAGCTTCCACCAAGCAAGAGCCACATGCACATTGCCAAGAGTTGAAACACAGCAGACAGGGAAGAGGTGAAAAGTGTGTGTGTAAAGGCATTTTAATTCACAGCTCTCAGAGAGAGCTCTGGGGCTCACGGCTGGACAGAGACGCTCCTGCTCACGCCTCTGTCCAAAGGGGGGAACACACCCTGCTGCAGGTGCTTGGGTTGGTCTCCACAGGTCCAGGCGGATGCCAAACCTGCTCTTCACAGCCTTCTCCCTTGCCCTGCCCCTCTGCCAAGTGCAATGGGCCTCAGGCAGTGAAAGGACCACAGAGAGCCAAAGGAGGACCCTTGCACCTACATTACTGGGAGCTCCCTGGGAAGCACTTTCCTTGAGAAGCAAGCCCCTTTCCTCCAAAGGCATTTCCCCAAATGTGTAGCTGTCCTGGGGAACACCAACACACTCTCAAGAAAAGCTGGCAAGGCTGAATGACTTCAGGTCCTTTCAGGACAGGCACTCCAGCTGTAGCTCGTATTCCCCCAAGTGTGTTTCCAGGTGGAGGTTCAGAGGGGCAGTCCCAGGCCCTCTACAAACACAAGCTGCCTGCTGCCTCTTCACCTGCCTCAACTCCTACCTGTGGTCACTGCAGCAAAACCAGGCTGTTCCAGCCAGAGCCCAGAGCCCAGAGCCCTGTTCCTGCAGGCAGCTCTTGCCAGCACCTTCCAGGACTCTCTGCTGTGCATGCAGCACTTTTCATGCCAGCTCTCAACAGGCTTTGGAACGCAGAGCACAACCTGGCTGGCTCTGCCACCAGCACAACCCAAACACCAATGGAAGAAGAAGCAGCAGGGGTTGTTTTGCGGCCATGCCCAAGAGAAACTGGAAGGGTGCCCTCCCTCTGGTCTCCCTTGGTTGGCTTTCTGACTGGGTCTGAGGCTGGGGCTGCCATTCCTCGGTTCTGGGGACCAGAACCACACCCGGGATCCCAGCACTGCCTGACAGCGCTCCGGGCACTGGCACAGTCACATGTCTGAGTCTCGGGCACAGCACTGCTGCTTCAATTGCTCTTAGGCACATCCAGAGCTCTCTGTTAAGCCCAGATGGTCTCTAGTTCTGCCCTTTTCCTGATCCTGTGCCAGGATGGAGCACTGCTGTGCTTTCAGGAAGCTATTCTGAAAACTTGCAGCATTCCAAGCTCCTTTGCCCTCCGTGGATGCTTGCCATGGAATCCCTCACAGCTGGGTTCAGAGCATCCTCAGCTTGGCTCTTCCAAAATCCAGGGGCTCCAGGGTGCTCAGCAAGATCTGTAACTCCACAGTGTTGTGGAACTGGACCTTCAGCACAGGGTCCTTCCCAGCCTGATCTGCCCTCGTTCCTCTGAATGTGTGCACAAAACACGGCGTGGAAGAGAACGGCAGGAGGGGCCTGTGTGTCCCAGGGCCCCGGATTTGCATCACTTCAGCTCCACAGAGATGCAGGTAAAGCGAAGAAGCCAAAGTGTTCATTAATGGAAGGTGAAGCAAAGGGATGAGCTGGGAGGGAAGAAAGGGGATGGGCAGGGTCTGAGGGCTGCAGGGAGGGAGCTGTCAACAGGGAGGGAGAAGGCAGGAGCTATGGGAGCTTCCCACAGGCTCAGCTGTGCCAGTCATCAGCTGTGCCTGGAGCTCCAGCTGGTCTCCTCTGGTCTCCAGGTGGTCTCACCTTCCAAGGGATCTGCAGGTCTTAAAGAGACACTGGTTCTTCTGAGCCAGCAGATGAAAGTAGTTCTGCAGCTCTTCCCTCCAACATCACCTGAACAAATGTGCTTCTACAGGAGGGGCTGTTGTTTTCAATCAGGGCTTGAAGGGCTGGAAGAGAGAGGAACAGAGCCACGGTCAGAGTCTGGATCTGCTGGAATCCAAGGAGACCTTTCTGCCAGGGCCATCCCACCTAGACTGGACACAAGAGGAGAGGAATTTCCCTCCCAGGTCAGGGCTGTGGTGCAACACGTCCCCAGAAGGAGCCTGGAGCAGCCCAAGGCTTTGTGTGGCCAGGCAGGGGCAGGCAGGAGGCAGAGCTGTCAGCAAAGGAAGGGGCCAGCGAGGTGGGGCAGCCGGGGGATGACGACAGCCTGCAGGGACAGAGGCCAGGGCAGGGACACCGCAGGACAGCCTGGGCTGCAGAGGGCACAGGGATGTGCAGCAGCTGCAAGGCCCTGACAGAGCCAACCTGTGCAGCCCTTTGGCCATGGCTGCTGGCCCTGGGCCTGAGGCCACGAGGGGACAAGTGACCCTTGCAGCCCTGGGGCCTCATGGCCTCCTTGTCCCTGCTCAGCAGCCTGGCAGGGGCCGCCCCATGGTCCTGCCCTTGGCATGGCACATCCCCACATGGCAGTGCCCATCCCGGGAAGAGCCCTGAGCAAGGAGGGAGGGACAGGATCTGCCTTGCCAGGGGCTGGGGCTCAGCCTTGGCCCTTTGCATTCCTGAAACACATCCAGGTTTGCTCAGCACCAGAGACACCTTTGCCTTGTTTGTCCCCACCTGTCATCAGTGCCTCCAGTTCTCTGCTCTGCCTGGGGCCTGGGGACACTTTGATATGAATTGTGTCCTTGAGTGGAACCCATTAACAGTTAAAGAAAGTTTGGACTTTGAATCTGACTTTTTGAGTTCTTGAGAAGCTCTTTGAGCACACTCTGAGGGACTGGGTCTGATGCAAACAGCACCAAAGCCCCAGAGGTCATTAAAGTCCTGGTGCTGTGTCTGTGCTGCTGAGCTGGGCCGGGCTCCTGGCCCCGAGGCAGCTCCTGGCAAGGGCAGCGCTGCAGAGAGACAGCTCTGGCCAGGAGCAGCTCCTGTGCACAGCCCAGCAGGGCTGGGGCACTGCCAGGGCATCCCAGGGACACGAGCAGGGCACAGACAGAGCTCACAGGGGCTCAGCACTGGCAGGGGCTGTGGGGTGTCCCAGAGGGGGCTGTGTCACAGCAGCAGCTCTGTGGCTGTGTCACGGAGGCACAGAGCAGCTGTGATGTCAGAGAGGGGCTGTGTGACTGCACAGAGTGGGTTGTGAGAGGTCACAGACTGGGCTATGACATCACAGAGTGTGTTGTGTGAGGTCATCAAGCAGCTATGGCATGACAGAGGGGACTGTGTGACATCACAGAGCAGGCTGTGACATCATGGCATGGCTGTATGACATCATAGAGCAGGCAGTGAGGTCAAAGTGTGTGCTGTGACATTACAGAGTGGCAGCATGACATCACAGGGAGGGTTTTGTGACATCACTGAAGGAGTTGTGACATCACAGGGCAGGCTGTGACGTCATAGAGAAGGGTATAAGGCAATAGAGCAGATCCTGCCATCATAGTGGGTGGCTCTGTGACAACAGAGAGTGGGTTGTGACATCACCGGGTGGCTGTGTAATGTCATAGAACAGGCTGTGACATCAAAGAACAAATAGTGACATTGCAGGGTGACATTGTGACATCTCACAGTCTTCTGTGACATCACAGAGCAGCTGTATGACATCACAGGGTGACAACTCAGAGTTGGCTCTGTGACATCACAGGGGTGTGTGACATCACAGGGGTGAATGTGTGACATCACAGGAGCTGTGTGACATCACAGGGGCTGTGTGAGGTCACTGGGGAGGTCACTCCACCCCAGCCCCCCCTCCCAGTTCCCCCAGAGAAGTCTAACGCTGCTCGTGCACAGCGGGGTTCCCTGTCCCCCCGGGTCCCCCCGCCCTCGGCGCCGCAGCCTCCCCCAGAGGATGTTCCACGAGATCGACCCCAGAGCCTGACACGGGGACGGGGGCTGGGGCTGTGGGGGGTGGGACAGGGAGACAGGGACCCCCTGGCAGCGTCCCCGTGTCCCCCAGGGCCAGAGCCTGGGCCAGGGCTCCTTCACCCTGTTACCAACGAGGCCTTGAGAGCGCTGAAAAAATCCCCAGCAAGGGATCAGCAAAAACCAGATTTAATATTAACTGACAGCATGGCAAAGTTCCTTGGCAAGAGTCACTCTGCTCCTGACTGGACACTGCAGGCACACCAAGGAAACAAAGCAACAACAAAACCAAACAAAATCCAGGCAATCAAACCAGAAATGAGCTGAGACCTGGGGCTTTCATTGCTGTGGAAAAGAACTGTCCTTCTCATCCAGGTGCCCATGGCCAGAATTGGGATTTCACCTCCAACACTGCCTGTTGTGACAGACTGGAGGAGATTGTTGGCTGGAAACATTTCATGTGTGGGGGAGGAAGGGGCAGGTCCAGCCCTGCCCTGCCCTGGAACCCCAATCCCCCCAGAGCCTCTATCCCAGCCCAGCAGCGTCTGCCAGTCCCTGGCACAGCACAGGCAATGCTCCACAACCACCTCTGGAGCCCCCAGCCCAGCTCCTGAGTGACCAAATGACCCCAAGTCCCACCTGGGGGAAGGGCCCAGGAACACCAAGGGGTGTTTAAGGCTGACCATGAGGCAAGCACACATCTTGACCCTACCTCCTCTTGGAATTTCTATCTGAACACTGCTGGAATCCAGGAGTTGGTAGCTCTGTGTGTGCTTCTCTGTATATTTTTTGTCTTTCTCTCTTTCTGTGTCTATTTCTTCTATTTTGGTCCTCGTGCAAATGTTGATTAACTTAAAATTGAATGAGCTAATAGTCTGTGAAGTTGAATGGGCCAAGGTAATGCTTTGGGAAGTGTTTTTGTTGATTGAATGTCATGCTAAACCTTTTACCAAAGTTTCTCTGGGTTTCTAAAGTTCCCAAAAAAGGCTTTTTTTTGTTTGGAGCTCCGGAGAATCTCTTGTTGGTATTTCTCCAGTGCATCCAACTCAGAGGACACAAACAATTGTAATTCCTCTTAAATGTCTCCTTGAGAGAGTTGTTTGGGGGATGGGAGTCAGGGCTTGTGTGTCCTGCTTGGCACAGCCCAGGCAGGGCTTTCACAGCCCCATTCCACACTCCATTTCCCAGCTGGAGCCGCTGGTGCCTCTGAGTTCTGCTGCCCCAGCCCCAGGGACGCTCTCCTTGTCTGCCCATTCCCCCACGGTCTCTGGGCAGGGATGGCCTCAGTGGGGGCTGCTGACATCCTCAGCAGCTTGGAGCACCCTGGAGCCACCTCCGGCCATGGACGGCGGCCAGCGGCGGGGAATGCCCCGGGGTGAGGAGGGAGGACACCAGCAGAGCATCCCCCCGGGGCAACGACGAAGACAGTGCCGGGATCAGGCGGGAGGAGCACGGACCCCCACCGGAGCATCCTCCAAAGGTAAGGTGTTTTCCAAAGCAAAATTGGCAAAAAATCTTATTAAATTCTGTGGCTGATCTTTGCTGTCCCCATGTGTCGCTCGCCACCCACACAAATCATAAAGTTCCCCCTCAAAAGTGGGACTGGGAGCACACAGACCCTTCCCCATAGTCTAGGGACCCCCAGAAGACCCCTCCCTATGGACTGGCCACCCCAGAAATGGGGCTAGGACCTCCAGAGAAACCTCCCCATTAACCTAAACCCCCCCAAAATGGTGCTGGTACCCCCAGAGACCCATCCCCATGGGACTGGAACCACCACAGACCCATCTCCATGAACCTACAACCCCCAGAAATGGGACAGGGACCCCCAGAGACCCCTCCCTATGGGCCTGGGATCCCCAGAATGGGGCTGGGACTCCCCCCATGTGAGCCACGCCCACTCCCTGCCTTGCCCCGCCCCCAGCGTCAATCCAACCAATGAGCGCCTGGAACAATCAGTGCAGGAACGCCTTCCGCATCGTCCAATCAGATCGCACTCTCATTCTGGCTCCACCCCTTCATTGTGACATCACAAGCGGCCTTGACACTCAGCCCCTCACCACTATGACATCACTGCGCTCCCATTGGCTGTCGGCGGGAGGGCGGGGCTTGCCCGGACTATAAAAGGCGTGTGCTGGCACACAGGGCTCAGTGCGGGCCCGGCGATGGGAGCGGCGGCGTTGGCGGCGTCAGAGCCTCGGGAGCGCCCCGGCACCACCTCTGGCAACGGACGGCGGTGAGGAATGCCCTGGGGAGAGGGGGGAGGACCCCGCCAGAGCATCCCATGGGACAGTGAGCACTGAGAGCGGCAGGGCATCGCCCTGGAACGAGGACGATGGAACTGGGAGGACCAGGGCAACCAGCGGAGCATCCCCGGGGCTGAGGAAGGAGAATACCAACATAGCATCCCCCGGGGGCAACAGGCATTTAGGGATTTTAGGGATTGGAGAGTGTAGTTTAGTATGTCACATGGATGAGAAGTTTAGGTTTTACAATTTTTAGCATATTGTAGATTGTTATAAACGCCAATCACTTGGTTTTTAAAATTTTAAAAGTTTAATAATAATAAAATGGTTATAAAAATAGTAATACAATTAGAGTAATGAAAATTTAGAGTTAGGACAATTACAAGACAATAAATAGCAAAGAATTACGGATGTCCGGATGCTCTCGGGCACTTAAGCCCGATAAGCATGCCTTGTGAACAAAGGAATAATCTTTAAAAGCAGTAGCCTGTTGCATATTCATACATCTCATACATGATGCATAAATTCCTTGCAAATTAAGAGCTTTTCTGGTTTTTGTCAACTTCTTCCCCTTAATCCTGGTGGTTCCATAAAGACGGAGAGAAGGTGGAAGAATGTTTGTCTTTTCCGATAAGGAGGCAGTAATTCTTTATGGGCCCCCATCATTGTCATCTCTGTGTGAAGAGTTTCTTCATTATCTCATCTCTTGCTTGAGTTAGTAAAAAAACACCCCACAATACATAGGCTCTATTTTAACTACAAAACTACCTATACCATACTATTAAAATGTTAATACAGCACTTCTAATCAATATAACATAATACATATAGTATTCAATTTAATATTTGCAAAAAGCCAATCATAAAACATGCATTTTTCACAATCCCTCCTCTTATTCTTTATAAATCATTTGGCTAGAGCAATATTTCTTATCTAATTGCATTCTTTAGACTATGTTAGTAATCAAATAAAAGATGGGATTAAACAAGGAAGAAACATCAGAACAGTTGTAATCCTAATTTATTCCACTATCTATTCTTCAATACATTATCCCATCAGTTAGTTTTTAACATTGTTTTCCCACTTTTGGACCGGTATCTGGGTTATTTCTTTAATTCTAATGCCTGAGCGGCTTTGTTTGTTATCTTCTCTATGACTGCTTGGAGTCTTATAATACGATTCAGTATATAATTTGGGTTTAATACAGAGGTAGACTGCTGTGCTGATTTCACTTTTTTTTTTTTACTAATGGCCTTTTTGCCTAATCTTGGACTGTATTCCTGAAATCAAATGTAAAACAAATCCATCTCTCTCATTTTGGACATTCAATGCCCCATCTATTACCACTTTTTCCTAAGTTCTTTGTAATTCAATATTTTCCCCCATTTTTCCTGCAGGTACTCAGTTTGGATGGGTTATAACAGTGGCTGTTGACATGGGGGTGTGTAACAAAAAAGGAACTTTGGTTTCTTTCCATGTAATATTTTTTGTAGCATTTGTGACACGATCTTGCCAGTATCTCAAAAGGTAAAAGACAACAAATGAGAGACAGAAACAGGAATAACAGAGGTCTGGTATGGCTTATACCCCCACCTCCCCTGCCTATGGAGTTGCTTCCCGTAGCAGGTATGTGTGATCTTCTCGGTGGCGAGTACAGTGGTCAATCCAGGCTTGCCCTCTGTTTCCTTTGTTACTCTTTTTACTAAATATTTTTAGGCAAGTCCTTTTCAACACTCCTTAACTGAGGTTTCTTACCATTCCTCAGGTATCTCTCAGTCAACAGGCACTGATAATTCCCATCTACAAAACAAAGTTATTACCTCAGTTGCTTTGAGTTCTATCTCTATAGGGGATAGATTCAGTACTCAATACTTATTGCAATGAGAACATAGATTTTGTGAGCTCCAATACCAATTATTCTCATAATTTGAACATTTACTTATAACCCAGTTAGCGTGTCCAGCACTGGGATGAATCAAATAAAGTATACAGTATAATACTGATGGTAATTTCCCTTCTTTGTACAAGTCACAGGCTAAGGCCAGAATGTGAGAACTCTGATTAAAATAATCTTGTTCTTCCTGTTTGAAGTGGTAATGTTCCTCTCCTAAGGAGGTGTCGGAGGCGTCTGAGGACTTATTTAGGCAGTGCTTAAAACCAGTGATGTAAGCATTGCCTTATTTCTCAGTTAGGTGTTATTCTTTGTACTTTCCTTGGTTCATTTGGGTTTTCCCAGACTATTACCACCCAGTCCCAGTCGAAAGTCAATTTGATATCACCCGGTTTAGATGCGATAGTCCATTTTTCAAGGTTCTTCACAAGTTCTTTGATTTTGCTGTCGTGAATTCACCCTCTTTCCGTGGTTCAGATTGCTGCTTTAGTGGTACCTGGAAAGGACTTCTTAATAACACAGTGTTAGAAGAAAGACAATACTGCATTAACTTTTACCATTAGTTTTCTTCAAAACTTTCTGGGTTTAACTAAAAGCTTTTTCTACAGCTGCTTCTTCTTCTTGTATCCAGCTGTTTTAATAGCTGCAGAGGCCAATTCTTCTTGTGAGCTATAAGTAGTTAAATAGAAAGACCAGGCCAATTTTAACACGACATGAATCACATCTCTTGTTTTTTTACTTTTTGGGCAACATTTAACTCATTCTTCAGAACAAAAAGCCTCCTCTTCTTAACAACAAAAACCAGAAAGAGAAAAGAGTTCTTGCTTAAACAAATAAATCACTTTGTGAAAGTCAGCTATCTCTGCCTTGATCTTATCTCTAGTGGTGGTCCCTTTTATTTATTTATTTATTTATTTATTAACAGTCTTGCGTTTAACTCTGTCCTTCACCTCCCTCTCTCTTTTTCTCTCCCTCTCTTTCTCTCTCTTCACATTTTAACATCCACATTCCAGCATCAGTCTACCTTCTAACATCAGTCCACATTCTAATGTCTCAGAGAGGTAAGTCTGCCAACCACCCCTCCCCCTTTTTCAACTTCTTTACAAATTAAATTACTTTTGTTATGTACGTTTTGCAAGCATGCAATTCATGGCACTCTTCACCAAGGCTACTAGCCACTCACAGCTGACACAGTACTAAAACTAAAGACTTATTTTTCTATCACAATTTTCTCCATTCACAAGCTCAAAAAGGTTATAAGAACAAGGTAAACAACAACTTACTTCCAAAGTGACTCTACCTGTACCAAAAAATTTAAGACAATGTTAGTTAGTGTACTGCAATTTGCAACGAAGCCAAGGTTTGATTTGGGAAGGGCATCTGAGGACACAGAGCATGAGTTTTACAAATCCATATTTTGAAGAGAGAATGGACAAAACATGAATACGGGGGGGGGAGACAGAAAGTAAGGAATTTGTCTCTGCAATACCTTCTCTTTGACTGCTAGGAAACGCTGTTCAAAGAGGCTCCTGTGGTACAAACAATAATTGGATGGAAAGAGGCACTCTTGAATTTAAGCTTTAATGTCACAATAGGAAACAGCACCTGAGCACTGCAGTGGTGAAGCACCCTGCCTGCAAACTCACTAGAGGCAAGCTACTGCTGCCACACTGCAGGGCTACCTGCAGCACAGAAGGAATCACAACCAAGCCCTCCCTGCAGGCTTGGGTAAACTACACAAGGAACCCACAACTTCTTCATAGCTGTCTAACTTATTCCAGAAATAAAACTTCAGCAAGCAGAGATTCCCCCCCACCATTTTTTTTTTTTATGTGTGTGTGTGTCACACAACCACAGTGATGCTGAAAGTAACAAATTAACAGCTTACATTAGAAGATACTGAAACCTTTTCTTCATCCAGCTTTGTGTGCTCCCATTTATATATGTAGCCATCTCCAATTCGAGGTCAAAAAAATGAGCCTTATTTTTCAGAAGTGCTATGCATGCACAACTCTAGCTGCTGTTCTAGGTGCACTGCAAGTAGTCAGCACTTCCAGAAACACAAACAAAACAAAAAAACTAAAAAAGCAGAACACATTTGGGTACATGTAAAAGGACTGGCTGGAAGAAAAAATGTTTCTCATTGACCTGCCAAGTAGCTGGTGTTACCTTTAGTTTAACTTTACACACTGAGAACCATGTGATTGAACACCTTCACATCGATTCAAAATAAATTAAAAGTAGGTCTGGCCATGTCACAGCTCTAAACTAGTTTCTCAACCTTAGAGTATAGCAAGTTACAAATTTCAAGATGAAAAATCACAATGCAAATTGGAAGAAATAATTTAAACTACTTGTACACAGTAATGGGAAAAGAATTAGCTGAATTAACAGCTCAATGAAGACATTTGCTCAGTATGAAGCATCCTTCCCTATTTCCTTCTCTAGCCCAAACTTCCTTGTTAATTTTTTTTCTTGTTACTTTTACAGTATCTTTGCTCACACTATAATATTTTGGAATATTTAACAGACAGGTTCTTTTTGCCCCTGTGTCTACTACAAATTCTAATTCTTTTTTCTTGTGGACCCACTTTTAAAGTTATCACAGACTCTAGATGGTATTTTTTCCTTAAAAAATAGAGCCTCTAATATCCCTATTATTCTTCTTTGCTCATCTCTCAGAAGATTTTCAGATCTGTTGCTCTCTTAGGACAATCTCTCTTATAATGTCCTTTGCTCTTACAGTAAAAGCAGACATTCCTGGAATGCTCCTGAGACTTGGTTTGTATTGGGGTTTTATTTTTTTCTGTTCCCCTGTCTTTACTACTGTCATATCTAGGAGTAGTGTTTGTGTGTTTTTGATTTTTTTTCTTGTAATTGTTTTCTCACATGGTGACTGCCACAATCCTTGCTTTTAGTTTGGCTTTGGCCACAGACTTTCTGAGCCTCCTTTAATAAATCATCTAATGATTTGTCATGCTGATCTTCAATTTTTTTCCATTATCTGGCCAAGCACAAAGTTAATCTTTAACAAAGCTTTTCTCACATCAGTCTCAGGATCCATTCTGGAACGTTGCCTTATATTTCTCCCAAGTCTGTCCAACCATTCAGTTGGAGCCTCCCCTTTCCCTTGTTGTGCCTCAAAAGTCCCTTCAGCATTTTGCCCTCGAGATGATGCCCCTTTTTTCTCTTGATTATTAAATTACAATACTCATTCATATGTTTTCTCCCCTCCTCATTATTTCGACCCTGCTCAGGAGGTGCAGTTGGCATTTTGTCCTCTCCAGGGAGGGGATGTGGTTTTTCTTTACTCCCGGCTTTGCTTGCAATTTTGATCATTTCCCTTTCTTCTGGAGAAAATAGTATCTTTATTATCGACCACATTTCTTCCCAGGTATAAATGCTTGAACTTAAAAATTGGTCTAATTGTTCAGCAGTGCTTATGGGATCCTTCAAAATCCCTTTGATTTCCTCTTTAAAATTCCTGACCTCAGAAGAAGTTAAAGGAGCATTTACAAACTCAGTTCCACCCCCTCCCATCGGGACCTCTCTTAGTGGAAACAGATCCCAGTCTTTTTCTATAGCCTTTCTCCTGTGTTGTGAGGAAGAGTCTGGAGAATGTTGTTTTCTAACTGAACTTCTCGTGTTCCTATAAGGGGCGTCCTCCAGGTGCGAGTTTTTTTTTTTTTTGTTTTTTGGTTTTTTTTTTTTTTTTTTGGCTGCAGCTGCGGTTACCAGGGGAACGGAGCTCAGGGGAGCATGGGCAGGGTTCGCTGCCGGAACCGCCAAACGAGGGGGCATTTCCAGGGGATACCAGCCGGGAGTGTGGTTAATGGCGGCTGGGTCAGCTGTTCCCAGCAGAGGCGAAGCAGCAGCGGCAGTGCCCAGAGCAGCTGGCACGGTCAGAGTCGCTGGGGATGGGGCAGAGGAAACAGCCACAGGAGGAGCTGCCAAGGATGGGACAGACGGGACGGACGGGAGGGATGAGAGCCCGCCAGGCGCGGCTGGCAGAGCGGCCATGGACCAGCCGGGCGGGATGGGGGCAGGGACCGGTTGGGCAGCCGCGAGCAGCGAGACGGGGACTGGTACAGAGGCTGCGGGCGGCGAAACAGGGACCGGGACAGGCACCGGCACTGGGGCAGGCGGAGCCAAAGGGAGCGGCTCGCTGGGACCTGGGACAATTGCCGGGATAGGGACAGACGGAGCTGAAACAAGCGGTGAGCCAGGGCCCGGGACAAGCGGCTCGGCTGCGAGTGGTGTGGTTCCCTCTTGTTCCACTCCCTTTTCCCCTTTTTCTTCCTTTTTACTGGTTTTCTGTCCCATTTTTTTTTTCCCCCAAAATCTTATCTATTCATTCCATGCTCTTTTTTTTTTCCTCACATTTTCTAACAACCTAAATACTACCTTCTTTCAACTACCTGTGCAAATAAATCCTTTCTCTCACAAACCATTCGACATAATACACCTCCCTCTAAAAAATAAAGCTCAAAATAAACAATCTACATTACATATCTTCCACTCATTTCCATTTACTCACCTTTATCTCTCGCTCACTCTCACTCACATTCACACCCTCAAGCCTGTTCATTCATACTTCTGAACTTCACAATACTGTTACATATACTTTCATTCGTGCACACTTACTTTTATTTAGCTCAAAACAAACAATCTGCATTGCATATCTTCCACTAATTTCTATTTACTCACCTTTATTTTCCACTTACTTTCGCACACACATCTACACCCTCAGGCCTGTCCATTCATACTTCTACATTTCCCTTTATTTTATTGCACAGAGGAAGGAAACGTTAGCAAACCTCTTAGACTTACACAAAGGGATTTCTGTTGCCAGAGAATCGTGAATCGTGTAAGCCCCCACCCTGACCCCTTCCACCTCCCCGAGGTTTGGCTATCCCTCTTCCCTAGAGATAGCCTCAGAGTCAGGGGTTCGGACCTCCGTACCTTGCCCGATCTGGACTCCCCACACCCCCTCCCCCAGGGGGAATGGGTTAGACGACTACTTTACGCAGCCGCGGTGCTAAAAGGTCCTACGATACTGAGCCATCCTTGCTTTGGGGGCAGCCTCTCTGGGCTTCAGTACCGCTGGGCCTCTGGGAAGGGCCCTGAGTTACTCAATCCTGGGTGCTCTCGAAGGTTAATATCTCAACCCAGCAGACTTTTTCACTCAAGTTTTTGCAGGGTTTTGCCTAAGCTCCCACCCTCAGGGGACTTGTTGGTGCGGGACCCACCATCGCGTACACAACAAGTAAAGGTACCTTTTGTTTGCCTCTGGTTCCAATTCACCTTTGAGGCTGGCTGCAGTCACAACTTCCCCCTCACGCCCAGGGGAACAAGGCTAGTTTTGTGGGTTTTGCCTAAGCTCCCACCCACAGGGGACTTGGTGTGGGACCCACACTCGCGTACACAACAAGAAGGTACCTTTTATTTCACCTAATAGGTGTTACTGGCCAGTGTTGGTATTCTTGGATATCCCTCAATCTAGCTGTGTTGTCCAAAGCAGAATTTTTAGGGGCCCCTCCCACACATTTTACCTTTTGAATTTTTTTCCTCCAATTAATTATACCAAGAAAACCCTCTTTTTACCTTTTATTCTTCTCTAATTAATTATGCCAAGAAAACCCTCTTTTTACCTTTTATTTTACCCGATAGATTATACCAGGAACACCCTCGGCTTCTTCTCTCCAAGGGGTCCCACTCTTTCCCCGAGCAATCCCAATTTTCCCCGGGGGATTCTCTTACTCTTTTATCATTCGCTTCGTCTCTGTACTGGCCACTTTTCTCACGAAAAAGACGGAAATGCAGCATGGGAGACTACCGCACTCACTTAGCAGGTCTGGGGTACCCAGCTCGCCTCTCATTCACACACATTCATCCCCCCTTATCCACCCCATCCCAACAAATACTTACCTATCCCTTGTCCTTGGGTCTTTGTTCTTCGTGTACACTTTGGTCTTAGGGGCTAATTACTGCGGTTTTAGGGAATCCTTTCCCTTTTCTTTGCTTTATTGTCTCCTTTTGTCCATCGGATCGTAACCTGCATCTGTCGGCAGCACCAGGGGAGCAGAGCGAGGCTGCCTAATCAGGGCAGGAAGCATCTTCTCACACTGACTCTCCTAAGGCACCGGCAGAGAGGTGTTAGGAACCATCTTCTGCTACCATTTGTTATAAACGCCAATCACTTGGTTTTTAAAATTTTAAAAGTTTAATAATAATAAAATGGTTATAAAAATAGTAATACAATTAGAGTAATGAAAATTTAGAGTTAGGACAATTACAAGACAATAAAAAGCAAAGAATTACGGGCATCCGGATGCTCTCGGGCACTTAAGCCCAATAAGCATGCCTTGTGAACAAAGGAATATTCTTTAAAAGCAGTAGCCTGTTGCATATTCATACATCTCATACATGATGCATAAATTCCTGGCAAATTAAGAACTTTTCTGGTTTTTGTCAACTTCTTCCTCTTAATCCTGGTGGTTCCATAAAGACGGAGAGAAGGTGGAAGAATGTTTGTCTTTTCCGATAAGGAGGCAGTAATTCTTTATGGGCCCCCATCATTGTCATCTCTGTGTGAAGAGTTTCTTCATTATCTCATTTCTTGCTTGAGCTAGTAAAAAAAAACCCCACATACATAGGTTCTATTTTAACTACAAAACTACATTTACCATACTATTAAAATGTTAATACAGCACTTCTAATCAATATAACATAATACATATAGTATTCAATTTAATATTTGTGAAAAGCCAATCATAAAATATGCATTTTTCACAGATTGGTACAGGAGCTGTCACATCTTCAGCAGAGGAGGACACACCTTCAGCTTGAGCTGTCACAGCTTCACCAGGTGTTGGGGAATGGCTGCAGGAATAGGGTCATGGATCGATGGAACAATTGTTCCAGCAATCCTCTGTTTGAGACCCCAGATCTTAGCTCTGTGCCCGGGAGGAGCTCTGGCCTGGGAAACTGGCCTGGGAACAGCATTGTGTATGGGTCTGGGAAACAGCACTGTGCCTAGCCTAGAACAGTACACTGTGCATGTACAGATAGCAAAAAAGCAGCATATCCTTGAGATATGAGTTGTACAAGAACAGGATGTAAAACAAGATGTACCTAGCAAAGTAAAATATATGAAGCTAGCAGATGAAACACTTAGCTGCAGCTGAAACCGCACGTAGGAGAGCATGTAACAATGCACCTTTATGAATTAACCAATGAGAGCTTGTTGCTAACATTGCTTGTGAAAGACTGTATAAACTGACAGGATCTTTGAATAAATCAGAGCTTGCTTATCAATCATATTGATTGTGTGCTTGTCTTCCCTCACTGCCCACGGCAAATCTTGGCACCCAGAACAGGGACCCTTGCAACCCTCAGGGGTCCCGGTGCCTCTCTGACTAAGGCGGTGAGCCCGGAGCAGCGCCGAATATGCAGTGTTCAGAGGGCTGAAAGTCTACTCGATGCTGGCATAAGGAGTCCTCTCGAGCCTGGGTCAGAGCAAGACTTGCCATCTGGGGAGTCAGGACAAGACTCCCCGTCCGGGGAAGAGCTGCCGGCTTGCAAGGTACAAAGGCTGCACTTAAGGGTCAGATTATGGAAAGCGAAGTAGCTCTTCAATTACTTACAGAAACGTGATTTAGCTGACATAGATTTAGATAAAGATCCGCCAGCTTTGTACACCTATGGTCGGGCTCAAGGCTTATTTAAAGCCTCAGGGGATCTCTTTGATGAGAAAGAGTGGCGTGGATTAGAGAACATTCTTTAGTTTAAGGTGATTGATGATGATAAGGCTGCCTGAAAGCTAATGAGGTCGTGGTGCTCAGTCATAAATTGTTTGCAGAAGTATCAAGCAGAAAAGAAAGCTGCTGCTGTTGCTACTGCCACTTTAGAAGGGGTTAAACCAGGAATGCATTCTTTAGAGGTTGATTACAATCCTATTCTTCCAGTAAGAAATATTATTGAAATTAAGAGCAGATTGAGTGATAAGCAACCTACTGCTCCCCCTGCTTTTAATCCTGCCTTTAATGCTGCTCAGTCAGACACAGATCCCCTCCCCGGGAATGAACAATCAGTAATAAATGGTGAAAGACTTCCACAGGCTAAAAGAAAGCAGCTGCGGGATGAAACTGTTCAGAACAGCCACAAAAGAGTTTTAGTGACATCTGCTAGTAATCCTTTTAAGCAAGAACATCCTAAAAATTTACCAGGAATACACAGAATTAATTGGTTGAGTATCCAAAAAGAATCAATAATTAATAAAGATTATGACGTGTTCTACTATTACTGACATAGATTGCCAAGCTTTTCCTGTTGCTTATACACTGAGTGCAGGAGGGGGAGAAACAACCAATTATCATCCTGTGGATTGGAAATTGCTTTCACAATTGAGAGCCATAGTTAATGAGTTAATGACTGTGGGCTACACGGGGAACCTGCAAAGCAAATGCTTAATTACATATGGGGCTCAGGTTTACTTCTTCCAAAAGATATTAAAAGTATCATAAGAATAATTATGACACAGTCTCAGTTAAGGCTGTGGCAAGCCCACTAGCATAAATTATGTAATCATTTTGCAAAGACTCCACGACAGCAGAATGAGCCCTTATTTGGGATAACTGTTGAACAATTAATAAGTGTTGGGCAATTCACTACAACTGAAATGCAGGCACAAGTAGGGGCTAAAGTATGAAAAGCTACCATACCATTAACTAGAGAAGCAATCTCCAAGGTTAGGACAAAACCAGTATCTCCTTCTTCTATGTCTATTAAGCAAGGCAGAAATGAGCTTTTTACTTCCTTTGTGGATTGGGTGACCGAAGCTATCAATTTAGCTGATGTACAGGACTTCATGAAGAGAACCCTATTACGACAGTGTGTTTTAGAAAATTGTAATGCCTCTACTAGAAGCATTCTTAACACAATGAGCATTGATGCAACAGTGGAGGAAATGCTCTGTGTGCTCCCCGTGAACCTCAGCTCTGGGACCATTGTCTGCCCCAGGCTTCAGGGGCTGCAGTGGGAGCCTGGATGGGCTCTGCCCTGGGGCCATCCTGCAGGGACAGCTGCAAACAGGGAGCATTCCCTTGCCACAAAGAGCCAAGCCAGGGCTGCAGGGCAGCTGCTCCAGCCCGGAGTGCACTGCTGAGTGCTGTGCTCTGGGGCTGGGGCTCCCTGCACAGGGGACTGGACTGGTGTGCCACAGGAGACAGAGAAGCTGCAGCTTCAGCCTAACTGAGGTTGGTGCGTGGGCTGGGAAGAGTGGGGAGGCTCAAGGGGATTCACAGAGCTCATCCTGCTGCAAGGACGAGGAAAAGGGAGTGGGAACTCAGCAGTGAGGAGAGCTGAGGGCTGGAGAGCAGCTCTGAATGACACTAAAATCCCACTGGACCTCTGAGACATTGCTGCTCCTCAGCCCGTGACAGGATGAGTCCCTAAGCCCGGGGCTTGGCCTTCCTCGTGGTGAGGGGCATCAAGGAAGGCAACAGTGTGATGGAGACTGCCATGGGCTGGGAACTCACTGGGGGAAAAGAGGGAGCAGTTGGGAAGTAAAAGGCAGGTGGGGGACAGAACAGTTCAAAGAAGGGCTGAGCTACAGCTTGAGCAAGCTGCAAAATGTCATTTGGGGTCATCCCAGATTGATTTCATTTCAGAAGCTATTGAACAAGTTTATTTTTGGGTGGTGTCATGTTTTCCCTGGGAGGCGTACACTCTGCACACTTGAGCTGTGTTGCTGAAATGCTCCAGCAGGTCTGTGCTGCAGGTCACCCCATTTCTTCTTTGGCTGATTGCGGCCCGGTGCTGAGCTCCAGCAGAGCCCTGGCAGAGCCCAGAGCAGCCTCAGCACCCGCAGAGCCCGGCTGCAAGGAGAGAAACCAGAAAGCGCCCGTCAGCTGAAGGCTCCTGTCCCCTTGTCCCAGCCGCCCGCGGTGCCCAGGCCATGCTGGCCGTGCCCAGAGCTGTGCCCAGAGCTGCCCATCCCTGCTGCCTGTGGGAGCAGAGCAGGAGGGCAGGACATGTGCCCAGCCTGCAGCCGGCCACGGCACATCCAACCCTCAGCAGCTGCCCAGAGCAGGATGCTCCTGTGCTCGCTGCCATCTCCCCAAAGCTCTGATCCCACCATGCCAAGCAGACGGGACCCACCTGACGCCATCCCCCGCTGGAAGAAAAGCTGGTCCCAAACGATGACCTCAGCCTTCTCCAAGGGCACGGCCCATCCACACCACAGCTGTTCCCAAGCACTTCCCCATCCAGACTGGACCCCACCTGGAACGCTTCCTCTAGGAAAACAAACAACAAAATTTTGAAAATAGATTACAGACAAAAGGGGAAACAAGAAAAAAGGTCAAAAATCATATTACTGTCAGGGACTTGAGGAAGGCCCAACCCCTGCAGGCCAGGGAAAAACCCACCCACAGGTGAGGGAAGCCCAGGCTCTCTCCCTTCCCCCCTGCAGTGCCCCGCAAAATAACGGTGACCCCAAAGCAAACAGGGGCAGTGGAGCAGCCCAAGCCCTTCCTTGCCTGCAGAGCAAAGCAGCTCCTGCACAGGTTCTGGAGTCCCACCTCTGCTGCCACCATGGGGGTTTGTTTGTTTCGGGCTGGCTGCCCCAGCCCCAGCCCGGGGCACGGTGGGTGCTGGGGGCTGTTGGCAGGGCCAGGAGCCCACTCCCATTTCATCACCACCCCAGCCCATCCCCCAGCCCTGCCAAAAGCAGCCTGGCAGCCGACTGAAGGATCAGCTGCATCTGCCCCAGCAAAGGGGGAACCTTTGGTTCCTGGCCAGGCTGTGCAATGCCCAAATCTGGGAGCATCCCCCTGCGTGTGGACTCACCTGCAAATTTCCTGTGGAGCCTGGCTTTGGAGAAGGTGCCAGAATCGAAGTCCATCATCCTCAGCTGCCGGTGGCCAGGTGGAGGAAGAGGTTGTCATCCTTGATGTCATCCTCGCTGTCCCCAGCAGCAGCAGCCCCACCTGGTACAGCTTCTCCAGGGGCTCCTTCTCCTTCCCTGGGGGTGAGCCCAGGCTGTCTGGGTTCAGCCCAGGGCCCAGAGCTGTCAGGGAACCAGGACAAGCAAAACCAGCTCAGATGGCAGCCACCAGTGCTGGGCAGAGCAGCTCAGCTCCAGCACAAGGGCTGCGTGTCCCCATCTGATGACCCCTGGGCAGTGACACAGGCAGGACAAAATGTCTGGGTTCCTTTGCTTCTGATTGCCAAGGCATGTGTGGAGCTGCAACTTACCAGGGCCTTGCATCAAAGTGTGCCTGTGGCTCTCTCCCTTCTTCTAGGGCCGATCAATATCCTGCAGCCAGGGATCACAGAACAGCTCTTCTAACGAGGGCCTGTCCGAGTGCAGCATGGATAAACACCGCCTGATCACATCTTGGCACTCTGGGCAGAGAAACCAGAACCCGCCGGTCAGCTGGAGAAGGCTCCTGTTGGCTTTGCCCCACTATTCCCATGCCCAGGCCATGCTGGATGTGCTCAGAGCTGGGCCTAAACTTCCCCATCAATTCCCTGTTTTGGAGGAGAGCAGGAGAGCAGGACATGTGCCACCTCCTCAGCAGCTGCCAGAGTGGGATGCTCGCGAGCTGCTGCTGTCTCCCAGCACTGGCATTGCCCCCGTGGCCAGAGATGAGGATCCACCTTGAGAGAGCCATTGTGGCAGTGAGAGACGGCAAAGCGAGTGTAGGCTGTGTCTTGCAGGTAGGTGCCACAGCCAAAGTCAATCAATTTGGCCTGCCCGGTGGCCAGGTCAACCAAGATGTTCTGTGGTTTGATGTCCCTGTGCAGGACCCCACAGCTGGTGCAGTGCTGCACGGCCTCCAGCACCTGGCGGAACAGATCCCGCGCCACCTCCTCGGACAGGAATCCCCGTGCCCGAATGAAATGGTGCAGGTCCTGAGAGCACTCTGGGTGTTCCAGCACGATCAAGATGTTGTTGGGGAGCTCAAGCCACTCCAGCAGCTGGACGACACCGGGGAAGCCAGTGGACACCTTGTCTAGCAGCACGATCTCCAGGGGTGCGCTGGTGCCGTCGGGCTGCAGGAGGACCACGATGCCATCAGTGGGGCTGATGTTGTGCCAGGGGTCGGGAACCACTCACCCACCCCGGGATGCTCTGTGCCCTGCGCTGGCCCCACACCCGCTCTCCCTCGAGGTGTTCTGGTGGCTC
Source organism: Anomalospiza imberbis (assembly GCF_031753505.1). Lineage (NCBI taxonomy): Eukaryota > Metazoa > Chordata > Aves > Passeriformes > Viduidae > Anomalospiza > Anomalospiza imberbis. Next base: position 32,768 of record NC_089713.1, on the reverse strand, counting down.
CCACCCTGCCGGGCCTCGGCTCATCCCCGCCCGGCACGGCCCGGCTTCTGCCGCTGGCCCCGCTCACTCACCAGCTCGCCCCAGTGCCGGACGCGGTTCCTTGGCACCCTTTTGATGGCCACCTGCAAGCCAAGAGACAACGGGCTGAGCTCGCCGCCCGCCATGCCCAGCCTCAGCCCCAGCCCCAGCCCCAGCCCCATCCTCCTCCTCCCCCTCCTCCTCCCTCCCCCTCCCCCTACTCCTCCTCCTCCTCCTCCGCCCCCTCCTCCTCCGCCCGCCGCCCGCCCCGCCGCTCACCGGGGCGCCGTCCGAGAGCCGCGTGGCCGCGAAGACGCTGCCGAAGCCACCGCTGCCCAGCAGCGAACCCAGCCGGTACCGCTCCTTCAGGCCCTGCTGCGCCTTCCCTGCGGGCGGGACGCGGCTGTCAGCGCTCGGCCCGGGGCCAGGAGCGGCCCCCGAGCGCCCCCCGACCGCCCCGGGCCGGCCCTCCCCAGGCGTTCGCTCCCGGCAACGGGACAGCGGCGGCTCGGGGGCGGCGGCCGCGCTGCCGAGCGGCGGAGCTCGGGCCGGGGAAGCCGCAGCGGAGGCGGCGGCAGCGGCCGCGCCGCGTGTGTCCTCCGCGGGGCCCGGGAGGAGCCGGGGCCGGGGCCGCGACTGGAGCCCACGTCGGGGCCGGGGCCGGGCTCGGACCAGGCAGAGCCAGAGGGAGGCGATGCCGCCCCAGCCCCAGGCACTGATGCCCGCCCAGCAGCGCCACCGCCAGCACGGCCAGAGCCGGGCGGAGGCGAGACCCCGGCGGGACGGCCGGGGGAGGGGACGGGGACGGGAACGGGGGCTGGGACGGGAGCGGGGCAGCCCCGCCCGGGGCCGGGGGCGGGCCGGGGGCATGGCCCAGCCCGGCAGGGGAGAGGGAGACTGGAAGAGGAGGGGGCACAGGGAAAGAGAGGGCAGGAGAGGGTGTGGGACAGCGGGAGAGGGAGAGGAGAAGCAATAGAAAGTAAATAAAGTCGATTCTTTCACTGCTGCTGCTGCCGCCGCTGCTGCCACCGCTTCAACTGAAGCTCCGGGGCTGTTTGTCCCCGTGTCCGTTTTTCCGTTGACCACTCGTCCCCACGCCCAGCCCCCCGCTCCCTGGGGGCAGCCCCTGAGCCTGTCCAAACACGGGAACTTTGCCGTGTTCAGCCCAGACCCAGAGTCTGGACTCCTGCACAGCGGCACAGAAATCCTCTTGGTTGCTGCTGTGCATTGTCCCTGCTGAGGGTCAAACACTATCGTAGCACATTCCCTCAATGTAGAATTTGTGCCTGACCCAAGCACTGCACTTAGTCTCCAGCACTGCTTTCCAAATAAACCAGGGGAAGGCAAACTGTGTGTAGCTCATGGTATTTTAGTGTCTCAAACTTGCCATGTCATGGATCTTAGAGGTGAGATCCAGTTGGATTAATGGGATGGAGAAGCAGTGCAAGATGGAAAAGGGGAGCATAAAAATAAACAGAGGAAAACATCTTGGATTGTTTCTTTCCATTTTCATTTCATGTCCTCAAAGATCATTCAGTTTTCCCAGAATCTTCTCCACAGTCCTGTTTGCTCTTTCCAAGAACCTTTCCTGGAGAAAGAGGTGCAGCTCCTGTCACAAGATGTGCCACCAGCTGCAGCTTCTCTTGGCTTTCCACACCGTGAGTGCAGCACGACTCTTACAGCAAAGCAGGACAAATATTTGAAAAACTTGACAGCTTGTTCTTTCTTTTCCTTGTGGGCTGGGCAGTTGTGCCATTGGTAAGGTTTTCATTGTTACTCTTCTGCCCTAAGAATCCATGACGGGCTACTGGGAATTATTAGGGAATGCAAGCCTGAGTGAATGCAGAGAAAGAATCTTCAGAGCCTGCAGCCAGAAATGGAGAGCTGTGGGATAATCATTGCAACATCCCCATGGGCATCTTGAAAGTGATCTAGAAGATGAAAATGGGTTGACAGGGGAGTTCGTTTCTGTGTTCACTTTAGATGCTTCTACATCTCATGCACTGATATAATTCAAGAGTTCAATCAGTTCATGACAAGCACCAGAACAAGCTGGACCTCTCAGGAGATGACTGAAAGAATCTGAAAAGGAGCAATGCAGGCAATGACGTGGTGATCTTTGTCTGTAAGAATGGTCATTTTTTCCTAATAATTTTCAGTCCATTCCCTCCGCTTTTGTCCTTCCTAATAAGTCTATTTTAATCCCAGATTCCCCATGAAATGGGAACCCGGAGCTTGTGGAAGTGCCTGAAAGATGCCCTGCTTCTCTGCAGGGACACTGAGGCTGAAACAGGAGCCGGAGCCCTCTCTGGGGAAGCCTCCTCCGAGCTGGAATGTGTGCCGTTCTGGGAGAGGAGCAGGAGGGGGAGAACGCTGGGCACTGTGAGGCAGGAGCAGGAGGTTTGGGCCGCAGGACATTCCGTCTGCGCCGCTGCCCTGCAATGGGTGGCCGTGCCCGGGGCTCTGGGCCTGGCTCCGTGTGTGCTGAGCTCCCGACACTGCGGGAGCTCCCCAGGCTGGGCTCAGGTTCCCGCTGGGACTGGGCAGCAGGCTGGGCTCCACTGGGATCAGCAGCAGCTGGGAACATCTCTGGGCATCTCCATTTTCTGCTGCTGCTAGGAAGAAACAATGAAGTGTGTCGAGAAGTTCTGGTTTCTCTTTCTCCTGGTGGAATTTTTCATTGTATTTGACACTCCAGAGGCAATTTCTGTGATGGCCTCTGTCAGTTGATTCTATTTCAGCAGCAGCAGCAACAGGGCTGTGTTTGAGCACTGCAGATGTGGCCTGTGTGGGTTTAATTCTCCGTGACTTAGTGCTCAGGGACTTGAGAGCATTTCAAGATCTGCTAATCATGATGCCTGTGACACAAAGTCTGAGTTTCCTGTGACAAAAGCACTCTGGGTAGCACTGACAAAATTGCTGGCCAGCTTCCGCAAATCATTTGTAAGAAGTCATCTTTGATTGTTCCTGTTGGTTTGGTTGTGGGGTTTTTCCCCTGTGTTTTAGTTTTTTAAGATTGTCCACAAAGGCCATTCCTTGTGCCATTTCTCATTTTGTTTCTCTCTACCTTTGCTGTGGCCCCAGACTGTGTCAATGAGGAGCTGTGCTGTCAGTGGCTTTAAAGGAACTAAAGGATCTCCCAGGAAAGTTTTCACCAGAAATCCTCCTTTTCTTCCCTCCTCTGGAGCTGCAGCAGCAATGTCTGTGTGCAGAGCTGGGGGAAGATCAGGGCTGGCACAGCAGCCCTGCTCCTGCTGGCCACACCATTCCTGATCCAGGCCAGGAGCCTTCTTGGCCACCTGGGCACACTGCTGGCTCATGTCCAGCCTGCTGTCCATCAGTCCCTTAAGGTCCCTTTCTGCCTGGCTGCTGTCCAGCCACTCTGTCCCCAGCCTGTAGTGCTGCAGGGGTTGTTGTGGCCAAGGGGCAGGACCTGGCACATGGACTTGTTCAACATCACCTTGTTGGATTTGGGCCCTGGATCCAGCCTGTCCAGGTCCCTCTGCAGAGCCCTCCTATCCTCCAGCACATTCACACCCACACCCACCTTGGTGTCATCTGCAAATTTGCTGATGCTGGACTCAATCCCCTCATGCAGATCATCCATGCAGATATTGAAATCCACACTGGCTGGCTCTGACCCCTCGGCCATCCTGTGGGTGCCCTGTGATGGCACTCAGGGTGATCTGTTCCAGAACCTTGCTTAGCACCGAGGTCAGGCTGACAGGCCTGGAGTTCCCCAGATCCTCCTTCCAGCCCTTCTTGGGGATGGGCTCACACTGGCACCTCCAGTGCTCTGGGACCTCCCTGGTGAGCCAGGACTGATGGTAAATGATGGAGAGCAGCTTGGGGAGCTCATCCACCAGCTCCCTCATCCCCCTAGGATGGATCCCATCTGATCCCATACACCTGTGAGCATCTGAGTGGCCCAGAAGGTATCCAGCTGCTTCCTCCCAGATTACAGGGGCCTGTTCTGCTCCCTGTGCCCATCTACCAGCCCAGGAGAACTCTTCTCCTGATGACAACCTGGCCTAATATTATAAATTGATACAAACAAGGTGTTAAGTAGCTTGCCCTTTTCCTTATCTTTAGGTCCTGTATGCTCCACTGCATCCAAAGAGTAGAGGTTCTCCTTCCCACTCCATTTGCTATAAATTTTTTTATAAAAACATGTTTTATTATTTTTACAGAAGCTGCCAGGTTGAGTTCTAATTGAGCTTTCACCTCTCAGCTTCTCTTTCTGAATGACCTAAGAACATCTTTAAACACTTTCTGAGTTGCCACTTCTTTTTTCCCCTGAGTTCCCACAAAAGCTCCATGGGCAGCCAGGGCAGTCATTTTCCTCACCAGCGCATCTTTAGCCACACTGGCACAGTCTGCTCCTTCCCCCTTAAGATTACTTTCTTGAAATGTGTCCATCCTCCCTGGACCCCTTTGTTTTTAATGTTTTCCATTAAAAATCAGTACCTGATTCAGGACTCCCCAAATCAGCATCCTAAATAGGCCAAAGTTTGCCCTTCCTAATTCCAGTGTGGCAGTTTTGTTGCTGCCCCTCCTTCTTTCGCAGATCATTGACAACTTGATTATTTCATGGTCACTGTGCCCCAGGCAGCCTCCGACCCCCACATCTGCCACCAGCCCTTCTCTGTTTGTGAGCAGCAGGAGACAGAGCTTTCCTTGGGAGTGGAGTGTTGCCAAAAATTCGGTAAAACAGAAAACTCCTTCACACCAATGCAGCATTAAGAAGCAGCATTCTTTATTCAGCCGGGTGCACGGGGGATAGCTCCTCCCAAAGCCGAGCATGCTGAGTAGAGGAAAGTTTCTGTTCATAGTCTGTATTTTGCACACATGTTCACTGATTGTCCTGGACTAAACACACATCTGATAATCATTTCCCCAGAATCATTAATATATTTCCCCTCCCCTTTACCCATGCTCTCTTCTGTCCTGGGGCTCTCTCTGGTGGTCCCTGGTGGTCGTGGACCCCAATGTTCCAGTGGGCCTGGCTGAGCTGGCAGGACACTGAGGCTGGTGAACTTCCAGTTCCCTTTCTGACACAATGGGCATTGTGTGGTTTCCATAGGCCTGGGGTTTTGGAGAACAAGCTCCAGGTGTCAGCTTACCGGGTGGAGACAATTTATCATCTGGTAACATGAGGTCACAGAGTGATCTATGACATCACAGAGTGGGTTATGTGAGGTCATCAACAAGCTACAGCATCATAGATTGCCTCTGTGACATCACAGAGCCAGCTGTGACATCATGGGACAGAGGTCTGACAACACAGAGCAGATTATGACATCACAGAGTTGGCTGTGACATCAGAGACCAGCTGTGTGACATTGGAGAATGGGCTGTGACATCTCAGAGCAGTCTGTGGCATCACAGAGGGGCTGTGTGACATCCCAGGAGGGCTGTGTGAGGTCACTGGGTTGGTCACTCCGCCCCAGCTCCCCCTCACAGTTTCTCCCAACAAGTCCAATGCTGTTCATGCCCTGCGGGGTCCCTGTCCCCTGGTATCCTCCCGGTCCACCTGGAGCCACAGCCTCCACCAAAGGATGTTCCACAGGATCCACCCCAGAGCCTGACATGGGGAAAAGGGGCCAGGGCTGTGTGACCAGGACATCAAGGACGCGGATTATCCAGGTCCCGGTGGCCTGGTTTGGGTTCCCCAGGGCAGGAAAGATGTCTGGCAGCTGGAGCAGAGTTAGGGAAGGGCCTCCAAGGTGGGGCTGGAGCCCTTGGGCTGTGAGCAGAGGCTGAGGGAGCTGGGCTTGTCCAGCCCGGAGCAGGGAAGGCTGAGGGGCTCCTCATCCCAGCCTGGCAGTGCCAGCGAGGAGGGCATGGAGAACAAAGAGCCAGGCTCTTCACCGGGGGCCTGGTGGGAGACAGAAGCCAATGGGTGGAAGGGGAAAGAGGGGAGATCAGCCAGGCCAGGAGGAGATGAAATGAGTCAGGGGGGTTTCAGCATTTCCTCAACACCAAAAGCATCCTGACCTCCCTTCTCCATCCACCACTGACAGCTTTGCAAATCAGGAAGTGTTCTGAGCTTTTTTGCCCCCACTCCAGGACAAGCATTCTGATACAAGATCTTAATTGTGTTTATTATTTATCACAGAACTACATTTGTCTAAAATTAATTTTAATATGGAAATCACTTGTGGATGGTGGACTCATCAGACACTGATGGGACGTTGCACATAGCTCAGGGAAGAGTGTGATTGTTATTAAATTGTGTCCTGTTCAACCATGGTCTCTTGGCCATGAAGAGAAACTTTCTGTGCCTCTGAGTCTCACCAGTTTCCGATCCCCAAAGGACACAAACCTGATGAGTTGTGGTTCCCACTCCAGCGGTGGCACTTGGACCTCCCTCCATCCCCAGAGCAGAGCTCCCTTGTCCCAGAAAGTCCCTGGCAATGCAGGGATGAAGGAAACAGGACAGGCTGTGGGGATCAGGGGCAGGGCACAGCCAGGGATTTGGGGTGGTTGTGAGCCCAGGGCAGGACCCGGCCCTTGGCCTTGGTGAACCTCATCCAATTGTCCTGGGCCCATGGCTCCAGCCTGTCCAGATCCCTCTGCAGAGCTTCCTGCCCTCCAGCACAGCCACACTCCCACCCAGCTTGGGCTCACCTGGGAACTGACTGAGGGTGCCCTCGATGGCCTCGTCCAGATCAGCAATAAAGAGATTTCACTGACCTGGCCCCAATCCTGAGCCCTGGGGACACCCCTGGGTGTGACTCCATTCCTCAGCTGCTCTGAGTGCCAGGGGTTGGATGAGAGAAATTGTGGGGAGGGGGTAGGGACAAAGTGTGATTGATTGTCAGCCATGAAGGGTCCTCATTTTCACATCTATTCAGACTGCATTAGGAGGTGCTGGGGGTTAATATCAATTGGACATTGCAGATATCAATCTATAAACAGGAAAAAAAAATTCTCTCAGCACTGTTTCCAATATAGCATATTCACTTAGAATACACTACTGAAATCTGTCTAATTAACCAGAGAAGAATTGAGGACTTGAATTATTACCAAGGGCTTTTCTTGTCTTGGGTGTTTTGAACAAAATCTCATTTTTTGAAAATCTCATGTTTATGAGATTTTCTCATGGAATTACTGAACGGAAGAGCTCAAGAAAGAAGAGCCCTGTGGAGAAGTAAAATTCATCAGCAGCCTCCAAGTGGCTGAGGATCCATCCCCATCAGAGCAGCAATGACCAGAAATGGGCACAGCTTTGTGGCTGCCCCAGCTCTGGGATGGGCCCTGGGCCTGGAGCAGGAGCAGCTCTGGAGGGCCCCAAGGCCGGGCTCTTGTGCTGGCCTGGGCAGATGGGATGGCAGCAGGGGCTGCAGAGCTCTCAGCACCTCAGCCCGAGGGGAGCAGGGCAGCCAGAGAGCCTCCTTTGGCCTTGGCCAAGCCCCTTCCCCCATGGCTGGGGCTGAGTCCTGGCTGAGCTGCAGCTGCTGCTGTGCCCTGGCCAGGGGCTGAGGCCGTGGGGCCAGTGGCCAGAGCAGCCTGGGCTGAGCAGAGCTGTGGGGCCAGAGCCGGCTGGGCTGTGCTGGGGAGAGGCCCTTGGTGCTGCACAGAGCTCAGGGCAGCTGGCAGAGCTTGCAGGGAGCTGGGCTGGGCTCAGAGAGCCTGGCACAGAAACCATCAGTGTCCATCCCAGCCTGGCTGAGCGTGCAGGGCAGGACTCAGCCCAGGCCTTGTGGGGCAGGGCCAGCACCTGTGCAAGGCATGGAAAACAGGCAAGTGCCCGAGAGAGGAGGCTGCTCTGTGCCCTTGGGGGCATGGACACAGCAGGAACACTCAGGAGCCCAAAGAGCCTCCATGGCTGTGCTGGAGACCAAGGCTGGAGCAGGGAAATGCAGGGCTGCTGCGCCATGGGGAGGGCATTGAATTCCAGCACACACCTCAGCTCTCTGATGGTCCCGGCACCATGCTGGGCCCTGTTTCAGGCTGGAGCAGGGCAGATGTTGATGGCACAGGAGCCCTGCGGGGCTGGCAGGGACCTGCAGCTTGCAAGGTGCTCTGCTCTCCCTCAGCTCCTCTCTGAGAGATCCAATCCCAGCTCGGCACCTCAGGGCACAAGTGGCACTGCCTGGTCATGGGCACACAGCTGGTGTCTGCCTGGAAAGGGGCACAGGTGTTAATACTTGTACATTTCATATTATACAAGCACATTTTTAGTATCTGCATCACTTCAGTACTTTTAAGAGTCAGCAATTTTCTGATGTACTGATGGAGAAGGAGAAGAAATACTGATCTTCCTGTCTCCTTGAGTCACCAATATTCTGTTTATTCTTTCCTCTCCCTCTTCCTTCAGGTGTTTCCAGTTCTCCTGTTGAAATGGCCATGTCTAAGGACATCTCTGCACTAGACCAGGTGGATCTATGTACTTCCTGTTGTGCCCAGATTTCCCCCTCCAGATGCTTTCTGGTCATTCAAATGTCTCTCAACGGACTGGTTTCACTGTTTTGCACATTAGGGAGTGGCCCAATCTTTCTGAAGTTCAAATAAATATGAATTATATCTTACTATTTTTAAATCTATCATAGAATTGCCTTTTCTTATGTCTTTGTCTAAAACTGTTCCTGTGCAGAATTCCCTTGGGGATGGGGGACATGTCAGATGCTGCTGGGACATCACAGAGAGCTGAGGGAAGAGCTGTGATGGTTATTAAACTGTTCAAATGTTCAACTTGTGTTTGTTGGCCAGAAACCTTTCTGTGCCTCTGAGTGTCACCATCCCTGAGCCCAAAGGACACAAACCTGATGAGTTGTGGTTCCCACTGCAGGGGCACTTGGACCTTGGCTCTGCACAGGAGAGCTCTTCATCCACTTTCCCTCTTTTCCTCCCTCTGGGCATGGAGGGAGCTCCTGACTTCAGCCTGTGACTCGTGTGTGCAAAGAGCAAATCTGGGCAGAATCAGGGCAGGGAGGGTTTGGGGGGACCTTGGGATCTGTGCTGGGCACAGAAGGTGTTTTCCATTGCTCTGAGACTGTCTGCTGTGCACAGTGGAGTTAATATCCAGCAGAGGAATTACTTTTGCATTTGATGGAGCTGTGCCTTCCCTTGGGTTTGTTGGCTGACAAGAAATGAACATCCCTCTGTGTCTGGAGCAGCTCCTTCTCCAAGGAAAGCAGGTGGGAGTTGGAGCCACGGAGCTGAAACCTGCAGGTGCAGCCTGGGCTGGAGGGAGCTCAGATTTGCACAAGGCTGCTCTGAGTGCCAGGGCTTGGATGGGGGAAATGGTGGGGTGGGGGTAGGGACAGAGTCTGACTGATTGTCAGCCATGAAGGGTCTTGATTTTCATATCTATTCCAACTGCATGAGGAGGTACTTGGATTCACTGTCAATTGGAGATTGCACAGATCAATGTATTAACAGGGGAAAAAAAACCCAACAGGACCTAAAAAATCTTTTCTCACTGTCTTTTAAAATGTAGTGTATTCACTTTGAAGAGGCTTCTGTAATTGGGCTAATTAACCACAAAATTTTTTGAAAACTTACATTATTCCCAGAGGTTTCACTTGTTAATCTGTTCTGAATGTTAATGAGCTCTGGGACATTGAATTCCTGAACTGAAGAGCTGAAGGCTGAGCAAGCCTCTGGAGCAGTAAAATTCAGCAGCAGCCTCCAAGTTGCTGAGGATGTCAGCAGCCCCCACTGAGGCCATCCCTGCCCAGAGACCGTGGGGGAATGGGCAGACAAGGAGAGCGTCCCTGGGGCTGGGGTTTTTCTCAGACTCCAAAGGAACTGAGGAAAAGACTGTCTGTGCCCCTGTCCTATTAACCACCTGACCCAATGCCCTAAAGTCCCTTTGAATTGCCCTGACACTCCTCTCTTCAGTCTCACTACTGCCAGCCTGGGGTATCAGCAGTGGGCAATAATCAGAGGGCTGAATCAGCCCAGGCAGTGTGTCAGTGATATCCCGTACCCGGGCCTCAGGGAGGCAGCAGACCTCTCTGTGGGGTGGGTCTGGTCGACATATGGGGCCCTCTGTTCCCCTCAGAAGGGAGTCACTCACCATGATTACCCTTCTTTCCTTTTTGATGTTAGAGGTGTTGACCTGTCTCACAGATGAATCATAATTGGGAGGCTCACTGGGCAGATAATTTTCTTCTAAACCATCTGGCTGACTCTCCAGATCCAGGGGATCATACCGAATCTGAAGTGGCACCTGGCTTGGGAGAGGGGGTTGGGAGGGATTTTTATTATTACCTCCTCGAGTAGGTACCCACTCCCACTCCCCTTCATCAGCCAGGTGTCCTTCTATAGCCTGACAGTGGGAGGTGTGGGAGACAGCGGGAACCAAGGAGAGCATTGCTGCACTGCCAGACCTCATGGAACCAAGGATCCATTGCGACACTGCAGAGCCCTGGGGCACCACGGTGCCATTGTGACACTGCAGGGCCCAAGGATCCAAGGGACTTTGTGACACCAGAGGGACATTGTGACACTGGGAGGCCTCATGGAATCATGGAGACCATTGGGACACTCTGGGGCCTCATGGAAACGTGGTGACACCAAGTTGTCTGGGGGTGTTGATCTGCTGGAAGGCAGGAGGGCTCTGCACAGGGACCTGGACCGGCTGGATCCAGGAACCAAATCCAACAAGGTGAGGTTTAACAAGTCCAAGTGCCAGGTCCTGCACTTTGGCCACAACAACCCCTGCAGCGCTACAGGCTGGGGACAGAGTGGCTGGACAGCAGCCACGCAGAAAGGGACCTGCAGGGACTGATGGACAGCAGGCTGGACATGAGCCAGCCATGTGCCTAGGTGGCCAAGAAGGCCAATGGCTCCTGGCCTGGATCAGGAATGGTGTGGCCAGCAGGAGCAGGGCAGTGATTCTTCCCCTGTGCTCAGCACAGGTTGGGCAGCACCTCGAGTGCTGTGTCCAGTTCTGGGTCCCCCAATTTAGGAAGGACATGGAGGGGCTGGAGCGTGTCCAGAGAAGGGCAACAAGGCTGGTGAGGGGTCAGGAGCACAAGTCCTGTGAGGAGCGACTGAGGGAGCTGGGGTTGTTGATCCTGGAGAAGAGGAGGCTCAGGGGAGACAAGGTGGTGTCAGGGCACAGGTTGGACCTGATGATCTCCACGGTCTTTTCCAGCCTTGCTGATTCTGGGATTCTCTGAAACCACCCTTGGAGCAGTTGCAGGAGGAGCCCAGGGCCACCTCTTCAGAAGCTCCAGCAGCCCAGGTCCCTCAGCTTCTCCTCACAGCCCCAAAGCCCATCCTGTCAGTCCTGCAGAGCCTCTGCAGCCCCTCCTCACTGCCCAGAACAGGCAGCCCCACAGCCAGACACAGCAGCCCAGATGTGCCCCCCTGGCCTGGGCTGCCTCTGGCAAGGGAGCAGCACGAGGCACTGCAGGAGCCTGCAGACAATTCCTGCAGCATTTGTGGGATGATCCTACTCCCCAAGGGACGTTCCCATGGTGCCAAGTCAGGAACTGGAATGGGGAGTGGGGCCAGAGAGGAAAGGGCAACCAGGGATGGGCTGTTTGCAGGGGAGGGAACAGGGGTGGGCAATGGGAAGAAATTTGTAGCAGGAAGAGTAAAGAAAGCAAAGGTGAAGCCAAGGAAATGCTCAGGGCATTCTGGGGGTGGCTGCCAGGCAGCCCTGGCTCTGAGCAACAGTGTCTGCAGTGGCACAGGAAACTCCCAGCTGATGGGAACAAACTTTCTGGCTGGCTGCAGAGGCCAGGACAAAGCTGAGTGGATTCCCTGGCGCCCCCCAGCCCTTCCTGGCCCCAGGGGCTGATGGCATTTGTGCTCCCTCAGGTTCATGTCCCCACAGCAGCAGCATGGGGGTGCTCCCGCCTGCTGTGTGCAATGCAAACAGGGGCTCCTGAGCCAGCGCTGCCGTGGCTGTGCCTGCAAGGATGCGGCACCTGTGTGAGCTGGGGGAGAGGCCAGGGCTGCAGAGGGGGGATGTTTTTGGCAGCTCCATGAGGACGCTCTGGGACGCTGCCCTGGGCTGTCCAGCGCACTGGGGATGGATCAGCCCCTGCTCTGCTGCTCCTTCCCGTCTCCCCCAGGGCCCTTGCAGAGCACCAGTCATGCTGTTTGCCCCCAGCCTGCCCACGGCCAGCCTGGGGCTGCTCACAGGGGTTTTCTGTGCTGAGCACTGGCCTGGCCGTGTCCTTGAGAGAGCCTGGGCAAGGAGCCTGGAGCCCCCAGGCCCTGGCCTGAGGCGTCAGCGCTGCCCCAGCAGTGCCCATGGGCTGTCCCTGCTGCAGCCCCGGCACTGCCACCCCCAGGACTGTGCCCGGCCCCGAGAGCACTCAGGCCCTGCAGCAACACCAGGGCCACCAGGGCAGCGGGGCAGGGCCACGGGAGCAGCACTGGCAACACCAAGTGCTGCTGCTGCTGGGCACAGCTGCTGTGCCAGCACTGATCTGCCCCAGCTCTGCACACAGACATTGCTGCTGCAGCTCCAGAGAAGGCACCAAAAGGGCATCCCTGCAGAAAACTTTGCTGGGACATCCTTGAGTTCCTTTAAAGCCACCAAGAGGGCAGACCCTCATTGACACGGTCTGTAGCCACAGGGAAGGTGGAGAGAAACTAAGTGAGAAATGGCACAGACTGTATTTTTTATTTGTGGACAATATCAAAAAAGTAAAAATATGAACCTCCAAAATGAAACCAACAAGAATTTACCGAGATGACTTTTATTAAAAGTGATTTGCAGAAGTTGGCCAGCAGTTTAATGTCCCTGAATGCATCCAGTCATCAGTGTCCTCACTGCAGCCTTGAGCTCCTGGTTCCTCAGGCTGTAGATGAGGGGGCTCAGGGCTGGAGGCACCACTGAGTACAGAACTGACAGGGCCAGATCCAGGGATGGGGAGGACATGGAGGGGGGCTTCAGGTTCGCAAGTATGCCAGTGCAGACAAACAGAGAGACCACGGCCAGGTGAGGGAGGCAGGTGGAAAAGGCTTTGTGCCGTCCGTGCTCAGAGGGGATCCTCAGCACGGCCCTGAAGATCTGCACATAGGAGAAAACAATGAACACAAAACAGCCAAGTCCCAAACAGGCACTAACTGCAATGAGCCCAAATTTCCTGAGGTGGGATTTGGAGCAGGAGAGCTTGAGGATGTGTGGGATTTCACAGAAGAACTGGCCCATGGCATTGCCATGGCACAGGGGCAGGGAAAATGTATTGGCCGTGTGCAGCAGTGAATAGAGAAAGGCACTGGCCCAGGCAGCTGCTGCCATGTGGGCACAAGCTCTGCTGCCCAGGAGGGTCCCGTAGTGCAGGGGTTTGCAGATGGACACGTAGCGGTCGTAGCACATGATGGTCAGGAGGGAAAGCTCTGCTGAGATGAAGAACAGAAAGAAAAAGAGCTGTGCAGCACATCCTGTGTAGGAGATGGTGCTGGTGTCCCAGAGGGAATTGTGCATGGCTTTGGGGACAATGGTGCAGATGGAGCCCAGGTTGCTGAGGGACAGGTTGAGCAGGAAGAAGAACATGGGCGTGTGCAGGTGGTGGCCGCAGGCTACGGCGCTGATGATGAGGCCGTTGCCCAGGAGGGCAGCCAGGGAGATGCCCAGGAAGAGGCAGAAGTGCAGGAGCTGCAGCTGCCGCGTGTCTGCCAGTGCCAGCAGGAGGAAGTGGCTGATGGAGCTGCTGTTGGACATTGGCTGTGGCTGCACATGGGGACCTGTAATAAAAGTAATCATGGAATAGTTGGGTTTGGAGAGGACTTTAAATATCCCAGCACAGCTTGGGGGCACTTTCCCCCTCTGCCTGCCCAGGGCTCTGCTGCCTGGAGCTGTCCCTGCCAGCAGCTGCTTCCCTGTGCCCAGGGCTGGGCCCTGCCAGTGCTGCCAGAGCCCAGCCCAGCCCTGGGGGCTCCGCTCTGCCCTGCAGACCCTTCCCAGCTCAGGCACTGCCCAGGGGCAGCTTTAGCTCTGCAGGCTCCGATGGCAATGCCAGAGCAACCCTGAGAAGGCTGGAAAAGCAGCACTGATGCTGCCTGTGAGGGGCTCTGTGCTGATTTCTGTCACTGCCTGGTTTATTAACTCCTGAGAGAAAACATTTTTATTTTTCTCTCAGCCTGAACTGACTGATGAATATCTATGTGCAATTTCCCATCCAATCCACACAGATCAGTAGATTAAAAAAGCAGGATTTTCCCTTTTATGCTGCCCCTGCCTTGCTGTGCTCCCATATAATATACTTGGAAATGTTCTGCAGTTAAATGCCATGCTGAGAGCAGTCCTGAACAATGCAGCATCCTCACCACACAAGGAGAACACTTCCAAGCCCTACCAGCTGTCACCTTCCACCCACATCTTGTCCCCCATTGCTTGGAGCAGCTCCCTGGGCCGGCTGAGAGCTGTCCCTGGCAGGCAGCAGAGTCCCTGGCCCAGCACAGCGCCCTGGGCTGCAGGACCCTGCTCTGCAGGACAGCCCTGGGCACCCCTGGCTGCTCTGCACAAGAGATGATCAGAGAATGTACTCACAGGGTCTGTGGGCATTGGGATGTTCCAGCTGTAGGAGATCACTCCAGGAGCTGCAGCTGCATTGTCCTGCAGCCAGAGGTTCCTGTGCCAAGGGCTGCCAGGGATTCTGCCCCAGGCACTTCTCAGCACCTTCCCAGCCCTGACTGATGGAAGCTCTCTGTGCCTCTGTGCTGTGCCCGGGCTGGCTGCAGGCAGTGCCCCAGCCCTGCTGGGCTGGGAGAAGAGCTGCTCATCCAGAGAAATGTGCTTTTGAAGCTCTCGTTGGTTGCCAGGATCACCCTCTGTGCCAGGAGCCCGGCCCAGCTCAGCAGCACAGACACAGCACAAGGACTTTAATGACCCTCTGGGGCTTTGTGCTCAGGCCCTGAACATCAGGCCCTGAGAGGGAGCTGCAGAAACCTCTCCTGAGCTCCAAGTCAGAATCCAACTCCAAAGTTTCTTTGACTTTTAATGGGTCCCACTGAGGGACACGACTGAGAAAGTGTCCCCAGGCCCCAGGCAGAGCAGAGAACTGGAGGCACTGATGACAGGTGGGGACAAAGAGAAGCCATGTCTTGGTGCCCTGGGGCACAGCATGGTCTGTGCCACCAAGGGCTGTCAGGAGACACCTTGTCCTGAGGCACTGGGGCCTCCTGGCACAGCCCCAGCCAGGCTGGGCACTGTCAGCCCCTTGTCCTGCCCTCTGCATCCCCCCCCAGCCCACATCCCAGTGGCCTCAAGGATCTGCTGGAAGGAGTCCCTGGGGAGCCTTGCTCAGGAATGGCCCTGGGGGCTCCTTCATGCTCTCAGGGACTGCAGGTTTTTCAAAGCACTTTGGCTTTGGCTTTTGCCTTGGAGTCCCTGAGAGCTTTGTGCAATCATGGCCTCCAATTATCTGCTGTAATTAGTCCCTGGAGAGGCTTTGTCAGGAACAACACTCAGTGGGGCTCATTAATGCTTCAAGGTGCTTCAGTTCTTTTCAGGTACTTGGTGTTTCCCTTTTGATCCAGACTCTGTGAGAGGTTTGTGCAATCATGGCCCCAATTATCTGCTTTAACGAGTCCCTTGAGAGCTTTGTGCTGACACTCAGTGGGGCTCATTGATGCTTTGAGATACTCAAGGAGTTTAAGGTACTTCGGATTTTCCTTTCCATACTGAGAGGTTTTTGTGCTATTTTGAGTCTCTGAGAGGTTTTTGTGCAATCCTGGCCTCCAGTTCTCTCCACCAAGGACTGCCTGAGGAGCCGGTGTTGGGCATGGACCTCAGGCAGTCCCATTTATGGTTTGTGACTCCAACAACTTTGGGGTTTTCTTCTGGCTTTGACTCCTGGAAAGGTTTGTGCCATCTCTTCTCAGGGCCTGAGGTTCCAGGGCCCAGCTCCAAATGCACCATGGGGCTCATTAGGACAAAGCAAGTCCTGACAAACCATGGCTCTGCCTTGATTTCCCTCTGCTTTAGTGCATTTCATTAGGAAGGTTTCCTACTGCAGTTATAAAGAAATATTTCAAAGAGTTTATAGGAAATATGTATTCCTATTTTAAAGGGGGTATTTTCCTACTGTTTTTATTACACAAGATTTGATTGCAGTATTCACTGATACTGACCCAGGGACTCTCCTGAGTTTGTCTGCCCAGGTCAGAGAAGCTGTGCCTTGAGCTCTGACCCAGTGTGGACAACCTTGCTCCACATTCCCCAGCTTCATCTGGTCTCTCCTCACTCACCTGGGATCTGCTTTGGTCAGAGAACTTGTCAGAACACAGAATGTCCCTTGGACACTCTTGCATGTTCCAGGCCCAGGTCAAAAGCATTTGAGACCCTGGAATGCAGCCACAGACCCCTGTGGCCTTGGACCTGATCCATGGAACAATTTACCAACCTTGCAGGAAGAACAAGAAATCACAAAAGTTTAGATATTATAGTAGAAGTAGTCAGAAATTGAAAGGAAGAATTTTTGAGTGCTGTACAGGGGGGTTTTAGGCCTTGTACAGAGGGGTCTGAGTTTTGTACATGGGGGTCAGAAGTTCTAAGATGGAGGGACTTGGGTGTGCCCTGTCCTCTTTCTTTCTTCTTCCTAACCTCCATGCTCTTGGTGATGTTGGCACTCACAGATTGGTTTACAGTAGAAAGTCACTGTTCAATATAGGTGATGGGCATTGGGGAAAAACCATAAACATTTAACACGTAATATGTGATATAAAAGAGGGCACCAGCCCCCTGGGCGTCGGAGTGTGCCCTTGCCTGACTGCTGAACGGACAGCAGCAGCTCAGGGAGAAATCTTTTAGATAACACACAATAAACTACCTTGAGACTGGACGACTGAAGACTACTGAGCCTTTCTTTGGAGGCACGGGTTGGAGGAGAGACTTTTCCACCTTTCTGGGCCACCCCAATCAGGGAGTGAGACCCATCAAGAGCTGGCTGCAATCAGCCCAAGAGAGATTTTCCTTCTTTTATTTCTGAAGCACTCTAAAAGTCCTGAGTTTCTCTGTTGAATTCAGACACCCTTCTCCAAGTGTGTGCCAAGCCCAAGGTGCCTCCAAGACCACTGCAGACCTGCGCTGGGCCAGCTGTGAGGGTGGATCATCATCCCACCCTGCACTGGGCCATTGCAAGGGGCTCTTGCCATGGACACTGCACCGACCCCACTGCTGGGTTTGGGTGCCATGGCATCCCTCATCAGTTCTGGTTTCCTTGGGAACCACCCCAAGGAGCCATTTCTGCAGCCAGGTTTCATGGCCACTTGCCTGCAGAGCTGTTGCTGCCCTCAGCTGCATGGCAGCCCTCAGGACAAAGCGGTGCCGGGGCTGTTCCAGGTCCAATTGCAGGGACACTCGTTGGTGCCGCCAGGTGCCATGGCAATGGCCACGGGGACCCGTTCCTTAGTTTGGTGCCACGGCAACCAAGGCCTGGAGCCGTTGTGATGGTTGGTCGCCATGGAAACCTGCCCTGGCCCCTTGCTCAGGGCTGGTGTCACTGCCCAGAGCCAGAGGGGATCCCTTGCTGGGGGCTTGTGCCACGGCCACCTGCCCTGTGCCGCGCTGGCCGGTCAGGCGCCGCGGAACCAGCAGCAAACGCCAGGGCCAGGGCCAAAGGCCAGGTCAGCCCGACAGAAAGGGGCAGTGCTGGGCACTGTTTCCATGGCAGCCCTCACTGGGGGTGACACCTGGGTCACCTGTCCTGGCAGTTGCCATGGAAACCCGGCTCATTGGAAATACAAGGGTGGACAAAGGTTTTAGTAGGGCCTGTCACAACGGGACAAAGGGGGGTGGTTTTAAACTAAAGGAAGGGAGGTTCAGATAAGAACAGATAAGGAGGAAATGTTTGATGATGAGGGTGGTGATACACCAGGACAGGTTCCCAGGGAGGTGGTCAGTGCCCCATCCCTGGAAACATTCAAGTCCAGCTGGGACAGGGCTCTGAACAACCTGATCTGGTGAAAGATGTCCCTGCTCATGGCGGGGTTTGGATGAGATGAGCACTGCAGAGCTCTTCCCATCCAAACCATTCCAGGACTGCATGGGCAGAAGGGGCTGCTCAGTGCACTCCATCCACTGCCTCGACTCCTCATGGTCTCTGCTGGACCCCACATCCCACAGCCAAACCCAGCCCCTTCTCTGCCTTTCCTCCCCCTGCCCCAGGGGCTGGCACAGCCAGGGGGGCACAGGTGACCTTTGGGCTTTGCAGGGCTCAGGCACAAGGGCCGTGGCAGAGTCAGGGCTGAGGTCACACTCTGTGGGCTGGGGCAGAGCCCAGCCAGAAATGAGCCCTGAGGCAGCAGCTCTGCAGTGCTGGCCACCAGGCCGGCTTGCCAAGGGAGGCTTCTGGCCATGCCCTGCAAGCAGCTGCTGCTGCCAAGGCGCCTTTGGTGCCTCAGGCTCTCCCTGGCACAGCTCCCAGCACGGCACTCTGCCCTTGTGCCCGAGGCCTTCCCTGTGCTGGGGCTGGCCTGGGGCTTTTCCTGCAGCGGGACCTGCCCTGCTCCTGGCACAGGAAAGGCAGTTCCTGCTGGAGCAGGAGGCTCTGCCTGCAATGGGCTCAAACCACTCCCGCAAGGCCCTGTTTGCAAAGCCCCAGTGGGAAATGAAGGAGGGGCGTCACGCTGCCGTTGGGGTGAATAATGCTGAAACCAGCCTGACTCCTCCATCCCAAAGTTCCACATCCTCAGAGGGAGCTGAAGCTGTGGCAGGGCTGGAAAAATCCCCAGAGAAAGGAACAACCAAGTGACACCACTGAGAGCTCCTGCAGAGCTGCTGAGCTGGCCCAGCCTGGGCACATCTGACTGACAGGGCAGCACTTCAGACTAGAAAAGCCCCATCCAAATTTTAATGGCAGTGACTTCTGACATTTCCATCCTTGGAGGCTGTGGAGATTCCTCCCTGCAGTGGGGACATCCCTCAAGGTCACTGCTCCAGGCTGAGCCAGAGATTTGCCCAGGGTGGTTGGTCGGGGGGAGTGACATCAATCTCTGCTTAAGAACTGGTTTTTGTTTAATACAATTGCTTCAAAATTGCTTCCTGCTTCAGCCTGAGTGTCCCTGCAAGAACTGGGCATCTTTCAGGCAGTTCCAGAAGCTCAGGGATCTCATTTCATGAGGAATCTGGGATGCAAATGGCCTTGTAAGAAGGACAAAAGCAGAAGCAATGGACTAGAAATAATTAGAAAAAATTACCCTTCTTCCAGACAAAGTCCACCAAGTCATTCCCTGCATTTCTCCTTTTCAAATTCTTTCTGTCACCTACTCTCAGAGGTCCAGCCTGTTCTGATGCTTATCATGAACTGACTGTGCTCTTGATTTATACCAGCACTGGAGATGTAGAATCACCCAAACTGAACACAGAAACAAACTCCCTCTGTCCCATTTTCATGTTCTAGATCACTTTCCAGGTGTCCATGGAGATGTGGGAATGATTATCACACAACTCTCCATTTCTGGCTGCGGGCTCTGGAGATTCCTTCTCTGAATTCAGTCAGGCTTGTATTCCCTAACAAGTCCTGGTTCCACCTCCTGTTTCCCAAGGCTGGAACAGTCACAATGAAAACCTCACCAATGGCACAACTCCCCAGCTCGCCAGGAAAAGAAAGGACAAGCTGTCAAGTTCTCCAAACCTTTGTCCTGCTCTGCTGCAAGTCCTGCTGCACACCCGCTGTGGAAAGCCAAGAGAAGCTGCAGGTGGTGGCACATCTTGTGACAAGAGCTCAACCTGGTTCTCCAGGAAAGGTTCTTGAGAAGAGCAGACAGGACTGTGGAGAAGATTCCTGGAAAACTGAAACAGCTTTCCAGAAGTGAAATGAAAATTGAAAGAAACAGTCCAAGATGTTTTCCTCTATTTATTTCTCTGCTCCCTTTTTCCATCTTGCACTACTTCTCCATCCCATTAATTCCAAATGCATCTCACCTCTAAGATCAGTGACTTAGCGAGTTCTAGACACTCTAAAGTACCATGAGCCACACAGTTTGCCTTCCAGTTTTTGCTGGAAAGCAACACTGGAGCCATAAGTGCAGGACCAGGACCAGGGAATCCTTCAGCCAGGAAATGTGCCCCGACAGGGTTTGATCCTCAGCGGGGACAATGCACAGCAGCGACCGAGGAGATACCTCTGCCCCCGTGCAGGAGTCCAGACTCTGGGTCTGGGCTGAACAGGGCAAAGTTCCCGTGTTTGGACAGGCTCAGGGGCTGCCCCCGGGGAGCGGGGGGCTGGGCGTGGGGGTGAGCGGGCAACGGAAAAACGGACACGGGGACAAACGGCCCCGGAACTTCAGTTGCAGCAGCAGCAGCGGCGGCGGCAGCAGCAGCAGCAGCGGCAGCAGTGATTTTGTTGACTTCCGATTCTTACTCCTCTCCCTCTCCTTCTCCCGCTGTCCCGCTCTCCCTTTCCCGCTGTCCCGCACCGTCTCCAGCTCTCCCTTTCCCGCTGTCCCCTCCTCTCCCAGTCTCTCTCTCTCCCCATTCCCGGCCGGGCCATGCCCCCGGCCCGCCCCCGGCTCCGGGCGGGGCTGCCCCATCCCCGCCCCCGGCCGTCCCGCCGGGGTCTCGCCTCCGCCCGGCTCTGGCCGTGCTGGCGGTGGCGCTTCTGGGCGGGCATCGGTGCCTGGGGCTGGAGCGGCATCGCCTCGCTCTGGCTCCGCCTGGCCCGAGCCTGGCCCCGGCCCCGGCTCCTCCCGGGCCCCGCGGAGGACACACGCGGCGCGGCCGCTGCCGCCGCCTCCGCTGCGGCTTCCCCGGCCCGAGCTCCGCCGCTCGGCAGCGCGGCCGCCGCCCCCGAGCCGCCGCTGTCCCGTTGCCGGGAGCGAACGCCTGGGGAGGGCCGGCCCGGGGCGCTCGGGGGGCGCTCGGGGGCCGCTCCTGGCCCCGGGCCGAGCACTGACAGCCGCGTCCCGCCCGCAGGGAAGGCGCAGCAGGGCCTGAAGGAGCGGTACCGGCTGGGTTCGCTGCTGGGCAGCGGCGGCTTCGGCAGCGTCTTCGCGGCCACGCGGCGCTCGGACGGCGCCCCGGTGAGCGGCGGGGCCGGCGGCGGGCGGAGGAGGAGGAGGAGGAGGAGGGAGAGGAGGCGGAGGAGGTGGGATAGAAGGAAAAGGAGAAGGGAGAGGGGGAGAGGGGGGAGGAGGAGGAGGAGGAGGAGGAGGATGGGGCTGGAGCTGGGGCTGGGGCTGAGGCGTGGCATGGCGGGCGGCGAGCTCAGCCCGCTGCTGCTCTTGGCTTGCAGGTGGCCATCAAAAGGGTGCCAAGGAACCGCGTCCGGCACTGGGGCGAGCTGGTGAGTGAGCGGGGCCAGCGGTAGAAGCCGGGCCGTGCCGGGCGGGGATGAGCCGAGGCCCAGCAGGGTGGGAGCCACCAGGACGCCTCGAGGGAGAGCGGGCGTGGGGCCAGTGCAGGGCACAGAGCATCCCGTGCTGGGTGAGGGGTTCCTGACCCCCGGCACGGCATCAGCCCCACTGACGGCATCGTGCTCCTCCTGCAGCCCAACGGCACCAGCGCACCCCTGGAGATCGTGCTGCTGGAGAAGGTGTCCACTGGCTTCCCCGGTGTCATCCAGCTGCTGGAGTGGCTTGAGCTCCCCAAATACATCTTGATGGTGCTGGAACGCCCGAAGCGGTCTCAGGACCTGCATCATTTCATTCGGGCACGGGGGTTCCTGTCCGAGGAGGAGGCGCGGGATCTGTTCCGCCAGGTGCTGGAGGCCGTGCAGCACTGCACCAGCTGTGGGGTTCTGCACAGGGACATCAAACCACAGAACATCCTGGTGGACCTGGCCACCGGGCAGGCCAAATTGATTGACTTTGGCTGTGGCACCTACCTGCAAGACACAGCCTACACTCGCTTTGCAGGTGAGCCCACGCAGGGGTGTGCTCTCGGTCCTGGCATCTCATGGCCCAACATCTCACAGCCCAAGCTGGGTGTGGCAGCGGGGATTCTCCCTTTTGCTGCCCTTCATGGCACTGAGATTTCAGCTGAGTTGCATTTGAGCAGGGCTGGGTGGGGAGCCAGCTTCCAGCCCTGCTGGCAGCCTTTGCCCACCACTCTGGGCAGGACTGAGGCTGGGGCTGGGGCAGCCAGCCCAACAAAAACACGGGTGGGTGGGGGTAGCAGAGAGGGGGGCCGTAAGCTGTGTCCCAGCTGGTTTGGTGTGCAGGTGACAAAGGGCTTGGACTGCTCCACTCACCTGGTTTGTTTTCGATTCATGATGTTTTTTGGGCAGTGCAGGCAGGGAGGATGAAGGCATGGTTTTCCCAAGAACTGGGTGGGTTTTTCCTCCTTATGGTCGGGCCTTGCCGGGACTTCTGCTGCCCTCTTCCAACCCCAGTGGCTTCTTTTCCAACCCCGAGTCTGTACACAAGTCCCAGGTGCTGGCGAGAGGGCGGCGGTCACCCCGTGTGCCACTGGGGCAGCCCCCACACGCCCAGGGATGCTGGGGCCAGGCTCTGGGAGCAGCAGCATCCCCCTGATGAACCCCATCTGTATTCCACAGGAACACCGTCGTACAGCCCCCCAGAATGGATCCACTTTGGATTTTACTATGGCAAGCCAGCTACCATCTGGTCCCTGGGCATCCTGCTGCACCAGATGGTCTGCGGGGAGCACCCTTTCAGGAGGAGCCAGAACATCAGCTGGGACCATCAGCTCTCGCTGCCACAACGGCTCTCTCAAGGTGGATCCTCATCTCTGGCCACGGGGGCAATGGCAGTGCTGGGAGACAGCAGCAGCTCGTGAGCATCCCGCTCTGGCAGCTGCTGAGGAGGTGGCACATGTCCTGCTCTCCTGCTCTCCTCCAAAACAGGGAATTGATGGGGAAGTTTAGGCCCAGCTCTGAGCACATCCAGCATGGCCTGGGCACGGGAATAGTGGGGCAAAGCCAACAGGAGCCTTCTCCAACTGACCGGCGGGTTCTGGTTTCTCTGCCCAGAGTGCCAAGATGTGATCAGGCGGTGTTTATCCATGCTGCACTCGGACAGGCCCTCGTTAGAAGAGCTGTTCTGTGATCCCTGGCTGCAGGATATTGATCGGCCCTAGAAGAAGGGAGAGAGCCACAGGCACACTTTGATGCAAGGCCCTGGTAAGTTGCAGCTCCACACATGCCTTGGCAATCAGAAGCAAAGGAACCCAGACATTTTGTCCTGCCTGTGTCACTGCCCAGGGGTCATCAGATGGGGACACGCAGCCCTTGTGCTGGAGCTGAGCTGCTCTGCCCAGCACTGGTGGCCGCCATCTGAGCTGGTTTTGCTTGTCCTGGTTCCCTGACAGCTCTGGGCCCTGGGCAGAACCCTGACAGCCTGGGCTCACCCCCAGGGAAGGAGAAGGAGCCCCTGGAGGAGCTGTACCAGGTGGGGCTGCTGCTGCTGGGGACAGCGAGGATGACATCAAGGATGACAACCTCTTCCTCCACCTGGCCACCGGCAGCTGAGGATGATGGACTTCGATTCTGGCACCTTCTCCAAAGCCAGGCTCCACAGGAAATTTGCAGGTGAGTCCACACGCAGGGGGATGCTCCCAGATTTGGGCATTGCACAGCCTGGCCAGGAACCAAAGGTTCCCCCTTTGCTGGGGCAGATGCAGCTGATCCTTCAGTCGGCTGCCAGGCTGCTTTTGGCAGGGCTGGGGGATGGGCTGGGGTGGTGATGAAATGGGAGTGGGCTCCTGGCCCTGCCAACAGCCCCAGCACCCACCGTGCCCCGGGCTGGGGCTGGGGCAGCCAGCCCAACACAAATAAACCCCCATGGTGGGAGCAGAGGTGGGACTCCAGAACCTGTGCAGGGGCTGCTTTGCTCTGCAGGCAAGGAAGGGCTTGGGCTGCTCCACTGCCCCTGTTTGCTTTGGGATCACCGTTATTTTGGGGGGCAGTGCAGGGGGGAAGGGAGAAAGTCTGGTCTTCCCTCACCTGTGGGTGGGTTTTTCCCTGGCATGCAGGGGTTGGGCCTTCCTCAAGTCCCTGACAGTAATATGATTTATGACCTTTTTTCTTGTTCCCCTTTTTGTCTGTAATCTATTTTCAATAATTTGTTGTGTGTTTTTCTAGAGGAAGCGTTCTAGATGTGGTCCAGTCTGGTTGGGGAAGTGCTTGGGAGCAGCTGTGGTGTGGATGGGCCGTGCCCTTGGAGAAGGCTGAGGACATCGTTTGGGACCAGCTTTTCTTCCAGCGGGGGATGGCGTCAGGTGGGTCCCATCTGCTTGGCATGGTGGGATCAGAGCTTTGGGGAGATGGCAGCGAGCACGGGAGCATCCTGCTCTGGGCAGCTGCTGAGGGCTGGATGTGCCGTGGCTGGCTGCAGGCTGGGCACATGTCCTGCCCTCCTGCTCTGCTCCCAAAGGCAGCAGGGATGGGCAGCTCTGGGCACAGCTCTGGGCACGGCCAGCATGGCCTGGGCACCGCGGGCGGCTGGGACAAGGGGACAGGAGCCTTCAGCTGACGGGCGCTTTCTGGTTTCTCTCCTTGCAGCCGGGCTCTGCGGGTGCTGAGGCTGCTCTGGGCTCTGCCAGGGCTCTGCTGGAGCTCAGCACCGGGCCGCAATCAGCCAAAGAAGAAATGGGGTGACCTGCAGCACAGACCTGCTGGAGCATTTCAGCAACACAGCTCAAGTGTGCAGAGTGTACACCTCCCAGGGAAAACATGACACCACCCCAAAATAAACTTGTTCAATAGCTTCTGAAATGAAATCAATCTGGGATGACCCCAAATGACATTTTGCAGCTTGCTCAAGGTGTAGCTCAGCCCTTCTTTGAACTGTTCTCTCCCCCACCTGCCTTTTACTTCCCAACTGCTCCCTCTTTTCCCCCAGTGAGTTCCCAGCCCATGGCAGTCTCCATCACACTGTTGCCTTCCTTGGTGCCCCTCACCACGAGGAAGGCTGAGCCCCAGGCTTAGGGACTCATCCTGTCACTGGCTGAGGAGCAGCAATGTCTCAGAGGTCCAGTGGGATTTTAGTGTCATTCAGAGCTGCTCTCCAGCCCTCAGCTCTCCTCACTGCTCAGTTCCCACTCCCTTTTCCTCGTCCTTGCAGCAGGATGAGCTCTGTGAATCCCCTTGAGCCTCCCCACTCTTCCCAGCCCACGCACCCACCTCAGTTAGGCTGAAGCTGCAGCTTCTCTGTCTCCTCTGGCACACCAGTCCAGTCCCCTGTGCGGGGAGCCCCAGCCCCAGAGCACAGCACTCAGCAGTGCAGTCCGGGCTGGAGCAGCTCCCTCCCAGCCCCAGCCCAGGGACCCCTCCAGCCCCGGGGCTTGGGGCACCGTCAGCACCCGCTGCTGCAGCCACCGCTTCTGCTGGCCCAGACAGCAACACCCAAACTGGGGCTGATCCCGAGGGAGCAGCAGCAGGGCCTGGATCTGATCCCTGTCTCTGGGGCAGGGCTGGACAAATGACCCCCAGCAGCAGCAGCACATGGAGCTGAATTTCAGCACAGCCCCTGCCACTCTTCCCTCCCCTGTGCAGCGGTGTCACAGCAGCCTGAGGCACCTGGGAGCCCCCAGGGCCAGCAGGGACTTGAGATGGCAGCTCTGGTCTCCTGGAGGTTGTGTAAGGAACGGAGCTGGGGACTCCCTGTCCATGGGGAGCTTCCAGATGGAAAAGGCTGCTGTGCCCAGGCAGCTCCAAGGGCAGAGAAAGGAGGGTCTCGACCCCTGGATCTGTGCCAGTCCCACAGTCCTGGGCAGCAGCCACCGAGCCCTGGGGGAGCAGAGGGCACAGCAAGAGGGACAAAAGCAGGCAAGGTCAGAGACTGGAGAGAGCCAGACCCGGGAGCAGGAGCAGCTGCTCCATTGCACTCTTGGAGAAAGCTCTTGGCTGGTTCAAAGCGCTGAAAGGTGTGCAGGACTGAGAGGAGGCCACACCAAACACTGCTCCTGTTTCCACAGCCTCCCCTCTCCGTGTCCCAGAAGGAATTGGATGGACTGTGTTCTTCTCCCCGAGTCGTCCGGTTCAGCATGAGCAGCTGAGCACCAGGAGCTGAAGGAGCTGAAGCCTCAGGCCTCAAGAGCTGGGCCTGAGGAGACTTTGTGAGCAAATGAATGCTGCTAACATGGACCTGGCTGAATGCAGCAGATGGAATCATGGAATTGTTATGTGTATTTTAGATAATTCGTGCTTGTGAGAAATAGATGTATGAAAAATGTTATATTGATAAGAAATATTCTGTAAGTTTTTTTAAGCACCCCACCAAGGACGGGAAGGTTGCTTCACAGTATTTCAAACCCGCAGCTGGCAGCAGGGAGAAAAGGACCTAATTTGCAAACGAATGGATGTGGCCAGCTC
Source organism: Anomalospiza imberbis (assembly GCF_031753505.1). Taxonomy (NCBI): domain Eukaryota; kingdom Metazoa; phylum Chordata; class Aves; order Passeriformes; family Viduidae; genus Anomalospiza; species Anomalospiza imberbis. The sequence continues at coordinate 6,558 of NC_089713.1, read as the reverse complement.
GAGATGGGTGCTTTTCAGCACTGGTGGGTTCCTTTGTCTCCCTGGTGCTACACTGCAGCTCCTGGCATGTAGATGTTAGCAAAAAGGATTCTCTTTGAGGAAAGATCTAATACTCAGATCATTTGGCATTCATCATTTTTCAAGTGTCTTATGTTACATTTGACATATTTGTCGTGGTTTGACATGGAAATGAATTTTTTCAGGAAGTTGGGTCAAACCAATCAGTGGTCAGGTTTGGATATTGGCACACTATTTTGAATTCTTCTGATGAAAAGCACCTACTTGGCTGCAGGCTCTTTACTGCCAAGCTCTCAGCAGGGTGGCTGGCTGGAGGTTTGCTTTGTCCCTCATCAGCTTCAAGGAGAAACCATCTCACCACCACAGTGACTGCTCAATGTCCCAGTGCAGAATTTTTAAAACACCGGGCTTCTGTTCCCCTCCTATTCTCCAGCATTAGCCAAGGTATTTCAGAATGTTTTGTACTGATTTGCTGAATCCCTCTGGACATTTAGAAGTAAAACATTACTGAACTGCTTTGCTGGCTGCTTTTGTTTTATTGGGAGCTGCACATTTGAGCTGGTAAAACGGTTTGCTGTTGCTATTCCAAACTTTGTTCACTAACCTACCATGCTATTCTATATGCTAATCTTTTTGTTTCTCTCTTCATTCTCTTTCCCTCACGCATCTCGTCTTTTTCTCATTTTATGAGCCAATTCCCTTTCTCTAATTCCCTTTTTCTGCGTCAAATCCCATATATAACAAAGTGTCCGAGATTTTACTCTGCAAGTTGTTGTATGTAATAAACTTCTGTATATCTTATCCAGCTGAACACAATGGCACCACTTACACGCCCTAAGTGACATGTACCTGTTTGGAACGCCAACGAGAAACACGCTGTAAGTAGTTGAGAGTGAGATAACCAGAACCATCAGGGAGATACATCTGAATACCGAACTCCAGGAGCCCGATCGATCGGACGGGTTCTGTTCAACTTGCCACAGTGAAGGAACTCCACATGAATAGGTGCAGCCCAGAAAAGAAGAAAGAGACTTTGCCTCAGGCAAGAAAAACCATATATAAATCACTTGGACAGAACAGTTGGGGTGAACATAGGGGACCCTATGCTGCAGTGGTCAAACCTGTGTCTCACCCAGCGCCGACTCCCGGGCTTGGCACTGACCTTTTTTTGATAGTGGCTTTTCGTTGTTTTTCTCTAAATTTATATTTGGACAATTTAATAAATTTTCTTTAATTAATAAATTGGAGCATTCATTTATAACAATCTTGAATCCATCTATAACATACTAAAAATCCTAAAGCTTAAATTTCTTACCCATGTGACATACTAAACTCCTCTCTACAATCTCTACAATCTATTTCACACTTTTGTGGTTTCTAGTTTACCTTGAGGCTTTGGAAGTTTTCTCCATGAATGAGGGTCAAAGTCAGTGCTCCCCTGGGGGTCAGGACACCCCAGAGCAGACAGAGAATCCTCCCGGTGTCCTGGGTTCCCACAACATCCCTTCCTCCTTTATTCATTATACACAATTCACAAAGTTCTATTGTGACATTGGGTCTTGGCCAGTCCTTTTCTGTAGGGTATTCAGTGTCACAGTGAGCAGCCAAAGGTGAGCATATTAGCATTGTCAGCCTTATTTCACATTATCAATTTTTAATTCTATCTGAAAAAAAAATGTATAATCATGTTCTATTTTTATATAACTGTTATTAATGATGATAATAATAGTATTATATTTCACTTGCACAAATGAACCTGAGCTCAAGTTTTAACCTTCCTCTGTCCCTCCATGGGGAGCATTCCAAAAGCAATTCTTCCTTCTGTTGGTGCTGTTTCCAATGTGCCATTTACAAACTTCACCCACATATTCCCAAACCCACAATTCTTTGCCTTCTTCCACATGCAATTTTTGGATGCATTTGAAGACATCCAGGGGTTCAGCCTCTTTTAACAGAGTGCCCCACTGCTGACACCAGTGCTCTGACCTCAGCCCACTCCAGAGCCAGGGAACTCCAGGGAAGGGCTTCCCATCTGGGAATTTCTGATGGGACTGATTCCTCACATTTACATTTAAAAAGTGACATTTTGTTGCGATCTGGCCAGACAGTGCCAGTTTTGTTTCCCCAGTGGGCAGGGTCAGCACCAAAGACACAGACACCACTGAAGGACTCAGTGTCATTGACTGTAGCTCAAAGCAGCAAAGAATCACAAAAGGAGCAGCTCAGCAATGCACCCAGCCAGCAGCACCAAAGATTGCAGCAGTGATTAAGAAAGATCCAGCAGCAGTTACCCTCAGGCTTTACCATGCCCCAGATCCACACAGCAGCTGGGAAGCTGTCACAGCCAAGGGCTGCAGAGCCACTCCTGGACACTGGGAATTCCTGCAGGTGCCTCCAGCCACAGGTGAGGCTCCAGCCTCGCTGGGAGAGGGCCCAGCTCTGACAGCGCTGAATGAACAAACTGACAGCGCTGCTGGTGCGGGAACATCTGGTTTCATCCTCCTCCTGGGTTCCTCCCAAAGCCTGGCCAGGGCCCAAGAGGAACCAAGGGAGGTGACTTTGACCATTCAGCCCCAGACAAGGCCAGATGTCAGATTTCATGGCCTTGTCTGGCTTCTAAACACAGAAAGGTCAATCCATGTTTCACTAATGAGTGGATACATCTATCACAGCGCTAATGACCCATGCATATTTCATTAGTGAGCAGATACAAAGATAACCTTTGGTTGGAAGGTTCATCCAGAGGCCACCTTTGGCTCAGGGCCTCACTCAGGGCTGTTGTCCAGGCCTTGGCACTTCAGGGACGTGTTTAGTGCTGGGCTCGACACTGCTGGGTGACCGGCTGGACTGGATGAGCTCTAGAGGGCTTTTCCAACAGAAAAGATTATGTGATTCCATGACTCCATCTGCTGCATTCAGCAGGTCCATGTTAGCAGCATTCATTTGCTCACAAAGTCTCCTCAGGCCCAGCTCTTGAGGCCTGAGGCTTCAGCTCCTTCAGCTCCTGTGCTCAGCTGCTCGTGCTGAACCGGACGACTCGGGGAGAAGAACACAGTCCATCCAATTCCTTCTGGGACACGGAGAGGGGAGGCTGTGCCAAACAGGAGCAGTGTTTGGTGTGGCCTCCTCTCAGTCCTGCACACCTTTCAGCGCTTTGAACCAGCCAAGAGCTTTCTCCAGAGTGCAATGGAGCAGCTGCTCCTGCTCCGGGTCTGGCTCTCTCCAGTTCTCTGACCTTGCCTGCTTTTGTCCCTCTTGCTGTGCCCTCTGCTCCCCAGGGCTCGGTGGCTGCTGCCCAGGACTGTGGGACTGGCACAGATCCAGGGGTCGAGACCCTCCTTCTCTGCCCTTGGAGCTGCCTGGGCACAGCAGCCTTTTCCATCTGGAAGCTCCCCATGGACAGGGAGTCCCCAGCTCCGTTCCTTACACAACCTCCAGGAGACCAGAGCTGCCATCTCAAGTCCCTGCTGGCCCTGGGGCTCCAGGTGCCTCAGGCTGCTGTGACACTGCTGCACAGGGGAGGGAAGAGTGCAGGGGCTGTGCTGAAATTCAGCTCCATGTGCTGCTGCTGCTGGGGGTCATTTGTCCAGCCCTGCCCCAGAGACAGGGATCAGATCCAGGCCCTGCTGCTGCTCCCTCGGGATCAGCCCCAGTTTGGGTGTTGCTGTCTGGGCCAGCAGAAGCGGTGGCTGCAGCAGCGGGTGCTGACGGTGCCCCAAGCCCCGGGGCTGGGAGGGGTCCCTGGGCTGGGGCTGGGAGGGAGCTGCTCCAGCCCGGACTGCACTGCTGAGTGCTGTGCTCTGGGGCTGGGCTCCCCGCACAGGGGACTGGACTGTGTGCCAGAGGAGACAGAGAAGCTGCAGCTTCAGCCTAACTGAGGTGGGTGCGTGGGCTGGGAAGAGTGGGGAGGCTCAAGGGGATTCACAGAGCTCATCCTGCTGCAAGGACGAGGAAAAGGGAGTGGGAACTGAGCAGTGAGGAGAGCTGAGGGCTGGAGAGCAGCTCTGAATGACACTAAAATCCACTGGACCTCTGAGACATTGCTGCTCCTCAGCCAGTGACAGGATGAGTCCCTAAGCCTGGGGCTCAGCCTTCCTCGTGGTGAGGGGCACCAAGGAAGGCAACAGTGTGGATGGAGACTGCCATGGGCTGGGAACTCACTGGGGGAAAAGAGGAGCTGTTGGAAGTAAAAGCAGGTGGGGAGAGAACAGTTCAAAGAAGGGCTGAGCTACACCTTGAGCAAGCTGCAAAATGTCATTTGGGGTCATCCCAGATTGATTTCATTTCAGAAGCTATTGAACAAGTTTATTTTTGGGGTGGTGTCCATGTTTTCCCTGGGAGGTGTACACTCTGCACACTTGAGCTGTGTTGCTGAAATGCTCCGCAGGTCTGTGCTGCAGGTCACCCCATTTCTTCTTTGGCTGATTGCGGCCCGGTGCTGAGCTCCAGCAGAGCCCTGGCAGAGCCCAGAGCAGCCTCAGCACCCGCAGAGCCCCGGCTGCAAGGAGAGAAACCAGAAAGCGCCCGTCAGCTGAAGGCTCCTGTCCCCTTGTCCCAGCCGCCCGCGGTGCCCAGGCCATGCTGGCCGTGCCCAGAGCTGTGCCCAGAGCTGCCCATCCCTGCTGCCTTTGGGAGCAGAGCAGGAGGGCAGGACATGTGCCCAGCCTGCAGCCAGCCACGGCACATCCAGCCCTCAGCAGCTGCCCAGAGCAGGATGCTCCCGTGCTCGCTGCCATCTCCCCAAAGCTCTGATCCCACCATGCCAAGCAGATGGGACCCACCTGACGCCATCCCCCGCTGGAAGAAAAGCTGGTCCCAAACGATGTCCTCAGCCTTCTCCAAGGGCACGGCCCATCCACACCACAGCTGCTCCCAAGCACTTCCCCAACCAGACTGGACCACATCTAGAACGCTTCCTCTAGAAAAACACACAACAAATTATTGAAAATAGATTACAGACAAAAAGGGGAACAAGAAAAAGGTCATAAATCATATTACTGTCAGGGACTTGAGGAAGGCCAACCCCTGCATGCCAGGGAAAAACCCACCCACAGGTGAGGGAAGACCAGACTTTCTCCTTCCCCCTGCACTGCCCCCAAAATAACGGTGATCCCAAGCAAACAGGGGCAGTGGAGCAGCCCAAGCCCTTCCTTGCCTGCAGAGCAAAGCAGCCCTGCACAGGTTCTGGAGTCCCACCTCTGCTCCCACCATGGGGGTTTATTTGTGTTGGGCTGGCTGCCCCAGCCCCAGCCCGGGGCACGGTGGGTGCTGGGGCTGTTGGCAGGGCCAGGAGCCCACTCCCATTTCATCACCACCCCAGCCCATCCCCCAGCCCTGCCAAAAGCAGCCTGGCAGCCGACTGAAGGATCAGCTGCATCTGCCCCAGCAAAGGGGGAACCTTTGGTTCCTGGCCAGGCTGTGCAATGCCCAAATCTGGGAGCATCCCCCTGCGTGTGGACTCACCTGCAAATTTCCTGTGGAGCCTGGCTTTGGAGAAGGTGCCAGAATCGAAGTCCATCATCCTCAGCTGCCGGTGGCCAGGTGGAGGAAGAGGTTGTCATCCTTGATGTCATCCTCGCTGTCCCCAGCAGCAGCAGCCCCACCTGGTACAGCTTCTCCAGGGGCTCCTTCTCCTTCCCTGGGGGTGAGCCAGGCTGTCAGGGTTCTGCCCAGGGCCCAGAGCTGTCAGGGAACCAGGACAAGCAAACCAGCTCAGATGCGGCCACCAGTGCTGGGCAGAGCAGCTCAGCTCCAGCACAAGGGCTGCGTGTCCCCATCTGATGACCCCTGGGCAGTGACACAGGCAGGACAAAATGTCTGGGTTCCTTTGCTTCTGATTGCCAAGGCATGTGTGGAGCTGCAACTTACCAGGGCCTTGCATCAAAGTGTGCCTGTGGCTCTCTCCCTTCTTCTAGGGCCGATCAATATCCTGCAGCCAGGGATCACAGAACAGCTCTTCTAACGGGGCCTGTCCGAGTGCAGCATGGATAAACACCGCCTGATCACATCTGGCACTCTGGGCAGAGAAACCAGAACCCGCCGGTCAGCTGGAGAAGGCTCCTGTTGGCTTTGCCCCACTATTCCCGTGCCCAGGCCATGCTGGATGTGCTCAGAGCTGGGCCTAAACTTCCCCATCAATTCCCTGTTTTGGAGGAGAGCAGGAGAGCAGGACATGTGCCACCTCCTCAGCAGCTGCCAGAGCGGGATGCTCACAGAGCTGCTGCTGTCTCCCAGCACTGCCATTGCCCCCGTGGCCAGAGATGAGGATCCACCTTGAGAGAGCCGTTGTGGCAGCGAGAGCTGATGGTCCAGCTGATGTTCTGGCTCCTCCTGAAAGGGTGCTCCCCGCAGACCATCTGGTGCAGCAGGATGCCCAGGGACCAGATGGTAGCTGGCTTGCCATAGTAAAATCCAAAGTGGATCCATTCTGGGGGGCTGTACGACGGTGTTCCTGTGGAATACAGATGGGGTTCATCAGGGGATGCTGCTGCTCCCAGAGCCTGGCCCCAGCATCCCTGGCGTGTGGGGGCTGCCCCAGTG